>NC_080378.1:67621404-68961320 GCF_014773155.1 Arachis stenosperma
GGTTCTCAGAGCCCACAAGGATGCCTTAGGGTGGACCATTGACGACTTGAAAGGCATCAGCCCCACAGTATGCATGCATAAGATTCTTTTGGAAGACAATTCTAAAGCTGTAATTCAACCTCAAAGAAGACTAAATCCTGCAATGAAGGAAGTTGTCCAAAAGGAAGTGATGAAGTTATGGAATGCAGGAATCATATATCCCATTTCCGATAGCTCATGGATAAGCCCAGTCCAAGTGGTACCAAAGAAAGGAGGGATGACAGTTATTACTAATGAGAAGAATGAACTCATTCCCACCAGAACAGTGACAGGATGGAGGATGTGTATTGACTATAGAAGATTGAATGATGCCACACGCAAAGATCACTTCCACTTCCTTTCATTTATCAAATGCTTGAGAGGTTGGCTGGCCATGCTTACTATTGCTTCCTTGATGGCTATTCTGGGTATAATCAGATAGTGGTGGATCCAAAAGACCAAGAGAAGACTTCATTCACATGCCCTGTTGGAGTTTTTGCTTATAGAAGAATGCCATTCGGATTATGCAACGCCCCAGCCACTTTTCAAAGGTGTATGCTTTCCATTTTCTCAGATATGGTTGAAAAATTTTTAGAGGTTTTCATGGATGACTTCTCTGTTTTTGGTGATAATTTCAAGACTTGCTTAAACCATCTAACTCTGTTTTGAAACGGTGCCAAGAAACTAATTGGTTTTGAATTGGGAGAAGTGCCATTTCATGGTACCTGAGGGGATTGTTCTTGGTCATAAAGTTTCAAGAAGAGGAATAGAGGTTGACAAGGCAAAAGTGGAAATAATAGAAAAACTCCCCCCACCAACTAATGTGAAATCTGTCAGAAGTTTCTTGGGGCATGCAGGTTTTTATAGAAGGTTTATTAAAGATTTTTCTAAAATAGCCAAACCTTTGAGTAATCTTTTGATGATTGATCAACCTTTGTTTTTGATAAAGATTGCCAGCATGCTTTTGAAACTTTAAAACAGAAACTCACAACAGCACCAATTATCACACCTCCTGATTGGAACTTACCATTTGAACTCATGTGTGATGCAAGTGAGATTGCAATTGGTGCTGTACTTGGACAGAAGAAGGGAAACTTGCATCATGTCATATATTATGCAAGTAAAGTATTAAATGAAGCCCAAAAAATTACACCACAACAGAGAAGGAATTGTTAGCTGTGGTTTATGCATTTGATAAGTTTAGATCATACTTGATAGGATCTAAAATTGTGGTTATACTGATCATGCTGCTCTCAAGTATTTGATGTCAAAACAGGATGCTAAACCAAGGCTTATCAGATGGATTCTACTCTTACAAGAATTTGACATTGAGGTGAGGGACAGAAAAGGCACTGAAAATCTAGTTGCTGATCATTTGTCAAGGCTGCCACCAGAGACAATTCAAAAAGCTTCATTACCTGTGAATGAAAGCTTTCCAGATGAACACCTCATGCAAATCCAACAAACACCATGGTTTGCTGATATAGCAAACTACAAAGTAGGGAGAAAGATACCACAAGAATTCACTAAGCAACAAGTGAGGAAACTAATCAATGAAGCAAAGAAGTTCTTGTGGGATGAACCCTATTTGTTCAGAAGATGCTCTGATGGAATAATCAGGAGATGTATTCCTAAAAGTGAAACAAAAGATATATTATGGCATTGCCATGGCTCAGCTTATGGTGGACACTTTGGTCCAGACAGAACAGCAGCAAAGATTCTAAAATGGTTTCTATTGGCCAACCATCTTCAAAGATGCAAGGGAGTTTGTCCACCAATGTAATGAATGTCAAAGAGCAGGAGGACTAACAAGAAGGAACGAAATGCCACAAAACTTCATTTTGGAAGTAGAATTGTTTGATCTTTGGGGCATTGATTTCATGGGACCCTTTCCTCCTCCTATTCATTTAGATATATCTTAGTAGCAGGGAGTATGTTTCAAAATGGGTGGAAGCCATAGCCACAACTACCTGTGATGCACAAGTTGTTCTTCAATTTTTGAAGAAGCATATCTTTACTAGATATGGAGTACCCAAGGGTCTCATCAGTGATGGTGGTGGCCATTTTTGTAATAGACAGATGGAGAAACTCCTCCACAAATATGGAGTTATTCATAAGGTAGCCACACCATATCATCCCCAAACTAATGGTCAAGCAGAATTGGCAAACAGGGAGCTAAAGAAGATCCTAGAAAAAATAGTTGGTAGCACAAGAAAGGATTGGGCTAGGAAGTTGGAAGATGCACTTTGGGCATACAGAACAGCTTTTAAAACTCCTATAGGGAAATCTCCATTTCAACTGTTATATGGCAAAGCTTGTCATCTCCCTGTAGAGCTTGAGCACAAAGCCTTTTGGGCCACTAAACTTCTAAATTTGGATTCTGAAGCAGCAGGAGAGAAAAGATTGTTGCAGCTGAACGAGCTAGATGAGTTTAGGCTGGAAGCCTATGAAAACACCAAGATATACAAGGAGAAAGCTAAGAGATGGCATGACAGGAAAATTTTGAAGAAGGAGTTCAAACCTGGACAACAAGTACTCTTGTATAATTCACGGCTCAAGATGTTCCCTAGCAAGCTCAAGTCTAAATGGACTGGTCCATACTTGGTGACCAAGGTTTTTCCTTATGGAAGCATCGAATTACTAGATGAAGCAACAAAGAAAAATTTACTGCAAATGGACATAGAGCAAAATTGTACCTAGGAGGGCAATGGAACAAAGAGAAAGAGGTCCAGAACCTGAATCCCTCTTGAAACAAAAATGAAGATGTCAAGCTAATGACAATAAAAGAGCGCTTGTTGGGAGGCAACCCAACCTGAGGTAGTTTCTTTTCATAGCTTGTTTTCAATAAAAATGTTGAACAATTGGTATGTATTGCAAGGAGCTAAGTTTGGTGTTGCACACCAAAACAATTTGAGGGAGAATGAGAAATTTCTAAGTTTGGTGTTCCACCAAAAATATCAGTTAAAAACACATTCTCATCTCTTGCATGATTCTAGCTCCAAGCAAGCAAACATATTATTCAACTGTTAAATTGTTTTAGCTTTTGTTTCATTTAACCTATAGCAAGGATACATGGTTTCACTTATGGTTAATTTGGTACATCTGAGACAGTGGCAAAACAATTAAGTTTGGTGTTCATACACCAAAAATCAATTCAAGAGCCACACTCAGTATTATGCTTACTAACCATGTAATTAAGGGCTTGAGAATCAAGCAACTTTGAGAACTATGCAGGATATAAGCCAATATTTGAAGACATTATGCATTGTAACTCAAAGAGGACATAGCAGAAGAAAACTCAAAGGGCTGCAACTTCAAAGGTTGTATCTGAACTTAATCCTTGCTGCTATGTGATGTTTCAATTATGGAAGCCATTGTATTTCTTGCTAAAGTGTTCATTTAGCTACAAGTGAAATTGTTTGTGAAAAATGATGAGTCTGCATAATGCTTGTATCCATCACTTAGCTTTAAATATTGTCTTGTTTCCCATATGCTTGAATAAAAGAGTTTGGTTTGAATTGAAAAGAGAAAAATCCAATGTTGCATGAGTATGAATGGAAGTTGGTGGTGGCACATGTGTTTGATTAAATGCATAACTCATGAAATAAGTGTTGCATAATATCATTCTCATTCAATTGTGAGTTAGCTGTTACAAAGACTAACTATCTATAATGAAACAACCCTTGGTAACAAAAACAGAAAGAAAAGGAAGAAAGAAAAAGCCAAAATGGCAAGAAAAACAAAGAATAAAGGTTGGACACCAATGGTTTGGACCTAGGACAAATGCCTGTGGTGTTCTTGTACTGAGATCTGCTTGGATGAGTAAATTCTAAGGGGTATTTTGAAACCCGGTCACTTAGAACTGATTTGGGATGGCCAATTGAAAATCCACAATAAAGAGCAACTTAGATACAAAGCACTTAGTGATCCAAAGAGATGCTGGGCATCAATGATCCTAGGAAGAATTAGTGAGCTAAGTGTCTGTGGTGGAAAGATGTTGAGCAAAATAAAAGAAAATGAAGCCAAAGGCTAAGCTGCAACATTTAACACCAAACCTCTAAAAGAATAAAAAGCTTGTTAAAGCATTGTAAGCCAAAAAAAGTTACCAAGGGAGTAATCAAAAGGTGAGTCTTATGACAGCAAGTTTAGCAAACCTTTGATGCAAAATGTGTATTATGCAGCAGCAACAATAAGTGAGTATCATTGTCTGCATAAATGCCCATAAATTGAAGTTCTGCTATCTGCATAATAAGGATTTTGTTCTTTTCTTATTCATTTCATTTCTTAGTTTTGATGCTTGCTTGGGGACAAGCAAGGTTTAAGTTTGGTGTGTGATGACAAGTCATCATATACCCATTTTTCAAGCTAATTCACTTGTTTTGTTAGCATTATGCACTTTCTTGCATCCTAAGTTAGTGATTTGGAGTGAAAATGCATAACTTCTATAAATCAAGCAACCACTATGAAATTAATGATAAATCATGAGGTTTAAGCTAATTTAATTGCATTTTAATTGATTTATAAGCCTCTTGAATTTAGTGATACTTGAGTGGTTGTTTGGTTATTTTAGGTGAAGAAAAGAAAAAAAATGAAAGCGTGGCCTAAGAAGCGTGACAAAGAAAAGGGAAGCATGGCCAAAGAAGGGAGAAGCGTGCCGCATCACAATGGAGGAAGCAACCTTGCCCTCCACAAGGGCAGAATGCCCTCTAGGAGGGCAGCATTAAGTGACCGAACCAAGAAAGGCAACTCTGCCCTACCCACTCCAAAGGGCAGAGCACAAAATAATGCCTTGGAACCAAGAGAAGCAATTTCTGCCCTGCCCTTGTGGAGAGCAGGATCGGGCTCCATGAGGAAAGAAATCCAATGAAAATAGCTCCCATGCATGCTACAAGGTTCGAACCAAGAACCATGAGGAAGCCAAGCCTTGAAACCAACTAGCGTGCCAAGAAATCAAAAGAAAAAGTGGCGTTTTTGCAAGCTCCCAGGATCGAACCCGAAGCGTGAAGGAAGGACCCTGCCCTGCCCTTGGCACGGGCAGGGCGGCAATTGAACTTGGCGCATCAACAAGCACCAACGCGCGCACCAATTCCTTCCTTGGCACGATCCTGGCGCGCGCGTCCCATCCCTGGCGCACCAACCCGTTTCTGCCCTGCCCTTGGCGCGGGCAGGGCAGCCTCCCACCAGCGCATCCTGGCGCGCCAAATTCCTTCCTGGCGCATCAACTTTTCTTCTTGGCAGCACCATCCGCGCGCAACGCTCATCCTGGCGCATCAACCTTGCCCGCCCTGCCCTTGGCGCGGGCAGGGCAGCCTCTGGCGCACCAAATTTCCTCCTCTTGCGCACCAACGCACCAACAAGCAACATGGCCGCACTAACTTCTTGTGACTAGCATCAATTTTCTGCCCTGCCCTTCACAAGGGCAGGGCAGCCTCCTGGGAGTGGATTTTTTTGGGCCAAAATTCAAATTAAAAATTAATTTGAATTCATTCTTCACCAATCCAAAAGCCCATCCAAATCCCAAAATCCAAGAATAGAAAGTGTATAAAATAGTAGTTAGTTGATGTAATTAGGACTTTTAGCTACTTTTATGCTCACTTTTGAATTTTTACTTTTACCTTGGCTTTTGAATTTTCATTTTCACATTCCTTTGGAGCTTTGACTCTCTTGGAATTGTTCTGGAGAGAATTGGCCGAGACTTCAGAGGATCAAGGGAGAGTTGATTGATCTCCTTCCTCAATTCCCTTGGGCAATTCTACTCTTCTGTTTTCTGAGTTGTGGATGTGTGAAATTGGGGAAATTCTGTCCCAATTCCCATTCTAGCTCTGTTTAAATTTGCTTTCTGCATAATTCACTTTAAATTCTGTTCTACTGCTTCATCTTTAATTTTCTGTCAATTGCTTAGTTCATTCAGATCTGGGAAGGAAATTGGGTTTTAGGCTGCTACCTAAGCCCTTGGGATCCTGAGATCACTTTTGGTTCCTCTATGAACCTTACTGCACTTTAATTTCCTTGCTGTTTAAATTTCTGCTTGCATCCAATTCAATTTCTGCTACCTTCTTTACTGCAATTTACTTCTTCTTGTTTAGATCCTGCAATCCCATTCCTCAATTCCCCTTTACATTCAGCAATTTATCTTTCTTGCCATTTAAGTTACTGCAATTTAAGTTTCTTGCACTTTAAGTTCCAGTCATTTACTTTCTTACACCTTAACCTAAGATATTTATTACTATCTAGCTATAGTACTGTTCATACCTGACCGGGCTCCTCCAAACTCGGTCAATTCATAAAAGTCCGACCTCGTCCTAAGACTCACGCCTAAAGGTCGGACCTCGGACACTAAAGCAAGTAAGGCCCATCAAAAGGAACGCAGCCCAAACCTAAAGGCCGAAAAGGCCTAGCAAAGGCGGTTCCACAAAGATAGGGATAAACTCCCGAAAGATAAGATAAGATAAGAATATCTTATCCAGGGAAGATCACGGCCAAACTACTATAAATACACTGGAGCACCCAGGTATGGCATTGATTCCACATTCTACACATATCTGCTTGGACCCTGCTAACTTAAGCATCGGAGTGTCATTGCAGGTACAACCACCAACCACTCTACATATCAAGCTCGGGTCCCTGACCCCCACCTCGGGCCTCTCCAGACGACCGAGCTACACGTTTCAGGTAACCCCCGGAACATTGGCGCCGTTGCCGGGGACCTGGAAGTCATCCTCTATCATGGCGGACGACCCTCTCAACAGTGACCGCGCTGCATCTGAACAAGAGGACGAAATTGACACCGGAGAACGACCGGACAGCCCTCTATCACCACGCACTCCAGGAGGAAACAAACAGAATCGCCCAAAGACATCACTCCCAAACAAAGATCCACAAAGTTTCGAAAAAGAGAAGAACTCGGAGATTCTAGAAACAGTCCGGGCACAACAAGACCGACTGAACAACTCGAAGAGGACATAAAGAAACAGAAAGAACTGAACAAGACCTGAGAAGGGAGACCCGAAAGCGCAGAGAATTAGAAGAAAAACTGCGGAAAATAGAGGCCAACCTGAAAAACCGGACAGAGCGCGGCACCACCCCGAAGGCAACCATGATCCGTTCACGCAAGAGATCATGAAAGAGAAGGTACCGCGAAACTTCAAACCACCGATATGGATCTCTACGACGGCACCACCGATCCAAGTCACCACCTCAGCAACTTCAGAAGCAGAATGTACCTAGTCGACGCCTCCGACGCAATTCGGTGTAAAGCCTTCCCCACCACTCTCACCAAGTCAGCCATGAAGTGGTTCGACAATCTGCCACCAAGATCGATCACCAGCTTTGAAGACCTAACCAAAAAATTCCTAACAAGGTTCTCTATTCAAAAGGACAAGACAAAAAATGCCCCAGTTACTCGGGATCAAGCAAGGTAACCAAGAAACTCTCCGAGAATACATGGAGCGATTCAACAAAGCCTGCCTGGACATACAACACTTGCCCACCGAAGCAGCCATCATGGGACTAGCAAACGGCCTAAAAGAAGGACCGTTTAGCCAATCCCTGTCCAAACGATACCCGACCTCCCTATACGAGGTGCAGGAGCGAGCAGAAAAAAATACATCAACATGGAGGAAACCTCCCAGTTAAGAGACTCTTCTAGGAAGGAATCGACCTACCCACTCCGAGATCGAGATCAAAAGAAGAAAGAAGAACCCAACTCGGACAAGCCACGGAAGTACCACAACTACACCCCCCTCCGAGTCTCCCTAGTAGACGTCTACAGAGAAGTATGCCACACCGAAAAGATCCCACCGCCCGACCGCTAAAACACAAGAGAGCGGGAAGAGATCGGACCGAATACTGTGAATATCACAAGCTCTACGGTCATTCTACTAACGACTGCTACGACCTAAAAATGTTATAGAAAAGCTGGCCAGAGAAGGAAAACTCGACGGATACATAGCAGAGAGAGGAGAAGAGACCAGGAAGAGAAGGCGGGGAGATAACGAAAGTCGACCGAACAACCCGCGAACCCCTGAAAGACACGTTCACATGATAAATGGAGGTTTTGCAGGCGGAGGAACATCCAGATCCTCGCGAAAAAGACACCTCAAAGAAGTCTATCACGTCCGAGAAGACAGTCTCCTGCCCGAGTTAACTATCTCATTTACCCGAGAAGATGCTCAAGGGATAATTCCCGGGCACGACGATCCAATGGTAGTCACCATTATCCTAGCAAACGCCAACTTACATCGAACCTGATTGACCAGGGAAGCTCAGCAGATATCCTGTTCAAAACGGCATTCGACAAGCTCGGACTTGAAGAAAAAGATCTAAAGGCCTATCCCACCGACCTCTTTGGGCTAGGGGATACCCCGATCCACCCCTTAGGATACATCCCGCTACACACTACCTTTGGAAGAGGCGAGCAATCTAAAACATTAAGCATCGACTACATTATAGTCGACGTCACTTCGGCATACAATGCCCTCATTGGGCGACCAACCCTAAACAGACTGGCAGCTATAGTCTCGACCCCACACCTCTGTATGAAATTCCCTACCGCAAAAGGAATCGCTACCCTAAAAGGCGACCAAAAACTAGCGCGGCGATGCTACAACGAAAGCTTAAGCCTAAAAGGGAAGGAGGTCAACACGATAGAACTCGGACGAGTTCAGTCCCGAGAAGATCTTCGACCACAACCAGAGGGAGAGACCGAAAAAGTCCAGATTGGGAACACACCTGAAAAAATAACCAACATAGGAGCGAACCTCAAAACAGGCCTAAAAGAGGAACTCATAACCCTCTTAAAGGAGAATTCCGACCTCTTCGCCTGGAAAGCCCCCGACATGCCAGGCATAAGCCCCGACCTGATGTGCCATAAACTATCAGTTTACCCGGGATCCCGACCTGTCCAACAAAGACGCCAGAAGCTCGGACCCGAGCGCATGCAAGCAATAAAAGAACAAGTACAAGCACTACTAGATGCAGGGTTCATTAGGGAAGTAAAATACCCCCTATGGCTCGCAAACGTGGTCCTGGTAAAAAAGCCCAACGGAAAATGGAGGATGTGCGTCGATTACACAGACCTCACAAAGCCTGCCCCAAAGACCCATATCCACTACAAACATCGACGCCTTAGTAGACGCAGCCTCAGGCTACAGATATCTCTCCTTCATGGACGCATACTCGGGATACAATCAAATCCCATGTACGGGCCCGACCAAGAAAAGACCTCGTTCATAACCCCAAGGGCAAACTACTGCTACGTAGTAATGCCCTTCGGGCTGAAGAACGCAGGGGGCAACCTACCAGAGGCTAATGAACAAGTGTTCTCAGAGCACATCAGACTACAGCTAGAGGTGTACGTCGACGACATGCTGGTAAAGACACAAGAAGACAGAAACTTGCTGACCGACCTCACCAGCGTCTTCGGCACCCTCAGAAAACACAACATGAGACTTAACCCGACAAAGTGCACCTTCGCCGCAGAAGCCGGAAAGTTCTTAGGCTTCATGCTGACTCAAAGGGGCATCGAAGCGAACCCGGACAAATGCCAAGCGATACTCAATATGAAGAGCCCGACGTGTGTCAAAGAAGTACAACAACTGAATGGAAGGCTAGCCGCCCTATCAAGATTCTTGGCAGGATCAGCAATAAAGTCACTACCTCTCTACTCACTCCTAAAGATAGGGAAACCCTTCTCATGGACCCTGGAGTGCGAAAAAGCCTTTCAAGAATTCAAGGAATTCCTCGGGCAGCCACCAATCCTAACCCGACCTTTAAAAGGAGAAGAACTCGTATTATACCTCTCGGTTGGACATCGAGCAGTCGCTTCAGCATTAATACGAGAAAATGACCAAGGGCAACACCCCATACTTTGTAAGCAAGGCACTACAAGGGGCCGATAAACTATCAGAAAATAGAAAAATTCGCCTACGCCCTAGTATTCACAGCTCGGAGGCTCCGTCCCTACTTTCAAGCCCACACCATCAAAGTCCGGACAAACCAACCCATGAGACACATCCTCCAAAAAACAGACCTGGCAGGACGAATACTGCAATGGGCGGTGGAGCTGTCCGAGTTCGACCTCCACTATGAAACCCGGACTGCCAAAATCTCAGTATCTAGCCGACTTCATCGCAGAATACACTGAGACCCCTGGAACCCCACTCTCATGGAACCGTATGTCGACGGGTCCTCAAACAAAACTGGAAGCGGAGCCGGGGTTATACTCGAAAGCGACCAAGGAACGCAGATAGAACTATCCCTAAAATTCGAGTTCCAGGCCTCGAACAACCAAGCCAAATACGAGGCCCTACTAGCAGGCCTAAAGCTAGCCAAAGAGGTCGGAGCCCAGAGAATCACGATCTTCAGCGACTCCCAGGTCGTCACGTCACAAGTAAATGGAAGCTACCAGGCCAAAGATCCAACTATGAAAAATACCTGGACCAAACACAGGCACAATTACGCCACTTTCAGAAATACAGATCCAGCACATACCTCGAGAACAAAACGCCCGAGTAGACGCCCTCTCAAAGCTCGCCAGCACCAAGCCCGGAGGTAACAACAGAAGTCTCCTCCAGGAAACCTTACAATCTCCCTCCGTGATAAGAGAGGAAGAAACGCTAAATATATCCAACCAACAGCAAGGATGGATGACCCCCATACTCAACTACCTGAAGTCGGGAACTCTCCCCACTGAAAGGAAGGAAGCTAAAAGACTCACGAAAGACGCTCAGAATTATACACTAATTCACGACGTATTATACAGAAGAGGATTCTCAAACCCCCTCCTTAGGTGCGTCCCGACCTCAGAAAACAAGAGCGTCCTCGAAGAAGTCCACGGAGGCATGTGTGGGAACCATCTCGGAGCTCGGGCATTATCTAAAAAAGTAGTCCGAGCCGGGTTCTACTGGGTCGACCTTGCAAAGAGACGCAACGGAATTTGTGAAAATATGCCCCCCTGCCAAAACACGCCAATTTTCACAAAGCACCACCCGAAGACCTTATCAGCATCACCGCACCATGGCCCTTCGCAAATGGGGACTTGACCTACTCGGCCCGTTTCCCCAAGGACCGGGGCAAGTCAAATACCTCATAGTAGGGGTCGACTACTTCACAAAGTGGATCGAAGCTGAACCCTTAGCCACCATTACGGCTCAGAAAAGTCGCAAATTCCTATACAAAAATATTGTCACAAGGTTCGGAGTCCCTACTCCACACAACAGACAATGGAACACAGTTCACGGACACAAGTTTTCAGAACTTGGTGGCCGAACTAAAAATCAAGCAGCAATTTACCTCAGTCGAGCCCCCACAAGCCAATGGACAAGCAGAGGCTGCAAATAAAGTCATCTTGACCGGGTTAAAACGGAGACTCCAGGAGGCCAAAGGGGCATGGGCCGAAGAGCTCCCAGTGCTATGGGCATATCGGACAACTCCACACAACGAGGGAGGCAATGCGAAGGGTCCCGACCCTCAACGAAGAAAAGGCACAAAGGAGAAAGACCTCCTCCGAGAGCCGGATCCGAGAAGAAGCCTTAAAACGGCGAACGGCCCTCAGATACAATCAGAAAGTAATAAAACGAAGCTTCTCCACTCACGACCTAATTCTAATCCGAAACGACATCGGAACACAAAAGTCGGGAGAAGGAAAGCTAGCTGCAAATTGGAAAGGACCCTACAAAGTAACAGAAGTCTTAGGAACAGGCTATTACAAGATATCCGACCTAGGCAATGAGCTGCCCAGGGCCTGGCACGCCTGTAATCTAAGACGGTACTACAGCTAGAAAAATTTGACCCGAGGTGTACTCTTTTTCCCTACAAGGGTTTTTTAATGAGACACCCGGTCAAGTAAGGCACCCAACCTAGTCAAGGGTAAACACTCTGTAAATATTCTTTCTTTTTTAATACTAATCAAATTTTTCTTTTTTTTTGTTCTTCCTCGTGATGAAACAAATCTTAGAAAGTACCCCACCAAGGCGCATTAATTTGCTCGACAAAACGCAAAAAATCATTTGCCAAAAAGACCACACAAGGTCGGCAAAGATAAAGCGACGAGGTTCAAATTAATGTGAGAAGTTATAAACGCAACTCTGAAAAGGCTCAAAAAAAAAAGGGCCAAATAAAAGAGATTAAAAATAACTTAAAAGGCCGACCAACGAAAGTGGACCTAACAAAGGGAGGTACTCGAACGGCCGAGGTCCGAGAAAGAAGCCCTAAAACGGCGAAAGCCAAGATTTCGAAAACGCTTACTAAAAGGTTGCTATACAAAACAACTAAAAAGTACAACGAAAAAACGAAATCAAAGGAAAGGGTAAAGCAAAAGTTTCAAGCGCTAGCTAAAAAGTTGTTAACCAAAACCGACTAAAAGCATAAAAGCGGAATAAAGGTCAAACGCGAACAAAACACCACATAATAGCTAAAAATTACTACAAGTAGCTAAAAGCAGAAAGGCGTCCAAAGCGTTTACAGAAAACATCCAAAAACAAAAAGAGCCCACAGGCCGGGCAAAAATCAAAGATTACAGAGGATCAAGGTCCTTCCCGGACTCCACATCAACAGAAGGCTGCGGAGGAAACATAGAAATCGGGACTGCATCGACAGCACTGTCATCCCGGTTTGAAACCTCCACACCAGATCCATCCCCAGCCAAAGGTGAAGTCGGATTCACAACCGGAACTTTGGGGTCGGACACCGGAACCTCATCCTCGTTGGGAGCAGGGACAATCTTTCCCTCCACAACGACGTTATCCGTACTAAATAAGCTCAGATCCAGATCAGAGCAAGAACCCGGACCTGAGCCTTCAGATTTTCGAACATAGCATCCATCCCCTTGGCCACATGACCTTCTAGCTCGTAAAAATCATCCTGAGCAGACTGCAACCTCTCCTTCGTCCCCACAAGCTCGGCATATATCCGAGTATAATTCTCCGTCGCCGCCTTCGCCATCTCCTCAGATGCTTTCGCTGCCGCCACCGCCGCGGTAGCTTTAGCTTTCTCTTTCTCCAAAGAGGCCTCCAGCTCAGTAATCCTAGCAGCCTTCAGCTCACTAATCTTCTCGAACTCGGACTGAGCCTTCTCAAGTCGGGAGCTGGTCGCGCCAATGGGGGATTTCTTGAACTCCCGGGCGATAGCAGCATGAAGACTGGCCATCCGGACACAGCTCCGCGCCATATACTGAAAATGGTGCTCCATAGACACATCATCAGAAATAAAGTCTGAGGGAGAATATGCTGTTCAATCCAACCAATAGCATCGAAATCCTTATCGTTAAAACCCGCAAGCTCTTGAGAGGTCTTCTGCTTCTTGGGAGGAGGACCCGAGAACGGAGGAGGAGAAGAGGTAGCAGGCCCAGAGGTCGGAGGGGTCTTGATTTATAGCTCGGAACTGGGGAGTCGGAATAGTCTTTGACCGAGTAGTGACACCCACAGTAGTCTTCTCTGGAGAAGATCGGGCAGAGCCCCCCAGCCTCAATATTCCGAGCGGCCACCGACTTCTTCGTCCGACGAAGGTACTTCATGGAATCCGCCTGAGAAGACATCTCTGCAGAAATAAAAGAAAAGGATTACCACAAACAATCCCACCAAAACAAACAAAGCCAAAAAAAAACTAAAAAGATGAATCTCGAGAGGTCGGGAACTACCTAACTCGGAACGGAGAAGGCTTGGATCTCCCAACATTTTCTTCGTGTCCAAGTGAGGTGCCCGACCCCATAAACTGCTCACCACACCCACAAAAGCCTGCTCAACCTCATCTAGACTCTCAAAAGTATACTTAGCAGACACTACATTCTCCTGCCAACAAAGAGGAAAAGAAGGCTCCCCACTCTCATCTAGAAAAAGGTCGGGCGTCTCCAGTAGCCCGGACCTTGAAATAAAAATTCTTAAAATCATGAAAGGACTCATCATAAAGGGTACAAAACTTTCTTCCCTGGTTAGCCCTAAAGAGACCCAAGATACCTTCCCTCTACCCGACCCCGGCTTCGTCAGCACAAACAAGTAGGAAAAAAGGGAAATAGAGGGAGCGACGCCCAAAAACTGACACAAAAGTTGAAACAGCTTTAAAAAAAACGCCCAAGAATTCGGATGGAGCTGCGTAGGGGCAAGGTTACAAGACCACACCTCTGACTCCAGGTCGGTAAAAGGACGTCGGACACTCAGCTTAGAGAAAAAACAATCATAAGCATAAAAGAAGAGCTTCTCGGAACTGTCTAGGGGCGGGAAGCACACTCTCTCCTCGGAATCCGGGGCTACTAGCTCATAATCCCTCTCAGACTCTCTATTTCACATATGCTACAGTGCCTACGGAACCTAGCTAAATACTCAGAATCTACCACAGAAGGGACTTTTAGAGGAAGAGGGTCTACCCAACCAAGACCACTTGGAATCTTGGTCGACATCGCTTGAAGAACCTTTCGAGACCATAAAACTCTACCTACAAGAAGAATACAACAGCAAGCAAAAATCACATAAAAGCAGACAGCAAAAAACCCATTCAGCAAAGCAAGAAACAAAAACCCAACGAAGAAAATGCGGCAACCCGGAACAAAACACCAGAGAACGAAAAGAGCCCCCCATATGCAAACAACAAGCAATGGCGGCACCTCTTTTTGGGGCAACCCAGGCATAAAGAAAAAGAACAAACAAAGAGCCACACAAAGAACAGAAGCATATGATCACAAAAAACATGGGAACAAACCTGGAAGAAGAAACGAAGGCGAAGAGCTCCGAACCAAGGAGAACGAAACGGCGGCGCAGAAGAAACCCCGGAAAGGCACACGGAAAGATTCGGAGAAGAAGAACAAAGAGAGAGAAGAAGCAGTGCTCGAAAAAGGAGATGGCAAAACTTAGAAAAACAGGAAGGGAGCAGAATAAACGAAGAAAAAGGAAGGGGGCAAATAAATAATGCCTTCACAGAGCACGAACGGAAATCGAGGAGAAACGGTAAAATGCAATAAATGCAGGAACGGCCATTTTTGAAATTTGAAAAAACTACTATGCCCGAGCTCGACCTCCCAAAAAGGACGAACTCGGGCAGGGGCACTGTTCATACCCTGACCGGGCTCCTCCAAACTCGGTCAATTCATAAAAAGTCCGACCTCGTCCTAAGACTCACGCCTAAAGGTCGGACCTCGGACACTAAAGCAAGTAAGGCCCATCAAAAGGAACGCAGCCCAAACCTAAAGGCCAAAAAGGCCTAGCAAAGGCGGTTCCACAAGATAGGGATAAACTCCCGAAAGATAAGATAAGATAAGAATATCTTATCCAGGAAGATCACGGCCAAACTACTATAAATACACTGGAGCCCAGGTATGGCATTGATTCCACATTCTACACATATCTGCTTGGACCCATGCTAACTTAAGCATCGGAGTGTCATTGCAGGTACAACCACCAACCACTCTACATATCAAGCTCGGGTCCCTGACCCCCACCTCGGGCCTCTCCAGACGACCGAGCTACACGTTTCAGGTAACCCCCGGAACAAGTACCTTCTTAGGTTACATGCATGTCATGACCTTGGTAGTTCTCGCCCTTCGAGGTCGGACACCTTGTAGTAACCTTTCCCTAGTACTTTGACAATTCGGTAGGGTCCTTTCTAGTTAGCTGTTAGCTTCCCTTCTCCTAATCGATCCGCTCCAATGTCGTTTCGGATTAAGATGAGATCGTTGGTGGCAAAGCTTTGCCGGACTACCTTCTGATTATATCTTGAGGCCGTTCGACGCTTTAATTCTTCCTCTCTAATCCGAGTTCTTTCTCGAACTTCTGAAAGTAGGTCAAGTTCCTCCCTTTGTTTTTGGGAGTTGGCCTCTTCATTGTAGAGGATCCTTCTGGGAGATCCTTCTTCTATTTTCACTGGAATTATTGCCTCCACTCCATAGGCAAGTCGGAAGGGTGATTCTCCTGTGGTTGAATGTGGGGTTGTTTGATATGCCCATAGGACTTGTGGGAGCTCTTCAGCCCAAGCCCC
This sequence comes from Arachis stenosperma, assembly GCF_014773155.1. NCBI lineage: Eukaryota > Viridiplantae > Streptophyta > Magnoliopsida > Fabales > Fabaceae > Arachis > Arachis stenosperma. Next base: position 67,637,386 of record NC_080378.1, read on the forward strand.
CTTTGCGTCCTGTAGTCTCCATTTTAACCCAGCCAGTATGACTTTATTGGCAGCTTTTACCTATCCTTGGCTTGTGGGTGTTCTACGGATATGAATTGGTGCTTTATTTTTAGGTCGGCAACCAAGTTCCTGAAGCCTGTGTTAGTGAACTGAGTGCCATTATCCGTAGTGATGAATTAAGGGACCCCAAACCTTGTGATAATGTTCCTATATAGGAATTTCTGACTTTTTTGGGCGGTGGCATTAGCTAAGCGTTCTGCCTCGATCCACTTTGTGAAATAGTCTATTCCTAGAAGGAGGAATTTGACTTGTCCTGACCCCTAGGGGAAAGGTCCAAGGAGGTCAAGCCCGCATTTTACGAATGGCCAGGGCGACGTCACACTAATGAGCTCCTGTGGTGGAGCGATATGGAAGTTAGCATGCTTCTGGCATGGTGGGCATATTTTGACGAACTCTGTTGCTTTTTTTTGCAAGGTTGGCCAGAAGAAACCAGCTCGGAGTACCTTTTTAGAAAGAGCTCGTGCCCTCAGGTAGTTGCCACACATATCACTATGTACTTCTTCTAAGACTTCCCTTGTATTAAAGGTCGGCACACATTTAGGAGGGGTGTTGAGATCCCTCTCCTATATAAGAAGTCGCCCACTATGGTGTAGTACTGTGCCTCTCGTATTAGCCTTTTTTCCTCTTTTTTATCTGTGGGAAGTACCTCTGACTTAAGGTAGTTGATTATGGGGTTCATCCATCCTTGATCCTAACCTGATATGACTAAGACATTTTCTTTCTCTGAGATCGATTGATTTCGTAATGTCTCTTGGATGAGGCTTCTGTTGTTGCCCCCTGGTTGGTGCTGGCTTGTTTTGAAAGTGCATCTGCTCAGGCATTTTGTTCCCGAGGTATATGGTGGACCTCATATTCCCCGATCTGTCCGAGCTGTTCTCTAATTTTGTTGAGATATTTCTTCATGGTGGAATCCTTAGCTTGGTAGCTCCCCTCTATTTGCAAGATAATTACTTGTGAGTCGCTGAAGATGGTAAGCTTTTGAACTCCTACCTCCTTAGCCAGCCTCAAACCAGTCAGTAGTGCCTTATATTCAGCTTGGTTATTTGAGGCAGGGAATTTGAATTTTAGTGAAAGTTCAATTTGGGTTCCCTGGTCACTTTCTATTATTACGCCTACACCACTCCCAGTTTTACTTGAAGAGCCGTCCACGTAAAGATTCCATTTTGTGGGAGTTCCCGGGGTGTCAGTGTACTCAGCTATGAAGTCGGCCAGATACTGAGACTTGATAGCTGTCTGAGCTTCATACTCGCTAAGTCTGTTTTCTGTAAGATACCTTTTATGGGTTGGTTAGTCCGTACTCTGATAGTGTGAACTTGAAAGTATTTTTGAAGTCGTCAAGAAGTGAGTATGAAAGCGTAGGCAAAATTTTCTATATTTTGATAGTTTAGTTCAGCTCCTTGTAGAGCCTTACTGATGAAGTAAATAGGTTGCCCACTTTCATCTTCTCTGACTAGTGCTGAGGCTATTGCCCGACTTCCCACTGCGAGGTAATATGAGTGTTTCTCCTTCCCGTGGTCGTGTAAGGATGGGTGGTTGCCCCAAGAATTTTTTGAAATCTTGGAATGCTTGCTCGCACTCCGCTGTCCATTCAAACCTCTTTCCCTTCCTTAATGTTGCGTAAAAAGGGAGAGATCTTATGGCTGATCCGGCTAGAAACATGGACAGGGTTGCAAGTCTTCCATTAAGTTGTTGTACCTCTTTGACGCAACTTGGGCTTTTCATGTTAAGTACAGCCCGACATTTATCCGGGTTTGCCTCGATTCCTCTTTATGTTAGCATGCAGCCTAAGAATTTGCCAGCCTCTACCGCAAAGGTGCACTTTGCGGGATTAAGCCGCATACCATGCTTTCTTTTGGTGTCGAACACTTTGGGGAGGTTGGACAACAATGACTCCTCACTTTGTGTTTTTACCAGCATATCATCTACGTAAACCTCCATGAGTTTCCCGATATGGTCAGTAAAGACTTTATTCATCAGTCTTTGGTAGGTAGCTCCTGCGTTCTTGAGCCCAAAGGGCATAACTATATAGCAATAGTTTGCCTTTGGGCTAGGAATGAAGTCTTCTCTTGATCAGGTGGGTACATTGGGATTTGATTGTATCTTGAGTAGGCATCCATGAAGGAGAGGTACTTATATCCAGAAGAGGCGTCTACTAGAGTATCTATGTTTGGGAGCGGGTAGGGATCTTTCGGGCAGGCCTTATTGAGGTCGGTGTAGTCAGTACACATTCTCCACTTACTATTCGACTTCTTCACCAAGACGACGTTGGCTAGCCATAATGGGTATTTGACCTCCCTTATGAACCTTGCCTCTAGTAAAGCTTGCACTTGCTTTTCCACAGCTTGGGATCTTTCTAGTCCGAACTTTCTACATTTCTGTTACACAGGCCGAGATCTGGGGTATACTGCCAGCTTATTGCACATTAGATCGGGCTCTATGCCGGGCATGTCTGCTGCCTTCCATGCGAAGAGGTCAGAATTATCCTTTAGGAATTGTATCAGTGGCTCCTTTAAGTCTCCTTTCAAGGTTGCCCCTATGTTTGTTGTTTTATCCTGAGTATCCCTGATATGGACTTCTTCGGTCTCACCTTCGGGTTGTGAACGAAGTTCTTCGCGAGCTCGGACTCTTCCTAGTTCAATGGTGTTGATTTTTTTCCCGCTAGGGTTTCTTTTAAGGTTCAGACTTTTTTGTAACAGCGTTGCACGAGTTTTTGATCTCCTTTTTATTGTGGCGATCCCTTCTAGAGTTGGGAACTTCATGTATAAATGTGGAGTGGAGACAACCGCGGCGAGCTGGTTTAATGTTGTCTGACCTATAAGGGTGTTATAAGCAGAGGGATTATCCTAGTGGTTGAATTGGGTATCCCCTAGTCTGAACAAGCTATTTGGGTATGCTCTGAGCTCTTTTTCTTGTAGTCCGAGCTTGTCGAAGGTGTCTTTGAACAAGATGTCTGCGAAGCTCCCTTGGTCTACCAATGTTCGGTGGAGATTAGCATTGGTGAGTATGATGGTAATGACCATGGGATCATCGTGTCCTGGGATGATGCCTGTGGCATCTTCTTGAGTAAAGGTAATAGGGGAGGTTGGGTAACCTGTCCCCTTCTCCAACATGATATACCTCTTTGAGGTGTTTTTGCGGGATGATTTAGAGATCCCTCTTCCTGTGAATCCTCCATTTATCATATGGACGTGTCTCTCAGGGGTGTTTGGAAGGCGTTCAGCTCGTCCGACCTCTTCGTCCCTTCTTCTTTTTCTTGGTTCTTCCGCTTTATCGGCTAAGTATCGGTCTAGTCGCCCTTCTCTTGCCAATTTCTCTATAACATTCTTTAGATCGAAGCATTCGTTGGTAGGATGTCCGTAGATTCGGTGGTATTCGCAGTATTCTGTCCGATTTCCCTCTTTTCTTTTATTTTTGATTGGGCGAGGTGGTGGGATCTTCTCAGTGTTGCATATTTCTCGGTAAATATCCACAAGAGACACCTGAAGAGGGTGTAGTTGTGGTATTTTCTAGGCTTCTCAGTGGGTTGATCTTCTTTTTTCCCGGTCTCTTTATCTTTGTCTCGAGATGAGTAAGTGGATCCGACCTTTAAGCCATTTCTTAATCGGGAGTTCTCCTCCATGTTGATGTATTTTTCAACCCTTTGTTGAACCTCATTTAAAGACGTCGGGTGCTATTTAGATATGGAGTGACTAAAGGGTCCTTCTCGTAATCCATTGATGAGACCCATGATTGCTGCTTCTGTTGGAAGACTTTGTATGTCCAAACATGCTTTGTTGAATCTTTCCATGTAATTACGGACGCTTTCCCGATCTTCTTGCTTAATCCCTAGCAGACTTGGAGCATGCTTGGCTTTGTCTTTTTGGATGGAGAATCTTCCTAGGAATTTTTTGGCGAGGTCATCGAAGCTTGCTATTGATCTTGGCAGCAAACTGTCGAACCACTTTATTGTCGTCTTAGTTAGAGTAGTTGGAAAAGCTTTGCATCGAACGGTGTCCGAGGCGTCAGTGAGATACATTCTGCTTCTGAAATTGCTGAGATGATGGCTTGGATCAGAGGTGCCGTCGTATGGGGTCATGTCGGGAGCTTTAAAATCCTTTGGAACTTTAGCTTTCATGATTTCTTTGGTGAAGGGATCTTGGTCTTTGTGAGAGCTATCATCATGACTAGACTGAATGGTTTTAGCTTTGAGATTAGCCTCGAGCTTTAGGAGCTTGTTCTCTAGCTTTCGGCGTCGCCTTGTTTCTCTCCGGAGGTCTCTCTCGGCCTCTCGTTGATGCTCGGCCTCTTTTTCGAGCTGTTTAAGACGATCCTGTTGAGCTTGTAGGGCATATAGGATTTCTGCAGTCGGAGATTGCTTGTTTCCTTTAGGTTCAGATGCATCCTTAGATGTGTTATCCATGTTTTTAAGTGGTGTTCTCTCTTCTAAACCTGAATTGTGATAGTTGTCGAGATTGTCTGCCATGGTGATGGGATGACTTCCAGGTTCCCCGGCAACGGTGCCAATGTTATGAGGGTTACCTGAAACTGAAGGTCGATCTCGGATGAGATCTGCTGTTGTGACCGGAGCTGTCGTGTCCGACTTGTTGGCTCTGGTGGAGCTACTGATTCTTGATCACCAGAGGGTGGTGGTACCTGCAAGAGACTCTGATGCTTAAGTTAGCATGGGCTTTAAGTAGGTTTTTTGTGTAGAATCAGAGTATGAGTTATACCTGGATGCTCCAGTGTATTTATAGTAGTGTTTGATGACCTTTCTTTGAGATAAGATAGTTATCTTATCTTATCCTTTGAGTGAAGTCATCTTATCTTTCAGGGGAACCACCCTACCTTTCTAGGATTTCACTACCTTTAGATTGGGCTGTGTTCTTTTGTTTGGGCCTACTTGGGCCTCTATGGCGATTTGACCGAACTCTTTGAGAAGAGGTCGGTGGAGGCCTAACCTAAAAAGGTCGGTCACTCGTATCTTTGGTCGGCCCAGGTTGCATAGCTCGACCCAGGGTATGAACACTTAGGCTAGTAACCCATAGGATAGGGATTGAATTAATATGGTTGTTGATGTTGGCTGGTTGAATGAGGTGTGATTAATTGTTAATATTTATGTTGTTAAATAATGATGTTGAGATTATGATGTATGATGAATTTGGATGAATGATTATTGTTGATCATTGATGTAGAGCATGAATGAGTTCAAAGATGAAATTGATAGTGATAAAATGATGGATGGTGAATTTGTTGGTGGAGAAATGTTTGTAATTATTATATGTTAATATTGAGATTGAAATGATGAAGTGTGATGGAAGGTTGGTATCGAATGTGAATTGTGACCTAAGAGGGTAGAATTTGGTGAAAAATAGAGTTTGAAATGACTTTATTTGGTTTTGGTAGGTTTAAGTTGTGAAAAATTGAGAAATTGGTTATTGGTAAACTTTTGGTAAAATTTGATTTTTGGTGAACTTTGTCTGATCATAACTTATGCCTCAGTTTTCAAATTGATTGGAATTTGTTTGAAATTAAAGCTTATTGAAAACCCTTCAATTTGATATAAAGTTTGTAAGAATTGGGTTTTTGTAAAGGAAGTTATGAACATTCAAAGATTGGTGTAAAAATCTGAAATTCTGCAAAGTTGCAGAATTTTATGATTTCTGGTATGTGCGCACGTACAGCCTTGTGCGCACGCACACCTCTGCAAAAATTTTAAGCTGTGCGCACGCACAGACCATTGCGTACGCAGACGCAGAGGCAGTCAATCTGTTTAGAGTGCTAGCACAGCTTGTGCGCGCACATACCCAATGAAGATTTGCAACTTGTGCGTACGCACAGTCCTATGCGCACGCACACGTTGGAAGGTCAGTTTGTTGAGGGTGCTAGCACAGCTTGTACAATCGAACAGACATTGTGAATTTTGGCACTTGTGCATACGCACACCTCTATGCGTACGCACACGTTTTAAAACTTCTTCAGGGCGTGCGCGCGCACACCCCTGTGCATACTCACATGCTCTGTTTCTCAAATTTTAACTTTGTTTTCAACTATTCCACCTTCCCAACAAGATTGTAAGCTTCTATAAAACCATTTTAAGACTCTTGGGCCTAGTTTGGGACATTTAAAACATAGGAATTAACCTAAGGGTTTTAGTTGATATTAATCTGAAAAATTAGAAAATGGAGGCTTAGGTTTCTGGTGCACTGAGGGTGGTTTGATGGCATGTGAAGGTAGACTGTTGTATGAGATGAGAACTGATGAACTGTTGAGTTCGGAAATGAATGTGTTGATTGATAGTAGTTGAGATGAGTTGAGGACTCGAAAATGAAAATGTTGATTTACAGTGGTTATGATGAGTCGAGGACTCGGAATGAGATGATGGATCCATGATATACTGAAAATGTTTTCTGAAAACCACTGATGTATCACTCTATAGTGAGATTGTTGAGACGCTATGTGCCCGGCAGGGACGGCAGTTGGATCCCGCCTATCGAGGTAGTGGCAGCGGCGTGAGGGCGGTTGTTCGTTCCGCTTGTGTTGAGATGTGAGGTCTGTGGCAAGAGTATCATGCTCGCATCCCTTCGAATCAATAGAGCGTGCAGGCGCAAAACCCTGGACAGTGATTTGAGCACTATATCTCAGGGGTTCCCAATGATGATTTTGAAGGGCGAATCTCCATGGAGATGTGTCGGGTTGGCAGTTGAACCGACAATATGATATCACAGCCAGTAGGACAGGCATTCATAATGTGCATTTTCTATCTGTTTATTTGCTTTGTCAACTTATAATTGTATGCCTATTTGCATAACATGTTTAATTGCTACTTGAGTTACTTGTTTTATATGCTTCTACTTGTGATTTACTTGCATTGTAATTAATTGTGATTTCTACTGGGATTGAGGAGGTTCGGAAGGCGGTGGCGATGGGATCGCATGGAGGATTGGTTGGTGAAGGCTGTGGGACAGCGGTGTTTGGTTAGAATAGAAATCCCCTAAGATAGAGTACCCTATTTATTTATGTTAAGGCTTGTGTATATATATGCTTTATTGTTTTAGTATGCCTTAAGATGAGATCTTGTGATGGATATGAAGTCTAGGATTGCCTTTGGCGTCCTGGGGTCTTATATCCTACATCACTGGCACTGTTACCATACTGAGAACCTCCGGTTCTCATACCATATTTCTGTTGTGTTTTCAGATGTAGGTCACAACCCACCTCGGTGAGTTGCTTGGATGGTGACAAAAGCGGAGGATCCTGTTACTCTTGGAGCCTTTTTTTTGGTTTATTTTGTTTATACATCTCTCATTCTGTATTTTGTTTTAGCCTAGAGGCATGAATTGAGAGAACAAAACTTGTATAAGCTCTTTTTACTGTCTGGTTTCTATATAGTCTATATATAGCTAGCCGGCTTAAACTTCACGAGTCGTGGCTAGATCCTTAGGATATTATACTATTATCTTTTGTTATGTTGTATCTGTTTCTTGTGCTTTAAGTTAGTAGCTTCGTTAGTACGTTTTGTGCTTTTCAAATCCTGTTTTTGAGCTATATCCTTCATTGGGCTTCTAGATTATATCATTTCTTCTATATATTATAAGTATGAGTTTAGAACTGTCATAACCTTTGATTAACCTTTGCTTTACGGCGCGAGGTAAAGTTTAGGCTAATTAGGATGTTACACTGGCCGATACCCGGCCTCCGGTGGTTGCGCAGTAGGGAACACAGAGGAAGGAGTCATTCTCACTGAAGCTGACATGGCTGCACGATTGTGTCCGCTATATGCCTCAGACGGATGATCAAGAGACACTCTGACAGTCTGGGAGGTGTTACATCTTGTTACTAACGGGGGTTACCTGATGACGGATAAGTCGAACAACCTGGTCCATCTCCAGTGGCTGCTACTGCTTGTAGACTTTGAGAGGTGTCGTGGGTTGTCTTGGGCCTCGGTGGTGCTTGCATGGACATATCATTTGCTGTGCTCTACAACACACCGAGGCACGACAGACATTGCCGACTATACTCCACTTTTGATGTCTTGGATATTGGTGCGCGTAAATTGTGATCATCAACAATGACGCCAATAGACTTGGAGCTCTCAAACGTGAATCACACTTTGTCACAACTTCGCACAACTAACCAGCAAGTGCACTGGGTCGTCCAAGTAATACCTTACGTGAGTAAGGATTGATCCCACGGAGATTGTTGGTATGAAGCAAGCTATGGTCATCTTGTAAATCTCAGTTAGGCGGATTCAAATGGTTATAATGGTTTTTGAAAATTATAATAAATAAAGCATAAAATAAAGATAGAGATACTTATGTAATTCATTGGCGGGAATTTCAGATAAGTGTTTGGAGATGCTTTGTTCCTGTTGAATCTCTGCTTTTCTACTGCTTTCATCCAATCCTTCTTACTTCTTTCCATGGCAAGATCTATGTAGGGCATCACCGTTGTCAATGGCTACTTCCCATCCTCTCAGTGAAAATGGTCCAAATGCTCTGTCACCGCACGGCTAATCATTTGTCGGTTCTCGATTATGTCGGAATAGAATCCATTGATTCTTTTGCGTCTGTCACTACGCCCAACAATCGTGAGTTTGAAGCTCGTCACAGTTATTCAATCCCTGAATCCTACTCGGAATACCACAGACAAGGTTTAGACTTTCTGGACTCTCAAGAATGGCCGCCAATAATTCTGGCTTATACCACGAAGACTCTGATTAAGGAATCCAAGAGATACTCATTCAATCGAAAGTAGCACGGAGGTGGTTGTCAGGCACGCGTTCATAGGTTGAGAATGGTGATGAGTGTCATGGATCATCACATTCATCAGGTTGAAGTGCGAATGAATATCTTAGAACAAGAATAAGCATGAATTGAATAGAAAATAGTAGTAATTGCATTAATACTCGAGCTACAACAGAGCTCCACACCTTAATCTATGGTGTGTAGAAACTCTACCGTTGAAAATACATAAGTGATGGTCCACATGAATTCAAAAATAGGGAAAAGGACCCCTTATACAATAGTTAAAAGTTCTATTTATACTAAACTAGCTACTAGGGTTTACAGAGATAAGTGATTGATGCAGAAATCCACTTTCAGGGCCCACTTGGTGTGTGCTTGGGCTAAGCTTGAGCTTTACACGTGCAGAGGTTTTTTTTGGAGTTAAACGCCAAGTTGTAACATGTTTTTGGCGTTTAACTCTGGTTTGTGACGTGTTTCTGGCGTTTGACTCCAGAATGCAGCATAGAACTGGCGTTGAATGCCAGTTTGCGTCATCTAATCTCGAATAAAATATAGACTATTATATATTGCTGGAAAGCTCTGGATGTCTACTTTCCAACGCCATTAAGAGCGTGCCATTTGGACTTCTATAGCTCTAGAAAGTCCATTTCGAGTACAGAGAGATCAGAATCCAACAGCATCAGCAGTCCTTTGTCAGCCTTCTTATCAGAGTTTTGCTCAGGTCCCTCAATTTCAGCCAGAAAATACCTGAAATCACAGAAAAACACACAAACTCATAGTAAAGTCCAGAAATGTGAATTTAGCATAAAAACTAATGAAAACATCCCTAAAAGTAGCTAGATCCTACTAAAAACTATCTAAAAACAATGCCAAAAAGCGTATAAATTATCTGCTCATCACAACACCAAACTTAAATTGTTGCTTGTCCCCAAGCAACTGAAAATAAAATAGGATAAAAAGAAGAGAATATACTATAAATCTCAAATATCAATGAACAGTAGTTCTAATTAGATGAGCGGGACTTGTAGCTTTTTACTTTTGAATAGTTTTGGCATCTCACTTTATCCTTTGAAGTTTAGAATGATTGGCATCCATAGGAACTCAGAGTTCAGATAGTGTTATTGATTTTCCTAGTTAAGTATGTTGATTCTTGAACACAGCTACTTTTATGAGTCTTGGCCGTGGCCCTAAGCACTTTGTTTTCCAGTATTACCACTGGATACAGAAATGCCACAGACACATGACTGGGTGAACCTTTTCAGATTGTGACTCAGCTTTGCTAAAGTCCCCAGTTAGAGGTGTCCAGAGCTCTTAAGCACACTCTTTTTACTTTGGATCACGACTTTAACCACTCAGTCTCAAACTTTTCACTTGGACCTGCATGCCACAAGCACATGGTTTGGGACAGCTTGGTTTAGCCGCTTAGGCCTGGATTTTATTTCCTTGGGCCCTCCTATCCATTGATGCTCAAAGCCTTGGATCCTTTTTACCCTTGCCTTTTGATTTTAAGGGCTATTGGCTTTTTCTACTTGCTTTTTCTTTTTCTTTATATTTTTTTTGCCACTTTTTTTTTTTTTCCGCAAGCTTTGTTCTTCATTGCTTTTTCTTGCTTCAAGAATCAATTGTATGATTTTTCAGATCATCACTAACATTTCTCTTTTTTCATCATTCTTTCAAGATCCAACAATTTTAATATTCATAACCAATAAGATAAAAAATATGCACTGTTCAAGCATTCATTCAGAAAACAAAAAGTATTGTCACTACATCAATATAATTAAACTAATTTCAAGGATAATTTCGAAACTCATGTACTTCTTGTTTTTGTATTAGAAACATTTTTCATTTTAAGAAAGGTGAATGATTCATGGAATTATTCATAGCCTTAAGACATAGTTACTAAATACTAATGATCATGAAGTAAAGACACAAACATAGATAAACATGAAGCTAAAAAAAATTGAAAAATAGAGAAATAAGAACAAGGAATGAGTCCACCTTATTGATGGTGGCGCCTTCTCCTTGAAGGACCAATGGTGCTCTTGAGCTCCTCTATGTCTCTTCCTTGCCTCTGTTGCTTGATCCCTAGTGATTTTAGTGCTCCTATCCTTAGTTGCTCCCAATAATTGTGTGGAGGAAAATGCATCCCCTAAGGCATCTCAGGGATTTCTTGATGAGGGAATTCCTCATGTTCTTGTTGAGGTCCATGAGTGGGCTCTCTTGATGTGCAGTCAAATGCTCTACTACTGAGCTATGGACCCTTGAGATGAATCTCTCCATCTCTCATGACTCGGAGGTGGAAGCATTTGTCTTCACTTTCCCTTTCCTAGAGGTTTCTCTGGCCTTAGATGCCATAAGTGGTTATTGAAAAATAAAAAAGCTATGCTTTTACCACACCAAACTTAGAATATTGCTCGCCCTCGAGCAAGAGAAGAAAGAAAAGAAAGGAAGAAGAAGAAGAAGAAGAAAATGGAGGAGAGGGAGAGATGTGTATTCGACCAAGGGGAGAAGAGAGGGTTGTGTTGTGTGAAAATGAAGAAGGATAGAGGGTTTTATATAGTGGAGGGAGAGGGGTTAAGGTTCGGCCATATTGGATGGGTTTGGGTGGAAAAGGTAATTTGAATTTGAAGGTAGGTGGGGTTTATGGGGAAGAGTGTTTATTGGATTGTGTGAAAAAAGAGAGAGAGGGTGAGTTGAGGTAAGTAGGGATCATGTGGGGTCCACAGATCTTGAGATGATCCTGTGGGGTCCACAGATCCTGAGGTGTCAAGGATTTACATTCCTGCACCAATGAGGCATGTAAAACACCCTCTGCATACAATACTGGCATTTAACGCCAGATTGATGCTTGTTTCTGGCGTTAAACGCCAGTTCTATGCTTGTTTTGGGCGTTCAACACCAATCTGCACATGTTTCTAGTGTTGAACGCCAGCTTTCCTCAGTGTGCAATCCTGGCATTTAAACGCCAGATTGCTGCATGTTTCTGGCGTTCAACGCCAGATCCATGCTCTGTCCTGGCATTGAACGCCAGCCAGATGCTCCTTACTGGCATTTAAACGCCAGTAAGCCCTTCCTCCAGGGTGTGCTATTTCTTCTGCTGTTTTTTTTCTTTTTTTAATTTTAGTATTTATTTTGTGACTCTATATGATCATGAACCTAATAAAACAAAAGAACAATAAAATAAAAATAAAATTAGATAAATAAAAATTGAGTTGCCTCCCAATAAGTGCTCCTTTAATGTCACTAGCTTGACAGTGGGCTCTCATGGAGCCTAACAGGTGATCAGCTCAATGTTGTAGACTCCCAACACCAAACTTAGAGTTTGAATGTGGGGATTCAACACCAAACTTAGAGTTTGGTTGTGGCCTCCCAACACCAAACTTAGAGTTGATTGTGGGGGCTTTGTTTGACTCTGTATTGAGAGAAACTTTTCATGCTTCCTCTCCATGGTTGCAGAGGAGTATCCTTGAGCTTTAAACACAAGGTAGTCCCCATTTAATTGAAGGACTAGCTCTCCTCTGTCAACATCAATCACAGCTCCTGCTGTGGCTAGGAAGGGTCTTCTAAGGATGATGCATTCATCCTCCTCCTTCCTAGTGTCTAAGATTATGAAATCAGCAGGGATGTAAAGGCCTTTAACCTTTACTAACACGTCCTCTACTAATCCATAAGCTTGGCTTTGTGATCCGTCTGCCATCTCTAATGAGAATATGTCAGGTTGTACCTCAATGATCCCCAGCTTCTCCATTACAGAGAGTGGCATAAGGTTTATGCCTGACCCTAGGTCACACAGAGCCTTCTCAAAGGTCATGGTGACCATGGTACATGGTATTAAGAATTTATCAGGATCTTGTCTCTTTTAAGGTAGAGTTTGCTGAACCCAAGTATCTAGTTCACTAATGAGCAAGGGAGGTTCATCTTCCCAAGTCTCATTACCAAATAACTTGGCATTCAGCTTCATGATAGCTCCCAGATATTGAGCAACTTGCTCTCCAGTTACATCTTCATTCTCTTCAGAGGAAGAATAGTCTTCAGAGCTCATGAATGGCAGAAGGAGGTTTAATGGGATCTCTATGGTCTCTGTATGAGTCTGAGATTCCTTTAGGTCCTCAATAAGGAACTCCTTCTTGTCTGGGAGATGTCCCATGAGGTCTTTCTCATTGGGATTCACGTCCTCCCCTTCCTCCTTGGATTCGGCCATATTGACAATATCAATGGCCTTGCACTCTCTTTTTGGATTTTCTTCAGTATTGCTTGGGAGAGTACTAGGAGGAGTTTCAGTGACTTTCTTACTCAGCTGGCCCACTTGTGCCTCCAAATTTCTGATGGATGACCTTGTTTCACTCATGAAACTTAAAGTGGCCTTAGACAGATCAGAGACTATGTTTGCTAAGCTAGAGGTGCTCTGCTCAGAATTCTCTGTCTGTTGCTGAGAAGATAATGGAAAAGGCTTGCTATTGCTGAGCCTATGTCTTCCACCATTATTAAAGCCTTGTTAAGGCTTTTGTTGATCCTTCTATGAGAAATTTGGATGATTTCTCCATGATGAATTATAGGTGTTTCCATAAGGTTCACCCATGTAATTTACCTCTGCCATTGCAGGGTTCTCAGGATCATAAGCTTCTTCTTCAAAAGATGCCTCTTTAGTACTGTTGGATGCATTTTGCCATCCATTCAGACTTTGAGAAATCATGTTGACTTGCTGAGTCAACATTTTGTTCTGAGTCAATATGGCATGCAGAGCATCTATTTCAAGAACTCTCTTCCTCTGAGGCGTTCCATTATTCAAGAAATTCCTCTCAAAAGTGTACATGAACTGGTTATTTGCAACCATGTCAATAAGTTCTTGAGCTTCTACAGGTGTTTTCTTTAGGTGAATGGATCCACCTGTAGAATGGTCCAGTGACATCTTAGAGAACTCAGATAGACCATAATAGAATATATCCAAAATGGTCCATTCTGAAAGTATGTCAGAAGGACACCTTTTGGTCATCTGCTTGAATTTTTCCCAAGCTTCATAGAGGGATTCACCATCTTTTTGTTTGAAGTTCTGAACATCCACTCTAAGCTTGATAAGCTTTTGAGGAGGAAAGAACTTAGCCAAGAAGGCCGTGACCAGCTTATCCCAAGAGTCCAGGCTATCTTTAGGTGAGAGTCCAACCATGTTCTAGCCCTGTCTCTTACAGCAAAAGAGAAAAGCATGAGCATGTAGACTTCAGGATCTACTCCATTAGTCTTAAAAGTCTCACATATCTGCAAGAACTCAGTTAAAAACTGGTAGGAATCCTCTAATGGAAATCCATGAAACTTGCAGTTCTGTTGCATTAGAGCAACTAGTTGAGGTTTTAACTCAAAATTGTTTGCCCCAATGGCAGGAATTGAGATGCTTCTTCCATCAAATTTGGAAGTAGGTGTAGTATAATCACCAAGCATCCTCCTTGCATTATTGTTGTTGGGTTCGGCTGCCATATCCTTTTCTTGCTCGAAAATTTCAGTAAGGTTGTCTCTGGCTTGTTGTAATTTAGCTTCTCTTAGTTTCTTCTTCAGAGTCCTTTCAGGTTCAGGATCAGCTTCAACAAGAATGCCTTTTTCCTTGTTCCTGCTCATATAAAAAAGAAGAGAACATAAAAGGAAGAGGAATCCTCTATGTCACAGTATAGAGATTCCTTTATGTTAGTAGAAGAATAAAAGAATAGAAGAAGGAAAAGAGTTAAGAATCCAAACACAAGGGGGAGGATAGGTTCGAATTCTTGAGGTGAAGAGAAGTGTTAGTAGATAAATAAATAAATAGAAGAAGATGAGAGAGGGAGAAATTTGAAAATAAATTTTGAAAAAGGGTTAGTGATTTTTGAAAATTAAGAGAAGAAATAAAAATTAAAATTAAAATTTGAAACAATTACTTAATTAAAAGAATTTTGAAAAAGAGGGAGGTAATTTTTGAAAATTAGAGAGAGGAAAGTAGTTACGTGGTTTTGAAAAAGATAAGAAACAAACAAAAAGTCAATTAGTTAGTTGAAAAAGATTTGAAATTCAATTTGAAAAGATAAGAAGTTAGAAAAGATATTTGAAATCAAATTTTTGAAAAAGATAAAAAGATATGATAGAAAAGATATTTTGAAAAAGATTTAATTTTTAAAATTAAAATTAATTACTTGACTAACATGAAACTAAAAGATATGATTCTAGAATTTAAAGATTGAACCTTTCTTAACAAGAAAGTAACAAACTTCAAATTTTTGAATAATCACATTAATTGTTAGTAAATTTTCGAAATTAAAGATAAAATTAAGAAAAAAAGATTTTTGAAAAATATTTTAAAAAAATTTCGAAAATTAATAAGAAAAATGAAAGAGATTTGATTTTTGAAAAAAATTTTGGAAAGATAAGATTTTTAAAATGAAAATTTGACTTGACTTAAAAGAAACAACTTATTTTAAAATTTTTTTTGACCAAGTCAACCCAAATTTTCGAAATTTATGAGAGAAAAAAGGAAAAGATATTTTTTTGATTTTTGAATTTTTAATGATGAGAGAGAAAAACACAAATATGACTCAAAACATAAAATTTATGGATCAAAACACATGATGCATGCAAGAACACTATGAATGTCAAGATGAACATTAAGAACACTTTGAAGATCATGATGAACATCAAGAACTTATTTTTGAAAAATTTTTAAGAAAAGAAAAACATGCAAGTCACCAAACTTAGAAATTTTTAATGCTTAGACACTATGAATGCAAGAATGCATATGAAAAACAACAAAAGATAGAAAACAAGAAAATGTCAAGATCAAACAAGAAGACTTGTCAAGAACAACTTGAAGATCATGAAGAACACATGAATGAGTTTTCGAAAAATGCATAAATTTTTAAAAACATGCAATTGACACCAAACATAAAAATTGACTCAAGACTCAAACAAGAAACACAAAAAACTTTTGATTTTTAAGATTTTATTAATTTTTTGGATTTTTATTTTATTTTTTCGAAAATAAATAGGAAAGAGAAAATAAGAAATTCAAAATTTTTAATAAGAATTCTAGGAATCTTTTAATGTTAGCCTAAAGCTTTGATCCAGGAGTTGGACATGGCTTAATAGCCAGCCGGCTTTAGGATATAAATCAGGCATGCAATAGTTGATACTTCATCTAACTCCATATACATGCCTTTTATGTTGACAAGTGGAAGTCTCAATCCAAAAGAATTTGGATATGGCTTTACAGCCAACCAGGCTTCAACATGTTACCATGAAACTCTAGAATTCATTCTTAAAAATTTAGAATAATTTTTGAAAACAAAAGGGAAATTTTTCTTGAAAGATTTTTGAAATTTTTTTTGAAAATAGAACAAAAAGAAAATTACCTAATCTGAGCAACAAGATGAACCGTTAGTTGTTTAAACTCGAACAATGACGCCAAAAACTTGGTGCGCGTAAATTGTGATCATTAACAATGGCGCCAATAGACTTGGAGCTCTCAAACGTGAATCACACTTTGTCACAATTTCGCACAACTAACCAGCAAGTGCACTGGGTCGTCCATGTAATACCTTACGTGAGTAAGGGTCGATCGCACGGGATTATTGGTATAAAGCAAGCTATGGTCATCTTGTAAATCTCAGTTAGGCGGATTCAAATGGTTATAATGGTTTTTGAAAATTATAATAAATAAAGCATAAAATAAAGATAGAGATACTTATTGTTCCGAGGGTTACCTGAAACTAGAGGTCGATCTCTGTTGAGATCTCTTGCGTGGGTCGAAACTGTTGTGTCCCACTTGATGATGGTGGTTGGAGCCGCCGTGTCCGACTTGTTGGACTGGGTGACAATGCTGATCCTTCGTCCCCGGAGGGTGGGGGGTACTTGCAAGGGACTCCGATGCTTAAGTTAGCAAGGGTATTAAGCAGGTATTGAGTAGAATCAGAATATGAGTTATACCTGGGTGCTCCAGTGTATTTATAGTGTTGAGACGTGACCTTTGTTGGATAAGATAAGTTAGTTATCTTATCTTATCTTTATCTTTAGGGTTGAGGTCGAAACCGCCCTTATCTCTATAGGCTTAGGCCGTCTTAGGATTTGGGTCGTGTTCCTCCATTTGGGCCCTTTACTGGGCTCTCTTGTCGATTTGGCCGAGCTCTCTGAGAAGAGGTCGGATAGTATGACCTGAAGAGGTCGGTCGCTTTATCTTCAATCATCCCAGGTCGGATAGCTCGACCCAGGGTATGAACAGTGCCCCTACTTGAGCTCGGTCTTCTTTTCTGAGGTCGAGTCATAGACTTCGGTCCTTCTTGAGGCCGAACTCAAGCATTTTTGTCGATTCCCCTTGTAGAAGTTTTTGAATGTAGAACGTTTTCTTCTAAAAGCGCGTGCTTTTATATCGGCGCTTTGGAAACGTGAGAGGGTTTAATGCCTTTATTTAACATTAATTGCCCCGTTTCTCCTAGGCCCTTTTATTTTGATTTTGAAAACCCAGAAACGGTTTTTCTTCTTCATGCATTTCGTAACTTCTTCGCATTTCTCTTTCTCATTTTTAACTTTTCCTCTGTGTTTGCTCTGATTTGCCTTACTCTTTCTCTGCGCCGTTTCGTTTCGGTACTCCGTTGGTGCTTCCTTTGAGAGACGTTTTGCTGCCCCAGCTTTTCATTTTCTTCAGGACTTTCCAGGTTCGGTTTCTACTTTCCGTTTCCTTACTTCTTTTACTTTTGACCTTCGGTTTATGATAAAGTTTTGGTTTTGCTTGCATGCCTGTTTGAAAAACTTGAATCTTTTTGCATTTGTCATGTCTGTTTATCGCCGTGTGTTCTGGGGCTTCTTTCATTTTCTGCATGATCGCTTTTTGCTTAATGCCTTTAGAGCTTTCGCTTGTTATTGCCTTTCCTGTTTGTACTTTTGATGGTGTTTTTTGCCTAATTCTGGAAAAGGTTGTATCTTTGGTGTTGTTCTGTTTGGCATTGTTGACATTGACAGTGCTTTTGCTGGTAGACTGTAGAAAGATAGTTGCTTTAATGACTTTCCCATTTTATATCTTGCTGGACAAAATGCTTGTTGCTTGAGGCCTTGTTTCCTTGTTTTCGAGAAACGTTGGGGTGTAGGTTTTTTCCCAGGGACCTTGCTTTGTTGTTGCTGCCTCCAAAGGATGCCCCAAGACTTTTGGTTTGAGTCTTGGGGTTTTCCTTTTCTACATGCCTCGTCTGTATGATATTTAAGTTTGCTTTCTACCTTCTCCGAGATGTTTTTAGTAACCCCGTCTTCTTTTCTTCCTTGTAGGATTAGTTGGCCCTATGTCTTCTCGCAATAACATCGTAGAGATGTCTTCCAGAGTTCCCGAGGGGATGTCCGACTGGCTGGACTCCCTTGTCTTGTTGTGTGTTTCTGTTGTGGATGCCGAGTTTTGTGCTGAACTGAGGAAGCGTCATAGGATTTGTGGTAACAACGCTCGTGAGGAGGATTATGAGCTTGTTGCCCCTGACTCTGATGAGAGAGTTTGCTTTCTGACTTCTATCGAGGGAGAGCGTCCCTTCTTTTATGCTTACGAGTACTTTTTCAGTCAGTTGAACGTTTCTTTTCCTTTTACCGCCTTTGAGACCGACCTGCTGTGGTCGTGTAATATTGCTCCTTCCCAGCTTCACCCCAATTCATGGGGTTTTATTAAGATTTTTCAACTTTTCTGCCGTGAACTAGATGTATCTCCTTCCCAGACTTTGTTCCTTTATTTGTTTGTTTCCGCCAAGCCCGGTGGTTCCTCAAAAAAGAAAGCTTCTTGGGTTTCTTTTCGGTCCGCCCAGGGGCACAAAGTGTTTGCTATGTATGATGAGTCTTTTAAGGACTTTAAGAACTACTTTTTCAAAGTTCGAGCTGTTGAGGGGGTCCGCCCCTTTTTTCTTGATGAAAACGACGAGCCCTCCTTCCCCCTAGAGTGGCAAAAAGATGTACGAGTATCTCGCTACACTTGGGAGATGCTAGATGACGTTGAACGCGGTTTTATGGTTGTCCTTGAGGATCTTTGGGGGAAACCACCTCATCTTGATACGAAGATGATGAGCGGATAATTTATACGCTTTTTGGCATTGTTTTTAGGTAGTTTTTAGTAAGTTCAAGCTACTTTTAGGGATGTTTTCATTAGTTTTTATGTTAAATTCACATTTCTGGACTTTACTATGAGTTTGTGTGTTTTTTTGTGATTTCAAGTAATTTCTGGCTGAAATTGAGGGACCTGAGCAAAACTCTGAAAAAGGGCTGACAAAAGGACTGCTGATGCTGTTGGATTCTGACCTCCCTGCACTCGAAATGGATTTTCTGGAGCTACAGAACTCCAAATGGCGCGCTCTCAACGGCGTTGGAAAGTAGACATCCAGAGCTTTCCAGCAATATAATAGTCCATACTTTATTCGGAAATTGACGACGTAACTTGGCGTTGAACGCCAAGTACATGCTGCTGTTTGGAGTTAAACGCCAGAAAAACGTCATGATCCGGAGTTGAACGCCCAAAACATGTTATAACTTGGAGTTCAACTCCAAGAAAAGCCTCAGCTCGTGGATAGATCAAGCTCAGCCCAAGCATACACCAAGTGGGCCCCGGAAGTGGATTTATGCATCAATTACTTACTCATGTAAACCCTAGTAGCTAGTCTAGTATATATAGGACATTTAACTATTGTATTAGACATCTTTTGATCACTTTAGATCTAAGGAACATCTTGGGGATGATTAGTTCTCAGATCATGGGGGCTGGCCATTCGGCCATGCCTGAACCTTTCACTTATGTATTTTCAACGGTGGAGTTTCTGCACACCATAGATTAAGGGTGTGGAGCTCTGTGGTATGCGAAATTGTGATCACTACTTTTCTCAACTCAAATAATCCCTAGTAATGGCCCCAAAGACTTGGTGCTCAATACCATGGCATAAACACAACTTCGCACAACTAACCAGCAAGTGCACTGGGTCGTCCAAGTAATAAACCTTACGCGAGTAAGGGACGATCCCACGGAGATTGTTGGTATGAAGCAAGCTATGGTCACCTTGTAAATCTCAGTCAGGCAGACTCAAATGGTTATGGATGATATATGAATAAAACATAAAGATAAAGATAGAGATACTTATGTAATTCATTGGTGAGAACTTCAGATAAGCGAATAGAGATGCTTTGTCCCTTCTGTCTCTCTGCTTTCCTACTGTCTTCATCCAATCCTTCTTACTCCTTTCCATGGCAAGCTGTATGCAAGGGTTTCACCGTTGTCAGTGGCTACCTCCCATCCTCTCAGTGGAAATGTTCAACGCACCCTGTCACGGCACGGCTATCCAGCTGTCGGTTCTCGATCATGTAGGAATAGAATCCAGTGATTCTTTTGCGTCTGTCACTAACGCCCCACAATCGCGAGTTTGAAGCTCGTCACAGTCATTCAATCATTGAATCCTACTCAGAATACCACAGACAAGGTTTAGACCTTCCAGATTCTCTTGAATGCCGCCATCAATTCTAGCTTATACCACGAATATTCCGGTTAAAGAACCCAAGAGATAAACATTAGAGCCTTGTTTGCTTGTAGAACGGAGGTGGTTGTCAGTCACGCGTTCATAAGTGAGAATGATGATGAGCGTCACATAATCATCACATTCATCAAGTTCTTGAGTGCGAATGAATATCTTGAAATAAGAACAAGCTGAATTGAATAGAAGAACAATAGTAATTGCATTAATACTCGAGGTACAGCAGAGCTCCACACCTTAATCTATGGTGTGTAGAAACTCCACCGTTGAAAATACATAAGAACAAGGTCTAGGCATGGCCGTGAGACCAGCCCCCAGTGATCAAAAGATTCAAAGACCTAAAGATGATCTAAGATCCAAAGATGAAAATACAAATAGCAAAAGGTCCTATATATAGGGAACTAGTAGCTTAAGAATTACAAAGATGAGTAAAAGACATAAAAATCCACTTCCGGGCCCACTTGGTGTGTGCTTGGGCTGAGCATTAAAGTATTTTCGTATAGAGACTCTTCTTGGAGTTAAACGCCAGCTTTTGTGCCAGTTTGGGCGTTTAACTCCCATTTGGGTGCCAGTGCCGGCGTTTAACGCTGGGAATTCAGAAGGTGACTTTGAACGCCGGTTTGGGCCATCAAATCTTGGGCAAAGTATGGACTATCATATATTGCTGGAAAGCCCAGGATGTCTGCTTTCCAAAGCCATTGAGAGCGCGTCAATTGGGCTTCTGTAGCTCCAGAAAATCCACTTCGAGTGCAGGGAGGTCAGAATCCAACAGCATCTGCAGTCCTTTTCAGTCTCTGAATCAGATTTTTGCTCAGGTCCCTCAATTTCAGCCAGAAAATACCTGAAATCACAGAAAAATACACAAACTCATTGTAAAGTCCAGAAAAGTAAATTTTAATTAAAACTAATAAAAATATACTAAAAACTAACTAAATCATACTAAAAACATACTAAAAACAATGCCAAAAAGCGTACAAATTATCCGCTCATCACAGCACCAAACTTAAATTGTTGCTTGTCCTCAAGCAACTGAAAATCAAATAAGATAAAAAGAAGAGAATATGCAATGAATTCTAAAAACATCTATGAAGATCAGTATTAATTAGATGAGCGGGGCTTTTAGCTTTTTGCCTCTGAACAGTTTTGGCATCTCACTCTATCCTTTGAAATTCAGAATGATTGGCTTCTTTAGGAACTCAGAATCCAGATAGTGTCATTGATTCTCCTAGTTAAGTATGATGATTCTTGAACACAGCTACTTTATGAGTCTTGGCCGTGGCCCAAAGCACTCTGTCTTCCAGTATTACCACCGGATACATACATGCCACAGACACATAATTGGGTGAACCTTTTCAGAGGTGTCCAGGGTTCTTAAGCACACTCTTTTTGCCTTGGATCACAACTCTTATTTCTTTCTTTTTTCTTTCTTTTTCTCTTTTTCCCTTTTTTTTCTTCGCTTTTTCTTTTTTTTTGTATTCACTGCTTTTTCTTGCTTCAAGAATCATTTTTATGATTTTTCAGATCCTCAGTAACATGTCTCCTTTTCATCATTCTTTCAAGAGCCAACAATTTTAACATTCATGAACCACAAATTCAAAAGACATATGCACTGTTCAAGCATACATTCAAAAAACAAAAGTGTTGCCACCACATCAAAATAATTAATCTGTTATAAAATTCAAAATTCATGCAATTCTTCTCTTTTTCAATTAAGAACATTGTTTATTTAAGAGAGGTGATGGATTCATAGGACATTCATAACTTTAAGGCATAGACACTAAGACACTAATGATCATAAGACACAAACATGGATAAACATAAGCATGAAAATTCGAAAAACAAGAAAATAAAGAACAAGGAGATTAAAGAACGGGTCCACCTCAGTGATGGCGGCTTGTTCTTCCTCTTGAAGGTCTTATGGAGTGCTTGAGCTCCTCAATGTCTCTTCCTTGTCTTTGTTGCTCCTCTCTCATGATTCTTTGATCTTCTCTAATTTCATGGAGGAGGATGGAATGTTCTTGGTGCTCCACCCTTAGTTGTCCCATGTTGGAACTCAATTCTCCTAGGGAGGTGTTAATTTGCTCCCAATAGTTTTGTGGAGGAAAGTGCATCCCTTGAGGTATCTCAGGGATTTCATGATGAGTGAGATCTCTTGTTTGCTCCATCCTTTTCTTAGTGATGGGCTTGTCTTCATCAATGGGAATGTCTCCCTCTATGTCAACTCCAACTGAATAATAGAGGTCACAAATGAGATGAGGAAAGGCTAACCTTGCCAAGGTAGAGGACTTGTCCGCCACCTTATAGAGTTCTTGGGCTATAACCTCATGAACTTCTACTTCTTCTCCAATCATGATGCTATGAATCATGATGGCCCAGTCTATAGTAACTTCAGACCGGTTGCTAGTGGGAATGATTGAGCGTTGGATAAATTCCAACCATCCTCTAGCCACGGGTTTGAGGTCATGCCTTCTCAGTTGAACCGGCTTCCCTCTTGAATCTCTCTTCCATTGGGCGCCCTCTTCACAAATGTCAGTGAGGACTTGGTCCAACCTTTGATCAAAGTTGACCCTTCTAGTGTAAGGATGTTCATCTCCTTGCATCATGGGCAAGTTGAATGCCAACCTTACATTTTCCGGACTAAAATCTAAGTATTTCCCCCGAACCATTGTAAGCCAATTCTTTGGATCCGGGTTCACACTTGATCATGGTTCTTGGTTATCCATGCATTGGCATAGAACTCTTGAACCATTAAGATTCCAATTTGTTGAATGGGGTTGGTAAGAACTTCCCAACCTCTTCTTCGAATCTCATGTCGGATCTCCGGATATTCACTCTTTTTGAGTTTGAAAGGGACCTCGGGGATCACCTTCTTCAAGGCTACAACTTCATAGAAGTGGTCTTGATGCACCCTTGAGATGAATCTCTCCATCTCCCATGACTTGGAGGTGAAAGCTTTTGCCTTCCCTTTCCTCTTTCTAGAGGTTTCTCCGGCCTTGGATGCCATAAATGGTTATGGAAAAACAAAAAGCAATGCTTTTACCACACCAAACTTAAAAGGTTTGCTCGTCCTCGAGCAAAAGAAGAAAGAAGAGAGTAGAAGAAGAAGAAATAGAGGAGAGGGAGATGGCTTTGTGGTTCGGCCAAAAAAGGGGAGAAGTAGTGTTTAGGGTGTGTGAAAATGAAGGAGTGAAGATGGGTTTATATAGGGGTGAAGAGAGGGGTAGGGTTCGGCCATTATGGGTGGGTTTGGGTGGGAAAGTGGTTTGAATTTGAATGGTGAGGTAGGTGGGGTTTTATGAAGGATGGATGTGAGTGGTGAAGAGAAAGATGGGATTTGATAGGTGAGGGGTTTTTGGGGAAGAGTGGTTGAGGTGATTGGTGAATGGGTGAAGAAGAGAGAGGGTGGTGGGGTAGGTGGGGATCCTATGGGGTCCACAGATCCTGAGGTGTCAAGGAAAATTCAACTCTGCACCAAGTGGTGTGCAAAAATGCACTATGTGCCAATTCTAGCATTAAACGCCGGGCTGGTGCCCATTTCTGGCGTTTAACGCCAGCTTGTTGCCCTTTCCTGGCGTTTAACGCCAGTCTGGTGGCCCTTTCTGGCGTTAAACGCCCAGAATGGTGCCAGACTGGGCGTTAAACGCCCAATTGCTACCATTACTGGCGTTTAAACGCCAGCAGGATCTTCCTCCAGGGTGTGCTGTTTTACTTCCTGTTTTTCATTCTGTTTTTGCTTTTTCAATTGATTTTGTGACTTCTCATGATCATCAACCTACAGAAAACATAAAATAACAAAAGAAAAATAGATTAAATATAACATTAGGTTGCCTCCCAACAAGCGCTTCTTTAATGTTAGTAGCTTGACAGAGGGCTCTCATGGAGCCTCACAGATGCTCAGAGCAATGTTGAAACCTCCCAACACCAAACTTAGAGTTTGAATGTGGGGGTTCAACACCAAACTTAGAATTTGGTTGTGGCCTCCCAACACCAAACTTAGAGTTTGACTGTGGGGGCTCTGTTTGGCTCTGTTTTGAGAGAAGCTCTTCATGCTTCCTCTCCATGGTGACAGAGGGATATCCTTGAGCCTTAAACACAAAGGATTCTTCATTCACTTGAATGATCAATTCACCTCTATCAACATCAATCACAGCCTTTGCTGTGGCTAGGAAGGGTCTGCCAAGGATGATGGATTCATCCATGCACTTCCCAATCTCTAGGACTATGAAATCAGCAGGAATGTAATGGTCTTCAATCTTCACCAGAACATCCTCTACAAGTCCATAAGCTTGTTTTCTTGAATTGTCTGCCATCTCCAGTGAAATTCTTGCAGCTTGTACCTCAAAGATCCCTAGCTTCTCCATTACAGAGAGAGGCATGAGGTTTACACTTGACCCTAAGTCACACAGAGCCTTCTTGAAGGTCATGGTGCCTATGGTACAAGGTATTCAGAACTTCCCAGGGTCCTGTCTCTTTTGAGGTAATCTCTGCCTAGACAAGTCATCCAGTTCTTTGATGAGCAAAGGAGGTTCGTTCTCCCAAGTCTCATTACCAAATAACTTGTCATTTAGCTTCATGATTGCTCCAAGGTATTTAGCAACTTGCTCTTCAGTGACATACTCATCCTCTTCAGAGGAAGAATACTCATCAGAGCTCATGAATGGCAGAAGTAAATCCAATGGACTCTCTATGGTCTCAGTGTGAGCCTCAGATTCCCATGGTTCCTCATTAGGGAACTCATTGGGGGCCAGTGGACGTCCATTGAGGTCTTCCTCAGTGGCGTTCACTGCCTCTTCCTCCTCTCCAAATTCGGCCATGTTGATGGCCTTGCACTCTCCTTTTGGATTCTCTTCTGTATTGCTTGGGAGAGTACTAGGAGGGAGTTCAGTAACTTTCTTACTCAGCTGTCCCACTTGCGCCTCCAAGTTTCTAATGGAGGACCTTGTTTCAGTCATGAAACTTTGAGTGGTTTTGATAAGATCAGAGACCATGGTTGCTAAGTCAGAGTGGTTCTGCTTAGAACTCTCTGTCTGTTGCTGAGAAGATGATGGAAAAGGCTTGCTGGTGTGCGAAATTGTGATCACTACAACTTCGCACAACTAACCAGCAAGTGCACTGGGTCGTCCAAGTAATAAACCTTACGCGAGTAAGGGTCGATCCCACGGAGATTGTTGGTATGAAGCAAGCTATGGTCACCTTGTAAATCTTAGTCAGGCAGACTCAAATGGGTATAGTGATATACGAATAAAACATAAAGGTAAAGATAGAGATACTTATGTAATTCATTGGTAGGAACTTCAGATAAGCGTATGAAGATGCCTTCCCTTCCGTCTCTCTGCTTTCCTACTGTCTTCATCCAATCCTTCTTACTCCTTTCCATGGCAAGCTTATGCAAGGGTTTCACCGTTGTCAGTGGCTACCTCCCATCCTCTCAGTGGAAATGTTCAACGCACCCTGTCACGGCACGGCTATCCATCTGTCAGTTCTCAGTCAGGCCGGAATAGAATCCAGTGATTCTTTTGCGTCTGTCACTAACGCCCCGCCTGCTAGGAGTTTGAAGCACGTCACAGTCATTCAATCATTGAATCCTACTCAGAATACCACAGACAAGGTTAGACCTTCCGGATTCTCTTGAATGCCGCCATCAGTTCTTGCCTATACCACGAAGACTCTGATCTCACGGAATGGCTGGCTCGTTTGTCAGGCGAGCACTCGGTTGTCAGGCGATCAACCATGCATCGTGTATCAGGAATCCAAGAGATAAACATTAGAGCCTCGTTTGCTTGTAGAACAAGAGTGGTTGTCAGTCACTTTGTTCATGAGTGAGAATGATGATGAGCATCACATAATCATCACATTCATCAAGTTCTTGAGTGCGAATGAATATCTTAGAATAAGAACAAGCTGAATTGAATAGAAGAACAATAGTAATTGCATTAATACTCGAGGTACAGCAGAGCTCCACACCTTAATCTATGGTGTGTAGAAACTCCACCGTTGAAAATACATAAGAACAAGGTCTAGGCATGGCCATGAGGCCAGCCTCCCAATGATCTAAGAACTAGATGTCCAAAGATAGCTACCCAGATATATCAATACAATAGTAAAAGGTCCTACTTATAGAAAACTAGTAGCCTAGGGTGTACAGAGATGAGTAAATGACATAAAAATCCACTTCCGGGCCCACTTGGTGTGTGCTTGGGCTGAGCAATGAAGCAATTTCGTGTAGAGACTCTTCTTGGAGTTAAACGCCAGCTTTTATGCCAGTTTGGGCGTTTAACTCCCATTTAGGTGCCAGTTCCGGCGTTTAACGCTGGAATTTCTGAGGGTGACTTTAAACGCCGGTTTGGGCCATCAAATCTTGGGCAAAGTATGGACTATCATATATTGCTGGAAAGCCCAGGATGTCTACTTTCCAACGCCATTGAGAGCGCGCCAATTGGGCTTCTGTAGCTCCAGAAAATCCACTTCGAGTGCAGGGAGGTCAGAATCCAACAGCATCTGCAGTCCTTTTCAGTCTCTGAATCAGATTTTTGCTCAGGTCCCTCAATTTCAGCCAGAAAATACCTGAAATCACAGAAAAACACACAAACTCATAGTAAAGTCCAGAAAAGTGAATTTTAACTAAAAACTAATAAAATATACTAAAAACTAAACCAAATATACTAAAAACATACTAAAAACAATGCCAAAAAGCGTACAAATTATCCGCTCATCACTTGCCATTGCTAAACCTGTTTCTTCCACCATTATTGTTATTGAAACCTTGTTGAGGTCTCTGTTGATCCTTCCATGAGAGATTTGGATGATTTCTCCATGAAGAATTATAGGTGTTTCCATAGGGTTCTCCCATGTAATTCACCTCTTCCATTGAAGGGTTCTCAGGATCATAAGCTTCTTCTTCAGATGAAGCATCCTTAGTACTGCTTGGTGCATTTTGCATTCCAGACAGACTTTGAGAAATCAAATTGACTTTCTGAGTCAATATTTTATTCTGAGCCAGTATGGCATTCAGAGTATCAATCTCAAGAACTCCTTTCTTCTGATTTGTCCCATTGTTCACAGGATTCCTTTCAGAAGTGTACATGAATTGGTTATTTACAACCATTTCAATTAGTTCTTGAGCTTCTGTAGGCGTCTTCTTCAGATGAAGAGATCCTTCAGCAGAGCTATCCAAAGACATCTTGGACAGTTCAGAGAGACCATCATAGAAAATACCTATGATGCTCCATTCAGAAAGCATGTCAGAAGGACATTTTCTGATCAATTGTTTGTATCTTTCCCAAGCTTCATAGAGGGATTCTCCTTCCTTCTGTCTGAAGGTTTGGACTTCTACTCTAAGCTTACTCAATTTTTGAGGTGGAAAGAACTTTGCCAAGAAGGCATTGACTAGCTTTTCCCAAGAGTTCAGGCTGTCTTTAGGTTGTAAGTCCAACCACATCCTAGCTCTGTCTCTTACAGCAAAAGGGAATGGCATAAGTCTGTAGACCTCAGGGTCAACCCCATTAGTCTTGACAGTGTCACAGATTTGCAAGAATTCAGCCAAAAACTGATGAGGATTAGGCCTGGCAGCATGGACCCTATCCGCGGGTACCCAACCCGACCCAACCCGGTCGGGTAGGGTTGCCAACCCGATCCGCTGCGGGTAGGGTTGGGCACGGAGCGGGTTGGCCTGCGGAGCGGGTAGGGTGCGGGTTGAGTCTCAACCCTACCCGCCCTACCCGCACCCCCCATAATATGTGTTATATATGTTTAAAAATGTTACATATGGGAGTTGAACCAAGGACCTTAAGCATGTGCAAAAGGTTCCTAGCCACTGAACCAAGAATACTTGTGTTATTTATGAGATATTTGTGTCATTATAATATTTTTTTTGTCAACCCGCGGGTAAGGTCGGATACCCGCGGGTTGAGCGCGGGTAGGGTTAGGGTTGGGTATTTCTCAACCCGCGGGTAGGGTAGGGTTGAGTGTTAGTCAAAAACTCAACCCGCGGGTAGGGTTAGGGTTGGGTTCAAACCCTACCCTACCCTACCCATTGCCACCCCTAATGAGGATCTTCCAGTGGAAGTCCATGGAACTTGCAATTCTGTTGCATTAGAGAAACTAATTGAGGCTTAAGCTCAAAGTTGTTTGCTCCAATGGCAGGGATAGAGATGCTTCTCCCATAGAAATCGGGAGTAGGTGCAGTAAAGTCACCCATCACCTTCCTTGCATTGTTGGCATTGTTGTTGTTTTCGGCTGCCATGGTTTCTTCTTCTTTGAAGATTTCTGTTAGGTCCTCTACAGAGAGTTGTGCCTTAGCTTCTCTTAGCTTTCGCTTCAAGCTCCTTTCATGTTCAGGGTCAGCTTCAACAAGAATGCTTTTGTCTTTGTTCCTGCTCATATGAAAGAGAAGAGAACAAGAAAATGTGGAATCCTCTATGTCACAGTATAGAGATTCCTTGAGGTGTCAGAGGTACAGAAAAATAGAAGGAAAAGGTAGAAGAATTCGAACTTAGTGAGATAGAGTTCGAATTGTGCATTGAGGAGGAGTGGTACTCCATAAATAGAAGGATGTGAGAAGAGAGGAAGAGATTTTTTTCGAAAATTAATTAAAAAGATTTTTAAAAACATTTTGAAAAAGATTTTGAAGAAGATATGATTGAAAACTTTTTTTGAAAAAGATGTGATTTAAAAGATATGATTTGAAAAACAATTTGAAAAGATTTGATTTTAAAAATTAATGACTTGGCTAACAAGAAAAGATATGATTCAAACATTAAACCTTTCTCAACAGAAAAGGCAACATACTTGAAATGTTGAATCAAATCATTAATTGTTAGCAAGTATATTTGAAAAAGGAAAGAAATTGATTTTGAAAAAGATTTGATTGAAAAGATATGATTTGAAAAAGATTTGATTTTGAAAAATTTTGAAAACCTGAAAAAAATTTGCATTAAAAACAAAATCTTCCCTCTTGTGCCATCCTGGCGTTAAACGCCCAGAATGGTATCCATTCTGGCGTTTAACGCCCAAAATGCTACCCTTTTGGGTGTTAAACGCCCAGCCAGGCACCCTGGCTGGCGTTTAAACGCCTGTTTTCCTTCTTCACTGGGCGTTTTGAATGCCCAGCTTTTTCTGTATAATTCCTCTGTTGCATGTACTAAATCTTCAGTTCCCTGTATTATTGACTTGAAAATAGAACCAAGATCAAATAATCAAAGCATGCAAGACACCAAACTTAAAATGAGACACTGGACTCAAACAAGAAGCATAAAATATTTTTGGTTTTTATGATTTTGTAATTTTTTTAGTTTTTTCGAAAATTAAGTGGAAAAGAAAATAAAGGTATCAAAATTCTTAATGAGAATCCCAGGAATCATTGCAATGCTAGTCTAAGACTTCGGTCCAGGAATTAGACATGGCTTCACAGCCAGCCAAGCTTTCAAAGAAAGCTTTGGTTCAAAACACTAGACATGGCCAATGGCCAGCCAAGCCTTAGCAGATCATTACTCCAATAGCAAGATTGATAGAAATCAACAAGCTCTTGTTTTTAGGTAGTTTTTAGTAAGTTCAAGCTACTTTTAGGGATGTTTTCATTAGTTTTTATGTTAAATTCACATTTCTGTACTTTACTATGAGTTTGTGTGTTTTTCTGTGATTTCAGGTAATTTCTGGCTGAAATTGAGGGACTTGAGCAAAACTCTGAAAAAGGGCTGACAAAAGGACAATTGATGCTGTTGGATTCTGACCTCCCTGCACTCGAAATGGATTTTCTGGAGCTACAGAACTCCAAATGGCGCGCTCTCAATGGCGTTGGAAGGTAGACATCCAGAGCTTTCCAGCAATATATAATGGTCCATACTTTATTCGTAAATTGACGACGTAACTTGGCGTTGAACGCCAAGTACATGCTGCTGTCTGGAGTTAAACGCCAGAAAAACGTCATGATCCGGAGTTGAACGCCCAAAACACGTTATAACTTGGAGTTCAACTCCAAGAAAAGCCTCAGCTCGTGGATAGATCAAGCTCAGCCCAAGCATACACCAAGTGGGCCCCGGAAGTGGATTTATGCATCAATTACTTACTCATGTAAACCCTAGTAGCTAGTCTAGTATATATAGGACATTTAACTATTGTATTAGACATCTTTTGATCACTTTAGATCTAAGGAACATCTTGGGGATGATTAGTTCTCAGATCATGGGGGCTGGCCATTCGGCCATGCCTGAACCTTTCACTTATGTATTTTCAACGGTGGAGTTTATGCACACCATAGATTAAGGGTGTGGAGCTATGCTGTACCTCAAGTTTCAATACAATTACTATTACTTTTTATTCAATTCTCTTTTATTCTTATTCCAAGATATACGTTGCACAACACTTTGATGAATGTGATGATCTGTGACACTCATCATCATTCTCACCTATGAACGTGCGTGACTGACAACCACTTCCGTTCTACCTTAGGCCGGGCGCATATCTCTTAGATTTCCCAACAGAATCTTCGTGGTATAAGTTAGATAGATGGCGGCATTCATGAGGATCCGGAAAGTCTAAACCTTGTCTATGGTATTCCGAGTAGGATTCTGGGATTGAATGACTGTGACGAGCTTCAAACTCCTGAAGGCTGGGTGTGATGACAAGCGCAAAAGAATCAAGGGATTCTATTCCAACCTGATTGAGAACCGACAGATGATTAGCCGTGCTGTGACAGAGCATAGGACCATTTTCACTGAGAGGATGGGATGTAGCCATTGACAACGGTGATGCCCTACATACAGCTTGCCATGGAAAGGAGTAAGAAGGATTGGAAGAATGTAATGAGAAAGTAGAGATTCAAAAACCCATAAACCAATTTAATCTGCCTAACTGAGATTTACAAGGTGACCATAGCTTGCTTCATACCAACAATCTCTGTGGGATCGACCCTTACTCGCGTAAGGTATTACTTGGATGACCCAGTACACTTGCTGGTTAAGTTGAACGGAGTTGTGAACCACGGTATTGGCACCATGTTTTTGGCGCCATTGCCAAGGAATGAAAAGCAATGAATTTTGCAAAATGGAATAACAAATGAATCACAATTTCGTCCACCAGAAGAGATTCTTGAATGATCCTTCCTTGGTTCGAACTGTTCTGGGTATTTTGTTTGGCTTTGCTTTTATACTTGTTTTTCTTTTCTCTACATTACATTTGTAACTCTTGGCTGTTGCTATGTTTGCAGAGATGTCGAAAAATACTGATTCTTTGAAGGCCTTTAAAAAGGCGAAAAAGGCCACTGTTGCTCTGAACATCTCGGCCAAGGTGGCCGGAGAGGGATCTTCTCAGATTCCTTTGAAGCCTCCTATACCGAGTTCCCCTGGACCGAGAAAAGCAATTCCTGTTCCTCGGGTCCGCCTAGTTGATCCTCCCCAATCATCTACTGCAGCTTCTGGTCCCCCTCCTAGTAAAAAGCAAAAAACCATTGAACCCTTCAATCTGGATGCCCCCGACTTTGAT
Organism: Arachis stenosperma; assembly: GCF_014773155.1. Lineage (NCBI taxonomy): Eukaryota > Viridiplantae > Streptophyta > Magnoliopsida > Fabales > Fabaceae > Arachis > Arachis stenosperma. The sequence goes on from NC_080378.1 coordinate 67,669,136, forward strand.
GCCGTTGAATTTATTGATCAGCAAATTGCTCCCTATGGTGGACTTTCCATGGACGATGTGTCTCTCCTTCAGCACCTGTATTTTATGGCCAAGAATAGTGTGAAGATGGATCATATGAGTGCGGCTATTTTCCGGACAGTTCAGGGGATTCCGATTCATGCCACCAAGTCTTTTATGGAGGAGGCCAAGTCGGAGTTTAATCGGATCAAGGGCCTGAAGGAGGAGTTGGAGGTGAAGTTGGCAAAGGTGGAGAAGGAGCTGGAGGGTGAAAAAGCTAGTTCTATCGCCCTTGCTGCTTCTTTGAGGCTGGCTGAAGACATGGCCCTGAAGTATAAGGACAGCTATGTCTCAGCTTATAGGGAAATCATGCGCCTTCGGAGTGAGTTGGAGACTGCTCGGGCTGATTATGGTGAGCTTCAGGGCCATCTTGTGGGTAGCGTAACTGCTGCCTCCGAGAATCTGATGGAGCAGTTTCGCGTTGTTGCCCCTGATGCCGACCTGTCTCTTGTCAGCTTGGACAATGTGGTGAGGGATGGCAAGATTGTCCCTGACGACCAAGATGATGATGATGCTGACCCTCCTCCAGTTCCTTCTCTCAAAGTGTCAACCTCCTCGGTTTCTCCTGTTACAGCTAATCCGGATTGCCAAATCCTGAACCGGGATGATGGAACTGTTGACGCTGTGCCTATTCAAGCTCGCCCTCCTTCTCCTGATTCTGATGCCACCAAGAAAGCTCCCGATGCTGCCAAGAAAACTTCTGTTGATTCGTAGTTGGCCCGACTTGTGGGCGTTTTGTGGAAACTTTTTTATAACTTTTTTGTGTAGATGGCCCAATGTGTGGGCTTTTTGAACTCTTTATTTTTCTATTTCTCGTTTGACATTTTTAAGTTGCCTGCCTGGTAACTTCATTTTGAAAAACAAAAAGCCGTTTTCTGAGGTTGATTATGGTGGCTTTTTGAAGCTTTGAATTTATGCTTTCTTTGGCGTAATATCCCTTTTCGGATTTTTGCATTTTGTTTCTTGGCCTCTTTGGATTGCTTTGCACTTATTGCTTGTAGCTTGGATCCTTTGAGACTGTGGTATTTTAGTGCTTTATAGCCAGCTTCTTCGCGTTGGTCCCTTTATGAGTTATTTTTGTAATCCTCTTTCTTGGACCTCTGTTAGGTCTCTTTCAGGGATTACTTTTATAACTTATCTTTGTAGGAGACCGACTTCGTTAGGTCGATCTCTTCTAAGTTATTTTTGTAATCCTCTTTCTTGGACCTTTGTCAGGTCTCTTTCAGGGATTACTTTTATAACTTATCTTTGTAGGAGACCGACTTCGTTAGGTCGATCTCTTCTATGTTATTTTTGTAATCCTCTTTCTTGGACCTTTGTTAGGTCTCTTTCAGGGATTAATTTTATAACTTATCTTTGTAGGAGACTGACTTCGTTAGGTCGATCTCTTCTAAGTTATTTTTGTAATCCTCTTTCTTGGACCTTTGTCAGGTCTCTTTCAGGGATTACTTTTATAACTTATCTTTGTAGGAGACCGACTTCGTTAGGTCGATCTCTTCTAAGTTATTTTTGTAATCCTCTTTCTTGGACCATTGTCAGGTCTCTTTCAGGGATCACTTTTATAACTTATCTTTGTAGGAGACCGACTTCGTTAGGTCGATCTCTTCTAAGTTATTTTTGTAATCCTCTTTCTTGGACCTTTGTCAGGTCTCTTTCAGGGATTACTTTTATAACTTATCTTTGTAGGAGACCGACTTCGTTAGGTCGATCTCTTCTAAGTTATTTTTGTAATCCTCTTTCTTGGACCTTTGTCAGGTCTCTTTCAGGGATTACTTTTATAACTTATCTTTGTAGGAGACCGACTTCGTTAGGTCGATCTCTTCTAAGTTATAGCAATTCCTCTTTAATAGGGTTGGCCAGACCTCTTTCCAGGGATTCGCTGATAACTTGGTTTGGCTTGGCCCGACTTTTTGATGTCGGCCAGCCTTATTAAGTTATTATATTAGCTATCCGTAAGACCTCGTCAGGTTCTTTTCTAGATTGCTTTCAATAACTTATTACATTATTCTGTGTTCATCTTTGCCGATTTGTAGGAAGTGGTTGGCATATCGAGCTCGTCCTTTGGGTGAATCGCGTTTTCACCTTTATCGGACGATTTGTCTTTATCGTGGTCGTGCAGTGAATTTGTTTTTCACTTTTTGCCGACCTGTAGCTTTATAATCGGACGATGAATACTTCAGAATAATGCGTCTTGAAATCTTGTAGAATACCTAGATAAATTTTATTCAGAGAAAAATGTAAATATGTACATATGGGAATTTTTTCATCCTCTTAAGTTGGGTATGGTCTAGGTCTCGACCTGGTGCCTCATTAAAAAACCTTTTCAGGAAAAGGAGTGCATCCACTGGTGAGATCCTTTACCCTTTCTAACTGTAGTACCTTCTTAGGTTGCAGGCGTGCCATGACCTTGGCAGCTCCCGTCCGTCAAGTTCGGACACTCTGTAGTAGCCCTTCCCGAGTACTTTTATGACCCGGTATGGTCCTTTCCAATTGGCTGCCAGCTTTCCCTCTTCGGGTTGAGTTGTTCCTATATCATTTCGGATCAAGATGAGATCGTTCTCAGTGAAACTCCTTGGCACTACCCTTTGGTTGTATCTGGAAGCCATTCGACGTTTTAGTGCTTCTTCACTAATCCGAGCTCTTTCCTGGATCTCAGGTAGTAGGTCGAGTTCTTCCCTCTGAAGTTGGGAGTTTGCTCCCTCATTATAATGGACTGCCCTGTGCGATCCTTCCTCAATTTCTACTGGAATCATTGCCTCCATTCCGTATGTTAACCGGAATGGGGATTCCTTTGTGGTGGAATGTGGCGTCGTTCGATATGCCCATAGGACTTGTGGAAGCTCCTCTGCCCAAGCTCCTTTTGCATTTTGTAGTCTTCATTTTAACCCTGCTAATATGACTTTATTGGCGGCTTCGGCCTGTCCGTTGGCTTGAGGGTGTTCGACAGAGGTAAACTGATGCTTTATATTCAAGTCGGCTACTAGTTTCCTGAAGTCCGCATCTGTGAATTGGGTGCCATTGTCTGTGGTTATTGAATGTGGGACCCCGAATCTTGTGACAATGTTTCTGTATAAAAACTTCCGACTTCTCTGGGCAGTGGCGTTGGCTAAGGGTTCTGCCTCGATCCACTTTGTGAAATAATCTACCCCTACTATGAGGAATTTAACTTGTCCCGATCCCTGGGGAAAGGGGCCGAGAAGGTTGAGTCCCCACTTCGCAAAAGGCCAAGGTGCGGTCACGCTGATGAGTTCTTCTGGTGGGGCAATATGGAAGTTGGCATGTTTCTGACATGGTGGACATGTCTTTACGAATTCTGTAGATTCTTTTTGTAAAGTTGGCTAGTAAAATCTTGCCCGGAGTATCTTTTTGGCAAGAGCCCGTGCTCCGAGATGATTACCGCACATGCCGCTGTGTACCTCTTCTAATACTTCCCTTGTGTGGAAAGTAGGTACGCATTTTAGTAATGGTACCGAGATCCCTCTTTTATACAGGGTGTTGTTTATGATGGTGTAGTACTGTGCCTCTCTTTTTAGCTTTTTAGCCTCCTTTTCTCCTGTGGGGAGCGCCCCGACTTGAGGTAGTCGATTATGGGAATCATCCAGCCTTGGTCCTGGCCCGTTATGGTTAGGACTTTTTCTGCTTCCGAGATTGATGGGTTCTGTAGCATTTCCTGGATGAGGCTTCTATTATTGCCTCCTGGTTCGGTGCTGGCTAGCTTTGAGAGTGCGTCAGCTCGAGCATTTTGCTCACGAGGTATGTGGCAGATCTTGTATTCCTCCAATTGTTCGAGCTGTTGCTTGGTTTTACCCAGGTATCTTTTCATGACGGGATCTTTGGCTTGGTAACTCCCTGTTATCTGTGATGTGACCACTTGCGAATCACTATAGATGTTAAATTTTCGAGCTCCCACTTCTCCATCCAGTTTCAGGCCAGCTAGCAATGCTTCGTATTCTGCCTGGTTGTTTGAGGCCGGGAATCCGAACTTGAGGGAGAGCTTGACCTGGGTTCCCTGGTTGCTTTCTATTATTACTCCTGCGCCAATTCCCGTTTTGTTTGAAGACCCATCCACATACAGATTCCACTCTATGGGGGCCTCTAGGGCATCTGTGAACTCAGCGATAAAATCGGCTAGGTATTGTGATTTGATGGCGGTTCGAGCTTCATATTGGAGGTCGAATTCTGACAGCTCGACTGCCCATTGTAGGATTCTGCCCACTAAATCTGTTTTCTGTAGTATTCCTTTTAAGGGCTAATTAGTTCGAACTTTAATGGTGTGAGCCTGGAAGTAGGGGCGGAGTCGCCGAGATGTTAAGACGAGAGTGTAGGCAAATTTTTCTATTTTCTGATAGTTCAGCTCGGATCCCTGTAGTGCTTTGCTAATGAAGTAAATGGGTTGTTGCCCGTTTTCGCTTTCTCGGACCAGCGCTGATGCTACTGCTTTATCCCCTACTGCAAGATATAGTATGTGTGGTTCTCCTTTTTGAGGTCGAGATAGGATAGGTGGCTGTCCTAAGAACTTCTTAAAGTCTTGGAACGCTTGTTCGCATTCTGTAGTCCATTCAAATTGTTTTCCTTTTCTTAAAGTAGCATAGAAGGGGAGAGATCTTATTGCAGCTCCTGCTAGGAATCGGGATAGGGCGGCTAACCTCCCTTTGAGTTGCTGTACCTCTTTCACGCAGGTTGGGCTTTTCGTGTTCAGTATGGCCTGGCATTTATCTGGATTTGCTTCAATTCCTCTTTGTGTGAGCATGAAGCCTAAGAATTTGTCTGCTTCTACCGCGAATGTGCATTTAGCTAGATTAAGTCGCATATCATGCTTCCTGATGGTATCGAACACTTGGGCCAGGTCGGTCAACAGTGTCTGTTCATTTTTCGTTTTGATTAGCATGTCGTCGACATAAACTTCCATGATTTTCCCGATGTGATCCGAGAATACTTTGTTCATTAATCTTTGATAGGTGGCTCCTACGTTCTTAAGGCCGAAAGGCATCATTATGTAGCAGTAGTTCGCCTTTGGCGTTAAGAACGAGGTCTTTTCTTGGTCTGGTGGGTACATGGGGATTTGGTTGTATCCTGAATACGCATCCATAAACGAGAGATATTTATATCTAGAGGAGGCGTCTACCAGGGCGTCAATACTCGGGAGTGGATATGGATCTTTTGGGCAAGCTTTGTTGAGATCTGTGTAGTCGGTGCATATTCACCACTTTCCATTTGATTTTTTCACCAGAACAACGTTGGCTAGCCATAGTGGGTATTTGACTTCCCTTATAAATCCAGCTTCCAATAGTGCCTGCACTTGCTCATCCACAGCTTGGGATCGTTCTGGCCCGAGCTTTCTTCGTCTTTGTTGTACTGGTCGAGATCCGGGATAAACTGCCAACTTGTGACACATCAGCTGAGGGTCTATGCCTGCCATGTCCGCGGCTTTCCATGCAAACAAGTCGGCGTTTTCTCGCAAGAATTGTATTAGCAGCTCTTTTAGATCTCCTTTGAGGATTGTGCCGATATTAGTTGTTTTTTCCGAGGTGTCCCTGATCTGAATTTTTTCTATTTCTCCTTTTGGTTGAGGGCGGAGTTTCTCTCGTCGTTGAACTCTACCCAGTTCGATTGTGTGGAACTCTTCTCCTTTGCCCCTAAGGTTGAGGCTCTCGTTGTAGCAGCGACGCGCCATCCTCTGATCTGCTTTTATCGTAGCTATCCCTTTTGGAGTTGGGAATTTCATGCATAGGTGTGGGGTCGTAGTCCGACCTATGAGAGCGTTGTAGGCCGAGCTTACGTCTACTACAATGTAGTCTATTTTGAGGGTTTTGGATTGGTCTCCCTTTCCAAAGGTTGTATGTAGTGATATGTATCCTAGTGGCCGAACCAGAGTGTCTCCTAGCCCGAACAAGCTGTTTGGATATACTTTAAGTTCTTTTTCTTCTAAGCCGAGTTTATCAAAGGCTGTTTTGAATAAGATGTCGGCAGAGCTCCCCTGATCTATCAGCGTCCAATGTAGGTTGGCGTTTGCCAATATGATGGTGATTACCATGGGATCGTCGTGTCCTGTGATGATGCCGGTCGCGTCTTCTTTAGTGAATATTATCGCTGGTATGTTGAGTGCTCCTTCTTCTCCTTCGACGTGGTATACTTCTTTGAGGTATCTCTTACGGGAGGAATTGGAGATTCCTCCTGCTGCGAAGCCGCCATGTATCATATGGACATGTCTTTCTGGCGTCCGAGGTGATCGTTCTATTCGTTCGGCGTCATCATCTCGTCATCTCTTTCTTTGCTCATCATCTCGGGTAGCCAGGAATCGATCTAGTTTTCCTTCTCTCACTAATTTTTCAATGATGTTTTTCAAGTCGAAGCATTCGTTGGTGGAGTGTCCTCGGACCCGATGATATTCACAATACTCCTTTCGGTTTCCTCCTCCCTTTTTGCCTTTCAATGGCCGTGCTGGGAGAATTTTTTCCGTGTGGCAGACTTCTTTGTATATTTCAACCAAGGATGCCCTAAGAGGAGTGTAGTTATAGTACTTCTTAATTTTCTCCCCTTATTTGTCATCTTTCCTTTTGGATTCCTTGTCTCTGTCACGGTAGGAGGCTCCCGATTTCGAGGATTCCCCTAAACGAGCGTTTTCTTCCATGTTGATGTATTTTTCAGCTCTCTCCTGTACTTCATCGAGGGTAGTCGGGTACTTTTTCAATATAGATTGGCTGAAAGGTCCCTCTCGCAGACCGTTGATGAGTCCCATGATTGCGGCTTCCGTGGGTAAACTTTGTATGTCCATGCATGTTTTGTTGAACCTTTCCATGTAGTTGCGAAGGCTCTCCTAATCTCCTTGTTTGATTCCTAATAAGCTGGGGGCGTGCTTAGCTTTATCCTTTTGAATGGAAAATCTTGCTAGGAATTTTTTAGCTAGGTCGTCGAAACTTGAGATGGATTTTGGTGGTAAGTTGTCGAACCACCGCATAGCTATTTTTGTCAGAGTTGTTGGGAAGGCTTTACAGCGAACAACATCTGGGGCATCAGTGAGGTACATTCTGCTTCTGAAGTTACTGAGATGGTGGTTGGGATCCGTGGTGCCGTCGTATAGAGCCATATCTGGGAGTTTGAAGTCTTTCGGAATTTTGGTTTTCATAATTTCTCTGGTAAAGGGGTCTTGCTCTTTGTGTGAATTTTCTTCTGGATTAGCGTGAGGAGATTTTGATTTGAGATCGGCTTCCAATTGCTGTAGCTTTTCTTCCAATTCCCGACGTCTCCGTATTTCCCTTTGTAGATCCCTTCCGATTTCTCGTTGTTGCTGGGTTTCTTTTTCCAACTGCTTTAAGCGATCTAGAAGTGTTTCTATGGTCCCTGCATTTGGTGAACCTTTGTTTCTATTAGTTTCTGGTGTGTCTTGTAGCGTAGCATCCGTGTTCTTGTGCGGTGTTCGATCCTCCAAATCTGAGTCGTGGTTGTTGTCATGGTCGTCCGCCATGGTGGTGGGATGACTTCCAGGTTCCCCGGCAACGGCACCAATGTTCCGAGGGTTACCTGAAACTAGAGGTCGATCTCTGTTGAGATCTCTTGCGTGGGTCGGAACTGTTGTGTCCTACTTGATGATGGTGGTTGGAGCCGCCGTGTCCGACTTGTTGGACTGGGTGACAATGCTGATCCTTCGTCCCCGGAGGGTGGGGGGGTACTTGCAAGGGACTCCGATGCTTAAATTAGCAAGGGTATTAAGCAGGTATTGAGTAGAATCAGAATATGAGTTATACCTGGGTGCTCCAGTGTATTTATAGTGTTGAGACGTGACCTTTGTTGGATAAGATAAATTAGTTATCTTATCTTATCTTTATCTTTAGGGTTGAGGTCAGCGTATTCTTCAGCGGAATCGCCCTTATCTCTATAGGCTTAGGCCGTCTTAGGATTTGGGTCGTGTTCCTCCATTTGGGCCCTTGACTGGGCTCTCTTGTCAATTTGGCCGAGCTCTCTGAGAAGAGGTCGGATAGTCTGACCTAAAGAGGTCGGTCGCTTTATCTTCAATCATCCCAGGTCGGATAGCTCGACCCAGGGTATGAACACTTATGTAATTCATTGGTGGGAATTTCAGATAAGTGTATGGAGATGCTTTGTTCCTGTTGAATCTCTGCTTTCCTACTACTTTCATCCAATCCTTCTTACTCCTTTCCATGGCAAGCTATATGTAGGGCATCACCGTTGTCAATGGCTACTTCCCATCCTCTCAGTGAAAATGGTCCAAATGCTCCACGGCTAATCATTTGTCGGTTCTCGATCATGTCGGAATAGAATCCATTGATTCTTTTGCGTTTGTCACTACGCCCAACAATCACGAGTTTGAAGTTCGTCACAGTCATTCAATCCCTGAATCCTACTCGGAATACCACAGACAAGGTTTAGTCTTTCCGGATTCTCAAGAATGGCCGCCAATAATTCTATCCTATACCACAAAGATTCTGATTAAGGAATCCAAGAGATACTCATTCAATCGAAAGTAGAACGCAGGTGGTTGTCAGGCACGCGTTCATAGGTTGAGAATGGTGATGAGTGTCACGGATCATCACATTCATCAGGTTAAAGTGCGAATGAATATCTTAGAACAAGAATAAGCATGAATTGAATAGAAAATAGTAGTAATTGCATTAATACTCGAGGTACAGCAGAGCTCCACACCTTAATCTATGGTGTGTAGAAACTCCACCATTGAAAATACATAAGTGATGGTCCAGGCATGGCCAAATGCCAGCCCCCACGAAAGACATATGAATTTGAAAATAGGGAAAGGACCCCTTATACAATAGTTAAAAGTTCTATTTATACTAAACTAGCTACTAGGGTTTACAAAGATAAGTGATTGATGCAGAAATCCACATCCGGGGCCCACTTGGTGTGTGCTTGGGCTGAGCTTGAGCTTCACACGTGCAGAGGCTTCTTTTGGAGTTAAACGCCAAGTTTTAATGTGTTTTTGGCTTTTAACTCTGGTTTGTGACGTGTTTCTGGCGTTTGACTCCAGAATGCAGCATGGAACTGGCGTTGAATGCCAGTTTGCGTCATCTAATCTCGAATAAAGTATGGACTATTATATATTGCTGGAAAGCTCTGGATGTCTACTTTCTAACACCGTTGAGAGTGTGCCATTTGGAGTTCTATAGCTCCAGAAAATCCATTTCGAGTGCAGGGAGATCAGAATCCAACAGCATCAGCAGTCCTTTGTCAGCCTTCTTATCAGAGTTTTGCTCAGGTCCCTCAATTTCAGCCAGAAAATACTTGAAATCACAGAAAAATACACAAACTCATAGTAAAGTCCAAAAATGTGAATTTAGCATAAAAACTAATGAAAATATCCCTAAAAGTAGCTAGATCCTACTAAAAACTATCTAAAAACAATGCCAAAAAGCGTATAAATTATCCGCTCATCAGATATACCACAGATTTCTCAAGTGGTGTTCACTTGACGGATAAGTTTTCATGTATCTTATGGCAGTGAGGTAACTATTATTTATGTCTTGCTTGTGTTTTGAATTTGTAACTTATTATGACATTCTATAAATTGAACTCGTGTTATTCTTGTAACCAATGACAGGTTGATAGGGTTGACACAGTGATGACAAGTCATCTTATGCATGCTTTTCAAGCATTTTCACTATAAGTAAGTGATTTGGAGTGGATTTTTATGGTTATGTTAAACCAATCAACCATCATCTAATTGACACAAAATTATAGAGTTTAAGCTAGAATTAGTTGATTTTATGAATGATTTAGAAATCTTGTGAATTTGGTGATACTTTAATATGTTTGTTTGGTTGCTTGTAGGTAAAGAAATGGTGAAGAAAAGAAAGAACCATGAAAGCGTGCCTTACCAAAGCGTTGCCCATGGCAATAAAAGCGTAGCACTCAAGGAACAAGGCCAGCGCTTAAGGAATGTAAAGGCAGGTAGCGCCCAAGGAGTGAGCGGATCGTTCAAAGAATGAACGCTAGTGGAGAGGCCAAGTGCTCACACAAGGGTTCGAAGAGGAAGCAAGGCCAAGCATAGCACTCAAACGTCCCATCGGGGCGCTCAACAATAGTGCTCTAACAAGGCCAGCGCTCAATTGAAGTGAGCGCTATGTTCAAACATTTGAACGTTTTCGTGGCCTTCTTGCAAAGAAAGCTAGGTGCAACACTCACAAAATGGGGCAACCAAGGATCGAAGAGGGGGCAAGGCGCTACAAGGCACCAACGCTCAAATGAAGTGAGCGCTACGTTCACTTTAGGCAACATTTTTGTGGCCTTCATGAAGAAAAGCAAAGCTCGCACAAGGGATGCAAGAACGCTACGTTCACACACTTAATTGAGCGCTATGGGAAAAGAGGAAATTAGTGCAAAGAGAGGCAATGACCAAGGCTCGAAGGGGGAACACAAGGAGCTAGTGAGCGCTCAGTTCATTAACCAAACGGAGCACTCCACTGGAGCTAGCACCCTTGGTCCATTTTCAATCAAATGCCATCCGGATCCACTCTTCTTCAAATCCAAAGCAAGAAAAGCCCATTAAGATGACTCAAAGGCACACAGAGAAGCTAGATTAGGAATTTCATTTGTAATTTGTTTTCAATTTCAATTTTATTTTCATTTTGTAAAGCTTATATAAAGGCATCAATTCCATTTCATTAGGGACGCTGGCTCTGCTAGAGAGCAATAGGAGTAGGAGTAGAATAGAGAGCTCTTTGTTTAAATTTTCCTTTGTGAACTTGGGGATTGGAAACCAGATTTGGGTTTTCTTTTTCTTTTCTATTTCATTTCCTTCCTCTGTAATTTTCTTTCTGTTTTGATCGAGAGAGCAATTGAGCTCTTGGCTTTCTTTCTGTTCTTGCTATTTCATTGAAATTGTTAATTTCTCTTTGAGATTTCAGAATTGATCTAAGTCTTCTTGCTGATTTACTCTTCTGCACTTCTACTTCTCTGCAATTTTTACACTTATATTCTTATTCAATTTGATTTACTCTTCCTGCAAGTTTAAGATTCTGTCAATTATTCTGAGTTCTAATTTACTGCTTCCATTAAATTTTCCAGCACCCAACCCCTTTTACATTTTGCTGCAATTTACTTTTCTTGATCTTTAAGCTTTTGCCCAATCTACATTCTGCTGATTTACATTTACTGCAATTTACATTCCTTGTTCTTTAAGTTTCAGTCAATTTACTTTCTGCACTCTATAATTCCTGCAATTTACTTTCTGTTGCTTCAATATCATCCAATTCACCAATGTTAGTTTGACTAAACTAATCACCCACTAAAATTGCTTGATCCATCAACCCCTGTGGGATCAATCTCACTCTTGTGAGTTATTACTACTTGATGCAACCTGGTACACTTGCCGGTGAGCTTGTGTGGAAATCTAATTTCCACCCATCACACAGCAAAGCAGGGACCAGCATGAGATGAGGGTCCTCCGATGGTGTCTATCGCTAGATAAGTTACAGATGGACGAGGTTTGCACTAAGATTTTATGCACGTGGTACTTTAATCGGTCTGATTTGATCGTCCGGTACTCAGTACTTCTGCGAATGCTGTAGTTCTTCACACCCTACATTATTGCATCTCTGCTTTTGAATTCGTGGCTAACCCAAAACTCTATGCTACCTCTAGGTTGTAATCCTCTTCTCCGATATTAGAAAAAAGGAGATTTCTCATGCATGATGTCCAGATCCAACGTATGACAGTGACTTGTTACATCTGATAGCGCTGGAATCGGGTGAGGGGGGAGGCAAAACATAGCGCATCGCTGTCTCGGCCGACGTCTTTAGTACAAATTCCTCTTCCTCATCATCTTCAGAGGAATCATTATCGTTGCTATCCACAACGTGCTCTTGGTCAGAGTCTTTATCATTCACGTCCATGTCTTCCACTAGACTAGTAACATGAATCGGTGGTGGTGCGAGAGGTGGGTCATCCTGCACAAAGGTTGAATGGATAGAACCACCGCCACCAACATCACCAACCTTGGCGGAAAGCTCCATCACTTGTTCTGCCATGATTCTTCCAAGGATGTCAAACATGAGTCGTACATGCTCGTCGCCCTGGAGCTGAAACAAGCAAAACTGAAAAACTCTGTTACCCAACAGTGCTAGCAACCTATATCCTACCGTTCCGATCTCTTTTCTTTCTAAACCACCAAGGTTGCTCAATATCAGAATCTTCAACTCGGATAACGAACTTACGCACTGAGTGCGCGATACTTGTCCTTTATGAACGTATATTCGGGTTACAATCAAATCTCAATGTACAAGTTGGATTAAGAAAAGACTTCTTTCATTACTCTTAGGGCAAATTACTGCTATGTGGTAATGCCCTTTAGATTGATAAATGCTGGAGCCATATATTGTAACAACTTCACTAATAGAATGTCATGCTTTTCGGTTGCGCTATTTTGATAGACAAGGATATCACGGTGACTTAACTCTATATAAGAATAATAAGTAGGAGCCTTTAAATAAAACGAAGCTTAAAATAGAAGGCATTTTTTATACACTATTTTCTTTTAAAAACAAATCACACAGATATACATAAATACATCACCATTCATGATCACATTTTTATTTGTAATAATAATTTATACAAATAATATACAAACATATATTATATAGTTACAGTCCCTATCCCTGTTTACAAGATGTAAAATGATAAGGGTGAGGAAAAACATCTAAGATAATAAAACAAATAATGCACGTCCAATACTTGCCTTCTTCGTCTGTTTTCCTGAAAAATATTGGATGTAGGGGTGAGAACCAAACCACACAATCCTTTGTAGGAGAAAAAAATGCCATAAAAGTAATAGAAACAAATACACCTGATCAACGCACATTCCAGGAAAGCCTATCTTTATAAAAACTTACGGTTTTTATTTTCAAATTATTTTCACTTATAGATAATTTCATATACAAATGTTTCTTAGTCGAGTGTCATTCAGAAAAGTAAACCGAATCTTTAAAATCTTTTCTATGTGACCAAAGACATCTAAGAGTTTTCTACGCAAAAGAATACCATCTCTCTTTTTTATACATTGAACACATAAATTAGAGTGTAAAGGCAATCCTGAAAAATCAATCCACTTCAACCTCCATCACCTCACTACACCAGCAAACACAATCAAATCAAACAATTAAAAAACACAAAAAAGCACAGAGAAAGCAGATAATACATAGCACGTAATCAGATAAAACACATAAGCACAACACAACAATAAAATACACACTCAAACAATTTAAACCAATGCAAATGATTCATGCTTGTCCTACTAACTGTGAACTCATGTATTAGTACATTGCCAGACCGAACATATCTAGTAGCTAACTGGATATGGTCTTTCTATCATGCATCCCCAAGAAGAACATCTCATATTTATCACAAATTAATCTCCAAGAGAAAGTGCCTTGATATCTTCTCTTGGGGGATAGCTAATCCGGAGATTGCGTACTTGGCCACCCTTACGATAAGAAAGAATGTGGGTGGGACAAAATCATGATCCCATATCTCCACCATAACACTGAGCAAGCAGGACAAAAACCCATGTCCTTACCAAATCATTAGTCATATCTCAGTCAAAATCTCGCAAGCATGACAAAACCTTCATCCTTGCCAATCAATAGTCATCATCAATCAAAACCATCATAATCAAATTCATCATTATTACCCATCTTGTCATCAATAACATAATCATAATCATCAATCATAATCTCTTACATATAGCTCAACTTAATCAAAGTTCTCATTATAATTCTCATATTAGTCTCACTTTTAATTTAAGCCTCTAATCAAGTCTTATTTTACATTATTAATCTCATTACCAACATTACAACTCTACTTTCTACTCTGCACAATTTAATATCTACCAGGTTAGGCTTAGGCTGTTACATGCAACTTGCGGGTATGAGGCATCTAATAAGATACCTTAGACTCAAGGTCAAGATTACAACTAACTCAAGTATAACATAATCATTTATAACTAATCTCAACCTAACTCAAACACATCACTTTTTTCTCATTCAATTTCGTTATATCATCTTTTACTTATTTACTTTATGGGCTAACAAACTAAGCTTTAATAATCCTCAAGTTCAACCTAGGATATAGCTAAAGGTACTTGATACTTACCTCATTATTCTTTGAAATCACAACTTTGTAATCATTTTCTTTCAATAACTTTCTTTTCCTTAATTCTTATATTTAATTATATTTAAATATCATCTCATACTTCTTATTCCCGACCCTTGAATTCATAACTAATTAGCTTTTAAAACTTTAATTTGTTAAACCTTTTTTCAGTTAACTTTAATTATTTATTTATTCTCTTTATTATTAATAAAATCAAAAGAAGTTAATTCACCAAGCAACTTCACAAGTACAATCATAAAACTCATTTGGTTTAACCAAGTTATTAAACTAACTTCAACTCCATGTTAAGTTGATTTCAATCATCCATTACTTTAAATTCACTAAAATTCTTCAAAACATAATTCTTTAATTTGAAGAAATCAAATTAGACATCAAGGAAAAATCGCTAGTCTTTAAGGAAATAACATCAGTTTCTATTTTTTTTATTATTCAATTTTGTTCAAACTCTTATAAAAATTTTGGAAGAATTTCTCCTAAAACTGAGAATTTTTTCCTTCAAGGGTTCCATCCAAACTAACACTTTTCAACTTTTTCTCAATTTCTCATATACAAATCAAATTTCAAATATCAATATATTTATTTTCTTATCTAAATTTATCTTTAAGTTATTAAATTTTCACACATTAAGACAACGAACAATTTGTCCAAATTTTAATTCATCCACCAAGACGTTTCAAGCATTGTTACTAATTAATTTTATTATTAGAGCATTTAACTTCTTTTTAATCCGTTATCAATTTTATTGAATTATGAAAAATAATCATAAATTATCAAAGCTTAATTAATCAAACTTTGATAAAGATAAGCAAGCAATAAAATGCTCATCAACTCAAATACACATATTTTCTAAACTTTCAAAATATTCTGAATTTGTAAAACAAACATCTTGATGAGTTCATATTTGATGATAATATTTGGCTTGAATTGGACATATTTCATCATATAAAGTCACACTTATTCACCAAAATAGGATACTTTTGTTATTTCTCTCTAATTTGAACCTAAATGTGAAAACATGCATTTTGTGCTTAAATTGATCATTTTAATTCCACTTTGATTCCATTCGATGCCGTGATATATTTTATTAAGTGATTTCAAGTCAATTAGGCAAGAATAGTTTGGTAGAAGTGGAAGGAAGCATGCAAAATAGGAGATTTCATGAAAAAAACAAAGGAGAAGCACACAGTCAAGTGTGCGTACGCACAACCTCCTGTGCGTACGCATAAGTAGAAAAATCAGCAAGTGTATGTACGCACACATCTGTGGATACGCACAATTCCCAGCGCGTGACTTCATTAATGAAGCACGTGGCTCGCGATTTTTGGGGCTTCTTGGCCTAATTTTGGAAGTGCTGAGTGATGAGCGGATAATTTATACGCTTTTTGGCATTGTTTTTAGGTAGTTTTTAGTAAGTTCAAGCTACTTTTAGGGATGTTTTCATTAGTTTTTATGTTAAATTCACATTTCTGGACTTTACTATGAGTTTGTGTGTTTTTCTGTGATTTCAGGTAAATTCTGGCTGAAATTGAGGGATTTGAGCAAAACTCTGAAAGAGGCTGACAAAAGGACTGCTGATGCTGTTGGAATCTGACCTCCCTGCACTCAAAATAGATTTTCCGGAGCTACAGAACTCCAATTGGCGCGCTCTCAACGGCGTTGGAAAGTAGACATCCAGGGCTTTCCAGCAATATATAATAGTCCATACTTTATTCGGAAATTGACGACGTAACTTGGCGTTGAACGCCAAGTTCATGCTGCTGTCTGGAGTTAAACGCCAGAAAAACGTCATGATCCGGAGTGAACGCCCAAAACACGTCATAACTCGGAGTTCAACTCCAAGAGAAGCCTCAGCTCGTGGATTGAACAAGCTCTGCCCAAACATACACCAAGTGGGCCCCGGAAGTGGATTTATGCATCAATTACTTACTCATGTAAACCCTAGGAGCTAGTTTATTATAAATAGAACATTTAACTAATGTATTTGACATCTTTTGACCACTTTAAGTCTCTATTCATTCGGTCACTTGATCATGGAGAGGGCTGGCCATTCGGCCATGCCTGAACCTCTTACTTATGTATTTTCAACAGTGGAGTTTCTGCACACCATAGATTAAGGGTGTGGAGCTCTGCTGTACCTCAAAGATTAATGAAGTTCTATTTTCTTTTATTCAATTCTCTATCTTATTCTTATTCCAAGATATTCATTCGTACTCAAGAACATGATGAATGATGATGAGTTAGATAACCCTCATTATTATTCTCACTTATGAACGCGCGTGATTGACAACCACTTCCGTTCTACATGCAACAAAGCTTGAATGTGTATCTCTTAGATTCCCCAACAGAATCTTCGTGGAATAAGCTAGATAGATGGCGGCATTCATGAGGATCCGGAAAGTCTAAACCTTGTCTATGGTATTCCGAGTAGGATTCTGGGATTGAATGACTGTGACGAGCTTCAAACCTGTAACCTGCTGGGCGTTAGTGACAGACGCAAAAGAGGGATTCTATTCCAGTAGGGGAGGGAACCAACCGATGATTGGCCGTACTGTGACAGAGTGCGTGAGCATTAGCTTTCACTGCGAGGATGGGATGTAGCCACTGACAATGGTGATGCCCTACATACAGCTTGCCATGGAAAGGAGTAAGAAGGATTGAGTGGAAGCAGTAGGAAAGCAGGCATCCTTGAGCCATACAGCATCTTCATATACTTAACTGAAATTCCTATGCACGAATCTACATAAGTATTCTATCCCTTTTATTATTCCTTTTTATTTATTATTTATTCCAATAACCATCAATCAATTTTATCCTCCTGACTGAGATTTACAAGGTGACCATAGCTTGCTTCATACCAACAATCTCTGTGGATTCGACCCTTACTCACGTAAGGTTATTACTTGGACGACCCAGTACACTTGCTGGTTAGTTGAACGGAGTTGTGAAACAGACTGTGAAGTTGATTTTAACCCATGGTATTGTGCACCAAGTTTTTGGAGCCATTACCGGGGATTGTTTCGAGTTGGAAAAGAACAGTGATCACAATTTTGTCCACCAAGTTTTTGGCGCCGTTGCCGGGGATTGTTCGAGTATGGACAACTGACGGTTCATCTTGTTGCTCAGATTAGGTAATTTTTATTTTATTAAAAAAAAAATTTCGAAAATCTTTTCAAAATCTTCTCCCTATTTTCGAAAATTATTCAAAAAATTTTTTAATATGCATTCTAGAGTTTCATAAAGCATGTTGAAGCCTGGCTGGCTGTAAAAGCCATGTCTAAATTCTTTTGGACCGAGGTTTCACTCATCCTTATAGAAGAGCTTCTTTGTCTTTCTCAGCAAATTGGCTACTGTATAGGATGTTTCAGTTAAAGCTTGGCTGGCCATTGGCCATGTCTAGTGTTTTGGACTGGAGCTTTCACAAAAGCTTGGCTGGCTATTAAGCCATGTCTAATTCCTGGACCGAAGCTTTAGACTAACATTGCATGATTCCTGGAATTCATATTAAAAATTTTGAATTTCTTATTTTATTTTCTCTATAATTTTTTCGAAAAATCAAATAAAATACAAAAAAATTAGAAAAATCATAAAAATCAAAAATATTTTGTGTTTCTTGTTTGAGTCTTTTGTCAAGTCATAAGTTTGGTGTCAATTGCATGTTCATCTTTTTCTTGCATAAAAATTTCGAAAAATTCATGCATTCATAGCATTCATCATGATCTTCAAGTTGTTCTTGATGAACTTTCTTGTTTGATCTTCATATTTTCTTGTTTTGTGTTGTATGGTGTTTTTCATATGCATTCTTGCATTCATAGAGTCTAAACATGAAAAATTTCTAAGTTTGGTGTCTTGCATGTTTTCTTTTCTTGAAAATTTTTCAAAAATATGTTCTTGATGTTCATCACGATCTTCAAAGTGTTCTTGGTGTTCATCTTGACATTCATAGTGTTCTTGCATGCATCATGTGTTTTGATCCAAAATTTTTCATGCATTGAGTATTTTTAGTGTTTTTCTCCCTCATCAAGAAAAAAAAAATCAAAAATCAAAAAAAAAATATCTTATCTTTTTAAATCTTATCTTTTTAAAATCTTTTTCAAAAATCATATCTTTTCCATTTTTTATCATTTTCGAAAATTTCAAAAAATCTTTTTCAAAATATTTTCAAAATCTTTTTCTTATCTTTACATCATATTTTCGAAAATTGCATCAAAAATTAATGTTTTGATTCAAAAATTTCAAGTTTGTTACTTTCTTGTTAAGAAAGATTCAAATTTTAAGTTCTAGAATCATATCTTGTGATTTCTTGTGAGTCAAGTCATTAATTGTGATTTTAAAATTCAAATCTTTTTCAAAACTAATTTCAATCTTATCTTTTCAAAACCATATCTTTTTAAATCATATCTTTTATATCATATTTTTTAAAATTTTATCTTTTTCAAAAAAAAAAATATTTTAAAATATCTTTTCTAACTTCTTATCCTCTTATCTTTTCAAATTTGATTTTAATATCTTTTTCAACTAACTAATTAATTTTTTGTTTGTTTCTTATCTTTTTCAAAACCACCTAACTACTTTTCCCTCTCTAATTTTCGAAAATACCTCCCTCTTTTTCAAAAATTCTTTTTAATTAATTAATTGTTTTAAATTTTAATTTTAATTTTCAAAAATCACTAACCCATTTTTCAAAAATTATTTTCGAATTTCTCTCCACCTCATCTCTTTCTATTTCTTTTATTTTCTTCACCCCTCTTCATCTCCAATCACTGTTTCTATCCTCACCATTGTGATTGGATTCTCCACTTTTATTCCTTTCTTCTTCTACTAACAATAAGGAACCTCTTTACTGTGACATAGAGGATTCCTCTTTCTTTTCTTGTTCTCTTCTTCCTTATATGAGCAGGAACAAGGACAAGAACATTCTTATTGGAACAGATCCTGAACCTGAAAGGACTCTGAAGAGGAAGTCAAGAGAAACTAAAAATCAACAATTCAGAGAAACCTCAAAAAAAAAAAAAAAGGAAAGACAAAAAGCTTCCACCTCCAAGTCATGGGAGATGGAAAGACTAATATAAGCCATCATAGCTCAGTGGTAGAACATGTGGCTGCAAATCAAGAGATTCCTGAGATACCTCAGGGAATAAGTTGTCCTCCACACAAATATTGGAAACAACTGAGGGGAGGAACACCAAAATTACTAGGAATCATTCAAAAGAAGCAAGGAAGAGACACAGAGGAGCTCAAAAAAGCACCATTGGATCTTCAAGAAGGCGCCACCCTCACTCAGGTGGACTCATTCCTTGTTCTAAATTTTTTTTTCCTATTTTTCGTTTTTTTTATATATGTTTATCTATTACATGATCATTAGTATGTAGTAACTATGCCTTAAAGATTATGAATAATTCCATGAATCCTTCACCTCTCTTAAAAGAAAAATGTTTTAATTCAAAAGAACAAGAAGTACATAAATTTCGAAAATAGCTCTTGAATTTAGTTTAATTATATTGATGTGGTGACAATACTTTTTGTTTTCTGAATGAATGCTTGAACAGTGCATATGTCTTTTGATCTTGTTGTTTATGAATGTTAAAATTGTTGGATCTTGAAAGAATGATGAACAAAGAGAAATGTTATTGAGGATCTGAAAAATCATGAAATTGATTCTTGAATCAAGAAAAAGCAGTGAAAAAAGAAAGCTTGCGAAAAAAAAAATTTGAAAAAAAATGGCGAAAAAAAAAGAGAAAAAAAAAGAGAAGGAGCAGTAGAAAAAGCCAATAGCCCTTAAAACCAAAAGGCAAGGGTAAAAAGGATCCAAAGCAAAAGAGTGTGCTTAAGAGCTCTGGACACCACTAACTGGGGACTCTAGCAAAGCTGAGTCACAATCTGAAAAGGTTCACCCAGTTATGTGTCCGTGGCATTTATGTATCCGGTGGTAATACTGGAAAACAAAATGCTTAGGGCCACGGCCAAAACTCAAAAGTAGCTATGTTCAAGAATCAACATGCTTAACTAAGAAAGTCAATAACACTATCCAAAATTCTAAGTTCCTAGAGAAGCCAATCATTCTAAACCTCAAAGGAAAAAGCGAGATGCCAAAACTGTTCAGAAGCAAAAAGCTACAAGTCCCGCTCATCTAATTATAATTAATATTCATTGATATTCTGGAATTTATAGTATATTCTCTTCTTTTTATCCTATTTGATTTTCAGTTGCTTGGGGACAAGCAACAATTTAAGTTTGGTGTTGTGATGAGCGGATAATTTATACGCTTTTTGGCATTGTTTTTAGGTAGTTTTTAGTAAGTTCAAGCTACTTTTAGGGATGTTTTCATTAGTTTTTATGTTAAATTCACATTTCTGGACTTTACTATGAGTTTGTGTGTTTTTCTGTGATTTCAGGTAAATTCTGGCTGAAATTGAGGGATTTGAGCAAAACTCTGAAAGAGGCTGACAAAAGGACTGCTGATGCTGTTGGAATCTGACCTCCCTGCACTCAAAATAGATTTTCCGGAGCTACAGAACTCCAATTGGCCCGCTCTCAACGGCGTTGGAAAGTAGACATCCAGGGCTTTCCAGCAATATATAATAGTCCATACTTTATTCGGAAATTGACGACGTAACTTGGCGTTGAACGCCAAGTTCATGCTGCTGTCTGGAGTTAAACGCCAGAAAAACGTCATGATCCGGAGTGAACGCCCAAAACACGTCATAACTCGGAGTTCAACTCCAAGAGAAGCCTCAGCTCGTGGATTGAACAAGCTCAGCCCAAACATACACCAAGTGGGCCCCGGAAGTGGATTTATGCATCAATTACTTACTCATGTAAACCCTAGGAGCTAGTTTATTATAAATAGAACATTTAACTAATGTATTTGACATCTTTTGACCACTTTAAGTCTCTATTCATTCGGTCACTTGATCATGGAGAGGGCTGGCCATTCGGCCATGCCTGAACCTCTTACTTATGTATTTTCAACAGTGGAGTTTCTGCACACCATAGATTAAGGGTGTGGAGCTCTGCTGTACCTCAAAGATTAATGAAGTTCTATTTTCTTTTATTCAATTCTCTATCTTATTCTTATTCCAAGATATTCATTCGTACTCAAGAACATGATGAATGATGATGAGTTAGATAACCTCATTATTATTCTCACTTATGAACGCGCGTGATTGACAACCACTTCCGTTCTACATGCAACAAAGCTTGAATGTGTATCTCTTAGATTCCCCAACAGAATCTTCGTGGAATAAGCTAGATAGATGGCGGCATTCATGAGGATCCGGAAAGTCTAAACCTTGTCTATGGTATTCCGAGTAGGATTCTAGGATTGAATGACTGTGACGAGCTTCAAACCTGTAACCTGCTGGGCGTTAGTGACAGACGCAAAAGAGGGATTCTATTCCAGTAGGGGAGGGAACCAACCGATGATTGGCCGTACTGTGACAGAGTGCGTGAGCATTAGCTTTCACTGCGAGGATGGGATGTAGCCACTGACAATGGTGATGCCCTACATACAGCTTGCCATGGAAAGGAGTAAGAAGGATTGAGTGGAAGCAGTAGGAAAGCAGGCATCCTTGAGCCATACAGCATCTTCATATACTTAACTGAAATTCCTATGCACGAATCTACATAAGTATTCTATCCCTTTTATTATTCCTTTTTATTTATTATTTATTCCAATAACCATCAATCAATTTTATCCTCCTGACTGAGATTTACAAGGTGACCATAGCTTGCTTCATACCAACAATCTCTGTGGATTCGACCCTTACTCACGTAAGGTTATTACTTGGACGACCCAGTACACTTGCTGGTTAGTTGAACGGAGTTGTGAAACAGACTGTGAAGTTGATTTTAACCCATGGTATTGTGCACCAAGTTTTTGGAGCCATTACCGGGGATTGTTTCGAGTTGGAAAAGAACAGTGATCACAATTTTGTCCACCACTGAGGCTGATTTGGAGTGCTATATTAAGAGGGATCATTTCAAATAAAAAAAGACACTTGGGAGCTTACTTTTACATTAGGAAAACATTATTAGAAGTAGGAGTAGTGTAGTTTAGGAAATACTCTCTTAGGGTTTTATTTAGGTTTCATTATGTAGGATTTTATAGTTTCAATTTTGATCTTGGATTTTGCTTATCTCATTGTAAGTACTCTTTAATTTTCTTTTTAATTACACTACTCTTGATACATTTTCTTCTAGTTTAAGTTATTTTGTTAATATATGCAATTTTAATTTTTTAAATTTTTGGTTGATGAATTTGTTGTTTTATGATTTATACTTGCTTGATTGAATGTCTATTGTTGATATTGTGAATAGTTTGGTTATAGTTTTCATTTTTCTTTGCAATTTCCTATGTTTTGTTTTGTTTTTATGCCTATGAATTTGATGTTTGTGAAAGTGTTTTCACACCTTGGCTTGGGAAATGAGTTCCTAGGACACGAGTCATAATGTCCGATATTTAGTGGTAATTCTTGAATTGTTAGTTGGTTCTTGTTTCCATTGACGCTAGCTTTTTACTAAGTAATTAGTAAGTTAGCTAGGACTTATAGATTAAGGTCAATTATGCTTGCTTGAGTTACTCCTCTATGTTAGGGGTTGACAAAGCAAGATTAACTCATCATAGTTGCCATAGTTGTGGTTGTGACGATGATAGGATTCCTTAATTCTCATTTCCAAGTCAAGGATCTTTTATAGTTTTATACAATTATCACATTTTCACTAAGTTTTGATCTTGTTTCATTTTTAATTGCATTAATTTTCTTTTTGATAAATTTTTAGTTCTTTTATTCCTTAGTTCTTTTAATTTTCCGTTTTATACTTCAAAATCCCCTTATTTTACAACCAAAAGTGTGCATCTAAGTTGCATAGTCCGAGGGAGATGACCCGGGATTTCAAACTCCCAGTTATTATTGGTTTGTGTTGTGATAAAGAAAATTAAACTTTGACTGAGAGTCAATCGTTGGTTTGGACTATACTTGCAATGAAGGAATTCTATTTTGTCAAATTCTGAACCCACTTTGGCTTTTTATTAAGTTTTTGGCGTCGTTGCCAGGGACAATACAATTAGTGTCATATTTTTTGTTATTGTGAATATGTTAATATTGTAAATAGCACGTTTTGGTTGCTTGTTTGCTTTTTGTTAGTAGTTTTGTTCATATTTTCTCTATGACATTGATGAGCGGATAATTTGTACGCTTTTTGGCATTATTTTTAGTATGATTTTAGTATATTTGGTTTAGTTTTTAGTATATTTTTATTAGTTTTTAGTTAAAATTCACTTTTCTGGACTTTACTATGAGTTTGTGTGTTTTTCTGTGATTTCAGGTATTTTCTGGCTGAAATTGAGGGACCTGAGCAAAAATCTGATTCAGAGACTGAAAAGGACTGCAGATGCTGTTGGATTCTGACCTCCCTGCACTCGAAGTGGATTTTCTGGAGCTACAGAAGCCCAATTGGCGCGCTCTCAACGGCGTTGGAAAGTAGACATCCTGGGCTTTCCTGCAATATATGATAGTCTATACTTTGCCCAAGATTTGATGGCCCAAACCGGCGTTCAAAGTCACCCTCAGAAATTCCAGCGTTAAACGCCGGAACTGGCACCTAAATGGGAGTTAAACGCCCAAACTGGCATAAAAGCTGGCGTTTAACTCCAAGAAGAGTCTCTACACGAAATTGCTTCATTGCTCAGCCCAAGCACATACCAAGTGGGCCCGGAAGTGGATTTTTATGTCATTTACTCATCTCTGTACACCCTAGGCTACTAGTTTTCTATAAGTAGGACCTTTTACTATTGTATTGAGATATCTGGGTAGCTATCTTCATTTTATGCTATCTTAGATCATTGGGAGGCTGGCCATTCGGCCATGCCTAGACCTTGTTCTTATGTATTTTCAACGGTGGAGTTTCTACACACCATAGATTAAGGTGTGGAGCTCTGCTGTACCTCGAGTATTAATGCAATTACTATTGTTCTTCTATTCAATTCCGCTTGTTCTTTGTCCAAGATATCACTTGTTCTTCAACTTGATGAATGTGATGATCCGTGACACTCATCATCATCTCACCTATGAACGTGTGACTGACAACCACCTCCGTTCTACCTTAGATTGGGTGAATATCTCTTGGATTCCTGATACACGATGCATGGTTGATCGCCTGACAACCGAGTGCTCGCCTGACAAACGAGCCAGCCATTCCGTGAGATCAGAGTCTTCGTGGTATAGGCAAGAACTGATGGCGGCATTCAAGAGAATCCGGAAGGTCTAACCTTGTCTGTGGTATTCTGAGTAGGATTCAATGATTGAATGACTGTGACGTGCTTCAAACTCCTGAGGGCGGGGCGTTAGTGACAGACGCAAAAGAATCAATGGATTCTATTCCGGCCTGATTGAGAACCGACAGATGGATAGCCGTGCCGTGACAGGGTGCGTTGAACATTTCCACTGAGAGGATGGGAGGTAGCCACTGACAACGGTGAAACCCTTGCATAAGCTTGCCATGGAAAGGAGTAAGAAGGATTGGATGAAGACAGTAGGAAAGCAGAGAGACGGAAGGGAAGGCATCTTCATACGCTTATCTGAAGTTCCTACCAATGAATTACATAAGTATCTCTATCTTTATCTTTATGCATTTACCACTATACCCATTTGAGTCTGCCTGACTAAGATTTACAAGGTGGTCATAGCTTGCTTCATACCAACAATCTCCGTGGGATCGACCCTTACTCGCATAAGGTTTATTACTTGGACGGCCCAGTGCACTTGCTGGTTAGTTGTGCAAAGTTGTGTTTATGCCATGGTATTGAGCACCAAGTTTTTGGGGCCATTACTAGGGATTATTTGAGTTGTGAAAAGTAGTGATCACAATTTCGCACACCAAGTTTTTGGCGCCATTGCCGGGGATTGTTTTGTGTATGGACAACTGACGGTTCATCTTGTTCCTTAGATTAGGTATTTTTTTTTCAGAGTTCTTAAGAAGGAATTCTAGTGTTTCAAGATAATCTGTTGAAATTTGGCTGGCTGAGAAGCCATGTCTAATCTTATTGGACCGAGGTTTCAACTGATCATCACAAGAGCTTGTTGATCTCTATCAATCTTGCTATTGGAGCAATGATCTGCTAAGGCTTGGCTGGCCATTGGCCATGTCTAGTGTTTTGGACCGAAGCTTTCTTTGAAAGCTTGGCTGGCTGTGAAGCCATGTCTAATTCCTGGACCGGAGTCTTAGACTAGCATTGCAATGATTCCTGGAATCCAAATTAAGAATTCAGAAATTTTTATTTTCTATTTCCATATAATTTTCGAAAAACACAAAAA
Organism: Arachis stenosperma; assembly: GCF_014773155.1. Classification (NCBI taxonomy): domain Eukaryota; kingdom Viridiplantae; phylum Streptophyta; class Magnoliopsida; order Fabales; family Fabaceae; genus Arachis; species Arachis stenosperma. The sequence goes on from NC_080378.1 coordinate 67,694,644, forward strand.
AAAACTTCAAAATCATAAAAAACCAAAAAGATTTTATGTTTCTTGTTTGAGTCTAGTGTCTAATTTTAAGTTTGGTGTCTTGCATGTATTGTTTATTTGATCTTGGTTCTATTTTCAAGTCAATAGTACAGGGAATTGAAGATTCAGAACATGCAGCAGAGGAATTACACAGAAAAAGCTGGGCGTTCAAAACGCCCAGTGAAGAAGGACAGACTGGCGTTTAAACGCCAGCCAGGGTGCCTGGTTGGGCTTTTAACGCCCAAAAAGGTAGTGCATTGGGCGTTAAATGCCAGAATGTGCACCATTCTGGGCGTTTAACGCCAGGATGGCACAAGGGGGAGGATTTTGTTTTCAAATCAATTTTTTTTCAAGTTTTCAAAGTTTTTCAAAATCAAATCTTTTTCAAATCATATCTTTTCAATCAAATGTTTTCAAAATCAATTTCTTTCCTTTTTCAAAGATACTTACTATCAATTAATGATTTGATTCAACATTTCAAGTCTGTTGCCTTTTCTGTTGAGAAAGGTTTAATGTTTGAATCATATCTTTTCTTGATAGCCAAGTTATTAATTTTTAAAATCAAATCTTTTTAAAATGTTTTTCAAATCATATCTTCTCAATCACATCTTTTTAAAACCAATCATATCTTTTTAATCACATCTTTTTCAAAATAGTTTTCAATCAAATCTTTTTGATTTCTAATTTCAAAATCTTTTTCAAAAATCACTTGATTTCTTTCCCACTCTTATTTTCGAAAATTAATTAGTGTTTTTCAAAATGTTTTCAAATTCTTTAACTTAATTTTCGAAAAAGCTCCACCTCTCTTCTCACATCCTTCTATTTATGGACTAACACTATTCCTCAATGCACAATTCGAACTCCATCTTTCTTGATAAGTTCGAATTTTCTACCTCTGTCTTCTATTTTTCTTTTCCTCTGACACCTCAAGGAATCTCTATACTGTGACATAGAGGATTCCATATTTTCTTGTTCTCTTCTCTTTCATATGAGCAGGAGCAGAGACAAAGGCATTCTTGTTGAAGCTGACCCTGAACCTGAAAGGACCTTGAAGTGAAAGCTAAGAGAAGCTAAGGCACAATTCTCTATAGAGGACCTAACAGAAATCTTCAAAGAAGAAGAAGAAATGGCAGCCGAAAACAACAACAATGCAAACAATGCAAGGAAGGTGCTGGGTGACTTTACTGCACCTACTCCCGACTTCTATGGGAGAAGCATCTCTATCCCTGCCATTGGAGCAAACAACTTTGAGCTTAAGCCTCAATTAGTTTCTCTAATGCAACAGAATTGCAAGTTTCATGGACTTCCATTGGAAGATCCTCATCAGTTTTTAGCTGAATTCTTGCAAATCTGTGACACTGTCAAGACTAATGGGGTAGACCCTGAGGTCTACAGACTTATGCTATTCCCTTTTGCTGTAAGAGACAGAGCTAGGACATGGTTGGATTCACAACCTAAAGAAAGCCTGGACTCATGGGAAAAGCTAGTCAATGCCTTCTTGGCAAAGTTCTTTCCACCTCAAAAATTGAGTAAGCTTAGAGTGGAAGTCCAAACCTTCAGACAGAAGGATGGAGAATCCCTCTATGAAGCTTGGGAAAGATACAAACAATTGATCAGAAAATGTCCGTCTGACATGCTTTCTGAATGGAGCATCATAGGTATTTTCTATGATGGTCTCTCTGAACTATCCAAGATGTCTTTGGATAGCTCTGCTGGAGGATCTCTTCATTTGAAGAAGACGCCTGCAGAAGCTCAAGAACTAATTAAAATGGTTGCAAACAACCAATTCATGTACACTTCTGAAAGGAATCCTGTGAACAATGGGACAAATCAGAAGAAAGGAGTTCTTGAGATTGATACTCTGAATGCCATTTTGGCTCAGAACAAGATATTGACTCAACAAGTCAATTTGATTTCTCAAAGTCTGTCTGGAGTGCAAAATGCACCAAGCAGTACTAAGGATGCTTCATCTGAAGAAGAAGCCTATGATCCTGAGAACCCTTCAATGGAAGAGGTGAATTACCTAGGAGAATCCTATGGAAACACCTATAATTCTTCATGGAGAAATCACCCAAATTTCTCATGGAAGAATCAAGAAAGACCTCAACAAGGTTTTAACAACAATAATGGTGGAAGAAACAGGTTTAGCAATGGCAAGCCTTTTCCATCATCTTCTCAGCAACAGACAGAGAATTCTAAGCAGAACCCCTCTGACTTAGCAACTATGGTCTCTGATCTAATCAAAACCACTCAAAGTTTCATGACTGAAACAAGGTCCTCCATTAGGAATTTGGAGGCACAAGTGGGACAGCTGAGCAAGAAAGTTACTGAACTCCCTCCTAGTACTCTCCCAAGCAATACAGAAGAAAATCCAAAAGGAGAGTGCAAGGCCATCAACATGGCCGAATTTGGAGAGGAAGGAGAGGAAGTGAACGCCACTGAGGAAGACCTCAGTGGGCGTGCACTGACCTCCATTGAGTTCCCCAATAAGGAACCATGGGAATCTGAGGCTCAAAATGAGACCATAGAGATTCCATTGGACTTACTTCTGCCTTTTATGAGCTCTAATGAGTATTCCTCCTCTGAAGAGGATGAGTATGTCACTGAAGAGCAAGTTGCTAAATACCTTGGAGCAATCATGAAGCTAAATGACAAGTTATTTGGAAATGAGGCCTGGGAGGATGAACCCCCTTTGCTCACCAAAGAACTGGATGACTTGTCTAGGCAGAAATTACCTCAAAAGAGACAAGATCCTGGGAAGTTTTCAATACCTTGTACCATAGGCACCATGACCTTCAAGAAGGCTCTGTGTGACTTAGGGTCAAGTGTAAACCTCATGCCTCTCTCTGTAATGGAGAAGCTAGGGATCTTTGAGGTGCAAGCTATAAGAATCTCATTAGAGATGGCAGACAACTCAAGAAAACAAGCTCATGGACTTGTAGAGGATGTTTTGGTGAAGATTGAAAACCATTACATCCCTGCTGATTTCATAGTCCTAGAGACTAGGAAGTGCATGGATGAAACCATCATCCTTGGCAGACCCTTCCTAGCCACAGCAAAGGCTGTGATTGATGTTGATAGAGGCGAACTGATCATTCAAGTGAATGAAGAATCCTTTGTGTTTAAGGCTCAAGGATATCCCTTTGTCACCATGGAGAGGAAGCATGAAGAGCTTCTCTCAAATCAGAGTCAAACAGAGCTCCCACAGTCAAACTCTAAGTTTGGTGTTGGGAGGCCACAACCAAACTCTAAGTTTGGTGTTGAACCCCCCACATTCAAACTCTAAGTTTGGTGTTGGGAGGTTCCCACATTGCTCTGATCATTTGTGAGGCTCCATGAGAGCCATCTGTCAAGCTACTGACATTAAAGAAGCGCTTGTTGGGAGGCAACCCAATGTTATATTTTATCCATTTTCTTTTATTATTTTATGTTTTTTGTAGGTTGATGATCATGAGAAGTAACAAAATCAATTGAAAAAGCAAAAACAGAATGAAAAACAGGAAGAAAAACAGCACACCCTGGAGGAAGAACTTACTGGCGTTTAAACGCCAGTAAGGCTAGCAGGTGGGCGTTTAACGCTCAGTCTGGCACCATTCTGGGCGTTTAACGCCAGAAAGGGGCACCAGACTGGCGTTAAACGCCATAAAAGGGCAAGAACCTGGCGTTAAACGCCAGAAATGGGCACCAGCCCGGCGTTTAACGCCAGAATTGGCTCAAAACGTGATTTTGCATGCCATTTGGTGCAGGGATGACTTTTCCTTGACACCACAGGATCTGTGGACCCCACAGGATCCCCACCAACCCCACCACTCTCTCTTCTTCACCCATTCACCAATCACCTCAACACCTCTTCCCCAAAAACCCTTCACCTATCAAATCCCATCTTCCTCTTCACCACCCACATCCATCCTTCATAAAACCCCACCTACCTCACCATTCAAATTCAAACCACTTTCCCTCCCAAACCCACCCATAATGGCCGAACCTTACCCTTCCCCCTCCCCTATATATACCCTTCTTCACCCCTTCATTTTCACACAACCTAAACACCACTTCTCCCCCTCTTTGGCCGAACACAAAAGCCATTCCCTTCTTCCTCATTTCTTCTTCTTCTTCTCTCTTCTTTCTTCTTTTGCTCGAGGACGAGCAAACCTCTTAAGTTTGGTGTGGTAAAAGCGTTGCTTTTTCGTTTTTCCATAACCATTTATGGCATCCAAGGCCGGAGAAACCTCTAGAAAGAGGAAAGGGAAGGCAAAAGCTTCTACCTCCGAGTCATGGGAGATGGAGAGATTCATCTCAAGGGTGCATCAAGACCACTTCTATGAAGTTGTGGCCTTGAAGAAGGTGATCCCCGAGGTCCCTTTTTCACTCAAAAAGGGTGAATATCCGGAGATCCGACATGAGATCCGAAGAAGAGGTTGGGAAGTCCTTACCAACCCCATTCAACAAGTCAGAATCTTGATGGTTCAAGAGTTCTATGCCAATGCATGGATCACCAAGAACCATGATCAAAGTGTGAACCCGAATCCAAAGAATTATCTTACTATGGTTCGGGGGAAATACTTGGATTTTAGTCCGGAAAGTGTAAGGTTGGCATTCAATTTGCCCATGATGCAAGGAGATGAACACCCTTACACTAGAAGGGTCAACTTTGATCAAAGGTTGGACCAAGTCCTCACAGTCATATGTGAAGAGGGCGCCCAATGGAAGAGAGATTCAAGAGGGAAGCCGGTTCAATTGAGAAGGCATGACCTCAAACCTGTGGCTAGAGGATGGCTGGAGTTTATCCAACGCTCAATCATTCCCACTAGCAACCGGTCCGAAGTTACCATAGACCGGGCTATCATGATTCATAGCATCATGATTGGAGAAGAAATAGAAGTTCATGAGGTTATAGCCCAAGAACTCTATAAGGTGGCGGACAAGTCCTCTACCTTGGCAAGGTTAGCCTTCCCTCATCTCATTTGTCACCTCTGTTATTCAGTTGGAGTTGACATAGAGGGAGACATCCCTATTGATGAGGACAAGCCCATCACTAAGAAGAGGATGGAGCACACAAGAGACCCCACTCATCATGAGATCCCTGAGATGCCTCAAGGGATGCACTTTCCTCCACAAAACTATTGGGAGCAACTAAACACCTCCCTAGGAGAATTGAGTTCCAACATGGGACAACTAAGGGTGGAGCACCAAGAACATTCCATCATCCTCCATGAAATTAGAGAAGATCAAAGAATCATGAGAGAGGAACAACAAAGACAAGGAAGAGACATTGAGGAGCTCAAGCACTCCATAGGATCTTCAAGAGGAAGAAAGAGCCGCCATCACTAAGGTGGACCCGTTCTTTAATCTCCTTGTTCTTTATTTTCTGTTTTTCGAAAATTAATGCTTATGTTTATCTATGTTTGTGTCTTGTGATCATTAGTGTCTTAGTGTCTATGCCTTAAAGTTATGAATGTCCTATGAATCCATCACCTTTCTAAAAAAAAAAACGTGCTTAATTGAAAAGAAAAAGAATTGCATGAATTTTGAATTTTATAACAGTTTAATTATTTTGATGTGGTGGCAATATTTTTGTCTTCTGAATGTATGCTTAAACAGTGCATATGTCTTTTGAATTTGTGGTTCATGAATGTTGGCTCTTGAAAGAATGATGAAAAAGGAGACATGTTACTGAGGATCTGAAAAATCATTAAAAATGATTCTTGAAGCAAGAAAAAGCAGTGAATATAAAAAAAAAAAAGAGGCGAAAAAAAAACGAAAAAGAAAGAGAAAAAGAAAGAAAAAGAAAGAAATAAAGTTGTGATCCAAGGCAAAGAGAGTGTGCTTAAGAACCCTGGACACCTCTAATTGGGGACTCTAGCAAAGCTGAGTCACAATCTGAAAAGGTTCACCCAATTATGTGTCTGTGGCATGTATGTATCCGGTGGTAATACTGGAAGACAGAGTGCTTTGGGCCACGGCCAAGACTCATAAAGTAGCTGTGTTCAAGAATCATCATACTTAACTAGGAGAATCAATAACACTATCTGGATCCTGAGTTCCTAAAGAAGCCAATCATTCTGAGTTGCAAAGGATAGAGTGAGATGCCAAAACTGTTCAGAGGCAAAAAGCTAAAAGCCCCGCTCATCTAATTAATACTGATCTTCATAGATGTTTTTGGAATTCATTGCATATTCTCTTCTTTTTATCTTATTTGATTTTTAGTTGCTTGGGGACAAGCAACAATTTAAGTTTGGTGTTGTGATGAGCGGATAATTTGTACGCTTTTTGGCATTGTTTCTAGTATGATTTTAGTATATTTGGTTTAGTTTTTAGTATATTTTTATTAGTTTTTAGTTAAAATTCACTTTTCTGGACTTTACTATGAGTTTGTGTGTTTTTCTGTGATTTCAGGTATTTTCTGGCTGAAATTGAGGGACCTGAGCAAAAATCTGATTCAGAGACTGAAAAGGACTGCAGATGCTGTTGGATTCTGACCTCCCTGCACTCGAAGTGGATTTTCTGGAGCTACAGAAGCCCAATTGGCGCGCTCTCAATGGCGTTGGAAAGTAGACATCCTGGGCTTTCCTGCAATATATGATAGTCTATACTTTGCCCAAGATTTGATGGCCCAAACCGGCGTTCAAAGTCACCCTCAGAAATTCCAGCGTTAAACGCCGGAACTGGCACCTAAATGGGAGTTAAACGCCCAAACTGGCATAAAAGCTGGCGTTTAACTCCAAGAAGAGTCTCTACACGAAATTGCTTCATTGCTCAGCCCAAGCACACACCAAGTGGGCCCGGAAGTGGATTTTTATGTCATTTACTCATCTCTGTACACCCTAGGCTACTAGTTTTCTATAAGTAGGACCTTTTACTATTGTATTGAGATATCTGGGTAGCTATCTTCATTTTATGCTATCTTAGATCATTGGGAGGCTGGCCATTCGGCCATGCCTAGACCTTGTTCTTATGTATTTTCAACGGTGGAGTTTCTACACACCATAGATTAAGGTGTGGAGCTCTGCTGTACCTCGAGTATTAATGCAATTACTATTGTTCTTCTATTCAATTCCGCTTGTTCTTTGTCCAAGATATCACTTGTTCTTCAACTTGATGAATGTGATGATCCGTGACACTCATCATCATTCTCACCTATGAACGTGTGACTGACAACCACCTCCGTTCTACCTTAGATTGGGTGAATATCTCTTGGATTCCTGATACACGATGCATGGTTGATCGCCTGACAACCGAGTGCTCGCCTGACAAACGAGCCAGCCATTCCGTGAGATCAGAGTCTTCGTGGTATAGGCAAGAACTGATGGCGGCATTCAAGAGAATCCGGAAGGTCTAACCTTGTCTGTGGTATTCTGAGTAGGATTCAATGATTGAATGACTGTGACGTGCTTCAAACTCCTGAGGGCGGGGCATTAGTGACATACGCAAAAGAATCAATGGATTCTATTCTGACCTGATTGAGAACCGACAGATGGATAGCCGTGCCGTGACAGGGTGCGTTGAACATTTCCACTGAGAGGATGGGAGGTAGCCACTGACAACGGTGAAACCCTTGCATAAGCTTGCCATGGAAAGGAGTAAGAAGGATTGGATGAAGACAGTAGGAAAGCAGAGAGACGGAAGGGAAGGCATCTTCATACGCTTATCTGAAGTTCCTACCAATGAATTACATAAGTATCTCTATCTTTATCTTTATGCGTTTACCACTATACCCATTTGAGTCTGCCTGACTAAGATTTACAAGGTGACCATAGCTTGCTTCATACCAACAATCTCCGTGGGATCGACCCTTACTCGCGTAAGGTTTATTACTTGGACGACCCAGTGCACTTGCTGGTTAGTTGTGCAAAGTTGTGTTTATGCCATGGTATTGAGCACCAAGTTTTTGGGGCCATTACTAGGGATTATTTGAGTTGTGAAAAGTAGTGATCACAATTTCGCACACCAGACATTTACATAACATAAATTCCTTCGACAAGTATACCCGGTCGCAGTAAAGTAATAACTCACTTTGAGTATGGATTGATGGATCAAGCAACTTTAGTTAAGTGGTTCTTCTACTCAAACAAACAATTGATACATTTTGTGTGATTGAATCAACAGAGAAGTAAATGACATAGAAAGTAAGAGCAATGAAATTAAATGACTGAATGATAAAGGGCTGAAAGTAAATTGCTAAATAGTAAAGAGCGGAAACTTAAATGGCAAGAAAGTAAAGACAGAAATGTAAAAGACAAGGAATTGTAAATTGCATGAAAGTAAAAGGGTTCTGGGTATTGGGTATTGAAAGAAACCAAAAACTCAAAGAATTAAAATGAAGAAGAATAATGGGTGAAATTTATTAGGGATTGGAGATGTCATGATTCTTCATGAATCAGTGGGTCTCAACTTTTTCTCAATCATATGAAGTAGATCCATGACAGATTGTAAATAATTGAGTCCCAATCTATTGGTGACTCAATTTCTCTTAACATAATCAATCGCCAATCTCTTGATCTAATTATTCATGAGAAGAGATGAAGCTCAATTTCTAATCCAAAGGCCACATAACCCTCAGGATCTCAATTCAAAAAGGTTATATATCATGTACCAACTAAGAATGTATTGATCAAAAGAATTATGAGAGATAAGCCTCAAACTGAATCCTATGATCCCTTTTTCAAGGCTCACATAAAAATTCAAGTAGATCTAACCCCTCTCTCGATAGTAGTTAGATCTATGAAGCACAAAAGCTTTTCCTTAGATAAAAAACAATTGAATTGAGAAGAAGAAGAATTATATTAATTCATTGAAATCATAACAGAGCTCCTCCCATAATGAAGTGGGGATTTAGTTGATCATAGCTCTAAGAAAAATTAGAAGAAAATGAAAGTGCATGAAAGTAAAACTAAGCAAAGTACATCCAAGTAACGGAAATAAAAAGTGCAGTAAATCCAGGACATAAGCTAAAGTCCTTCTCTAGTTCAAAACTTCATCTATTTATATTGCTTTCCTCCAAAGTCTTCACTTGATGTACTTGGGCTTTTAGACTTTGCAATTCTGGCGCTTGGACCTGGCGCTTGATGCTGAGCATGAAAAGTGAGCGCCAGTCATTGTGTGTGTGTACCAGGGGTTGTGCGTACGCACCTTTGCAATTTTCACCATTATGCGTACGCTTGATAAGTTGTGCGTACGCACAAGTCCAAATTTCATCTTAGATTACTCATCGAAGACGCTCGCTTGTGAGCTTGATGGAGAGCGTTGGGGGCGAGTATTGACACCTCCAAGAGAGCGCTACGTTTGCTCAAGAGCGTCATCCAGAGAGCATTGTGCACTTGAGGATTGGCGCTCTCCAGCAAGCTTGCTGGAAAGCACCATTTGAGAGCATGCCAATGAGCTTCCTAGGATTGTTCATCGAAGATGCTCTCTGGAGAGCTTGAGTGCGAGTGTGGTGAGCGAGCATGACACTTCCAGGAGAGCGCTAAGTTTGCTCAAGATCTCCCTTTGAGAGTGTGACACCTTCAGAGCATTGTTGATGATTGGCGCTTCTCCAGCAATCTTTCTAGAGAGCGCACAAAACGAGCGTGACACTGAGGTTGGTATGCTTGTCTTGGCGCACTTGAGAGAACTTGAGATGGAGAGCGTGGCCTTGGTTGGTGCTTGTGATAAGGGGTCAAGTATGGTGGGGTTATGAGTGAGTGGCGCTCTCCGGCTAGCTTGATGGAGAGCGTTGGAGAGAGCATGGTGCAGAGGCAAGGTGTATGAAAGTGGCGCTTTCTAGCAAGCTTACTGGAGAGCGCCAGTAGAGAGCGTGGGAATGAGGGATGTGAGGCAAGGTGGTTGTGACAAGGGTGAGGTGGTGATGTCACGGTGACAAGGTTAGGTGTGGTGTGGCTATGAGGTTTTGATGGTGTCAAGGTGAGTGTGTGGTGTGGCTTTGAGGGTGTCATGACATGGTTGGTTGAGGTATGGTGAGGTTGTGAGAAGATGTGGTGAGGTGATGTTGGGGTTGGTGTTGCATGAGATAAGACTTGACAAGGTTGGTGCTGCATGGTTGGTGTTGGCGCTCTCCATCAAGCTTCCTGGGGAGCGCTAGTGGAGAGTGATGCGTGAGCATGTTCTCTATGTTTTCCTAGTGAATTTGCATTCAAATTGTTGAGTTTAATCAAGATTTAAATATCTTTTAGTCACTATGGATGCTATTTTGAGTTGTGTGCATTTCCATTTTTTTCAGGTAGTATTATGGATGGATTTGATGAAGTTTTGTAGCAGAAAAGGAAGAAAGCGAATGATGTTGTCAACCCCAACCTCCTTTCAATCAAACAAAAATAACTTGAACTACAGAGGTCCAATTGACAAGATTCTAGCAGTATTTGAAAGCTAACTTCCAGAGCTTTCGAACGATATATAACAGTATACCCTTTTCTTCCATTTCGCATGGCCTCCTCCACGCTGAACTTGGCTCTTTCCAAGTTCAGTGCCAGCCCAACATGCCAAGGGAATTTGAACACTGCCTCATCCACGCTAAACTTGGAAAATCTCAAGTTCAGCGTGGACTCAAAGAGCACCAAGGGAATTTGCACACTGCCTCATCCACGCTGAACTTGAGATTTTCCAAGTTTCGTGCAGACCTGAATGAATCACATGGTCCCCACACTCTATTTGAAGGCTTGTGAAGATTTTTATTTATTTTTTATTAAACTTTTATTTTATTTATAATTAGAAAAAGATATTATTTTAGTTTTAGGAAATATATTTTACATTAATTAAGATTAGATATAAAAGGGAAAAGAATCAGCCCTTCAGAAAAAATCTCTTCTCTTCTACCTCATTCCGCAATTTATAGTTTTTTTTTTTAATCCTAGTTTTCTCTCTGACCCATGAGCAACTAAACCTCCATTGTTAAGGTTAGGAGCTTTGTCTATTGTATGGATTGACACTATTATTTTTCTATTTTAATTCATGTACTGATTTATATTTCAAGAATCGTTTTCGTTCTTTATCTTATGAATTTGGGTGGAATGGAAGTATGACCTTTTTTCTAATTGAGTTCTTGTATAACTTGGAAAAGCTCTTTACTTGAACAACATCTTGAAAACATATTCTCCTAAATTTCTAATTATATGGACTTAACGGGATACGTGACATATAATCCTCTTATATTTGGGTAATTAGGATTTTTGTAGCATATAAACTAGAATTAAACTTCACCCTCTGATTGGAGTTAAATGACCAAGGAATTGGCAGTTGATGAATTTTAGAGGAGACTAAAAAGGTCTAAGAAACTAGGGTTTAGTCATATATAGTTTGCCATGAATTAAATCTTGCATGATTAAAATAGTTAGTAAGAGAAGTCAATCCGGAAAATAGATATCTCTGAAGCCGTAACTGTTTTCTCCATATATTATTCACTACTTGTCTATTGCTTGCTTTCTGATATTTTGAATTTAATGTTAATGCGTTCGAACTTTCAAAGTATCATTTTCTGTTTGTCTGACTAATCCAATTACTCAATCATTGTTGCTTGATCCATCAATCCTCATGGGATCGACCCTCATTCACTTGAGAAACTACTTGGTATGACCCAGTGCACTTGCCAGTTAGTTTGTGGTTATAAATTTCATACCAAGTTTTTGGTGCCGTTGTCAGGGATTGATTGTGATTAACAACTATTAGTTGTTTGATTTCTTAGATTAGGCGTTTTAGTTTTAATTTTATTTAACTTTTGTTTCATTATTTTCAAATTTTAGTGCTATTATTTTTCCTTAATTTCTGAAATTAAGTTTGGTATTTCCTGGTTATTTTTATTTTAATTCTTCTTATTTATATAGCCCCATAATTTCAAAAATTTTTGTCCTAAATTTACTAGTAATTTTCTAATTTTATTTTGTTGTTTTAATTAGTATTTTTATTTTATTATTTTACACAGGTTATCTCATTGGGAATTCTCTGCACTCTAACGTAGAGAGTTCCATCTTTTCTTGTCTTCTGTCTGTTTATGAGCAGGAACAGGGACAAGGAACTTCTGTTTGACTTTAATCCTGAACCTGAAAGGACTTTTAGGGGGCGTTTGCAACAACCAAGACTTTACAAGGCTACAGAGTCCACTATGGATCATAATAATGCTGCTAATGCCAATATGGCAAATCCGCATGGGAATGAGCAACCCAAAAGAGTGCTTGGCTCTTACACTGCTCCTACTGCAGATCTTTATGGAAAGAGTATTGTAGTGCCTCCTATAGCTGCAAACAACTTTGAATTGAAGCCACAACTGGTCAATCTAGTGCAACAAAATTGTCAGTAACATGGCCTTCCCCAAGAAGACCCAAATCAATTTATATCTAATTTTTTGCAGATTTGTGATACTGTGAAGACAAATGGAGTGAACCCTGAAGTGTACAAAGTCATCCTTTTCCCGTTTGCTCTGAGGGATAAAGCAAAGCTGTGGCTCGATTCTCAACGCAAGGAAAGTTTGGATACTTGTGACAAGGTTGTTACTGGGTTTCTTACTAAATTTTTCCCACCAAAGAAGCTGACTAAGCTTAGGATGGAGGTTCAGACCTTCAGATAGAAGGATGGTGAGACCTTCTATAAAGCTTAGGAGAGGTACAAACTACTAACTACACAATGCCCTCTAGACATGTTCTCTAAATGGACCCAACTAGATATCTTTTATGAAGACTTGGGTGAAATGTCCAAGATGTGCTTAGATAATTCTGCAGTTGGTTCATTGCATATGAAGAAGACACCGGAGGAAACTATTGAGCTTATTGAGTTGGTTGCTAGCAACCAATATTTATACTCATCTAACAGGAATCCTGTGAACTTTGAGGCTCCTCAGAAGAGAGGCATTTTGGAAGTGAAAGCTGTTGATTCTCTTCTTGCTCAGAATAAGCTTTTATCTCAGCAAATAAATCTAATTACTCAACAGTTAAGTAGAATGCAAGTTTCAGCTGTCAACACTCAGAATGCACATCAAGAGGTCCCTTATGACATGACAGGTAATTTTATGCAAAATGAAAATTATGATTATGCTCAATCTTCTTCTGAACAGATCAATCACATGGGGAGTGCTCCTAGAAATTCCAATAATAATCCCTATTCTATGACCTACAATCAGGGGTGGAGAAATCACCCAAATTTTGGGTGGAGAGAGCAACCTCAGAGGCAATAACATTTTAATAATAATTCTCAGGGTGGTTTTCAACAGAATAATTTTAATAACCACCAGTTTCAGTCATCTCAGCAAGCAACTTCTCAGCTCCCAGCAGAACAATAACTTGGAAGCAATATTGGCAAGTTTTAGACAGGAAACTAGAGCATCAATCAATAACTTAGAGATTCAGATGGGTCAATTAGCCACGAGAGTTAATGAAATTGATCAGAGGACCACTAATAGCCTTCTTGGTAACACAATTCCAAATCCAAGAGAGGAATGCAAGGCTATCACCTTGATAAGTGGACAAGTGGCAAGTACGGAAGCACAAGTTAATGAGGAGCCAGTTGAAAAAGAAGCTTCAGAGGAGAAGAAGAAAGAAGTAGAGCACGTCCCTCCAAAGCGTGTGGACAACCCATTCCCAGACTCTCTTGACACTTATCCTACATTGCCAAAGGCTCCTGAGTACAAGCTTAAAATGCCATATCCTCAGAGACTTCAAAAGGAGACCAAGGACAAGCAGTTTTCAAAGTTCTTGAAAGTCTTCGGAAAGTTGCAAATCAATATTCCTTTTGCTGAGGTTTTGGAGCAAATGCCTCGCTATGTCAAGTTCATGAAGGAGCTATTGTCAAAGAAGAAGCCTTTAAAGGGAGATGACACAGTGGTCCTGACTAAGAAATGTAGTGCCATAAATCAGAATAACTTGCCAAGGAAGATGCCAGATCCAGGGAGCTTTCAATTTCCATGTACCATTAGGAGCACCACCTTGAGAAAGCCCTTTGTGATTTGAGGGCAAGCATAAATTTAATGCCCTTTGTCTGTGATGAAGAAGTTACAAATCCAAGAAGCACAACCCACAAGGATAGCATTACAGATGGTAGACAAATCTATAAAGCCTACATACGGACTAGTGGAGAATATCCTGGTGAAAGTGGGTATGTTCTTCTTCCCAACATATTTTGTGATTCTTGACATGAGGGAGGATGAGAATGCCTCTATAATTCTAGGAAGGCCATTCTTAGCCACTGGAAGAGCTTTGATTGATGTGGAAGAAGGTGAATTAGTGCTTAGAGTTTATAATGAGCAACTGGTCTTTCATGTCTTCAAAGATATACATTCAGCAGGTGAAGAAAAGAGGTGCATGCAGACTGAGCTTATTAATCTAAACCTTCAAGAACCCCCTGATGATGCACAGCAGAATTTGCAGCTCAAACCTCATTTGCTAACAATCAATAAAATTCTTCCTGACATCAAACCTAAGTTTGGTGTCGGGAATGCATCATCCACTAAGGCGGAGGTTTCCAAAAAGAAGAAAGTACCCAGGGAATAGAGAAACAAAAAGATTCCCACTAAAGACTTCTCCCCAAGAATGAAGGTGGTATTCACTGCATGTCCAATACTGCCTCATACAGTGAACATGATCCTGTCTCTTGAGCATATAGAGTTGATCAATGGGAGCACAGGAAAGAAGTTCACAGTGAGGGGTGAGAGGAGCTGACTGTCAAGCTAGTGATGGTAAAGAAGCGCTTGTCGGGAGGCAACCCGATAATTTCGTATCCTTAGTTATTTTTTTGTTGCATTAGTTTTATTATCTATTTGATTTTTATTTAGTTTTTACTATTTTTTCTTTGTTTTACATGTGTTTTGATCATGCAGAAATTTTTAGAATAGGAACCGGACACTTAGAAAAATTTTTTCCCACTTTGGATAAGGTTGATTCTGCCAAATCCACACTGAACTTGGGATTTTCCAAGTTCAACGTGGAGTGTGCATGTGAAAATAAGGTTTGCCTCTGCTAAGTCCACGCTGAACTTAGGAAATTTCAAGTTTAGCGTGGAAAACGACATAATAGAGAGCAAATTTGGTGAAAGTCCAAGCTGAACTTGACATATCTCAAGTTCAGCGTGGGATGTGTGTCTAACTTGAGAAATTGCCACTGCCAGGTCCACGCTAAACTTGGGATTTTCCAAGTTCAGCGTGGGGGGGGGGCTAAAAGAAAAAAAATAGGAGATCCCACGTTGAACTTGGGCTGCACCAAGTTCAGCGTGGACAGGGAATCATACACGGGTTATGCAACGCCGAACTTGCTACCCTTCGAGTTTGGCGTTGGTTTGGTTAATTTGGCCTATAGTCAAATAAATATCATCTATTCCCAAAGACAATCCCCCCTCTGATCCCCAAATCAATTCAAAGATACCCCTTTCCTTTTTTTTTTGTTTTTGTTGCCCGTGGTATCCTCCAACCTGACAGGTCAAGGACTAATCCGTCGCTGATCTGAGCTTTATTTAAGGGTCTGCCGCTGGCCGATGGGTTTCTGCATGAACAAGGTGGGATTCAAACCCCCGACACTTGCTTAAGCGGACGAGTGAGCTGACCACTCAACCAACCCAAGTTGGTTAAGATACCATTTTCCTTTTGTTTGTCCCAACCCATCAATTCCCCATTTATTCGTTTTCCCCTTCCTGATTCCCTTTATCCCATCCCATATCTCAACCATTTAGGTTCTGCACCATTTACCAATATTTTGAAAATCGGACTAGACTGTCTAGTTGAACCGGTTCAATCGAGAACTAGCAAAGAAAATGATCTGGTCCAGCATGTAAAACCGCTCAATTTAAAATCGCTCGAAAAACATTGAAACGGCTGGTTTACAAAAACGACATTGTTTCCTTTGTTGAAAGGGAAAAGATTGCACGAGTTATCCACTCATCCCCCACTTCTCCAACTCCTTGCTGTAGCAAATGCCCTAGCCTCCACCAGAGAAAGCAAACCCTAGCAGCCTCCACCAATCGTCGTCGCCGTCTGTCAGAGTCGGAGATTGCTGCCGCCATCTGTCGCACTCAAGAACTACTGTCTCCGTGCTCTTGGGCCTCTCGCTGGATCCTCCGCGTCGTGTGCTCGCATCTCGCCTCTCTCCTCTGTGCTCGACTGCTTGCGCCTCCCCCCGCTAGTGAGTGCTCGAGCTGTCCGCGTTGGTTGCTGCTCATCGTCCATGGTTGTCTCTGCTCGATTCTGCCTCCCAGTGTTACTCGAGTCTCATTTCAGTCACTGGCATCTCGTGGTTCGCCTGTCTCGTCGCCGACAGCCGAAGCAACTCGTGGGGTTGTCTTTTGCTTCGTCGCCTTTCGTTGGGTGGTCCTGACTCGCCGTCGACCGTTGGTGAGTCCCTGCACCATCGCTTCCTTATTCTCTATTCTCTAGATTTCCCTTCCCCCTGTATTTTTGCTTGTTGCTGAAAAAATTGCTAATTAATATATTTGCCTTGTTGCTGTAAATCGGGACTTTACTAAGATTTGTTAAATTCGTTGCTGTAACTTGAATTTGTTGCTGAATTTGTTGCTTCCCAGTCACAGAATCATAACAGAATGCTCAGTCAGTGCTTGGTTGATTGGTTGTGCTCACTGATTGTATTTGATGATTGATGATAGATTTAAAATTGATAACTTTTAAATTTTAAATTTGCACTGCCCGTGTTACTGATTCACTGTTCCTTCAGTACTTTTTGTTGTTGTTAATCATTGTGAGAGCTTTGTTAAAATTGGGTTGAAAAATCTTAATCTTTCTTCAATTTTCATTGTTCTTAACTTCTGTTCTTATTAAAAAATTGCAATTGGTGATCTTTTGATTTATTTTATGCTTTATGTTTTTAATTTCACTCTGCTTCTAGGCTTTAAAATCAGTTTATGATAACTGTGATCCAATTATTTAGTTGGATAACTCATGTAATTATTGAGTTTATGAGATTGATTTTTTCTGTTCTCATTATTAGTAAGAGATGGATAGTTTAGAATTTTTTATTTCTTTCCCTTACTTCTGAAGTTCGTTATTTCAAAAGGTTCAATGTTGGCTTCAGCTTTCAAATGGGAATCAAGAGCTACTGAAGATAAGAACATCTTCTGGAACTGAGTCTGTTGTTTTACTACCTGATGGAAAAGTAAGATATGATCTAGAATTATGATAGTACACAGTGATGTTTTTTCCATTTGGCTGGACTCAGTGAGACAACTGGGAAATATTCTTGTTTGGTCTGATTAACATACTTCAATATTTAACCTTGTTAATCATATCTTGTACAATTCAGACAAAAGCAGGGCCTATTTTGGTTTCCATAAATTCTTTTAAGAAAGTTCCTCTGTATGATAATGATTATATTAATGATTATGTTAAAGCCTACAAGCATAAAAGAATTAAAAGAGCCTATTTTGTTTTACTTTTTTACTCAATTATGTTAAGGTAATATTCTCTATTTTTAACTTGTGCACTGTAATTATTTTGCATATTTTGATGATTAATCACATTTAGTTGGTGATAGTTTGTGCAGGGTTTTAAATTTGAAAGATATTTTATGATGTTTATTTATAATTTACTTATTATTTTATCATAGAATGGTTTTTTCGGTTGAACCACGGTTAGACCAATAAACCAATAAACCAATGACTAAAACGGTTTGATGACCAGTCCGGTTTTCAAAACCTTACCATTTACCATTCACTTTCCAATATAACCCCAACGCTACATACCCCCCTTCCTATATACGTTCACCCCCAACCCCTATATATATATATATATATACACGTTTTTCAACCCACTTTTATATATATATAAATAAATAAATCAATAAATAAATACCTATATATATAAATAAAATAAAAAATAACAAACTATATATAAAAAACACCTTATATATATATATATATATATATATATATATATATATATATTACTTATTTTACTCTCTCTTGTCGTTTTATCATTTTATTCTTCTTTTGCAATAATATTTATTTTTACCCCTCCATATATCTTTTTATGTCCCTTCCTGCTTTCAGTTTTTCTTTGCTTGAAGACAAGCAAATTTTTAAGTTTGGTGTTGTCGCTTTGCTCATGGCTTTTTATACCCTTTTTTTCCATTTCGCATGGCCTCCTCCACGCTGAACTTGGCTCTTTCCAAGTTCAGTGCCAGCCCAACACGCCAAGGGAATTTGAACACTGCCTCATCCACGCTGAACTTGAAAAATCTCAAGTTCAGCGTGGACTCAAAGAACGCCAGGGGAATTTGCACATTGCCTCATCCACGCTGAACTTGAGATTTTCCAAGTTCAGCGTGGACCTGAATAAATCACATGGTCCCCACACTCCATTTTAAGGCTTGCGAAGATTTTTATTTATTTTTTATTAAACTTTTATTTTATTTATAATTAGGAAAAGATACTATTTTAGTTTTAGGAAATATATTTTACATTAATTAGGATTAGATATAAAAGGGAAAAGAATCAGCCTTTTAGAAAAAATCTCTTTTCTTCTACCTCATTCCGCAATTTATAGTTTTTTTTGGAATCCTAGTTTTCTTTCTGAATCATGAGCAACTAAACCTCCACTGTTAAGGTTAGGAGCTCTGTCTATCTTATGGATTGATACTATTATTTTTCTATTTTAATTGTACTGATTTATATTTCAAGAATTATTTTCGTTCTTTATCTTATGAATTTGGGTGGAACGGAAGTATGACCCTTTTTCTAGTTGAGTTCTTGTATAACTTAGAAAAGCTCTTTACTTGAGCAATATATTGAAAACATATTCTCCATAATTTCTAATTATCTGGACTTAACGGGATACGTGACATATAATCCTCTTATATTTAGGTAATTAGGATTTTTGTGGCATATAAACTAGAATTAAACTTCACCCTCTAATTGGAATTAAGTGACCAAGGAATTGGCGGTTGATGAATTTTAGAGGAGACTAAAAAGGTCTAAGGAATTAGGGTTTAGTCATATATAGTTTGCCATGAATTAAATCTTCCATGATTAAAAAAGTTAGTAAGAAAAGTCAATCCGGAAAATAGATATCTTTGAAGCCTTAACTGTTTTCTCCATATATTATTCACTACTTGTTTATCGCTTGCTTTTCTGATATTCTGAATTTACTGTTAATGCGTTTGAACTCTCAAAATATCATTTTCTGTTTGTCTGACTAAGCCAATCCCTCAATCATTGTTGCTTGATCCATTAATCCTCGTGGGATTGACCCTCATTCGCTTGAGGTACTACTTGGTACGACCCGGTGCACTTGCCAGTTAGTTTGTGGTTATAGATTTTACACCAGAGAGCACTAGTTTGGGTGCTTTTTGCTCCTTGAGTGACCTCGAATTCTTGCTTCTCCAAGGCTCATTGTCTCTGCCTTAGCTTCCCCTGTCACAAACCAAAGAAGGTGCATCAAAGTTTGAAGTTAATAACCACTTGATTATCTTGACTAATTCATGCATTATATGCTCTAATATTCTCATGAATTCACCACACTTTTGATGCATGAATGCCTGCAAGGATATTAAGTACAAATGCTTGCTTATTACCTAAGAAATGCACTAAACTAAGTCCTAAACTAACTAAAATGGCTTGTAAAACTAGCCAAGATGCCCTGGCATCACTTATCCACCCCATGACCATAATTTACCCTCATGGAACCCAAACACTTATCTTTCTAATCACCAATTCTATTCACCATCACCCCACTACATACAATACCAAAACCCTTTTCCTCATGAGTTTAATTTGCAATCTTCATCACTTCAAGTTTCATCTTTGTATATGGATCAATCCACAGAAGAAGCACTCCAAGTGCTTATTCAAGAACAAAAAGAGTTCCAAAAGAAGAAAGAGCATGTTATGTCTACCTTAGCGGAAACCTTCAACCGGTTAGCTTAATTGCGTTCATGCCACAACCAAAAAATTCTCCTGGATGAATGTGAGGAAGCAAGCTCAAGTGAAGAGTGTGGAGTAAAGGAAAGATTTCAAAATCAAGTGGAAGATGAGAAGTTACAACATGAAGCACAAGGGGAGGTAAATGAAGAATTGATGGAATTTGATCAAGTGGATTCCATCATCCATAATTTTTTGTCCACCTTGGTCAATCCCCTCAATGACCTTCATGAACCTTTCTCTATTGAATTTGAAGAGGATGTTGATGTGGACTTCACACAACCTCCAATATTTGATTTGAGTGATGAAAAAGTAGACTTAGAGGAGATTGAGGAAGAAAAGCTACAAAATATTGATGAGGAAGAGTTAAACTACTCAGAAGTGAAAGTACTTATGCAAGAGCAATTCGAGTAGGTGACAATTTCACTAATGAGTTTCATAGGCCTACATCAATATTCTATCTTGGAGATGGATCATCAACTCTAAATCCTTCTTGGAGTATTAGATGGTGGAGAGAAGAATGTCAATTGGCAAGGAAATCAAAAGTTCATAAAAGAAGCCAATTCAACATGTGGAATTCCAATATGGTGCAAGATTCAATTGAGTGGATTCCGAGGAGTGTTTAAGTATTCTAATGGTGATTTAAGAGTTTGTTCATCCAAGTGCAAAAACGAATGTCAACAAGAAGATGAACAAGAGACTAGAATATGGATCTGGGCATAAGTTTCAACAATTGACACCTATGGATCCTAATTGCTACTTTGGAGTTGCTTGAAAGTTTCACATGCTTAATTTGGGAACTCGGAGGTCAAATTAAGAGAAAACTTGGGTGGCAATTCAAGGAGGATTGGAAGCACAAGCCACCATGACAAAGGCTTCACCCAAATGTCCAACTTAAGGACTATAAACCAAAGTGCTAGGTGGGAGACACCCTACCATGGTAATATCCTTCTAACCTTTTTCTTCTTTTAGCTTTTGTTTCTTGAATAATTGCTTATCTTGCTTAGTTTAGTTTAGTGGCATTTTGGTGTTAATTTAGTGTTTTAATGGAATAATATGTTTTCGGGGTTTCAATATGTTTTGGGGTTTGAAAAAATATTTTAGGATGTCATGTTTGGTGCCTTAGAGGCACTAAAATTTTTGCAAAAACAGAGCATTGTGTGTACGCACACAGCTGTGCGTACGCACACCTTCCCTAGTTTTTGACATCTGTGCGTATGCACCACCTTGTGCATACTGATGATGGCCAAAAGTAGGTTCAAAATTTTTCTCAAAATAGAATTGGAATTGCAAGCATAGTCCCAACCTAATAGTCAACCATCAATCAAAGTTTAAAATAAAGACAGGTCACAATTAACACAAAATAACTGAGAGTTTTAAGTTCCGGGTCGTTCTACCTAGGAATTGTAATAGAGTGCTCAATTATTGGCTATGAGGGATTGGGTTTTGATGGCAAGAAGCAAGTAATGTAAATAGCAAGGAATTAAAGAAGCATGCAATAACTAAATAGTAAATACCAAAGCAATTAAACTCAAGGCAATTAATCAAAGAAAAGGGAAATTCAAATGCTAAGAAACCTTGGTGCACGAAATTGTGATCTCTACTTTTCACAACTCAAACAATCTCCGGTAATGGCTCCAAAAACTTGGTTCTCAATACCATGGTCTAAACATAATTTCACAACTTCACACAACTAACCAGCAAGTGCACTGGGTCGTCCAAGTAATAAACCTTACGCGAGTAAGGGTCGATCCCACGGAGATTGTTGGTATGAAACAAGCTATGGTCATCTTGTAAATCTTAGTCAGGCAGATTCAAATGGTAATGGTGATTTATGAATAAAGCATAAAATAAAGATAGAGATACTTATGTAATTCATTCGTGGGAATTTCAGATAAGCGTATGAAGATGCTTTGTCCCTTCCGTCTCTCTGCTTTCCTAATGTCTTCATCCAATCCTTCTTACTCCTTTCCATGGCAAGCTGTATGTTGGGCATCACCGTTGTCAGTGGCTACAATCCCGTCCTCTCAGTGAAAATGTTCAACGCACCCTGTCACGGCACGGCTAATCATCTGTCGGTTCTCAATCAGGTTGGAATAGAATCCATTGATTCTTTTGCGTCTGTCACTAACGCCCAGCCTTCAGAAGTTTGAAGCTCGTCACAGTCATTCAATCATTGAATCCTACTCAGAATACCACAGACAAGGTTTAGACCTTCCGGATTCTCTTGAATGCCGCCATCAATTCTAGCTTATACCACGAAGATTCTGGTTAAGGAATCCAAGAGATAAACATTCAAGCCTTGTTTGCTTGTAGAATGGGAGTGGTTGTCAGGCACGCATTCATAAGTGAGAATGATGATGAGCGTCACATAATCTGTGATGACATGTCATCATATACCCATTTTCTATGCTTTTTCATACAAGAAATTGATGATTTGTGCTTAAATATTGAATGCTTTTTGTACTTAAATGATATATTTCCTTGATCTTTTAATTTTATAAATCTTGTAGGAAATAAGAAGAAAAAGAAGCAAAGAAGCACAAAAAAAGGAGAAAAAAAGAGCCTTGGGGTACATTTTGAAGTTGGGTACACTTTGGAGCCTTAGGCCACGCTTTTAAAAGCGTGGCCCATGACCAAATCAAGAGAGGAAGCAGCCAGCACGCACACGATCCTGCCCTTGCCAAGGGCAGGGCAGAATTGTGATGCAAAGTATGGTTGGAAGCAAGAATTTTCGCTAAGTTAAAATCTGGCCGCACACAGCATGACCATGCCTACTTCAAAGGGCTATAACTTGAGCTACAGACGTCCAATTGATGTGCTTTCAGTTGCGTTGGAAAGCTGACATTCAGAGCTTTCCAACAATATATAGCAATCCATATTTGGCGCACAATTGAGGCAGGAACGAGAGGCATCTTTAAGGGCCAAAAACAAGCGAAATAAACAAAATGCTTCCATCAAGGTTCGAAGAGGGAGACGCACGGTCAAGGAAGTGGTGCGCGCACAAGACACACCAAGGCAACATTGCCCTGCCCTCCACAAGGGCAGGGCAGCATCCCATGCACCAAGGAAAATTTCTGGCGCACCAATTTCTAAATCTGGCGCACCAATTCTGGATTCTGGCAGCACCATGGCACGTTCTGGCAGCACCAACTTTTCCTGCCCTGCCCTTGGCGCGGGCAGGGCAGCATTTCATGCACCATGGCCGCACCAGGCTCGAACAAGGCTGCACCAACACGCACCAATTGCTAGCACCAAGCATCAATTTTCTGCCCTGCCCTCCACAAGGGCAGGGCAGCCTCCTGGAAGCAATTTTCCTTCATGGGCCAAAATCAACTAAAATTCTATTTTAATTCAATTCCTCTCCAAATTGAATCAAGGCCAACCAAACCCATTTCTCCTCAAATCCAAAGCAAGAAAAAGCCCACATCATCACTCAAAGGCACATGGATCAATTAGATTAGGATTTTCATTTTAATTGTAATTTGTTTTAATTTTCACTTTGTAAAGCCTATATAAAGGCATCAATTCCATCTCACTAAGGGAGCTCGACTGAAAAAAAAAGGCTTGCCCCATTAGAGAGCTCTCTCTTTAGTCTTTCTCTTGTTTTGAAATTTTGGATTGAGGTTGGAGGAATTCTGTTCCAATCTTTGATCTGAAATCCATGCTTTGTTCTTCTGCATAATTGAATTCTACTTTCTGTTCATTTCTTCTTCTTCTACAATTTCTGCAACTTGCTCTCCTTTATTTCTTTTGCAATTGTTGCTGTTGGATCAAGGAAGGGAGTGAGATCTAGACTTATTTTCTAGTCTCTTTGATTCCTTGAGATCCTCAATTTTATTTTGAAATTGAGTTGAATTCTTGGCTGCTCTTCTATTTTCACTGTTCCATTGGCTTTCAAGTAACTTTCAAGCAATTTAACTCTTCTGCACTTATTCTTCATTTTACATTTCTGTTCATGATCCCAAATTACTTTCCTGCAAGTTAATCTCTAGGCAATTGTTCTACGCTTTGCTTTACTGCTCTCTTTAAATTTCCTGCACATTTACATTTTCTGCAATTTAAATTTCCAATTGCTTAATCTATTGCTTTCATTTAATTTCCAGCACCCAACCCCCCTTTACTTTTCATGCAATTTATAATTCTTGTCATTTAAGATTCTTGCAATTTTACTTTCTTGTTCTTTAAGTTACTTGCAATTTTACTTTCTGCACTTTAATTTTCCTTGCTATTTACTTTCTGTTGGTTACACTTCATCCAAATTCACTTCAATGTTAGCTTGACTAAACTAATCACCCACTAAAATTGCTTGATCCATCAATCCCTGTGGGATTGACCTCACTCTAAGTGAGTTATTATTACTTGATGCGACCCGGTACACTTGCCGGTTGGATTTGTGTGTTGGAAATTCATTTTTCCACAAAAACACCATCAAGTTTTTGGCGCCGTTGCCGGGGATTGATTTAGATCAACAATGATTAAGTGGGTGAGAAGTCTAGATTAGGCATTTTTTTTATTTTTGTTCTCTGCTTTAAAGTGAAACCAAGGTGTTTGAGTTATTGCCTCACTAAGAAATTCTTTCTCTGTGACATGAATTTCAAATTTCATTGATGTTTACAAAATACAAATGGAGTTCAACTCATCTTATGGTCAAACAAAATTTTATGGGATATCATCCACCATCACCAATATCTAATGATGGCTGGGAATATCACCAAGAAAATTCAAATTCTAAGCACTCCAATCCATGGAGATTTGCTTCAGAGACACAAGATGAGCAAGAAAATCATATGGGATACCAACCACCACCACAAAATGATTCATATCATTATCCTCATGGTGGATGGAAGTATCACCAAAGAATGGAAGAGCATCCACCCTCACATCCCAGTTTCTCATTTGAAAGTTCTTCATCACTTGATTATTATTACTCTCAACCTTCATCTCTTGAACCACCTGATGAGGATTACCTTCAAACCATTGAAATACATAAAAAACTCGTGGAAAAATACACACAACCCCAATCCTGGAAAGAAATCATCTTCAAGAAGATGAATGGCCCATTAGAGCAAACAAGGAGGAGCGTAGAACCACTGAGCAAGGAAAATGAAGGCCAATTGATGGATGTGAAAGAGAAAGTGGAAGAGCAAGATAAGGAGGCCACTGCATCAAGTGAACTTTCAATGAAGAATGAGGTGGTTGAAAATGAAACTGCACTTGAGATGAAAATGGAACATGAACATTCACAACCCTCACAAACCTCCCTTGAATCTGTGATTGAAAAATATGAAGAGGAGATGAAGAAATCTTGGGAAGAACAACAAACCTCCTCCATAAAAGAATTATTAAGTCAAATGTTGGGTGCAAGGGAGGAAGTGGAGGAGCAAGAAAGTGAGGAAGTCATTCCAAACTCAAGTGAAGCAGAGAAGTGTAAAGAGGAAAAGCTCATTGAACCATCACTGCAAGGAACTCTTGATGAAGACAAAACTCCAACAATTACACAACCACCAAGACTTGGACTCAAGGAAGTGAAGGCAATTGACAAGAACACCAATTCTGTCCCTAAGTCAGCAAGCAAGCTCAACCAAGCCAATTTCAAAAGAAAGCTTGCTGAGAAGAAACCAAGAAAAGGGACAAAAGCTGAAACTTCTCCCCCCTTGAAGTCATTCCTCTTAACCAATTGGAAGAAGAGGAAGAAAGTGAAGAACAACATGTCAAGCTAATGACACTAAAAGAGCACTTGTTGGGAGGTAACCCAACCGTAGGTACATTTCTTTCTATGCTTTGTTTAAATTCAATAAATTGGCATATGGTTACATTCTAAGTTTGGTGTTGCCTTGCAACAAATTGTTTTCAATCTTTTTGGATGATTGCATCAAATCAAAAATGAAAGTGACACACCAAGATTCTAAGTTTGGTGTGCCACTTATTTTCTATGCAATTCATTCAAGCAACACTACTTGTTTGCATAATCATAATGCTTCTGCAATTTTATTTTTCTCTTTCGGTTTAACATTTCAGTTTCCTTTTTGTTTTATTCATTTACTTGTTTTTAATGCTTTCTTTTGTTAACTGTGTTTGTTAATACATTACCAAGAGAGATTTATTCATGACAGATTCTTAGCTTGGTGATTGTATTTAACATATAACAGTTTCTTTTGTTTAGTTTTAATTCAAATAAATTGACATATGGTTGTATTCTAAGTTTGGTGTTGCTATGCAACAAAATTTGGTTCCAATCCTTACAAGATACTTGCATCAATTCCAAGTGAAAGTGTCACACTAAGTTTGGTGTGCCACTTATATTTTTTTTATGCAATGTATCATGCACACCCTCTTATGTTTGCAATCAAAATGTCTTTGTCTCTTGTGCCTTGATTGTTATCTTTAATTTTGCTTGCTTAAAACACATGTGCTACTAACATTTCATTGTGTAAGACATTCACGATCCATCTTAGCCCCATAGCCATTGTTCTAATTGTTGCTTGAGGATGAGCAAGCACTCTAAGTTGGCAAGGGAAGGAAGAAAATGGGAGGAAAAGGACAACAATAATGAAGATGAACTACAAGGTTGTAGAGTTCCTTTTATTCTCATTTGTTTCCGGCACTTAAATTGCATGATTGTCTTTATATATTTTCTGTATACATGTGTGGTATGACTAAGCATAGCTTGAATCTGATTTGAAATATGTTGTTGTGACATTATGACTACCAACTTGAGTTTTGTGAATTCAAAAGCAAAAAGCATCATGATCATAAACAAACAAGGAATTAAAGAAGAATTTAGCATGTGCATACAAGTATTGGAAAGCTAGTATGATTAATTGTTGCTCAATTGCATTGGATTTTATTTAATTGAAGTTTTTCATCTAGTACATTTTGTGAAATCTTTTGAAATCATGAAAACCTTGAAGAAGCAAATACAATTAAAGCAAGAAAAGAAAAAGGGAAAGAATGAGAAAGCTGAAGGCTCTGAGTACCAATGGCAATTTATTTGCTAAGTGCTTGTGGTGTTTATGTATCAAGCCAAATGCTTGAAAACAAAACACTTAGAAGTCAAGGCTAGGCTCAAGTGCAAAAGCACTCCCTCAAAGCTCAAGGCTCTGAGCATCAATGATTAGAGAGTCAAGAAAAGAAAAGAAAAAATGAGCTTAATGAAGTCCTCTAATTAAATGCTTGTGGTGCTTATGTATCAAGTGGTAATACTTGAAAACAAAGCATTTAGAAGTCGTAGCTTTGTTATTTACACATGGGGCAAAGCACCCAAAAGGAGAAGCTAAAAAAAAAAAAAAGAAGAAAAAAAAAAATCAAAAGCTTGTTTCAAGGAAGAATTATAAGAAAAAGATTTCATAAAATAAGCTAGATAGAAGCATCAATCATTTACATCTCTTTTGTAATTGTAGCATGCATAGAAAACTAGCTTGCCATGAACATTGAGTTGCTATTCTTCTTACCTTGGATTGTCAATCTTTATTGCATGATTCTTTTCTTGCTTGGGGACAAGCAAGATTTAAGTTTGGTGTTGTGATGACATGTCATCATATACCCATTTTCTATGCTTTTTCATACAAGAAATTGATGATTTGTGCTTAAATATTGAATGCTTTTTGTACTTAAATGATATATTTCCTTGATCTTTTAATTTTATAAATCTTGTAGGAAATAAGAAGAAAAAGAAGCAAAGAAGCACAAAAAAAGGAGAAAAAAAGAGCCTTGGGGTACATTTTGAAGTTGGGTACACTTTGGAGCCTTAGGCCACGCTTTTAAAAGCGTGGCCCATGACCAAATCAAGAGAGGAAGCAGCCAGCACGCACACGATCCTGCCCTTGCCAAGGGCAGGGCAGAATTGTGATGCAAAATATGGTTGGAAGCAAGAATTTTCGCTAAGTTAAAATCTGGCCGCACACAGCATGACCATGCCTACTTCAAAGGGCTATAACTTGAGCTACAGACGTCCAATTGATGTGCTTCCAGTTGCGTTGGAAAGCTGACATTCAGAGCTTTCCAACGATATATAACAATCCATATTTGGCGCACAATTGAGGCAGGAACGAGAGGCATCTTTAAGGGCCAAAAACAAGCGAAAATAAACAAAAATGCTTCCATCAAGGTTCGAAGAGGGAGACGCACGGTCAAGGAAGTGGTGCGCGCACAAGACACACCAAGGCAACATTGCCCTACCCTCCACAAGGGCAGGGCAGCATCCCATGCACCAAGGAAAATTTCTGGCGCACCAATTTCTAAATCTGGCGCACCAATTCTGGATTCTGGCAGCACCATGGCACGTTCTGGCAGCACCAACTTTTCCTGCCCTGCCCTTGGCGCGGGCAGGGCAGCATTTCATGCACCATGGCCGCACCAGGCTCGAACAAGGCTGCACCAACACGCACCAATTGCTAGCACCAAGCATCAATTTTCTGCCCTGCCCTCCACAAGGGCAGGGCAGCCTCCTGGAAGCAATTTTCCTTCATGGGCCAAAATCAACTAAAATTCTATTTTAATTCAATTCCTCTCCAAATTGAATCAAGGCCAACCAAACCCATTTCTCCTCAAATCCAAAGCAAGAAAAAGCCCACATCATCACTCAAAGGCACATGGATCAATTAGATTAGGATTTTCATTTTAATTGTAATTTGTTTTAATTTTCACTTTGTAAAGCCTATATAAAGGCATCAATTCCATCTCACTAAGGGAGCTCGAATGAAAAAAAAAAGGCTTGCCCCATTAGAGAGCTCTCTCTTTAGTCTTTCTCTTGTTTTGAAATTTTGGATTGAGGTTGGAGGAATTCTGTTCCAATCTTTGATCTGAAATCCATGCTTTGTTCTTCTGCATAATTGAATTCTACTTTCTGTTCATTTCTTCTTCTTCTACAATTTCTGCAACTTGCTCTCCTTTATTTCTTTTGCAATTGTTGCTGTTGGATCAAGGAAGGGAGTGAGATCTAGACTTGTTTTCTAGTCTCTTTGATTCCTTGAGATCCTCAATTTTATTTTGAAATTGAGTTGAATTCTTGGCTGCTCTTCTATTTTCACTGTTCCATTGGCTTTCAAGTAACTTTCAAGCAATTTAACTCTTCTGCACTTATTCTTCATTTTACATTTCTGTTCATGATCCCAAATTACTTTCCTGCAAGTTAATCTCTAGGCAATTGTTCTACGCTTTGCTTTACTGCTCTCTTTAAATTTCCTGCACATTTACATTTTCTGCAATTTAAATTTCCAATTGCTTAATCTATTGCTTTCATTTAATTTCCAGCACCCAACCCCCCTTTACTTTTCATGCAATTTATAATTCTTGTCATTTAAGATTCTTGCAATTTTACTTTCTTGTTCTTTAAGTTACTTGCAATTTTACTTTCTGCACTTTAATTTTCCTTGCTATTTACTTTCTGTTGGTTACACTTCATCCAAATTCACTTCAATGTTAGCTTGACTAAACTAATCACCCACTAAAATTGCTTGATCCATCAATCCCTGTGGGATCGACCTCACTCTAAGTGAGTTATTATTACTTGATGCGACCCGGTACACTTGCCGGTTGGATTTGTGTGTTGGAAATTCATTTTTCCACAAAAACACCATCAATCATCACATTCATCACATTCATTCTGTTTTTGCTTTTTCAATTGATTTTGTGACTTTCCATGATCATCAACCTATAGAGAACATAAAATAACAAAAGAAAATAGATTAAATATAACATTGGGTTACCTCCCAACAAGCGCTTCTTTAATGTCAGTAGCTTGACAAAGGGCTCTCATGGAGCCTCACGGATACTCAGAGCAATGTTGGAACCTCCCAACACCCAACTTAGAGTTTGAATGTGGGGGTTCAACACCAAACTTAAAAGTTGGTTGTGGCCTTCCAACACCAAACTTAGAGTTTGACTGTGGGGGCTCTGTTTGACTCTGTTTTGAGAGAAGCTTTTCATGCTTTCTCTCCATGGTTACAGAGGGATATCCTTGAGCCTTAAACACAAAGGATTCTTCATTCACTTGAATGATCAATTCTCCTCTGCCACATCAATCACAACCTTTGTTGTGGCTAGGAAGGGTCTGCCAAGGATGATGGATTCATCCATGCACTTCCCAGTCTCTAGGACTATGAAATCAGCAGGGATGTAATGGTCTTCAATCTTTACCAGAACATCCTCTACAAGCCCATAAGCTTGTTTTCTTGAATTGTCTGCCATCTCTAGTGTGATTCTTGCAGCTTGCACCTCAAAGATCCCTAGCTTCTCCATTATAGAGAGAGGCATGAGGTTTATACTTGACCCCAAGTCACACAGAGCCTTCTTAAAGGTCATGGTGCCTATGGTACAAGGTATTGAAAACTTCCCAGGATCTTGTCTCTTTTGAGGTAATTTCTGCCTAGACAAGTCATCCAGTTCTTTGGTGAGCAAAGGGGGTTCATTCTCCCAAGTCTCATTACCAAATAACTTGTCATTTAGCTTCATGATTGCTCCAAGGTATTTAGCAACTTGCTCTTCAGTGACATACTCATCCTCTTCAGAGGAAGAATACTCATCAGAGCTCATGAATGGCAGAAGTAAATCCAATGGAATCTCTATGGTCTCAGTGTGAGCCTCAGATTCCCATGATTCCTCATTAGGGAACTCATTGGAGGCCAGTGGGCGTCCATTGAGGTCTTCCTCAGTGGCGTTCACTGCCTCTTCCTCCTCTCTAAGTTCGGCCATGTTGATGGCCTTGCACTCTCCTTTTGGATTTTCTTCTGTATTGCTTGGAAGAGTACTAGGAGGGAGTTCAGTAATTTTCTTGCTCAGCTGTCCCACTTGTGCCTCCAAGTTTCTAATGGAGGACCTTGTTTCAGTCATGAAACTTTGAGTGGTTTTGATTAGATCAGAGACCATGGTTGCTAAGTCAGAGTGGCTCTGCTTAGAATTCTCTGTCTGTTGCTGAGAAGATGATGGAAAAGGCTTGCCATTGCTAAACCTGTTTCTTCCACCATTATTGTTGTTGAAACCTTGTTGAGGTCTCTGTTGATCCTTCCATGAGAGATTTGGATGATTTCTCCATGAAGAATTATAGGTGTTTCCATAGGGTTCTCCCATGTAATTCACCTCTTCCATTGAAGGGTTCTCAGGATCATAAGCTTCTTCTTCAGATGAAGCATCCTTAGTACTGCCTGGTGCAGCTTGCATTCCAAACAGACTTTGAGAAATCAAATTGACTTGCTGAGTCAATATTTTGTTCTGAGCCAATATGGCATTCAGAGTATCAATCTCAAGAACTCCTTTCTTCTGATTCATCCCATTGTTCACAGGATTCCTTTCAGAAGTGTACATGAATTGGTTATTTACGACCATTTCAATTAGTTCTTGAGCTTCTGTAGGCGTCTTCTTCAGATGAAGAGATTCTCTAGCAGAGCTATCCAAAGACATCTTGGACAGTTCAGACAGACCATCATAGAAGATACCTGTTCATACCCTGGGTCAAAGCTGTCCGACCCGGGATGTTTAGCAAGCCGACCGACCTCTTCAGGCCAAATGCCCGACCTCTTCAGGCCAAATGCCCGACCTCTTCTCAAAGAGCTCGGCCAAATATCCGACCTCTTCTCAAAGAGCTCGGCCAAATATCCGACCTCTTCTTAAAGAGCTCGGCCAATATCCGACCTCTTCTTAAAGAGCTCGGCCAATATCCGACCTCTTCTCAAAGAGCTCGGCCAACTCGCCAAAGGAGCCCAAAGCAGGCCCAAAACGAAGGAACATAGCCCAATCTAAAGGCGGCTAAAGCCCAGAAAGATAAAGGCGGTTCCCTTGAAGATAAGATGACCTCACTTAAAGATAAGATAAGATAACTAACTTATCCTATCCACAGGAGGCCACATCTCACCATTATAAATACACTGGAGCACCCAGGTATAACTCATACTCTGATTCCACATAAAACCTGTTTAATACCCATGCTAACTTAAGCATCGGAGTCTCTTGCAGGTACCCCCCACCCTCCGGTGACGAAGGATCAGCAGTGCAACCAGTCCAACAAGTCGGACGCAACAGCTCCGACCAGTACAGAAGATCTCGTCCGAGATCGACCTACAGTTTCAGGTAACCCTCGGAACATTGGCGCCGTTGCCGGGGAACCTGGAAGTCATCCCATCACCATGGCGGACAACCATGACAACGACCACGATTCAGATCTAGAAGATAGAATGCCGCACAAGAATGCGGACACTACACCAAAAGATACTCCGCAACCTAACAAAAACAACGATTCACCAACTGTGGGATCCATGAAGGCACTTCAAGATCGCTTAAAGCAACTCGAAAAAGAGGCGGAGCATCAACAAGAAGCTGAGAGGATCTAGAAAGAGAGGTAAGGCGACATCGAGAGCTAGAGAACAAGCTCCTAAAGCTTGAGGCTGATCTCAAAGCCAAGCACGCCCCAAGTCTATTAGGAATCAAACAAGGAGATCGGAAAAGTCTCCACAGCTACATGGAAAGATTCAACAAAGCATGCCTTGACATACAAAGTCTTCCAACAGAAGCGGCCATCATAGAACTCATCAATGGCCTAAGAGAAGGACCTTTCAGCCACTCAATATCCAAGAAGCACCCAACATCCCTGAACGAGATACAGGAACGGGCAGAGAAATACATCAACATGGAGGAAAACTCTCGACTAGGAGAGACCTCAAAAACCGAATTCTCCTAACCCACCACGGGAAAAGGATAAAGAGTCCAAGAAAAGAGAAGATCAATCGGAGAAGATCCCACCCCCTCGCCCAATCAAAAGCAAAAAGGAGAAAGAGGTCGGACGAGTTGAAGGTCCACCTCACACTGAAGATGTCGGGCGAGTTTAAGCTCCACCTCACACCAAAGAGGTCGGACAAGTTGAAGGTCCACCTCACACCGAAGATGTCGGGCGAATTGAAGGTCCACCTCACACCAAAGAGGTCGGACAAGTTGAAGGTCCACCTCACAACCAAGAGATCGGACGAGTTGAAGGTCCACCTCATACCAAAGAGGTCGAACGAGTTTAAGCTCCACCTCACACCAAAGAGGTCGGACAAGTTGAAGGTCCACCTCACACTGAAGATGTCGGGCGAGTTTAAGCTCCACCTCACACCAAAGAGGTCGGACAAGTTGAAGGTCCATCTCACACCGAAGATGTCGGGCGAATTGAAGCTCCACCTCACACCAAAGAGGTCAGACAAGTTGAAGGTCCACCTCACACCGAAGATGTCGGGCGAATTGAAGGTCCACCTCACACCAAAGAGGTCGGACAAGTTGAAGGTCCACCTCACAACCAAGAGATCGGACGAGTTGAAGGTCCACCTCATACCAAAGAGGTCGAACGAGTTTAAGCTCCACCTCACACCAAAGAGGTCGGACAAGTTGAAGGTCCACCTCACACCGAAGATGTCGGGCGAATTGAAGGTCCACCTCACACCAAAGAGGTCGGACAAGTTGAAGGTCCACCTCACAACCAAGAGGTCGGACGAGTTGAAGGTCCACCACATACCAAAGAGGTCGAACGAGTTAAACATCTACCTCACACCAAAGAGGTCGGACGAGTTGAACGTCCACCTCACACCAAGGAGGTCGGACGAGTTGAAAAGGACAACGGAGTACGAACAAGCCTTCCGAGATTTCAAAATTCTTGGGGCAACCACCCATCCTTTCCAGACCACGGGAAAGTGAAGAACTCATTACACCTCGCAGTGGGAAGTCAGGCAATAGCCTCAGCACTAGTCAGAGAAGATGAAAGTGGGCAACAACCCGTCTACTTCATCAGCAAAGCTCTACAAGGGACCGAACTAAACCATCAACAGATAGAAAAAGTTTGCCTACACCCTCATACTCACCTCTCGATGACTCCACCCATACTCTCAAGCTCACACTATCAGAGTTCGGACCAACCAGCCCGTAAAAGGCATCCTACAGAAAACAAACTTAGCCGGAAGAATCCTACAGAGGATAGCTCAGATAATTTGGGGGACCCTGGACAAAACCAGAGAACATCTCGGGCAATTCGGGGACCCTGGACAAAAATTGAAAACAGCTCGGACAAATTCAGGGATATGAGGTCTGACACATACCTCGGGAGCAGAACGCCCGAGCTGATGCACTTTCAAAACCAGCCAGCACCAACAGCTCGGACAATTCAGGGATATGAGGTCCAAACACATACCTCGGGAGCAGAACGCCCGAGCTGATGCATTTTTTAGCCAACACCAAACCAGGGGGCAATAACAGAAGCCTCATCCAGGCTACATTACAAAGACCACAACAAAGTCAATCTTGAAGGCGGTATAAGGGATGTACTCAGGGTCATCCAGCCAAATCAGGAATGCCGTCCGGGATCTTAATATATATCTCAAAGACATAGGTCAACTATGGGGTTACTACCAAACACTCGGGCAAATAAGGAAACAACTCGGACAAAAACAGCAAAACATCAAGTGACAGACGTGGCAGTAAAAGGGAAACCCCAGGATTCACACAAAAGTCCAGGGGCACCCTTTGAGGCAACAACAGAGTAAAACCCAAATACAAAGTCAAAGCTTTACATCAAAAAGTATGCCAACTTCCACATCGCCCCACCAGAGGAGCTCATTAGTGCAACATCACCTTGGCCATTCGCAAAGAGGGGACTCGACCTCCTCGGACTATTTCCCCAAGGATCGGGACAAGTCAAGTTCCTCATTGTAGAGGTGGATTACTTCACAAAATGGATTGAGGCAGAGCCCCTAGTTAATGCCACTGTTCAAAGAAGAAATTCTTGTACAGAAACATTATTAAAAGCACCAATTCACATCCGTAGAACACCCACAGGATAGTGGACAAGCAGAAGCTGCCAAACAAAGTCATACTAGCTGGGTTAAAACGACACAAAAGGAGCTTGGGCTGAAAAGCTCCCACAAATCCAAAATGATATCGGAACAACTCGACTTAGAGAAGGAAAGCTAGCATCCAACAGGAAAGGACCATACCAAGTTGTTTAGAAGAACTGGGGAAAGGTTGCTACAGACTGTCCGAACTCGAAGGGCAAGAGCTACCAAGGTCATGGCATGCCTGCAAACTAAAAAGGGCGCCAGGCCGAGATCCAAAAAGATTGCCCGACCTAGAAAGGTAAGTACTAACATATACACACTCTTATCTTTATATTATTGTTCAAAAGATTGCAGATTCCCTAAAAAAGTTTCCTATCAAGACGCCCGACTACGGCAGGTCGGCAAGGTGAAACACCAAAATCATCGCCCGATCACGACAAAGTCGGCAAGATGAAAACCAAACTCATCGTCCGATTACAAAGCGACAAGTCGGCAAGGTGAAAACCAACTTCACCGCCCGACCACGATGAAAACCGAATTCATCATTCGACTACGGCAGGTCGGCAAGGTGAAACACCAAATCATCGCCCGATCACGACAAAGTCGGCAAGATGAAAACCAAACTCATCGTCCGATTACAAAGCGACAAGTCGGCAAGGTGAAAACCAACTTCACCGCCCGACCACGATGAAAACCGAATTCATCATTCGATTTCGACAAGGTCGGCGAGGTGAAACACCAAAATCATCGCCCGATCACGACAAAATCGGCAAAGATGAACCTACAATAATAAAGTTATAGAAGTAATCCCTGAAAGAGACCTAACAAAGGTCCAAGAAAGAGGGTTACGAAATAACTTAGAAGAGATCGACATAAAGAAGTCGGTCTCCTACAACGGACAAGTTATAAAAGTAATCCCTGAAAGAGATCTGACAAAGGTCCAAGAAAGAGGATTACGAAATAACTTAGAAGAGATCGACATGACGAAGTCGGTCTCCTACAATAATAAAGTTATAGAAGTAATCCCTGAAAGAGATCTGACAAAGGTCCAAGAAAGAGGATTACGAAATAACTTAGAAGAGATCGACATGACGAAGTCGGTCTCCTACAATAATAAAGTTATAGAAGTAATCCCTGAAAGAGATCTGACAAAGGTCCAAGAAAGAGGATTACGAAATAACTTAGAAGAGATCAACATGACGAAGTCGGTCTCCTACAATAATAAAGTTATAGAAGTAATCCCTGAAAGAGATCTGACAAAGGTCCAAGAAAGAGGATTACGAAATAACTTAGAAGAGATCGACATGACGAAGTCGGTCTCCTACAATAATAAAGTTATAGAAGTAATCCCTGAAAGAGACCTGACAAAGGTCCAAGAAAGAGGGTTACGAAATAACTTAGAAGAGATCGACATAAAGAAGTCGGTCTCCTACAACGGACAAGTTATAAAAGTAATCCCTGAAAGAGATCTGACAAAGGTCCAAGAAAGAGGATTACAAAAATAACTTGGAGAAGGGACTGACATAAAGAAGTCGTCCCATAAACAAAAAGTTATAAAAAGTAATCCCTGAAAGAGACCTAACAGAGGTCCAATAAAGAGGATTACTAGAAATAACTTAGAAGCGACCGACATGAAGAAGTCGGCCCAAAGCTACAGCTTGGAACAACAAAAAATGTGTGCTAAAAAATACGAAGTCTTGGAAAAAGACACTTCTTAAAAGGCAAAAGCACAAATCAAAGACGGAGCTAAAAAGTCATCCAAAACAAACCATAAAGAGGTTCCCCATCGGAACACTACCTAAAAAAGTTGTTGGATTATGACTAAAAAGCCCGAACAGCAAAGACAAACAAGTCGGAAGAAGGCTGAAGAGTCCCCTCAACAAAGTAAAAAGGGGCAATATCAGACTCGCACAAAAGAGAAACTATTCAAAGACCGACCAAAGTCAGGACGCTTGAGCACGACTTCCCCAAAGAGATCGAAACTCTGAAAGCACAGTCTCACGGAAAAGTCCGAACTCAAGCAGGGGCAAAGTAATACAGGTCGACGTCAGTAAAGAAGAGGTGCAAGCATGATCTCAAAAAAGAACAAAGCCATAAAGGTTCGAAAACAACCTAAGGCTCAAATGTGCTCAGCCAAAAAGGATACAACTCCACTCAAAGAAGGCACAATCTCAAACAGGGCTACGAACGTCATCCGAGACTATCTACATAAAGAACACTAAAAAAGTCATTGGAGAAATCACTAAAAGTCCGGATATCAAGCTGCAAGGACAACTTCGCCAAAGCAGAGGGTTGTCGACACAAACTTAAAGCAAGGCGTGATCCAGAAAGCAAAGGTAGAAAACCCACGCTACCACTCAAAAGAGGTTGGACTGTGAAGAACCAAACCTCTAGAAAATCTACAAAGATTGCAAAGCAATGAAGAAACAAGCCAGACAGATGCTTGAGCACGATTTCCAAAGAGATTGAAGCTCTGAAAAAGCATGATCTCATGGAAAGGATCGAACTCAAGCAGGGGCACTGTTCATACCCTGGGTCAAAGCTGTCCGACCCGGGATGTTTAGCAAGCCGACCGACCTCTTCAGGCCAAATGCCCGACCTCTTCAGGCCAAATGCCCGACCTCTTCTCAAAGAGCTCGGCCAAATATCCGACCTCTTCTCAAAGAGCTCGGCCAAATATCCGACCTCTTCTTAAAGAGCTCGGCCAATATCCGACCTCTTCTTAAAGAGCTCGGCCAATATCCGACCTCTTCTCAAAGAGCTCGGCCAACTCGCCAAAGGAGCCCAAAGCAGGCCCAAAACGAAGGAACATAGCCCAATCTAAAGGCGGCTAAAGCCCAGAAAGATAAAGGCGGTTCCCTTGAAGATAAGATGACCTCACTTAAAGATAAGATAAGATAACTAACTTATCCTATCCACAGGAGGCCACATCTCACCATTATAAATACACTGGAGCACCCAGGTATAACTCATACTCTGATTCCACATAAAACCTGTTTAATACCCATGCTAACTTAAGCATCGGAGTCTCTTGCAGGTACCCCCCACCCTCCGGTGACGAAGGATCAGCAGTGCAACCAGTCCAACAAGTCGGACGCAACAGCTCCGACCAGTACAGAAGATCTCGTCCGAGATCGACCTACAGTTTCAGGTAACCCTCGGAACAATACCTATGATGCTCCATTCAGAAAGCATGTCAGAAGGACACTTTCTGATCAATTGTTTGTATCTTTCCCAAGCTTCATAGAGGGATTCACCTTCCTTCTGTCTGAAGGTTTGGACTTCCACTCTAAGCTTACTCAATTTTTGAGGTGGAAAGAACTTTGCCAAGAAGGCATTGACTAGCTTTTTCCAAGAGTTCAGGCTTTCTTTAGGTTGTGAGTCCAACCATATTCTAGCTCTGTCTCTTACAGCAAAAGGGAATAGCATAAGTCTATAGACCTCAGGGTCAACCCCATTAGTCTTGACAGTGTTACAGATTTGCAAGAATTCAGCTAAAAACTGATGAGGATCTTCCAATGGAAGTCCATGAAACTTGCAATTCTGTTGCATTAGAGAAACTAATTGAGGCTTAAGCTCAAAGTTGTTTGCTCCAATGGCAGGGATAGAGATGCTTCTCCCATAGAAGTCGGGAGTAGGTGCAGTAAAGTCACCCAGCACTTTCCTTGCATTGTTGGCATTGTTGTTGTTTTCGGCTGCCATGTCTTCTTCTTGTTTGAAGATTTCTGTTAGGTCCTCTACAGAGAGTTGTGCCTTAGCTTCTCTTAGTTTTCGCTTCAAGGTCCTTTCAGGTTCAGGGTCAGCCTCAACAAGAATGCTTTTGTCTTTGCTCCTGCTCATGTGAAAGAGAAGAGAACAAGAAAATATGGAATCCTCTATGTCACAGTATAGAGATTCCTTGAGGTGTCAGAGGAAAAGAAAATTAGAAGGAGGAGGTAGAAAATTCGAACTTATCAAGGAAAGATGGAGTTCGAATTGTGCATTGAGGAGTAGTGTTAGTTCATAAAGAGAAGGATGTGAGAAGAGGGGAAGAAATTTTCGAAAATTAAGTAAAAGATTTTTAAAAACATTTTGAAAAAAATTGATTGATGATTTTCGAAAACTAAAAGTGGGAAAGAAATCAAGTGATTTTTGAAAAAGATTTTGAAATTAGAAATCAAAAAGATATGATTGAAAACTTATTTTGAAAAAGATGTGATTAAAAAGATATGATTGAAAAACAATTTAAAAAGATTTGATTTTAAAAATTAATGACTTGGCTAACAAGAAAAGATATGATTCAAACATTAAACCTTTCTCAACAGAAAAGGCAACATACTTGAAATGTTGAATCAAATCATTAATTGTTAGCAAGTATTTTTGAAAAAGGAAAGAAATTGATTTTGAAAAAGATTTGATTGAAAAGATTTGATTTGAAAAAGATTTGATTTTGAAAAATTTTGAAAACTTGAAAAAAAAATTTGAATTAAAAACAAAATCTTCCCTCTTGTGCCATCCTGGCATTAAACGCCCAGAATGGTGCACATTCTGGTGTTTAACGCCCAAAGCTCTACGCTTTTGGGTGTTAAACACCTAACCAGGTACCCTGGCTGGCGTTTAAACGCCAGTTTTCCTTCCTCCCTGGGCGTTTTGAACGCCCAGCTTTTTCTGTGTAATTCCTCTGCTGTGTGTTCTGAATCTTCAATTCACTGTATTATTGACTTGAAAAGACACAAATTAAATTTTTTTTGGATTTTTAATAATCAAAATGTAACTAAAATCAAATAACAATGCATGCAAGACACCAAACTTAGCAGTTTATATACCATTGACACTAACAAAATGAGAATGCATATAAGAAACACAAAACACTCAAGTCAAAGAGAATTTAAAGATCAGAGCAATGAAATCATCAAGAACATCTTGAAGATCACTTAAGACACATGAATGAATGCAAGAAAAACAGAAACATGCAATTGACACCAAACTTAACATGAGACTCTAGACTCAACAAGAAACATACAATATTTTTGGTTTTTATGATTTTATAATTTTTTTTGGATTTTTCGAAAATTAAGTGGAAAAGAAAATAAAGGTATCAAAATTCTTAATGAGAATTCCAGGAATCATGCAATGTTAGTCTAAAGCTTTAGTCTAAAGGAATTAGACATGGCTAGCCAAGCTTCAGCAGGACATTGCATTCAAGAGCTAAATTGATGAGAATCAATCAGCTTTGGTGATGATAAGAACATCACCTTGAAACACTAGAATTCATTCTTAAGAATTCTGAAAAATGCCTAATCTAAGCAACAAGATGAACCGTCAGTTGTCCAAACTCAACAATCCCCGGCAACGGCGCCAAAAACTTGGTGCACGAAATTGTGATCTCTACTTTTCACAACTCAAACAATCCCCGGTAATGGCTCCAAAAACTTGGTGCTCAATACCATGGTCTAAACATAATTCAACAACTTCGCATAACTAACCAGCAAGTGCACTGGGTCATCCAAGTAATAAACCTTACGCGAGTAAGGGTCGATCCCATGGAGATTGTTGGTATGAAGCAAGCTATGGTCATCTTGTAAATCTTAGTTAGGAAGATTCAAATGGTAATGGTGATTTATGAATAAAGCATAAAATAAAGATAGAGATACTTATGTAATTCATTGGTGGGAATTTCAGATAAGCGTATGAAGATGCTTTGTCCCTTCCGTCTCTCTGCTTTCCTAATGTCTTCATCCAATCCTTCTTACCCCTTTCCATGGCAAGCTGTATGTTGGGCATCACCATTGTCAGTGGCTACAATCCCATCCTCTCAGTGAAAATGTTCAACGCACCCTGTCACGGCACGGCTAATCATCTGTCGGTTCTCAATCAGGTTGGAATAGAATCCATTGATTCTTTTGCGTCTGTCACTAATGCCCAGCCTTCAGGAGTTTGAAGCTCGTCACAGTCATTCAATCATTGAATCCTAGTCAGAATACCACAGACAAGGTTTAGACCTTCTGGATTCTCTTGAATGCCGCCATCAATTCTAGCTTATACCACGAAGATTCTGGTTAAGGAATCCAAGAGATAAACATTCAAGCCTTGTTTGCTTGTAGAACGGGAGTGGTTGTCAGGCACACGTTCAAAAGTGAGAATGATGATAAGCGTCACATAATCATCACATTCATCATGTTCTTGGGTACGAATGAATATTTTAGAATAAGAACAAGCTAAATTGAATAAAAGAACAATAGTAATTGCATTAATACTCGAGGTACAGCAGAGCTCCACACCTTAATCTATGGTGTGTAGAAACTCCACCGTTGAAAATACATAAGAACAAAAGTGATCATTGGCTTCGGCCTCAGAAAGGGAACCAGAAGAACCAAGATGAAAATACAATAGTAAAAGGTCCTATATGTAGAGAACTAGAAGCCTAGGGTTTACAGAAATGAGTAAATGACATAAAAATCCACTTCCGGGCCCACTTGGTGTGTGCTTGGGCTGAGCATTGAAGCTTTCATGTGTAGAGACTTTTCTTGGAGTTAAACGCCAGCTTCTATGCCAGTTTGGGCGTTTAACTCCCATTCTTGTGCCAGTTCCGGCGTTTAACACCGGGCATTCTTGAGCTGATTTGGAACGCCGGTTTGGGCCATCAAATCTCAGGCAAAGTATGGACTATTATACATTTCTGGAAAGCCCAGGATGTCTACTTTCCAACGCCGTTGAGAGCGCGCCAATTGGGCTTCTGTAGCTCCAGAAAATCCACTTTGAGTGCAGGGAGGTCAGAATCCAACAGCATCTACAGTCCATTTCAGCCTCTGAATCAGATTTTTGCTCAGGTCCCTCAATTTCAGCCAGAAAATACCTGAAATCACTGAAAAACACACAAACTCATAGTAAAGTCTAGAAAAGTGAATTTTAACTAAAAACTAATAAAAATATAATAAAAACTAACTAAAATATACTAAAAACATACTTAAAACAATGCCAAAAAGCGTATAAATTATCCGCTCATCAAACCTCTTGGCAAGGATTGAGAGTCAAAGTTACCTATCCTAGCCATTGACCACAAATATATGATGATTATGAAGAGTCAATCCTACTTAGTCAACCCTAACATCTAGGATACGTCAAATAGGCATAATTGATCTCAATCCACAAGTCATAGTCTACTCACTAATTAGCTTAGTGAAAGACTAGAGTTAGTGGAAACCAAATCAATTAACTACCCTAATATATCAATCAAGAATGGACATCAATGACTCAAGGTCACCAAAGTCCTCAATTCTAAGCCAAGAGTGAGGAAAAACTATACTAAAACTAGGCCAAGTATTTTATATAACACTTGGTGTGCATGAAAATAAAATCATATTAAATTGCAATAATAATAAATTCTAAAGCTACCAAATGCAAGAAAATATTAATAACAACTCAATTAAATAACAATAAACAAAGAAATATGAAATTGCATTAGTAGAAATTCAAATTAACAAGAGTTCATTAATGATAAAATAACCAAATGAAAGAAATAACAAGTAAAACTAAAAGAAGTAAGAAGTTAGAAGAAGAAATAGTAGAGAAACTAAATCAAGACAAGAATTAAAGCTTCAATCTAAGAGAAAATTAACTAAACCTATCCTAATTCTAGAGAGAAGAGAGGGCTCCTCTCTCTCCTCTCTCTAGAATAACCTAAAACATGTTACTAAAGCTAAACCTAATTGCCCTCTCTTTGCCTCCTCTTGAATTAGGCTTGAAATAGATTCAGAAATGAGTTGGATTGGGTTTTGGAGGCCTAAAAATTACTGCCAGTGAATTGCATTAAATGAGGTCACGTGTTGGGACTTGTGCGTACACACAGAAGTGCGCACACGCACACATGCTAATTTTTTCACTTGTGCGTACGCACACATTAAAAAAACTTGATGTCGAGGAATTATTGTCAGTTTAGAATCAAGAATCAGTTCATTAGTAGCATAGTCCAAACCAACAATGAATTCTCACAATCAAATGTCAAATTCAAATCAAATATAAACCGAGAGTACTTAAACCTCAGGTCATCTTCCCTAGGAGTTGCAATTAAGTGTTCTATTATTGGCTATGGGAGAGAATGAGGATTGGATGGTGGCATGAGATTGCAAGAAATTAAAATGCAAGAAAGTAAATAAGCATGCAAGGAATTAAAAGAAAGCAAGTAAAAGCAACAAAAAGGGAAATCAAATGCTAAAAAGGAACTCTTGGTGAGAATTGGGGAATTAAGGATTCCTATCCTAGTTATGGACCACAAACATGGTAATTATGTGTGAATTAATCCCAATTAGTCAATCCTACATCGAGAATTAGTCAAAAGGACATAATTGATCCCAATCCCCAAGTCCTAGTCAACATTAGTGGGTCACTTAGAGTTAGGAAAAACTGAACCAATTAACAATTCTCACACAATGCAGAATGGACATCCACAACTCAATTCCACCCAAACACCCAATTTCTCAACCAAGAGTGTGAAAAGCTTAACATGCAAGAAAGTAAAAGTCAAAGCAATAAAAGTCAAAGCAAATAAATGTAAGGAAAGGAGAATTAAAATGCAAGAAATCTCTTGGAAAGTAATTGAGAGCTAAGGTTACCTATCTTAGCCATTGACCACAAAAACATGATGATTATAAAGAGTTAATCCTGCTTAGCTAACCTTACATTGAAGATAAGTGAAGTATGCATAGTTAGTTTCAATCCCTAAGTCCTAAGTTAACACTATGGGGTCACTTAGAGTCAAGGAAAACCAAATCAACTAACTACTCTAATATATCACACAAGAATGGACATCAATGACTCAAGGGCCACCAAAGTTATCAATTTCAAGCCAAGAGTGAGAGAAAAAACTATGTAAAAACTAAACCAAGCATTTTATCAAACATTTGGTGTGTATGAAAATAAAATAATATTAAATTACATTAAAAATAAAATCTAAAATACCAAAAGCAAGGAAATGGAAATAACAACTAAAGAAAGCAATAAATGACATGGAAATATAAATTTGCATTAATTAAAATTAAATTCAAAAAAAGTATCCATAAACATAAAAGTGATAAAATAAAGGAAATAACAAGAGAGATAAAGAAGAACAAGATAGAGAACATGGAAACATAAATGAAACTACACTAGAACAAGAATTAAAAGCTGAAATTAAAAGAAAATTAACTAAGAAAACCCTAATTCTAGATAGAAGGGGGAGCTTCTCTCTCTAGAAACTAAGAGAAAACATCATAAAAGCTAAATCTAATTGCCCCCTTCATCCATCTTTAATTTGGCTTGAAATAGCTTCAGAAATGAGTTGGATTGGGCTTTGGAGGCCCAGAATTTGCCCCCAGTGATTTGCAATTATAGACCTCACGTGCCGAGACTTGTGCGTACGCACAGGTGTGTGCGTACGCACACTGGCTGAATCCCGACTTGTGCGTATGCACAAGTTGTGTACGTACACACACATAAGCTTATGTCCACTCTAGTAAATTATATATCACTTTGAAGCCCCAGATGTTAGCTTTCCAATGCTGCTAGAACCACCTCATTTGGACCTCTGTAGCTCAAGTTATAACCAATTTA
The DNA here is from genome assembly GCF_014773155.1 of Arachis stenosperma. Lineage (NCBI taxonomy): Eukaryota > Viridiplantae > Streptophyta > Magnoliopsida > Fabales > Fabaceae > Arachis > Arachis stenosperma. The sequence goes on from NC_080378.1 coordinate 67,738,857, forward strand.
GTATAGAGAGGTCAGAACTAGCAGCTATACAAATCCTTCATTTCTTGAATTCTCCCATTTTACATGCTTTCCTTCAACTTCTTCAATCCATACTTGCCTTGTAAGCCTGAAATTACTCAACAAACACATCAAGGTATCAAATAGAATTAAAGTAAAAAAAAATTTAGCAATTATAAAGCTTAAAAAGTATGTTTTCACTTTCAAGCACAATTTAGGGAGAAATTATGAAACTATGCTATTTCAATGGATAAATCCAATAAAAGTTGATGAAATCCACCCAAATAAAGTAAATAAATATCATGAAATGTGGATTCATCACATTACTTGTGCATACGCATGACCGTACGCTTCCATCTGTGCGTACGCACGCATGCTTGTGCTACGCACACTTGCTGAAAAGCTCCAAACTCCATTTCTTCATGATTTCTCCACTTTTGCATGCTTTTTCCTCACTTCTTCAATCCATATTAGCTTTGTGAACTTGAAATCACTCAACAAACACATCAAGGGCCTGATGAGCGGATATTTTATGTTTTTTGGCATCATTTTCATATAGTTTTTAGTATGTTTTGTTTAGTTTTATTAGGTTTTTATAGGTTTTAGTGTTAAATTCATATTTTTGGATTCTACAATGAGTTTTTGTGTTTTTGTGCAATTTCAGGTATTTTTTGAATGTATGAATAAATAATGCATATTTGAAGTTGGAATTTTAGAATGTTGGCTCTTGAAAGAATGATGAAAAAGGAAAAGTATTATTCATAATCTGAAAAATTCAAAAATTGATTATTGAAGCAAGAAAAAGCAGCAAAAAGAAAAAGAAAGAAAAGCATGTTGCAAAAGAAAAAAAATTACATATGCATGCGAAAAAGAAAAAAAATGGCAAAAAAATAAAGAGAAAAATCCAATACTACCCAAAAATGCAGGAAAAAGAGGGCAGATTGAAAAAGCCAGTAACCCTTTAAACCAAAAGGCAAGGGTAAAAGGATCCAAGACTTTGAGCATCAGTGGTTAGGAGGGCCTAAAGGAATAAAATCCTGGCCTAAGCGGCTCAACCAAGTTGTCCTTAACCATGTGTTTGTGGCGTGAAGGTGTCAGGTGAAAAGCTTGAGACTGAGTGGTTAAAGTTGTGATCCAAAGCAAAAAGAGTGTGCTTAAGAACTCTGGACACCACTATCTGGGGATTCTAGCAAAGCTGAATCACAATCCAAAAGGGTTCACCCAGTTAAAGTGTCTGTGGTATTTATGTATCCGATGGTAATACTGGAAAACAAAGTGCTTAGGGTCACGGCCAAGACTCTGAAAGCTGTGTTCAAGAATAAAAAAAGAACTGAATTAGGAGAGTCAATAATATCATCTGGATTCTAAGTTCCTAAAGAGGCCAACACTTCTGAGTTTCAATAGATAGTGAGATGCCAAAACTATTCAGAAGCAAAAAGCTACTAAGTCCCACTCATCTAATTAAAACTGAGCTTCATTAGAAACTTTGAAATTTATTTGTATCTTACTTCTCTTTTTATCCTACTGCATATTTAGTTTCTTGGGGACAAGCAACAGTTTAAGTTTGGTGTTGTGATGAGCGAATATTTTATACGCTTTTTGGCATCATTTCCAAATAGTTTTTAGTATGTTTTGCTTACTTTTAATTAAGTTTTTATAGGTTTTAGTGTTAAATTCACATTTTCGGATTTCACTATGAGTTTCTGTGTTTTTGTGCAATTTCAGGTATTTTCTAGCTGAAATTGAGGAGCTAGAGCAAAAGTCTGATTCAGAGACAAAGAAAGCACTGCAGATGCTGTCTGGATCTAACCTCATTGCATTCGGAAGAGCTTTTTTGGATGTACAGGATTCTAAATGAAGCTTTCTAAATGGCTATGGAAAACTGGTGCACGAAATTGTGATCTCTTATAATGGCATTCAACTTGGTGTGCGCATTTACTAAGTCAGCACTTTCTTCACAACCTCGCACAACTAACCAGCAAGTGCATTGGGTCGTCCAAGTAATAAACCTTATGTGAGTAAGGGTCGATCCCATGGAGATTGTTGGTATGAAGCAAGCTATGGTCATCTTGTAAATCTCAGTAAGGCGGATAATAAATGGTTATGGAGTTTTCGAATAATAATAATAAATAAACAGAAAATAAAGATAGAAATACTTATGTAGATTATCGATGGAAATTTCAGATAGGCGTATAAAGATGCTGCACTCCTTCTAAATCTCTGCTTTCCTACTGCCTTCATCAAATCCTTCTTACTCCTTTCCATGGCAAGCTGTATGTAGGGCATCACCGTTGTCAATGGCTACATCCCATCCTCTCAGTGAAAAAGGTCCAAATGCTCTGTCACGACACAGCTAATCATCTGTCGGTTCTCGATCATGTCAGAATAGAATTCCTTGATTCTTTTGCGTTTGTCATCACGCCCAACAATCGTGAGTTTGAAGCTCGTCACAGTCATTCAATCCCGGAATCCTACTCGGAATACCACAGACAAGGTTTAGACTTTCCAGATTCTCATGAATACCGCCATCAATTCCAGCTTATACCACGAAGACTCTGATCTAACGGAATGGAAGGCTCGGTTGTCAGCCGAGGGCAACCATGCGTCGTGCATCAAGAATCCAAGAGATTCACACTCTAGCTTTCGCTTGTAGAACGGAAGTGGTTATCAGGCATGCGTTCATAGGGACGGATGATGATGAGTGTCACGGATCATCACATCCATCAGGTTGAAGTACGAATAGTATCTTAGAACAGAAATAAGATTGAATTTGAATAAAAGATAGTAGTAATTGCATTAAAACTCGAGGTACAGCAGAGCTCCAGACCCTTAATCTATGGTGTGTAGAAACTCCACCGTTGAAAATACATAAGTGATGAAGGTTCAGGCATGGCCGAATGGCCAGCCTCCAAAACGTGATCACAGAATCAAAAATACAATCCAGGATCTCTAATACAATAATAAAATGTCCTATTTATACTAGACTAGCTACTAGGGTTTACAAAAGTAAGTAATTGATGCAGAAATCCACTTCCGGGGCCCACTTGGTGTGTGCTTGGGCTGAACTCTAGCTTTACACGTGCAGAGGCTTCTTTTGGAGTTGAACGCCAAGTTGTAACGTGTTTTTGGCATTCAACTCTGGTTCGTGACGTGTTTCTGGCGTTTGACTCTAGAATGCAGCATGGAACTGGCATTGAGCGCCAGTTTACGTCATCTAATCTCGAATAAAGTATAAACTATTATATATTGCTGGAAAGCTCTGGATGTCTACTTTCCAACACCATTGAGAGCGCACCATTTGAAGTTCTGTAGCTCCAGAAAATCCATTTCGAGTGCAGGGAGGTCAGAATCCAACAGCATCAGCAGTCCTTTGTCAGCCTTTTATCAGAGTTTTGCCCAGGTCCCTCAATTTCAGCCAGAAAATACCTGAAATCACAGAAAATACACAAACTTATAGTAAAGTCCAAAAATATGAATTTAGCATAAAAACTAATGAAAACATCCCTAAAAGTAACTATATCCTATTAAAAACTACCTAAGAACAATGCCAAAAAGCGTATAAATTATCCGCTCATCACAACACCAAACTTAAATTGTTGCTTGTCCCCAAGCAATTGAAAATCAATTAGGATAAAAAGAAGAGAATATACTATAAATCCCAAAATATCAATGAATATTAATTCTAATTAGATGAGCGGCGGGACTTGTAGCTTTTTGCTTCTGAACAGTTTTGGCATCTCACTTTCTCCTTTTTTCACTGCTTTTTCTTGCTTCAAGAATCAATTTTCATGATTTTTCAGATTGTCAATAACATTCTCTTTGTTCATCTTTCTTTCATGAGCCAACAATTTTAACATTCATAAACAACAAGATCAAAAATGTGCACTGTTCAAGCATTCATTCAGAAAACAAAAAGTATTGTCACCACATCAATATAACTAAACTAAATTCAAGGATAATTTCAAAATTCATGTACTTCTTGTTCTTTTGAATTAGAAACATTTTTCATTTAAGAGAGGTGAAGGATTTATGGAATTATTTATAGCCTTAAGACATAGTTACTCAATACTAATGATCACGAGGTAGAGACACAAAACATAAACACACATATAGCATAAAAACCGAAAAAATAAGAACAAGGAATGAGTCCACCTTAGTGATGGTGGCGCTTTCTTCTTGAAGAACTGACGTTAGGATTTTTGCCAGTAAAGAATTTCATAAAAACAGTCGCATTTTAGATATAGTCTCTAAACCGACAGAAATCCCTTCGTACAAACGTTTTGGTTGTCACAAGTAACAAACCCCTAAATAAATTGATAACCGAAGTATTTAAACCTCTGGTCGTCTTCTCAAGGAATTGCAGGGATGTATGTTCTTATTATTGGTTATGAAAAAGTGTGTTTGGGGTTTTGGATTAAGGTAAAAGGTTAGTTGGGCAATGGGCACAGGTATATTTTCAAAGCAATAATAGTAAATGAATGACTGTAAAATAAACTCTTGGCAAGGTGTAAGAACTGAAAGTCATATCCCAGTTATCCTTATCAATTGTGATGAGAATTGAATTTTTCTCCCACTTTGCTAACCTCTAACTATGAAGGTAAGTTAAGTGGATAAATTAATTCTGATTCCTCAAGTCCTAGTCTTTCCTTGGGAAAGGCCAGAGTTATTGAAATATGAATTAATGAAATGAGGAAATCCAATTTTCAATCAACAATGAGTTTGACAACTCTAGAGTCACCAATTATCCAACCAAAGCCAAAAGGGAAACAGGAAAATCCAAATTATTTATATAAATAAAAGACAGCAATCATCAATCTGAAATATCTCAAATAACATTAATTAAGGAGATCAATCTAAACATGGAACATTGAAAAATAAATAAATACAAAGAACCTGGAATTGAGAGTCACTCCTAAAACAAAGAGAAGTCCAAAATCCTAATCCTGATTCTAATCCTACTCCTAAGAGAGAGAGGAGAGAACCTCTGTCACTAAAAACTATATCTAAAAATATGAAAGGTGAATTATGAGAGCCTCCTCTAAATGGATGCATTCCCCCACTTTATAGCCTCTAATCTGTGTTTTCTGGGCCGAGAACTGGGTCAGAAACAGCCCAGAATTCGCTGGTTGCGAATTCAAACACGCTGATTTTTGCCACTGTGACGCGGCCGCATGGGGCACGCGGTCGCGTCACCTAGCGTCAGGGACACTATGGCATATTATAAATCAAATCGAAGTCCCAGACGTTAGCTTTCCAACGCAACTGGAACCGCATCATTTGGATCTCTGTAGCTCAAGTTATGGTCGTTTTAGTGTGAGAGGGTCAAGTTGACAGCTTTGCAACTTCTTCAACTTCTTGTATTCCTTCCACTTTTGCATGCTTCCTTTCCATCCTCCAAGACATTCCTGCCCTATAATATCTGAAAACACTTAACACACATATCAAGGTATCTAATGGTAAAGAGAGGATTAATAATAAGTAAATATAAGATCAAAGAAGCATTTTTCAATCATAGCACAAAATCAGGAAGGAAAATGTAAAACATGCGATTAGTATGAATAAATGGGTAAAAAGTTGATAAAAACCACTCAATTGAGCACAAGATAAACCATGAAATATGGGTTTATCAACTTCTCCACACTTAAACATTAGCATGTCCTCATGCTAAGTGATGAGCGGATAATTTATACGCTTTTTGGCATTGTTTTTAGTATGTTTTTAGTAGGATTTAGTTAGTTTTTAGTATATTTTTATTAGTTTTTAGATAAAATTCACTTTTCTGGACTTTACTATGAGTTTGTGTGTTTTTCTGTGATTTCAGGTATTTTCTGGCTGAAATTGAGGGACCTGAGCAAAAATCTGATTCAGAGACTGAAAAGGACTGCAGATGCTGTTGGATTCTGACCTCCCTGCACTCGAAGTGGATTTTTTGGAGCTACAGAAGCTCAATTAGCGCGTTCTCAACGGCGTTGGAAAGTAGACATCCTGGGCTTTCCAGCAATATATGATAGTTCATACTTTGCCCAAGATTTGATGGCACAAACTGGCGTTCAAAGTCACCTTTAGAATTCCCAGCGTTAAACGCCGGAACTGGCACCAAAGTGGGAGTTAAACGCCCAAACTGGCACAAAAGCTGGCGTTTAACTCCAAGAAGAGTCTCTACACGAAAATGCTTCAATGCTCAGCCCAAGCACACACCAAGTGGGCCCGGAAGTAGATTTTTATGTCATTTACTCATCTTTGTAATTCTTAAGCTACTAGTTCCCTATAAGTAGGACCTTTTACTATTATATTTTCATCTTGGTTTTTCTGGTTCCCTCTCTGGGACCGAAGCCAATGATCACTTTTGTTCTTATGTATTTTCAATGGTGGAGTTTCTACACACCATAGATTAAGGTGTGGAGCTCTGCTGTACCTCGAGTATTAATGCAATTACTATTGTTCTTCTATTCAATTCAGCTTGTTCTTATTCCAAGATATTCATTCGCACTCAAGAACTTGATGAATGTGATGATTATGTGACGCTCATCATCATTCTCACTTATGAACACGTGATTGACAACCACTGTCGTTCTACAAGCAACAAGGCTCTAATGTTTATCTCTTGGATTCCTGATACACGATGCATGGTTGATCGCCTGACAACCGAGCGCTCGCCTGACAACTGAGCCAGCCATTCCGTGAGATCAGAGTCTTCGTGGTATAGGCTAGAACTGATGGCGGCATTCAAGAGAATCCGGAAGGTCTAAACCTTATCTGTGGTATTCTGAGTAGGATTCAATGATTGAATGACTGTGACGTGCTTCAAACTCGCGATTGTGGGGCGTTAGTGACAGACGCAAAAGAATCACTGGATTCTATTCCGACATGATCGAGAACCGACAGCTAGATAGCCGTGCCGTGACAGGGTGCGTTGAACATTTCCACTGAGAGGATGGGAGGTAGCCACTAACAACGGTGAAACCTTTGCATAAGCTTGCCATGGAAAGGAGTAAGAAGGATTGGATGAAGATAGTAGGAAAGCAGAGAGACGGAAGGGACAAAGCATCTCCATTCACTTATCTGAAGTTCTTACCAATAAATTGCATAAGTATCTCTATCTTTATCTTTTATTCATATTTCATCTATAACCATCTGAGTCTGCCTGACTAAGATTTACAAGGTGATCATAGTTTGCTTCATACCAACAATCTCCGTGGGATCGACCCTTACTTGCGTAAGGTTTATTACTTGGACGACCCAGTGCACTTGCTGGTTAGTTGTGCGAAGTTGTGTTTATGCCATGGTATTGAGCACCAAGTCCTTGGGGCCATTACTAGGGATTATTTGAGTTGTGAAAAGAAGTGATCACAATTACGTGCACCATGTTTTTGGCGCCGTTGCCGGGGATTGTTTCGAGTATGGACAACTGACGGTTCATCTTGTTGCTTAGATTAGGTATTTTTCAGAGTTCTTAAGAATGAATTCTAGTGTTTCAAGGTGATGTTCTTATCATCACCAAAGCTGATTGATTATCATCAATTTAGCTCTTGAATGCAATGTCCTGCTGAGGTTTGGCTATTCATGTCTAATTCCTTTAGACTGAAGCTTTAGACTAACATTGCATGATTCTTGGAATTCTCATTAAGAATTTTGATACCTTTATTTTCTTTTTCACTTAATTTTCGAAAAAACCAAAAAAATTACAAAATCATAAAAACCAAAAATATTTTATGTTTCTTGTTCAGTCTAGTGTCTCATTTTAAGTTTGGTGTCATGCATGCATTGTTTATTTGACCTTGGTTCTATTTTCAAGTCAATAGTACAGGGAACTGAAGATTCAGAACATGCAGCAGAGGAATTACACAGAAAAAGTTGGGCGTTTAACGCCCAAAAAGGGTAGTGCATTGGGCGTTAAATGCCAGAATGTGCACCATTCTGGGCGTTTAACGTCAGGATGGCACAAGAGGGAAGATTTTGTTTTCAAATCAATTTTTTTCCAAGTTTTCAAAGTTTTTCAAAATCAAATCTTTTTCAAATCAAATCTTTTCAATCAAATCTTTTTCAAAATCAATTTCTTTCCCTTTTCAAAGGTACTTGCTAACAATTAATGATTTGATTCAACATTTCAAGTATGTTGCCTTTTCTGTTGAGGAAGGTTTAATGTTTGAATCATATCTTTTCTTGTTAGGCAAGTCATTAATTTTTAAAATCAAATCTTTTTAAATTGTTTTTCAAATAATATTTTTTCAATCATATCTTTTTGATTTCTAATTTCAAAATCTTTTTCAAAAATCAATTACTTTGTTTTCAAAATGTTTTCAAAATCTTTTACTTAATTTTCGAAAATTTCTTCCCCTCTTCTCACATCCTTCTATTTATGGAGTACCACTCCTCCTCAATGCACAATTCGAACTCTATCTCACTAAGTTCGAATTCTTCTACCTCTTCCTTCTATTTTTCTGTTCCTCTGACACCTCAAGGAATCTCTATACTGTGACATAGAGGATTCCATATTTTCTTGTTCTCTTCTCTTTCATATGAGCAGGAGCAAAGACAAAAGCATTCTTGTTGAGGCTGATCCTGAACCTGAAAGGACCTTGAAGCGAAAGCTAAGAGAAGCTAAGGCACAACTCTCTATAGAGGACCTGACAGAAATCTTCAAAGAAGAAGAACCCATGGCAGCCGAAAACAACAACAATGCCAACAATGCAAGGAAGGTGCTGGGTGACTTTACTGCACCTACTCCCGACTTCTATGGGAGAAGCATCTCTATCACTGCCATTGGAGCAAACAACTTTGAGCTTAAGTCTCAATTAGTTTCTCTAATGCAACAGAATTGCAAGTTCCATGGACTTCCATTGGAAGATCCTCATCAGTTTTTAGCTGAATTCTTGCAAATCTGTGACACTGTCAAGACCAATGGGGTTGACCCTGAGGTCTACAGACTTATGCTATTCCCTTTTGCTGTAAGAGACAGAGCTAGGATATGGTTGGACTCACAACCTAAAGAAAGCCTGAACTCTTGGGAAAAGCTAGTCAATGCCTTCTTGGCAAAGTTCTTTCCACCTCAAAAATTGAGTAAGCTTAGAGTGGAAGTCCAAACCTTCAGACAGAAGGAAGGAGAATCCCTCTATGAAGCTTGGGAAAGATACAAACAATTGATCAGAAAGTGTCCCTCTGATATGCTTTCTGAATGGAGCATCATAGGTATTTTCTATGATGGTCTCTCTGAACTATCCAAGATGTCATTGGATAGCTCTGCAGGAGGATCTCTTCATCTGAAGAAGACGCCTACAGAAGCTCAAGAACTAATTGAAATGGTTGCAAATAACCAATTCATGTACACTTCTGAAAGGAATCCTGTGAACAATGGGACAAATCAGAAGAAAGGAGTTCTTGAGATTGATACTCTGAATGCCATATTGGCTCAGAATAAAATATTGACTCAGCAAGTCAATTTGATTTCTTAAAGTCTGTCTGGAAAGCAAGCTGCACCAGGCAGTACTAAGGACGCTTCATCTGAAGAAGAAGCTTATGATCCTGAGAACCCTTCAATGGAAGAGGTGAATTACATGGGAGAACCCTTTGGAAACACTTATAATTCTTCATGGAGAAATCATCCAAATCTCTCATGGAAGGATCAACAGAGACCTCAACAAGGTTTCAACAATAATAATGGTGGAAGAAATAGGTTTAGCAATGGCAAGCCTTTTCCATCATCTTCTCAGCAACAGACAGAGAATTCTAAGCAGAGCCACTCTGACTTAGCAACCATGGTCTCTGATCTAATCAAAACCACTCAAAGTTTCATGACTGAAACATGGCCCTCCATTAGAAACTTGGAGGCACAAGTGGGACAGTTGAGCAAGAAAATTGCTGAACTCCCTCCTAGTACTCTTCCAAGCAATACAGAAGAAAATCCAAAAGGAGAGTGCAAGGCCATCAGCATGGCCGAATGTGGAGAGGAGGAAGAGGCAGTGAACGCCACTAAGGAAGACCTCAATGGACGTCCACTGGCCTCCACTGAGTTCCCCAATGAGGAACCATGGGAATCTGAGGCTCAAAATGAGACCATAGAGATTCCATTGGACTTACTTCTGCCTTTCATGAGCTCTGATGAGTATTCTTCCTCTGAAGAGGATGAGTATGTCACTGAAAAGCAAGTTGCTAAATACCTTGGAGCAATCATGAAGCTAAATGACAAGTTATTTGGAAATGAGACTTGGGAGAACAAACCTCCTTTGCTCACCAAAGAACTGGATGACTTGTCTAGGCAGAAATTACCTCAAAAGAGACAAGATCCTGGGAAGTTTTCAATACCTTGCACCATAGGCACCATGACCTTCAAGAAGGCTCTGTGTGACCTAGGGTCAAGTGTAAACCTCATGCCTCTCTCTATAATGGAGAAGCTAGGGATCTTTGAGGTACAAGCTGCAAGAATCTCACTAGAGATGGCAGACAATTCAAGAAAACAAGCTTATGGACTTGTAGAGGATGTTTTGGTAAAGATTGAAGACCATTACATCCCTGCTGATTTCATAGTCCTAGAGACTGGGAAGTGCATGGATGAATCCATCATCCTTGGCAGACCCTTCCTAGCCACAGCAAAGGCTGTGATTGATGTTGACAGAGGAGAATTGATCATTCAAGTGAATAAAGGATCCTTTGTGTTTAAGGCTCAAGGATATCCCTCTGTCACCATGGAGAGGAAGCATGAAGAGCTTCTCTCAAAGCAGAGTCAAACAGAGCCCCCACAGTCAAACTCTAGTTTGGTGTTGGGATGCCACAACCAAACTCTAAGTTTGGTGATGAACCCCCACATTCAAACTCTAAGTTTGGTGTTTGGGAGGTTCCAACATTGCTCTGAGTATCTGTGAGGCTCCATGAGAGCCCTATGTCAAGCTACTGACATTAAAGAAGCGCTTGTTGGGAGGCAACCCAATGTTATATTTTACCTATTTTCCTTTGTTATTTTATGTTTTCTGTAGGTTGATGATCATGAGAAGTCACAAAATCAATTGAAAAAGCAAAAACAGAATGAAAAACAGGAAGAAAAACAGCACACCTTGGAGGAAGAACCTACTGGCGTTTAAACGCCAGTAAGGCTAGCAGATGGGCGTTTAACGCCCAGTCTCGCACCATTCTGGGCGTTTAACGCCAGAAAGGGGCACCAGACTGGCGTTAAACGCCAGATATGGGCAAGCACTTGGCGTTAAACGCCAGAAATGGGCACCAGCCCGGCGTTTAACGCCAGAATTAGCTCAAAACGCATTTTTGCATGCCATTTGGTGCAGGGATGACTTTTCCTTGCCACCTCAGGATCTGTGGACCCCACAGGATCCCCACCAACCCCACCACCCTCTTTCTTCTTCACCCATTCACCAATCACCTCAATACCTCTTCCCCAAAAACCCTTCACCTATCAAATCCCATCTTTCTCTTCACCACTCACATCCATCCTTCATAAAACCCCACCTACCTCACCATTCAAAATTCAAACCACTTTCCCTCCCAAACCCACCCATAATGGCCGAACCCTACCCCTCCCCTCACCCCTATATAAACCCATCTTCACTCCTTCATTTTCACACACCCTAAACATTACTTCTTTCCCCTTTGGCCGAACCACATAGCCTCCTCCATCTCCTCCATTTTCTTCTTCTTCTACTCTATTCTTTCTTCTTTTGCTCGAGGACGAGCAAACCTTTTAAGTTTGGTGTGGTAAAAGCGTTGCTTTTTGTTTTTCCATAACCATTTATGGCATCCAAGGCCGGAGAAACCTCTAGAAAGAGGAAAGGGAAGGCAAAAGCTTCCACCTCCGAGTCATGAGAGATGGAGAGATTCATCTCAAGGGTGCATCAAGACCACTTCTATGAAGTAGTGGCCTTGAAGAAGGTGATCCCCGAGGTCCCTTTCAAACTCAAAAAGAGTGAATGTCCGGAGATCCGACATGAGATTCGAAGAAGAGGTTGGGAAGTTCTCACCAACCCCATTCAACAAGTCGGAATCTTAATGGTTCAAGAGTTCTATGCCAATGCATGGATCACCAAGAGCCATGATTAAAGTGTGAACCTGAACCCAAAGAATTGGCTTACAATGGTTCGGGGGAAATACTTAGATTTTAGTCCGGAAAATGTGAGGTTGGCATTCAACTTGCCCATGATGCAAGGACATGAACATCCTTACACAAGAAGGGTCAACTTTGATCAAAGGTTGGACCAAGTCCTCACTAACATTTGTGAAGAGGGCGCCCAATGGAAGAGAGATTCAAGAGGGAAGCCGGTTCAATTAAGAAGGCATGACCTCAAGCCCGTGGCTAGAGGATGGTTGGAGTTTATCCAACGCTCAATCATTCCCACTAGCAACCGGTCTGAAGTTACTCTAGACCGGGCCATCATGATCCATAGCATCATGATTGGAGAAGAAGTAGAAGTTCATGAGGTTATAGCCCAAGAACTCTATAAGGTGGCAGACAAGTCCTCTACCTTAGCAAGGTTAGCCTTTCCTCATCTCATTTGTCACCTCTGTTATTCAGTAGGAGTTGACATAGAAGGAGACATCCTCATTGATGAGGACAAGCCCATCACTAAGAAAAGGATGGAGCAAACAAGAGACCCCCCTCATCATGAAATCCCTGAGATACCTCAAGGGATGCACTTTCCTCCACAAAACTATTGGGAGCAACTAAACACCTCCCTGGGAGAACTGAGTTCCAACATGGGACAACTAAGGGTGGAGCACCAAGAACATTCCATCCTCCTCCATGAAATTAGAGAAGATCAAAGAATCATGAGAGAGGAGCAACAAAGGCAAGGAAGAGACATTGAGGAGCTCAATCACTCCATAAGACCTTCAAGAGGAAGAACAAGCCGCCATCACTGAGGTGGACCCGTTCTTTAATCTCCTTGTTCTTTATTTTCTTGTTTTTTGAAAATTATGCTCTATGGTTATCTATGTTTGTGTCTTATGATCATTAGTGTCTATGCCTTAAAGTTATGAATGTCCTATGAATCCATCACCTTTCTTAAGAAAAATGTTCTTAATTGAAAAAGAGAAGAATTGCATGAATTTCAAATTTTATAACAGATTAATTATTTTGATGTGGTGGCAATGCTTTTGTTCCTGAATGTATGCTTAAACAGTGCACATGTCTTTTGAATTTGTGGTTCATGAATGTTAAAGTTGTTGGCTCTTGAAAGAATGATGAAAAAGGAGATATGTTACTGAGGATCTGAAAAATCACAAAAATGATTCTTGAAGCAAGAAAAAGCAGTGAATACAAAAAAAAAGAGAAGAAGAAGCGAAAAAAAAAACGAAAAAAAAGGGAGAAAGAGAAAAAGAAAAAAAAAAGAAAGAAATAAAGTTGTGGTCCAAGGCAAAAAGAGTGTGCTTAAGAACCCTGGACACCTCTAATTGGGGACTCTAGCAAAGCTGAATCACAATCTGAAAAGGTTCACCCAATTATGTGTCTGTGGCGTGTATGTATCCGGTGGTAATACTGGAAGACAGAGTGCTTTGGGTCACGGCCAAGACTCATAAAGTAGCTGTGTTCAAGAATCATCATACTTAACTAGGAGAATCAATAACACTATCTGGATTCTGAGTTCCTAAAGAAGCCAATCATTCTGAATTTCAAAGGATAGAGTGAGATGCCAAAACTGTTCAGAGGCAAAAAGCTAAAAGCCCCGCTCATCTAATTAATACTGATCTTCATAGATGTTTTTGGAATTCATTGCATACTCTCTTCTTTTTATCTTATTTGATTTTCAGTTGCTTGGGGACAAGCAACAATTTAAGTTTGGTGTTGTGATGAGCGGATAATTTATACGCTTTTTGGCATTGTTTTTAGTATGTTTTTAGTAGGATTTAGTTAGTTTTTAGTATATTTTTATTAGTTTTTAGTTAAAATTCACTTTTCTGGACTTTACTATGAGTTTGTGTGTTTTTCTGTGATTTCAGGTATTTTCTGGCTGAAATTGAGGGACCTGAGCAAAAATCTGATTCAGAGACTGAAAAGGACTGCAGATGCTGTTGGATTCTGACCTCCCTGCACTCGAAGTGGATTTTTTGGAGCTACAGAAGCCTAATTGGCGCGCTCTCAACGGCGTTGGAAATTAGACATCCTGGGCTTTCCAAAAATATATGATAGTCCATACTTTGCCCAAGATTTGATGGCCCAAACTGGCGTTCAAAGTCACCTTCAGAATTCCCAGCGTTAAACGCCAGAACTGGCACCAAAGTGGGAGTTAAACGCCCAAACTGGCACAAAAGCTGGCGTTTAACTCCAAGAAGAGTCTCTACACGAAAATGCTTCAATGCTCAGCCCAAGCACACACCAAGTGGGCCCGAAAGTGGATTTTTATGTCATTTACTCATCTTTGTAATTCTTAAGCTACTAGTTCCCTATAAGTAGGACCTTTTACTATTGTATTTTCATCTTGGTTTTTCTGGTTCCCTCTCTGGGACCGAAGCCAATGATCACTTTTGTTCTTATGTATTTTCAACAGTGGAGTTTCTACACACCATAGATTAAGGTGTGGAGCTCTGCTGTACCTCGAGTATTAATGCAATTACTATTGTTCTTCTATTCAATTCAGCTTGTTCTTATTCCAAGATATTCATTCGCACTCAAGAACTTGATGAATGTGATGATTATGTGATGCTCATCATCATTCTCACTTATGAACGCATGATTGACAACCACTGTCGTTCTACAAGCAACAAGGCTCTAATGTTTATCTCTTGGATTCCTTATACACAATGCATGGTTGATCGCCTGACAACCGAGCCAGCCATTCCGTGAGATCAGAGTCTTCGTGGTATAGGCTAGAACTGATGGCGGCATTCAAGAGAATCCGGAAGGTCTAAACCTTGTCTGTGGTATTCTGAGTAGGATTCAATGATTGAATGACTGTGACGTGCTTCAAACTCGCAATTGTGGGGCGTTAGTGACAGACGCAAAAGAATCACTGGATTCTATTCCGACATGATCAAGAACTGACAGCTGGATAGCCGTGCCGTGACAGGGTGCGTTGAACATTTCCACTGAGAGGATGGGAGGTAGCCACTGACAACGGTGAAACCCTTGCATAAGCTTGCCATGGAAAGGAGTAAGAAGGATTGGATGAAGACAGTAGGAAAGCAGAGAGACGGAAGGGACAAAGCATCTCCATTCGCTTATCTGAAGTTCTTACCAATAAATTGCATAAGTATCTCTATCTTTATCTTTTATTCATATTTCATCTATAACCATCTGAGTCTGCCTGACTAAGATTTACAAGGTGACCATAGTTTGCTTCATACCAACAATCTCCGTGGGATCGACCCTTACTCGCGTAAGGTTTATTACTTGGACGACCCAGTGCACTTGCTGGTTAGTTGTGCGAAGTTGTGTTTATGCCATGGTATTGAGCACCAAGTCCTTGGGGCCATTACTAGGGATTATTTGAGTTGTGAAAAGAAGTGATCACAATTTCGTGCACCACTAAGCTCAAGAGAAACTATAAAGAGATGAAGAGGAATGATAGAATGTATGGGATGCAACCTATGAATGCAACTAAATGAAAAATGCTTCTACTTACTTGGTTAAAAGTAAACAATTCTTTTAAGAACATACATGAACTGGATTTCACTAATTCTAATCATAAAAATGAAGTATAAATAGACTTGCAAGGAGAAAATAGCTCATGAAAGCCGGGAACAAGGAATTGAGCATCGAACCCTCACTGGTAGTGTATACACTCTAATCACTCAAGTGTTTAAGGTTCGATTCTCTCAATTCTCTACTAACCTTGCTTTCTAAGGCTTGTTTTTCTTCTACTAATCAACAAAAATTTGATGCATAAATGCACATATCAAGAGGTCTTTTAAGGGTTGTAATGGGGTTAGGGTCAAGGTAGGATTGTATTTGGCCAAGTGGACTAAAATCTGAATCCTTAATTAACATAAACTTTCCACCTAACTTAAACAATCCATGTAATCATAATACGACATCTAACCATCCATTAACCATGTTTTCCACATATTCATGCATTCTAATTTCAAGTACAGTACATATGCATTGCCTTCACTACTTACTTTGGGGCATTTTGTCCCCTTTTTCTTATTTGCTCTTTTTCTCTTCTCTTTTTTTAGTGCATATGATTAAATTATTGGATGCATGAATCATATCCTAAACATTTCTTTCACATTTTCATAAAATTCTAACATACTCAATTTTTCAAACCAAATGTTTCCAAATTCACTTCCCCACACTTAATTCATGAGCACTCTCACTAGTCTAAGCTAACCAAGGATTCAAATTAAGGATATTATTATTTTCCACTTAGAGTTAATAATGTGTTAAAGTAAAGAATAAAGGGGTATAATAGGCTCAACATTGGTTTGCAAGGGATAATGAAAGGTAAGGCCATATGGGTATGTAAGCTCAGTGAAACAAAGGCCTCAATCATGTAAGTGCATGCATACATCAAATAATGGAAATATAGAATTAAGCAAGACAAAGATCACAATTTTAGAGAGGAAAATACACACTAAAACAAAATTTTGGTTGATAAAATGCAACCAATTCAAATAGGCTCAAAATCTCACAGGTTTTGTGTGTTCGAACTCTAAACCATGTTCCAAAATAATATTTCTTCATACAAGTTTTTCAAAAAGTTTTATTCAAATTAGTGAAATATTATAAAAATTTCTTGAAAAGGAAAATATTACTTCAACCAAGTGGTAAAATATGCAAAAATCAAACAAATATGCAAATGCAACAATGAACTATCAAATAAAATAAAATATTGGTGTTTAAAAAGAAAATAACTAACCCATGGAGATCGGTATCGACCTCCCCACTCTTAAAGATTGCACCGTCCTCGGTGCATGCTAAGATGTGTAGGTGGACGGGTTGTTCCAACTGATGCTTTTCTCCAAAGATTTTGCAGATGGAATTGTCTTCTCTCCCCATGTAAACGTCTTCCGCTTTCCTTCCGGATGGCCATTCTGAAAGAAAATAGGAAAGAAAAGTAACCCAGAAATAATGATAGAAAAATAAATACAGTATGGGTGGGTTAATGCCAATTGATAGGGGTCTCATTTACATGGAAGCTTCAACATGTACATGAGAAAACAATAGAAGCCATGGCATACCAGTGGTATAAAATTTGAAACATAGGGGAGGAGAATGGGTAATGGAAGTATCAATACAAGCTCATGTCAATGCAAATGGAGTGCAGGTATCATAAAAGATTGGCATTGGCAGATAATTAATATCATCCCACAGTGTAAAACAAGTTACCAAAATGATTTCAAGAAAAGATGCAACGGTTGAATAAGAAAAAATTTTTAACACCAATAAAAAATTCAGAAAAGGAAATAAAAATATGCACAATTTTAAAATGCGATGAATGAAATATGCAAATAAATGAAGTAAAATAGGATGAAGGTGAAAAAGAATGAGAAGTGAAGGAAATAAAGTAAGAAAGAAAGAAGAAAGAAGAAAAGATAGAAGAAATTAGGATTGGGGGAAGAAAAGATCAGATATTTGGCAAATTAGGATAAGTTGTGCAGTGCAATCGACGCGGTCGCGTGGGGCACGCGGTCACGCGACTTGCGCTTATACTGATTGACGCGGTCACGCGGTCGCGTCGGTCACGCGGTCGCGTGACCCGTTTTATTCTACTGGTGCGAGGGCAGCCTCGCGCTTGCACAACTCTCTGTTCAAAATCATTAATTGCCAAATCTTGGGTGACGTGGTCGCATGGGTGACGCGATCGCGTGGCTGGCCATAATTGAAAGACGACGCGGCCGCGTGGGGCACGCGTTCGCGTGGGCGGGCTGGGCATCTAGCACGAGTCCAGCCCAATTCCAGTACAACTTTCGACCATACACCATTTTTACGTCGAATTTGAGGCACGCGGCCGCGTAGGTGACGCGGTCGCGTGGGAGACCAAAGTTCCCACATGACGCGGTCGCGTGGAGCGATTTGTGCCAAAGGCACGCCTCCAGCCACGCTCTCGCGTTACTCTCTGTTCGATTTATTTTCTTCCCTAATGCACCAATGACGCGGCGCGTCAGCGACGCTGCCGCGTCGCGTACGTGCTTTTTTTTTTATAATTCAGTATGCAGAATGCAATGCTTAATATGAATGCTATGAAAGTATGCATGATTCCAGGTTCAATCAAAATTCAAATACAAACAAAACAAACTAAAAAGAAAACTGAAAAAGGAACGATCATATCTTGGTGGGTTGTCTCCCACCTAGCACTTTTAGTTAAAGTCCTTAAGTTGGACATTTGGTGAGCTCCCTGTTATGGTTGTTTATGCTTGTACTGATCCAGGAATCCCCACCAATGTTTGTATCTCTAGTAACCTCCGGGGTCCCAAACTAGGCGCAGAAAGTCTTCAAGTAAGTTAAAGCAAGTGACAAGGTCCCAAGAGTGGTGATTGGTAGAATGGATTCCGGGGTCCCAGACCTTGCCTTTGCACCCGTTTTTGTCTTGATCTGGATTTTTCCAGCCGGGTGAAAGGTGATCTGAATTCTCACTACAGTGACCAAACAGCTTCCTAGACCCATTCAGTTGAGCTTTATACCAACCCTTGCGTTTAAACTTAAAGCTTCCAACCATAATGAACCTTGTAGGATAATTCCTACCACTGGCCATCTTCCGCTTACTCTTAATGTCACAAAGAGCTCTAAGTTGACCATCCGTCTCCAGTAGCCCATATTCAAGTGGAATTAGAAAGCTAAGGGATATGAATTTTACCCACTTGAATGTTGTGAAGGATGATGGCGACTTAGGGGGAGGTATTTTTAATGAAATTGCAAGCTCCACTCCCTTGTACTCTTTTCGGATAACTACCACCTCTTTGCAAGCTTTTCCAATTTCAACCTCTTCCTCTTGGTAGCTCTCTTCCAATTCAATCTTCTCTTCATTGCTTTCCAAGGGCATGGGAGGTTGTGCTTCTTCTTCTTGAATCTCCATCACTTGATCAACCTCTTCCAAGTCTTCAACTGTGATATACCTTGGAGGTTGTGCACCCTCCTCAACATCAAATGCAACTGTCTTGGACGGAGGCTTTATGTCTTGATTTTCCCATGGAGGTTCACCATCTCCTAAGTCTTCAACCACTTCTTCCTCTGCAACTATTATGGCTTCCTCTACTTGCTCCAATACAAAGCCATGTTCCTCGTTGTCCTCTGGAGTTTCTAGTATCTCCTTCATACTACGTTCTTCATTAGATTGCCCACATAAAACCATGGGGGTTCCTTGAGTATCCGAATGTCGGAAAGCTACTTGCTTTAACTTCTCCACTATTGCTTGCTCCAGTTGATGAAGGATTGCAGTACATTGTTTCATTGATTCTTCGAGGCTAACCTGTGATTCTGACTTTGATGGATATGGGTAATGTGTATGGGGGAGTGATGGTTCTTGGGAGTAATTGGATTGGAATTGGGGTGGTTCTATATATGGTTCATATGGCTCATAAGGTGGTTGGTATGGTGGTTGAGGGTTAGGGTCATATGGAGGTGAATGGCGGAAAGGGGCTTGTGAGTATGGTGGTTCAAAATTATATTGAGGAGGAGGGGGTTCATAGGCATATGGTAGGTCTTGTTGGTAACTACAAGGGGGTCCACCATATCTATTATCTTGGTATGCATCGTAGAATGGTTGTTGATAGTCCACTGGAGGCAGTTGTTGCCACGATGGTTGTTCAAATCCTTGTGGCTCCTCCCATCTTTGATTGTTCCAACCATGGTGCATGTTGTCATTATAATCTCCTCTTCCTGCTGATGTGTGGAAAACGATCCAACACAAAACTCACCGGCAAGTGTACCGGGTCGCATCAAGTAATAATAACTCACATGAGTGAGGTCGATCCCACAGGGATTGAAGGATTGAGCAATTTTAGTTTAATGGGTGGTTTAGTCAAGCGAATCAAGTTTTGGTTGAGTGATTTGTGTTTATCAGAAATTAAATGACAGTAAATGTAAAGGGGGAAGGGAGAAATGCAGTAAAATAAAGAACAGAAGAGTAAAAGTGCAGAAACTTAAAGAGCAAGAAAGTAAATGACTGAAACTTAAAGTGCAAGAAACTTAAATTGCAGTAACTTAAATGGCAAGAAAGATAAATTGCTGAATGTAAAGGGGAATTGAGGAATGGGATTGCAGGATCTAAACAAGAAGAAGTAAATTGCAGTAAAGAAGGTAGCAGAAATGAATTGGATGCAAACAGGAAATTTAAACAGCAAGGAAATTAAAGTGCAGTAAAGGTTCACAGAGGAACCAAAAGTGATCTCAGGATCCCAAGGGCTTAGGTAGCAGAGCCTAAAACCCAATTTCCTTCCCAGATCTGAAGTTACTAAGCAATTGACAGAAAATTAAAGATGAAGCAGTAGAAGAACAGAATTTGGATTGAATTATGCAGAAAATACAATGCAAAGAGTTTGAATGGGAATTGGGACAGAATTTCCCCAATTTCACACACCCAATACTCAAAAAACAGAAGAGGAGAATTGCCCAAGGGAATTGAGGAAGGAGATCAAGCAATTCTCCTTTGATCCTCTTGGTGCTCGGACAAATCTCTCAAGAAAGCTCAAAAAACGGAATTCAAAAGCTCAAAATGTAAGCAAAAATTCAAAGCTCAAAGTAAAGGTAGCTAAAGGTTCTAATTACATCAAACTAAGTCCTATTTATACACTTTCTATTCTTGGATGATGGGATTTGGATGGGCTTTTGGATTGGTGAAGAAATGAATTCAAATCAATTTTCAATTTGAATTTTGGCCCAAAAACCACTCCCAGGAGGCTACCCTGCCCTTGTGGAGGGCAGGGCAGAGAATTGATGCTTGGTGCTTGGAGTTGGTGCGGCCATGGTGCGTTTTGGTGCTGCGTGGTGCGCGTCTGGCATGAGGTTGGTGCGCCAGAGGCTGCCCTGCCCGCGCCAAGGGCAGGGCGGGAAAGCTGCTGCGCCAGAACGTGATGCGTGCTTGCGCTTGGTGCTGCCAGAATTGAGAAGCGCGCGTGCGCGTGCTGCACGTTGATGCGTGGGACGGCCAGATTTGAGGAGCGCGCGTGCGCGCGAAGCACGTTGACGCGTGGATGCTCCCTGCCCTCGCCAAGGGCAGGGCAGGAATGTGTTGATGCGCCAAGAAGGGAATGTTGCGCGCGGTTGGTGCGCCAGGAAGCAAATTTGGTGCGCCAGCTTTTGAATGCTGCCCTGCCCGCGCCAAGGGCAGGGCAAGGTTGCCATATTGCACGCCTCGGGTTCGACTCTGGGAGGAAGCAAACACGCTAGTTTTTCTTGGTTTCTTGGCACCATAGTGGGTCTCAAGGCTTGGCTTCCTCATGGTCCCTTGTTCGAGACTTGTAGCTTGCATGGGAGCTATTTTTCCTTGGATTTCTTTCCTTGATGTGCCCGATCCTGCTCTCCACAAGGGCAGGGCAGAGTTTGCTTCTCTTGGCTCCAAGGCACCATTTTGTGCTCTGCCCTTAGAGTGGGCAGGGCAGGGTTGCCTTTGCTTGCTTGGTCACTTGATGCTGCCCTCCTAGAGGGCATTCTGCCCTTGTGGAGGGCAAGGTTGCTTCCCCATTATAATGCGGCACGCCTCCTCTTGATTCGGCCACGCTTTTCTTTCTTTGGCTACACTTTTTATGCCACGCTTTCCATTTTCTTTTCTTTTCTTCACCTAAATAAACCAAACAACCACTCAAAGCATCACTAAATTCAAGAGGCTTATAAATCAATTAAAATGCAATTAAAGTTAGCTTAAACCTCATGATTTATCATTAATTTCATGGTGGTTGCTTGATTTAGAGAAGTTGTGCATTTTCACTCCAAATCACTAACTTAGGATGCAAGAAAGTGCATAAATGCTAACAAAACAAGTGAAATTAGCTTGAAAAATGGGTATATGATGACTTGTCATCACAACACCAAACTTAAACCTTGCTTGTCCCCAAGCAAGCATCAAAACTAAGAGTAAATGATATGAATAAGAAAAGAACATAAATCCTTATTATGCAGATAGCAGAACTTCAATTTATGGGGCATTTATGCAGACAATGATACTCACTTATTGTTGCTGCTGCATAATACATATCTTTATTCAAAGGCTTGCTAAACTTGCTGTTATAAGACTCACCTTTTACTCACTCCCTTGCTAACTCTTCTTGGCTTATAATGCTTTAATAAGCTTTTTATTCTTTAAGAGGTTTGGTGTTAAATGTTGCAGCTTAGCCTTTGGCTTCATTTTCTTTTATTTTGCTCAACATCTTTCCACCACAGACACTTAGCTCACTAATTCTTCCTAGGATCATTGATGCCCAGCATCTCTTTGGATCACTAAGTGCTTTGTATCTAAGTTGCTCTTTATTGTGGATTTTCAATTGGCCATCCCAAATCAGTTGATCTAAGTGACCGGGTTTCAAAATACCCCTTAGAATTTACTCATCCAAGCAGATCTCAGTACAAGAACACCACAGGCATTTGTCCTAGGGTCCAAACCATTGGTGTCCAACCTTTATTCTTTGTTTTTCTTGCCATTTTGGCTTTTTCTTTCTTCCTTTTCTTTCTGTTTTTGTTACCAAGGGTGTTTCATTATTGATAAAGTCTTTGTAACAGCAAGCTAACTTACAATTGAATGAGAATGATATCATGCAACATTTATTTCATGAGTTATACATTTAATCAAACACATGTGCCACCACCAACTTCCATTCATACTCATGCAACATTGGATTTTTCTCTTTTCAATTCAAACCAAACTCTTTTATTTAAGCATATGGGAAACAAAGCAATATTTAAATCTGAGTGATGGCTACAAGCATTATGCAGACTTATCATTTTCACAAACAATTTCACTTGCAACTAGATGAACACTTTAGCAAGGCATATAATGGTTTCCAAATTCAAAATATCACACAGCAGCAAGAGTTAAGTTCAGATACAACCTTTGTAGTTGCAGCCCTTTGATTTTTCTTTCTGCTATGATCCCTTTGAGTCAAAATGCATAGTGTCTTCAATTATTGATTCATGTCCTGCATAATCCTCAAAGTTGCTTGCTTCTCAAGCCCTTGATCATATGGTTAGTAAGCATAACTGAGTGTGGTTTCAGGATTTGTTTTGGTGTGTGAACACCAAACTTAATTGTTTTGCCACTGTCTCAGATGTACAAAGTTAACCATATTGGAAACCATGTATCCTTGCTAAAGGTTAATGGAATTAAAGCTAGAAAACAATTTAACAGTTGAGTAATGTGGTTGATTGCTTGGAGTTAGAATCATGCAAGAGGTGAGAATGTATTAAATGATATTTTTGGTGGAACACCAAACTTAGAAGTTTTCATTCTTCCTCAAATTGTTTTGGTGTGCAACACCAAACTTAGCTCCTTGCAATCCATACCAATTACTCAACATTTTTATTGAAAAGTTATGAAAAGAAACTACCTCAGGTTGGGTTGCCTCCCAACAAGCGCTCTTTTATTGTCATTAGCTTGACATCTTCATTTTTGCTTCAAGGAGGTTGAAAATCGCAGTGTCTCAGCTTGTCTTTCTTTACTGTGAATTTCCTTCCGGTTCCCTCTTTGACGACCTCTATAGCTTCTTGTGGAAGAATCTTAGTTACAATGTAATGCTCAGGTAACTGTGGGGACACCTTCAGAGGTTGAATATTGATCATCACTCGATCCCCTGGTGAAAAATCTCCGGTGAGGATTTTTTCTTTCCTTTAGTTTTATCCTCTGTTTCTTCTTGATAGAATTCCTTTTTGTGTTTTTCTTGGCTTGTGCTTCCTTTGTCTAGTATTTTCTCATTGTCCTCTATGATCTCTTTCCATCCTTCCTTCTTTGTAACATCTTTGTTATTGGTTGGTTTGCCTTCAATGGTTTTGAAGAAGGTATTTGGTTTCTTCTCACCCCTATCTGCAAAGTGCTTTGCCACTTGAGTTATCCGCTCCTCAAGTCTTCTCATTAACATCTCTTGGTTCTTTGCTGTCTCCTCTTGATGTTTCATCATTCTCTCCATTAGGATCTCCAGGTTTGTGATTCTCTGAGAGTCTTGTGAGGTTGGTTGGTTATGACATGTTAAAGGTAGGAAGGGTGGGTGTGGTGGAAGCATGTAGTGGTTGTTATTGCTGTAATGATGTTCTTGTTGATTTGTGAAGTTGTGGTGATTACAACTGAAATCCCTTGGTTTGTAGTCTTGGCATTCATTCCTTCTCCAGTTGAAATGAGTCTGGGGGTGTCTGTGTTGTGAATGTTGGTTTTGAATAATGTTGATGGTTGGGTGATGTTGATTGTTTGTGGTCATGGAGTTACCCTGGTGGAAATTTCCTTGTTCTTGACGTTGAGGCTCTCTCATTCTCAGATAAGAATGGGGTCTCCATGGTGGGAATTTGGTAATCTCTGCAGCAGATAGATCCATATTTTGCTGTGGTTGATGATGCATTTGTCTGTTTAAGTCATCGAACACAGTTGATGACAAGTCATCATATACCCATTTTTCAAGCTAATTTCACTTGTTTTGTTAGCATTTATGCACTTTCTTGCATCCTAAGTTAGTGATTTGGAGTGAAAATGCACAACTTCTCTAAATCAAGCAACCACCATGAAATTAATGATAAATCATGAGGTTTAAGCTAACTTTAATTGCATTTTAATTGATTTATAAGCCTCTTGAATTTAGTGATGCTTTGAGTGGTTGTTTGGTTTATTTTAGGTGAAGAAAAGAAAAGAAAATGGAAAGCGTGGCATAAAAAGTGTAGCCAAAGAAAGAAAAGCGTGGCCGAATCAAGAGGAGGCGTGCCGCATTACAATGGGGAAGCAACCTTGCCCTCCACAAGGGCAGAATGCCCTCTAGGAGGGCAGCATCAAGTGACCAAGCAAGCAAAGGCAACCCTGCCCTGCCCACTCTAAGGGCAGAGCACAAAATGGTGCCTTGGAGCCAAGAGAAGCAAACTCTGCCCTGCCCTTGTGGAGAGCAGGATCGGGCTCCATGAGAAAGAAATCCAAGGAAAAATAGCTCCCATGCAAGCCACAAGGTTCGAACCAAGAACCATGAGGAAGCCAAGCCTTGAGACCAAATAGCGTGCCAAGAAATCAAAAGAAAAAGTAGCGTGTTTGCAAGCCACCAGATTCGAACACGGGCCATGAGATTGGGAACCTTGCCCTGCCCTTGGCGCGGGCAGGGCAGCATTTGAAATTGGCGCATCACACACAAGACCTTGGCGCACCAACTCTGCTTCCTGGCGCACCAAACCATTCCTGCCCTGCCCTTGGCGCGGGCAGGGAGCATCCACGCGTCAACGTGCTTCGCGCGCACGCGCGCTCCTCAAATCTAGCTGTCCCACGCATCAACGTGCAGCACGCGCACGCGCGCTTCTCAATTCTGGCAGCACCAAGCGCAAGCACGCATCACGTTCTGGCGCAGCAGCTTTCCCGCCCTGCCCTTGGCGCGGGCAGGGCAGCCTCTGGCGCACCAAGCTCATGCCAGACACGCACCAACTCGCACCAGAATCGCACATGGCCGCACCAACTCCAAGCACCAAGCATCAATTTTCTGCCCTGCCCTCCACAAGGGCAGGGCAGCCTCCTGGGAGTGGTTTTTGGGCCAAAATTCAAATTAAAAATTGATTTGAATTCATTTCTTCACCAATCCAAAAGCCCATCCAAATCCCATCATCCAAGAATAGAAAGTGTATAAATAGGACTTAGTTTGATGTAATTAGGACTTTTTAGCTACCTTTACTTTTGAGCTTTGCAATTTTGGCTTTCATTCTGAATTTTTGAACTTCTTTTGAGCTTTCTTGAGAGATTTGTCCGAGCACCAAGAGGATCAAAGGAGAATTGCTTGATCTCCTTCCTCAATTCCCTTGGGCAATTCTCCTCTTCTTTTTTCTGAGTATTGGGTGTGTGAAATTGGGGAAATTCTGTCCCAATTCCCATTCAAACTCTTGGCATTATATTTTCTGCATAATTCAATCCAAATTCTGTTCTTCTACTGCTTCATCTTTAATTTTCTGTCAATTGCTTAGTAACTTCAGATCTGGGAAGGAAATTGGGTTTTAGGCTCTGCTACCTAAGCCCTTGGGATCCTGAGATCACTTTTGGTTCCTCTGTGAACCTTTACTGCACTTTAATTTCCTTGCTGTTTAAATTTCCTGTTTGCATCCAATTCATTTCTGCTACCTTCTTTACTGCAATTTACTTCTTCTTGTTTAGATCCTGCAATCCCATTCCTCAATTCCCCTTTACATTCAGCAATTTATCTTTCTTGCCATTTAAGTTACTGCAATTTAAGTTTCTTGCACTTTAAGTTTCAATCATTTACTTTCTTGCTCTTTAAGTTTCTGCACTTTTACTCTTCTGTTCTTTATTTTACTGCATTTCTCCCTTCCCCCTTTACATTTACTGTCATTTAATTTCTGATAAACACAAATCACTCAACCAAAACTTGATTCGCTTGACTAAACCACCCACTAAACTAAAATTGCTCAATCCTTCAATCCCTGTGGGATCGACCTCACTCATGTGAGTTATTATTACTTGATGCAACCCGGTACACTTGCCGGTGAGTTTTGTGTTGGATCGTTTTCCACACATCAAGTTTTTGGCGCCGTTGCCGGGGATTGAAATAGATTGACAATGATTAAGTGAAGTGGAGGTCTAGATTAAGCATTTTTCTTTTCTGTTACTCTAACTCTTACTAACACATTAACTGTTGGAGTTTTTGCTTAAACTAACCAACCAAAACCTCATTCTAGCAATAGATTGAAGTTTTGTTAACTCTCTGGGTTTGTGCGTTTGTTGCTGTGTGTTTGTATGTCAGGTATAGGGAGATCCTCTCCTATCATTTCTGAAATTGATCCAAGGACTCTTCGGAGAATAAGAAGAGCAGAAAGAGGGAAGAATATTGTTGGAGAAGAAGAAGAATCTGAGGAGGAATTCCAAGATATGGAAGGAGATACTAGTCAACCAGGAGGAGGAGCCAACAATGACCAACAGAGAAGAGTCTTGGCTTCATACACATTTGCAAATGCTAGGCATTGTGGGAGTAGCATTCTTCCTCCCAATGTCAATGCAAACAACTTTGAACTCAAGCCACAACTCATAACTCTGGTGCAAAACAATTGTTCCTTCGGAGGAGGACCTTTGGAGGATCCAAACCAACATTTGTCCACCTTTTTGAGAATCTGTGATACAGTGAAGACAAATGGTGTACCCCCTGATAGCTACAAGTTGCTACTCTTCCCATTCTCTCTTAGAGATAAAGCCACTCAATGGCTAGAGACTTTTCCAAAAGAAAGCATCAACACTTGGGATGACTTGGTGAGCAAGTTCCTTGCTAAATTCTATCCACCTCAAAGAGTCCTAAGGTTGAAGACAGAGGTTCAAACCTTCACTCAATTGGAGGCCGAGAGCTTATATGAAGCATGGGAGAGATACAAGGCTCTATTGAGGAAGTGTCCACCAGAGATGTTCACTGAGTGGGACAAGCTACAAAACTTCTATGAAGGCCTCACTCTTAAAGCTCAGGAGGCTCTTGATCACTCTGCTGGAGGCTCTCTACAACTCATGAAAACCACAGAGGAAGCTCGAAACCTCATTGATATGGTGGCCAACAACCAATATTTCTTTGCTCATCAAAGACAACGCCAACCATCACAGAGAAGAGGAGTCATGGAGTTGGAAGGAGTTGATTCAATCTTAGCTCAAAACAAGATGATGCAACAACAGATTCAACAATAATTTGAGCAAATGGCTAAGAGAATTGATGGCTTGCAAGTGGCAGCAGTGAGCACCACAAGCCAACCTCCAAACACTTGGGTACAAAGTGAAGAAACTCAAGAGGAGCAACAACAAGAGCAGGTTCAATACTTGCACAACCAGAATCAGGGAACAAATGAAGTTTATGGAGAGACTTACAATCCATCTTGGAAGAATCATCCAAACCTCAGATGGGGAGACAACCATAATCAAAACCAACAACCATGGCAAAGGAACACAGGCCAAAACAATTGGAAAAACACAAACCACAACCCCCAGCCAACTACTAACCAAAATTCATACAGAAAACCACAAAACAACTACCCAAATTCTAACCAATACCCACCCAATAACCACCCAACTAACCAAAACACTTACCTTCATCCATCAACACCCCAAAACCAACCCATCACACAAGATTCACAGAGAATCACCAATCTAGAAGTACTCCTGGAAAAACTAATGAAGAGCCAAGAATTGACAAACAAAAATCAAGAAGCTACCATGAAGAACTTAGAGAGGTAAATTGGCCAAATCTCTAAGAAGATCTCTGTTGAGAAACCATCAAGTTCACTACCTAGTGATACCATTCCCAACCCAAAGGAAGAATGCAAGGTGGTGCAACTAAGAAGTGGAAGGGTGTTAACAGACAGCAACCAAGGAGCAACCAAAGAGCTCATGGAAGATAACACTGAAGCCATCAACAAGGATAAGATAAGCAAGAATGCTCCAGAAAAACTCACAGAAGAAGATAACAAGCCACAGAATTTGAAGAAAGGAAAGAATATCTTGGAAGAACCAAGTCCAAAACAGCATCAAGTGGTGAAGAGCTCAACACCACCACTGCCGTACCCACAAAGATTTCACAAGGAAACAAAGGATTAGCACTTCCACAAATTTCTTGAGACTTTCAAGAAGCTGGAAATCAACATACCTTTGGCAGAGGCTTTGGAGCAAATGCCCCTGTATGCTAAGTTTCTAAAGGAGCTCATTAACAAGAAAAGGGATTGGAATGAGAAGGAAACAGTGATGCTTAGTGAGGAATGCAGTGCACTCATTAGAAAGGGACTCCCTCCCAAGCTTGAGGACCCTGGAGGTTTCTTCTTGCCATGCACTATCGGAAACCTGTTCATTAACAAAGGGATGTGCGATCTAGGAGCAAGCATAAATCTAATCCCATATTCTCTAGTGAAAAAACTTGGCATAAAGGAGGTGAAACCAACAGAGATGACTTTGGAATTGGTGGATCAATCAATAGTCCATCCTAAGGGGTTGATTGAGAACCTTTTAGTTAAGGTTGACAAATTCATTTATCCGGCAGATTTTGTGATTCTGGATTCTTCAAAAAATGGAAATGACTCCATAATACTCGGTCGACCATTTTTGGCCACTGCTAGAGCCATTGTGGACATAGAGCAAGGAGAATTAACTCTTAGGATGCATGAGGAGAGCATCATCCTGAAAGTTTTCCCAGAATTACAAAAGGATGAAGAAAAAAACAAAATGAGTGATGATCTCCCCCCAAAGCAATCAACTGAAAAGGAAGTGGAACAGATAAACAAACAGACACAAGAAGAAAAGGGGATTCACAAGGAAGCAGGGGTGATTAGCAGAAAGGAAGGCATCACAACTCAAGTAACTGCCAAGAAGGGAAGATCAACAAGCAAGAAAACGGTGAAGAATAAGAAAAAGGCTCACAAAGGGTGGAAGAACAAGAAAATCCCAACTGAAGGATTTTCTAAGGGTGATAAGGTGCAGTTAATATACCAACAGCAGGGAGCAGAAGATTATTACACTGTCAACCAGATTCTTTCTTTTGAGCATGTGGAGATTGAACATCAAGGCACTCAGAGAAAGCTGACAGTGAGGGGTGACAAGTTGAGACACCACCAATTTCAACCACCCTAAAGGGAGGTCAATGTCAAGCTAATGACAATAAAAGAGCGCTTGTTGGGAGGCAACCCAACCTGAGGTAGTTTCTTTTCATAACTTTTCAATAAAAATATTGAGTAATTGGTATGGATTGCAAGGAGCTAAGTTTGGTGTTGCACACCAAAACAATTTGAGGAAGAATGAAAACTTCTAAGTTTGGTGTTCCACCAAAAATATCATTTAATACATTCTCACCTCTTGCATGATTCTAACTCCAAGCAATCAACCACATTACTCAACTGTTAAATTGTTTTCTAGCTTTAATTCCATTAACCTTTAGCAAGGATACATGGTTTCCAATATGGTTAACTTTGTACATCTGAGACAGTGGCAAAACAATTAAGTTTGGTGTTCACACACCAAAACAAATCCTGAAACCACACTCAGTTATGCTTACTAACCATATGATCAAGGGCTTGAGAAGCAAGCAACTTTGAGGATTATGCAGGACATGAATCAATAATTGAAGACACTATGCATTTTGACTCAAAGGGATCATAGCAGAAAGAAAAATCAAAAGGCTGCAACTACAAAGGTTGTATCTGAACTTAACTCTTGCTGCTGTGTAATATTTTGAATTTGGAAACCATTATATGCCTTGCTAAAGTGTTCATCTAGTTGCAAGTGAAATTGTTTGTGAAAATGATAAGTCTGCATAATGCTTGTAGCCATCACTCAGATTTAAATATTGCTTTGTTTCCCATATGCTTAAATAAAAGAGTTTGGTTTGAATTGAAAAGAGAAAAATCCAATGTTGCATGAGTATGAATGGAAGTTGGTGGTGGCACATGTGTTTGATTAAATGTATAACTCATGAAATAAATGTTGCATGATATCATTCTCATTCAATTATAAGTTAGCTTGCTGTTACATAGACCTTTATCAATAATGAAGCACCCTTGGTAACAAAAACAGAAAGAAAAGGAAGAAAGAAAAAGCCAAAATGGCAAGAAAAACAAAGAATAAAGGTTGGACACCAATGGTTTGGACCCTAGGACAAATGCCTGTGGTGTTCTTGTACTGAGATCTGCTTGGATGAGTAAATTCTAAGGGGTATTTTGAAACCCGGTCACTTAGATCAACTGATTTGGGATGGCCAATTGAAAATCCACAATAAAGAGCAACTTAGATACAAAGCACTTAGTGATCCAAAGAGATGCTGGGCATCAATGATCCTAGGAAGAATTAGTGAGCTAAGTGTCTGTGGTGGAAAGATGTTGAGCAAAATAAAAGAAAATGAAGCCAAAGGCTAAGCTGCAACATTTAACACCAAACCTCTTAAAGAAATAAAAAGCTTGTTAAAGCATTGTAAACCAAGAAAAGTTACCAAGGGAGTGATCAAAAGGAGAGTCTTATAACAGCAAGTTTAGCAAACCTTGGATGCAAAATGTGTATTATGCAGCAGCAACAATAAATGAGTGTCATTGTCTGCATAAATGCCCCATGAATTGAAGTTCTGCTATCTGCATAATAAGGATTTATGTTCTTTTCTTATTTCATATCATTTACTCTTAGTTTTGATGCTTGCTTGGGGACAAGCAAGGTTTAAGTTTGGTGTTGTGATGACAAGTCATCATATACCCATTTTTCAAGCTAATTTCACTTGTTTGTTAGCATTTATGCACTTTCTTGCATCCTAAGTTAGTGATTTGGAGTGAAAATGCACAACTTCTCTAAATCAAGCAACCACCATGAAATTAATGATAAATCATGAGGTTTAAGCTAACTTTAATTGCATTTTAATTGATTTATAAGCCTCTTGAATTTAGTGATGCTTTGAGTGGTTGTTTGGTTTATTTTAGGTGAAGAAAAGAAAAGAAAATGGAAAGCGTGGCATAAAAAGTGTAGCCAAAGAAAGAAAAGCGTGGCCGAATCAAGAGGAGGCGTGCCGCATTACAATGGGGAAGCAACCTTGCCCTCCACAAGGGCAGAATGCCCTCTAGGAGGGCAGCATCAAGTGACCAAGCAAGCAAAGGCAACCCTGCCCTGCCCACTCTAAGGGCAGAGCACAAAATGGTGCCTTGGAGCCAAGAGAAGCAAACTCTGCCCTGCCCTTGTGGAGAGCAGGATCGGGCTCCATGAGAAAGAAATCCAAGGAAAAATAGCTCCCATGCAAGCCACAAGGTTCGAACCAAGAACCATGAGGAAGCCAAGCCTTGAGACCAAATAGCGTGCCAAGAAATCAAAAGAAAAAGTAGCGTGTTTGCAAGCCACCAGATTCGAACACGGGCCATGAGATTGGGAACCTTGCCCTGCCCTTGGCGCGGGCAGGGCAGCATTTGAAATTGGCGCATCACACACAAGACCTTGGCGCACCAACTCTGCTTCCTGGCGCACCAAACCATTCCTGCCCTGCCCTTGGCGCGGGCAGGGAGCATCCACGCGTCAACGTGCTTCGCGCGCACGCGCGCTCCTCAAATCTGGCCGTCCCACGCATCAACGTGCAGCACGCGCACGCGCGCTTCTCAATTCTGGCAGCACCAAGCGCAAGCACGCATCACGTTCTGGCGCAGCAGCTTTCCCGCCCTGCCCTTGGCGCGGGCAGGGCAGCCTCTGGCGCACCAAGCTCATGCCAGACACGCACCAACTCGCACCAGAATCGCACATGGCCGCACCAACTCCAAGCACCAAGCATCAATTTTCTGCCCTGCCCTCCACAAGGGCAGGGCAGCCTCCTGGGAGTGGTTTTTGGGCCAAAATTCAAATTAAAAATTGATTTGAATTCATTTCTTCACCAATCCAAAAGCCCATCCAAATCCCATCATCCAAGAATAGAAAGTGTATAAATAGGACTTAGTTTGATGTAATTAGAACCTTTAGCTACCTTTACTTTGAGCTTTGAATTTTTGCTTACATTTTGAGCTTTTGAATTCCGTTTTTTGAGCTTTCTTGAGAGATTTGTCCGAGCACCAAGAGGATCAAAGGAGAATTGCTTGATCTCCTTCCTCAATTCCCTTGGGCAATTCTCCTCTTCTGTTTTCTGAGTATTGGGTGTGTGAAATTGGGGAAATTCTGTCCCAATTCCCATTCAAACTCTTTGCATTGTATTTTCTGCATAATTCAATCCAAATTCTGTTCTTCTACTGCTTCATCTTTAATTTTCTGTCAATTGCTTAGTAACTTCAGATCTGGGAAGGAAATTGGGTTTTAGGCTCTGCTACCTAAGCCCTTGGGATCCTGAGATCACTTTTGGTTCCTCTGTGAACCTTTACTGCACTTTAATTTCCTTGCTGTTTAAATTTCCTGTTTGCATCCAATTCATTTCTGCTACCTTCTTTACTGCAATTTACTTCTTCTTGTTTAGATCCTGCAATCCCATTCCTCAATTCCCCTTTACATTCAGCAATTTATCTTTCTTGCCATTTAAGTTACTGCAATTTAAGTTTCTTGCACTTTAAGTTTCAATCATTTACTTTCTTGCTCTTTAAGTTTCTGCACTTTTACTCTTCTGTTCTTTATTTTACTGCATTTCTCCCTTCCCCCTTTACATTTACTGTCATTTAATTTCTGATAAACACAAATCACTCAACCAAAACTTGATTCGCTTGACTAAACCACCCACTAAACTAAAATTGCTCAATCCTTCAATCCCTGTGGGATCGACCTCACTCATGTGAGTTATTATTACTTGATGCGACCCGGTACACTTGCTGGTGAGTTTTGTGTTGGATCGTTTTCCACACATCAACAGTCACCCCTTCGATGTTTATTACTTCTTTTTCTGGGATTGCATTCTGTGATTTCTCAATTGAGTGTTGGTTGTTGACTCCGTTGTCATTGAAATTTGAAATTCCTTGGGTAGTTGTTGTTGCTTTGAGTAACCCATCTGAGAAGTGATCCACTGCTTTTCTTGTTTCTGGAGTGAGTCCTTCATAGAAAGCTCGGAAGCCCACTTTATCAGTTGCTTTCTTGTATCTTTCCCAGGCTTTAAAGAGCGGTTCTTCATCTCCTTGTATGAATAGATGTTCTTCCTTTTTCAGCTGGATGATCTGTCTAGACGGGGTTAATTTGGCCAGAAATTTGGTAACTAAATCATCCCAACTAGTGATACTTCCTTGGGGAAAACTTTCAAACCATTGTGTAGCTTTACCCTTTAATGAGAAGGGAAATAGCAGAATCTTGTAAGTGTCTTGATCTGAACCGTCGGTTCTGACTGCATTACAGGTCTTTAGGAAAGTGGTTATGTGCTGCTGAGGATCTTCCGATGGACTTCCATCAAAAGAGCAATTGTTCTTGATGAGTGTAATGAGGGGTGGCTTCATTTCATTTGTCTGTAGGGACTTGATTTCCTGTGATATGCAACCAATCAGGATGACCAAACAACAACATACTTGAGAAGTAGGTATAGTTTACTTGAGATAATTTGTTAGTGAGTTAATAGAGGCAATTTCTCAAACAGTTAGCGTGTTAGTAAGAGTTAGAATAACAGAAAAAGAAAAAGTGCTCAATCTAGACCTCCACTTCACTTAATCATTGTCAATCTATTTCAATCCCCGGCAACGGCGCCAAAAACTTGATGTGTGGAAAACGATCCAACACAAAACTCACCGGCAAGTGTACCGGGTCGCATCAAGTAATAATAACTCACATGAGTGAGGTCGATCCCACAGGGATTGAAGGATTGAGCAATTTTAGTTTAGTGGGTGGTTTAGTCAAGCGAATCAAGTTTTAGTTGAGTGATTTGTGTTTATCAGAAATTAAATGACAGTAAATGTAAAGGGGGAAGGGAGAAATGCAGTAAAATAAAGAACAGAAGAGTAAAAGTGCAGAAACTTAAAGAGCAAGAAAGTAAATGACTGAAACTTAAAGTGCAAGAAACTTAAATTGCAGTAACTTAAATGGCAAGAAAGATAAATTGCTGAATGTAAAGGGGAATTGAGGAATGGGATTGCAGGATCTAAACAAGAAGAAGTAAATTGCAGTAAAGAAGGTAGCAGAAATGAATTGGATGCAAACAGGAAATTTAAACAGCAAGGAAATTAAAGTGCAGTAAAGGTTCACAGAGGAACCAAAAGTGATCTCAGGATCCCAAGGGCTTAGGTAGCAGAGCCTAAAACCCAATTTCCTTCCCAGATCTGAAGTTACTAAGCAATTGACAGAAAATTAAAGATGAAGCAGTAGAAGAACAGAATTTGGATTGAATTATGCAGAAAATACAATGCAAAGAGTTTGAATGGGAATTGGGACAGAATTTCCCCAATTTCACACACCCAATACTCAGAAAACAGAAGAGGAGAATTGCCCAAGGGAATTGAGGAAGGAGATCAAGCAATTCTCCTTTGATCCTCTTGGTGCTCGGACAAATCTCTCAAGAAAGCTCAAAAAACGGAATTCAAAAGCTCAAAATGTAAGCAAAAATTCAAAGCTCAAAGTAAAGGTAGCTAAAGGTTCTAATTACATCAAACTAAGTCCTATTTATACACTTTCTATTCTTGGATGATGGGATTTGGATGGGCTTTTGGATTGGTGAAGAAATGAATTCAAATCAATTTTCAATTTGAATTTTGGCCCAAAACCACTCCCAGGAGGCTGCCCTGCCCTTGTGGAGGGCAGGGCAGAGAATTGATGCTTGGTGCTTGGAGTTGGTGCGGCCATGGTGCGTTTTGGTGCTGCGTGGTGCGCGTCTGGCATGAGGTTGGTGCGCCAGAGGCTGCCCTGCCCGCGCCAAGGGCAGGGCGGGAAAGCTGCTGCGCCAGAACGTGATGCGTGCTTGCGCTTGGTGCTGCCAGAATTGAGAAGCGCGCGTGCGCGTGCTGCACGTTGATGCGTGGGACGGCCAGATTTGAGGAGCGCGCGTGCGCGCGAAGCACGTTGACGCGTGGATGCTCCCTGCCCTCGCCAAGGGCAGGGCAGGAATGTGTTGATGCGCCAAGAAGGGAATGTTGCGCGCGGTTGGTGCGCCAGGAAGCAAATTTGGTGCGCCAGCTTTTGAATGCTGCCCTGCCCGCGCCAAGGGCAGGGCAAGGTTGCCATATTGCACGCCTCGGGTTCGACTCTGGGAGGAAGCAAACACGCTAGTTTTTCTTGGTTTCTTGGCACCATAGTGGGTCTCAAGGCTTGGCTTCCTCATGGTCCCTTGTTCGAGACTTGTAGCTTGCATGGGAGCTATTTTTCCTTGGATTTCTTTCCTTGATGTGCCCGATCCTGCTCTCCACAAGGGCAGGGCAGAGTTTGCTTCTCTTGGCTCCAAGGCACCATTTTGTGCTCTGCCCTTAGAGTGGGCAGGGCAGGGTTGCCTTTGCTTGCTTGGTCACTTGATGCTGCCCTCCTAGAGGGCATTCTGCCCTTGTGGAGGGCAAGGTTGCTTCCCCATTATAATGCGGCACGCCTCCTCTTGATTCGGCCACGCTTTTCTTTCTTTGGCTACAC
Source organism: Arachis stenosperma (assembly GCF_014773155.1). Taxonomy (NCBI): domain Eukaryota; kingdom Viridiplantae; phylum Streptophyta; class Magnoliopsida; order Fabales; family Fabaceae; genus Arachis; species Arachis stenosperma. Next base: position 67,774,889 of record NC_080378.1, read on the forward strand.
TTTTTATGCCACGCTTTCCATTTTCTTTTCTTTTCTTCACCTAAAATAAACCAAACAACCACTCAAAGCATCACTAAATTCAAGAGGCTTATAAATCAATTAAAATGCAATTAAAGTTAGCTTAAACCTCATGATTTATCATTAATTTCATGGTGGTTGCTTGATTTAGAGAAGTTGTGCATTTTCACTCCAAATCACTAACTTAGGATGCAAGAAAGTGCATAAATGCTAACAAAACAAGTGAAATTAGCTTGAAAAATGGGTATATGATGACTTGTCATCACCTGCAACATAATTATAACCCGACTCATAGCCAAAGGGGTGAGAGTTCATGGTAGTAAGAGAAAATAAAAACAAAAATTAATAAAAGGAAAATATTTTGAAAAAGATATAATTTTTGAAAAAGATAGGAAGAAATTTTAAATTTTTTTTTGAAAAATATTTACAATAACCAATAATAAGGCACACGTTTGCAATTCCCCGGCAACGGTGCCATTTTGACGGTAGGATTTTTGCCAGTAAAGAATTTCATAAAAACAGTCGCGTTGTAGATATAGTCTCTAAACCGACAGAAATTCCTTCATACAAACGTTTTGGTTGTCACAAGTAACAAACCCCTAAATAAATTGATAACCGAAGTATTTAAACTTCGGGTCGTCTTCTCAAGGAATTGCAGGGAGGTATGTTCTTATTATTGGTTATGAAAAAGTGTGTTTGAGGTTTTGGATTAAGGTAAAAGGTTAGTTGGGCAATGGGCATAGGTATATTTTCAAAGCAATAATAGTAAATGAATGACTATAAAATAAACTCTTGGCAAGGTGTAAGAACTGGAAGTCCTATCCCAGTTATCCTTATCAATTGTGATGAGAATTGGATTTTTCTCCCACTTTGCTAACCTCTAACTATGAAGGTAAGTTAAGTGGATAAATTAATTCTGATTCCTCAAGTCCTAGTCTTTCCTTGGGAAAGGCCAGAGTTATTGGAATATGAATTAATGAAATGAGGAAATCCAATTTTCAATCAACAATGAGTTTGATAACTCTAGAGTCACCAATTATTCAACCAAAGCCAAAAGGGAAACAGGAAAATCCAAATTATTTATATAAATAAAAGACAGCAATCATCAATCTGAAATATCTCAAATAACATTAACTAAGGAGATCAATCTAAACATGGAACATTGAAAAATAAATAAATACAAAGAACCTGGAATTGCGAGTCACTCCTAAAACTAAGAGAAGTCCTAAATCCTAATCCTGATTCTAATCATAATCCTAAGAGAGAGAGGAGAGAACCTCTCTCACTAAAAACTACATCTAAAAATATGAAAGGTGAATTATGAGAGCCTCCTCTGAATGGATGCATTCCCCCACTTTATAGCCTCTAATCTGTGTTTTCTGGGCCGAGAACTGGGTCAGAAACAGCCTAGAATTCGCTGGTTGCGAATTCAAACACGCTGATTTTTGCCACTGTGACGCGGCCGCATGGGGCACGCGGTCGCGTCGCCTAGCGTCAGGGCCACTATGGTATATTATATATCAAATCGAAGTGCCGGACATTAGCTTTCCAACGCAACTAGAACCGCATCATTTGGATCTCTGTAGCTCAAGTTATGGTCGTTTTAGTGCGAGAGGGTCAGGCTGACAGCTTTGCAACTTCTTCAACTTCTTGTATTCCTTCCACTTTTGCATGCTTCCTTTCCATCCTCCAAGCCATTCCTACCCTATAATATCTAAAAACACTTAACACACATATCAAGGCATCTAATGTTAAAGAGAGGATTAATAATAAGTAAATATAAGATCAAAGAAGCATGTTTTCAATCATAGCACAAAATCAGGAAGGAAAATGTAAAACATGCGATTAGTATGAATAAATAGGTAAAGACTTGATAAAAACTACTCAATTGAGCACAAGATAAACCATGAAATATGGGTTTATCAAGAACCAATGATGTCCTTGAGCTCTTCTATGTCTCTTCCTTGCCTTTGTTGCTCCTCCTTCATTACTCTTTGATCTTCTTTAATTTCATGGAGAATGATAGAGTGTTCTTGATGTTCCACCCTTAATTGATCCATATTGTAACTCAAGTCTTCTAGAGAAGTGTTGAGTTGTTCCCAATAGTTGTTGGGAGGAAAGTGCATCCCTTGAGGCATCTCTGGGATTTCTTGGTGATGAGCTTCCTCATGCGTCTCTTGGGATCCATGAGTGGGCTCTCTTGTTTGTTCCATCCTCTTCTTAGTGATGGGCTTATCCTCCTCAATGGGGATGTCTCCTTCTATGATAACTCCAGCTGAGTAACATAGATGGCAAATAAGATGAGGAAAAGCTAGCTTTGCCATGGTGAAGGATTTTTCGGCTATTTTGTAGAATTCAAGGGAGATGACTTCATGAACTTCTACTTCCTCTCCATTCATGATGCTATGAATCATGATGGCTCGATCCACAGTAACTTTGGATCGGTTGCTAGTGGGGATAATGGAGCGTTGGATGAACTCCAACCATCCTCTAGCCACATGCTTGAGGTCCAGTCTTCTTAATTGAACCGGCTTGCCTTTGGAGTCTCTTTTCCATTGAGCTCCTTCAACACATATGTCCATAAGGACTTGGTCCAACCTTTGATCAAAGTTGACCCTTCTTGTGTAGGGGTGTGCATCTCCTTGCATCATGGGCAAGTTGAATGCCAACCTCATATTTTTCGGACTAAAATCTAAGTATTTCCCCCGATTCATTGTAAGATAGTTCTTTGGATTTGGGTTCATACTTTGATCATGGTTCCTAGTGATCCATGCATTGGCATAGAACTCTTGAACCATTAAGATTCTGACTTGTTGAATGGGGTTGGTCAGAACTTCCCAACTTCTTCTTTGGATCTCATGTCGGATCTCCGGATACTCATTTTTCTTGAGCTTGAAAGGGACCTCAGGGATCACCTTCTTCTTGGTCACAACATCATAGAACTTCCCTTTTCCTTTTCTAGAGGTTTCTCCGGTCTTAGGTGCCATAGGTGGTTATGGAAAAACAAAAGGCTATGCTTTTACCACACCAAACTTAGAATATTGCTCGCCCTCGAGCAAAAGAAGAAAGAAAAAAAGAAGGGGAAGAGAAAATATGGAGGAGAGGGGGGAAGGTGTATTCGGCCAAGGTGTAGAAGAGGGGGTTGTGTTGTGTGAAAATGAAGAAGGATGGAGGGTTTATATAGTGAGGGGAGAGGGGGTAGGTTCGGCTATTTAGGGTGGGTTTGGGTGGGAAAGAAATTTTAAATTTTAAAGGTATGTGGGGTTTATGGGAAAGAGTGGATGGATGTGAGTGGTGAAGGGGGGTAATTGGAAAGAGAGATTGAGGTGATTGGTGAATGGTTTTTGGGGAAGAATGTTTATGGGGAAAAGAGGATGAATGCAAAGAAGAGGAGAGAAGGTGAGTTGAGGTAGGTGGGGTCCTGTGGGGTCCACAGATCTTGGGATGATCCTGTGGGGTCCACAGATTCTGAGGTGCCAAGGATTTACATCCCTGCACCAATTAGGCATGTAAAACGCCTTTGCATACAATTCTGGCGTTTAAACGCCGAAGTGATGCTTATTTTGGGCGTTCAACGCCCAATTGCAGCATGTTTCTGGCGTTGAACGCCAGTTCCATGCTTGTTTCTGGCGTTCAGCGCCAGCTCTCCTCAGGGTATATTCCTGGCGTTTAAACGCCAGGATGCTGCTTCTTTCTGGCGTTCAACGCCAGATCCATGCTCTGTTCTGGCGTTGAACGCCAGCCAGATGCTTCTTACTGGCGTTTGAACACCAGTAAGTCCTTCCTCCAGGGTGTGATTTTTCTTCTGCTATTTTTGATTCTGTTTTTAATTTTAGTATTTTTTTCGTGACTCCACATGATCATGAACCTAATAAAATATTAAAGAAAAATAAAAGGAAAATAAAATTAGATAAATAAAAATTGGGTTGCCTCCCAATAAGCGCTTTTTTAATGTTAATAGCTTGACAATGGGCTCTCATGGAGCCACACAGGTGATCAGTCAATGTTGTAGACTCCCAACACCAAACATAGAGTTTGGATGTGGGGATTCAACACCAAACTTAGAGTTTGGCTTTGGCCTCCCAACACCAAACTTAGAATTTGATTGTGGGGGCTCTGTTTGACTCTGTACTGAGAGAAGCTTTTCATGCTTCCTTTCCATTGTTAAAGAAGAATACCCTTGGGTCTTAAATACAAGGTAGTCCCCATTCAATTGAAGGACTAATTCACCTCTGTTAACATCTATCACAGCTCCTACTGTGGCTAGGAAAGGTCTTCCAAGGATGACGCATTCATCTTCCTCCTTCTTAGTGTCTAAGATTATGAAATCAGCAGGATTGTAAAGGCCTTCAACCTTTACCAACACGTCCTCTACCAATCCATAAGCTTGTATTACTAACATGTCTGCCATTTGCAATGAGAATATGGCAGGATGTACCTCAATGATCCCCAACTTCTCCATTACAGAGAGTGGCATAAGATTTATGCCTGACCCTAGGTCACACGGAGCCTTTTCAAAGGTCATGGTGCCTATGGTACAGGGTATTAAGAATTTACCAGGATCTTATTTCTTTTGAGGTAAAGTTTGCTGAACCTATGTATCTCGTTCACCAATGAGCAAGGGAGGTTCATCTTCCCAAGTCTCATTACCAAACAACTTGGCATTCAGCTTTATGATAGCTCTTAGATATTGAGCAACTTGCTCTCCAGTTACATCTTCATCCTTTTTAGAGGAAGAATAGTTTTCAGAGCTCATGAATGGCAGAAGGAGGTTTAATGGGATCTCTATGGTCTCTATATGATCTTCAGATTCCTTTAAATCCTCAATAAGGAACTCCTTCTTGCTTGAGAGACGTCCCCTGAGGTCTTCCTCATTGGGGTTCACGTCCTCTCCTTCCTCTCTAGGTTCGGCCATGTTGATTATGTCAATGGCCTTGTACTCTCTTTTTGGATTCTCTTCAGTATTACTTGAGAGAGTACTAGGAGGAGTTTCAGTGATTTTCTTACTCAGCTGGCCCACTTGTGCCTCCAAATTTCTAATGGAGGACCTTGTTTCACTCATGAAGCTTAAAGTGGCCTTAGACAGATCAGAGACTATATTTGCTAAGTTAGAGGTGCTCTGCTCAGAATTCTCTGTCTGTTGCTGAGAAGATGATGGAAAAGGCTTGCCATTGCTAAACCTATTTCTTCCACCATTATTAAAGCCTTGTTGAGGCTTTTGTTGATCCTTCCATGAGAAATTTGGATGATTTTTCCATGAAGAATTTTAGGTGTTTCCATAAGATTCACCCATGTAATTTACCTTTGCCATTGCAGGGTTTTCAGGATCATAAGCTTCTTCTTCAGAAGATGCCTCTTTAGTACTGTTGGATGCATTTTTCCATCCATTCAGACTTTGAGAAATCATGTTGACTTGCTGAGTCAACATTTTGTTCTGAGCCAATATGGCATTCAGAGCATCAATTTCAAGAACTTCCTTCCTCTGAGGCGTCCCATTATTCACGGAATTCCTCTCAGAAGTGTACATGAATTAGTTATTTGCAACCATTTCAATAAGTTCCTGAGCTTCTGCAGGCATTTTCTTTAGGTGAATGGATCCACCTGCAGAGTGGTCCAGTGACATCTTAGAGAACTCAGACAGACCATAATAGAATATATCTATCATGGTCCATTCTGAAAACATGTCATAAGGACACTTTTTGGTCATCTGCTTGTATCTTTCCCAAGCTTCATAGAGGGATTCACCATCTTTTTGCTTGAAGGTCTGAACATCCACTCTAAGCTTGCTCAACTTTTGAGGAGGAAAGAATTTAACCAAGAAGGCCGTGACCAGCTTATCCCAAGAGTCCAGGCTATCTTTAGGTTGTGAGTCCAACCATGTTCTAGCTCTGTCTCTTACAGCAAAAGGGAAAAGCATGAGCCTGTAGACTTCAGGATCTACTCCATTAGTCTTAACAGTCTCACAGATCTGCAAGAACTCAGTTAAAAACTGGTAGGGATCTTCTTATGGAAGTCCATGAAACTTGCAGTTTTGTTGCATTAGAGCAACTAGTTGAGGTTTCAGCTCAAAATTATTTGCCCCAATGGCAGGAATTAAGATGTTTCTTCCATCAAACTTGGAAGTAGGTGTAGTATAATCACCAAGCATCCTCCTTGCATTGTTGTTGTTGGGTTTGGCTGCCATATCCTTTTCTTGTTCGAAAATTTCAGTAAGGTTGTCTTTGGATTGTTGTAATTTAGCTTCTCTTAGTTTCCTCTTCAGAGTCCTTTCAGGTTCAGGATCAGCTTCAACAAGAATGCCTTTTTCCTTATTCCTGCTCATATGAGAAAGAAGAGAATAGAAAAGGAAGAGAAATCCTCTATGTCACAGTATAGAGATTCCTTTATGTTAGTAGAAGAAGAAAGGGAATAAGAGCGAAGAAGAATGAATAATCCAAACACAAGGGTGAGGATAGGGGCAGTGATTTGAGATGAAGAGAAGTGTTAGTAAATGAATGAATAAATATAATAAGATGAGAGAGAAGTTTTCGAAAATAATTTTTGAAAAGGAGTTAATGATTTTCGAAAATTAAGATAAGAAATAAAATTAAAATTAAAATTTAAAACAATTAATTAATTAAAAAAAATTTTGAAAAAGAGGGAGGTATTTTCGAAAATTAGAGAGAGAAAAGTTGTTAGGTAGTTTTGAAAAAGATAAGAAATAAACAAAAAGCCAAATAGTTAGTTGAAAAAAATTTGAAAATCAATTTTGAAAAGATAAGAAGATAAGAAGATATTTTGAAATCAAATTTTTGAAAAAGATAAAATTTTGAAAAAGGTATGATAAAAAGATATGATTAAAAAGATATGGTTGGAAAAGATTTAATATTTTTTTAAAATTAAAATTAATTACTTGACTAACAAGAAACTAAAAGATATGATTCTAGAATTTAAAGATTGAACCTTTTTTAACAAGAAAGTAACAAACTTCAAATTTTTGAACCAATCACATTACTTGTTAGTTAAGTTTCGAAAATTTTGAAATAAAATTAAGAAAAGATTTTGAAAATAATTTTTGAAATTTTCGAAAATCATAAAAGAAAAATGAAAAAGATTTTATTTTTGAAAAAGTTTTGAAAAAGATATGATTTTTAAATTTGAAAAATTGACTTGACTTATAAGAAACAACTAATTTTAAAATTTTTTTTGACTAAGTCAACTCAAATTTTCGAAATTTTGAGAGAAAAAAGGGAAAAGATATATTTTTTATTTTTTTGAATTTTTAATGATGAGAGAAAAAAATACAATTATGACCCAAAACATGAAAATTTTGGATCAAAACATATGATGCATGCAAGAACACTATGAATGTCAAGATGAACACCAAGAACATTTTGAAGATCATGATGAACATCAAGAACATATTTTTGAAAAATTTTTTATGCAAAGAAAACATGCAAGACACCAAACTTAGAAATCTTTAATGTTTAGACACTATGAATGCAAAAATGCACATGAAAAACAATAAAAGATACAAAACAAGAAAACATCAAGATCAAACAAGAAGACTTACCAAGAATAACTTGAAGATCATGAAGAACACCATGCATGGATTTTCGAAAAATGCATAAATTTTTAGAAAAATACAATTGACACCAAACTTAAAGGTTGACTAAAGACTCAAACAAGAAACACAAAATATTTTTTATTTTTATGATTTTATTATTTTTTTGTATTTTATTTTATATTTTTCGAAAAACATATAGGAAAAAGAAAGTAATGAATCCAAAGTCCTCAATCAAAATCCTATGAATTAGGCATGGCTTAATAGCCAGCCAAGCTAAAACATGTTATATGAAACTCTAGAATTCATTCTTGAAAACTCTAAATATTTTTGAAAATAGGTCATAAATTTTTGAAAGATTTTTGAAAAATTTTTTTTCGAAAATAAAACAAAAAGAAAATTACCTAATCTGAGCAACAAGATGAACCGTTAGTTGTCCAAACTCGAACAATCCCCGGCAACGGTGCCAAAAACTTGGTGTTGTTGCCGGATCAGAAAAACTTGGTGCTGTTGTTGCACGTAATTGTGATTCAAACAATCCCTGGCAACGGCGCCAAAAACTTGGTGCACGAAATTGTGATCTCTTATAATGGCATTCAACTTGGTGTGCGCATTTACTAACTCAGCACTTTCTTCACAACCTCGCACAACTAACCAGCAAGTGCACTGGGTCGTCCAAGTAATAAACCTTATGTGAGTAAGGGTCGATCCCACGGAAATTGTTGGTATGAAGCAAGCTATGGTCATCTTGTAAATCTCAGTCAGGCAGATAATAAATGGTTATGGAGTTTTCGAATAATAATAATAAATAAACAGAAAATAAAGATAGAAATACTTATGTAGATCATCGATGGGAATTTCAAATAGGCGTATGAAGATGCTTTGCTCCTTCTGAATCTTTGCTTTCCTACTGCCTTCATCCAATCCTTCTTACTCCTTTCCATGGCAAGCTGTATGTAGGGCATCACCATTGTCAATGGCTACATCCCATCCTCTCAGTGAAAAAGGTTCAAATGCTCTGTCACGGCACGGCTAATCATCTATCGGTTCTCGATCATGTCGGAATAGAATCCCTTGATTCTTTTGCGTTTGTCATCACGCCCAACAATCGCGAGTTTGAAGCTCGTCAGAGTCATTCAATCCCGGAATCCTACTCGGAATACCACAGACAAGGTTTAGACTTTCCGGATTCTCATGAATACCGCCATCAATTCTAGCTTATACCACGAAGACTCTGATCTCACGGAATGGAAGGCTCGATTGTCAGGCGAGGGCAACCATGCGTCGTGCATCAGGAATCCAAGAGATACACACTCTAGCTTTCGCTTGTAGAACGGAAGTGGTTGTCAGGCACGCGTTCATAGGGACGGATGATGATGAGTGTCACAGATTATCACATCCATCAGGTTGAAGTACGAGTAGTATCTTAGAACAGAAATAAGATTGAATTTGAATAAAAGATAGTAGTAATTGCATTAAAACTCGAGGTACAGCAGAGCTCCACACCCTTAATCTATGGTGTGTAGAAACTCCACCGTTGAAAATACATAAGTGATGAAGGTTCAGGCATGGTCGAATGGCCAGCCTCCAAAACGTGATCACAGGATCAAAAATACAATCCAGGATCTCTAATACAATAATAAAATGTCCTATTTATACTAGACTAGCTACTAGGGTTTACAAAAGTAAGTAATTGATGCAGAAATCCACTTCCGGGGCCCACTTGGTGTGTGCTTGGGCTGAACTCTAGCTTTACACGTGCAGAGGCTTCTTTTGGAGTTGAACGCCAAGTTGTAACGTGTTTTTGGCGTTCAACTCTGGTTCGTGACGTGTTTCTGGCGTTTGACTCTAGAATGCAGCGTGGAACTGGCATTGAGCGCCAGTTTACGTCATCTAATCTCGAATAAAGTATGAACTATTATATATTGCTGGAAAGCTCTGGATGTCTACTTTCCAACACCATTGAGAGCACACCATTTGAAGTTCTGTAGCTCCAGAAAATCCATTTTGAGTGCAAGGAGGTCAGAATCCAACAGCATCAGCAGTCCTTTGTCAGCCTTTTATCAGAGTTTTGCTCAGGTCCCTCAATTTCAGCCAGAAAATACCTGAAATCACAGAAAAATACACAAACTTATAGTAAAGTCCAAAAATATGAATTTAGCATAAAAACTAATGAAAACATCCCTAAAAGTAACTATATCCTATTAAAAACTACCTAAGAACAATGCCAACAAGCGTATAAATTATCCGCTCATCAAAAACTGACATCTAGAGCTTTCCATCAATTTATAATAGTTCGTACGTTGCTTCGGATTAGAAGGACCAAAACTAGCGTCCAACACCAGCCTCCTGCCCCCTTCCAGGCATCCAGCGCCCAAGGAGAAGAGACCAGCATCCAAACGCCCAAAGAGGACCCCCTATCTAGTGTTCAATACCCTAGAGGCCTCATAGCACGTGGATCTCATTAAAGTTTAGCCCAAACACTAACCAAGTTGGCTCTAGAAGTGGATTTTAGCACTAAAATAACTGTTTTACCATTACTAGTCATTAGTTTAGTATTTAAAGGAAAAGAACAACCTTGTTTAGGATCTTCTTCCTTCTTCGGCCACTTTACACCATATTTTCATTTGACACATTGTATTTTCTATCAGTATGAGTTTCTAAACCTCCTAGGTTGAGGGGAGGAGCCCTGCTGAGTTTTATGGATTAATAAAGGTACTACTGTTCTTTCTCAATTTGTGTTTGATTTTCTATTCTAAGATGTATATTCGTTCTTCATCAATATGAATGCGTTAAACTGGCATAAGGTTATCACATTCTACATGGGTTCAGAGTGCGTCTTTCATCGAACAATGATGAACCACCAGCTTGATTTTGCATCTCTTAGACGGCTAATCCACAACTTCGTTGGGAACTTCTCGAGACACCAGTTCAGCTGATTTACGGGGAGATTAGGGTATCTATGGTAGAGGCTAGAACCTAAAGGCGCAGCATCCTATGATCTGGAAGATCCGACCTTGTCTGTGGCATTTTGAGTAGGATCACTAAAGAGAATGGATTGCAGGAGCGTCACCCTCAAACAGAATGGATCCGCACTAACCCTTGGGTTCAGATCAAGAGGAGTATTGGCTGCCGCTCAAACCAGCATCAATCACATACAGCCTTATATAGAAGAAATCATTCACAATTGAAGAAGTCAGTAATACCAGAGATAATCCAAAAGGACAAACCATCTCCAAACCTTAACCAATTCTTTATCACTGTTTACATTCCAATTCACAAATTATTTTAAACACTTTTCTTTATTCCTTTAATGTAATTAAACCTAAATCCAACAACTCTTCTATCTACCTAACTAAGACCTGCAAGATAACTATAGCTTGGTTCAAACCACAATCCTTGTGGGATCGTACCTGACTCACTCAGGTAATACTTGGCGACCCAGTGCACTTGCTGGTTTAGTTGTACAAAGCGCGGGAATTTGTGCACCAAGTTTTTGGCACCGTTGCCGAGGATTGTTCGAGTTTGGACTACTGACGGATTATCTTGTTCCCTATATCAGGTATTTTTTTGTTTGAGTTTTTTATTTTTATTTTCTTCTTCTCTATTTTCAAAAAAAAATTAAAAACCTTTTCAAAAATATTTTTATTTTTCTTTGTTTAATCTTTGTTCTTAGTTTGAGTCTTTTTGTTTTTGTTCTTGGTTAAATTTTCGAAATTTTGAGTCTTTTTTTCAAAAATAGTTTCTTTGGTTAAATCTTGTGCGAAATTTTAAGTTTGGTGTCTTTTGCATGTTCTTGTTTTCTTTGAGTTTTTTTAGTTTTGTTCTTGGTGTTCTTTTTAATCTTCAAAGTGTTCTTCTGTTTTCTTTTTGTTTTGATCCTAAAAATTTTTAAGTTTGATGTCCCTTTGTGTTTTTCCTTCAAATTTTCGAAAACTAGGTGGTTTTGATCTAAAAATTTTTAAGTTTTGTGTCTTTTACTTGTTTTTCTCTTTCCTCATTAAATTCAAAAATAAAAAAATATTTTTCTATTTTTATATTTATTAAATTTTTAAAAAATTTTAAATAAAAATTCAGATTTTAATTTCAAAATTTTATCTTATCTTATCTTAGTTTTAAAAATCAAAATTCAAATCTTTTCAAATCAAATATTTTCAAAAAAAATCCTATCTTTTTCAAAATCTTATCTTATCCTTTTATCTTTCTTCAAAATTAAAAAAAAAAATTATCTTATCTTATTTCAATTTTCAAAATTCAATTTTTAAAATTTCAAATTTCAAATTTCAAACTTTAAAATCAAATTTTTTTCAAAATTAAATTTCAAATCTTATCTTTTTCAAATTTTTTTTATATCTTTTCAAACTCTTGTCTTATCTTTTCTAATTTCAACTTTTAAGATTAAATCTTTTTCAAATTTTTTTAATTTCTTATCTTATCTTTTCTTATCTTTTCTAATTTCAAATTTTTAAGTTCAAATCTTTTCTAACCTCCTATCTTATCTTATTTTCAAATCTTTTCTTAATTAATTACTTAACTCCTCTTTCTTCTTTTTCGAAACTTCCTAACTACTTCTTTTCTCTCCTAATTTTCAAAAATTCCTTCTTCTTTTCCCTCTTCTATTATCGAAAATTCACTAACTAATTTTCAATTCTTTTTAATTTATTAACCTTAGTTTTCGAAAAGAATAAATAAATAAAATAAAAACATTTTAATTCTTATTTATCTCTTTTATTTCTAATTCTTTTCTTCTTTACTTCTATTTATTCGAACTCCTCTTCTCCTATTTTTAAAATATTCTTCTTCCCCTTCTTCCACCTTTACTTTTCTATCTTCCTCTTCTTTCTTTACATCTCACTAGGAGCCTTCTATACTCAAATTAGACATAGAAGCTTCCCTTCTTTCTTTTCTTCTTTTCTTGTTTATGACCAGGAATAGGGATAAAGAACCCCGCTTTAATCTTGATCCTGAATCTGAAAGGACTTTAAAGAAAAGCTTACAACAAGCTATAGCATAACACTCCGGAAGAAACCTTTCAGAAAATTTTGAACAAAAAATCAGAGACATGGCCGAACCTGAAGGAGAGGCAAGAAAGGTTCTTGGTGACTTCACCATGCCTACCTCTGACTTTTATGGCAGGAGTATCTCTGTACCTGCCATTGGAGCTAACAATTTTGAGCTTAAGCCTCAGTTAGTCTCTCTTCTGCAACAGAACTGCATATTCCATAGACTTCTAATGGAAAATCCACATTAGTTCTTAGCTGAATTCTTGCAGATCTATGATACTGTCAAGACCAATGGAGTAAATCCTGAGGTATATAAACTTATGCTCTTTCCCTATGCTGTAAGGGACAGAGCTAAGATATGGTTGGACTCTCAACCAAAAGGGAGCCTAGACTCTTGGGAAAGGCTAGTTAATGCTTTTCTGGCTAAATTCTTTCCCCCTCAAAGGTTGAGCAAAATTTGAGTGGAAGTTCAAACCTTCAGACAAAGAGAAGGTGAATCCTATGAAGCTTGGGAAAGATACAAGCAATTGATCAGGAGATGTCCTCCTCATATGCTCTCAGAATGGTCTATCATAGGCGTATTCTATGATGGTCTGTCTGAGATGTCCAAAATTTCATTGGACAGCTTTGTAGGTGGATCACTCCACTTGAAAAATTGCCTGCAAAAATAAGAGAACTCCTTTAGATGGTTGCAAACAACCAATTCATGTACACTTCTAAAAGAAATCCTATAAACCATGGGATCTCTCAGAAGAAAGGAGTTCTTGAAGTTGACACTCTGAATGCCATATTGGCCCAGAACAAGATCTTGGCCCAACAAGTCAATATGACCTCCTAGCATTTGATTGGAATGCAAACTGCAGTTGGCAGTACCCAAGAAGTATCTCCTAATGTAGATGCTTATGACCCTGACCAACCCACTATAGAGGAGGTAAATTACATGGGAGAACCCTAGGGAAACACCAACAACCCTTCATGGAAGAATCATCCTAACCTCTCATGGAAGGATCAACAGAAACCTCAGCAAGGTTTCAATAACAATCAAGGGGGAATAATCCAAAATAGGTTCAACAACAGACCACCATTCCCATCTTTTCAAGGGAATATGGAGACCTCTAAGCAGAGCCTTTCTGACTTAGTCACTCTGGTCTCCAACATCTCCAAGACCACTCAGAGTTTCATAACTAAAATAGTGTTCTCCATTAGAAATTTGGAGGTACAAGTTGGTTAGCCGAGCAAGAGGATCCCTGAGACTCCTCCTAACACTCTTCCTAGTAACATTGAAGCGAACCCAAGAGAAGAGTGATAGGCCATCACCTCTGAGGCTAAGGCTGAATCTGGAGAAACTAGGAAGGCATTAAACGCCAGTGAAGAAGATTTCACTGGGCGTTCAACGCCCACAATGGCAGCAAGCTTGGCACTGAACGCTAGTGAGAAAGCCCTCACTTGGCGTTTAACGCCCATCCTGGTAGCAGAGCTGGGGTTTAACACCAGCCAGGGAGCACTAGCTGGGCGTTTAGTGCCCAAACAGACAGGAACTCTGGCGCTGAACGCTAGTGAGGAACCCCTCACTGGGCATTCAATGCCCAACCAGATAGGGAAGCTGGCATTGAACGCCAGCTAGGATATCCCTGCTGGGCATTCAACCCAAAAGGATAGAGGAACTGACGTTTAACGCCAGTAAGGGTGCATAGCATGGGCGTTCAACGCCCAAACAGCCAACAGAGTTGGCGTTAAACGCCAGTGAAGGCACACCCTCTGAGTGCTCAATACCCACTGGTACACGAAATCGTGATTCACACTTTTCACAACTCCGTGCTACTGAACAGCAAGTGCACTGGGTCGTCCAAGTAATACCTTACGTGAGTAAGGGTCGATCCCACAGAGATTGTCGGCTTGAAGCAAGCTATGGTTGTCTTGTAAATCTCAGTCAGGCAGATTCAAATGGTTATAAAGCTTTGATAATTAAAAGATAAATAAACATAAAATAAAGATAGAGATACTTATGTAATTCATTGGTGGGAATTTCAGATAAGCATATGGAGATGCGTTATTCCTTCTGAATCTCTGCTTTCCTACTGTATTCATTCAATCATTCATACTCCTTTCAATGGCAAGCTGTATGTTGGTGATCACCATTGTCAATGGCTACCTCCTGTCATCTCAGTGAAAATGGTCCTCTACGGTTCCTGTACAGCTAATCAACTGTCAAATTTCTCGTCTCGGATAAAAAACACCAGGCACAGCTACCGCATGGCTAATCAGCTGTTAATTCTTGATCGTGTCAGAAAAAGATCCAATGATCCTTTTGCGCACTGTCACTGCGCCCCACAGTCACGAGTTTGAAGCTCATCACAGTCATCCCTTCCCAGATCCTACTCGGAATACCACAGACAAGGTTTAGACTTTTCGGATCTCAGGAATGCTGCCAATTGATTCTAGCCTATACCACGAAGATTCTAATCTCGGATTCAGATGCTCTATTTTTAGGAGAGACGATGTAAATCGTTGAAGAAAGATCCAAGAGATATGCATTCAAGCTTGTTTTCATGTAGAACGGAAGTGTTTGTCAGGTACGCATTCATAAGTGAGAATGGTGATGAGTGTCACTTGATCATCACATTCATCATGTTCTTGTGTGCGAATGAATATCTTAGAATAAGATCGAATAAGCTTGAATTGAATAGAAGAACAATAGTACTTTGCATTAATTCATGAGGAACAGCAGAGCTCCACACTTTAATCTATGGTGTGTAGAAACTCTACCATTGAAAATACATAAGTGATAATGGTGTTCATTGGCTTGGGTCCCAGAGGGGGAACCAGAATAACCAAGACCAAGGTCTAAGGACTAAACGTCCAAAGATATCAGTACAATAGTAAAAGTCCTATTTATACTAAACTAGTTACTAGGGTTACAAAAATAAATAAATGATGCAAAAATCCACTTCCGGGCCCACTTAGTGTGTGCTTGGGCTGAGCATTGAGCTTTCACATGTAGAGACTTTTCTTGGAGTTAAACACCAGCTTTTATGCCAGTTTGGGCGTTTAACTCCAGCTTGTATCCTGTTTCTAGCGTTTAACGCCAGAATAGGGCAGAAAGTTGGCATTTGAACGCCAGTTTACGTCGTCAAAACTCGGGCAAAGTATAGACTATTATAGATTTCTAGAAATCCCTGGATGTCTACTTTCCAATGCAATTGAGATCATGCCAATTGGATTTCTGTAGCTCCAGAAAATTCATTTCGAGTACAGGGAGGTCAGAATCCAACAGCATCTGCAGTCCTTTTTCAGCATCTGAATCAGATTTTTGCTCAGGTCCCTCAATTTCAGCAAGAAAATACCTGAAATCACAAAAAAAAAACACACAAACTCATAGTAAAGTCCATAAATGTGATTTTTGCATAAAAACTAATAATTATTTACTAAAAACTAACTAAATCATATTAAAAACTACCTAAAAACAATGCCAAAAGACGTATAAATTATCCGCTCATCACCCACTCAAGAAAGTCCTATTCAAGAACTGAAGGAAGCCAAGGCTCACATAGAGACCATAGAGGCTCCTTTGCATGCACTTCTGCAGTGAATGAGTTCTGATGAATACTCATCCTCTGATGAGGATGAAGACTTTAGGGAAGAGCAAGTTGCTCGGTACCTAGGAGCTTTTATGAAGCTGAATGCCAAGTTATTTGGTACAAGCCTCTGGAGGTAGAACCTCCATTGCTTTCCAAAAAACTCAATGCTTTGGTTTAGCAGAAGCTACCTCAGAAGCTTTCAGATTATGGACGCTTCCTGATTCCTTGTACCATAGGCACCATGACCTTTGAGAAGGCTCTCTGTGACCTAGGGTCAAGCATAAACCTCATGCCACTCTATGTGATGGAGAAGCTGGGAATCTTTGAGGTACAAGCTGCAAACATCTCATTAGAGATGGCAGACAAGACAATAAAAAAGTCATATGGCTTAGTAGAGGATGTCTTGATAAAGGTTGAAGACCACTACATCCCTGTAAACTTCACAGTCTTGGACATAGAAGAGGATGAGGATGATTCTATCATCCTAGGAAGACTTCTCCTAGCTACCACAAAAGCCATGATTAATGTGGCAAAGGGAGAAATGGTTTTCCAACTAGGAGAGGACTATATCTTGTTCAAGATGTCCAATCCCAAATCTCCCTTTGATAAGAAAGAGACAGTGGTGCAATACCTAGTGTTCCAACCCTCTCTTTCTGTGCAGAGCTTTACAGAGTCCCCAGACATTAATTCTAAGTTTGGTGTTAGGCAGCCATCAATAAGCTCTAAGAACAAAGGTACCAGTAAGAAAGTACCTAAAGGCTGGAGGGACAAGAAAGTCCCCACCAAAGGCTTCTCACCTGGCATGAGAGTTGTCTTCACCAAGAAACCAGTCATAATACCACATACAGTGAGTCGTGTCCTATCTCTAGAGTATGTGGAGCTCATTCATGAAAAGACAGGAAGAAAGTTCACTGTAAGGGGCGAAACTCTGATCCCATACTCACCTCCGAAAGGAGCTAACTGTCAAGCTAGTGATGTTAAAGAAGTGCTTGTTGGGAGGCAACCCAATCTTAGTTAATTTTTTTACTTTCTTTTGTTTTATTTTTCTTTAATTTATAATTTAGGTTCATGATCATATGAAGCAGTCAGAACAGAGACAGAAATGTCAAAGCAGTGAAAACATAACACTTTGGATGGAGTGTTGATGAGCGGATAATTTATACGCTTTTTGGCATTATTTTTAGTATGTTTTAGTTAGTTTTTATTATATTTTTATTAGTTTTTAGTTAAAATTAACTTTTCTGGACTTTACTATAAGTTTGTGTGTTTTTCTGTGATTTCAGGTATTTTCTGGCTGAAATTGAGGGATCTGAGCAAAAATCTGATTCAGAGGCTGAAAAGGACTGCAGATGCTGTTGGATTCTGACCTCCCTACACTCGACGTGAATTTTCTGGAGCTACAGAAGTCCAATTGGCGCGCTCTCAACGGCGTTGGAAAGTAGACATCCTGGGATTTCCAGCAATGTATAATAGTCCATACTTTGCCCGAGATTTGATGGCCCAAACTGGCGTTCCAAATCAGCTCAAAACTGCCCGGCGTTAAACGCCGGAACTGGCACAAAAATGGGAGTTAAACGCCCAAACTGGCATAAAAGCTGGCGTTTAACTCCAAGAGAAGTCTCTACACGAAAATGCTTCAATGCTCAGCCCAAGCACACACCAAGTGGGCCCGGAAGTGGATTTTTATGTCATTTACTCATTTCTGTAAACCCTAGGCTACTAGTTCTCTACAAATAGGACCTTTTACTATTGTATTATCATCTTTGGATCATTTTAGATCTTTTGATCATCTTTAGATCTTTGAATCTTTTGATCACGTTTTGGGGGCTGGCCATTCGGCCATGCCTAGACCTTGTTCTTATGTATTTTCAACGGTGGAGTTTCTAGACACCATAGATTAAGGTGTAGAGCTCTGCTGTACCTCAAGTATTAATGCAATTACTATTGTTCTTCTATTCAATTCAGCTTGTTCTTATTCCAAGATATTCATTCGCACTCAAGAACTTGATGAATGTGATGATTATGTGACGCTCATCATCATTCTCACTTATGAACGCGTGCCTGACAACCACTCCCATTCTACAAGCAAACAAGGCTTGAATGTTTATCTCTTGGATTCCTTAATCGGAATCTTCGTGGTATAAGCTAGAATTGATGGCGGCATTCAAGAGAATCTGGAAGGTCTAAACCTTGTCTGTGGTATTCTGAGTAGGATTCAATGATTGAATGACTGTGACGAGCTTCAAACTCCTGAAGGCTGGGCGTTAGTGACAGACGCAAAAGAATCAATGGATTCTATTCCAACCTGATTGAGAACCGACAGATGATTAGCCATGCCGTGACAGGGTGCGTTGAACATTTTCACTAAGAGGACGGGACTGTAGCCACTGACAACGGTGATGCCCAACATACAGCTTGCCATGGAAAGGAGTAAGAAGGATTGGATGAAGACAGTAGGAAAGCAGAGAGATGGAAGGGACAGAGCATCTCCATACGCTTATCTGAAATTCTCACCAATGAATTATATAAGTATCTCTATCCTTGTTTTATGTTTTATTCATAAATCATCCATAACCATTTGAATCTGCCTGACTGAGATTTACAAGGTGACCATAGCTTGCTTCATACCAACAATCTCCGTGGGATCGACCCTTACTCGCGTAAGGTTTATTACTTGGACGACCCAGTGCACTTGCTGGTTAGTTGTGCGAAGTTGTGATAAAGAGTTGAGATTGCAATTGAGCGTACCATGTTGATGGTGCCATTGATGATCACAATTTTGTGCACCAAGTTTTTGGCGCCATTTCCGGGGATTGTTCGAGTTTGGACAACTGACGGTTCATCTTGTTGCTTAGATTAGGTATTTATCTTCAGAGTTCTTAAGAATGAATTCTAGTGTTTCAAGGTGATGTTCTTATCATCACCAAAGCTGATTGATTCTCATCAATTTAGCTCTTGAATGCAATGTCCTGCTGAAGCTTGGCTAACCATGTCTAATTTATTTAGACTGAAGCTTTAGACTAACATTGCATGATTCCTGGAATTCTCATTAAGAATTTGGATATCTTTATTTTCTTCTTCTACTTAACTTTCAAAATCATAAAAACCAAAAATATTGTATGTTTCTTGTTGAGTCTAGTATCTCATGTTAAGTTTGGTGTCAATTGCATGTTTCTGTTCTTCTTGCATTTTTCGAATTCATGCATGTGTCTTCATTAATCTTCAAGATGTTCTTGATGACTTCATTGCTCTGATCTTTAAATTCTCTTAACTTGAGTGTTTTGTGTTTCTCATGTGCATTCTCATTTTGTTAGTGTTAGTAGTATACAAACTTCTAAGTTTGGTGTCTTGCATGCATTGTTATTTGATTTTAGTTGCATTTTGATTATTCCTCATTATTAAAAATCCAAAAATATTTTTAATTTGTGTCTTTTCAAGTCAATAATACAGAGAATTGAAGTTTCAGAACATACAACAGAGGAATTACACAGAAAAAGCTGGGCGTTCAAAACGCCCAGTGAGGAAGGCAAACTGGCATTTAAACGCCAGCCAGGGTGCCTGGCTGGGCGTTTAACGCCCGAAAAGGGTAGTGCTTTGGGCGTTAAACGCCAGAATGTGCACCATTCTGGGCGTTTAACGCCAGGATGGCACAAAAGGGAAAATTTTGTTTTCAAATGAAATTTTTTTCAAGTTTTCAAAGTTTCTCAAAATCAAATCTTTTTCAAATCATATCTTTTCAATCAAATCTTTTTCAAAATCAATTTCTATCCATTTTCAAAAATACTTGCTATCGATTAATGATTTAATTCAACATTTCAAGTATGTTGCCTTTTCTGTTGAGAAAGGTTTAATGTTTGAATCATATCTTTTCTTGTTAGTCAAGTCATTATTTTTTTAAAATCAAATCTTTTTAAATTGTTTTTCAAATCATATCTTTTCAATCATATCTTTTTAAAACCATAACTTTTTAATCACATCTTTTTCAAAATAGTTTTCAATCATATCTTTTTAATTTCTAATTTCAAAATCTTTTTCAAAAATCACTTGATATTTTTTCCAATCTTAGTTTTCGAAAATCAATTAGTGTTTTTCAAAATGTTTTTAAAACCTTTTACTTAATTTTCAAAAATTTCTTCCCCTTTTCTCACATCCTTCAATTTATGGACTAAATGAACAATTCGAACTCCATCTCTCTTGATAAGTTCGAATTCTTCTACTTCTTCCTTCTATTTTTCTTTTCCTCTGACACCTCTATACTGTGACATAGAGGATTCCATACTTTCTTGTTCTCTTCTCTTTCATATGAGCAGGAGCAAAGACAAAAGCATTCTTGTTGAGGCTGACCCTGAACCTGAAAGGACCTTGAAGCGAAAGCTAAGAGAAGCTAAGGCACAACTCTCTGTAGAGGACCTAACAGAAATCTTCAAAGAAGAAGAACCCATGGCAGCCGAAAACAACAACAATGCCAACAATGCAAGGAAGGTGCTGGGTGGCTTTACTGCACCTACTCCCAAATTCTATGGGAGAAGCATCTCTATCCCTGCCATTGGAGCAAACAACTTTGAGCTTAAGCCTCAATCAGTTTCTCTAATGCAACAGAATTGCAAGCTCCATAGACTTCCATTGGAAGATCCTCATCAGTTTTTAGCTGAGTTCTTGCAAATCTGTGACACTGTCAAGACCAATGGGGTTGACCCTGAGGTCTACAGACTTATGCTATTCCCTTTTGCTGTAAGAGACAGAGCTAGGATATGGTTGGATTCACAACCTAAAGAAAGCCTGAACTCTTGGGAAAAGCTAGTCAATGCCTTCTTGGCAAAGTTCTTTCCACCTCAAAAATTGAGTAAGCTTAGAGTGGAAGTCCAAACCTTTAGACAGAAGGAAGGAGAATCCCTCTATGAAGCTTGGGAAAGATACAAACAATTGATCAGAAAGTGTCCTTCTGACATGCTTTCTGAATGGAGCATCATAGGTATTTTCTATGACGGTCTCTCTGAACTATCCAAGATGTCATTGGATAGCTCTGCTGGAGGATCTCTTCATTCTAAGAAGACCCCTACAGAAGCTCAAGAACTAATTGAAATGGTTGCAAATAACCAATTCATGTACACTTCTGAAAGGAATCCTGTGAACAATGGGGCAAATCAGAGGAAAGGAGTTCTTGAGATTGATACTCTGAATGCCATATTGGCTCAGAACAAAATATTGACTTAGCAAGTCAATTTGATTTCTCAAAGTCTGTCTGGAATGTAAGCTGCACCAGGCAGTACTAAGGACGCTTCATCTGAAGAAGAAGCTTATGATCCAGAGAACCCTTCAATGGAAGAGGTGAATTACATGGGAGAACCCTATGGAAACACCTATAATTCTTCATGGAGAAATCATCCAAATCTCTCATGGAAGGATCAACAGAGACCTCAACAAGGTTTCAACAACAATAATGGTGGAAGAAACAGGTTTAGCAATGGCAAGCCTTTTCCATCATCTTCTCAGCAACAGACAGAGAATTCTAAGCAGAACCACTCTGACTTAGCAACCATGGTCTCTGATCTAATCAAAACCACTCAAAGTTTCATGACTGAAACAAGGTCCTCCATTAGGAATTTGGTGGCATAAGTGGGACAGCTGAGCAAAAAAATTACTGAACTCCCTCCTAGTACTCTTCCAAGCAATACAAAAGAAAATCCAAAAGGAGAGTGCAAGGCCATCAACATGGCTGAATTTGGAGAGGAGGGAGAGGCAGTGAACGCCACTGAGGAAGACCTCAATGGACGTCCACTGGCCTCCAATGAGTTCCCTAATGAGGAACCATGGGAATCTGAGGCTCACACTGAGACCATAGAGATTCCAATGGATTTACTTCTGCCATTCATGAGCTCTGATGAGTATTCTTCCTCTGAAGAGGATGAACATGTCACTGAAGAGCAAGTTGCTAAATACCCTGGAGCAATCATGAAGCTAAATGACAAGTTATTTGGCAACGAGACTTGGGAGGATGAACCTCCTTTGCTCACCAAAGAACTGGATGACTTGTCTAGGCAGAAATTACCTCAAAAGAGACAAGATCCTGGGAAGTTTTCAATACCTTGTACCATAGGCACCCTGACCTTTAAGAAGGCTCTTTGTGACCTAGGGTCAAGTGTAAACCTCATGCCTCTCTCTGTAATGGAGAAGCTAGGGATCTTTGAGGTGCAAGCTGCAAGAATCTCACTAGAGATGGCAGACAATTCAAGAAAACAAGCTTATGGACTTGTAGAGGATGTTTTGGTAAAGATTGAAGACCATTATGTTCCTGCTGATTTCATAGTCCTAGAGACTGGGAAGTGCATGGATGAATCCATCATCCTTGGCAGACCCTTCCTAGCCACAGCAAAGGCTGTGATTGATGTGGACAGAGGAGAATTGATCATTCAAGTGATTGAAGAATCCTTTGTGTTTAAGGCTCAAGGATATCCCTCTATCACCATGGAGAGGAAGCATGAAGAGCTTCTCTCAAAACAGAGTCAAACAGAGCCCCCACAGTCAAACTCTAAGTTTGGTGTTGGGAGGCCACAACCAAATTCTAAGTTTGGTGTTGAACCCCCACATTCAAACTCTAAGTTCGGTGTTGGGAGGTTCCAACTTTGCTTTGAGTATCTTTGAGGCTCCATGAGAGCCTACTGTCAAGCTACTGAGATTAAAGAAGCGCTTGTTGGGAGGCAACCCAATGTTATATTTAATCTATTTTCCTTTGTTATTTTATGTTTTCTGTAGGTTGATGATCATGGGAAGTCACAATATCAATTGAAAAAGCAAAAACAGAATGAAAAACAGAAAGAAAAATAGCACACCCTGGAGGAAGACCTTGCTGGCGTTTAAACGCCAGTAAGGGTAGCAAATGGGCATTTAACGCCCAGTCTGGCACCATTCTGGGCGTTTAACGCCAGAAAGGGGCACCAGACTGGCGTTAAATGCCAGGAAAGGGCAAGAAGTTGGCGTTAAACGCCAGAAATGGGCACCAGCCCGGCGTTTAACGCCAGAATTGGCATGAAGGGCATTTTTGCTCGCCACTTGGTGCAGGGATGACTTTTCCTTGACACCCAGGATCTGTGGACCCCACAGGATCCCCACCTACCCCACCACTCTCCCTCTTCTTCACCCATTCACCAATCACCTCAACACCTCTTCCCCAAAAAACCCTTCACCTATCAAATCCCATCTTTCTCTTCACCACTCACATCCATCCTTCATAAAACCTCACCTACCTGACCATTCAAATTCAAACCACTTTTCCACCCTCCCATAGCCGAACCCTACCCCTCTCTTCACCCCTATATAAACCCATCTTCACTCCTTCATTTTCACACAACCTAAACACTACTTCTCCCCCTTTGACCGAACCATAAGCCATCTCCATCTCCTCTATTTCTTCTTCTTCTACTCTCTTCTTTCTTCTTTTGCTCGAGGACGAGCAAACCTTTTAAGTTTGGTATGGTAAAAGCATTGCTTTTCGTTGTCCATAACCATTTATGGCATCCAAGGCCGGAGAAACCTCTAGAAAGAGGAAAGGGAAGGCAAAAACTTCCACCTCCGAGTCATGGGAGATGGAGAAATTCATCTCAAGGGTGCATCAAGACCACTTCTATGAAGTTGTGGCCTTGAAGATGGTGATCCCCGAGGTCCCTTTCAAACTCAAAAAGAGTGAATATCCGGAGATCCGACATGAGATTCGAAGAAGAGGTTGGGAAGTTCTTACCAACCCTATTCAACAAGTCAGAATCTTAATGGTTCAAGAGTTCTATGCCAATGCATGGATCACCAAGAACCATGATCAAAGTGTGAACCCGGACCCAAAGAATTGGCTTACAATGGTTCGGGGGAAATACTTAGATTTTAGTCCGAAAAATGTAAGGTTGGCATTCAACTTGCCCATGATGCAAGGAGATGAACACCCTTACACTAGAAGGGTCAACATTGATCAAAGGTTGGACCAAGTCCTCACAATCATTTGTGAAGAGGGCGCCCAATGGAAGAGAGATTCAAGAGGGAAGCCGGTTCAATTGAGAAGGCATGACCTCAAGCCCGTAGCTAGGGGATGGTTGGAGTTTATCCAACGCTCAATCATTCCTACTAGCAACCGGTCTGAAGTTACTCTAGACCGGGCCATCTTGATTCATAGCATCATGATTGGAGAAGAAGTAGAAGTTCATGAGGTTATAGCTGATGACAAGTCATCTTAGCCTAGTTTCACTAGTCTTTTTCTTTTGTTTTCACTTGAATTATGCACTTTCTTGAGGCTTAAGCAAGCCAATTTAGGTAGATTTTCATGCTTCCTTTGATTGAATCAACCATAGATAAATTAATGCAATTTCATGAGGTTTGATGCCATAATTGGTGCATATTAGGATAGAATGATCATCTCATGATTTCAAGCATAGCTTTGATGTGTTTGGTTGATTTATGATAGGTGAAGAAAGCTTGGAAAATGATTGAAGTGAGAAGGAATGGCTAGAAGCTAAGAGAAGACAATGAAACAAGTGAAATTGAACCAGGAAGAATGAAGTTGGAGTTGAAGTTAGCCCTCAAACGTTGGCACAAACTTTTGGACTTGAAGTTAGCCTCAACGTTAGCCCCCTAACTTGGAGGCTAACGTTGGAAATTGAAAATGCTTCCCAGGGTGTTCCACGTTTGCGCCAACGTTAGCCCCCTAACTTGGAGGCTAACGTTGGCATGAGAACTCTCCTCCAGGGCTGCCAACGTTTGCGCCAACGTTAGCCCCCTAACTTGGAGGCTAACGTTGGCGCCACACCAACACAAAACAAGGCCAACGTTAGGGTCAAAGTTAGCCCCCTAACGTTGGCACCAACGTGAGATGCAGGAAATTGGTTTTGCTGATATGAAAAGTTGGCCTCAAAGTTAGCCCCCTAACTTTGAGGCTAACTTTGAATCCAACTTTGCAAAACCCAAATCCGGTTCAATTGGTTCACTTGGGTTTCTCTCCAAGCTTCAAGAGCAATCAACCAAGGCCTCTTTCAACCCAATTCCATCAAGAGCAAAGGCCCAACTCAAGGCTTGAAGATCAATTGAAGAAAGTGTATAAATAGGCTAAGATTCAAGTTAGTCGAGGAGCTTCCCTTTTGGAGTTTTTAGAGAGTTTTCTTTTCTGTTTTGGGAGCTTGAGTGATCTTTATTTTCTTAGTTTAATTGCTTTCAATTTCAATTATACTTGTCTTAGATCTTGGGTTGGAGAATTGAAGGAATTCTGTTTCAATCTCACCTTAGATCTCTCTGTTGATTTTCACTGCAATTTAATTTTCAGTTCGGATAATTGCTTTTTCATCTAATCTCTCTGCAATTTACAATTTCCTTGTTATTGTTCTTGTTGGATCTAGGAAGGCATTGAGATCTAGACTTGGTTTTCTAGTCTCTGGGTCCTGAGATCACATTTTACCATTTCAATTTTCTGTACTTGCTTTATTTGTTTAATTTGCTTGTCTGTTTGAATTCAATCAAATCCCAATTCCCAATTACTCTTCTGTTTGATGCAATTTAATTTCTCTTGGTTTAATTCCTGCAATTCTAAGTCCCAATCCCCTTTACATTTCAAGCCATTTATATTTCTTGTCATTTAAGATTCTTGCAATTTACATTTCTTGCAATCTAAGTTTCTGCCATTTAATTTCTTGTTCTTTAAGATTCAGCACTTTAATTCTTGTTCTCTTTACTTTCAATGCAATTTAAATTCTGCAATTCAATCAACCAAATCTTGATTCGCTTGACTAATTCAACCACTAAACTAAAATTGCTCAATCCTTCAATCCCTGTGGGATCGACCTCACTCCCGTGAGTTTTTATTACTTGATGCGACCCGGTGCACTTGCCAGTTAGATTGGTGTTGTTTTGGGAGAGATTCTTGTCTCCAACCAAAATAAATTTCCCATCAAGTTTTTGGCGCCGTTGCCGGGGATTGATTAGATTGACAATGATTAAGTGAGGTGGTAATTTAGATCAAGCACTTTTTCTTAATTTTTGGTTAACCCACTAACTGTTTGAATTTTTGCTTAAACTAACTAAACTTCAATTTAGCAGTAGATTGAAGTATCATTGGTGTGTACATTTCTTATGATATGCTTGTATGTCAGGTACACGAAGAACCACACTAAATCTTCATGAACAAGATGAGAGGACCCTCAGGAGGTTAAGGAGAGCTGAAAGAGGAAAAAATATTGTTGGAGAAGAGGAATCAGAAGAAGAATTTCATGAGATGGAGGAACATTCAACTAATCCAACAGGTGGAGCAGACAACAACAATGGCAACCCACCTCAAAGGAGAGTTTTGGCTTCTTATACCTTTGCCAATCCTAGACATTGTGGAAGCAGCATCTTGGCTCCAAATGTCAATGCAAACAATTTTGAACTTAAGCCACAACTCATCACTTTGGTTCAGAATAATTGCTCTTTTGGTGGAGGATCACTTGAAGACCCACATCAACACTTATCCACCTTCCTGAGGATATGCAACACTGTCAAAACTAATGGAGTACCTCCTGACAGCTACAAATTGATGCTATTCCCATTCTCTCTCAGGGACAAGGCCACACAATGGTTGGAATCATTTCCAAGAGACAGCATCAACAACTGGGATGACTTGGTAACCAAGTTCCTTGCCAAGTTTTATCCACCACAGAGGGTTATAAGGTTGAAAGACGAGGTACAAACATTCACACAAATGGAGAATGAACCCATCTATGAGGCATGGGAGAGGTACAAAGCTCTAGTCAGAAAGTGCCCTTCTAACATGTTTAATGAATGGGAGAAGCTGCAAAACTTCTATGAAGGCTTAACACTGAAGTCTCAGGAATCCTTGGATCACTCAGCTGGAGGTTCCTTGCAACTCATGAAAACTGCAGAGGAGGCTCAAGAACTTATTGATATGGTGGCCAACAACCAATATTTCTTTGCTCATCAAAGAAGTCACCAACCATCACAGAGAAGAGGCGTAATGGAGCTAGAAGGAGTAGATTCAATCCTAGCTCAAAACAAATTAATGCAGTAGCAAATTCAACAACAATTTGAGCAAATGACCAAGAGGATTGACAACCTCCAAGTTGCAGCAGTCAACACTAGCCAACCATCAGTCACATGGGGACAAAATGAAGAAGTTCAAGAAGAGCAACAGCAAGAACAAGTTCAGTACATGCACTCTAATCCAAATGAAGTCTATGGTGATACATACAACCCCTCATGGAAGAATCACCCCAACCTCAGATGGGGAGATACTCACAACCAAAACCAACAACCATGGCAGAGAAACTCAAACCAAAACAACCCAAGACACAATCAAAATCTCAACCAGCAGCAAACCAACCAAAATACCTATAGAAAACCTCAAAACAATTACCCCACTCACAACCAATACCAATCCACCAACCAAAATTCCTATCATCCACCAACCACAGCTCATAACCCACCACAAGCACCACCTGAACCCCAAAGAATCACCAACTTGGAAACCATGATAGAAAAAATGATGAAACTCCAAGAAATGACAAACAAAAACCATGAGGCCTCCATAAAGAACCTAGAAAGGCAGATCGGGCAAATTTCCAAGCAAATGTCTGTTGAGAGACCTTCAAGCTCACTGCCTAGTGACACAATCCCAAATCCCAAGGAGGAGTGTAAGGCAATACAATTGAGAAGTGGGAGAATATTGATGAGCAACAATGACACTACAAAGAAACAAAAAGAGAGCATCAAAGAACCAACAGAGGATGAGAAGCAAACAAAAGCAGATCAAGCTAAGGAACAAAGTGTGGTGCCAACCAAAAGCACTGAGAAACTCAAAGAACAGGAGAACCAGCCACATAGCTCAAGGGGAATGACTCAAGGACAGCAGAAAATAGGAAAGAGCATCAAACCTCATGAAATATTGGTCAACAGACAACAAACATGGACACAGGGAACTCCAACAACCAAGTATATGAAAGAAGAAAGAAGAAGCATGACAAATAAAAGGTGGACGTGTTCCTTATTCATCACTACAAAGAAAAAGCATGCATTCTATCTGTTTGAAGTGTCCTTGCATCTTTAAGTTGTCATTTTAATAGTCTTTGCATTATCTTAAAATAAGTAAGCCAGTTTAAGTTGTGCTTGTGTGTTTACTTTCACTTGACTAAGAGCATGTTCTGTCCCCTGCATCTTTAAATCAATAAAAGAAACGTTTGATTGTGAAATGAGATAGTTCTCTGTTAGAAAGAAGTAGAATAATAGTAAGTGGTGGTATGTGTGTGATTGTATAAAAACTCACTTTTAGTGAATAAAGGGCTAGGATGTCTTTTTCTAAGAATAGAGTGATCTACTGTCTATGAATCTCAATAAGAAAATCCTTGGTTCAAAAGAAAAAAAAAATAAAAAGAAAGAAAGAAAAGAGATAGCCAAAAGATGGCAGAATCAAAGAAAACAAAAAAAAGGAAACAAAGCTGGACACCAATAGCTTGAACCTTAAAAATATATGCCTGTGGTGTCTATGTATTAGGATCTGCTTGGACTACTAAGCTCTTTGGAGTGCTTCAACACTCGGTGACTTGGATTAACTAATCCGGGATCATCAGCTGAAAATCCACTATCAAGAGCAACCTAACTACAAGGCATTTAGTAACCAAAAAGGTGCTGGGCATCAATGTTTAAAGGGAAAGGTGAGCCAAGTGTCCATGGTGAATAATGTGTCAAGTATAAAGAAAAGAAAATGAACTTGCTACACATGACACTTAAATAAAGCTTTGAACAAAGTAATAGCCAAGGATAAAGGAATAATGAGAGGTCATAGCAGTATGACACTTGAAGCTTGAAGGAGATTTTCTAAAGCCTAAGAATCAATAAGAAGTGAGTATGTGCATATCAACATAAAATCCCATGAACTATCAATAACATTCTGCTAGCATGAACATCTTTTTCCAATTCATTCTTTCTTCCTAATAATTCATTTCTTGCTTGGGGACAAGCAAGCTTTAAGTTTGGTGTTGTGATGACAAGTCATCTTAGCCTAGTTTCACTAGTCTTTTTCTTTTGTTTTCACTTGAATTATGCACTTTCTTGAGGCTTAAGCAAGCCAATTTAGGTAGATTTTCATGCTTCCTTTGATTGAATCAACCATAGATAAATTAATGCAATTTCATGAGGTTTGATGCCATAATTGGTGCATATTAGGATAGAATGATCATCTCATGATTTCAAGCATAGCTTTGATGTGTTTGGTTGATTTATGATAGGTGAAGAAAGCTTGGAAAAGGATTGAAGTGAGAAGGAATGGCTAGAAGCTAAGAGAAGACAATGAAACAAGTGAAATTGAACCAGGAAGAATGAAGTTGGAGTTGAAGTTAGCCCTCAAACGTTGGCACAAACTTTTGGACTTGAAGTTAGCCTCAACGTTAGCCCCCTAACTTGGAGGCTAACGTTGGAAATTGAAAATGCTTCCCAGGGTGTTCCACGTTTGCGCCAACGTTAGCCCCCTAACTTGGAGGCTAACGTTGGCATGAGAACTCTCCTCTAGGGCTGCCAACGTTTGCGCCAACGTTAGCCCCCTAACTTGGAGGCTAACGTTGGCGCCACACCAACACAAAACAAGGCCAACGTTAGGGTCAAAGTTAGCCCCCTAACGTTGGCACCAACGTGAGATGCAGGAAATTGGTTTTGCTGATATGAAAAGTTGGCCTCAAAGTTAGCCCCCTAACTTTGAGGCTAACTTTGAATCCAACTTTGCAAAACCCAAATCCGGTTCAATTGGTTCACTTGGGTTTCTCTCCAAGCTTCAAGAGCAATCAACCAAGGCCTCTTTCAACCCAATTCCATCAAGAGCAAAGGCCCAACTCAAGGCTTGAAGATCAATTGAAGAAAGTGTATAAATAGGCTAAGATTCAAGTTAGTCGAGGAGCTTCCCTTTTGGAGTTTTTAGAGAGTTTTCTTTTCTGTTTTGGGAGCTTGAGTGATCTTTATTTTCTTAGTTTAATTGCTTTCAATTTCAATTATACTTGTCTTAGATCTTGGGTTGGAGAATTGAAGGAATTCTGTTTCAATCTCACCTTAGATCTCTCTGTTGATTTTCACTGCAATTTAATTTTCAGTTCGGATAATTGCTTTTTCATCTAATCTCTCTGCAATTTACAATTTCCTTGTTATTGTTCTTGTTGGATCTAGGAAGGCATTGAGATCTAGA
Source organism: Arachis stenosperma (assembly GCF_014773155.1). Taxonomy (NCBI): domain Eukaryota; kingdom Viridiplantae; phylum Streptophyta; class Magnoliopsida; order Fabales; family Fabaceae; genus Arachis; species Arachis stenosperma. The sequence goes on from NC_080378.1 coordinate 67,805,222, forward strand.
CTTGGTTTTCTAGTCTCTGGGTCCTGAGATCACATTTTACCATTTCAATTTTCTGTACTTGCTTTATTTGTTTAATTTGCTTGTCTGTTTGAATTCAATCAAATCCCAATTCCCAATTACTCTTCTGTTTGATGCAATTTAATTTCTCTTGGTTTAATTCCTGCAATTCTAAGTCCCAATCCCCTTTACATTTCAAGCCATTTACATTTCTTGTCATTTAAGATTCTTGCAATTTACATTTCTTGCAATCTAAGTTTCTGCCATTTAATTTCTTGTTCTTTAAGATTCAGCACTTTAATTCTTGTTCTCTTTACTTTCAATGCAATTTAAATTCTGCAATTCAATCAACCAAATCTTGATTCGCTTGACTAATTCAACCACTAAACTAAAATTGCTCAATCCTTCAATCCCTGTGGGATCGACCTCACTCCCGTGAGTTTTTATTACTTGATGCGACCCGGTGCACTTGCCGGTTAGATTGGTGTTGTTTTGGGAGAGATTCTTATCTCCAACCAAAATAAATTTCCCATCAATAGCCCAAGAACTTTATAAGGTGGCGGACAAGTCCTCTACCTTGGCAAGGTTAGCCTTTCTTCATCTCATTTGTCACCTCTGTTATTCAGTTGGAGTTGACATAGAGGGAGATATCCCCATTGATGAGGACAAGCCCATCACTAAGAAAAGGATGGAGCAAATAAGAGACCCCACTCACCATGAAATCCCTGAGATGCCTCAAGGGATGTACTTTCCTCCACAAAACTATTGGGAGCAAATCAACACCTCCCTAGGAGAATTAAGTTCCAACATGGGACAACTAAGGGTGGAGCACCAAGAATATTCCATCCTCCTCCATGAAATTAGAGAAGATCAAAGAATCATGAGAGAGGAGCAACAAAGGCAAAGAAGAGACATTGAGGAGCTCAAGCACTCCATAAGATCTTCAAGAGGAAGAACAAGCCGCCATCACTAAGGTGGACCCGTTCTTTAATTTCCTTGTTCTTTATTTTTTGTTTTTTTCGAAAATTCATGCTTATGTTTATCTATGTTTGTGTCTTATGATCATTAGTGTCTTAGTGTCTATGCCTTAAAGTTATGAATGTCCTATGAATCCATCACCTTTCTTAAATGAAAAATGTTCTTAATTGAAAAAGAGAAGAATTGCATGAATTGAATTTTGAATTTTATAACAGATTAATTATTTTGATGTGGTGGAAATACTTTTGTTTTCTGAATGTATGCTTAAACAGTGCATATGTCTTTTGAATTTGTTGTTCATGAATGGTTGGCTCTTGAAAGAATGATGAAAAAGGAGACATGTTACTGAGGATCTGAAAAATCATAAAAATGATTCTTGAAGCAAGAAAAAGCAGGAATATAAAAAAAAGAGAAGAAGCGAAAAAAAGGAGAAAAAAAACGAAAAAAAGGGAGAAAGAGAAAAAGAAAGAAATAAAGTTGTGATCCAAGGCAAAAAGAGTGTGCTTAAGAACCCTGGACACCTCTAATTGGGGACTCTAGCAAAACTGAGTCACAATCTGAAAAGGTTCACCCAATTATGTGTCTGTGGCATGTATGTATCCGGTGGTAATACTGGAAGACAGAGTGCTTTGGGCCACGGCCAAGACTCATAAAGTAGCTGTGTTCAAGAATCATCATACTTAACTAGGAGAATCAATAACACTATCTGGATTCTGAGTTCCTATAGAAGCTAATCATTCTGAATTTCAAAGGATATAGTGAGATGCCAACACTGTTCAGAGGCAAAAAGCTAAAAGCCCCGCTCATCTAATTAATACTGATCTTCATAAGATGTTTTTGGAATTCATTGCATATTATCTTCTTTTTATCTTATTTGATTTTCAGTTGCTTGGGGACAAGCAACAATTTAAGTTTGGTGTTGTGATGAGCGGATAATTTATACGCTTTTTGGCATTGTTTTTAGTATGTTTTTAGTATGTTTTAGTTAGTTTTTATTATATTTTTATTAGTTTTTAGTTAAAATTCACTTTTCTGGACTTTACTATGAGTTTGTGTATTTTTCTGTGATTTCAGGTATTTTCTGGCTGAAATTGAGGGATCTGAGCAAAAATCTGATTCAGAGGCTGAAAAGGACTGCAGATGCTGTTGGATTCTGACCTCCCTGCACTCGAAGTGGATTTTCTCGAGCTACAAACGTCCAATTGGCGCGCTCTCAACGGCGTTGGAAAGTAGACATCCTGGGCTTTCCAGCAATGTATAATAGTTCATACTTTGCCCGAGATTTGATGGCCCAAACTGGCGTTCCAAATCATCTCAAAACTGCCCGGCGTTAAACGCCGGAACTGGCACAAGAATGGGAGTTAAACGCACAAATTGGCATAAAAGCTGGCATTTAACTCCAAGAGAAGTCTCTACACGAAAATGCTTCTGCTCAGCCCAAGCACACACCAAGTGGGCCCAGAAGTGGATTTTTATGTCATTTACTCATTTCTGTAAACCCTAGGCTACTAGTTCTCTACAAATAGGACCTTTTACTATTGTATTATCATCTTTGGATCATTTTAGATCTTTTGATCATCTTTAGATCTTTGAATATTTTGATCACGTTTTGAGGGCTGGCCATTCGGCCATGCCTAGACCTTGTTCTTATGTATTTTCAACGGTGGAGTTTCTACACACCATAGATTAAGGTGTGTAGCTCTGCTGTACCTCGAGTATTAATGCAATTACTATTGTTCTTCTATTCAATTCAGCTTGTTCTTATTCCAAGATATTCATTCGCACTCAAGAACTTGATGAATGTGATGATTATGTGACGCTCATCATCATTCTCACTTATGAACGCGTGCCTGACAACCACTCCCGTTCTACAAGCAAACATGGCTTGAATGTTTATCTCTTGGATTCCTTAATCGGAATCTTCGTGGTATAAGCTAGAATTGATGGTGGCATTCAAGAGAATCCAAAAGGTCTAAACCTTGTCTGTGGTATTCTGAGTAGGATTCAATGATTGAATGACTGTGACGAGCTTCAAACTCCTGAAAGCTGGGCATTAGTGACAAACGCAAAAGAATCAATGGATTCTATTCCAACCTGATTGAGAACCGACAGATGATTAGCCGTGCCGTGACAGGGTGCGTTGAACATTTTCACTGAGAGGACGGGACTGTAGCCACTGACAACGGTGATGCCCAACATACAGCTTGCCATGGAAAGGAGTAAGAAGGATTGGATGAAGACAGTAGGAAAGCAGAGAGACGGAAGGGACAGAGCATCTCCATACGCTTATCTGAAATTCTCACCAATGAATTACATAAGTATCTCTATCCTTGTTTTATGTTTTATTCATAAATCATCCATAACCATTTGAATCTGCCTGACTGAGATTTACAAGGTGACCATAGCTTGCTTCATACCAACAATCTTCGTGGGATCGACCCTTACTCGCGTAAGGTTTATTACTTGGACGACCCAGTGCACTTGCTGGTTAGTTGTGCGAAGTTGTGATAAAGAGTTGAGATTGCAATTGAGCGTACCATGTTGATGGCGCCATTGATGATCACAATTTCCTGCACCAAGTGTTATTGAAGTTGAACGCTAGCTAGGGAGCAGACTATGGGCGTCCAACCCCGAATGGGCAGCATTACTGGAATTGAACGCCAGTCAGGGAGCAGACCCTGGGCGTTCAAACACCAGTGCAGAGGGCAGGGAATCTGAATTCCCTAGCCTCTCAGTACCTGTGGGTCCCACAGCATCTTCACCTACCCCACTTACTTTCACACTTCCCCACACACTCTTCCCAATAAACCCTAGCCCAATCACCAACCCTCACCCAATTCAAAATCGAATTTCTCACCCAATTCCCCACCCATGACCAAACCCAACCATGCCGCACTCCTATAAATACCCCTCTTCATAACCCTTCATACACACACCTCTCATACACACTCATAAAGCCCCACGGCCGATCCCTCTCTCTCCCTCTCCCTCTATCTTCTTCTATTCTCTTCTTCTTCTACTCTATTCTTCTCTTTTCTTTAGTTTTTCTCGAGGACGAGCAAAATTTAAGTTTGGTGTTGGAAAAGCTTAGCTTTTTTTTCCGAAGAGAGATCCAGAGAAGAGGTTGGGAAGTCCTAACCAATCCCATCCAAGAGGTTGGGATCCTAATGGTGCAAGAGTTCTATGCTAATACATGGGTTACTAAAAACCATCACACTAGTGTGAACCCAAATCCCAAGAATTGGAGCACCATGGTCCGTGGGAGAATCTTAGATTTTAGCCCGGAAAGTGTGAGGTTGGTGTTCAACTTGCCTTTAATGCAAGAAGACCCACGTCCTTACACTAGGAGAGTCAATTTTGTTCAAAGATTGGATCAAGTACTCTCACATATCTGTGTGGAAGGAGCACAGTGGAAAAGGAATTCCCAAGGAAAGCCCATTCAACTAAGAAGGCTTGACTTAAAGCCCATAACTTGAGGATGGTTGTAATTGATCCAACGTTCTATCATCCCTACTAGCAACTAGTCAGAAGTGACTATTGACAGAGCTATCATAATCTATTGCATCATGATTGGAAGTGAGGTGGAAGTATATGAGGTGATTCCTTAAGAATTGTACAAGATAGCTGAGAAGCCTTCCATCAATGCAAAGTTGGCATTCCCACACCTCATCTGTCACCTATGCAATTCAGCTGGAATTGTCATAGAGGAAGATATCTCTATTGGGGAGGACAAGCCCATCACTAAGAAGAGGATGGAGCAAACTAGAGAGCATGCACAAGAGCCTGTATGTGTAGCCACCTCAGCATGAGATCCCTGAGATGCCTCAAGGGATGTATTTTCCTCTTCAAAGCTATTAGGATTAATGGCAGACTTCTCTTGGAGAACTAAGTACTAAAAGAGAACAATTGAGGGTGGAGTATCAAGAGCACTCCATCACCCTCAATGAAATAAGGGAATACCAAAGATCCATTAGTGAAAATCAAAGAGCTATGAGGGAAGAACAACAAAGGCAAAGGAGTGACATTGAAGAGATCAAGCATCACATTGGATCCTCAAGGAGGAGCACTAGTTGACACCACTAAAGTGAATAAAATTTAGCAAATAAGGGCAGGGCCTGATGAGCGGATATTTTAAACGCTTTTTGGCATCATTTTCATATAGTTTTTAGTATGTTGTGTTTAGTTTTTAATAGGTTTTTATAGGTTTTAGTGTTAAATTCATATTTTTAGATTCTACTATGAGTTTGTGTATTTTTGTGCAATTTTAGGTATTTTCTGAACGTATGAATAAACAGTGCATATTTAAAGTTAGAATTTTAGAATTTTGGCTCCTAAAAGAATGATGAAAAAGGAAAAGTATTATTGATAATCTGAAAAATCCAAAAATTGATTCTTGAAGCAAGAAAAAGTAGCAGGAAGAAAAAGTAAAAAATTACATAGGCATGCAAAAAAGAAAGAAAAAATGGTAAAAAAAATAAAGAGAAAAATTCATTACTGCCAAAAAATGCAGGAAAAGGAGGGCAGATTGAAAAATCCAATAACCCTTTAAACCAAAAGACAAGGTTAAAAGGATCCAAGGCGTTGAGCATCAGTTGTTAGGAGATCCTAAAGGAATAAAATCCTGGCCTAAGTGACTCAACCAAGCTATCCCTAACCATGTGCTTGTGGCGTGAAGGTGTCAAGTGAAAAGATTGAGAATGAGCGGTTAAAGTCGTGATCCAAAGCAAAAAGGTTGTGCTTAAGAACCCTGGACACCTCTATCTGGAGATTCTAGCAAAGCTGAATCACAATCCATAAGGGTTCACCCAGTTAAAGTGTCTGTGTCATTTATATATCAGGTGGTAATACTGGAAAACAAAGTGCTTAGGGTCACGGCCAAGACTTTGAAAGCCGTGTTCAAGAATAAAAAAGAACTGAACTAGGAGAGTCAATAATATCATCTGGATTTATGTTCCTAAAGAGGCCAACACTTTTGAGTTTCAATGGATAGTGAGATGCCAAAACTATTCAGAAGCAAAAAGCTACTAAGTCCCGCTCATCTAATTGAAACTGAGCTTCATTGGAAATTTTAAAATTTATTTGTATCATACTTTCCTTTTTATCCTACTGCGTTTTTAGTTGCTTGGGGACAAGCAACAGTTTAAGTTGGGTGCTGTGATGAGCGAATATTTTATACACTTTTTTGGCATCATTTTCATATAGTTCTTAGTATGTTTTGTTTAGTTTTTTTTTTAAGTTTTTATAGGTTTTAGTGTTAAATTCACATTTGGATTCTACTATGAGTTGTGTGTTTTTGTTCAATTTCAGGTATTTTCTTACTGAAATTGAGGAGCTGGAGCAAAAGTCTGATTCAGAGACAGAGAAAGCACTACAGATGCTGCCAAGATCTGACCTTCTTGGACTCAGAAGAGCTTTTTGGAGCTACACAAGTCCAAATGAAGCTTTCTCAATGGCTATGGAAAGCTGACTTCCATAGCTTTCCAGCAATTTATAATAGTCCATACTTTACTTTGGATTAGAAGGCCCAAAACTGGCGTCCAACGCCAGCCTCCTACCCCCTTCCAGGCGTCCAGCGCCCAAGGAGAAGAGACCAGCGTCCAAATGCCCAAAGAGGACCCCTTAGCCATTTTTCAACACCTTAGAGGCCTCATAGCACGTGGATCTCATCAAAGCTCAGACCAAACACTCACCAAGTTGGCCCCAAAAGCGAATTTTAGCACTAAAAAGACTGTTTTACCCTTACTAGTCATTAGTTTAGTATTTAAAGGAAAAGATCAAACTTGTTTAGGATATTCTTCCTTCTTTGGCCACTTTACACAATATTTTTGTTTGACACATTGTACTTTCTATCAGTATGAGTTTCTAAACCTCCTAGGTTGAGGGGAGGAGCCCTGCTAAGTTTTATGGATTAATAAAAGTACACCTGTTCTTTCTCAATTTGTGTTTGATTTTCTATTCTAAGATGTATATTCGTTCTTCATCAATATGAATGCGTTGAAATGGCATAAGGTTATCACATTCTACATGGGTTTAGAGTGCGTCTTTAATCGCAACATGATGAACCACCAGCTTGATTATACATCTCTTAGACGGCTAATCCACGACTTTGTTGGAGACTTCTCGAGACACTAGTTCAGCCAATTTACGGGGAGATTAGGGTCTCTGTGGTAGAGGCTAGAACCAAAAGGCGTAGCATCCTCTGATCTGGAAGATCCGACCTTGTCTGTGGCGTTTTGAGTAGGATCACTAAAGAGAATAGACTGCAGGAGCTTTACCCTTAATCAGAATGGATCCGCACTAACCCTGGGGTTCAGATCTGGAGGAGTATTGGTGGCTGCTCAAACCAGCGTCAATCACATACAGCCTGCCATAGAAGAAATCATTCATAATTGAAGAAGACAGTAATGGCAGAGTTAATCCAAAAGTACAAAGCATCTCCAAACCTTAATCAATTCTTTATCACTGTTTACATTCCAAATCACAAAGTATTTTATACACTTTTCTTTATTCCTTTAATGCAATTAAACCTCAATCCAACAACTCTTCTATCTGCCTGACTAAGACCTACAAGATAACCATATCTTGCTTCAAACCACAATCCTCATGGGATCGACCCTGACTCACTCAGGTAATGCTTGGACGACCCAATGCACTTGCTGGTTCAGTCGTGCAGAGCACGGGGATTTGTGCACCAAGTTTTTGGTGTCGTTGCCAGGGATTGTTCGAGTTTAGATAACTAATGGATTATCTTGTTCCCTAGATCAGGTTTTTTTTTATTTTGTTTGAGTCTTTTATTTTTATTTTCTTCTTTATTTTCGAAAAAAAAAATTAAAAACCTTTTCAAAAATGTTTTTATTTTTCTTTGTTTAATCTTTGCTCTTGGTTTGAGTCCTTTTGTTTTTGCTCTTGGTTAAATTTTCAAAATTTTGAGTCTTTCTTTCAAAAAATTTTTCAAAAATAGTTTTTTGATTAAATCTTGTGTCAAATTTTAAGTTTGGTGTCTTTTGCATGTTCTTGTGTTCTTTCAGTTTTTTGAGTTTTGTTCTTGGTGTTCTTCTTAATCTTCAAAGTGTTCTTGTGTTTTCTTTTTGTTTTGATCCTAAAAATTCTTAAGTTTGGTGTCCCTTTGTGTTTTTCCTTCAAATTTTCGAAAACTAGGTGGTTTTGTTCTAAAAATTTTTAAGTTTTGTCTCTTTTACTTGTTTTTCTCTTTCTTCATTAAATTCAAAAATAAAAATATCTTTTCTATTTCTAATTTTATTAAATTTTCGAAAATTTTTAAATAAAAATCACAATTTTAATTTCAAAATTTTATCTTATCTTATCTTAGTTTAAGAATCAACATTCAAATCTTTTCAAAATCAAATTTTTTCAAAAAAATCTTATCTTTTTCAAAATCTTATCTTATCCTTTTATCTTTCTTCAAAATTCAAAAAAAAATTATCTTATCTTATTTCAATTTTAGAAAATCAATTTTCAAAATTTCAAATTTCAAATTTCAAATTTCAAATTTCAAACTTTAAAATCAAATCTTTTTCAAAATTAAATTTCAAATCTTACCTTTTTCAAATCTTTTCAAACTCTTATCTTATCTTTTCTAATTTCAACTTTTAAAATTAAATCTTTTTCAAATCTTTTTAATTTCTTATCTTATCTTTTCTAATTTCAAATTTTTAAGTTCAAATCTTTTTTAACCTCCTATCTTATCTTATTTTCATATCTTTCTTAATTAATTACTTACCTCCTCATTCTTCTTTTTCAAAATTTCCTAACTACTTCTTCTGTCTCCTAATTTTCAAAAATTCCTTCTTCTTCTCTCTCTTCTATTTTAAAAAATTCACTAACTAATTTCAATTCTTTTTAGTTTATTAACCTTAATTTTCAAAAATAATAAATAAATAAAATAAAAATATTTCTATTCTTATTTACCTCTTTTATTTCTAATTCTTTTCTTCTTTACTTCTATTTATTCGAAGTCCTCTTCTCCTATTTTCAAAATATTCTTCTTCTCCTTCTTCCATCTTCACTTTTCTATCTTCCTCTTCTTTTTTCACATCACACTGGGAGCCTTCTATACTCAAATTAGACATAGAAGCTTCCTTTCTTCCTTTTCTTCTTTCCTTATTTATGACCAGGAACAGGGATAAAGAATCCCTTTTTAATCTTGATCCTGAACCTGAAAGGACTTTAAAAAAGAGCTTACAATAATCTAGAGCACAACACTCCGGAAAAAACCTTTCATAAAATTTTGAACAAGAAATCGGAGACATGGCCGAACCTGAAGGAGAGGCAAGAAAGGTTCTTGGTGACTTCACCATGCCTATCTCTGACTTTTATGGCAGGAGTATCTCTGTACCTGCCATTGGAGCTAACAATTTTGAGCTTAAGTCTCAGTTAGTCTCTCTTTTGCAACAGAACTACAAATTCCATAGACTTCCAACGGAAGATCCACATCAATTCTTAGCTGAATTCTTGCGGATCTGTGATATTGTCAAGACCAAAAGAGAGCTTAGACTCTTGCGAAAAGCTAGTTAATGCTTTTCTTGCTAAATTCTTTCCCCTTCAAAGGATGAGCAAAATTAGAGTGGAAGTTCAAACCTTCAGACAAAGAGAAGGTGAATCCCTCTATGAAGCTTAGAAAAGATACAAGCAATTGATCAGGAGATGTCCTCCTCATATGCTCTCAAAATGGTCTATCATAGGCGTGTTCTATGATGGTCTGTCTGTGATGTCCAAAATTTCATTGGACAGCTCTGCAAGTGGATCACAACACTTGAAGAAAATGCCTGTAAAAGCAAGAGAACTCATTGAGATGGTTGCAAACAACCAATTCATGTACACTTCTAAAAGAAATCCTGTAAACCATGGGATATCTCAGAAGAAAGGAGTTCTTGAAGTTAAAACTCTGAATGCCATATTGGCCCAGAACAAGATCTTGACTCAACAGGTCAATATGATCTCCCAGCATTTGACTGGAATGCAAATTGCAGCTGGCAGTACCCAAGAAGTATCTCCTGATTTAGATGCTTATGATTCTGACCAATGATGCACGAAAATTACACTCACACTATGTAATTCCGTACAACTAACCAGCAAGTGCACTAGGTCGTCCAAGTAATACCTTACGTGAGTAAGGGTCGAATCCCACGGAGATTGTTGGCTTGAAGCAAGCTATAGTTCTTATTATTCTTAGTCAGGATACCAATAGGGCTCTTTTTAGTTTTAATTGTAAAAAGTGAAAGTGCATAAAATAAGTAATTGTTATGTAGTAATGGAGAATACGTTAGAGTTTTGGAGATGTTTTGTCTTCTGAATCCCTGCAACATAATGCTTTCTCACTTTCAAACATGCAAGGCTCCTTCCATGGCAAGCTGTGTGTAGGGCGTCACCGTTGTCAATGGCTACTTCCCATCCTCTCAGTGAAAATGGTCCAAATGCTCTGTCACAGCACGGCTAATCATCTGTCGGTTCTCGATCATCTCGGAATAGGATCTATTGATCCTTTTGCATCTGTCACTACGCCCAATACTCGCAAGTTTGAAGCTCATCATAGTCATCCAATCCCTGAATCCTACTATGAATACCACAAACAAGGTTTAGACTTTCCGGATTCTCAAGGATGTTGCCAATGGATTCTAGCTTATACCACGAAGACTCTGATTAAAGAATCCAATAGATATTCATTCAATCAAAGGTAGAACGGAGATGGTTGTTAGGCACGCGTTCATAGGTTGAGAATGGTGATGAGTGTCACGGATCATCACCTTTTTCATATTGAAGTGCAAATGAACATCTTAGATAGGAACAAGCGTGTTTGAATAGAAAACAAAAATTCATCGAGACGCTGCAGAGCTCCTCACCCCCAACAATGGAGTTTAGAGACTCATGCCATCAAAAAGTACAAAGTTTAGATCTAAAATGTCATCAGGTACAAAATAAGTCTTTAAAAGTTGTTTAAATACTAAACTAGTAACCTAGGTTTACAGAAAATGAGTAAACTAAGATAGATGGTGCAGAAATCCACTTCTAAGGCCCACTTGGTGTGTGCTGGGGCTGAGACTTAAGCTTCTCACGTGCCTGGGTTGTTTCTGGAGCTAAACGTCAGGTTGTAACCTGTTTCTGGCGTTTAACTCCAACTTGCAACCTGTTTCTGGCGTTCAACGCCAGAATGCAACATGGAATTGGCGTTGAACGCCAATTTGCTGGAAAGCCCTGGATGTCTACTTTCCAACCCAATTGAGAGCGCGCCAATTGGACTCCTGTATCTCTAAATAATCCATTCCGAATGCAGGGAGGTCATAATCCAACAGCATCAGCAGTCCTTTTTCAGCCTGAATCAGATTTTTGCTCAACTCCCTCAATTTCAGCCAGAAAATACCTGAAATCACAGAAAAACACACAAACTCATAGTAAAGTCCATAAATATGAATTCTGCCTAAAAACTAATAAAAATATACTAAAAACTAACTAAAACATACTAAAAACTATATGAAATTACCCCCAAAAACCGTATAAAATATCCGCTAATCACAACACCAAACATAAACTGTTGCTTGTCCTCAAGCAACTAGATAAATAAAATAGGATAAAAAGAAATCAAGAAGCAATAGTATCTTAGAGTTTTAAGTGAAGCTCATATTCTAATTAGATGAGCGGGACTAGTAGCTTTTTGCTTCCAAACAGTTTTGGCATCTCACTTTATCCTTTGAAATTTAGAATGATTGGCATCCATAGGAACTCAGACTTCAGATAGTATTATTGATTCTCCTAGTTTAGTATGTTGATTCTTGAACACAGCTACTTTATGAGTCTTGGCCGTGGCTCTAAGCACTTTGTTTTTCCGTATTACCACTGGATACATAAATGCCACAGACACATAATTGGGTGAACCTTTTCAGATTGTGACTTAGCTTTGCTCAAGTCCCCAATTCGAGGTGTCCAGGGTTCTTAAGCACACTCTTTTGCTTTGGATCACGACTTTAACCACTCAGTCTCAAGCTTTTCACTTGGACCTACATGCCACAAGCACATGGTTAGGGACAGCTTGATCTAGCCGCTTAGGCCTGGATTTACTTCCTTGGGCCCTCCTATCCATTGATGCTCAAAGCTTTGGATCCTTTTCACCCTTGCCTTTTGGTTTAAAGGGCCATTGGCTTTTTCTACCTCTTTTGTTCTTTTTTTTTCACTGCTTTTTCTTGCTTTAAGAATCAATTTCATGATTTTTCAGATCAGAAATAATACTTCTCTTATTCATCATTCTTTCAAGAGCCAACAATTTTAACATTCATAAAATTCAATCTAAAAAATATGCACTGTTCAGGCATTCATTCAGAAGACAAAAAGTATTGCCACTACATATAAATAATTAGAATTTTCCTTATTAAGAACTCGAAAAAAATATTGCCTCTTTACTCTAAAAATCTACTATTTTATTTATGTTTGATGATGATGAGAAAAATAAATTATAGCTTAATTAGAGATAAAATCAAAATAGATATACTAATTACTACTACTAATATATAACTTCTAAGGTAAATTCCTAATAAGAACAGTTATCATAGAGTTAAGGCAAAGATTAGGACTCAACAACCTTTATTTAGGGAGGTGGATGCTCCTTTAATCTGTGGGGTACTTGGCCCTTCAAAAGACAGCTTCTGACACTTTAGTTCCCTCAATTCACGCCCTTGCTCTTCTTGTTCCTTAAGCAGTTTGCAAAGCATGCTATTTTGATTTTGTTGTTCTTCCTTTAATTGCTCCATAGCTTCTTGCAAATTGGTGACAGATACTTCAAGGCGCTCCCATTATTCAATTTGAGGGATTTCCGAGAGGAACTCCTGTGCTTTCCTCTTGATGGGGTCATCCTGCACCTGTTGTCCCTCCATTGACTTTTTGGTGATTGGTCTTTCAACTGAGATATACTCAGTTACTCCCATCTTGGATAAGCCAATTTGGCATCTTTGGAGTTCTTGTTTGCAATTGTGTAAAGTTCACAAGAAATCAGCTGATGAACTTCCACTTCTTTTCCCAACATAATGCAATGGATCATTACTGCTCTTTTGATGGTGACTTCAGAGCGGTTGCTAGTGGGCAGTATAGAATGCCCAATGAAGTCCAGTCAGCCTTTGGCAACTGGTTTGAGATCTTCTCTCTTGAGTTGATTTGGGACACCCTTTGTGCTGGTTGTCCACTTGGTTCCAGGGAGGCATATGTCCTCTAAAATTTTATCCTAGCTCTTATTTGTTCTCATCATTCTCCTATTAAAGGAGTCTGGGTCATCTTTCAGATGAGGTAGCTTGAAGATCTCGCTGATTTTGTCAGGATGAAGGGGAACAATCTTTCCTCTGACCAGAGTTCGATAGTCATAGAAGGCGGTTCCAGCTAATCTCTACCTGTCTGTTTGCCACAGATTAGAGTAGAATTCCTGAACCATGTTCCTTCCCACCTTTGTCTCAGGATTAGCTAGGATTTCCCAGCTCCTATTTCGAATTTGCTCTTGGATCTCCGAATATTCATCTTCTTTCAGATCGAATTTGACTTCCGGGATCACTGACCTTAGACCCATTATTTTGTAGTAATGGTCTGAATGTTCTTATCTTCCCTTGATTTCAAAGTGGTTTTGGAATATTCTCTTTCTTGCCTCTTGGAGTGGTTTATTTTCCCTTAGGAGCCATGATCTTAGTGGGTATGGCTTAGTGATCACGGATAAACACACCAAACTTAGAGGTTTGCTTGTCCTCAAGCGAAAGAAAGGAAAGGAGAGGGATAGGAGGAGAGCCAATTTCGAATGGTGGAAGAGAAGATGGAGGCCGAATGTGGATTTAAAGGGAGGGAGGGTGGGTTTTCAAAAATTTTGAAAAAGATAAGATAGAAGATATGATTTGTGAAGGATAAGTATGATAGGAAAAGGATGGGATTTGAAAAGGATTTGTGTTTATGAATTAATATACATTTGATATCTTTGAAAAAGGGTTTGAAAAATTAGGATTAAAATTTTTGGAATTGAAAGATGAGAGTTTGTAACATGTTTATGCAAGAAATCATGAATTGAAACATGAAAAATGGAAAAAAATTTGAGTTGAAAACGAATTCACCTCCTCCCCACAATCCTGCGTTAAACACCCAAACACTGCATGTTTTGGGCGTTTAACGCCCATTTGTAGCTTCTCCTGGGCGTTTAACGCCTAGTTGTTGCTTCTGGCTGGCGTTAAACGCCAGGAATTCCTTTGTCACTGGGCGTTTTTTTGAACGCCCAGGACGCTGTAAATCTGGCGTTAAACGCCCAGAAGATGCTTCTTTTTGGCGTTTAACGCCTAGAAGATGCTTCTTTCTGGCATTTAACACTCAGATGGCTATCTCTACTAGCGTTGAACGCCCAGTAGATGCTTCTTTTGGGCGTTCAACGCCCAAAACAGCTCTTACTGACTTTTTCGCACCAGTGAGCTTCTTTTTGCTGTTTTATGCTCTGAATCCTCCTGTAACTCTATATCATTCACTGAAATGTATTATATAATTTAAAATTAAAATTACAAATAAAATAAACTCATGACTGGGTTGCCTCCCAGCAAGCGCTTCTTTATTGTCTTTAGCTGGACTATTACTGAGCTTTAATCAAGTCTCAGTTTTGAGCATTCTTGCTCAAAATTGCTTTCAAGATAATGTTTGACTCTCTGTCCATTAACAATGAACTTTTTGTTAGAATCATTATCCTGAAGCTCTACGTAACCATATGGTGACACACCTGTAATCACATATGGTCCTCTCCACTGGGATTTCAATTTCCCGGGGAATAATCTGAGCCTAGAATTAAACAGCAGAACTTTCTGCCCTGGCTCAAAGACTCTGGATGACAGCTTCTTGTCATGCCATCCTTTTGCTTTCTCTTTGTAAATTTTTGCATTTTTGAAAGCATTGAGTTTGAATTCCTCTAGCTCATTTAACTGGAGCAATCGTTTTTCTCCAGCTAACTTGGCATCAAGGTTTAGAAATCTGGTTGCCCAGTAGGCCTTATGTTCCAGTTCCACTGGCAAGTGACAGGCTTTTCCATACACAAGCTGGTATGGAGAGGTCCCTATAGGAGTCTTGAATGCTGTTCTGTATGCCCACAGAGCATCATCCAAGCTTCTTGCCCAATCCCTTCTACGGTTAATCACAGTCCGTTCCAGGATTCTTTTAAGTTCTCTATTAGAGACTTCAGCTTGCCCATTTGTCTGTGGATGATATGGAGTGGCCACCCTGTGGCTAACTCCATATCAAACCAAAGCAGAGTAAAGCTATTTATTGCAGAAATGAGTGCCCCCATCACTGATTAGTACTCTAGGGATACCAAATCTGCTGAAGATATTTTTTGGAGGAATTTCAGCACTGTCTTAGTATCATTAGTGGGTGTTGCAATAGCTTCCACCCATTTGGATACATAATCTACTGCCACCAGAATATAAGTGTTTGAGTATGATGGTGGGAAAGGCCCCATGAAGTCAATACCCCATACATCAAACAACTCAATCTCCAAGATCCCTTGTTGAGGTATAGCATAACTGTGAGGCAGATTGCCAGATCTTTGGCAACTGTCACAATTAAGTACAAACACTTGGGAGTCTTTATAGAGAGTAGGCCAGTAGAAGCCACATTGGAGGACTCTTGTGGCTGTTCGCTCACTTCCAAAATGTCCTCCATACTGTGATCCATGGCAGTGCCAGAGGATCTTTTATGCTTCTTCTTTAGGCACACATCTACGGATTACTTCGTCTGCACATCTCTTGAAGAGATATGGTTCATCCCAAAGATAGTACTTTGCATCCGTGATCAATTTCTTTGATTGTTGCCTACTGTACTCTTTGGGTATGAATCTCACTTCCTTGTAGTTTGCAATGTCTGCAAACCATGGCACTTCCTGGATGGCAAAGAGTTGCTCATCCAGAAAGTTTTCAGAGATCTCAGTAAGAGGGAGAGACGCTGATAAACCACTATTTTATGGTTTATATTGTGTTTAATTATGTGGTTTTATCATGATCCTTACCTACTTATTCATTAATTTCGCATGCATTTATATTTTCTTCCTGAAATTACTACATGGTTGAAAACTGCTTCCTAGAGACTTTTTAATTATGCATTTTAGTTCTCCTTTATCCCATTCGATGCTGTAATATGTGTGTTAAGTGTTTCAGGCTTTATAGGGCATGGATGAGTTGGAGAATGGAAGGGAAGCTAGCAAAAATGGAAGGTACACAAGAAATTGAGGAGATAACCAGCGAGAAGTGACGTGGCCGCATGACTCACGCGTTCGCGCGACAGAGGAGAAATCGCAGTAACGCGGCCGTATGGCTCATGCGACCGCGCGGATTGGAAAAGCACAAGTGACGCAGAAGCGTGGACGATGCGACCGCGTGGCAGGGAAAAACGCGAATGACGCGTCCACATGAATGACGCAATCGCGTGATGAGCACGATCTGCATAATTTGAAAAATTCGCTGGGGGCCATTTTGGACCTTATTTTGACCCAGTTCTCGGCCCAGAACTGTAGACTAGAGCCAGAGAACATGCAGAAACCAGAAGAATAGTTCATTCTACATAGTTTTAGTTTGGAGATCTAGTTTTTACTCCTCCTCTAGGTTTTTCCTCTACACATTGATAGTTCTTAGGATTTTATTTTTCTACCACTTTTTGCATTGGGATTCTGAGAAGAGTTATTACCTCATCAAGACTTCGTCATTCCAGTTCGTTTTCTTTACTTGGCTTTACTCTTCCATATCCTTTGCTTTGTTGATTTTACCATTGGAATATTATTAGGATTATTTAATATAAGGATTACTTTTATTTTTAATTGATTATTTTGATTTTTATTTACAATGTGTTTCATTAATTCCTTTTCATATGTTATGAATTTTACATTCACAATGAGCGAGTAGTTCCCTAACCTGATGGGGAGTTGATTAAAAGGAACCCTTGAGTTGGAAAGCTTAAAGGAAAGATTATAATTGGGTTTATTGTTGGCTTGTCCTCTATTCACTAATACCAATCCCTTTTTGTTAAGTGGATTGCAACTTGTGAACAGACATAGCATTCTAATTTGTTTGACTTTCCCTTATCTAGTAAGAGATAACTAAACAGGATAACCTTTAATTATCAATTAATCTAGAGAGTTCCCCAACATTAATGGGGCTTCCAACTAATCAACTCCCAGTCAAGGCTTTTATTTACATTATTCAAATTCTCCAATTTAATTCCCTGTTTACTCAACTCAAACCTTTTTGAAAACATCTGATTAATAAAATAGCACACTTTTCTGCAACTCGTTGGGAGACGACCTAGGATTCATACTCCCAGTATTTTAAATTTAAATTTTTGTGACACCTTTCTAAATTGATAAGTGGATTTCTGGTGAGTTAAGAACTATACTTGCAACATATATATATTTTAATAATTTTTAATTCACCAATTTCTCCTCCATCAATTTTTGGCGCCGTTGCCGGGGAGTTGCAATAGAGTGCTAAAGTTATTAATTAGAATTTATTTTATTTTATTTTATTTTATTTTTGTCACTATGAACTGTACGTTTCTTTCGTTAAATAACACGTTCACTTCCTGATCCAAGCTTGCCAGCATTTGACCCTGAGATTGAAAGAACTCTTTCACATATAAGGCAAGCTCAGCAGAGGCGACTCCTCTTTGAGGACGAACCTGAACCGTCATCTAAGGAAGAAACAAGCCCCCTCTCTACTAATCCAGTTCATTTACGTGCAGGTGACATGGCAGCGCCCAGAAGAGTCACTATCCAAGAGGAAGGAGCCCCTGATTTTACGCTCCAACCATTCCAGGCGCACCACCCAGCAGTAGCTGTAGATTTTGAAATAAAATCTTCACTACTCAACTTGATGCCCAAATTTCATGGCTTACCTGCTCAAGTGCCTATCAAGCATCTTAGGGATTTCCAGACCGCTTGTTCTACTGTTAAGCGTGATGGCACTGATGAAATCTCTATTCTATTGAAAGCTTTCCCGTTTTCTCTGGAGGGAAAGGCAAGAGAATGGTACTACACTCAACTCGGAGCAATTGTTTCCAACTGGGATGCACTTAGGAGAGAGTTTCTGGATAAATTCTTTCCAGCTGAAATTGTCGATAAACCGAGGAAAGACATGTCTATAATCGTTCAAGATGAATCTGAGACACTCTATGAATACTTGGAACACTTCAATACTCTTCGAGACGCATGTCCCCATCATATGATTGACAAGATAGTTTTGCTCGGTTACTTTACACAGGGTTTGAAATCTCAAGATAGGACCACACTGGAAGGTGCTTGCAATGGTTCTATGAAAAAGTACAAGACTACAGACAAAGCATGGCAATTAATCAAAGACTTAGCTGACTCTACTAGGAATCATAGGCAGAGACAAAGTCGGTCAAAAGCTATTACGGAGGTATCCACTAGTAAAGAGAATGCTGCTATATCTCAGAGCTTATGTGTAATGACTAACTTGCTGAAGCAGATGCAACTGAATCAACAACAACCTCAGCAAGTTCAGCCTTCTCCACCACAGCACAGCCAGCAGTTAGTTCCACAAAGAGTGTGCAAAATCTGTGTAGATTACAGTCACTATACCGATGAGTGTTCGCAGCTCCAACCAGAAGACAACACTGTAGCAGCCACTCATAACTTTCATGACCGCCCCAATCAAGGGTACAATCAAGGTGGCAACTATAACCAAGGATGGCAGGTGGTGCACGAAATTGTGATCATCAATGGCGCCATCAACATGGTACGCTCAATTGCAATCTCAACTCTTTATCACAACTTTGCACAACTAACCAGCAAGTGCACTGGGTCATCCAAGTAATAAATCTTACGCGAGTAAGGGTCGATCCCACGGAGATTGTTGGTATGAAGCAAGCTATGGTCATCTTGTAAATCTCAGTCAGGCAGATTCAAATGGTTATAAATGATTTATGAATAAAGCATAAAATAAAGATAGAGATACTTATGTAATTCATTGGTGAGAATTTCAGATAAGCGTATGGAGATGCTTTGTCCCTTCCGTCTCTCTGCTTTCCTACTGTCTTCATCCAATCCTTCTTACTCCTTTCCATGGCAAGCTGTATGTTGGGCATCACCGTTGTCAGTGGCTATAGTCCCGTCCTCTCAGTGAAAATGTTCAACGCGCTCTGTCACAGCACGGCTAATCATCTGTCGGTTCTCAATCAGGTTGGAATAGAATCCAGTGATTCTTTTGCGTCTGTCACTAACGCCCAGCCTTCAGGAGTTTGAAGCTCGTCACAGTCATTCAATCATTGAATCCTACTCAGAATACCAAAGACAAGGTTTAGACCTTCCGGATTCTCTTGAATGCCGCCATCAATTCTAGCTTATACCATGATGAGCGGATAATTTGTACGCTTTTTGGCATTGTTTTTAGTATGTTTTTAGTATGATTTAGTTAGTTTTTAGTATATTTTTATTAGTTTTTAATTAAAATTCACTTTTCTGGACTTTACTATGAGTTTGTGTGTTTTTCTATGATTTCAGGTATTTTCTGGCTGAAATTGAGGGACTTGAGCAAAAATCTGATTCAGAGACTGAAAAGGACTGCAGATGCTGTTGGATTCTGACCTCCCTGCACTCGAAGTAGATTTTCTAGAGCATCAGAAGCCCAATTGGCGCGCTCTTAACGGCGTTGGAAAGTAGACATCCTGGGCTTTCCAGCAATATATGATAGTCCATACTTTGCCCAAGATTTGATGGCCCAAACCGGCGTTCAAAGTCACCTTCAGAATTCCCAGCGTTAAACGCCGGAACTGGCACAAGAATGGGAGTTAAACGCCCAAACTGGCACAAAAGCTGGTGTTTAACTCCATGAAGAGTCTCTACACGAAAATGCTTCAATGCTCAGCCCAAGCACACACCAAGTGGGCCCGGAAGTGGATTTTTATGTCATTTACTCATCTTTGTAATTCTTAAGCTACTAGTTCCCTATAAATAGGACCTTTTACTATTGTATTTTACATCTTTGGATCTTAGATCATCTTGAGATCTTTGAATCTTTTGATCACTGGGGGCTGGCCTCACGGCCATGCCTAGACCTTGTTCTTATGTATTTTCAACGGTGGAGTTTCTACACACCATAGATTAAGGTGTGGAGCTCTGCTGTACCTCGAGTATTAATGCGATTACTATTGTTCTTCTATTCAATTTAGCTTGTTCTTATTCCAAGATGGAAAAACTACCAAAAGTATCCATGAAGTTTACGAACGCTGACAAAAGTACCCATAAACTAAGGAAATTAACGCTGTACCCATGAAAGATGGATTCCGTATGACAAAAGTATCCAAATCCTAAATTTTTGTTGATTTTTTAATAAAATTCCCAAACTACCCCACCCTTGCCCCATTCTACCGTCACTCCCTCTCTTCTTACTTCTTTCTCTTTCCTCACTTATCCCTCTCTCAAAAATCCTCACAGAGTCTTCTCCCTTTCACTCTTAAGGTGACTACAACACCTTCATCGCGCGCCTGTGATCCAACCTGAGGAGAATATTGCCGTAGCGCACCTGTTGCAATCGAGGAGAACGTCATCGTGGCGCGCCTGACCCAGCAGAGGAGAATACCATCATCGCACGTCTGAGAAGAGAGAGGGGTCGTGGTGCTCTTGCATGCAGGAAGAGGGTTTGGTAAAGAGAAATCAAAGAAGAAAGGGGGGTGGCGCTGTGGATGGAGGTTCTGCCATTGACGATGTTACAGCCGGCGAAGAAAAGGTATTTCTTTTTTTTTAACATTTTTTATTTCATTTTTCTTCTTTTCAGAAATTGGATGAATGAATTTGAAATTTTTTATATGTTGAGTATTTTTTGTGTTTGATTGATTTAGTTTGGATATGAATTGTAAACTTATGAGTGAATCGGTTGAGGTTCGATTCTCCACCACCACCACCACCATTGATTTCGGTCTAGTTTGTTGTAGGAGTAGTTTCGGACTCCATGGCAAGGGTTGGTGCAGATTGGGTTATGAAAGGTTGAAAAAGTGAGTTGAGGTTGAGTGTAGGGTAGTTTAGGAATTTTATTAAAAAATTAACTAAAATTTAGGATTTGGATACTTTTGTCATACGGAATCCATCTTTCATGGGTACAACGTTAATTTCCTTAGTTTATGGGTACTTTTGTCAGCGTTCGTAAACTTCAGGGGTACTTTTGGTAGTTTTTCCTTCCAAGATATTTATTCGCACTCAAGAACTTGATGAATGTGATGATTATGTGACACTCATCATCATTCTCACTTATGAACAAGTGACTGACAACCACTTCTGTTCTACAAGCAAACAAGGCTCTAATGTTTATCTCTTGGGTTCTTTAACCGGAATCTTCGTGGTATAAGCTAGAATTGATGGCGGCATTCAAGAGAATCCGGAAGGTCTAAACCTTGTCTGTGGTATTCTGAGTAGGATTCAATAATTGAATGACTGTGACGAGCTTCAAACTCGCGATTGTGGGACATTAGTGACAGACGCAAAAGAATCACTGGATTCTATTCCGACATGATCGAGAACCGACAGCTGGATAGCCGTGCCGTGACAGGGTGCGTTGAACATTTCCACTGAGAGGATGGGAGGTAGCCACTGACAACGGTGAAACCCTTGCATACAGCTTGCCATGGAAAGGAGTAAGAAGGATTGGATGAAGACAGTAGGAAAGCAGAGAGACGAAAGGGACAAAGCATCTTCATACGCTTATCTGAAGTTCTCACCAATGAATTACATAAGTATCTCTATCTTTATCTTTATGTTTTATTCATATATCATCCATAACCATTTGAGTCTGCCTGACTAAGATTTACAAGGTGACCATAGCTTGCTTCATACCAACAATCTCCGTGGGATCGACCCTTACTCGCGTAAGGTTTATTACTTGGACAACCCAGTGCACTTGCTGGTTAGTTGTGCGAAGTTGTGTTTATGCCATGGTATTGAGCACCAAGTCTTTGGGGCCATTACTAGGGATTATTTGAGTTGTGAAAAGTTGTGATCACAATTTCGTGCACCAAGTTTTTGGCGCCGTTGCCGTGGATTGTTTCGAGTATGGACAACTGACGGTTCATCTTGTTGCTTAGATTAGGTATTTTTCAGAGTTCTTAAGAATGAATTCTAGTGTTTCAAGGTGATGATCTTATCATCACCAAAGCTGATTGATTCTCATCAATTTAGCTCTTGAATGCAATGTCCTGCTAAAGCTTAGCTATCCATGTCTAATTTATTTGGACTAAAGCTTTAGACTAACATTGCATGATTCCTGGAATTCTCATTAAGAATTTTGATATCTTTATTTTCTTTTCCACTTAATTTTCGAAAAAACCAAAAAAATTTACAAAATCATAAAAACCAAAAATATTTTATGTTTCTTGTTGAGTCTAGTGTCACATTTTAAGTTTGGTGTCTTGCATGCATTGTTTATTTGATCTTGGTTTTATTTTCAAGTCAATAATACAGGGAACTGAAGGTTCAGTACATGCAGCAGAGGAATTATACAGAAAAAGCTGGGCGTTCAAAACGCCCAGTGAAGAAGGAAAAACTGGCGTTTAAACGCCAGCCAGGGTACCTGGCTAGGCGTTTAACGGCCAAAAGGGTAGCAATTTGGGCGTTAAATGCCAGAATGTGCACTATTCTGGGCGTTTAACGCCAGGATGGCACAAGAGGGAAGATTCTGCTTTCAATGCAAATTTTTTTTCAAGTTTTCAAAGTTTTTCAAAATCAAATCTTTTTCAAATCATATCTTTTCAATCAAATCTTTTTTTCAAATCAATTTCTTTCCTTTTTCAAAAATACTTGCTATCAATTAATGATTTGATTCAACATTTCAAGTATGTTGCCTTTTCTATTGAGAAAGGTTTAAAAGTTTGAATCATATCTTTTCTTGTTAGCCAAGTCATTAATTTTTAAAATCAAATCTTTTTAAATTGTTTTTCAAATCATATCTTCTCAATCACATCTTTTTAAAACCATAACTTTTAAATCACATCTTTTTCAAAAAAAAAAGTTTTCGAATCATATCTTCTTCAAAATCTTTTTCAAAATGATTTTAAAATCTTTTTCTTAATTTTCGAAAAATCTCTTCCCCTCTTCTCACATCCTTCTATTTGTGGAGTACCACTCCTCCTCAATGCACAATTCGAACTCTATCTCACTAAGTTCGAATTCTTCTACCTCTTCCTTCTATTTTTCTATTCCTCTGACACCTCAAGGAATCTCTATACTGTGACATAGAGGATTCCACATTTTCTTGTTCTCTTCTCTTTCATATGAGCAGGAGCAAAGACAAAGGCATTCTTGTTGAAGCTGACCCTGAACCTGAAAGGACCTTGAAGTGAAAGCTAAGAGAAGCTAAGGCACAACTCTCTGTAGAGGACCTAACAGAAATCTTCAAAGAAGAAGAACCCATGGCAGCCGAAAACAACAACAATGCCAACAATGCAAGGAAGGTGCTGGGTGACTTTACTGCACCTACTCCCGACTTCTATGGGAGAAGCATCTCTATCCCTGCCATTGGAGCAAACAACTTTGAGCTTAAGCCTCAATTAGTTTCTCTAATGCAACAGAATTGCAAGTTCCAT
This sequence comes from Arachis stenosperma, assembly GCF_014773155.1. Classification (NCBI taxonomy): domain Eukaryota; kingdom Viridiplantae; phylum Streptophyta; class Magnoliopsida; order Fabales; family Fabaceae; genus Arachis; species Arachis stenosperma. The sequence continues at coordinate 67,828,787 of NC_080378.1, forward strand.
GGACTTCCATTGGAAGATCCTCATCAGTTCTTAGCTGAATTCTTGCAAATCTGTGACACTGTAAAGACTAATGGGGTTGACCCTGAGGTCTACAGACTTATGCTATTCCCTTTTTCTGTAAAGACTAATGGGGTTGACCCTGATGACCACAATTTCCTGCACCAAGTTTTTGGCGCCGTTGCCGGGGATTGTTTCGTGTATGGACAACTGACGGTTCATCTTGTTGCTTAGATTAGGTATTTTTCAGAGGTCTTAAGAATGAATTCTAGTGTTTCAAGGTGAAGATCTTATCATCACCAAAGCTGATTGATTCTCATCAATTTAGCTCTTGAATGCAATGTCCTGCTGAAGCTTGGCTATCCATGTCTAATTCCTTTAGACTAAAGCTTTAGACTAACATTGCATGATTCCTGGAATTCTCATTAAGAATTTTGATACCTTTATTTTCTTCTTCCACTTAATTTTCGAAAAATCCAAAAAATTACAAAATAAAAACCAAAAATATTTTATGTTTCTTGTTCGAGTCCAGTGCCTCATTTTAAGTTTGGTGTCTTGCATGCATTGTTTATTTGATCTCGGTTCTATTTTCAAGTCAATAATACAGGGAACTGAAGATTCAGTACATGCAACAGAGGAATTATACAGAAAAACTAGGCGTTCAAAACGCCCAGTGAAGAAGGCAGACTGGTGTTTAAACGCCAGCCAGGGTGCCTGGCTGGGCGTTTAACGCCCAAAAAGGTAGTGCATTGGGCGTTAAACGCCAGAATGTGCACCATTCTGGGCGTTTAACGCCAGGATGGCACAAGAGGGAGGATTTTGTTTTCAAATCAATTTTTTTCCAAGTTTTCAAAATCTTTCAAAATCAAATCTTTTTCAAATCAAATCTCTTCAATCATATGTTTTCAAAATCAATTTCTTTCCTTTTTCAAAGATACTTGCTAACAATTAATGATTTGATTCAACATTTCAAGTATGTTACCTTTTCTGTTGAGAAAGGTTTAATGTTTGAATCATATCTTTTCTTGTTAGGCAAGTCATTAATTTTTAAAATCAAATCTTTTTAAAATTATTTTCAAATCATATCATTTCAATCATATCTTTTTAAAAGCATAACTTTTCAATCAAATCTTTTTAATCACATCTTTTTCAAAATAGTTCTCAATCATATCTTTTTAAATTCTAATTTCAAAATCTTTTTCAAAAATTACTTGATTTCTTTCCCACTCTTGGTTTTCGAAAATCAATTAAAGTTTTTCAAAATGTTTTTAAAATCTTTTTAATTTAATTTTCGAAATTTCTTCCCCTCTTCTCGCATCCTTCTATTTATGGAGTACCACTCCTCCTCAATGCACAATTCGAACTCTATCTGACTAAGTTCGAATTCTTCTACCTCTTCCTTCTAATTTTCTTTTTCTCTGACACCTCAAGGAATCTCTATACTGTGACATAGAGAATTGCATATTTTCTTGTTCTTTTCTCTTTCATATGAGCAGGAGCAAAGACAAAAGCATTCTTGTTGAGGCTGACCCTGAACCTGAAAGGACCTTGAAGCGAAAGCTAAGAGAAGCTAAGGCACAACTCTCTGTAGAGGACCTAACAGAAATCTTCAAAGAAGAAGAACCCATGGCAGCCGAAAACAACAACAATGCCAACAATGCAAGGAAGGTGCTGGGTGACTTTACTGCACCTACTCCCGACTTCTATGGGAGAAGCATCTCTATCCCTGCCATTGGAGCAAACAACTTTGAGCTTAAGCCTCAATTAGTTTCTCTAATGCAACAGAATTGCAAGTTCCATGGACTTCCATTGGAAGATCCTCATCAGTTCTTAGCTGAATTCTTGCAAATCTGTGACACTGTAAAGACTAATGGGGTTGACCCTGAGGTCTACAGACTTATGCTATTCCCTTTTTCTGTAAGAGACAGAGCTAGGATATGGTTGGACTCACAACCTAAAGAAAGCCTGAACTTTTGGGAAAACCTAGTCAATGCCTTCTTGGCAAAGTTCTTTCCACCTCAAAAATTGAGTAAGCTTAGAGTGGAAGTCCAAACCTTCAGACAGAAGGAAGGAGAATCCCTCTATGAAGCTTGGGAAAGATACAAACAATTGATCAGAAAATGTCCCTCTGACATGCTTTCTGAATGGAGCATCATAGGTATTTTCTATGATGGTCTGTCTGAACTGTCCAAGATGTCTTTGGATAGCTCTGCTGGAGGATCTCTTCATTTGAAGAAGACGCCTGCAGAAGCTCAAGAGCTAATTGAAATGGTTGCAAATAACCAATTCATGTACACTTCTGAAAGGAATCCTGTGAACAATGGGACAAGTCAGAAGAAAGGAGTTCTTGAAATTGATACTCTGAATGCCATATTGGCTCAGAACAAAATATTGACTCAGCAAGTCAATTTGATTTTTCAAAGTCTGTCTGGAATGTAAAATGCACCTCGCAGTACTAAGGATGCTTCATCTGAAGAAGAAGCTTATGATCCTGAGAACCCTTCAATGGAAGAGGTGAATTACATGGGAGAACCCTATGGAAACACCTATAATTCTTCATGGAGAAATCATCCAAATTTCTCATGGAAGGATCAACAGAGACCTCAACAAGGTTTCAACAATAATAATGGTGGAAGAATCAGGTTTAGCAATGGCAAGCCTTTTCCATCATCTTCTCAGCAACAGACAGAGAATTCTAAGCAGAGCCACTCTGACTTAGCAACCATGGTCTCTAATCTAATCAAAACCACTCAAAGTTTCATGACTGAAACAAGGTCCTCCATTAGAAACTTGGAGGCACAAGTGGGACAGCTGAGCAAGAAAGTTACTGAACTCCCTCCTAGTACCCTTCCAAGCAATACAGAAGAAAATCCAAAAGGAGAGTGCAAGGCCATCAACATGGCCGAATTTGGAGAAGAGGAAGAGGCAGTGAACGCCACTGTGGAAGACCTCAAGGGACGTCCACTGGCCTCCACTAAGTTGCTCAATGAGGAACCATGGGAATCTGAGGCTCAAAATGAGACCATAGAGATTCCATTGGATTTACTTCTGCCATTCATGAGCTCTGATGAGTATTCTTCCTCTGAAGAGGATGAGTATGTCACTGAAGAGCAAGTTGCTAAATACCTTGGAGCAATCATGAAGGTAAATGACAAGTTATTTGGAAATGAGACTTGGGAGAACAAACCTCCTTTGCTCACCAAAGAACTGGAAGACTTGTCCAGGCAGAGATTACCTCAAAAGAGACAAGATCCTGGGAAGTTTTCAATACCTTGTACCATAGGCACCATGACCTTCAAGAAGGCTCTGTGTGACTTAGGGTCAAGTGTAAACCTCATGCCTCTCTCTGTAATGGAGAAGCTAGGGATCTTTGAGGTACAAGCTGCAAGAATCTCACTAGAGATGGCAGACAATTCAAAGAAACAAGCTTATGGACTTGTAGAGGATGTTCTGGTAAAGGTTGAAGACCATTACATCCCTGCTGATTTCATAGTCCTAGAGACTGGGAAGTGCATGGATGAATCCATCATCCTTGGCAGACCCTTCCTAGCCACAGCTAAGGCTGTGATTGATGTTGATAGAGGTGAACTGATCATTCAAGTGAATGAAGGATCCTTTGTGTTTAAGGCTCAAGGATATCCCTCTGTCACCATGGAGAGGAAGCATGAAGAGCTTCTCTCAAATTAGAGCCAAACAGAGCCCCCACAGTCAAACTCTAAGTTTGGTGTTGGGAGGCCACAACCAAACTCTAAGTTTGGTGTTGAACCCCCACATTCAAACTCTAAGTTTGGTGTTGGGAGGTTCCAACATTGCTCTGAGCATCTGTGAGGCTCCATGAGAGCCCTCTGTCAAGCTACTGACATTAAAGAAGCGCTTGTTGGGAGGCAACCCAATGTTATATTTTATCTATTTTTCTTTGTTATTTTATGTTTTCTGTAGGTTGATGATCATGAGAAGTCACAAAATCAATTGAAAAAGCAAAAACAGAATGAAAAACAGGAAGAAAAACAGCACACCCTGGAGGAAGAACCTACTGGCGTTTAAACGCCAGTAAGGCTAGCAGATGGGCGTTTAACGCCCAGTCTGGCACCATTCTGGGCGTTTAACGCCAGAAAGGGGCACCAGACTGGCGTTAAACGCTAGAAAAGGGCAAGCACTTGGCGTTAAACGCCAGAGATGGGCACCAGTCCGGCGTTTAACGCCAGAATTGGCTCAAAACGCATTTTTGCATGCCATTTGGTGCACGGATGACTTTTCCTTGACACCTCAGGATCTGTGGACCCCACAGGATCCCCACCAACCCCACCACCCTCTTTCTTCTTCACCCATTCACCAATCACCTCAATACCTCTTCCCCAAAAACCTTTCACCTATCAAATCCCATCTTTCTCTTCACCACTCACATCCATCCTTCATAAAAACCCCACCTACCTCACCATTCAAATTCAAACCACTTTCCCTCCCAAACCACCCATAATGGCCGAACCCTACCCCTCCCCTCACCCCTATATAAACCCATCTTCACTCCTTCATTTTCCCACACCCTAAACACTACTTCTTCCCCCTTTGGCCGAAAAATAGGCCTCCTCCATCTCCTCCATTTTCTTCTTCTTCTACTCTATTCTTTCTTCTTTTGCTCGAGGACGAGCAAACCTTTTAAGTTTGGTGTGGTAAAATCATTGCTTTTTGTTTTTCCATAACCATTTATGGCATCCAAGGCCGGAGAAACCTCTAGAAAGAGGAAAGGGAAGGCAAAAGCTTTCACCTCCGAGTCATGGGAGATGGAGAGATTCATCTCAAGGGTGCATCAAGACCACTTCTATGAAGTTGTGGCCTTGAAGAAGGTGATCCCCGAGGTCCCTTTCAAACTCAAAAAGAGTGAATATCCGGAGATCCGACATGAGATTCGAAGAAGAGGTTGGGAAATTCTTACCAACCCCATTCAATAAGTCGGAATCTTAATGGTTCAAGAGTTCTATGCCAATGCATGGATCACCAAGAGCCATGATCAAAATGTGAACCCAAACCCAAAGAATTGGCTTACAATGGTTCGGGGGAAAAACTTAGATTTTAGTCCGGAAAATGTGAGGTTGGCATTCAACTTGCCCATGATGCAAGGAGATGAACATCCTTACACAAGAAGGGTCAACTTTGATCAAAGGTTGGACCAAGTCCTCACTGACATTTGTGAAGAGGGCGCCCAATGGAAGAGAGATTCAAGAGGGAAGCCGGTTCAATTAAGAAGGCACGATCTCAAGTCCGTGGCTAGGGGATGGTTGGAGTTTATCCAACGCTCAATCATTCCCACTAGCAACTGGTCTGAAGTTACTTTAGACCGGGCCATCATGATTCATAGCATCATGATTGGAGAAGAAGTAGAAGTTCATGAGGTTATAGCCCAAGAACTCTATAAGGTGGCGGACAAGTCCTCCACCTTAGCAAGGTTAGCCTTTCCTCATCTCATTTGTCACCTCTGTTATTCAGTAGGAGTTGACATAGAAGGAGACATTCTCATTGATGAGGACAAGCCCATCACTAAGAAAAGGATGGTGCAAACAAGAGACCCCACTCATCATGAAATCCCTGAGATACCTCAAGGGATGCACTTTCCTCCACAAAACTATTGGGAGCAACTGAACACCTCCCTAGGAGAACTGAGTTCCAACATGGGACAACTAAGGGTGGAGCACCAAGAACACTCCATTCTCCTCCATGAAATTAGAGAAGATCAAAGAATCATGAGAGAGGAGCAACAAAGGCAAGGAAGAGACATTGAGGAGCTCAAGCACTCCATAAGACCTTCAAGAGGAAGAACAAGCCGCCATCACTAAGGTGGACCCGTTCTTTAATCTCCTTGTTCTTTATTTTCTTGTTTTTTCGAATTTCTATGCTTATGTTTACCTATGTTTGTGTCTTATGATCATTAGTATCTTAGTGTCTATGCCTTAAAGTTATGAATGTCCTATGAATCCATCACCTCTCTTAAATAAACAATGTTCTTAATTGAAAAAGAGAAGAATTGCATGAATTTTGAATTTTATAACAGGTTAATTATTTTGATGTGGTGGCAATACTTTTGTCCTCTGAATGTATGCTTAAACAGTGCATATGTCTTTTGAATTTGTTATTCATGAATGTTAAAATTGTTGGCTCTTGAAAGAAGGATGAAAAAGGAGACATGTTACTGAGGATCTGAAAAATCATAAAAATGATTCTTGAAGCAAGAAAAAGCAGTGAATTAAAAAAAACGAAAAAAAAAAAGAAAGAGCAAGCAGAAGAAGCCAATAGCCCTTTAAACCAAAAGGCAAGGGTAATAAAAAGGATCCAAGGCTTTGAGCATCAGTGGATAGGAGGGCCTACAGGAATAACATCCTGGCCTAAACGGCTAAACCAAGCTGTCCCTAACCATGTGCTTGTGGCGTGAAGGTGTCAAGTGAAAACTTGAGACTGAGCGGTTAAAGTCGTGATCCAAGGTAAAAAGAGTGTGCTTAAGAACCCTGGACACCTCTAATTGGGGACTCTAGCAAAGCTGAGTCACAATCTGAAAAGGTTCACCCAATTATGTGTCTGTGGCATGTATGTATCCGGTGGTAATACTGGAAGACAGAGTGCTTTGGGCCACGGCCAAGACTCATTAAGTAGCTGTGTTCAAGAATCATCATACTTAACTAGGAGAATCAATAACACCATCTGGATTCTGAGTTCCTAAAGAAGCCAATCATTCTGAATTTCAAAGGATAAAGTGAGATGCCAAAACTGTTCAAGGGCAAAAAGCTAAAAGCCCCGCTCATCTAATTAATACTGATCTTCATAGATGTTTTTGGAGTTCATTGCATATTCTCTTCTTTTTATCTTATTTTATTTTCAGTTGCTTGGGGACAAGCAACAATTTAAGTTTGGTGTTGTGATGAGCGGATAATTTGTACGCTTTTTGGCATTGTTTTTAGTATGTTTCTAGTAGGATTTAGTTAGTTTTTTGTATATTTTTATTAGTTTTTAGTTAAAATTCACTTTTTTGGACTTTACTATGAGTTTGTGTGTTTTTCTATGATTTCAGGTATTTTCTGGCTGAAATTGAGGGACCTGAGCAAAAATCTGATTCAGAGACTGAAAAGGACTGCAGATGCTGTTGGATTCTGACCTCCCTGCACTCGAAGTGGATTTTCTGGAGCTACAGAAGCCCAATTGGCGCGCTCTCAACGGCGTTGGAAAGTAGACATCTTGGGCTTTCCAGCAATATTTGATAGTCCATACTTTGCCCAAGATTTGATGGCCCAAACCGGCGTTCAAAGTCATCTTCAGAATTTCCAGCGTTAAACGCCGGAACTGGCACCAAAGTGGGAGTTAAACGCCCAAACTGGCACAAAAGCTGGCGTTTAACTCCAAGAAGAGTCTCTACACGAAAATGCTTCAATGCTCAGCCCAAGCACACACCAAGTGGGCCCGGAAGTGAATTTTTATGTCTTTTACTCATCTTTGTAATTCTTAAGCTACTAGTTCCCTATAAATAGGACCTTTTACTATTGTACTTTCATCTTGGTTTTTCTGGTTCCCTCTCTGGGGCCGAAACCAATGATCACTCTTGTTCTTATGTATTTTCAACGGTGGAGTTTTTACACACCATAGATTAAGGTGTGGAGCTCTGCTGTACCTCGAGTATTAATGCAATTACTATTGTTCTTCTATTCAATTCCGCTTGTTCTTGTTCCAAGATATCACTTGTTCTTCAACTTGATGAATGTGATGATCCGTGACACTCATCATCATTCTCACCTATGAACGTGTGACTGACAACCACCTCCGTTCTACCTTAAATTGGGTGAATATCTCTTGGATTCCTGATACACGACGCATGGTTGATCGCCTGACAACCGAGCCAGCCATTACATGAGATCAGAGTCTTCATGGTATAGGCCAGAACTGATGGCGGCATTCAAGAGAATCCGGAAGGTCTAACCTTGTCTGTGGTATTCTGATTAGGATTCAATGATTGAATGACTGTGACGTGCTTTAAACTCGCGATTGTGGGGCGTTAGTGACAGACGCAAAAGAATCACTGGATTCTATTCCGACATGATCGAGAACCGACAGCTGGATAGCCGTGCCGTGACAGGGTGCGTTGAACATTTCCACTGAAAGGATGGGAGGTAGCCACTGACAACGGTGAAACCCTTGCATAAGCTTGCCATGGAAAGGAGTAAGAATGATTGGATGAAGACAGTAGGAAAGCAGAGAGACGGAAGGGACAAAGCATCTCCATTCGCTTATCTGAAGTTCTCACCAATGAATTGCATAAGTATCTCTATCTTTATCTTTATGTTTTATTCATCATCTATACCCATTTGAGTCTGCCTGACTAAGATTTACAAGGTGACCATAGCTTGCTTCATACCAACAATCTCCGTGGGATCGACCCTTACTCGCGTAAGGTTTATTACTTGGACGACCCAGTGCACTTGCTGGTTAGTTGTGCGGAGTTGTGATAAAGAGTTGAGATTGCAATGAGCGTACCATGTTGATGGCGCCATTGATGACCATGGTTGCTAAGTCAGAGTGGCTCTGCTTAGAATTCTCTGTCTGTTGCTGAGAAGATGATGGAAAAGGCTTGCCATTGCTAAACCTGTTTCTTCCACCATTATTGTTGTTGAAACCTTGTTGAGGTCTCTGTTGATCCTTTCATGAGAGATTTGGATGATTTCTCCATGAAGGATTATAGGTGTTTCCATAGGGTTCTCCCATGTAGTTCACCTCTTCCATTGATGGGTTCTCAGGATCATAAGCTTCTTCTTCAGATGAAGCATCCTTAGTACTGCCTGGTGCAGCTTGCATTCCAGACAGACTTTGAGAGATCATATTAACTTGCTGAGTCAATATTTTGTTCTGAGCCAATATGGCATTTAGAGTATTAATCTCAAGAACTCCTTTCTTCTGATTGGTCCCATTGTTCACAGGATTCCTTTCAGAAGTGTACATGAATTGGTTATTTGCAACCATTTCAATGAGTTCTTGAGCTTCTGCAGGCGTCTTCTTCAGATGAAGAGATCCTCCAGCAGAGCTATCCAATGACATCTTGGACAGTTCAGACAGACCATCATAGAAGATACCTATGATGCTCCATTCAGAAAGCATGTCAGAAGGACACTTTCTGATCAATTGTTTGTATCTTTCCCAAGCTTCATAGAGGGATTCACCTTCCTTCTGTCTGAAGGTTTGGACTTTCACTCTAAGCTTACTGAATTTTTGAGGTGGAAAGAACTTTGCCAAGAAGGCATTGACTAGCTTTTCCCAAGAGTTCAGGCTTTCTTTAGGTTGTGAGTCTAACCATATCCTAGCTCTGTCTCTTACAGCAAAAGGGAATAGCATAAGTCTGTAGACCTCAGGGTCAACCCCATTAGTCTTGACAGTGTCACAGATCTGCAAGAATTTAGCTAAAAACTGATGAGGATCTTCCAATGGAAGTCCATGGAACTTGCAATTCTGTTGCATTAGAGAAACTAATTGAGGCTTAATCTCAAAGTTGTTTGCTCCAATGGCAGGGATAGAGATGCTTCTCCCATAGAAGTCGGGAGTAGGTGCAGTAAAGTCATCCAGCACCTTCCTTGCATTGTTGGCATTGTTTTTGTTTTCGGCTGCCATGTCTTCTTCTTCTTTAAAGATTTCTGTTAGGTCCTCTACAGAGAGTTGTGCCTTAGCTTCTCTTAGCTTTCGCTTCAAGGTCCTTTCAGGTTCAGGGTCAGCCTCAACAAGAATGCTTTTGTCTTTGCTCCTGCTCATATGAAAGAGAAGAGAACAAGAAAATATGGAATCCCCTATGTCACAGTATAGAGATTCCTTGAGGTGTCAGAGGAAAAGAAAAATAGAAGGAAGAGGTAGAAGAATTCGAACTTATCAAGAAAGATGGAGTTCGAATTATGCATTGAGGAGGAGTGTTAGTCCATAAATAGAAGGATGTTAGAAGAGGGGAAGAAATTTTCGAAAATAAATTAAAAAGATTTTAAAAACATTTTGAAAAATACTAATTGATTTTCGAAAACTAAGAGTGGAAAAGAAATCAAGTGATTTTTGAAAAAGATTTTGAAATTAGAAATTAAAAAGATATGATTGAAAACTATTTTGAAAAAGATGTGATTAAAAGATATGATTTAAAAGTTATGGTTTTAAAAAAGATATGATTGAAAAGAGATGATTGAAAAACAATTTAAAAAGATTTGATTTTGAAAATTAATAACTTGCCTAACAAGAAAGATATGATTCAGACATTAAACCTTTCTCAACAGAAAAGGCAACATACTCTGAGATGTTGAATCAAATCATTAATTGTTAGCAAGTATTTTTGAAAATGGAAAGAAATTGATTTTGAAAATATATGATTGAAAAGATATGATTTGAAAAAGATTTGATTTTGAAAAATTTTGAAAACTTGAAAAAAATTGAATTAAAAACAAAATCTTCCCTCTTGTGCCATCCTGGCGTTAAACGCCCAGAATGGTATACATTCTGGCATTTAACGCCCAAAACTCACCCCTTTTGGGCGTTAAACGCCCAGCCAGGCACCCTGGCTGGCGTTTAAACGCCAGTTTTCCTTCCTCACTGGGCGTTTTGAACGCCCAGCTTTTTCTGTGTAATTCCTCTGCTGCATGTTCTGAATCTTCAATTCTCTGTATTATTGACTTAAAAAGACACAAATTAAAAATTTTTTTGGATTTTTAATAATGAGGAATAATTAAAATGAAACTAAGATCAAATAAACAATGCATGCAAGGCACCAAACTTAGAAGTTTGTATACTATTGACACTAACAACTTGAGAATGCTTATGAGAAACAACAAAACACACAAAACAAGAGAATTTAAAGATCAGAACAAGGAAATCATCAAGAACAACTTGAAGATCAATTAAGACACATGAATGAATTCGAAAAATGCAAGAAGAACAGAAACATGCAATTGACACCAAACTTAAAATGAGACACTAGACTCAACAAGAAACATACAATATTTTAGGTTTTTTATGATTTTGTAAATTTTTTTTGGATTTTTCGAAAATTAAGTGGAAAAGAAAATAAGGATATCAAAATTCTTAATGAGAATTCCAGGAATCATGCAATGTTAGTCTAAAGCTTCAGTCTAAAGAAATTAGACCTGGCTAGCCAAGCTTCAGCAGGACATTACATTCAAGAGCTAAATTGATGAGAATCAATCAGCTTTGGTGATGATAAGAACATCACCTTGAAACACTAGAATTCATTCTTAAGAACTATGAAGAAAAATACCTAAGCTAAGCAACAAGATGAACCGTTAGTTGTCCAAACTCAAACAATCCCCAGCAACGGCACCAAAAACTTGGTGTTGTTGCCGGATCAAAACTTGGCACTGTTATTGCAGGGAACAAATGCGAAACTATAGTAAGGACAATTAATTCCCCGGCAACGGCGCCAAAAACATGGTGCACGAAATTGTGATCATCAATGGCGCCATCAACATGGTACGCTCAATTGCAATGTCAACTCTTTATCACAACTTCGCACAACTAACCAGCAAGTGCACTGGGTCGTCCAAGTAATAAACCTTACGCGAGTAAAGGTCGATACCACAGAGATTGTTGGTATGAAGCAAGCTATGATCGTCTTGTAAATCTCAGTCAGGCAGATTCAAATGGTTATAGATGATTTATGAATAAAGCATAAAATAAAGATAGAGATACTTATGTAATTCATTGGTGAGAATTTCAGATAAGCGTATGGAGATGCTTTGTCCCTTCCGTCTCTCTACTTTCCTACTATCTTCATCCAATCCTTCTTACTCCTTTCCATGGCAAGCTGTATGTTGGGCATCACCATTGTCAATGGCTACAGTCCCGTCCTCTCAGTGAAAATGTTCAACGCGCTCTGTCACAGCACGGCTAATCATCTGTCGGTTCTCAATCAGGTTGGAATAGAATCCAGTGATTCTTTTGCGTCTGTCACTAACGCCCAGCCTTCAGGAGTTTGAAGCTCGTCACAGTCATTCAATCATTGAATCCTACTCTGAATACCACAGACAAGGTTTAGACCTTCCGGATTCTCTTGAATGCCGCCATCAATTCTAGCTTATACCACGAAGATTCTGATTAAGGAATCCAAGAGATATCCACTCAATCTAAGGTAGAACGGAGGTGGTTGTCAGGCACACGTTCATAGGTGAGAATGATGATGAGTGTCACGGATCATCACATTCATCAAGTTGAGGAACAAGTGATATCTTAGAACAAGAATAAACCGAATTGAATAGAAGAACAATAGTAATTGCATTAATACTCGAGGTACAGCAGAGCTCCACACCTTAATCTATGGTGTGTAGAAATTCCACCGTTGAAAATACATAAGTGATAATGGTGATCATTGGCTTCGGCCCCAGAGAGGGAACCAGAAGAACCAAGATCTGATCTAAGATCTAAAGTGATCAAAAGATTCAAAGATCTAAAGATGATCAAAGATCCAAAGATGAAAATACAATAGCAAAAGGTCCTATTTGTAGAGAACTAGTAGCCTAGGGATTACATAAATGAGTAAATGACATAAAAATCCACTTCCGGGCCCACTTGGTGTGTGCTTGGGCTGAGCATTGAAGCTTTCATGTGTAGAGACTTTTCTTGGAGTTAAACGCCAGCTTTTGTGCCAGTTTGGGCGTTTAACTCCCATTCTTGTGCCAGTTCCGGCGTTTAACGCTGGGCAATTTTGATCTGATTTGGAACGCCGGTTTGGGCCATCAAATCTCGGGAAAAATATGGACTATTATACATTTCTGGAAAGCCCAGGATGTCTACTTTCTAATGCAGTTGAGAGCGCGCCAATTGGACTTCGGTAGCTCCAGAAAATCCACTTCGAGTGCAGGGAGGTCAGAATCCAACAGCATCTGCAGTCCTTTTCAGCCTCTGAATCAGATTTTTGCTCAGGTCCCTCAATTTCAGCCAGAAAATACCTGAAATCACAAAAAAACACACAAACTCATAGTAAAGTCCAGAAAAGTGAATTTTATCTAAAAACTAATAAAAATATAATAAAAACTAACTAAAACATACTAAAAACAATGCCAAAAAGCGTATAAATTATCCGCTCATCAGCAGGATAACTCTAACCAAGGCTGGAGAGACAATTCTAACCAGGGTTGGAGGGACAATTCTAACAGAGGAGGCAGAGATAACAATGGAAATCATTGGTGGAATAACAATAACAACTTCAGGTAGCAGAATCAAAATCAGGCCTATAAAGCATCTCATCTCAGACATCCTCAAAATCCTCAGCAAACCTCTCAGATCACTTACCCCTCTTCATCTCCTAATGATGAATTACTACAAGCCATTGATCGGAGGCAACAAGCCATGGAAAACAACCTTACTTCTACTATGAATGTTTTGACTTCTACTTTACAAACCCTTGTCTCATAGATTGGATCAATGAACAACTCTAACAACCAGTCCTCAAGCTCTGGTGGACTCCCCTCTCAACCATTATCCAACCCAAAGGGTGGTATTAATGCCATCACCCTAAGGTCCGGAACCACATTGCAGGAGAGGAATCAGGAGGAGCCAAGCCCACCAAAATACGCCTCAGCTGAAGAGGTAGTAGAAATAGAAGATGTTGAAGAGGAAGAGGACATACAGGACATAGCTGAAGAAGAAGAAGCTCAACCACAGGAGGAAGCACCAAAAGGCGCAGACATTGCAGAAAACACCACTCCCATTCCATTTTCACAACTTGCAAGGAAGCCCAGGAAGCAGTTGGAACCTGATCCCAAAATGGTAGAAATCTTCAAAAAGGTTGAGGTAACTGTTCCCCTTTTTTATGTTATTCAACAGGTACCTAAATATGCAAAGTTTCTAAAAGATTTATGTATACATAAAGACAAAATTAATAAATTAGAAACTATCCCTTTAGGTAGTTCCATATCTGCTTTAATGGGAGGATTACCTGAAAAGTGTAGTGACCCAGGTCCCTGTATAGTTAGTTGTACTATTGGTGGTTCAGTAATTTATGATTGCATGTGTGATTTGGGAGCATGTGTTAGTATAGTGCCTTTATCTGTATATGATGTTTTAAGGCTCCCTCCCTTAAAAAGGTCGGCAGCTCGTTTTGTGTTGGCAGATAAAAGCATTATTACAGTAGCTGGAGTTGCTGGAGATGTTTTGGTGAACATTAAAGGGCTCACTTTCCCAACCGATTTCTATATCTTGGAGATGCCCAATAATGACTCAGATAAGCCATCATCAATCCTACTTGGCAGACCATTCCTGAAGACATCAAAATTCAAATTAGATGCTTTTTCAGGAACATATTCTTTTGAAATAGATGGCCGAATGGTAATCTTCAATTTGAATGGAGTCACAAACAACCCTCCAGAAGATCATTCTATCTTCCAGTGTGATATCATAGATGAAACTGTAGCTAAAATACACCAGGAAGAGTTGGAAGAACAGTACACAGAACAAGGTCCAAGTGTGGGGACTCTATTAACTGATAATAAGGGCACTTCGGCATTTTCACAAGCTCCAGACAATCCAGAGCCTGCCCATGACCAGAAGATAGAGTTGAAACCTCTCCCTCCACATCTCAAATACGCTTATCTTGAAGATGGGCAGAAGTTTCCAGTTATTATTGCACAGTACCTCACTCCTGAACAGGAAGAACAGTTACTTAGTGTGCTGAGGAAGCACAAGAAAGTAATTGGGTGGAGTTTGGCAGACATAGTAGGCATCAACCCTCAAGTATGTGAGCATAGAATATTTTTAGAGGAATGAGCAAGACCTGTCTGCCAACCCCAAAGAAGACTGAATCCCACTATTTTGGAAGTTGTCAAAAAGGAAGTGACCAGACTATTAGAAGCAGGTATCATTTATCCCATTTCAGACAGTGAATGTGTTAGCCCAGTACAAGTGGTGCCCAAGATGTCTGGAGTCACTACAGTGAAGAATGAGCTTGGAGAGCTCATAGGAACCAGAGTACAGAATGCTTGGAGAGTCTGCATTGATTACAGGCGTCTCAACCAAGCCACCCGTAAGGATCACTACCCACTTCCATTCATTGACCAAATGCTGGATCGCCTGTCAGGTAAATCACATTATTGCTTTCTAGATGGTTACACAGGTTACTTCCAGATTCATATAGCTCTTGAGGATCAGGAAAAGACTACTTTTACATGTCCTTTTGGGACTTATGCTTACAAGAGAATGCCCTTTGGCTTGTGCAATGCACCAGCTACTTTTCAGAGGTGCATGATGAGTCTTTTCTCTGATCTTATTGAGGACTGTATGGAGGTTTTTATGGACGATTTTAGCGTTTATGGTGATTCTTTTAGCCTTTGCTTAGATGGATTATCTAGAGTATTAGATAGATGTGTCAATACAAACCTTGTCTTAAATTTTGAAAAATGTCATTTTATGGTTAAACAAGGAATTGTACTAGGACATGTTGTATCTAATACTGGCATTTCTGTAGACCCAGCAAAGGTGAATGTTATTTCTAGTTTACCTTACCCTTCCTCTGTGAGGGAAGTCCGTTCGTTCCTTGGCCATGCAGGTTTTTACAAGTGATTTATTAAGGACTTTAGTAAGGTAGCACTTCCCTTATCTAGATTACTGCAGAAGGATATTGAGTTCGAGTTCAGTGAGGATTGCAAACAAGCGTTTGATAAGCTGAAGACCGACCTGACTCAAGCTCCAATTGTGAGAGGACCAGACTGGAGCCAACCGTTTGAAATCATGTGCGATGCTTCCAACCATGCAGTAGGAGCAGCGCTGGCTCAGCGTGAAGGTAAGGATCCTTTTGTTATTGCTTATGCGTCTAAGACTTTAGACGCTGCCCAATCCAATTATACTACTACTGAGAAAGAGCTTCTTGCTATTATTTTTCCTCTGGATAAATTCCGAGCTTATTTACTTGGTACTAGAGTAGTAGTGTATTCGGACCATGCAGCTTTAAAGCACTATTAGCTAAAAAAGAGTCCAAACCAAGGCTCATACGTTGGATACTGCTATTACAAGAATTTGATTTAGAAATAAAGGATAGGAGTGGTAACCAGAATCTAGTGGCGGACGACTTGAGTCGCCTTGAGCACATTAAGGATGATTCTACTCCTATAGATGATAATTTTCCATTTGATAACCTGCAAGCAGTATCTGAGGTAGCACCTTGGTACGCACCTGTAGCTAATTATCTAGTTAGCCGCACATTTCCTCCATACTTTTCTAAGCATCAAAGAGACAAGATGAAAAGTGAGTCTAAATATTATATATGGGATGACCCATATTTATGGAGATGTGGTGCTGATCAGGTAATTAGATGTTGTGTGCCTCAATCAGAATTCCAGTCCATTTTAGAGGCCTGTCACTCCTCTGTGAGAGGGGGACATTTTGGCCCTCAAAGAACAGCTAAAAAGATCTTAGACTGTGGATTCTGGTGGCCTACTCTTTTAGTGACGCTGCTGAGTTTTGTGAATCTTGTCTCCCATGCCAAAAATTTGGTAATATATCTAGGAGGGATGAGATGCCTCAACAAATTATGCTTTTTTGTGAAATTTTTGATGTTTGGGGCATTGACTTCATGGGTCTGTTCCCAAATTCTAATGGTTATTTTTATATATTGTTAGCTGTGGATTACGTTTCCAAATTGGTGGAAGCAATTCCTACCCACACTGATGATGCTAAAACCGTTGTTTCCTTTGTGAGAAACCATATTATTTGCCGCTTTGGATCACCACGAGCAATCGTGAGCGATCAAGGCACCCATTTTTGTAACAGGAGACTAACAGGATTAATGAAGAAGCATGGGATTATTCATAAGGTTGCAACAGCATACCATCCTCACACCAATGGGCAAGCCGAGGTGTCAAACAGAGAGATAAAGCGTATCTTGCAGAAGATAATCAAACCTCGTAGAAAAGACTGGAGCACTAGGCTATAAGATGCACTTTGGGCATACAGGACAGCATATAAAACACCCATTGGGATGAGTCCTTTCCGCTTAGTTTATGGAAAAGCTTGTCATCTCCCAGTTGAAGTAGAGCACAGAGCCTTTTGGGCAGTCAAGGAGTGCAACATGGGGTTTGAGGAAGCCGGAGCTGAAAGGAAGTTGCTACTGCAAGAACTGGAGAGCCTTCGCCTAGAAGCTTATGAGAACTCAAGAATATACAAGGAGAAGATGAAGGCTGTACATGATCAGCACATCAAGAGAAAAGAGTTCCAACCTGGGGATTTGGTCCTCCTTTACAAATCTCGACTGAGGCTCATGCCAGGCAAGTTGAGATCAAGATGGGAAGGTCCATACAGAGTAGAGAAGGCCAAACCATACGGAGTTTATCACCTAAGCCACCTTTCAAGCTCTGAACTTATCAAAGTTAATGGACAACGTCTGAAGCTGTACCATGGAGAGAAGATGCAGAAAAACAAAGAGCTTGAGATCTTCCTCTTGGAAGATCCCCACATAGCAGAAGTTTGAGCTAGAGGAGCGTCCAACTTACGGACGTTAAAGCAAAGTGCTAGATGGGAGACAACCCACCATGGTATGATCGTTCTTTTCTTTCTATCTTTAGTTTTTCCTAGTCAATAACTCTTCTCTTTATCAGTACCTTCATGCATCTGCATTTGCATACTTTTATTTTAAAAAAAAATGGAGGTCACGCGACGCGACCGCATCAGTGACGCCTCCGCGTCGACAGCAGAGGTGAGAAAATAAAAAAAATGAACAGAGAGTTTTGCTGGAGCATGGCTGGAGGCGTTCCAGTGGCATAAACCGTCCCACGCGACCGCGTCGTTGACGCGTCCGCGTCACATGGGATTCATGGCCTCCCACGCCACTGCGTGCCCCATGCGGTTGCGTGCCCTGATTTTCGACGTAAAAAGGGGTGCACAACGAAATATTGTGCGAGAGTGGTGCTGGATTGGTGCTGGACGCACCATCCCTATCACGAGACCACGTCGCTGACGCGTCTGCGTCATCCCTTCTGAAGCACACTCACGCGATCTAATGCCCCACGCGATCGCGTCACCCCAAATTTGGCAAATATATCAATTTGAACAGAGAGTTGTGCGGGCGCGAGGCTATACTCGTGCCAGAAGCATCACATGGGTCACGCGACCGCGTGACCGACGTGACCGCGTCAACTGAATTAGAGCGCAATCACGCGAACGCGTGCCCCATGCGGCCGCGTTGCTGGCGCTGCACAGCTCAACCAAAACTGCTAAAATATCTTATCTTTCTCTCCTCCAAATCCTAATTTTTCTTTTCCTTCCTTATTTCTTCCTTCTCTCTTCTTCCTTCTATTTCACCTTTCACTCTCCCTCTCTCTCACCTCCATTAACAAGGTTTTATTTTCTTCTTCCCTCCTTCCTTTTCTATCATTCTTCTTATTTTATATGTTATTTTCTTTTCTTTTCTTTTTCTTTTCATTATCCATATTTTCTTTCTTCTTCTTTCCTTTTTACATGGTGCTAGAAATTTATTTGAGTCATCATTCCTCATTATATACTTGTGGATTGTTGCACATTGTTTGGCAATTATATATTATTTATTTTTCTTAAAAGGGTTGCTTGCATGTTTACTTTAATACTTTCTATACCTTATTTCATATGCATGCTATGTGTTTGTGAAAAAGCCCGTATGGCATCATGCACTTTTCTACATTATCCTATTCTACTACTCAATGCATGTTTTTCACAAATTCCCTTTACTATTTTATTAATTAAATTTAATTGCCAATACAAACATGTTAGTTTGTTACGAAGTGATGCTTGATCTATGCCACTCATGTCCTTGCCGGCATGCCAATAATCATCTTGCATCTACTCACCCTTTCGTGCACTTGTTCTATTTTCTCTCATGATCTTTTCACATGTTGTCATGACCATGTGTTTTTTTCATTCATCTTTACCGTGCACTGATTTTCACTCACTCTATCCCCTTCCTTGCTTTATTTCTTTGGATTTAACTTACTTTCTCTTCCCTTTTTCAGAATGGCCACCAAGAAAGGCAAAGAGAAAGCTACCCCTAAACCCACAGCAAGGAAAGGAACGAAGAGAGCATTAGTGGCAGGACCTTCTTCAACTGCAGTCAAGCCCTCAACAAAAAGAATTAAAAGGATTATCAGGGTTGATGAAAAAGAGAGAGCCTTCCCAGCCAAGGACACTGCACGATTCCCAAATTGCTACTGTGAGCAGATGTTTCCTATTCTGGCAGCTCGAAATTACAACAATGAACACCTTCTTATCCTTCCGCCTCGTATTGCTGAATTTGTTGAGCCATAAATTGCACAAAGACATTGGGGATTCTTATAGAGACAGCCACGACAGGTTAATCTTTCTTGGGTTGTTGAGTTCTACTCCAACTTCCACCTACCGACTCTGCAGTCCGTCTATTTACGCCAAAAGAAAGTCTCCATTACAGAAGAGGCCATACAGCAAGCCTTAGATCTCCCACCTGCTCCAGAAGGATTGGACGCCTTTCAGAAAGCTGCAATCAAGCGCCAGGCATACACCTTTGAATGGGACGCTGTTCTCAGAGTTATCGCTCGACTTGGCAGTAAATGGATCTTCGAATACCATCGTTCCCGTCCTAAGGGAATCTCGGCTTCTGCACTCACCTTAGAGGCTCACGTATGGGCACAGATTATGTCCCATTACATCTTCCTGAGTACTCATGAGTTCTCCTTCACAACAGACATGGCCGTTCTACTATGGTGCATCCTCACAGACCAGCCTCTTAATTTACCAAGACATATCCGGAATGCCGTGGAACATGTGCAGATCGCGGGCAACCTACCTTTCCCCACTTTGGTCTCTAATCTTATCTCAGCAGCCAGAGTATCCTACAAAGCTGGAGACACCAAAGCCATTCTTCCACGGGATGATCAGTATGTCCCTAACGGGAAATATCTCAGGCCACAACTTGCCACTACCAGTCAGTCCACAGAGGATGCTGCAGCTCCTCTCCCATCTACTAGTCAGCTGCTGCATCAAATACTAAAGCGGTTGGAAGCACACGAAAAGAAAGCCAAGCTCCGAGAGCACCGCAACCAACGCCATTTCAACTACCTCAAGGAGCTCCTCACAGGCTATCACAGACCCGATGACGATCCAGGCACTCTGAACTCCACTTCCTTCACCAGCACAGGGAGCCATGATGGCCCCGACTGTGGAGACACTGCTACCAGCACACCACTATTCCTGACAGATGGCACCGAGGACGGTGCCAAGCCTTAAGTGTGGAGTGGTCGGTCAGTACCTAACTTCCGGAGGTAATTTCTCTTCCCTAGCACCAATAAATTAGGATATTTTAGTTAGATTTTCTTTCTTTTATAGAATAGGATAAATTTCATAGTAATAGGTTAGTTGCATGCATGTTTTACCTGATTGAAAAGACAATAAGTTTCTTCTAAAAAGTTATCTTTGGAACAAAATTTCACTAATTTTAATCAAAACTCTTATGTTAAAATTGCTTGAATTTGTTTTTGGAACATGATTTTTAAGCTAAAGAACACACAACCTGTGAAAATTTTGAGCCTTTATGCATGGTTACATTATTTAACCATAATTATTTTATTCTTGTGTGTTTACTTCTCTATGATTGTAATCTATATTTTGTTTCATCCTATATGTCCAATATTTATTATGTTTATATGCTTGCATGTGATTGAGGCCATTATTTATTTAAACTAACTTATCCAAATTAAGCCTACCCTTTTTAATTACCTTTGTTAACCACTTTGAGCCTTTAAATCCCATTTGTTCTATATTTTACCACATTACTAACCTTAAGCGGAAAAATAATTGTATATCCCAAATTAAATCTTTGGTTAGCTTAAGATAGAATTGTGTATGCTAGTTAAGTATGGGAATTTGTGGGAACAAAAGTTATTAAGGGAATGTGTCATGATAATACAATGGGAATTTGGATACCTACTCATGTGAAACTATAAGAATTAAAAATCTATGTGCATTGATAAGCTATGTTTATTTTTATAAAATAAAATAATATAAAAAAAGTCAATAAATAAATAAGGGGACAAAATTACCCCAATGCTGAATTAAAAATTCAAAGATCAATGCACATATGATAAAATTAATACATGAGTATGGAATGTAAAAGGGAATTCTGGGTAGCTAGGTATGAATTCTAAAGTTATATAAAATATATAGGTTGGGTTAAAGCTGGGTTAATTAAAGATTCAATTTGTAAGCTCACTTAACCATATATGTATCCCTATCCTTACCTTGGCCCCATTACAACCTTGAAAAGACCTCATGATGTTTGCATTGGCATATTAACTGTTGTTGATTGGTTAGGAGAAAAACAAAAGTTAGAGAGCATGATTAGAGAAGGATAGAGTGATTACCCTATACACTAGAGAGATTAAAGCGTATATACATCATCAGTGAGGGTTCAATGCTTGAATTTCCATGTTCCCTGCTTTCATGAGCTATCTTCTTGCACTTTTATCTGTTTTACTGTATAATGATAGAATTAGTTGAATTTGATTTGTAATTGTTTTGAAGAGCTTATTTAATTTTGATCAAGTGAGCAAGAATCATATAGTTGCATTCATATATATAGGTTGCATTGCATTACGTTGCATGAGTTTCTACATGTTCACACTTATTTATCTTATCTCCTTCAATTAAGCATGAGGACATGCTAATGTTTAAGTGTGGAGAGGTTGATAAACCACTATTTTATGGTTTATATTGTGTTTAATTATGTGGTTTTATCATGATCCTTACCCACTTATTCATTAATTTCGCATGCATTTATATTTTCTTCCTGGAATTACTACATGGTCGAAAACTGCTTCCTAGAGACTTTTTAATTATGCATTTTAGTTCTCCTTTATCCCATTCGATGCCGTAATCTATGTGTTAAGTGTTTCAGGCTTTATAGGGCATGGATGAGTTGGAGAATGGAAGGGAAGCTAGCAAAAATGGAAGGAACACAAGAAATTGAGGAGATAACTAGCGAGAAGTGACGCGGCCGCATGGCTCACGCGTTCGCGCAATAGAGGAGAAATCGCAGTGACGTGGCTGCATGGCTCATGGGACCGCGCGGATTGGAAAAGCACAAGTGACGCGGAAGCGTGGACGACGCGACCGCTTGGCAGGGAAAAACGCGAATGACGCGTCCGCATAGATGACACGATCGCGTGACGAGCACGATCTGCATAATCTGCAGAATTCGCTGGGGGCCATTTTGGACCTTATTTTGACCCAGTTCTCGGCCCAGAACAGTAGACTAGAGCCAGAGAACATGCAAAAACCAGAAGAACAGTTCATTCTACACAGTTTTAGTTTGGAGATCTAATTTTTACTCCTCCTCTAGGTTTTTCCTATACACATTGATAGTTCTTAGGATTTTATTTTTCTACCACTTTTTGCATTGGGATACTGAGAAGAGTTATCACCTCATCAAGACTTCGTCATTCCAGTTCGTTTTCTTTACTTGGCTTTACTCTTTCATATCCTTTGCTTTGTTGATTTTACCATTGGAATATTATTAGGATTATTTAATATAAGGATTACTTTTATTTTTAATTGATTATTTTGATTTTTATTTACAATGTCTTTCTTTAATTCCTTTTCATATGTTATGAATTTTACATTCACAATGAGCGACTAGTTCCCTAACCTGATGGGGAGTTGATTGAAAGGAACCGTTGAGTTGGAAAGCTTAAAGGAAAGATTATAATTGGGTTTATTGTTGGCTTGTCCTCTATTCACTAATACCAATCCCTTTTTATTAAGTGGATTGCAACTTGTGAACAGACATAGCATTCTAATTTGTTTGACTTTCCCTTACCTAGTAAGAGATAACTAAACAGAATAACCTTTAATTATCAATTAATCTAGAGAGTTCCCCAACATTAATGGGGCTTCCAACTAATCAACTCCCAGTCAAGGCTTTTATTTACATTATTCAAATTCTCCAATTTAATTCCCTGTTTACTCAACTCAAACCTTTTTGAAAACATCTGATTAATAAAATAGCACACTTTTCTGCAACTCGTTGGGAGACGACCTAGGATTAATACTCCCAGTATTTTAAATTTAAATTTCTGTGACACCTTTCTAAATTGATAAGTGGATTTCTGGTGAGTTAAGAACTATACTTGCAACATATATATTTTAATAATTTTTAATTCACCAATTTCTGCCCCATCAGACGCCCCTTCTATTGGCTCTATTCGGGACAGGTGATATGCTACTTGGTTCTCTGTCCCTTTTCTGTCTCTTATTTCTATATCAAACTCTTGCAGAAGAAACACCCATCTGATAAGTCTAGGTTTTGAATCCTGCTTTGTGAGTAGATATTTAAGAGTAGCATGGTCAGTGTACACAATCACTTTTTATCCTACTAAATAAGATCTAAACTTGTCAATGGCGTAAACCACTTCAAGTAACTCTTTTTCTGTGGTTGTGTAGTTCTTCTATGTGTCATTTAAAATACGACTGGCATAGTAAATAACGTGCAGAAGCTTGTCATGCCTTTGTCCCAACATTGTACCAATGGCATGGTCACTGGCATCACACATCAGTTCAAATGGTAATGTCCAGTCTGGTGCAGAGATGACTGGTGCTGTAACTAGCTTAGCTTTCAGAGTCTCAAACGCCTACAAACACTCCTTATCAAAGATAAATGGCGTGTCAGCAGCTAGAAAATTACTCATAGGTTTGGCGATTTTTGAAAAATCTTTTATAAACCTCCTATAGAATTCTGCATGCCCCAGAAAGCTTCTGATTGCCTTAACATTGGCAGGTGGTGGTAATTTTTCAATTACCTCTACCTTAGCTTGAGCCACCTCTATTCTCTTGTTCGAAATTTTGTGCCCAAGGAAAATTCCTTCAGTCACCATAAAGTGACATTTTTTCCAGTTTAAAACCAGGTTAGTCTCTTGGCACCTCTTTAGAACAAGTGCTAGATGGTCAAGACAGGAGCTGAATGAGTCTCCAAATACTGAAAAGTCATCCATGAAGACTTCTAGAAATTTTTACACCATATCAAAGAAAATAGAGAGCATGCACCTTTGAAAGGTTGCAGGTGCATTGCACAGGCCAAATGGCATCCTTCTGTATGCAAATACGCCGGATTGACATGTGAATGCTGTTTTCTCTTGATCTTGGGGATCTACTGTAATTTGCTTATAACATGAATATCCATCCAGGAAGCAGTAGTATTCATGACCTGTTAGTCTTTCTAGCATTTGGTCTATGAATGGTAAAGGAAAATGATCCTTTCTGGTAGCTGTATTGAGCCTTCTGTAATCAATACACATACGCCACCCTGTAACTATTCTTGTAGGAACCAGTTCATTTTTTTCATTATGAACCACTGTCATACCACCCTTCTTAGGAACGACTTGGACAGGGCTTACCCAGGGGTTATCAGAAATGGGATAAATAATCCCAGCCTCTAGTAATTTAGTGACCTCCTTCTGCACCACCTCCTTCATGGCTGGATTCAGACGCCTCTGTGGTTGAATCACTGGCTTAGCGTCACTGATGTCGGAATTTTTGCTAGTAAAAAATTTTATAAAAATATAGTCGGATTGTGAGTATAGATTCTAAACCAACAGAAAATCCCTTCGTACAAATGTTTTGGTTGTCACAAGTAACAAACCCCTAAATAAATTAATAACCGAAGTATTTAAACCTCAGGTTGTCTTCTCAAGGAATTACATGGAGGTATGTTCTTATTATTGGTTATGAAGATTGTAAATCGAGGTTTTAAAGATGAGGAACAAGTAATTTAAATGGCAGATAAAATAAATAAATAACTGTAAAATAAACTTTTGGCAAGGTATGAGAAATTGGAAGTCCTATCCTAGTTATCCTTATCAATGATGATGAAAATTGAATCTTAATTCCACTTAGTTAACCTTTGCTAGTGCAAGGGAAGGTCAAGTGACTAATTAGTTTGATCTTCAAATCCTAGTTAATTCCTAGAAAAAGATTGGGATTATAGAAGTTCAAGCTAATTAGCAAAGATAGCGATTATCGATCACGTTGAGTCTAATAACTCCTGAGTTACTGATTTCTTAACCAAGACCAAAAGGTGAAAAGTAAATCTACTGGAATAAAAATGTCTTCGGATTGGAAGCAACAGTAACGTAAATAAAAGAGAGTAATAATAACTGAAATACCACAAAATCATGAATTGATAAAGATATCAAATGTAACATGGGCAGTTATAGCCAAATAAAGAAGTTGAGTTGAACATAGAAATCCATAAACTTAATTGAGAAAACAAATAAAAGGAACATTGAACCTGTAATTGAAGAAGATGAAAATATTCCTAATTTCTAAAAATCCTAATTCTAATCCTAATCCTAAGAGAGAGGAGAGAACCTCTCTCTCTAAAAACTACATCTAAACTAAAAATTGTGAATTATGAAAAGCATGTTGAGTCTCTGCATGTTCTCTGACTTTAATCTGTGTTTCTGGGTCAAAAACTGGGTTGAAATATGGCCTAGAATCTCTGCCAGCGACTTTTGTAATTCTGCAGATCGTGCACATCACGCGTCCGCGTTGTCCACGCGATCGCGTCACTCAGCGTTTTTCGTACCACGCGTGCGCGTCGTCCACGCATTCGCGTCATTCGTGCATCTTCCAATCTGCGCGGTCGCGTCAGGCATGCGAACGCGTCACTCTGATTTCTTCCATTTCATGCGGTCATGTGAGCCATGCGACCGAGTGACTTCTCGCTGGTCATCTCCTTAATTCCTTGTGTTCCTTCCATTTTTGCACGCTTCCTCTTCATTCTCTAAGCCATTCCTACCTTATGAAGCCTGAAACACTTAACACACAGATCAAGGCATCGAATGGTAATAAGAGAGGATTAAGATTAGCTAAATTAAGATAAAAGAAGTATGTTTTCAATCATAGAACTAAACTAGGAAGGAATTGTAAAATCATGCAAATCATATGAATAAGTGAGTGAAAAGCTTGATAAAACTACTCAATTAAATACAATATAAACCATAAAATAGTGGTTTATCAACCTCCCCACACTTAAACATTAGCATGTCCTCATGCTAAACTCAAGGAGACCAAATAAATGAGTAGGGAAAGGCAAGACTCATGCAATGC
Organism: Arachis stenosperma; assembly: GCF_014773155.1. NCBI lineage: Eukaryota > Viridiplantae > Streptophyta > Magnoliopsida > Fabales > Fabaceae > Arachis > Arachis stenosperma. The sequence continues at coordinate 67,854,887 of NC_080378.1, forward strand.
AACCTATGAATGTGAATGCAACTACATGCTAAAATGATTCTACCTACTTGGTGAAAAAGTAAATAAATCCTTCAAGAATAAATATGAACTGGATTTCACTAATTCAAATCACAAAATACAATATAAATAACTTGCAAGAAGAAGATAGCTCGTGAAAGCAGGGAACATAGAATTAAGCACTGAACCCTCACTCGTAGTGTATATCACTCTAATCTCTCAAGTGTCTAGGGTCAATCACTCTATTCTTCCCTAATCATGCTTTCTAAACTTTGTCCTTCATCTAACCAATCAACAAATATTTAGTATACCCATGCACACATCATGAGGTCTTTTCAAGGTTGTAATGGGGCCAAGGCAAGGGTGAGGATATATGTATGGCTATGTGAGCTATAAATTGAATCTTTGAGTAACCTGAGCTATCACCTAACATACATACATTCTATATAATTTCTAAAATCATGCCTAGCTACCCATAATTCCCACACATACTCATGTGTTAACTTTTCTTTTGATTTATGTCACATATGCATTGATCTTTTATTAACTTAACATTGGGGTAATTTTGTCCCCTTATTTATTTATTTATATTATATATATTTTTTTCTTTTTTTCTCTTTTTTTTTCTTTTTTTTGAGACATAAAAACTAAAATAACATATCAATGCATATGGAATTTTTAATTTTCTGTTTTACATGAGTAGATACCCAAATTTTCCAATATTCAGAATTAGAAATATGATACATTCCCTTATTAACCCATGTTCCCACAGTTTCCCCACACTTAGTTGATGCACAACCTGTATCTTAAGCTAACCAAAGATTTAATTGAGATATTTAATTTGTTTTTCTGCTTAAGGCTAGTGATGTGGTTATAAAACAGAAGGGGATTAAAAGGCTTAAGGGGGCTAATAAGGGTGATATAACAGGTAGGCTTATTTGGGATAAGTGAGTTAATAATCAAATATGGCCTCAATCATATGCAAGCATGTACATACACTAAATAATGGACATATAGAATGGAACAAAGCAACGATTGCAATTATAGAGAAGAAAACACACAAGAATAAAAATTTATGGTTAAATAATGTAACCATGTAAATAAGCTCAAATCTCACAGGTTGTGTGTTCTTTGGCTCAAAAAAACCATGTTCCAAATACAACTTCAAACAAATTTAACACATAGAAAATTTTAAAATTTTTTTAATTTAAATTAGTGAAATTTTTCAAAAATAGGGTCTTTAAAAGAAACTAATTATTTTTCAACCAAGTAGTACTTAAATGCAAACAATCAACTACACATGCAATCTATTATGCAATGCAACAATGAACAAACAAAGAAAATAGAATATTGGTGTTGAGAAGAGAATAACTAACCCATGGAGATCGGTATCGACCTCCCCACACTTAAAGATTGCACCGTCCTCGGTGCATGCTAAGATGTGCAGGTGGACGGGATGTTCCAACTGATGCTTTTCTTCAAAGATTGAGCAGATGAACTTGTTTGTCTCCCCAGTAAGAAGCTTTTCCTCTCCCTTCGTGGTGGCCATCCTGAAAGAAGAGGGAAAAGAAGAAAAGTAACCCAAAAATAAAGATAAAAAACAAATAAAATATGGGTGTTAATGCCAGATAAAAAGGGTCTCAATTACATGGTAGCTACAACATGCAAGCGAGAAAATAGTAGAAGCACATGGCAAATCAAGAGTGCAAAAATTTGCAACAATAGGGAAGAGGGTGTGGGTAAGAAGAGATAATATAAATTCATGTCAATGCAAAAGTAGTACAGGTATAAAATATTGGCATTGATTTAAATAATATTACCTAACCAGAATAAAATAAGTCACTAAGCACCCAAAATCATTCAAGAGAAGATGCAACAGTTAAATAAGAAAATCAACACCAAAGGAAAAATAATGAATTTAGAAAAGAAAAGAAAAATATGCACTAAACTAAAATGCAATGAATGAAATATGCAAATAAATTAAGTAAAATAAAATGAAAGATAAGAAGAATGAGAAGGGAAAGAAGTAAGGATGAAAGGAGGGAGGAAAAATTAGGATTGGGGAAGAAAAGATAAGATATTTTGGCAATTTAGGGTCAGCTGTGCGGTGCAAGCGACGCGGACGTGTCGGGGACGCGGTCGCGTGACTTGCGCTGAAATTAATCGACGCGGTCGCGTCGGTCATGCGGACGCGTGACGCATTTTTTGCTACTGACACGAGGGCAGCCTCGCGCTCGCACAACTCTTTGTTCAAAAATTCATTATTGCCAAATTCCAGGGTGATGCGGTCGCGTGGTTGACGCGGTCACGTAGTTGACGTGATCGCGTGAGTGGCCATTATAGGAATGTGACGCGGACGCATCAGCCATGCGTCCGCGTGGTAAGGCTTGCGCGTTCAGCACCAATCCAGCACCACTCCAGCACAACTTTCTGTCGTGCACCCTTTATTACGTCGAATTTCATGTCATGCGTCCGCGTGGGTGACGTGGATGCGTGGGAGGCATTTTTCCCACATGACGCGGACGCGTCAGCGACGCGGTCGCGTGGATCAATTTGTGCCAAAGGCACGCCTCCAGCCGCGCTTTTGCGTGACTCTCTGTTCACTTTTCTTTTCTCCCTAATGCACCTGCGACGCGGACGCGTCAGCGACGCTGTCGCGTCGTGTGCAAAATTTTTTTATAATGCAGTATGCAGAATGCAATGCTTAATATGAATGCTATGCAAGTATGCATGATTCCAGGTTCAATCAAAACTAAAAAATAAACAGAACAGACTAGAATTAAAACTGAAAGAGGAACAATAATACCATGGTGGGTTGTCTCCCACCTAGCACTTTTAGTTAAAGTCCTTAAGTTGGACATTTGATGAGTTTCCTGCTATGGTGGCTTGTGCTTGAATTCGTCCAGAAATCTCCACCAGTGTTTGGAATGCCAGCATCCTCCGGGGTCCCAAACAAGGTATGTAAAGCCCTTAGGTGAGTTCAAACAGGCTTGCAGGCTCCCGGGGTGTTGAATGTCAGAACAGACTCTAGGATCCCAAACTTTTCTTCTACACCCGTCTTTGTCTTGATTTGCATTTTTCCTGTCGGGTGATGAGTAATCCGAATTCTCACAGCAGCGACCAAACAGCGTCCGAGATCCTTCCAATTGAGCTTGACACCAATTCTTGCACCTCAAATTGAAGTGTGAAACCTCAGTGAATCTTGCATACCAGCTCTGAGTGCGAGTCATTTCCCGTTTGCTTTTAAAGCCGCAAAGAGCTCTAAGCTGGCCATCTGTTTCAAGTAAACCATATTCAAGTGGAAAAGTAAAGATAAAAGCTAAGGATTTTACCCACTTGAGGTTTGTATTGGGTGGTAGTGGCCTTGGGATAGGTGTTTCCAGTGGTTCTGCAAGCTCTACTCCCTTGTGGTCTTCTGTGAATTCCTCTACTTCTTTGCAAACTTTTTCCATTCCAGCCATGTCCTGGTCAAAGTCTTCCATATCTTCCTCATCACTTGAGTCATAATTAGGAGGTTGAGAAAAGTTGACCTCTGCATCATCTTCGTATTCACTTGGGGAAGATTCTTCTGTCTCAAAGAATTCACTTGCGGATGCAAGTTCATTACTAGGAGGACTTGACTGGTGACTATCATCATTAAGAAAACATGCGTCTTGGGTTACTCCGTCCAGTTCTTCATAAGATACTTGCATTGGAGGCTGTGCACTATCCTCCTTAGCATTAATTGTAACGTCTTCGACGGAATTCTCCACAACTCTGGATTCCCGCAAAGGTTCAGCATCTCCTAAATCTTCAACCAACTCTTCTTCTTCTACAATGACAGCGTCCTTCACTTGTTCCAGTACGAAGTTATGCTCTATGCTATCCATTGGAGTTTCTAGCGTCTTCTTTGTGCTGCGTTCTTCATTGGATTCTCCACATGAAGCTATGGGAGTCTGTTGAGGGCCTGAACATCTGGAAGATAATTGATTTATTGCTTACTCTAGTTGATGAAGGGTTGCATTAAATTGTTTTACTGATTCTTCAAGGCGAACCTGTGATTCTTGGCTTGATGGATATGGATATGGTGCATAGGTGTGTGGTGGTTCTTGGGAATAGTTGGATTGGCGTTGGGGTGGATAAGGATCATATGGTGGCGAATGGAGAAAAAGAGCTTATGAGTATGGTGGATTGAGGTTGTGTTGAAAGGATGTTCTCTGAGCACAGGGTGGGGCTTGTTGGTAGCTACAAGGCGGTCCATCATATCTATCAGCTTGGTATGCATTGTAGAATGGTCTCTGTCCATGATATCTAGGAGGGTGTTGTTGCCTAAAGGGGTGATCAGATCTTCTTGGCTCCATCCATCTTTGATTGCTTAGACCGTGATGCATAGTCCTGTTATGGCTTCCATTCCTTTCAACAAAAGTAGAACCAAACTCAAAGCGAGAGGGGTGAGAATTCATAGTAGCTATCAGAAATAAGAAGGGAAAACAAATAAACAAATAAACAAGTAAAAGAAAAATATTTACAATAACCGATAATAAGGCACACGTTTGCAATTCCCCGGCAACGGCGCCATTTTGACGTCGGGATTTTTGCTAGTAAAGAATTTTATAAAAATATAGTCGCGTTGTGAGTATAGATTCTAAACCAATAGAAAATCCCTTCGTACAAACGTTTTGGTTGTCACAAGTAACAAACCCCTAAATAAATTGATAACCAAAGTATTTAAACCTCAGGTCGTCTTCTCAAGGAATTGCAGGGAGGTATGTTCTTATTATTGGTTATGAAGATTATAAATTGGGGTTTTAAAGATGAGGAACAAGTAATTTAAATGGCAGATAAAATAAATAAATAACTGTAAAATAAACTTTTGGCAAGGTATGAGAAATTGGAAGTCCTATTCTAGTTATCCTTATCAATGATGATGAAAATTGAATCTTAATTCCACTTAGTTAACCTTTGCTAGTGCAAGGGAAGGTCAAGTGACTAATTAGTTTGATCTTCAAATCCTAGTTAATTCCTAGAAAAAGATTGGGATTATAGAATTTCAAGCTAATTAGCAAAGATAGCGATTATCAATCACGTTGAGTCTAATAACTCCTGAGTTACTAATTTCTTAACCAAGACCAAAAGGTGAAAAGTAAATCTACTGAAATAAAAATGTCTTCGGATTGGGAGCAACAGTAACGTAAATAAAAGAGAGTAATAATAACTGAAATACCTCAAAATCATGAATGGATAAAGATATCAAATGTAATATGGGCAGTTATAGCCAAATAAAGAAGTTGAGTTGAACATAGAAATCCATAAACTAAATTGAGAAAACAAAGAAAAGGAACATTGAACCTGTAATTGAAGAAGTTGAGAATATTCCTAATTTCTAAAAATCCTAATTCTAATCCTAATCCTAAGAGAGAGGAGAGAACCTCTCTCTCTAAAAACTACATCTAAACTAAAAATTATGAATTATGAAAAGCATGTTGAGTCTCTGCATGTTCCCTAACTTTAATCTGTGTTTCTGGGCCGAAAACTGGGTTGAAATGCGGCCCAGAATCTTTGCCAGCGACTTTTATAATTCTGCAGATCGCGCATGTCACGCGTCCGCGTTGTCCACGCAATCGCGTCACTCCGCGTTTTTCGTACCACGCGTGCGCGTCGTCCACGCATTCGCGTCGTTCGTGCAGCTTCATATCCGCGCGGTCACGTCAGGCACACGAACGTGTCACTCTGATTTCTTCCATTTCGCGCGGTCACGTGAGCCATGCGACCGCGTGACTTCTCGCTGGTCATCTCCTCAATTCCTTGTGTTCCTTCCATTTTTGCACGCTTCCTCTTCATTCTCTAAGCCATTCCTGCCCTATGAAGCCTAAAACACTTAACACATAGATCAAGGCATCGAATGGTAATAAGAGAGGATTAAGATTAGCTAAATTAAGACCAAAGAAGCATGTTTTCAATCATAGAACTAAACTAGGAAGGAATTGTAAAATCATGCAAATCATATGAATAAGTGGGTGAAAAGCTTGATAAAACTACTCAATTAAATATAATATAAACCATAAAATAGTGGTTTATCAGTCACCTTCCAATAGGATCTTGTGCATGCATCTGGCTGGGCTAATGCCCTTAAGATCACTAATGGACCATCCAAGAGCTGTCTTGTGTGTCCTTAGCACTTGAATTAGTGCTTCCTCTTCCTGTGGCTCTAAGGTAGAACTTATGATTACAGGAAAGGTATCACCTTCTCCCAGAAATGCATATTTCAGGGATGGTGGTAATGGTTTGAGCTCAGATTTGGGAGGTTTCTCCTTTTTCTGAGGGATTTTCAGAGGTTCTATTATTCTCTCTGGTTCCTCCAGATCAGGCTGAGCATCTTTAAAGATATCCTATAGCTCTGATTCGAGACTCTTAGTCATATTGACTTCTTTTACCAGAGAGTCAATAATATCAATGCTCATGCAGTCATTTGGGGTGTCTAGATACTGCATAGCTTTGACAACATTCAACTTAAACTCGTCCTCATTGACTCTCAGGGTTACTTCCCCTTTTTGGACGTCAATGAGGGTTCGTCCAGTTGATAGGAAAGGTCTTCCTAGAATGAGAGTTGCACTCTTGTGCTCCTCCATTTCCAGCACCACAAAGTCAATGGGAAAGGCAAATGGCCCAACCTTTACAATCATGTCTTGAATCACGCCTGATGGGTATTTAATGGAGCCATCAGCAAGTTGGAGACATATCCAGGTTGGTTTGACTTCTTCAGTCAAACCAAGCTTTCTGATGGTGGATGCAGGTATTAGGTTGATACTTGCCCCAAGATCACATAGAGCTTGCTTGGTACAAGTACCCTCTAATATGCATGGTATCATAAAGCTTCTGGGATCTTTAAGCTTTTCTAGTAAGCTTTTCAGAATGACTGGATTGCATTCTTCAGTGAGGTAAACTTTTTCAGTTTCTCTCCAATCCTTCTTATGACTTAAGATCTCTTTCATGAACTTAGCATAAGAGGGTATTTGCTCGAGTGCCTCTGCAAACGGAATCTTTATTTCAAGATAGTCTGCAAAGCGGGCAAATTGCTTATCCTGTTCCGCTTGGCGGAGTTTCTGAGGATAAGGCATTTTGGCTTTGTATTCCTCAACCTTAGTTGCTGCAGGCTTATTGCCTACAGATGTGGGTTGAGAAGCATTTTTAGAGGGGTTGCTATGAGCACTTGTATGTGTTTGATCCCCCACTGGCGTTTGAACGCCAGGGGTGGAAGCTGGAGTGGCGTTAGACGCCAACTCCTTACCTGTTTATGGCGCCTGAACGCCAAAACTGAGCATTCTTTGGGCGTTTAACGCCAACTTCTTGCCTGTTTCTGGCGTTTGAACACCAGAACTGTTCCTCTCTGGGCTCTTACTATCCTCAGAGGGATTTTGGGTACCAGTTTGTTCATTTCTTGGCTTCCTGCTACCTTGAAGTGAGGTATTTAATGTTTTCTCACTTCTTAATTGAACTGCTTGGCACTCTTCTGTTATTTGTTTTGATAACTACTGTTCTGTTTGCTTCAACTGCACTTCCATATTCATATTAGCCATTCTTTTTTCTTGCAATATCTCCTTGAATTCGGCTAGCTGTTTTCTTAGAAAATCTAATTGCTGATTGAATTCAGTAACTTGTTCTGCATGACTGAGTTCATCAGTTACTGTTTTAGCCTCTTCTTTCATGGAAGATTCACTGCTTAGGTACAGATGCCGATTTCTGGAAATTGTATCAATGAGCTCTTGAGCTTTTTCAATTGTCTTTCTCATGTGTATAGATCCACCAGCTGAGTGGTCTAGAGAAATCTGAGCTTTCTCTGTAAGTCCATAATAGAAGATGTCTAACTGCACCCACTCTGAAAACATTTCATAGGGGCATTTTCTTAGCATCTCTCTGTATCTCTCCGAGGCATCATAAAGAGATTCATTATCTCCTTGTTTAAAGCCTTGGATGTTCAGCCTTAGCCGTGTCATCCGTTTTGGAGGGAAATATTGATTTAGGAATTTTTCTGACAACTGTTTCCATGTCCTTAGGCTAGCCTTAGGTTGGTTATTTAACCACCTCTTAGCTTAGTCTTTTACAGCAAATGGAAACAGTAATAATCTGTAGACATCTTGATCTACTTCCTTATCATGTACTGTGTCAGCAATTTGTAAAAACTGTGCCAGAAACTCAGTAGGTTCTTCCTGTGGAAGACCGAAATACTGGCAACTTTACTGCACCATGATAATGAGTTGAGGATTCAACTCAAAACTACTGACTCCGATGGAGGGTATACAGATACTACTCCCATATGAAGCAGTAGTGTGGTTATCATATGACCCCAGAGTCCATCTGGACTGTTCATTTCCACTTAGGTCCATGATGGAGAAAGGGAGATGATGTGGATTTATTTTATTATATAAGAAAAGTAATTTTCGAAATAATAAAATGAAATAAAATAAAAACTAAAATAAAAAGAATAAAAATAAGAAATTTGAAAATATTTTATGAAGATTTTCGAAAAAGTGAGGAGAGAGAAAGTGGTTAGGATGTTTTTGAAAAAGATGTGATTTTTTTAAAAATCTTAAAAGCATAAGATTTTGAAAAATTTTGAAATTGAAATATGATTTTTTTATGAAAAGTTTCGAAAAAATTGTTTAAAATAGTTAGAAAAAAATATATTTTTTATTTTTGAATTTTATTATGAAAGAGAAAAATACACAAAAGACACAAGACTTAAAATTTTTAAATCCAATGCTCCTTGTTTTCGAAAATTTTGGAGGAAAAACACCAAGGCACACCAAACTTAAAAATTTTAAGATCAAAACACAAAGAAGACTCAAGAACACCTTGAAGACTCACAAGAACACCAAGAACAAAAGAAAGAACACCAAACTTAAAATTTTTAGAAAACCAAATTAAATTTTTCAAAAACTAAAGAAAATTAACAAGGGAACACCAAACTTAAAGTTTGGCACAAGTTTTAATCAAAGAAAAATTATTTTTGAAAAAGTTTTAAAAAGAAGGTACCCAATTACCAAGAACATAAACTAACGCTCTAGCCAATTGAGCTATAAATGTAACGTGTTCTAAAGAGGTATCTTTAATAAATAATTTTTTTTTTGAAAACTAATATTTTAAAAAATGCACAAGAAAAATAAGAAAAGACACAAAGCAAGACAAAACAAAGATCAAACAAGAAAAACTGACAAGAACAATTTGAAGATCAAGGAAGAACAAAGAACATGCAATTCAAAAAATGAAAGCCAAAGAAAAGCATGCAATTGACACCAAACTTAAAACATCACACTAAACTCACAGAAAAACTAAAAATTAAAAAAAATAATATTTTTGAAAAATTTTGAAAAGAAAATAAAAGAATCTGACCCAAAAGACAAAATTTTCCTAATCTAAGCAACAAGATTCACCGTCAGTTGTTCAAACTCAAACAATCCCCGGCAACGGCGCCAAAAACTTGATGCACAAAAATTACACTCACACTATGTAATTCCGCACAACTAACCAGCAAGTGCACTGGGTCGTCCAAGTAATACCTTACGTGAGTAAGGGTCGAATCCCACGGAGATTGTTGGCTTGAAGCAAGCTATAGTTATCTTATTATTCTTAGTCAGGATACCAATTGGGCTCTTTTTAGTTTTAATTGTAAAAAGTGAAAGTGCATAATATAAGTAATTGTTACGCAGTAATGGAGAATATGTTGGAGTTTTGGAGATGCTTTGTCTTTTGAATCCCTGCAACATAATGCTTTCTCACTTTCAAACATGCAAGGCTCCTTCCATGGAAAGCTGTATGTAGGGCGTCACCGTTGTCAATGGCTACTTCCCATCCTCTCAGTGAAAATGGTCCAAATGCTCTGTCACAGCATGACTAATCATCTGTTGGTTCTCGATCATGTCGGAATAGGATCCATTAATCCTTTTGCGTCTGTCACTACGCCCAACACTCGCGAGTTTGAAGCTCGTCACAGTCATCCAATCCCTGAATTCTACTCTGAATACCACAGACAAAGTTTAGACTTTCCGAATTCTCAAGGATGCTGCCAATGGATTCTAGCTTATACCACGAAGACTCTGATTAAATAATCCAAGAGATATTCATTCAATCGAAAGTAGAACGGAGGTGGTTGTCAGGCACGCGTTCATAGGTTGAGAATGGTGATGAGTGTCACGGATCATCACCTTCTTCATATTGAAGTGCGAATGAACATCTTAGATAAGCGTGTTTGAATAGAAAATAGAAATAATTGCATTAATTCATCGAGACACTGCAGAGCTCCTCACCCCCAACAATGGAGTTTAGAGACTCATGCCATCAAAAAGTACAGTTTAGATCTAAAATGTCATCAGGTACAAAATAAGTCTCTAAAAGTTGTTTAAATACTAAACTAGTAACCTAGGTTTACAGAAAATGAGTAAACTAAGATAGATGGTGCAGAAATCACACTTCTGGGGCCCACTTGGTGTGTGCTGGGGCTGAGACTTAAGCTTCTCACGTGCCTGGGCTGTTTCTGGAGCTAAACGTCAGGTTGTAACCTGTTTCTGGCGTTTAACTCGAACTTGCAACCTGTTTCTGGCGTTCAACGCCAGAATGCAACATGGAACTGGCGTTGAACGCCAATTTACGTCGTTTATCTTCGAGCAAAGTATGAACTATTATATATTTCTAGAAAGCCCTGGATGTCTACTTTCCAACCGAATTGAGAGCGCGCCAATTGGACTCCTGTAGCTCCAAAAAATACATTCCAAATGCAGGGAGGTCAGAATCCAACAACATCCGCAGTCCTTTTTTAGCCTGAATCAGATTTTCGCTCAGCTCCTTTAATTTCAGCCAGAAAATACCTGAAATCACAGAAAAACACAAAAACTCATAGTAAAGTCCATAAATATGAATTTTGCCTAAAAACTAATAAAAATATACTAAAAACTAACTAAAACATACTAAAAACTATATGAAATTACCCCCAAAAAGCGTATAAAATATCCGCTCATCAACAAACCCACCATGGAGGAGGTGAATTACATGGGAGAACCCTATGAAAACACCTACAACCCTTCATGGAGGAATAATCCTAACCTCTCATCGAAGGATCAACAGAAACCTCATCAAGGTTTCAATAACAATTAAGGTGGAAGAACCCAGAATAGGTTCAACAACAGACCACCATTCCCAGCTTCTCAAGGGAATATGGAGATCTCTAAGCAGAGCCTTTCTGACTTAGTCACTCTGATCTCTAGCCTCTCCAAGACCACTCATTATTTTATAACTGAAATAAGGTCCTCCATTAGAAATTCGGAGGTACAAGTTGGTCAGTTGAGCAAGAGGATCCCTGAGACTCCTCCTGACACTCTTCCCAGTAATACTGAAGTGAACCCAAGAGAAGAGTGCAAGGCCATCACCTCTGAGGCTGAGGCTAAATCTAGAGAAATTGGGAAGGCATTGAACGCTAGTGAAGAAGATTTCATTGGGCGTTCAACGCCTACAATGGCAGCAAGCCTGGCGCTGAACGCTAGTGAGGAAGCCCTCACTGGGTGTTCAACACCCATCCTGGCAACAGAGCTGGGGTTTAACGCCAGCCAGGGAGCACTGGCTAGGCACTCAATGCCCAAACAGACAAGAAATCTGGCATTGAATGCTAGTGAGGAACCCCTTACTGGGTGTTCAACGCCCAACCAGACAGGAAAACTGGTGTTGAACGCCAGCCAGGGAAACTGGTGTTGAACGCCAGCCAGGGAAACTGGTGTTGAACGCCAGCCAGGGCGTTCAATGCCCAAAAGGATAAAGGAACTGGCGTTTAATGCCAGTAAGGATGCATAGCATGGGAGTTAGTGAAGGCACACACTCTGAGTGCTCAATAACCACTCAAGAAAGTCTTATCCAAGAACTAAAGGAAGCCAAGGCTTACATAGAGACCATAAAGGTTCCTTTGCATGCACATCTACAGTGCATGAGTTCTGATGAATACTCATCCTCTGATAAGGATGAAGACATTAGGAAAGAGCAATTTGCTCGGTACCTAGGAGCTCTTATAAAGCTGAATGCCAAGTTATTTGGTACAAAGCCTCTAGAGGAAGAACCTCCATTAATTTCCAAAAAACTCAATGCTTTGGTTCAGCAGAAGCTACCTCAAAGGCTTCCAGATCCTGGACGCTTCTTGATTCCTTGTACCATAGGCACCATGACCTTTGAGAAGGCTCTTTGTGACCTAGGGTCAAGCATAAATCTCAAGCCATTCTCTGTGATAGAGAAGCTAGGAATCTTTAAGGTACAAGCTGCAAACATCTCATTAGAGATGGTAGACAAGACAATGAAGAAGCCATATGGCTTAGTAGAGGATGTCATGGTAAAGGTTGAAGACCACTACATCCCTGTAAACTTCATAGTCTTGAAAATAGGAGAGGATGAGGATGATTCTATCATCCTAGGAAGACCTTTCTTAGCTACTAAAAGAACTATGATTAATGTGGCAAAGGGAGAAATGGTTTTGCAACTAGGAGAGGACTATATCTTGTTCAAGATGTCCAATCCCAAATCTCCCTTTGATAAGAAAGAGACAGTGGTGCAACACCTAGTGTTCCAACCCTCTCTTTCTGTGTAGAGCTTTATAGAGCCCCCAGACATCAATTCTAAGTTTGATTTTGGGCAGCCATCAACAAGCTCTAAGAACAAAGGTACTAGAAAGAAAGTACCTAAAGGCTGGAGGGGCAAGAAAGTCCCCACTGAAGGCCTCTCACTTGGCATGAAAGTTGTCTTCACCAAGAAACCAATCATACCACATACAGTGAGTTGTGTCCTATCTTTAGAGTATGTGGAGCTCATTCATGAAAAGAAAGGAAGAAAGTTCACTGTAAGGGGCGAAGCTCTGAGCCCATACTCACCTCCGTAAGGAGCTAACCGTCAAGCTAGTGACGTTAAAGAAGCGCTTGTTTGGAGGGAACCCAACCCTAATGAATTATTTTTATTTTCTTTTGTTTTATTTTTCTTTAATTTATAATTTAGGTTCATGATCATATGCAGCAGTTAGAACAGAGACAAAAATGCCAAAGCATTGAAAACAAAACACTCTGGACAGAGTGTTATTGAAGTTAAACACTAGCCAGGGAGCAGACCCTGGGCGTCCAACTCCCCAAATGGGTAGCATTGCTGGCATTGAACGCCAACCAGGGAGCAGATCCTGGGCATTCAAACGCAAGTGCAGAGGGTAGAGAACTTGAATTCCCTAGCCTCTCAGGACTTGTGAGTCCAATAGCATCGTCACCTACCCCACTTACTTTCACACTTCCCATACACTCTTCTCAATAAACCCTAACCCAATCACATCCATATCACTTTCCCAAAACCTTCATAACTCCCACCAACCACCACCCAATTTAAAATCAAATTTTCCACCCAATTCCCCATCCATGACCGAACCCAACCCTACCCCACTCCTATAAATACCCCTCTCCATAACCCTTCATACACACACTTCTCATATACACTCATAAAGCCCCACGGCCGAGCCCTCTCTCTCCTTCTATCTTCTTCTGTTTTCTTCTTCTTCTACTCCATTCTTCTCTTTTCTTTATTTTTGCTCGAGGACGAGCAAAATTTTAAGTTTGGTGTTGGAAAAGCCTGGCTTTTTTTCTTTCTATTACCACTTATGGCACCCAAGGTTGGAGAATCCTCTAGAAAAAGGAAAGGAAAGGCAGTAGCCGCCACCTCTGAATCTTGGGAGATGGAGAGATTCATCACCAAAGCCCACCAAAACCACTTCAATGAATAGTGGCAGAGAAGAAGGTGATCCCTAAGATCCCTTTTCAAGCTCAAGAAGAATGAGTATCCAAAAATCCGAAGAGAGATCCAAATAAGAGGTTGGGAAGTCCTAACCAATCCCATCCAAGAGATTGGGATCCTAATGGTGCAAGAGTTCTATGCTAATGCATGGGTTACTAAAACCCATGACACTAGTGTGAACCCAAATCCCAAGAATTAGAGCACCATGGCCCGAAGGAGAATCTTAGATTTTTGCCCGAAAAGTGTGAGGTTGGCGCTCAACTTGCCTCTAATGCAAGGGGTCCCACGTCCTTACACTAGGAGAGTCAATTTTGATTAAAGATTAGATCAAGTACTCTCAGATATCTGTGTGGAAGGAGCACAGTTGAAAAGGGATTCCCAAGGCAAGCCCATTTAACTAAGAAGGCTTGACCTAAAGCCTGTAGCTAGAGGATGGTTGGAATTCATCCAACGTTCCATCATCCCTACTAGCAACCGGTCAGAAGTGATTATTGACAGAGCTATCATGATCAATTGCATCATGATTGGAAGTGAGGTGGAAGTACACGAGGTGATTCCTCAATAATTGTACAAGATAGCTGAGAAGCCTTCCACCAATGCAAGGTTGGCATTCACACTTCATCCGTAACCTATGAAATTCAGCTGGAATTGTCATAGAGGGAGATATCTCTATTGGAGAGGACAAGCTCATCACTAAGAAAAGGCTGGAGCAAACTAGAGAGCATGCACAAGACCCTGTGTATCCACCTCAGCATGAGATCCCTGAGATGCCTCAAGGGATGTATTTTCCTCCTCAAAGCTATTGGGATCAATGGCATACTTCTCTTGGAGAACTAAGCACTAACATGGAGCAATTGAGGGTGGAGCATCAAGAGTACTCCATCACCGTCAATGAAATAAGGGAAGACCAAAGATCTATTAGAGAAGATCAAAGAGCTATGAGGGAAGAACAATAAAGGCAAAGGAGTGACATTGAAGAGATCAAGCAACACATTGGATCCTTAAGGAGGAGCACTAGCCGCCACCATTAAAGTGAATAAAATTTAGCAAATAAGGGCCTGATGAGTGGATTTCTTATACGCTTTTTGGCATCATTTTTATATATTTTTAAGTATGTTTTGTTTATTTTTTATTAGGTTTTATAGCTTTTAGTGTTAAATTCATATTTATGGATTCTACTATGATTTTGTGTGTTTTGTGCAATTTCAGGTATTTTCTGAAGTATGAATAAACAGTGCTTATTTGAAGTTGGAATTTTAGAATGTTGTCTCTTGAAAGAATGATAAAAAAGGAAAAGTATTATTGATAATCTGAAAAATCCAAAATTTGATTCTTGAAGCAAGAAAAAGTAGCAAAAAGAAAAAGAAAAAAAAAGCATGTTGCAAAAGAAAAAAAATACATATGCATGCGAAAAAGAAAGAAAAAATGGCAAAAAAAGAGAAAATTCCATTATTGCCCAAAAATGCAGGAAAAGGAGGGCAGATTGACAAAGCCAGTAACCCTTTAAAACAAAAGACAAGGGTAAAAGGATCCAAGGCTTTGAGCATCAGTGGTTAGGAGGGCCTAAAGGAATAAAATCCTAGCCTAAGAGGCTCAACCAAGCTGTCCCTAATCATGTGCCTGTGGCATGAAGGTGTCAAGTGAAAAGCTTGAGACTGCGCAGTTAAAGTCGTGATCCAAAGCAAAAAGGGTGTGCTTAAGAACTCTGGACACCTCTATCTGGGGATTTTAGCAAAGCTGAATCACAATCCAAAAGGGTTCACCCAGTTAAAGTGTCTGTGGCATTTACGTATCCAGTGGTAAAACTGAAAAACAAAGTGCTTAGGGTCATGGCCAAGACTCTAAAAGCTGTGTTTAAGAATAAAAAATAACTGAACTAGGAGAGTCAATAATATCATCTGTGTCCTAAGTTCCTAAAAAGGCCAACAGTTCTGAGTTTCAATAGATAGTGAGATGCCAAAACTATTCAGAAGCAAAAAGCTACTAAGTCCCACTCATCTAATTGAAAATGGTCTTTATTGAAAACTTTGAAATTTATTTGTATCTTACTTTTCTTTTTATCCTACTACATTTTTAGTTGCTTGGAGACAAGCAATAGTTTAAGTTGGGTGTTGTGATGACAGGATATTTTATACGCCTTTTGGCATCATTTTCATATAGTTCTTAGTATGTTTTGTTTAGTTTTTATTAAGTTCTTATAGGTTTTAGTGTTAAATTCACATTTTTGGATTCTACTACGAGTTTGTGTGTTTTTGTGCAATTTCAGGTATTTTTAGGTTGAAATTGAGGAGCTGGAGCAAATGCCTGATTCAGAGACGGAGAAAGCACTGCAGATGCTGTCCGGACCTGACCTTTTTGCATTCGGAAGAGCTTTTTTGGAGCTACATAAGTCCAAATAAAGCATTCTTAATTGCTATGGAAAGCTAACCTCCAGAGATTTCCATCAATTTATAATAGTTTATACTTTTCTTCGTATTAGAAGGCCCAAACCTGGCATCCAACGCCAGACTTCTGCCCCTTCCAGGCGTCCAGCGCCCAAAGAGAAGAGACCAGCATCCAAACGCCCAAAGAGGACCCCTTAGCCAGTGTTCAACACCCTAGAGGCCTCATAGCACGTGGATCTCATCAAAACTCAGCCCAAACACTCACCAAGTTGGCTCCAGAAGTGGATTTTAGCACTAAAAAGACTGTTTTACCCTTACTAGTCATTAGTTTAGCATTTAAAGGAGAAGATCAACCTTGTTTAGAATCTTCTTCCTTCTTCGGCCTCTTTACACCATATTTTCATTTAACACATTGTATTTTCTATCAGTATGAGTTTCTAAACCTCCTAGGTTGAGGGGAGGAGCCCTGCTGAGTTTTATGGATTAATAAAAGTACTACTGTTCTTTCTCAATTTGTGTTTGATTTTCTAATCTAAGATGTATATTCATTCTTCATCAATATGAATGCGTTGAACTGGCATAAGGTTATCACATTCTACATGGGTTCAGAGTGCGTCTTTCATCGGACAATGATGAACCACTAGCTCGATTATGCATCTCTTAGACATCTAATCCACGAGTTCGTTGGGGACTTCTCGAGACACCAGTTCAGCCGACTTACGGGGAGATTAGGGTCTCTATAGTAGAGGCTAGAACCTAAAAACACAGCATCCTCTGATCTAGAAGATCCGACTTCATCTGTGGTATTTTGAGTAGGATCAGTAAAGAGAATGGACTGCAGGAGCTTCACCCTCAATCAGAATGGATCCGCACTAACCCTGGGGTTCAGATCTGGAGGAGTATTGGCGGCTACTCAAACCAGCGTCAATCACATACAACCTGCCATAGAAGAAATCATTCACAATTGAAGAAAACAATAATTCTAGAGTTAATCCAAAATGACAAAGCATCTCTAAACCTTAACCAATTCTTTATCACTGTTTACATTCCAATTCTCATGTATTTTATACACTTTTCTTTATTCCTTTAATGCAATTAAACCTCAATCCAACAACTCTTCTATCCGCCTGACTAAGACCTTCAAGATAACCATAGCTTGCTGATGAGCGGATATTTTATACGCTTTTGGGGGGTAATTTCATGTAGATTTTAGTATGTTTTAATTAGTTTTTAGTAGAATATTATTAGTTTTTAGGCAAAAATCATATTTCTGGACTTTACTATGAGTTTTTGTGTTTTTCTGTGATTTTAGGTATTTTCTGGCTGAAATTGAGGGAGCTGAGCAAAAATCTGAGTTATGCTGAAAAAGGACTGCTGATGTTGTTGGATCCTGACCTCCCTGCACTCGAAATGGATTTTCTGGAGCTACAAGAGTCCAATTGGTGCGCTCTCAACGGCGTTGGAAAGTAGACATCCAGGGCTTTCCAGCAATATATAATAGTCCATACTTTTCATGAATATAGATGACGTAAACTGGCGTTCAACGCCAGTATCATGCTGCTGTCTGGCGTCCAGCGCCAGAAACAGGTTACAAGTTGGAGTTCAACGCCAGAAACAGGTTACAACCTGGCGTTGAACGCCTAAAACAGCCCCAGGCATGTGAGAAGCTTAAGTCTCAGCCCCAACACACACCAAGTGGGCCCCAGAAGTGGATTTCTGCATCATCTATCATAGTTTACTCATTTTCTGTAAACCTAGGTTACTAGTTTACTATTTAAACAACTTTTAGAGACTTATTTTGTACCTCATGACATTTTCAGATCTGAATTTTATACACTTTGATGGCATGAGTCTCTAAACTCCATTGTTGGGGGTGAGGAGCTCTGCAGCGTCTCGATGAATTAATGCAATTGTTTCTATTTCACTCAAACGTGTGTGTGTTCCTATCTAAGATGTTTATTCGCGCTTAATTATGAAGGAGGTGATGATCCGTGACACTCATCACCTCCCTCAATCCATGAACGTGTGCCTGACAAACACCTCCGTTCTACATCAGACTGAATGAGCTTCTCTTAGATTCCTTAATCAGAATCTCTGTGGTATAAGCTAGAATTGATGGCGGCCACTCTTGAGAATCCGGAAGGTCTAAACCTTGTCTGTGGTATTCCGAGTAGGATTCAAGGATTGAATGGCTGTGACGAGCTTCAAACTCGCAATTGCTGGGCGTGATGACAAACGCAAAAGGATCAATGGATCCTATTCCAACATGATCGAGAACCAACAGCTGATTAGCCGTGCTGTGACAGAGCATCTGGACCGTTTTCACTGAGAGGATGGGAGGTAGCCACTGACGATGGTGACACCCTACATACAGCTTGCCGTAGACGGGCTTTACAAACAATTGAGTTGAATATTACATTGCGGAAATTCAGAGGACAGAGCATCTCCAAAACTCCAACATATTCCCCATTACTGCACAACAAGTAACGATTTTATTCTCTTTTATTTTTCCAATCTAATAATCCCCATTGATAATTTTGATTGATATCCTGACTAAGAATAATAAAATAAACATAGCTTGCTTCAAACCAATAATCTCCGTGGGATGGACCCTTACTCACGTAAGGTATTACTTGGACGACCCAGTGCACTTGCTGGTTAGTGGTACGAAGCTGTGTTAAATAGTCCATTAATATTGGCATACACAATTTTGTGCACCAAGTTTTTGGCGCCGTTGCCGGGGATTGTGCGAGTTTGAACAACTAAAGGTTTATTTTGTTGCTTAGATTAGGAAGAATTTATCCTCTTTTTTTTACTAGAATTGCATCTGTTATTACCCCTTTTTAAAAAAAAAATTTTCAAAAATATTATTTCTCTTTATCAATTTTTAATTTTTTTTTCCGTGAGTTTAGTGTCTTATTCTAAGTTTGGTGTCAATTGCATATTTGTTATTTTTCTTTAAAATTTTTGAACTTGTGTTCTTTGTTCTTCATTGATCTTCAAGTGTTCTTGTTTATTTTTCTTGTTTGATCTTAAGTTTTTCTTGTTTTGTGTCTTTCCTTGTTTTTCTTGTGCTTTTTCAAAACATTAACTTTCAAAAATTATACTTTTATCCATAAAAATAATACATCTTTAAAATACGTTACATTTTTAGCTTAGTTGGTTATAGCGTTGGTTTATGTTCTTGGCAATTGGACACCTTCTTTTTAAAATCATTTTTCAAAAATAATTTTTCTTGATTTAATCTTGTGCCAAACTTTAAGTTTGGTGTTTTCTTGTTAATTTTAATATAATTTTCGAAAATTTATCTTGGTTCTCTAAAAATTTTAAGTTTGGTGTTCTTTCTTTTGTTCTTGGTGTTCTTGTGAATCTTCAAGGTGTTCTTGAGTCTTTCTTGTGTCTTAATCTTAAAATTTTTAAGTTTGGTGTTCCTTGGTGTTTTCCCTCCAAAAATTTTTGAAAATAAGGAGCATTAGATCTAAAAATTTTAAGTCTTGTGTCTTTTATGTGTTTTTCTCTTTCATCATAAAATTCAAAATTCAAAAAAAAATATCTTTTCTAACTAATTTTAAACTATAATTTCGAAATTTTTATATAAAAATTTCAGATTTCAATTTCAACATTTTTCGAAAATCTTCACAAAATATTTTCAATTTTTTATTTTATTCCATTTTTATTTATTCCATTTTTATTTTATTTTTATAAAATAAATAATATCAACATACATATCATCTCCCTTGTTCCATCATGGGATTAAGTGGAAATGAATAGTCCAGGAGGACTCTGGGGTCATATGCTAACCCCACTACTGCTTCATATGGGAGTAGTATCTGTATACCCTCCATTGGAGTTAGTAGCTTTGAGTTGAATCCTCAGCTCATTATCATGGTGCAGCAAAGCTGTCAGTATTCCGGTCTTCCACACGAAGAACCTACAGAGTTTCTGGCACAATTTTTGCAAATTGCTGACACAGTACATGATAAGGAAGTAGATCAGGATATCTACAGATTATTACTGTTTCCATTTGCTGTAAAAGATCAAGCTAAGAGGTGGTTAAATAACCAGCCTAAGAACAGCATAAAAACATGGAAACATCTGTCAGAAAAATTCCTGAATCATTATTTTCCTCCAAAACGGATAACACAGCTAAGGCTGAGCATCCAAGGCTTCAAACAAGGGGATAATGAATCCCTTTATGATGCCTGGGAGAGATACAGAGAGATGTTGAGAAAATGCCCCTCTGAAATGTTTTCAGAGTGGGTGCAATTAGACATCTTCTACTATGGGCTTACAGAAAGAGCTCAGATTTCTCTAGACCACTCAGCTGGTGGATCTATACATATGAGAAAAACAATTGAAGAAGCTCAAGAGCTTATTGATATAGTTGCCAGAAATCAGCATATGTACCTAAACAGTGAATCCTCCATGAAAGAAGAAGCTAAAACAGTAACTGCTGAACTCAATCCGGTAGATTAAGCTAATGAATTCAATCAGCAGCTGGACTTTCTAACCCAGCAGCTAGCCGAATTCAAGGAAATACTCCAGGAAACAAGAATGGCTAACAGGAATATGGAAGTACAGTTAAAGTAAACAGAAAAGCAACTATCAAAACAAATAACAGAAGAATGCCAAGCAGTTCAATTAAGAAGTGGGAAAACATTAAATACCTCACTTCAAAGCAGCAGGAAGCCAAGAAATGAACAAATGGCTACGCAAAATCCCTCTGAGGACAATCAGAGCCCAGAGAGGAATAATGCTGGCGCTGAACGCCCAGCCCATGCTCATTCCTGGCGTTCAACGCCAGAAACAAGCATGAATCCAGCGTTGAACGCCCAAAGGGAGCATAGTTCTGGCGTTCAGACGCCAGTAACAAATAAGGATGTGGCGTCTAACGCCACTCCAGCTTTCACCCCTGGCATTCAAATGCCAGTGGGGGATCAGTCACATACAAGTGCTGATAACAACCCTTCTAAAAAGGCTTCCCAACCCACTTCTGTAGGTAATAAGCCTACAGCAACTAAGGTTGAGGAATATAAAGCCAAAATGCCTTATCCTCAAAAACTCTGCCAAGCGGAACAGGATAAGCAATTTGCCCGCTTTGCAGACTATCTCAGGACTCTTGAAATAAAGATTCCGTTTGCAGAAGCACTTGAGCAAATACCCTCTTATGCTAAGTTCATGAAAGAGATCTTAAGTCATAAGAAGGATTGGAGAGAAATTGAAAAAGTTTACCTCACTGAAGAATGCAGTGCAGTCATTCTAAAAAGCTTACCTGAGAAGCTTAAAGACCCCGGGAGCTTTATGATACCATGCACATTAGAGGGTAATTGTACCAAGCAAACTCTATGTGATCTTGGGGCAAGTATCAACCTAATACCTGCATCTATTATCACAAAGCTCGGTTTGACTGAAAAAGTCAAACCAACCCGGATATGTCTTCAACTTGCTGATGGCTCCATTAAGTACCCATCAGGCGTGATTGAAGACATGATCGTCAAGGTTGGGCCATTTGCCTTTCCTACTCACTTTGTGGTGCTGGAAATGGAGGAGCACAAGAGTGCAACTCTCATTCTAGGAAGACCTTTCCTAGCAACTGGCCGAACCCTCATTGACGTCCAAAAAGGGGAAGTAACCTTGAGAGTCAATGAGGAGGAGTTCAAGTTGAATGTTGTCAAAGCCATGCAACATCCAGACACCCCAAATGACTGCATGAGTGTTGATATTATTGACTCTCTGGTAAGAGAGGTCAATATGGCTGAGAGTCTCGAATCAGAGCTAGAGGACATCTTTAAAGATGTTCAGCCTGATCTGGAGGAATCAGAGAGAATAGTAGAACCTCTGAAAATCCCTCAGGAAGAGGAGAAACCTCCTAAACCCGAGCTCAAACCATTACCACCATCCCTAAAATATGCATTCCTGGGAGAAGGTGACACCTTTCCTGTAATCATAAGCTCTACCTTAGAGCCACAGGAAGAGGAAGCACTAATTCAAGTGCTAAGGACACACAAGACAGCTCTTGGGTGGTCCATCAGTGATCTCAAGGGCATTAGCCCAGCCAGATGCATGCACAAGATCTTACTGGAGGGTGAGGCCAAGCCAGTGGTTCAACCACAAAGGCGGCTGAATCCAGCCATGAAGGAGGTGGTGCAGAAAGAGGTCACTAAGTTACTAGAGGCTGGGATTATTTATCCCATTTCTGATAGCCCCTGGGTAAGCCCTGTCCAAGTCGTCCCCAAGAAAGGTGGCATGACAGTGGTTCATAATGAAAAAAATGAACTGGTTCCTACAAGAACAGTTACTGGGTGGCGTATGTGTATTGATTATAGAAGGCTCAATACAGCTACCAGAAAGGATCATTTTCCTTTACCATTTATAGACCAGATGCTAGAAAGACTGGCAGGTCATGAATACTACTGCTTCTTGGATGGATATTCAGGTTATAATCAAATTGTAGTAGATCCAAAAGATCAAGAGAAGACGGCATTCACATATCCATCTGGAGTATTTGCATACAGAAGGATGCCATTTGGCCCGTGCAATGCACCTGCAACCTTTCAGAGGTGCATGCTCTCAATTTTCTCTGATATGGTGGAAAAATTTCTAGAAATCTTCATGGATGACTTTTCAGTATTTGGACACTCATTCAGCTCCTGTCTTGACCATCTAGCACTTGTTCTAAAAAGATGCCAAGAGACTAACCTGGTTTTAAACTGGGAGAAATGTCACTTTATGGTGACTGAAGGAATTGTCCTTGGGCACAAAATTTCGAACAAGGGAATAGAGGTGGATCAAGCTAAGGTAGAAGTAATTGAAAAATTACCACCACCTGCCAATGTTAAGGCAATCAAAAGCTTTCTGGGGCATGCAGGATTCTATAGGAGGTTTATAAAAGATTTTTCAAAAATTGCCAAACCTCTGAGCAACCTGCTAGCTGCTGACACGCCATTTGTCTTTGATAAGGAGTGTCTGCAGGCATTTGAGACACTGAAAGCTAAATTGGTCACAGCACCAATCATTTCTGCACCAAACTGGACATTGCCATTTGAACTAATGTGTGATGCCAGTGACCATTCCATTGGTGCAGTGTTGGGACAAAGGCATGACAAGCTTCTGCACGTTATTTACTATGCCAGCCGTGTTTTAAATGACGCACAGAAGAACTACACAACCACAGAAAAAGAGCTACTTGCAGTGGTTTACGCCATTGACAAATTCAGATCCTATTTAGTAGGATCAAAAGTGATTGTGTACACTGATCATGCTGCTCTTAAATATCTACTCACAAAGCAGGATTCAATGATGGGTGTTGCTTCTGTAAGAGTTTGATATAGAAAAAAGAGACAGAAAAGGGACAGAGAATCAGGTAGCAGATCACCTGTCTCGAATAGAACCAGTAGAAGGGGCGTCCCTCCCTCTTATTGAGATCTCTGAAAACTTTCCGGATGAGCAACTATTTGCCATCCAGGAAGTGCCATGGTTTGCAGACATTGCAAACTATAAGGCAGTGAGGCTCATACCCAAAGAGTACAGTAGGCAGCAATCAAAGAAGTTGATCACAGATGCAAAGTACTATCTTTGGGATGAACCATATCTCTTTAAGAGATGTGCAGACGGAGTAATCCGTAGATGTGTGCCTAAGGAAGAAGCGCAGAAGATCCTATGGCACTGCCATGGATCACAGTAAGGATCACAAGAGTCCTCCAATGTGGCTTCTACTGGCCTACTCTCTATAAAGATTCCCGAGTGTTTGTACTTAATTGTGACAGTTGCCAAAGATCTAGCAATCTGCCTCACAGTTATGCCATGCCTCAACAAGGAATCTTGGAGATTGAGTTGTTTGATGTATGGGGTATTGACTTCATGGGACCTTTCCCACCATCATACTCAAATACTTATATTCTGGTGGCAGTGGATTATGTATCCAAATGGGTGGGGGCTATTGCAACACCCACTAATGACACTAAAACCGTGTTAAAATTCCTCCAGAAACACATCTTCAGCAGATTTGGTACCCCTAGAGTATTAATCAGTGATGGGGGGCACTCATTTCTGCAATAAACAGCTTTACTCTGCTTTGGTTCATTATGGAGTTAGCCACAGGGTAGCTACTCCATATCACCCACAGACTAATGGGCAAGCTGAAGTCTCAAATAGAGAACTCAAAAGAATCCTGGAACGGACTGTAATTAACCGTAGAAGGGATTGGGCAAGAAGCTTGGATGATGCTCTGTGGGCATACAGAACAGCATTCAAGACCCCTATAGGGACCTCTCCATACCAGCTTGTGTATGGAAAGGCATGTCACCTGCCAGTGGAACTAGAACACAAGGCCTACTGGGCAACCAGATTCCTAAACCTTGATGCCAAGTTAGCTGGAGAAAAATGATTGCTCCAGTTAAATGAGCTAGAGGAATTTAGACTCAATGCTTTCGAGAATGCAAAAATTTACAAAGAGAAAGCGAAAAGATGGCATGATAAGAAATTGTCATCCAGAGTCTTTGAGCCGGGGCAGAAAGTTCTGCAATTTAATTCTAGGCTCAAATTATTCCCTGGGAAATTAAAATCCCGGTGGAGAGGTCCATATGTGATTACAAGTGTATCACCATATGGATACGTAGAGCTTCAGGATAATGAATCTAACAAAAAGTTCATTGTTAATGGACAGAGAGTTAAACATTATCTTGAAAGCAATTTTGAGCAAGAATGCTCAAAACTGAGACTTGATTAAAAGCTCAGTAATAGTCCAGCTAACGACATTAAAGAAGCGCTTGCTGGGAGGCAACCCAGCCATTCACAAAATTTAATTTTATTTGTTTTTGCTAATTAATTGATTTTTACAGATATATGTCAGAGTATCTTCAAAAGGTAAAATAGCAATTGATTGAATTCACAGAGTTGCAGGGAAATTTGGAAGCTCACTGGCATGAAAAAGCCAGTAAGAAACGTTTTGGGCGTTGAACGCCCAAAAGAAGCACCCACTGGGCGTTCAACGCCAGTAAGGGTAGCCATCTGGGCGTTAAACGCCAGAAAGGAGCATCTTCTGGGCGTTGAACGCCAGAAAGAAGCACCTTCCGGGTGTTTAATGATGTGTGGAAAACGATCCAACACAAAACTCACCGGCAAGTGTACCGGATCGCATCAAGTAATAATAACTCACATGAGTGAGGTCGATCCCACAGGGATTGAAGGATTGAGCAATTTTAGTTTAGTGGGTGGTTTAGTCAAGCGAATCAAGTTTTGGTTGAGTGATTTGTGTTTATCAGAAATTAAATGACAGTAAATGTAAAGGGGGAAGGGAGAAATGCAGTAAAATAAAGAACAGAAGAGTAAAAGTGCAGAAACTTAAAGAGCAAGAAAGTAAATGACTGAAACTTAAAGTGCAAGAAACTTAAATTGCAGTAACTTAAATGGCAAGAAAGATAAATTGCTGAATGTAAAGGGGAATTGAGGAATGGGATTGCAGGATCTAAACAAGAAGAAGTAAATTGCAGTAAAGAAGGTAGCAGAAATGAATTGGATGCAAACAGGAAATTTAAACAGCAAGGAAATTAAAGTGCAGTAAAGGTTCACAGAGGAACCAAAAGTGATCTCAGGATCCCAAGGGCTTAGGTAGCAGAGCCTAAAACCCAATTTCCTTCCCAGATCTGAAGTTACTAAGCAATTGACAGAAAATTAAAGATGAAGCAGTAGAAGAACAGAATTTGGATTGAATTATGCAGAAAATACAATGCAAAGAGTTTGAATGGGAATTGGGACAGAATTTCCCCAATTTCACACACCCAATACTCAGAAAACAGAAGAGGAGAATTGCTCAAGGGAATTGAGGAAGGAGATCAAGCAATTCTCCTTTGATCCTCTTGGTGCTCGGACAAATCTCTCAAGAAAGCTCAAAAAAGGAAGTTCAAAAATTCAGAATGAAAGCCAAAATTGCAAAGCTCAAAAGTAAAGGTAGCTAAAAGTCCTAATTACATCAAACTAAGTCCTATTTATACACTTTCTATTCTTGGATGATGGGATTTGGATGGGCTTTTGGATTGGTGAAGAAATGAATTCAAATCAATTTTCAATTTGAATTTTGGCCCAAAAACCACTCCCAGGAGGCTGCCCTGCCCTTGTGGAGGGCAGGGCAGAGAATTGATGCTTGGTGCTTGGAGTTGGTGCGGCCATGGTGCGTTTTGGTGCTGCGTGGTGCGCGTCTGGCATGAGGTTGGTGCGCCAGAGGCTGCCCTGCCCGTGCCAAGGGCGGGGCAGAAAATGTTGATGCGCGCGAACGTGAAGCGTGCGTGCGCTTGGTGCTGCCAGAATTTGAGAAGCGCGCGTGCGCGTGCTGCACGTTGATGCGTGGGACGGCCAGATTTGAGGAGCGCGCGTGCGCGCGAAGCACGTTGACGCGTGGATGCTCCCTGCCCGCGCCAAGGGCAGGGCAGGAATGGTTTGGTGCGCCAGGAAGCAGAGTTGGTGCGCCAAGGTCTTGTGTGTGATGCGCCAATTTCAAATGCTGCCCTGCCCGTGCCAAGGGCAGGGCAAGGTTCCCAATCTCATGGCCCGTGTTCGAATCTGGTGGCTTGCAAACACGCTACTTTTTCTTTTGATTTCTTGGCACGCTATTTGGTCTCAAGGCTTGGCTTCCTCATGGTTCTTGGTTCGAACCTTGTGGCTTGCATGGGAGCTATTTTTCCTTGGATTTCTTTCTCATGGAGCCCGATCCTGCTCTCCACAAGGGCAGGGCAGAGTTTGCTTCTCTTGGCTCCAAGGCACCATTTTGTGCTCTGCCCTTAGAGTGGGCAGGGCAGGGTTGCCTTTGCTTGCTTGGTCACTTGATGCTGCCCTCCTAGAGGGCATTCTGCCCTTGTGGAGGGCAAGGTTGCTTCCCCATTATAATGCGGCACGCCTCCTCTTGATTCGGCCACGCTTTTCTTTCTTTGGCTACACTTTTTATGCCACGCTTTCCATTTTCTTTTCTTTTCTTCACCTAAAATAAACCAAACAACCACTCAAAGCATCACTAAATTCAAGAGGCTTATAAATCAATTAAAATGCAATTAAAGTTAGCTTAAACCTCATGATTTATCATTAATTTCATGGTGGTTGCTTGATTTAGAGAAGTTGTGCATTTTCACTCCAAATCACTAACTTAGGATGCAAGAAAGTGCATAAATGCTAACAAAACAAGTGAAATTAGCTTGAAAAATGGGTATATGATGACTTGTCATCACAACACCAAACTTAAACCTTGCTTGTCCCCAAGAAAGCATCAAAACTAAGAGTAAATGATATGAATAAGAAAAGAACATAAATCCTTATTATGCAGATAGCAGAACTTCAATTTATGGGGCATTTATGCAGACAATGATACTCACTTATTGTTGCTGCTGCATAATACATATCTTTATTCAAAGGCTTGCTAAACTTGCTGTTATAAGACTCACCTTTTACTCACTCCCTTGCTAACTCTTCTTGGCTTATAATGCTTTAATAAGCTTTTTATTCTTTAAGAGGTTTGGTGTTAAATGTTGCAGCTTAGCCTTTGGCTTCACTTTCTTTTATTTTGCTCAACATCTTTCCACCACAGACACTTAGCTCACTAATTCTTCCTAGGATCATTGATGCCCAGCATCTCTTTGGATCACTAAGTGCTTTGTATCTAAGTTGTTCTTTATTGTGGATTTTCAATTGGCCATCCCAAATCAGTTGATCTAAGTGACCGGGTTTCAAAATACCCCTTAGAATTTACTCATCCAAGCAGATCTCAGTACAAGAACACCACAGGCATTTGTCCTAGGGTCCAAACCATTGGTGTCCAACCTTTATTCTTTGTTTTTCTTGCCATTTTGGCTTTTTCTTTCTTCCTTTTCTTTCTGTTTTTGTTACCAAGGGTGTTTCATTATTGATAAAGTCTTTATAACAGCAAGCTAACTTACAATTGAATGAGAATGATATCATGCAACATTTATTTCATGAGTTATACATTTAATCAAACACATGTGCCACCACCAACTTCCATTCATACTCATGCAACATTGGATTTTTCTCTTTTCAATTCAAACCAAACTCTTTTATTTAAGCATATGGGAAACAAAGCAATATTTAAATCTGAGTGATGGCTACAAGCATTATGCAGACTTATCATTTTCACAAACAATTTCACTTGCACTAGATGAACACTTTAGCAAGGCATATAATGGTTTCCAAATTCAAAATATCACACAGCAGCAAGAGTTAAGTTCAGATACAACCTTTGTAGTTGCAGCCCTTTGATTTTTCTTTCTGCTATGATCCCTTTGAGTCAAAATTGCATAGTGTCTTCAATTATTGATTCATGTCCTGCATAATCCTCAAAGTTGCTTGCTTCTCAAGCCCTTGATCATATGGTTAGTAAGCATAACTGAGTGTGGTTTCAGGATTTGTTTTGGTGTGTGAACACCAAACTTAATTGTTTTGCCACTGTCTCAGATGTACAAAGTTAACCATATTGGAAACCATGTATCCTTGCTAAAGGTTAATGGAATTAAAGCTAGAAAACAATTTAACAGTTGAGTAATGTGGTTGATTGCTTGGAGTTAGAATCATGCAAGAGGTGAGAATGTATTAAATGATATTTTTGGTGGAACACCAAACTTAGAAGTTTTCATTCTTCCTCAAATTGTTTTGGTGTGCAACACCAAACTTAGCTCCTTGCAATCCATACCAATTACTCAACATTTTTATTGAAAAGTTATGAAAAGAAACTACCTCAGGTTGGGTTGCCTCCCAACAAGCGCTCTTTTATTGTCATTAGCTTGACATCTTCATTTTTGCTTCAAGGAGGTTGAAAATCGCAGTGTCTCAGCTTGTCTTTCTTTATTGTGAATTTCCTTCCGGTTCCCTCTTTGACGACCTCTATAGCTTCTTGTGGAAGAATCTTAGTTACAATGTAATGCTCAGGTAACTGTGGGGACACCTTCAGAGGTTGAATATTGATCATCACTCGATCCCCTGGTGAAAAATCTCCGGTGAGGATTTTTTTCTTTCCTTTAGTTTTATCCTCTGTTTCTTCTTGATAGAATTCCTTTTTGTGTTTTTCTTGGCTTGTGCTTCCTCTGTCTAGTATTTTCTCATTGTCCTCTATGATCTCTTTCCATCCTTCCTTCTTTGTAACATCTTTGTTATTGGTTGGTTTGCCTTCAATGGTTTTGAAGAAGGTATTTGGTTTCTTCTCACCCCTATCTGCAAAGTGCTTTGCCACTTGAGTTATCCGCTCCTCAAGTCTTCTCATTAACATCTCTTGGTTCTTTGCTGTCTCCTCTTGATGTTTCATCATTCTCTCCATTAGGATCTCCAGGTTTGTGATTCTCTGAGAGTCTTGTGAGGTTGGTTGGTTATGACATGTTAAAGGTAGGAAGGGTGGGTGTGGTGGAAGCATGTAGTGGTTGTTATTGCTGTAATGATGTTCTTGTTGATTTGTGAAGTTGTGGTGATTACAACTGAAATCCCTTGGTTTGTAGTCTTGGCATTCATTCCTTCTCCAGTTGAAATGAATCTGGGGGTGTCTGTGTTGTGAATGTTGGTTTTGAATAATGTTGATGGTTGGGTGATGTTGATTGTTTGTGGTCATGGAGTTACCCTGGTGGAAATTTCCTTGTTCTTGACGTTGAGGCTCCCTCATTCTCAGATAAGAATGGGGTCTCCATGGTGGGAATTTGGTAATCTCTGCAGTAGATAGATCCATATTTTGCTGTGGTTGATGATGCATTTGTCTGTTTAAGTCATCGAACACAGTCACCCCTTCGATGTTTATTACTTCTTTTTCTGGGATTGCATTCTGTGATTTCTCAATTGAGTGTTGGTTGTTGACTCCGTTGTCATTGAAATCTGAAATTCCTTGGGTAGTTGTTGTTGCTTTGAGTAACCCATCTGAGAAGTGATCCACTGCTTTTCTTGTTTCTGGAGTGAGTCCTTCATAGAAAGCTCGGAAGCCCACTTTATCAGTTGCTTTCTTGTATCTTTCCCAGGCTTTAAAGAGCGGTTCTTCATCTCCTTGTATGAATAGATGTTCTTCCTTTTTCAGCTGGATGATCTGTCTAGACGGGGTGAATTTGGCCAGAAATTTGGTAACTAAATCATCCCAACTAGTGATACTTCCTTGGGGAAAACTTTCAAACCATTGTGTAGCTTTACCCTTTAATGAGAAGGGAAATAGCAGAATCTTGTAAGTGTCTTGATCTGAACCGTCGGTTTTGACTGCATTACAAGTCTTTAGAAAAGTGGATATGTGCTGCTGAGGGTCTTCCGACGGATTTCCTTCATAGGAACAATTGTTCTTGATGAGAGTGATGAGTGGTGGCTTCATGTCATGATATCCTTTGTATGTAAGAACTTGATTTCCTGTGATATGCACACAATCAGGATGACCAAACAGCTACACGCTTGAGAATTAAGTGCAATTATTTGGGATAAAATGTTAGTGGGTTAATAGAGGCAATTTATCAAACAGTTAGTGTATTAGTGAGAGTTAGAATAACAGAAAAGAAAAAGTGCTTAATCTAGACCTCCACTTCACTTAATCATTGTCAATCTATTTCAATCCCCGGCAACGGCGCCAAAAACTTGATGTGTGGAAAACGATCCAACACAAAACTCACCGGCAAGTGTACCGGGTCGCATCAAGTAATAATAACTCACATGAGTGAGGTCGATCCCACAGGGATTGAAGGATTGAGCAATTTTAGTTTAGTGGGTGGTTTAGTCAAGCGAATCAAGTTTTGGTTGAGTGATTTGTGTTTATCAGAAATTAAATGACAGTAAATGTAAAGGGGGAAGGGAGAAATGCAGTAAAATAAAGAACAGAAGAGTAAAAGTGCAGAAACTTAAAGAGCAAGAAAGTAAATGACTGAAACTTAAAGTGCAAGAAACTTAAATTGCAGTAACTTAAATGGCAAGAAAGATAAATTGCTGAATGTAAAGGGGAATTGAGGAATGGGATTGCAGGATCTAAACAAGAAGAAGTAAATTGCAGTAAAGAAGGTAGCAGAAATGAATTGGATGCAAACAGGAAATTTAAACAGCAAGGAAATTAAAGTGCAGTAAAGGTTCACAGAGGAACCAAAAGTGATCTCAGGATCCCAAGGGCTTAGGTAGCAGAGCCTAAAACCCAATTTCCTTCCCAGATCTGAAGTTACTAAGCAATTGACAGAAAATTAAAGATGAAGCAGTAGAAGAACAGAATTTGGATTGAATTATGCAGAAAATACAATGCAAAGAGTTTGAATGGGAATTGGGACAGAATTTCCCCAATTTCACACACCCAATACTCAGAAAACAGAAGAGGAGAATTGCCCAAGGGAATTGAGGAAGGAGATCAAGCAATTCTCCTTTGATCCTCTTGGTGCTCGGACAAATCTCTCAAGAAAGCTCAAAAAAGGAAGTTCAAAAATTCAGAATGAAAGCCAAAATTGCAAAGCTCAAAAGTAAAGGTAGCTAAAAGTCCTAATTACATCAAACTAAGTCCTATTTATACACTTTCTATTCTTGGATGATGGGATTTGGATGGGCTTTTGGATTGGTGAAGAAATGAATTCAAATCAATTTTCAATTTGAATTTTGGCCCAAAAACCACTCCCAGGAGGCTGCCCTGCCCTTGTGGAGGGCAGGGCAGAGAATTGATGCTTGGTGCTTGGAG
The DNA here is from genome assembly GCF_014773155.1 of Arachis stenosperma. Taxonomy (NCBI): domain Eukaryota; kingdom Viridiplantae; phylum Streptophyta; class Magnoliopsida; order Fabales; family Fabaceae; genus Arachis; species Arachis stenosperma. The sequence goes on from NC_080378.1 coordinate 67,886,702, forward strand.
TTGGTGCGGCCATGGTGCGTTTTGGTGCTGCGTGGTGCGCGTCTGGCATGAGGTTGGTGCGCCAGAGGCTGCCCTGCCCGTGCCAAGGGCGGGGCAGAAAATGTTGATGCGCGCGAACGTGAAGCGTGCGTGCGCTTGGTGCTGCCAGAATTTGAGAAGCGCGCGTGCGCGTGCTGCACGTTGATGCGTGGGACGGCCAGATTTGAGGAGCGCGCGTGCGCGCGAAGCACGTTGACGCGTGGATGCTCCCTGCCCGCGCCAAGGGCAGGGCAGGAATGGTTTGGTGCGCCAGGAAGCAGAGTTGGTGCGCCAAGGTCTTGTGTGTGATGCGCCAATTTCAAATGCTGCCCTGCCCGCGCCAAGGGCAGGGCAAGGTTCCCAATCTCATGGCCCGTGTTCGAATCTGGTGGCTTGCAAACACGCTACTTTTTCTTTTGATTTCTTGGCACGCTATTTGGTCTCAAGGCTTGGCTTCCTCATGGTTCTTGGTTCGAACCTTGTGGCTTGCATGGGAGCTATTTTTCCTTGGATTTCTTTCTCATGGAGCCCGATCCTGCTCTCCACAAGGGCAGGGCAGAGTTTGCTTCTCTTGGCTCCAAGGCACCATTTTGTGCTCTGCCCTTAGAGTGGGCAGGGCAGGGTTGCCTTTGCTTGCTTGGTCACTTGATGCTGCCCTCCTAGAGGGCATTCTGCCCTTGTGGAGGGCAAGGTTGCTTCCCCATTATAATGCGGCACGCCTCCTCTTGATTCGGCCACGCTTTTCTTTCTTTGGCTACACTTTTTATGCCACGCTTTCCATTTTCTTTTCTTTTCTTCACCTAAAATAAACCAAACAACCACTCAAAGCATCACTAAATTCAAGAGGCTTATAAATCAATTAAAATGCAATTAAAGTTAGCTTAAACCTCATGATTTATCATTAATTTCATGGTGGTTGCTTGATTTAGAGAAGTTGTGCATTTTCACTCCAAATCACTAACTTAGGATGCAAGAAAGTGCATAAATGCTAACAAAACAAGTGAAATTAGCTTGAAAAATGGGTATATGATGACTTGTCATCATTTAACGCCAGATTGATAGCATGCTGGGCGTTCAGAAAAACGCCCAGTGACAAAGGACTTCCTGGCGTTCAACGCCAGAAAGAAGCAACAGCTGGGCGTTGAACGCCCAGGAGAAGCAACAATTGGGCGTTAAACGCCCAAAACATGTAGCAGTTGGGCGTTTAACGCCAGGATGGTGGGGAGGAGGTAAAATTCGTTTTTCTTCAAAAATTTTCTAATTTTTATGTTTCAATTCATGATTTCTTGCATAAACATGTTTCCAAATATCATCCTTCAATTCCAAAAATTTTAATCCTAATTTCTAAAATCCCTAATTTCTGAAATCCCTTTTTCAAAGATTTTACATGCATCTTCATCCATAAAGACAGATGATTTCCAATCCAATCCAACTCTTTTTTTTTAAGTTTTTCAAAATTTAATTATCTTTTAAAATCTTTTTCAAATTAAAATTTCAGATTAATTTTAGATCTTTTTAAATTATATCATTTTCTTATCATATTTATCTTTTATAAATCATATCTCTTATCTTATATCTTTTTCTTATTTTCGAATACCCACCACCTCCCTTTATATTCACTTTCGGCGCCCCTCTCCTCATCCACCATTCCACACTTGCTCTCCTCCTATCCCTCTTCTCTCTCTTCTTTTGCTTGAGGACAAGCAAACCTCTAAGTTTGGTGTGCTTATCCGTGATCACAAAAACATACTCACTTTGATCATGGCCCCTAAAGGAAAATAACCTAACCCAAAAGGCAAGAAAGAGAATACTCCAAAGCCACTTTGTAATCAAGGGAAGTTCTTAACTAAAGTACATTCAGACCATTACTACAAAATAATGAGTCTAAGATCAGTGATCCCGGAAGTCAAGTTCGATCTGAAAGAAGATGAATATCCGGAAATCCAAGAACAAATTCGAAACAGGAACTAGGAAATCCTAGCTAATCCTGAAACGAAAGTGGGAAGGAACATGGTTCAGGAGTTCTATGCTAATCTATGGCAGACAGACAGGCAAAGAATAATTGGAGCTGCCCTCTATGACCATCGGACCTTAGTCAGAGGAAAGATTGTTCATACCCATCCTGACAAAATCAGGGAGATCTTTAAGCTTCCTCAACTGAAAGATGACCCAGACTCCTTTAATAGGAGAATGATGTGGGTAAATAAAGGCTTGGACAAGATTCTAGATGATATAAGCATCCCTGAAGCCAGGTGGACCACCAGCACGACTGGCATCCCAAATTAACTCAAAAGAGAAGATCTCAAACCAGTAGCCAGAGGCTGGCTGGATTTCATTGGGCGTTCTATATTGCCCACCAGCAACCGTTCTGAAGTTACTATTAAAAGAGCAGTGATGATTCACTGCATTATGTTGGGAAAAGAAGTAGAAGTCCATCAACTGATCTCGTGTGAACTATACAAAATAGCAAACAGGAATTCCAAGGATGCCAGATTGGCCTATCTAAGCTTAATTTCTATGCTCTGCAAAGATGCCGGAGTGAAGATGGGAATAACAGAGTATATCTCAGTTGAGAGGCCAATCACTAGAATATCAATGGACAGACAACAACTGCAGGATGATCCAATCAAGAGGAGAGCACAGGAAGTCCTCCCAGAACTCCCTCAATTCGAATATTGGGAACATCTTGAGGCATCTATTTCCAAATTGCAAGAAGCTATGAACCAAATAAAGGAAGAACAGAACAATCAAAGTAGCATGCTTTGCAAACTGCTTAAGGAACAAGAGGAGCAAGGGCGTGATTTAAGGGAGCTGAAGCGCCAGAAATTAATCCTTGAAGGACCAAGCACCCCACAGATCAAAGGAACATCTACTTCTCAGAACACAGGTTGTTGAGTTCTAAATTTAGCTTTAACTCTGTGATAATGTTATTATAGAAATTTACCTTAGGAGATATATACAGTAGTAGTAGTAGTAGTAGTAGTAGTAGTAGTAGTAATTAGTATATCTATTTTGGTTTTATTCCCAATTAAGTTATAATTTATTTTTCTCATCATCATCAGACATCAATAAAATAGTAGATAATTAGAATAAAGAAGTAATTTATTTTTCGAGTTCTTAATAATAAAAATTATAATTAACTACATGTGGCGGCAATACTTTTTGTTCTCTGAATGAATGCTTGAATAATGCATAATTTTTATCTTGAATTTTATGAATATTGGCTCCTGAAAGAATGAGGAACACGAAAAATACTATTAATGATCTGAAAAATCATGAATTTGATTCTTGAAGCAAGAAAAAGCAGTGAAAAAAAAATTTACAAGAAATCATTGGATTAAGAAAAGGATCCAAGGCTTTGAGCATCAGTGGATAGGAGGGCCCAAGGAAGTAGTTCCAGGCCTAAGCGGCTAAATCAAGCTGTCCCTAACCATGTGCTTGTGGCATGCAGGTCCAAGTGAAAAGCTTGAGACTGAGTGGTTAAAGTCGTGATCCAAAGCAAAAGAGTGTGCTTAAGAGCTTTGGACACCTCTAACTGGAGACTCTAGCAAAGCTGAGTCACAATCTGAAAAAGTTCACCCAGTCATGTGTCTGTGGCATTTATGTATCCTGTGGTAATACTGGAAAACAAAGTGCTTAGGGCCACGGCCAAGACTCATAAAGTAACTGTGTTCAAGAATCAACACACTACACTAGGAGAATCAATAATACTATCTGAATTCTGAGTTCCTATGGATGCCAATCATTATGAGTTTCAAAGGATAAAGGGAGATGCCAAAACTGTTCAGAAACAAAAAGCTACAAGCCCCGCTCATCTAATAAGAATCTAAGCTCCATTTAAAACTCTTAGATATTATTACTTCTTAATTTCTTTTCATCCTATTTTATTTATCTAGTTGCTTGAGGACAAGCAACAGTTTAAGTTTGGTGTTGTGATGAGCGGATATTTTATACGCTTTTTGGGGGTAATTTCATGTAGATTTTAGTATGTTTTAATTGGTTTTTAGTAGAATATTATTAGTTTTTAGGCAAAAATCATATTTCTGGATTTTACTATGAGTTTGTGTGTTTTTCTGTGATTTCAGGTATTTTCTGGCTGAAATTTAGGGAGCTGAGCAAAAATCTGAGTTAGGCTGAAAAAGGACTGCTGATGCTGTTGGATCCTGACCTCCCTGCACTCGAAATAGATTTTCTGGAGCTAAAGGAGTCCAATTGGCACGCTCTCAACTGCGTTGAAAAGTAGACATCCAGGGCTTTCCAGCAATATATAATAGTCCATACTTTGCAAGAAGATAGATGACGTAAACAGGCGTTCAACGCCAGAAACAGGTTACAACCTGGCGTTGAACGCCCAAAACAGCCCCAGGCACGTGAGAAGCTTAAGTCTCAGCCCCAGCACACACCAAGTGGGCCCCAGAAGTGGATTTCTGAATCATCTATCATAGTTTACTCATTTTTTGTAAACCTAGGTTACTAGTTTACTATTTAAACAACTTTTAGAGACTTATTTTGTACCTCATGACATTTTCAGATCTAAATTTTATATACTTTGATGACATGAGTCTCTAAACTCCATTGTTGGGGGTGAGGAGCTCTGCAGCGTCTCGATGAATTAATGCAATTGTTTCTATTTCACTCAAACGTGTGTGTGTTCCTATCTAAGATGTTTATTCGCGCTTAATTATGAAGGAGGTGATGATCCGTGACACTCATCACCTCCCTCAATCCATGAACGTGTGCCTGACAAACACCTCCGTTCTACATCAGACTGAATGAGCTTCTCTTAGATTCCTTAATCAGAATCTCCGTGGTATAAGCTAGAATTGATGGCGGCCACTCTTAAGAATCCGGAAGGTCTAAACCTTGTCTGTGGTATTCCGAGTAGGATTCAAGGATTGAATAGCTGTGACGAGCTTCAAACTCGCGATTGCTGGGCGTGATGACCAACGCAAAAGGATCAATGGATCCTATTCCAACATGATCGAGAACCAACAGCTAATTAGCCGTGCTGTGACAGAGCATCTGGACCGTTTTCACTGAGAGGATGGGAGGTAGCCACTAACGATGGTGACACCCTATATACAGCTTGCCGTAGACAGGCTTTACAAACAATTGAGTTGAATATTATATTGCAGAAATTCAGAGGACAGAGCATCTCCAAAACTCCAACATATTCCCCATTACTGCACAACAAGTAACGATTTTATTCTCTTTTATTTTTTCAATCTAATAATCCCCATTGATAATTTTGATTGATATCCTGACTAAGAATAATAAAATAAACATAGCTTGCTTCAAACCAATAATCTCCGTGGGATCGACCCTTACTCACGTAAGGTATTACTTGGACGACCCAGTGCACTTGCTGGTTAGTGGTACGAAGCTGTGTTAAATAGTCAATTAATATTGGCATACACAATTGCGTGCACCACTTGCTTCAACCCATAATCCTCGTGGGATCGATCCTGACTCACTCAGGTATTACTTAGATGATCCAGTGCACTTGCTGGTTCAATTGTACGAAGCGTGGGGATTCGTGCACCAGGGCCTAAAAAGTATTTTTTACTTTTGAGCACAATTTTTGGAGAATTTACAATTAAATAAAATCCACCCAATTAGAGCAAATAAATTCCATAAAATATGAATTTATCACATACGCACACCCATTATCACCCCTTTTGCTGGGAGCGTTCGCACCTGCTTGTGCGCAAGCACCCCATCCCTTTTGCCTTCTGTCCGTACGCATGCCCATATGCGCACGCACACTTTATGATTTTTCTTGAAAAAAAAAGAGAAAGCTTTCTGTGCATGCGCATAGCCCTGTGCGTACGTACACTCATTAGCAACCTTCCTGTCGGGAGCGTGCGCACACTTCCTTGTGCATACGCACAAGGTGCATTTCGAATGTTAATTCAAAAGGGGGACCCTTATCGCGCCTTCAACCCCCAAACCTTTTTCTTTCTTCTTCTTCCCTTACCTCCCAATCCAAACCAACCCACCAACCCCAGCCCTCCATCTGACGCCACCACCGCTGATGAGCGGATAATTTATACGCTTTTTGGCATTGTTTTAGTTTGTTTTCAGTACATTTTAGTTAGTTTTTAGCATGTTTTTATTAGTTTTTAGTTAAAATTCACTTTTCTTGGCTTTACTATGAGTTTGTGTATTTTTCTATGATTTCAGGTATTTTCTGGCTGAAATTGAGGGACCTGAGTAAAAATCTGATTCAGAGGCTGAAAAGGACTGCAGATGCTGTTGGATTCTGACCTCCCTACATTTGAAGTGGATTTTCTGGAGCTACAGAAGCCCAATTGGCGCGCTTCCAATTGCTTTGGAAAGTAGACATCCTGGGCTTTCCAGAAATGTATAATAGTCCATACTTTGCCCGAGATTTGATGGCCCAAATCGGCATTGCAAATTAGCTTCAGAATTTCTGGCGTTTAACGCCGGAACTGGCACAAAAATTGGAGTTAAACGCCCAAACTGGCACAAAAGCTGGCGTTTAACTCCAGAAAAAGTCTCTACACATGAAAGCTTCAATACTCAGCCCAAGCACACACCAAGTGGACCCCGGAAGTGGATTTTTATGTCATTTACTCATTTCTGTATATCCTACGTTACTAGTTCACTATTAATAGGACCTTTTGATATTGTATCTCTACCTCATGACACTCTACACGTTTCTTATTGTATCTTCTACGGCATGAGTCTCTAAACCCCATGGTTGGGGGTGAGGAGCTCTGCTGTGTCTTGATGGATTAATGCAATTACTACTGTTTTTCATTCAATCATGCTTGCTTCTATTCTAAGATATCACTTGTTCCTAAACCTGATGAATGTGATGATCCATGACACTCATCATCATTCTCACCTATGAACGCGTGCCTGACAACCACCTCTGTTCTGTCTTAGATTGAGTAGATATCTCTTGGATTCCTTAATCAGAATCTTCGTGGTATAAGCTAGAATTGATGACGGCATTCAAGAGAATCCGGAAGGTCTAAACCTTGTCTGTGGTATTCTGAGTAGGATTCAAGGATTGAATGACTGTGATGAGCTTCAAACTCCTGAAGGCTGGGCGTTAGTGACAGATGCAAGAGAATCACTGGATTCTATTCCGACCTGATTGAGAACCGACAGATGAATAGCCGTGCTGTGACAGAGCGCGTTGAATATTTTCACTGAGAGGATGGGAGGTAGCCATTGACAACGGTGAAACCCTACATACAGCTTACCATGGAAGGAGCCTTGCGTGCTTGAAGAAGAAGACAGTAGAAAAGTAGAGATTCAGAAGATAGAGCATCTCCAAAACCTCAACCTGTTCTCTGATGACAAGTCATCATATACCCATTTTTCAAGCTAATTTCACTTGTTTTGTTAGCATTTATGCACTTTCTTGCATCCTAAGTAAGTGATTTGGAGTGAAAATGCATAACTTCTCTAAATCAAGCAACCACCATGAAATTAATGTTAAATCATGAGGTTTAAGCTAATTTTAATTGCATTTTAATTGATTTATAAGCCTCTTGAATTTAGTGATACTTTGAGTGGTTGTTTGGTTTATTATAGGTGAAGAAAAGAAGAGAAAAGGAAAAGCGTGGCCTAAAAAGTGTAGCAAAAGAAAGAAAAGCGTGGCCGAATCAAGATGAAGCGTGCCGCAACTAATGGGGGAAGCAACATTGCCCTCCACAAGGGCAGACTGCCCTCTAGGAGAGCAACATTAGGTGACCAAGCCAAGGGAGGCAACTCTGCCCTGCCCACTCCAAGGGCAGAGCACAAAATGTGCCTTGAAACCATGAAGAAGAGAACTCTGCCCTGCCCTTGTGGAGGGCAGAATCGGGCTCCATAAGGAAGAAAATCAAAGAGAAAAGGTCACCCATGCATGCCACAAGGTTCGAACAAGGAACCATGAGGAAGCCAAGCTCTAAGACCCATTACCGTGCCAAGAAATCAAGAATTAATGAAGCGTGTTTGCTTCCTCCGTGGTTCGAACACGGGCGTGCAATATGGCAACTCTGCCCTGCCCTTGGCGCGGGCAGGGCAGCAATTGGACTGGCGCACCACACAAGAATTTCTGGCGCACCAACTTTGCTTCCTGGCGCACCAAATTATCGTCCTGGCAAGCATCTGACGCGCGCGTTCCTCCCCTGGCGCACCAAAGCCTTCCTGCCCTGCCCTTGGCGCGGGCAGGATCTTGTGTAGCGCACCAATTTTGATTTGCGCGCACCAATTTCCCCCTTGCCGCACGAACTTGGCGCACAACGCTCGTCCAGGGCCATTCAGCGCGCACCAAACTTCCTGCCTTGCCCTTGGCGCGGGCAGGGCAGCGTCCCACGCGCATCAACAAAATTTTGGCGCACCATGGCCGCACCAACTCGCACGTTGCCGCACCAAGCTCTTGCACCATGCATCAATTTTCTACCCTGCCCTCCACAAGGGCAGGGCAGCCTCCTGGGAGTGATTTTTGGGCCAGAATTCAAATTAAAAATTCATTTGAATTCATTTCTTCACCAATTCAAAAGCCCATCCAAATCCCATTATCCAAGAATAGAAAGTGTATAAATAGGAGATAGTTTGATGTAATTGAAAACTTTTTAGCTACCTTGAACTTTTACTTTGAGCTTTGAATTTTTATTTTGGAGCTTTGGCACTTGTTCTTGGTGACTGAACCGAGAATTCTGAGAATTGGGGAGGGAATTGATCTCTCTTCTCCCTCGTTCTTGCCTTAGCAATATTAATCTTCTGTTTTTTGAGTTTTGGGTGTGTGAAATTGGGGAAATTCTGTCCCAATTCCCATTCAAACTCTTTTCACTTTGTTTTCTGCATAATTCAATTCCAATTCTGTTCTTCTATTGCTTCTCCTTTAATTTTCTGTCACTTGCTTAGATAATTCAGATCTGGGAAGGAAATTGGGTTTTAGGCTCTGCTACCTAAGCCCTTGGGTCCTGAGATCACTACTCATTTTGGGTTCTTCAGTGAACCTTTACTGCACTTTATTTTCTTTCTGTTTGAAGGCTATTTGTTTCTGATTTAAATTCTGCTAAATCAATAGCTGCAATTTACTTAGATCTTGCAATCCCTTTCCTCAATTCACTTTTATATTCAAGCCATTTATCTTTCTTGCCATTTAAGCTACTGCACTTTAAGTTTCTTGCACTTTAAGTTTCAGTCATTTACTTTCTTGCTCTTTAAGATTCTGCAGATCTACAATTTTGTTCTTTAATTTACTGCACTTTTCCCTTCCCCCTTTACATTTACTGTCATTTACTTCCTGTTAAACACAAATCACTCACTCAAAACTTGATTCGCTTGACTAAATCAACCACTAAACTAAAATTGCTCAATCCTTCAATCCCTGTGGGATCGACCTCACTCATGTGAGTTATTATTACTTGATGCGACCCGGTATACTTGCCGGTGAGTTTTGTGCTGGATCGTTTTCCACACATCAAGTTTTTGGCGCCGTTGCCGGGGATTGAAATAGATTGACAATGATTAAGTGAAGTGGAGATCTAGATTAAGCATTTTTTTTCTGTTATTCTAATTCTTACTAACACACTAACTGTTTGAATTTTTGCTTAAACTAACCAAAACCGCACTCTAGCAATAGATTGGAGTTTTATTAATTTTCTGGGTCTGTGTGTTTATTGTTGTGTGTTTGTATGACAGGTATAGGAAGATCTTCCCCTATTATCTCAGAAATTGATCAAAGGACTCTTCGGAGAATAAGAAGAGCTGAAAGAGGGAAGAACATTGTTGGAGAAGAAAAATCTGAGGAGGAATTCCAAGACATGGAAGGAGATACCAATCAACCAGGAGAAGGAGCCAACAATAACCAACAGAGAAGAGTCTTGGCTTCATACACATTTGCAAATGCTAGGCATTGTGGGAGTAGCATTCTTCCTCCCAATGTCAATGCAAACAACTTTGAACTCAAGCCACAGCTCATCACTCTGGTGCAAAACAATTGTTCTTTTGGAGGAGGGCCTTTGGAGGATCCAAACCAACATTTGTCTACTTTCTTGAGAATCTGTGACACAGTGAAAACAAATGGTGTGCCCCCTGATAGCTACAAGTTGCTACTCTTCCCATTCTCTCTCAGGGATAAAGCAACTCAATGGCTAGAGACCTTTCCAAAAGAAAGCATCAACACTTGGGATGACTTGGTGAGCAAGTTTCTTGCCAAATTCTATCCACCTCAAAGAGTCCTAAGGTTGAAGACAGAGGTTCAAACATTCACTCAAATGGAGGCCGAGAGCTTATATGAAGCATGGGAGAGATATAAGGCTCTATTGAGGAAATGTCCACCAGAGATGTTCACTGAGTGGGACAAGTTGCAAAACTTCTATGAGGGACTCACTCTTAAAGCTCAAGAAGCTCTTGATCATTCTGCAGGAGGCTCTTTGCAGCTCATGAAAACCACAGAGGAAGCTCGAAACCTCATTGATATGGTGGCCAACAACCAATATTTCTTTGCTCATCAAAGACAACGCCAACCATCACAAAGAAGAGGAGTCATGGAGTTGGAAGGAGTTGATTCAATCTTAGCTCAAAACAAGATGATGCAGCAGCAGATTCAACAACAATTTGAGCAAATGGCTAAGAGAATTGATGGCTTGCAAGTGGCAGCAGTGAGCACCACAAGCCAACCTCCAACCACTTGGGTGCAAAGTGAAGAAACTCAAGAAGAGCAACAACAAGAGCAGGTTCAATACATGCACAACCAAAATCCTGGAACAAATGAAGTCTATGGAGATACTTACAATCCATCTTGGAAGAACCACCCCAACCTCAGATGGGGAGACAACCATAACCAAAACCAACAACCATGGCAAAGAAACACAAGCCAAAACAATTGGAAAAACACAAACCATAACCCCCAGCCAAACACTAACCAAAATACATACAGAAAACCACAAAACAACTACCCAAATTCTAACCAATACCCACCCAATAACCACCCAACTAACCAAAACACTTATCTTCATCCATCAACACCCCAAAATCAAACCATCTCCCAAGACTCACAGAGAATCACCAATCTAGAGCTACTCATGGAGAAACTAATGAAAAACCAAGAACTGACAAACAAGAATCAAGAAGCTACCATGAAGAACCTAGAGAGGCAGATTGGGCAAATCTCTAAGAAGATCTCTGTTGAGAAGCCATCAAGTTCACTACCTAGTGACACCATTCCCAACCCAAAGGAAGAATGCAAGGTGGTGCAACTAAGAAGTGGAAGAGTGTTACCAGATGGTAGCCAAGGAGCAACAAAGAAGCTTGTGGAGAATGACACTGAGCCAACAAAGAATGATGAAGCCATCAACAAAGACAAGATAAGCAAGAATGCTCCAGAAAAGCTCACAGAGGAAGACAGCAAGCCACAGAATTTGAAGAAAGGAAAGAAAATCATGGAAGAACCAATTCCAAAACAGCATCAAGTGGAGAAGAGCTCAACACCACCACTACCTTATCCACAAAGATTTCACAAGGAAACAAAGGACCAGCACTTCCACAAATTTCTTGAGACTTTCAAGAAGTTGGAAATCAACATACCTTTGGCAGAGGCTTTGGAGCAAATGCCCCTGTATGCTAAGTTTCTAAAGGAGCTCATCAACAAGAAAAGAGATTGGAATGAGAAGGAGACGGTGATGCTTAGTGAGGAATGCAGTGCACTCATTAAAAAGGGACTCCCTCCCAAGCTTGAGAACCCTGGAGGTTTCTTCTTACCATGCACTATTGGAAACCTGTTCATTAACAAAGGGATGTGCGATCTAGGAGCAAGCATAAATCTAATCCCATATTCTCTAGTGAAAAAGCTTGGCATAGAGGAGGTAAAATCAACAGAGATGACTTTGGAATTGGTGGATCAATCAATAGTCTATCCTAAGGGGCTGATTGAGAACCTTTTAGTTAAGGTTGGCAAGTTCATCTATCCGGCAGACTTTGTGATCCTGGATTCTTCAGAAAATGGAAATAACTCCATAATACTTGGTCGATCATTTTTGGCCACTGCTAGAGCCATTGTGGACATAGAGCAAGGAGAGTTAACCCTTAGGATGCATGAGGAGAGCATCATCCTGAAAGTCTTCCCAGAATCACAAAGGAATGAAAAAACAAGCAAAATGAGTGATGATCTCCTTCCAAAGCAATCAACTGAAAAGGAAGTGGAATAGATAAACAAACAGATGCAAGAAGAAAAAGGGATTCACAAGGAAGCAGGGGCTATCAGCAAGAAGGAAGGCATCACAACTCAAGTAACTGTCAAGAAAGGAAGATCAACAAGCAAGAAAAAGGTGAAGAATAAGAAAAAGGCTCACAAAGGATGGAAGAACAAGAAAATCCCAACTGAAGGGTTTTCTAAGGGTGATAAGGTGCAACTAGTATACCAACATCAAGGAGCAAAAGATTATTACACTGTCAACCAAATACTTTCTCTTGAGCACATGGAAATTGAACATCAAGGCACACAAAGAAAGCTGACAGTGAGAGGTGACAAATTGAGACATCACCAACATCAACCACCTTAAAGGGAGGTCAATGTCAAGCTAATGACAATAAAGAGCGCTTCATGGGAGGCAACCCATGGTTTAAGATTTCTGTCTTCTCTTTCATTTAATAAGCTATGATTCCTCTGAATATGATTTTGAACTTTCATGCCTAATGACTGCATACATTGTTTTAAAGCACATGTCAAACTTTTAAGTTTGGTGTCCCTTAAGGCACACTTAATTTTTGCTTTTCAAAAAGAAAAGGGAGTCATTCTTAGAACATATGCATAATTCTTTTAATGACGCATATGACCAAACACTAAGTTTGGTGTCCGCATATGCAACAATAATCAGAGGATCATTTTCCAATCATGGATTCAAAACCATACAGATAAGGGATCATACATCAATTTGTTTTAAAAATGCATCAATTGTGAGAACGGTTTGCAATTGCTAAGCCATCCCCTAAATAAAAGATAAGTTTGGTGTTCACCAACCTTTAACATCTTTAATTAAGGGACATAATTGACCACAAAAATATTTTTTTTTTCATAATAATAAACAAAACAATTTTTCTCCATTTAATACAAATTAATTGCCAACGGCCATATTAATGATCTAAGGCTAGCTATTTTGATTCATGCAGGAGAAAAAGATTAAGACAAGCTCAAGGAGGGGCCACGGCTAGGAGGAGCTATGTGAGGGAGGTCACATGTGCCTAGGAGAACGTGCTCATAGGGAACAAAATTTGCATGCATGCAACATTGGACACCGAAGTGCATGCAGCCAATGGGAGGAGGATCCTCGTCAAACCTCAACCATGCATGCAAGCCGTCCATCTCATGCATTCTTTGAATGAGCAAACCAATCTCAGCCCTTCATGAACACTCACGGTCCCCTCTTCATTCATTCATTGTGGTTTTGTTGAAAAGCTTGGAAACATGGCCTATAAATAGCCGTTGCACCAACACGGCATACACTCTCTTTTATTCAAGCCACTTTCATATTAAAACCACACACTATTCCACTTCCAAAGCCAACATAATTCCCTTACCTCACACATCAAAACCGAACCAAGGTTCACCCCAAACACAACACAGATTTCTTCTACTCTTACTTCCTCTTCTTTTCACTTTAATTTTCAATGGCCTCCTCAAGCTCAAAAAGAAGGCCGGGAAAAGAACCTATGGTAGCCGAACCTATGGCAACCGAACCCCCACCATTTGATGCAAGCAAGTTTAGATCCCAATTCCATGAAGGAAGATATCATAGGTTCATGAAGGCAAAGAATGTCATCTATGAGAAAGGCCTTGATTTGAGGGAAGGAGAATACCCCATTATGAGGCAAATTACTAGAGAAAGAAGGTGGGAACTCTTGTGTGCTCCTCTGACTGACATCAGTGCAGTAATGATTAGGGAGTTCTATGCAAATGCTGCCAAAGAAAACAAAATAGTGCTCCTTATACAAGCTATGTCAGAGGGGTTGAAGTGAGTTTTAGTCCAGCTGCCATCACAAGAGCTCTCAAGTTGAGAACCATAACCTATCCAGAGCTTAGTTATGAGGATAGATTGCAACGGGAAAATAATCCTGATGAGATCCTGCAAGGGATATGCATGGAAAATACAGATTGGGAAAGAGATTCAAAGGGAGTTCCAAGTCACATAAGGAGGATAAATCTTACTCCTGTGGCTAAAGGATGGTTTGAAATAGTGAGGAGATCTATTCTTCCTACTGGAAATGCTTCTTGGGTCACAATCAAAAGAGCACTCTTGACATACTGCATCTTGCATGGAGGTGAGATCAATGTTGCACAACTCATAGCTGACAGTATTCAAGGAATGGCCGATAGCACAAGCAAATCAAAAGGTCTTGGACATCCAAGTACCATCCTCAGGTTATGTAACAAAGCTAACGTAATTTTTGAAGATGAGGACACAACAAAAGTGAAAGTAGGAAAAGGAATTACCAAGAAGAGCATGGAGGGAATTAATGAAGAAGAAGATCAAGAAGGGGTAGTAGCTCCTAGACAAAGGAGATCACAAAGAGAGGAAGGACGAAATCAAGCTTATAATGCCATAGATATGAGCCAATTGCAAAGATCAATTGAAGAATTATCGCAGCAACTCATGCAGGCTCAACAAGGTCAGAATCAACTCATGCAGATCCAACAAGGCCAAAATCAAGGGGGCCCAGCGCAATATCTAGAGCCCCATCCTGAATTCATGGAGAAATTCTTGAAAGAAAAAGAAGAACGAGAAGCTTGGCAGCATCAAATGGAAGAAAAACAAGAAAGATGGCAGCAACAAATGATGACTCAGCAGCAAGAATTTCAAGCACAGATCCTTGAAGGGCAGAAAGAGCAATACAAAGAATTCAAGGAATCATATGATAAGCTGTATTTCAGTCAAGCTAAAGCATCGGAATATAGTCACAACCTATATCAATGGAAGAATGTTCATCATACCATAGGTGAAGTTAGACACGCACAAAGAATGGAATATGATGAAAACATGCAAGCAAGGTTGGAGTACTTGACCCACAATTTGCCAACACTCAATCATGAGATCAAGCCATTTGAGCAATGCCCTGAATTCTTAGCCAAGCAACAAGCAAAATCTCGTCAATACACTGAGTCAACCTTTAACACATTGGAAAATTATGGGCTCAAAGGACTCATAGACTCTGTTTGGGCTAGAAGATGTCCTAGTGAGGAGATCCGAGACCACTCCAAGACAGGGAAGAGAAAGAAGAAGAAGGGAGAATCAAGCAGCAGCCATGACCATTAGAAGGTGGCAAAGTTCTTTCATACTTCCTCTTTCATGTCTCTAATAAGGAGATGCATGTCTGAAACATGATATGCCTCCATCAGTTATTTCTTTTACTTTATGCATTTTCTGTTCTTTGCTTCTCATTTTAGTTAGTTAATAAATAGCTAGAAAAATGCCAAGTCTGCACAATGCTTGTATCCATCACTTAGTTTAAATTTTGTTTTGTTTCCCATATGCTTGAATAAAAGAGTTTGGTTTGAATTAAAAAGTAAAATATCCAATGTTGCATGAGTATGAATGGAAGTTGGTGGTGGCATATGTGTTTGATTAAATGCATGACTCATGAAATAATTGTTGCATAATATCATTCTCATTCAATTGTGAGTTAGCTTGCTGTTACAAAGTCTCTTATCAAGAAAGAAACAACCCTTGGTAACAAAAACAGAAAGAAAAGGAAGAAAGAAAAAGCCAAAATGGCAAGAAAAAAACAAAGAATAAAGGTTGAACACCAATAGCTTGAACCTTAGGACAAATGCCTGTGGTGTTCTTGTACTAAGATCTGCTTGGATGAGTAAATTCTAAGGGGTATTTTGAAACCCGGTCACTTAGATCAACTGATTTGGGATGGCCAATTGAAAATCCACAATAAAGAGCAACTTAGATACAAAGCACTTAGTGATCCAAAGAGATGCTGGGCATCAATGATCCTAGGAAGAATTAATGAGCTAAGTGTCTGTGGTGGAAGGATGTTGAGCAAAAGAAAAGAAAATAAAGCCAAAGGCTATGCTGCAGCATTTGACACCCAACCTCTAAAAGAATAATAAGCTTGTTAAGCTCTGTAAGCCAAGAAAAGTTAGCAAGGGAGAGAATAACAAAGTGAGTCTTATAACAGCAAGTCTAACAAACCTTTGATGCAAAATGTGTATTATGCAGCAGCAACAATAAATGAGTTGTCATTGTCTGCATAAATGCCCCATAGATCAAGTTCTGCTATCTGCATAATAAGGATATATACTCTTTTCTTATTCATTCCATTTTCTCTTAGTTTTGATGCTTGCTTGGGGACAAGCAAGGTTTAAGTTTGGTGTTGTGATGACAAGTCATCATATACCCATTTTTCAAGCTAATTTCACTTGTTTTGTTAGCATTTATGCACTTTCTTGCATCCTAAGTAAGTGATTTGGAGTGAAAATGCATAACTTCTCTAAATCAAGCAACCACCATGAAATTAATGTTAAATCATGAGGTTTAAGCTAATTTTAATTGCATTTTAATTGATTTATAAGCCTCTTGAATTTAGTGATACTTTGAGTGGTTGTTTGGTTTATTATAGGTGAAGAAAAGAAGAGAAAAGGAAAAGCGTGGCCTAAAAAGTGTAGCAAAAGAAAGAAAAGCGTGGCCGAATCAAGATGAAGCGTGCCGCAACTAATGGGGGAAGCAACATTGCCCTCCACAAGGGCAGACTGCCCTCTAGGAGAGCAACATTAGGTGACCAAGCCAAGGGAGGCAACTCTGCCCTGCCCACTCCAAGGGCAGAGCACAAAATGTGCCTTGAAACCATGAAGAAGAGAACTCTGCCCTGCCCTTGTGGAGGGCAGAATCGGGCTCCATAAGGAAGAAAATCAAAGAGAAAAGGTCACCCATGCATGCCACAAGGTTCGAACAAGGAACCATGAGGAAGCCAAGCTCTAAGACCCATTACCGTGCCAAGAAATCAAGAATTAATGAAGCGTGTTTGCTTCCTCCGTGGTTCGAACACGGGCGTGCAATATGGCAACTCTGCCCTGCCCTTGGCGCGGGCAGGGCAGCAATTGGACTGGCGCACCACACAAGAATTTCTGGCGCACCAACTTTGCTTCCTGGCGCACCAAATTATCGTCCTGGCAAGCATCTGACGCGCGCGTTCCTCCCCTGGCGCACCAAAGCCTTCCTGCCCTGCCCTTGGCGCGGGCAGGATCTTGTGTAGCGCACCAATTTTGATTTGCGCGCACCAATTTCCCCCTTGCCGCACGAACTTGGCGCACAACGCTCGTCCAGGGCCATTCAGCGCGCACCAAACTTCCTGCCTTGCCCTTGGCGCGGGCAGGGCAGCGTCCCACGCGCATCAACAAAATTTTGGCGCACCATGGCCGCACCAACTCGCACGTTGCCGCACCAAGCTCTTGCACCATGCATCAATTTTCTACCCTGCCCTCCACAAGGGCAGGGCAGCCTCCTGGGAGTGATTTTTGGGCCAGAATTCAAATTAAAAATTCATTTGAATTCATTTCTTCACCAATTCAAAAGCCCATCCAAATCCCATTATCCAAGAATAGAAAGTGTATAAATAGGAGATAGTTTGATGTAATTGAAAACTTTTTAGCTACCTTGAACTTTTACTTTGAGCTTTGAATTTTTATTTTGGAGCTTTGGCACTTGTTCTTGGTGACTGAACCGAGAATTCTGAGAATTGGGGAGGGAATTGATCTCTCTTCTCCCTCGTTCTTGCCTTAGCAATATTAATCTTCTGTTTTTTGAGTTTTGGGTGTGTGAAATTGGGGAAATTCTGTCCCAATTCCCATTCAAACTCTTTTCACTTTGTTTTCTGCATAATTCAATTCCAATTCTGTTCTTCTATTGCTTCTCCTTTAATTTTCTGTCACTTGCTTAGATAATTCAGATCTGGGAAGGAAATTGGGTTTTAGGCTCTGCTACCTAAGCCCTTGGGTCCTGAGATCACTACTCATTTTGGGTTCTTCAGTGAACCTTTACTGCACTTTATTTTCTTTCTGTTTGAAGGCTATTTGTTTCTGATTTAAATTCTGCTAAATCAATAGCTGCAATTTACTTAGATCTTGCAATCCCTTTCCTCAATTCACTTTTATATTCAAGCCATTTATCTTTCTTGCCATTTAAGCTACTGCACTTTAAGTTTCTTGCACTTTAAGTTTCAGTCATTTACTTTCTTGCTCTTTAAGATTCTGCAGATCTACAATTTTGTTCTTTAATTTACTGCACTTTTCCCTTCCCCCTTTACATTTACTGTCATTTACTTCCTGTTAAACACAAATCACTCACTCAAAACTTGATTCGCTTGACTAAATCAACCACTAAACTAAAATTGCTCAATCCTTCAATCCCTGTGGGATCGACCTCACTCATGTGAGTTATTATTACTTGATGCGACCCGGTATACTTGCCGGTGAGTTTTGTGCTGGATCGTTTTCCACACATCAAGTTTTTGGCGCCGTTGCCGGGGATTGAAATAGATTGACAATGATTAAGTGAAGTGGAGATCTAGATTAAGCATTTTTTTTCTGTTATTCTAATTCTTACTAACACACTAACTGTTTGAATTTTTGCTTAAACTAACCAAAACCGCACTCTAGCAATAGATTGGAGTTTTATTAATTTTCTGGGTCTGTGTGTTTATTGTTGTGTGTTTGTATGACAGGTATAGGAAGATCTTCCCCTATTATCTCAGAAATTGATCAAAGGACTCTTCGGAGAATAAGAAGAGCTGAAAGAGGGAAGAACATTGTTGGAGAAGAAAAATCTGAGGAGGAATTCCAAGACATGGAAGGAGATACCAATCAACCAGGAGAAGGAGCCAACAATAACCAACAGAGAAGAGTCTTGGCTTCATACACATTTGCAAATGCTAGGCATTGTGGGAGTAGCATTCTTCCTCCCAATGTCAATGCAAACAACTTTGAACTCAAGCCACAGCTCATCACTCTGGTGCAAAACAATTGTTCTTTTGGAGGAGGGCCTTTGGAGGATCCAAACCAACATTTGTCTACTTTCTTGAGAATCTGTGACACAGTGAAAACAAATGGTGTGCCCCCTGATAGCTACAAGTTGCTACTCTTCCCATTCTCTCTCAGGGATAAAGCAACTCAATGGCTAGAGACCTTTCCAAAAGAAAGCATCAACACTTGGGATGACTTGGTGAGCAAGTTTCTTGCCAAATTCTATCCACCTCAAAGAGTCCTAAGGTTGAAGACAGAGGTTCAAACATTCACTCAAATGGAGGCCGAGAGCTTATATGAAGCATGGGAGAGATATAAGGCTCTATTGAGGAAATGTCCACCAGAGATGTTCACTGAGTGGGACAAGTTGCAAAACTTCTATGAGGGACTCACTCTTAAAGCTCAAGAAGCTCTTGATCATTCTGCAGGAGGCTCTTTGCAGCTCATGAAAACCACAGAGGAAGCTCGAAACCTCATTGATATGGTGGCCAACAACCAATATTTCTTTGCTCATCAAAGACAACGCCAACCATCACAAAGAAGAGGAGTCATGGAGTTGGAAGGAGTTGATTCAATCTTAGCTCAAAACAAGATGATGCAGCAGCAGATTCAACAACAATTTGAGCAAATGGCTAAGAGAATTGATGGCTTGCAAGTGGCAGCAGTGAGCACCACAAGCCAACCTCCAACCACTTGGGTGCAAAGTGAAGAAACTCAAGAAGAGCAACAACAAGAGCAGGTTCAATACATGCACAACCAAAATCCTGGAACAAATGAAGTCTATGGAGATACTTACAATCCATCTTGGAAGAACCACCCCAACCTCAGATGGGGAGACAACCATAACCAAAACCAACAACCATGGCAAAGAAACACAAGCCAAAACAATTGGAAAAACACAAACCATAACCCCCAGCCAAACACTAACCAAAATACATACAGAAAACCACAAAACAACTACCCAAATTCTAACCAATACCCACCCAATAACCACCCAACTAACCAAAACACTTATCTTCATCCATCAACACCCCAAAATCAAACCATCTCCCAAGACTCACAGAGAATCACCAATCTAGAGCTACTCATGGAGAAACTAATGAAAAACCAAGAACTGACAAACAAGAATCAAGAAGCTACCATGAAGAACCTAGAGAGGCAGATTGGGCAAATCTCTAAGAAGATCTCTGTTGAGAAGCCATCAAGTTCACTACCTAGTGACACCATTCCCAACCCAAAGGAAGAATGCAAGGTGGTGCAACTAAGAAGTGGAAGAGTGTTACCAGATGGTAGCCAAGGAGCAACAAAGAAGCTTGTGGAGAATGACACTGAGCCAACAAAGAATGATGAAGCCATCAACAAAGACAAGATAAGCAAGAATGCTCCAGAAAAGCTCACAGAGGAAGACAGCAAGCCACAGAATTTGAAGAAAGGAAAGAAAATCATGGAAGAACCAATTCCAAAACAGCATCAAGTGGAGAAGAGCTCAACACCACCACTACCTTATCCACAAAGATTTCACAAGGAAACAAAGGACCAGCACTTCCACAAATTTCTTGAGACTTTCAAGAAGTTGGAAATCAACATACCTTTGGCAGAGGCTTTGGAGCAAATGCCCCTGTATGCTAAGTTTCTAAAGGAGCTCATCAACAAGAAAAGAGATTGGAATGAGAAGGAGACGGTGATGCTTAGTGAGGAATGCAGTGCACTCATTAAAAAGGGACTCCCTCCCAAGCTTGAGAACCCTGGAGGTTTCTTCTTACCATGCACTATTGGAAACCTGTTCATTAACAAAGGGATGTGCGATCTAGGAGCAAGCATAAATCTAATCCCATATTCTCTAGTGAAAAAGCTTGGCATAGAGGAGGTAAAATCAACAGAGATGACTTTGGAATTGGTGGATCAATCAATAGTCTATCCTAAGGGGCTGATTGAGAACCTTTTAGTTAAGGTTGGCAAGTTCATCTATCCGGCAGACTTTGTGATCCTGGATTCTTCAGAAAATGGAAATAACTCCATAATACTTGGTCGATCATTTTTGGCCACTGCTAGAGCCATTGTGGACATAGAGCAAGGAGAGTTAACCCTTAGGATGCATGAGGAGAGCATCATCCTGAAAGTCTTCCCAGAATCACAAAGGAATGAAGAAACAAGCAAAATGAGTGATGATCTCCTTCCAAAGCAATCAACTGAAAAGGAAGTGGAATAGATAAACAAACAGATGCAAGAAGAAAAAGGGATTCACAAGGAAGCAGGGGCTATCAGCAAGAAGGAAGGCATCACAACTCAAGTAACTGTCAAGAAAGGAAGATCAACAAGCAAGAAAAAGGTGAAGAATAAGAAAAAGGCTCACAAAGGATGGAAGAACAAGAAAATCCCAACTGAAGGGTTTTCTAAGGGTGATAAGGTGCAACTAGTATACCAACATCAAGGAGCAAAAGATTATTACACTGTCAACCAAATACTTTCTCTTGAGCACATGGAAATTGAACATCAAGGCACACAAAGAAAGCTGACAGTGAGAGGTGACAAATTGAGACATCACCAACATCAACCACCTTAAAGGGAGGTCAATGTCAAGCTAATGACAATAAAAGAGCGCTTCATGGGAGGCAACCCATGGTTTAAGATTTCTGTCTTCTCTTTCATTTAATAAGCTATGATTCCTCTGAATATGATTTTGAACTTTCATGCCTAATGACTGCATACATTGTTTTAAAGCACATGTCAAACTTTTAAGTTTGGTGTCCCTTAAGGCACACTTAATTTTTGCTTTTCAAAAAGAAAAGGGAGTCATTCTTAGAACATATGCATAATTCTTTTAATGACGCATATGACCAAACACTAAGTTTGGTGTCCGCATATGCAACAATAATCAGAGGATCATTTTCCAATCATGGATTCAAAACCATACAGATAAGGGATCATACATCAATTTGTTTTAAAAATGCATCAATTGTGAGAACGGTTTGCAATTGCTAAGCCATCCCCTAAATAAAAGATAAGTTTGGTGTTCACCAACCTTTAACATCTTTAATTAAGGGACATAATTGACCACAAAAATATTTTTTTTTTCATAATAATAAACAAAACAATTTTTCTCCATTTAATACAAATTAATTGCCAACGGCCATATTAATGATCTAAGGCTAGCTATTTTGATTCATGCAGGAGAAAAAGATTAAGACAAGCTCAAGGAGGGGCCACGGCTAGGAGGAGCTATGTGAGGGAGGTCACATGTGCCTAGGAGAACGTGCTCATAGGGAACAAAATTTGCATGCATGCAACATTGGACACCGAAGTGCATGCAGCCAATGGGAGGAGGATCCTCGTCAAACCTCAACCATGCATGCAAGCCGTCCATCTCATGCATTCTTTGAATGAGCAAACCAATCTCAGCCCTTCATGAACACTCACGGTCCCCTCTTCATTCATTCATTGTGGTTTTGTTGAAAAGCTTGGAAACATGGCCTATAAATAGCCGTTGCACCAACACGGCATACACTCTCTTTTATTCAAGCCACTTTCATATTAAAACCACACACTATTCCACTTCCAAAGCCAACATAATTCCCTTACCTCACACATCAAAACCGAACCAAGGTTCACCCCAAACACAACACAGATTTCTTCTACTCTTACTTCCTCTTTCTTTTCACTTTAATTTTCAATGGCCTCCTCAAGCTCAAAAAGAAGGCCGGGAAAAGAACCTATGGTAGCCGAACCTATGGCAACCGAACCCCCACCATTTGATGCAAGCAAGTTTAGATCCCAATTCCATGAAGGAAGATATCATAGGTTCATGAAGGCAAAGAATGTCATCTATGAGAAAGGCCTTGATTTGAGGGAAGGAGAATACCCCATTATGAGGCAAATTACTAGAGAAAGAAGGTGGGAACTCTTGTGTGCTCCTCTGACTGACATCAGTGCAGTAATGATTAGGGAGTTCTATGCAAATGCTGCCAAAGAAAACAAAAATAGTGCTCCTTATACAAGCTATGTCAGAGGGGTTGAAGTGAGTTTTAGTCCAGCTGCCATCACAAGAGCTCTCAAGTTGAGAACCATAACCTATCCAGAGCTTAGTTATGAGGATAGATTGCAACGGGAAAATAATCCTGATGAGATCCTGCAAGGGATATGCATGGAAAATACAGATTGGGAAAGAGATTCAAAGGGAGTTCCAAGTCACATAAGGAGGATAAATCTTACTCCTGTGGCTAAAGGATGGTTTGAAATAGTGAGGAGATCTATTCTTCCTACTGGAAATGCTTCTTGGGTCACAATCAAAAGAGCACTCTTGACATACTGCATCTTGCATGGAGGTGAGATCAATGTTGCACAACTCATAGCTGACAGTATTCAAGGAATGGCCGATAGCACAAGCAAATCAAAAGGTCTTGGACATCCAAGTACCATCCTCAGGTTATGTAACAAAGCTAACGTAATTTTTGAAGATGAGGACACAACAAAAGTGAAAGTAGGAAAAGGAATTACCAAGAAGAGCATGGAGGGAATTAATGAAGAAGAAGATCAAGAAGGGGTAGTAGCTCCTAGACAAAGGAGATCACAAAGAGAGGAAGGACGAAATCAAGCTTATAATGCCATAGATATGAGCCAATTGCAAAGATCAATTGAAGAATTATCGCAGCAACTCATGCAGGCTCAACAAGGTCAGAATCAACTCATGCAGATCCAACAAGGCCAAAATCAAGGGGGCCCAGCGCAATATCTAGAGCCCCATCCTGAATTCATGGAGAAATTCTTGAAAGAAAAAGAAGAACGAGAAGCTTGGCAGCATCAAATGGAAGAAAAACAAGAAAGATGGCAGCAACAAATGATGACTCAGCAGCAAGAATTTCAAGCACAGATCCTTGAAGGGCAGAAAGAGCAATACAAAGAATTCAAGGAATCATATGATAAGCTGTATTTCAGTCAAGCTAAAGCATCGGAATATAGTCACAACCTATATCAATGGAAGAATGTTCATCATACCATAGGTGAAGTTAGACACGCACAAAGAATGGAATATGATGAAAACATGCAAGCAAGGTTGGAGTACTTGACCCACAATTTGCCAACACTCAATCATGAGATCAAGCCATTTGAGCAATGCCCTGAATTCTTAGCCAAGCAACAAGCAAAATCTCGTCAATACACTGAGTCAACCTTTAACACATTGGAAAATTATGGGCTCAAAGGACTCATAGACTCTGTTTGGGCTAGAAGATGTCCTAGTGAGGAGATCCGAGACCACTCCAAGACAGGGAAGAGAAAGAAGAAGAAGGGAGAATCAAGCAGCAGCCATGACCATTAGAAGGTGGCAAAGTTCTTTCATACTTCCTCTTTCATGTCTCTAATAAGGAGATGCATGTCTGAAACATGATATGCCTCCATCAGTTATTTCTTTTACTTTATGCATTTTCTGTTCTTTGCTTCTCATTTTAGTTAGTTAATAAATAGCTAGAAAAATGCCAAGTCTGCACAATGCTTGTATCCATCACTTAGTTTAAATTTTGTTTTGTTTCCCATATGCTTGAATAAAAGAGTTTGGTTTGAATTAAAAAGTAAAATATCCAATGTTGCATGAGTATGAATGGAAGTTGGTGGTGGCATATGTGTTTGATTAAATGCATGACTCATGAAATAATTGTTGCATAATATCATTCTCATTCAATTGTGAGTTAGCTTGCTGTTACAAAGTCTCTTATCAAGAAAGAAACAACCCTTGGTAACAAAAACAGAAAGAAAAGGAAGAAAGAAAAAGCCAAAATGGCAAGAAAAAAACAAAGAATAAAGGTTGAACACCAATAGCTTGAACCTTAGGACAAATGCCTGTGGTGTTCTTGTACTAAGATCTGCTTGGATGAGTAAATTCTAAGGGGTATTTTGAAACCCGGTCACTTAGATCAACTGATTTGGGATGGCCAATTGAAAATCCACAATAAAGAGCAACTTAGATACAAAGCACTTAGTGATCCAAAGAGATGCTGGGCATCAATGATCCTAGGAAGAATTAATGAGCTAAGTGTCTGTGGTGGAAGGATGTTGAGCAAAAGAAAAGAAAATAAAGCCAAAGGCTATGCTGCAGCATTTGACACCCAACCTCTAAAAGAATAATAAGCTTGTTAAGCTCTGTAAGCCAAGAAAAGTTAGCAAGGGAGAGAATAACAAAGTGAGTCTTATAACAGCAAGTCTAACAAACCTTTGATGCAAAATGTGTATTATGCAGCAGCAACAATAAATGAGTTGTCATTGTCTGCATAAATGCCCCATAGATCAAGTTCTGCTATCTGCATAATAAGGATATATACTCTTTTCTTATTCATTCCATTTTCTCTTAGTTTTGATGCTTGCTTGGGGACAAGCAAGGTTTAAGTTTGGTGTTGTGATGACAAGTCATCATATACCCATTTTTCAAGCTAATTTCACTTGTTTTGTTAGCATTTATGCACTTTCTTGCATCCTAAGTAAGTGATTTGGAGTGAAAATGCATAACTTCTCTAAATCAAGCAACCACCATGAAATTAATGTTAAATCATGAGGTTTAAGCTAATTTTAATTGCATTTTAATTGATTTATAAGCCTCTTGAATTTAGTGATACTTTGAGTGGTTGTTTGGTTTATTATAGGTGAAGAAAAGAAGAGAAAAGGAAAAGCGTGGCCTAAAAAGTGTAGCAAAAGAAAGAAAAGTGTGGCCGAATCAAGATGAAGCGTGCCGCAACTAATGGGGGAAGCAACATTGCCCTCCACAAGGGCAGACTGCCCTCTAGGAGAGCAACATTAGGTGACCAAGCCAAGGGAGGCAACTCTGCCCTGCCCACTCCAAGGGCAGAGCACAAAATGTGCCTTGAAACCATGAAGAAGAGAACTCTGCCCTGCCCTTGTAGAGGGCAGAATCGGGCTCCATAAGGAAGAAAATCAAAGAGAAAAGGTCACCCATGCATGCCACAAGGTTCGAACAAGGAACCATGAGGAAGCCAAGCTCTAAGACCCATTACCGTGCCAAGAAATCAAGAATTAATGAAGCGTGTTTGCTTCCTCCGTGGTTCGAACAGGGGCGTGCAATATGGCAACTCTGCCCTGCCCTTGGCGCGGGCAGGGCAGCAATTGGACTGGCGCACCACACAAGAATTTCTGGCGCACCAACTTTGCTTCCTGGCGCACCAAATTATCGTCCTGGCAAGCATCTGACGCGCGCGTTCCTCCCCTGGCGCACCAAAGCCTTCCTGCCCTGCCCTTGGCGCGGGCAGGATCTTGTGTAGCGCACCAATTTTGATTTGCGCGCACCAATTTCCCCCTTGCCGCACGAACTTGGCGCACAACGCTCGTCCAGGGCCATTCAGCGCGCACCAAACTTCCTGCCTTGCCCTTGGCGCGGGCAGGGCAGCGTCCCACGCGCATCAACAAAATTTTGGCGCACCATGGCCGCACCAACTCGCACGTTGCCGCACCAAGCTCTTGCACCATGCATCAATTTTCTACCCTGCCCTCCACAAGGGCAGGGCAGCCTCCTGGGAGTGATTTTTGGGCCAGAATTCAAATTAAAAATTCATTTGAATTCATTTCTTCACCAATTCAAAAGCCCATCCAAATCCCATTATCCAAGAATAGAAAGTGTATAAATAGGAGATAGTTTGATGTAATTGAAAACTTTTTAGCTACCTTGAACTTTTACTTTGAGCTTTGAATTTTTATTTTGGAGCTTTGGCACTTGTTCTTGGTGACTGAACCGAGAATTCTGAGAATTGGGGAGGGAATTGATCTCTCTTCTCCCTCGTTCTTGCCTTAGCAATATTAATCTTCTGTTTTCTGAGTTTTGGGTGTGTGAAATTGGGGAAATTCTGTCCCAATTCCCATTCAAACTCTTTTCACTTTGTTTTCTGCATAATTCAATTCCAATTCTGTTCTTCTATTGCTTCTCCTTTAATTTTCTGTCACTTGCTTAGATAATTCAGATCTGGGAAGGAAATTGGGTTTTAGGCTCTGCTACCTAAGCCCTTGGGTCCTGAGATCACTACTCATTTTGGGTTCTTCTGTGAACCTTTACTGCACTTTATTTTCTTTCTGTTTGAAGGCTATTTGCTTCTGATTTAAATTCTGCTAAATCAATAGCTGCAATTTACTTAGATCTTGCAATCCCTTTCCTCAATTCACTTTTATATTCAAGCCATTTATCTTTCTTGCCATTTAAGCTACTGCACTTTAAGTTTCTTGCACTTTAAGTTTCAGTCATTTACTTTCTTGCTCTTTAAGATTCTGCAGATCTACAATTCTGTTCTTTAATTTACTGCACTTTTCCCTTCCCCCTTTACATTTACTGTCATTTACTTCCTGTTAAACACAAATCACTCACTCAAAACTTGATTCGCTTGACTAAATCAACCACTAAACTAAAATTGCTCAATCCTTCAATCCCTGTGGGATCGACCTCACTCATGTGAGTTATTATTACTTGATGCGACCCGGTATACTTGCCGGTGAGTTTTGTGCTGGATCGTTTTCCACACATCATTCTCCATTACTGCAAAACAAGTATTTATTTCATGTTCTTCTACTTTTCACAATTAAACCTGAGAATTACTGATCTCCTGACTAAGAGTTACAAGATAACCATAGCTTGCTTCAAGCCGACAATCTCCGTGGGATCAACCCTTACTCACGTAAGGTATTACTTGGACGACCCAGTGCACTTGCTGGTTAGTTGTGCGGGACCGCAAAAGTGTGATTGCAATTTCGTGCACCAAGTTTTTCGCGCCGTTACCGGGGATTGTTCGAGTTTGGACAACTGACGGTTTATCCTGTTGCTTAGATTAGGACTGTTTTATTTTTGTTGGTTTAGAGTCTTTTATTTGAGTTTAGTTTCATATTTTAAGTTTGGTGTCAATTGCATGCTTTTGTTTTCTTTTAATTTTTCGAATTCGCATGTTCTTAGTCCTTTCTTGATCCATAAAAATTCTAAGTTTGGTGTCTTCTTTGTGTTTTCCTTTAAATTTTCAAAAATTTGTGTTTGATTTTCTAAAAATTTTAAGTTTGGTGTCATTTTGTTGTTTTTCTCTTTCCTCATTTCAAAAATCAAATCTTTTTCAAAATAATTTTCAATCATATCTTTTCAATTGCTAATTCTAAAATCTTTTTAATTAATTAATTGATTTAATTTTCAATTTGCTTTGATCTTATTTTCTTTTAGTTTTCGAAATTTGATTTTATTTTCCATTTGTTTTATTTTATTATTTTCGGTCAAATAAAAAAATAATATATTTTATACTTTACTTGTGAATCTATATCATTTTCCTTTCTCCATCATGGACCTAAGTGGAATTGAGTAGTCCAGAAGGACTCTGGGGTCATATGCTAACCCCACCACAGCTGCATATGGGAGTAGCATATGTATACCTCCCATTAAAGTAAGCAACTTTGAGCTAAATCCTCAACTCATTATCATGGTGCAGCAAAATTGCCAGTATTTTGGTCTTCCACAGGAAGAACTTGCTGAGTTTCTGGCACAGTTCTTACAAATTGCTGACACAGTACGTGACAAGGAGGTGGATCAGGATGTTTACAGATTATTACTGTTCCCACAGCAAGTATAAAAACATGGAGACAGTTATCAGACAAATTTCTGAATCAATTTTACCCTCCAAAAAGGATGACACAGCTAAGGCTGGACATCCAAGGCTTCAAACAAGAGGATAATGAATCTCTTTATAATGCCTGGGAGAGGTATAGAGGTATGCTAAGGAAATGCCCCTCTGAAATGTTTTCAGAGTGGATACAGTTAGACATCTTCTACTATGGGCTTACAGAAAAAGCTCAGATATCTTTAGACCACTCAGCTGGTGGATCTATACACATGAGGAAAATGATTGAAGAGGCTCAAGAACTCATAGATACTGTTGCTAGAAATCAACATTTGTACTCTAGCAATGAGTCCTCTTCAAAAGAAGAAGCTATGGCAGTAGCCACTGATCCTAATCCTCAAGAACAGATTGTTGAGCTTAATCAGTAATTACTCCTGATGACAAAACAGTTAGCAAAATTTAAAGAGATGCTCCAAGAAACCAAAATTGCTAACAAGAACAAAGAATCACAGTTGAATCAGACAAAACAGCAGTTATCTAAACAGATAACAGAAGAATGCCAAGCAGTTCAACTGAGGAGTGGAAAGACATTGAATAGCACTGCTCAAAGTGGCAAAAAGCCAAGAAAGGAACAACTGACAGAGGATAACCAAACCACTGTCCAAAATCCCTCTGAGGACAGTAAGAGCCCAGAGAGGAAAACTCCTAGCGTTCAAACGCCAGAAAGGGGGGAAAGGTTGGCGTTAAACGCCCATTCCTTGCCCAATTCTGGCGTTCAAAGGCCAGAAAAGGGGGAAAAGTTGGCGTTAAACGCCCATTCCTCACCCAATCCTGGCGTTCAAATGTCAATGAGGAATCAGACACCTAAGAGTGCTGATAGTAACCCCTCTAAAAAGGCTTCTCCAACCACCTCTGTAAGGAATAAACATGCAGCAACTAAGGTTGAAGAATATAAACACTACAAGAAAATAAGCTTTCTGCCACGCTTTTAAAGCGTGCCGAAAAGTGCTAAAAAGGGTGCCGACAGCTTTTCGCCACGCTTTTTGAGCTATCGGCACGCTTTTGAAAGGGTCACATCTGCGAGCGTGCCGGTTGCTCTATCGCCACGCTTTTGTAGATCTATCAGTACGCTTTCCTTTTTGCCACGCTTTTAACTCTTGCCACGCTTAAAAGCGTGGCGATATATATTAACCTATCGGCACGCTTTAAAAGCGTACCGAAAAATGAAAGATATGGCTACGCTTTTGAAACGTGCCAACAGTAAAAGATATAGTGTCACTTTTGAAGCGTGCCAATAGTCAAAGAAACATAGACCTATTGCCACGCTTTTAAAGCGTGGCTATACCCTTATCAAATTAAAAAAAAATCTGGCTATACTTTTAAAGTACTCTAATGCACTCCAAAAACAATAAAAAAACATCGACAAAAATATGTGAATATCATTTAAAAAAATTAACTAATGAAAATTAGTATTACATTAATAAAATTCAAACCAAATTAGCTATATCAATCTCTTATAACCAAAGTAGTTATAAAAATACAGTGGGATAAAAAATATCAATACATATAAAACTTATTAAAAGTCATTAACTTATTCTATCTGTCATTTTTTGTGTAGAAAAAAAAAAATTAATATGAACAATCCAAACATAATATTGTTGAGTTTCGCAGTTTATAGGCAAAAACTCATGATGCTGAATCTTGTAGCTCACATCATTGTGATTTAGAGAAAGGAGATGGCCCTCTTGGAAGAACTTCTATCATTTTTGTAGCACTTGAGGATTTTATATTCTTCATGCATGACTATCAATGCAGTTTTTTTACTTCCCATTCTTCTTACCTGCAACAACAAGTTTAAAAGAAATGCCATGAAAACACACTCAACAATTTTATCTTCATTTAATAATGATTTCAACAAGTCTAGGCACAATTACACAAAACATACTGCAGTTTTGTACTGTAACTATCAGCTTGAAAATGATGTTATACCTTTCTGAAACCACGATCGCCAGACAGTACGCCGTATGTGTCGCTCATGTCTTTCTAAGATCTCATGGACGGTGTGAATTTGAGATATTAAGGGTCCTGAAAAATCAACCGTGTCTCCTTTTTCCTGTGAACTTTGTAATGAAGGAAGTAAAAATAAAATCTCAGCAAGGATGCATAAATTTCATAAAGCTAAAACAAAACAATGCTTGATCCATTTATGCTCGAGAAAAACAAAATTTCTGAGGTCAAATAATTGCCTAGCGTATAGCATTACAAGTTCCAAATTTCATATAGATCAGATACTACAAATCACCTTATCAATGAAAATAGAACAAGATAATGCAATATCTCAGTCAAGTACAGATAAATAAATCATAGTTTTCAATGCTATAAAACACACAGAAATTTCCAGAAATTACTCATTGAGCTTTAACGTGCTGAAGGACAACATTATAGGCTTCATGTTCTTCTCCAAAATCCTACAGGGACGAATAGTTTAAGAAATACTATAATAATAATAATAAATGAATAAAGCAAGAGACGATAGCAATTAGCAAAAGGTTCAACTTGTACAAAAGCAAAGCAAAACATGATACCTTCACAACTACGCAGGAGCAACCAGTTACCTTCCTAGCTTTTCCTTCCGAATCAATCTTGCACGGCAGAACAAAGTTTCAAAGACTTACCCCAGCCTATTCTCCAAGAGTCTTTGCACTTGGAACTGTAGCAAACTAACATTATGCTCAGCAGGAGCTGCTGGCTCAGCAGCCACAACAGGACCTTCTTCACTGCAGATTAAGAGTATGATAAAAAGGGTATCAACTAACTACCATTTTGGCCTTAAAAAAATTCAAGTTTTGATAAAATGACCCTTCTGAAAGAGGGAAAAATGACATTTTGGCTCCCCAAAGATGATTTCAGTTTGACAAAATAAGCTATTTTCTTCATAAGTGGCAAATAGCTCATGCATTTGATTCAAATTTTTATTGGAACATTTGAAAAATTATTTAGAAAGTACATACAAATAATCGAAGAAAAATTCAATCTCTAGGAATACAATAGTTTTCTTACTTAAATCATAACTGGGCCTTATAATCTAATCTTGTTAGGTAAAAATTCAATTATCAATTATATATAAATAAGTAAATAAATATGGCAGCGCTATCACCAATTCACCAGCTAATTTTGGGTATATGACTTTAAAAATAAATATTTCCACTCTCATTTTCTTCTGGCTATTTTTGCTAATACAAAGATGATGAACCAAAAGAAAAGGAAGGGAGCAAGAAATACTGAAATAGTACCTCATAAGCGTTGGATTTGGTACCAAGCTAGATTAGAACACCAACACTCTTTACCTGAAAACCAGAAGAAAATGTTAAACATGATTAACTAAAAGCCCTCTGAATTTGAAATCCCACAATATCCTTAAAATTTTGCCTCTTATAAACACATGAAGCTAAATCACCACATTACCACCCATTTCCCTTCCCAAAAAAGTTTTAAACACAGATTTGTGAAGCTGAAAACTCACGAGTTTTTCTTAGCATAATGAACACGAATCCATATAACGGGGCAAAAAAAAGTCCAGTTTTGAAGTGAACCCGATGACGAAAAAAGAAAAGAGAAGTTGAAAACAATGGATTTGAGAAAGATAGGAATGTACCCAGATTGAAATAGGAGAGATCTATACCTGAAGCATTAGCAGGGACAGTTTTCAGATATGAAATCTATGAGAAAAGTGACATTTTTTTATGAATCTATGAGAAAATTGAATAAATAAGACATGAGTAAAATCAAATGGAACACACCCAGACATCCTTGTTGATAGGAAAAAAGAGCAATCTCTTCTTCACTGTACAGGGAAAAAAGAGCAATCTTTTATAGCCATGCACTCTACAGAGCTAAAGTCAACCCATAAACACTTCACTCCCAAAATAATCTAATATGAAACGTCTAGAATTAACACCTAGTATTTCTCCAACAACCAAATTAATCCATAGAACTAAGAGCTATATAGTTATATATACTACAAACAAGCCAATGACAATTGTTTCTCAATCAGATAAGAATTACTAAGATTAAATTTAATCACAAAACAGTAGTGTGAGTCACATATTGAGACAATTACAATTTGGTATTAATAGTCTCTAATGAACAATTCAATTACTACACATGAATCAAGAACAAACAGAGAAAGACACACCAAAAAAAAGAGAAAAAACCAGTTCCAATCAATAGTAAGAAAAAGCCACTGACAAAAAGAAGAACACAGACACATACACTTACCAAAGACGAACACAGACACAGCCTCACAAAACAGAAACTATGCAATCATGTAGGCACATTATAACGCTTCCATAGCATAAAAAAAATCACATTTTGAACAAGGCACGTGAATGAAAGCTGAGTTTGTTCACTCACCCAGGTACAAGAGACACCTAATTCCATAGTGGAACCTTTAATTAATTTGGACCCTGCTGTGTGCACATATTTTTCCACTATCATGCATATTTCTATATATACTAACAAATATTACACCAAACTAAATATATAAAATCTACCTACAATACATCTTGTTGTGGAGAAGACAACACAGTAGAAAGAAGCTCAATGCTGTTTCTAGCAACATCAAAAGCTTCCTTAGTTTGTTCAGGAGTAAAACTCTGCACAGGAATATCATCATGCTGAGTCTGGCATGAAAGATCAAGTTCAACCTCAGACACTGAAAATAGGCGCCAAGCTCTCGTTGTGACGGCCAGGGAACTGAATACCCCTTGATTTCAGACTCTGAACCACAAAATGGAAACAAGCAATCAACAATAACACTAACAATAACCCACACTAGCAAATTCAACAGCTAGAGCTAGTAACTAACCCAATCAATTTAGCATAGGATTTTGAGTTTCTAGTTTCTAGGCATGATATGATTATCAGAAATTGTCCCTTGACATCAACTTAACAATGAAGCAGATATGCATGAAATAGGAAAAAAAGGTAGTAGTACCTTGTAAGTTTCTTCATAAACAGGGAGATAATGAAGCTCGATGGTGGATTCGCCTCAAGCCTCAATCATGATCAAAGCCTTGTTGCGGTTATTAAAACTGTTTGAGGATCGTCAATTAACCTAACCATATCATCAAGAACCCTCTCAGCAGCGACTTCAGAGAAAGCCTTCTCGCAATTCTTCACGATGGTTTCAAGCAAGACGAGGGGCAAGGAATCGAACCTTTCAAGCAGCGACTTCAGAGAAACCCTAAACCATGAATCAAATCTTTACCGCTGACGCCAGCGATGCATCCGACGCCAAGCTCAATGGAGATGCCACCGGTCGTTTCCTATAAACACCAGAGACGTCGGCACTAGCAGAATGACGGTTGGCGCTGACGGGTTGCCACTGACGAGTGGCGCTGACGAGTGGTGCTGATGGTTGGCGCCACGCGTGAGAGAGGGAGACGGCGGCGTGGGGCATGAGCGACGAGTGGTGCTGATGGTTGGTGGTGCTGCGACGAGTTGGAGGGAGGGGTTGTGACGGGTTGAGAAAGGGAGACAGCGGCGTTGTTGGGAGAGGGAGTTAGGGTTGCAGATATGAGAAGGGTGAGTGACGGCCACATAGGGTTAAAAGTGATTTTCGAAACCAACACTTCTAGTCTAGGGTTAAAACATAAAACTTAGAAAAAAAAAGTGGTGTGAAAAAAAGGGGTGGGAAACTAAATTTTGGAAGGAGGGAACTCTATCGGTACGCTTTTGTAGGGTGTCCAAATAAACATAAGATATGGGCACGTTTTAAAAAGGTGACCATTGAAAAACTAACTAGCCACGCTTTTTAAGCGTGCCGGTTTCTCTCTATGGTCACGCTTTTGAAGCGTGCCAAAAAAAAGCGTGGCCAAATCACAAATTAGTAGCCACCCTCATAAAAGCGTGCCGATTTCTCTCTATGGCCACGCTTTTTAAGCATGGCAAAAAAAAGCGTGGCCAAATTCCAAATCAGTGGCCACCCTCGCAAAAGCGTGCCCATAGACCACTTTTGGGCACGCTTTAAAAGCGTGGCAAGAAAAAAGGGTGCCGACAGGCCTTTTTTCTTGTAGTGAAAGCCAAGATGCCTTATCCTCAGAAACTCCGCCAAGCGGAACATGATAAGCAATTTGCCTGCTTTGCAGACTATCTCAGGACTCTTGAAATAAAGATTCCGTTTGCAGAGGCACTTGAGCAAATACCTTCTTATGCTAAGTTCATGAAAGAGATCTTAAGTCATAAGAAGGATTGGAGAGAAACTGAAAAAGTGTTTCTCACTGAAGAATGCAGTGCAGTCATTCTGAAAAGCTTACTAGAAAAGCTTCAAGATCCAGGAAGCTTTATGATACCATGAACATTAGAAGGTGCTTGCACCAAGATAGCCATATGTGACCTTGGAGCAAGTATCAATCTAATACTTGCATCCACTATCAGAAAGCTTGGGTTGACTAAAGAAGTCAAACCAACCCGGATATGTCTCCAACTTGCTGATGGCTCCATTAAATATCCATCAGGCATAATTGAAGACATGATTGTCAAGGTTGGGCCATTCGCCTTTCCAACTGACTTTGTAGTGCCAGAAATAGAGGAGCACAAGAGTGCAACTCTCATCCTAGGAAGACCTTTCCTAGCAACTGGACGAACTCTTATTGATGTACAAAAAGGGGAAGTAACCCTGAGAGTCAATGAGGATGAGCTCAAGTTGAATGCTGTCAAAGCTATGCAGCATCCAAACACATCAAATGACTGCATGAGCGCTGACATTATTGACTCTTTGGTGGAAGAGATCAATATGACTGAAAGTCTAGAATCAGAGCTAGAGGACATCTTCAAGGATGTTCAGCCTGATAAGGAGAAACCAGAGAAAACAAAAGAATTTTTGAAAATTCCTCAAGAAGAAGATAAGCCTCCCAAACCTGAGCTCAAACCACTACCACCATCCCTGAAGTATGCATTTCTGGGAGAGGGTGACACTTTTCCAGTGATCATAAGCTCTGCTTTAAATCCACAGGAAGAGGAAGCACTAATTCAAGTGCTAAGGACACACAAGACAGCTCTTGGGTGGTCCATAAGTGATCTTAAGGGCATTAGCACAGCAAGATGCATGCACAAGATCCTATTGGAGGATAATGCCAAACCAGTGGTTCAACCACAAAGGCGGCTAAATCTAGCCAAGAAGGAGGTGGTGCAGAAAGAGGTCACTAAATTACTAGAGGCTGGGATTATTTATCCTATTTCTGATAGCCCCTAGGTGAGCCCTGTCCAAGTTGTCCCCAAGAAGGGAGGCATGACAGTGGTTCATAATGAAAAGAATGAACTGGTTCCTACAAGAACAGTTACAGGGTGGTGTATGTGTATTGACTACAGAAGGCTCAATTCAGCCACCAAAAAGGATCATTTTCCTTTACCATTCATAGACCAAATGCTAGAAAGATTAGCTGGTCATGATTATTACTGCTTTTTGGATGGCTACTCAGGTTACAACCAAATTGCAGTAGATGCTCAGGACCAAGGGAAAACAGCATTCACTTGCCCTTCTGGCGTGTTTGCCTACAGATAAATGCCTTTTGGTCTGTGTAATGCACCTGCAACTTTTTAGAGATGCATGCTATCCATCTTCTCTGATATGGTGGAGAAGTTCCTGGAAGTCTTCATGGATGACTTCTCAGTATATGGAGACTCATTTAGCTCCTGTCTTAACCATCTAGCATTTGTCCTGAAAAGGTGCCAAGAGACTAACCTGGTCTTAAATTGGGAGAAATGTCATTTTATGGTGAATGAATGAATTGTCCTTGGGCACAAAATTTCAAGCAAAGGAATAGAGGTGGATAAAGCAAAGGTAGAGGTAATTGAAAAATTACCACCACCTGCCAATGTTAAGGCAATCAGAAGCTTTCTGGGGCATGCAGGATTCTACAGAAGGTTTATAAAGGATTTTTCAAAAATTGTAAAACCTCTAAGCAACCTACTAGCTGCTGACACACCATTTGTGTTTGACACACAGTGTTTGCAGGCATTTGAGACCCTGAAAGCCAAGCTGGTCACAGCACCAGTCATCTCTGCACCAGACTGGACATTGCCATTCGAACTAATGTGTGATGCCAGTGACCATGCCATTGGTGCAGTATCGGGACAGAGGCATAACAAACTTCTGCACGTCATTTATTATGCTAGCCGTGTTCTAAATGACGCACAGAAGAATTACACAACCACAGAAAAAGAGTTACTTGCAGTGGTATATGCCATTGACAAGTTTAGATCCTATTTGGTAGAGTCAAAAGTGATTGTATACACTGACCATGCTACTTTTAAATACTTACTCACAAAGCAGGATTCAAAACCCAGGCTCATAAGG
Source organism: Arachis stenosperma (assembly GCF_014773155.1). Taxonomy (NCBI): domain Eukaryota; kingdom Viridiplantae; phylum Streptophyta; class Magnoliopsida; order Fabales; family Fabaceae; genus Arachis; species Arachis stenosperma. Next base: position 67,923,648 of record NC_080378.1, read on the forward strand.
TGGGTGCTGCTTCTGCAAGAGTTTGATATAGAAATAAGAGACAGAAAAGGGACAGAGAACTAAGTAGCTAACCATCTGTCCCGAATAGAACCAGTAGCTGGGACGTCCCTCCCTTCTACTGAGATCTCTGAGACCTTCCCAGATGAGCAACTCTTTGCCATTCAGGAAGCTCCATGGTTTGCAGATATTGCAAATTATAAAGCTGTGAGGTTCATACCCCAGGAATACAGCAAGGTGCAAAGAAAGAAATTAATTTCAGATGCCAAGTATTACCTATGGGATAAGCCATATCTCTTTAAGAGATGTGCAGACGGAATGATCCGCAGATGTGTACCTAGAGAGGAAGCACAAAGGATCCTGTGGCATTGCCATGGATCACAGTATGGGGGACATTTCGGAAGTGAGCGAACAACCACTAAGGTCCTCCAATGTGGCTTCTACTGGCCTACTCTTTATAGAGATGCCCGAGAGTTTGTGCGTAACTGTGACAGTTGCCAAAGAGCTGGTAACTTGCCTCATGGATACGCCATGCCTCAACAAGGGATCCTAGAGATTGAATTATTTGATGTATGGGGTATTGACTTCATGGGTCCGTTCCCACCATCATACTCAAACACTTACATTCTGGTGGCAGTGGACTATGTATCTAAATGGGTAGAAGCAATTGCTACACCCACTAATGATACTAAGACCGTGCTGAAATTCCTCCAGAAACACATCTTCAGCAGGTTTGGTGTTCCCAGAGTACTAATCAGTGATGGGGGCACTCATTTCTGCAATAAACAGCTGTACTCTGCTATGGTTCGATATGGAATTAGCCACAAAGTAGCAACTCCGTATCATCCATAGACAAATGGGCAAGCTGAAGTCTCTAACAGAGAGCTAAAAAGAATCCTAAAATGGACTGTAATTGCCCGTAGAAAGGATTGGGCAAAGAGCTTGGATGATGCTCTGTGGGCATACAGAACAGCATTCAAGACTCCTATAGGAACCTCTCCATACCAACTTGTGTATGGCAAGGCCTGTCATCTGCCCGTGGAACTGGAACATAAAGCCTACTGGGCAACCAGATTCCTAAACCTGGATGCTAAGTTAGCTGGTGAAAAAAGATTACTCTAGCTAAATGAGCTAGATGAATTTAGACTCAATGCCTTTGAAAATGCAAAAATTTATAAGGAAAAGGCAAAGAAGTGGCATGACAAGAAGTTGTCATCCAGAGTCTTTGAGCCAGGACAAAAAGTTCTGCTCTTCAACTCTAGGCTCAGACTATTCCCAGGAAAACTTAAATCCCGGTGGAGGGGTCCGTATGTGATTACAGAAGTGTCACCATATGGATATGTTGAGCTTCAGGATATTGATTCTGACAAAAAGTTCATTGTTAATGGACAGAGGATTAAACATTATCTTGAAAGCAATTTTGAGCAAGAATGCTCAAAACTGAGGCTTGAATGAATCTCAGTAAAGGTCCAGCTAAAGACAATAAAGAAGCGCTTGGTGGGAGGCAACCCAGTCATTAGCAGGTTATCTGTTGTATTTAATAAAAGTTTGATACATATTCTCAAAGGGCGATCATCAAAATTGAAGGAATTCACAGAGTTATAGAAGGATTCAGTGCAAAAAGCAGAGAAAGGAGCTTGCTGGCAAAAAAATGCCAGTAAGGGGTACTCTGGGCGTTAAACGGCAGAATGGGCACCATTCTGGGTGTTTAACGCCAGTAAAGGTACAATTTTGGGCGTTAAACGCCAGACGGACACCATTCTGGGCGTTTAACGCCAGGTGTACAGCATCTTGGGCGTTTAGCAAAACGCCCAGTGATGAAGGGGTTTTTGGCGTTTAACGCCAGCCAAGGTACCTGGCTGGGCGTTAAACACTCATAATGGCCAACATTTGGGCGTTAAACGCCAGAATGGATACCATTCTGGGCGTTTAACGCCAGATAGGTGGGGGACAGAGATTTTGCTTTCCACTTCAAATTTTTTCAAACTTTCCTGTTTTGATCCATAATTTTCTACATAAACACATTTCAAAATTTCATCATTCACCTTCAAATTTTCAAAATTAAAATCATTCTTCAAATCTCTTTCAAATCCTTTCCAAATCTTCTTCAAAAACTCAAATATCTCTCAAATTCTTTCCATATCTTCTCAAATCTCCTTCAAAATTTTTGAAATCTCTCCCCCTCCCTTATAAATATACGTTCGGCCATCCCCCCTTCCCCACCATTCGAATTTGCTCTCCTCCTCTCTCTCCTCTTTCTTTTCTTTTGCTTGAGGACAAGCAACCTGATGAGCGGATAATTTATACGCTTTTTGGCATTATTTTTAGGTAGTTTTTAGTAAGATCAAGTTACTTTTAGGGATGCTTTCATTAGTTTTTATGTTAAATTCACATTTCTAGACTTTACTATGAGTTTGTGTGTTTTTCTGTGATTTCAGGTAATTTCTGGCTGAAATTGAGGGACTTGAGCAAAACTCTGAAAAAGGCTGACAAAAAGGACTGCTGATGCTGTTAGAATCTGACTTCCCTGCACTCAAAATGGATTTTCTGGAGCTACAGAACTCCAAATGGCACGCTCTCAATGGCGTTGGAAAGTAGACATCCAGAGCTTTCCAGCAATATATAATAGTCCAAACTTTATTCGGAAATTGATGACGTAACTTGGCGTTGAACGCCAAGTACACGCTGTAGTCTGGAGTTAAACGCCAGAAAAACGTCATGATCCGGAGTTGAACGCCCAAAACACATCGTAACTCGGAGTTCAACTCCAAGAGAAGCCTCAGCTCGTGGATTGATCAAGCTCAGCCCAAGCATACACCAAGTGGGCCCCGGAAGTGGATTTATGCATCAATTACTTACTCATGTAAACCCTAGGAGCTAGTTTATTATAAATAGAACATTTAACTATTGTATTAGACATCTTTGGTCTCAGTTTTGTTTTATTCTTCATCTTAGGAGGCTATTGATCACGTTTTAGGGGGCTGGCCATTCGGCCATGCCTGAACCTTTTACTTATGTATTTTCAACGGTGGAGTTTCTGCACACCATAGATTAAGGGTGTGGAGCTCTGCTGTACCTCAAGTTTTAATACAATTACTATTACTTTTTATTCAAATCTCTCTTATTCTTATTCCAAGATATTCATTCGCACCCAAGAACATGATGAATGTGATGATTATGTGACGCTCATCATTATTCTCACCTATGAACGCACGTGATTGACAACCACCTACGTTCTACATGCAACAGAGCTTGAATGTGTATCTCTTAGATTCCCCAATAGAATCTTCGTGGTATAAGCTAGATAGATGGCGGCATTTATGAGGATCCGGAAAGTCTCACCTTGTCTGTGGTATTCCGAGTAGGATCCTGGGAATCCGGAAAGTCTAACCTTGTCTGTGGTATTCCAAGTAGGATTCCGGTAATGAATGACTGTGACGTGCTTCAGACTCGCAAGTGCTGGGCGTTAGTGACAGACGCAAAAGAATCAAGGGATTTTATTCCAGTAGGAGCGGGAACCAACCAGTGATTAGCCGTGCTGTGACAGAGCGCGTGAGCGTAGTTTTCACTACGAGGATGGGATGTAGCCTTCGGCCAGTGTGATGCCTCCAGACGATTAGCCATGCGAGTGACAGCCGCAGAGGACCATTTTCCAGAGAGGATACAAAGTAGCCATCGTTGAACGGTGAACCCCTATACACAGCTTGCCATGGAAAGGAGTAAGAAGGATTGAATTGAAGCAATAGGAAAGTAGGCGTTCTTGAGCCATACAGTATCTCCATTCGCTTATCTGAAATTCCCACCAATGAATCTGCATAAGTATCCCTTTTATTATTTCTTTTTATTATTAATTTTTGAAACCATAAACCAATTTAATCTGCCTAACTGAGATTTACAAGGTGACCATAGCTTGCTTCATACCAACAATCTCTGTGGGATCGACCCTTACTTGCGTAAGGTTTATTACTTGGACGACCCAGTACACTTGCTGGTTAGTTGAACGAGATTGTGGAAAGAAAGTGCTGAGTTAGTTTTTTTTAGGCACATGCCAAAGAGCCATTATTGTTGATCACAATTTCGTCCACCAAGTTTTTGGCGCCGTTGCCGGGGATTGTTCGAGTATGGACAACTAACGGTTCATCTTGTTGCTCAGATTAGGTAATTTTCTTTTCAAAAATCTTTTTCAAAATTTTTCTTTTATTTTTCGTTTTTCCAACCATGTTTTTCGAAAAAAATTAAAATAAAAATCTAAAAAAAATTAGAAAATCATAAAAATCAAAAATATTTTGTGTTTCTTGTTTGAGTCTTAAGACAATTTTTAAGTTTGGTGTCAATTGCATGCTTTTAAAAATTTTTCTTGCATTTTTCGAAAATTCCATGCATTCATAAGTGTTCTTCATGATCTTCAAGTTGTTCTTGATAAGTCTTCTTGTTTGATCTTGATGTTTTCTTGTTTTGTGTCTTTTCTTGTTTTTCATGTGCATCTTTGCATTCATATTTTCCAAGCATTAAAAATTTCTAAGTTTGGTGTCTTGCATGTTTTCTTTGCATTAAAAATTTTTCAAAATTATGTTCTTGATGTTCATCATGATCTTCAAAGTGTTCTTGGTGTTCATCTTGACATTCATAGCATTCTTGCATGCATTCATGGTTTTGATCTAAAAATTTCATGCATTGAGCATTTTTGTTGTTTTTCTCTCTCATAATTAAAAAATTCAAAAATCAAAAAAATATCTTTTCCTTATTTCCCTCCAAATTTTCGAAATTTTGGGTTGACTTGGTCAAAAATTTTTAAAATTAGTTGTTTCTTAGAAGTCAAGTCAAAAATTTCAATTTTAAAAATCTTATCTTTTCAAAATCTTTTTCAAAAATCATATCTTTTTCATTTTTTCTATTTTTCGAAAATTTCAAAAACATTTTTCAAATTATTTTCAAAATCTTTTCCTTATCTTTACATCATATTTTCGAAAATTCACTAATAATTAATGTGATTGGTTCAAAAATTTGAAGTTTGTTACTTTCTTGTTAAGAAAGGTCCAATCTTTAAGTTCTAGAATCTTATCTTGTAGTTTCTTGTTAGTGAAGTAAATAATTTCAAAATTTTTTGAACTAAATCTTTTTATCTTTTATTTTATCTTTTTCAAAAACTTTATCTTTTTCAAAAATTGATTTCAAAATATCTTATCTAACTTTTTATCTTCTTATTTTTTTCAATTTTGATTTCAAATCTTTTTCAATCAACTAACTAACTTTTTGTTTGTTTCTTATCTTTTTCAAAACCACCTAACTACTTTTCCCTCTCTAATTTTCGAAAATACCTCTCTCCTTTTCAAAAATTCTTTTTAATTAATTAATTGTTTCAAATTTTAATTTCAATTACATTTATCTCTAATTTTTGAAAATTGCTAACCTCTTTTTCAAAATTATTTTCGAAATCTCCCTCCTCTTTTCTTCTTCTATTTAATTATTTAATTACTAACACTTCCCTCCACCTCTCTTCATCCAAAAATCCGAATCTCCTTCTTCATTCTTCTACCCCTTTCTTCTTCTACTAATATGAAGGAATCTCTATACTGTGACATAGAAGATTCCTCTTTCTTTTCTTGTTTTCTTCTCTTTCATATGAGCAGGAACAAGGATAAAGGCACTCTTGTTGAAATTGATCTAGAACCTGAAAGGACTCTGAAGAGAAAATTAAGAGAAGCTAAATTACAATAATCCAGAAACAACCTTGTAGAAATTTTTGAACAAGAGAAGGAGATGGCAGCCAAAAATAATAATAATGCAAGGAGAATGCTTGGTGACTTCACAAAGCCAACGTCTAAGTTTGATGGAAGAAGCATCTCCATTCCTGCCATTGGAGCCAATAACTTTGAGCTTAAGCCTCAACTAGTTGCTTTAATGCAACAAAACTGCAAGTTTTATGGACTTCCATCTGAAGATCCTTATCAGTTTTTAACTGAGTTCTTGCAGATCTGTGAGACTGTAAAGACGAATGGAGTTGATCCTGAAGTCTACAGACTCATGCTTTTCCCTTTTGCTGTAAGAGACAGAGCTAGAATATGGTTGGATTCACAACCTAAGGATAGCCTGGACTCCTGGGATAAGCTGGTCACTGCCTTCTTGGATAAATTCTTTCCTCCTCAAAAGCTGAGCAAGCTGAGAGTGGATGTTCAAACCTTCAAACAAAAAGATGGTGAATCCCTCTATGAAGCTTGGGAAAGATACAAGCAGCTGACTAAAAGATGTCCATCTGACATGTTTTCAGAATGGACCATTTTAGATATATTCTATTATGGTCTCTCTGAATTTTCGAAAATGTCATTGGACCATTCTGCAGGTGGATCTATTCACCTGAAGAAAACGCCTGAAGAGGCTCAAGAACTCATTTACATGGTTGCAAACAACCAATTCATGTACACTTCTGAGAGGAATTCCGTGAATAATGGGATACCTCAAAAGAAAGGAGTTCTTGAAATTGATACTCTGAATGCCATATTGGCTCAGAACAAAGTGTTGACTCAACAGGTCAACATGATCTCTCAAAATCTGAATGGATGGCAACATGCATCCAACAGTACTAGAGAGGCAGCTTCTGAAGAAGCTTATGATCCTGAGAACCCTGCCATGGCAGAGGTTAATTATATGGGTGAACCTTATGGAAACACCTATAACTCATCATGGAGAAATCATCCAAATTTCTCATGGAAGGATCAACAAAAGCCTCAACAAGGCTTTAACAATGGTGGACGCAATAGGCTGGGCAATAGCAAGCCATATCCATCATCTTCTCAGCAACAGACAGAGAATTCTGAACAAAACACTTCTAATTTAGCCAATGTAGTCTCTGATCTGTCAAAAGCCACTTTCAGTTTCATGAGTGAAACAAGATTCTCCATCAGAAATCTGGAGGCACAAGTGGGCCAGCTGAGTAAGAAAGTCATTGAAACTCCTCCCAGTACTCTCCCAAGCAATACAGAAGAGAATCCAAAAGGAGAGTGCAAAGCCATTGACATAGTCAATATGGCCGAATGCACAAGGGAGGAGGAGGACGAAAATCCTAGTGAAAAAGACCTCCTGGGACGTCCCTCAAGCAAGAAGGAGTTTCCTATTAAGGATCCAAAGGAATCTGAGGCTCACAAAGAGACCATAGAGATTCCATTAATTCTCCTTCTGCCATTCATGAGCTCTGAAGACTATTCATCCTCTGAAGAGGATGAAGATGTGACTGGAGAGCAAGTTGCTCAATATTTAGGAGCTATCATGAAGCTGAATGCCAAGTTATTTGGTAATGGGACTTGGGAAAGTGAACCTCCCTTGCTCATTAATGAACTGGATACTTGGATTCAGAAAATTCTACCTCAAAAGAAACAAGATCCTGGCAAGTTCTTAATACCTTGTACCATAGGCACCATGATCTTTGAAAAAGCTCTGTGTGATCTGGGGTCAGGGATAAATCTTATGCCACTCTCTGTAATGGAGAAGCTGGGGATCATTGAGGTACAACTTGCCTTGTTCTCATTACAACTGGCATACAAGTCATTGAGACAAGCCTATGGAATAGTAGAGGACGTGCTAGTAAAGGTTGAAGGCCTTTACATCACTGCTGATTTCATAATCTTAGACACTAGGAAGGAAGAGGATGATTGCATCATCCTTGGAAGACCTTTCCTAGCCATAGCAGGAGCTGTGATAGATGTCAACAGAGGTGAATTAGTCCTTCAATTGAATGGGGACTACCTTGTGTTTAAGGCACATGGCCATCCCTCTGTGACAAAAGAGAGTAAGCATGAAGAGCTTCTCTCAGTTCAGAGTCAAGAAGAGCCCACACAGTCAAACTCTAAGTTTGGTGTTGTGAGGCCACAACCAAACTCTAAGTTTGGTGTTAAGACCCCATATCCAAACTCTAAGTTTGGTGTTGGCAACTATACAACATTGACCTGATCACCTTGTGGCTTCATGAGAGCCACTGTCAAGCTATTGACATTAAAGAAGCGCTTGTTGGGAGGCAACCCAATTTTATTTATCTAATTTTATTTTATTCTGTTTTATTGTTATTTTGTGTTTTATTAGGTACATGATCATGAGGAGTCACGAAAAAATCATAAAAATTAAAAACAGAATCAAAAACAGCAGAAGAAAAAATTCACACCCTGGAGGACGCACAGGCTGGCGTTCAACGCCAGTAAGATGCATCTGGCTGGCGTTCAACGCCAGAACAGAGCATCATTCTGGCGCTGAACGCCAGAAACAAGCAACATTCTGGCGCTGAACGCCAGGAATATGCCCAGAGAAGAAAAGCTGGCGCTGAACGCCAGTAACAAGCATGAAACTGGCGTTCAACGCCAGAAACATGCTTTACATGGGCGTTGAACGCTCAGAATGTGCACCAATGGGCGTTTAAACGCCAGAATGATGCACGAAGGCATTTTACATGCCTATTTGGTGCAGGGATGGAATTCCTTGACACCTCAGGATCTGTGGACCCCACAGGATCACCTCAGAATCTGTGGACCCCATAGGATCCCCACCTAACATATTCCCACCTTACCTTTTAATCCTAGTCACACTCTCCTATTCCCCATGCCACACTTCCCAACACTCTTCACCAATCACCTCAATTCTTCTTCCCAATTACCCCATTCACCACTCACATCCATCCACTCTTCCCCATAAACCCCACCTACCTTCAAAAATTCAAAACCAATTTCCCACCCATTCCCACCCTAAATGGCCGAATACACACTACCCCCTCTCCCTATAAATACCCTTCCATTCTACTTCATTTTCACACAACACAACCCCTTCTTCTCACCCTTGGCCGAACCATCACTCCCCCTTCTCTACCATATTTTCTTTTTCTTCTTCTTCTCTTCTTTCTTCTCTTGCTCGAGGGCGAGCAATATTTTAAGTTTGGTGTGGTAAAAGCATAAGCTTTTTGTTTTTCCATTACCATCAATGGCACCTAAGGCCGGAGTATCCTCTAGAAAAGGAAAAGGGAAGACAAAAGCTTCCACCTCTGAGTCATGGGAGATGGAAAGATTCATCTCCAAGAGCCATCAAGACCACTTCTATGATGTTGTGGCAAAGAAGAAGGTGATCCCTGAGGTCCCTTTCAAGCTCAAGAAAAATGAGTATCCGGAGATCCGACATGAAGTCCGAAGAAGAGGTTGGGAAGTCTTAACCAACCCCATGCAACAAGTCGGAATCTTAATGGTTCAAGAGTTCTATGCCAATGCATGGATCACTCGGAACCATGATCAAGGTATAAACCCGAGTCCAAAGAATTATCTCACAATGGTTCGGGGGAAATACTTGGATTTCAGTCCGGAAAATGTAAGGTTGGCATTCCACTTGCCCATGATGCAAGGTGATGAACGCCCCTACACTAGAAGGGTCAACTTTGATCAAAAGTTGGACCAAGTCCTTATGGACATTTGTGTGGAAGGAGCTCAATGGAAGAGAGACTCCAAAGGCAAGCCAGTCCAACTAAGAAGACTGGACCTCAAGCCTATAGCTAGAGGATGGTTGGAGTTCATTCAACGCTCCATCATTCCTACTAGCAACCGATCTGAAGTTACTGTGGATCGGGCCATCATGATTCATGGCATCATGATTGGAGAGGAAGTAGAAGTTCATGAGGTCATCTCCAATGAAATCTACAAAATAGCCGACAAGCCTTCACCCATGGCACGGCTAGCTTTTCATCACCTTATTTGCCATCTATGTTACTCAGCTGGAGTCATCATAGAAAGAGACATCTTCATTGAAGAGGATAAGCCCATCACCAAGAAGAGGATGGAGCAAGCAAGAGAGACCCCTCACGGTTCTCAAGAGATGCATGAGGAAGCTCATCATCAAGAAATCCCTGAGATGCCTCAAGGGATGCACTTTCCTCCAAACAACTATTGGGAGCAACTCAACACTTCTTTAGAAGGTTTGAGCCACAATGTGGAACAATTAAGGGTGGAACATCATGAGCACTCCATCATTCTCCAAGAAATAAGAGAAGATCAAAGAGCAATGAGGGAGGAGCAACAAAGGCAAGGAAGGGACATAGAAGAGCTTAAGGACATTGTTGGACCTTCAAGAAGAAGACGCCACTAGAGGTGGATTCATTCCTTGTTCTTTATTTCTTTCTATTTTTCGGTTTTTAATATTGTGTTTATCTATGTTTTGTGTCTTTATTTCATGATCATTAGTATGTAACCATGCCTTAAAGCTATGAATAAATTCCATTAATCCTTCACCTCTCTTAAAAGAAAAATGTTTTAATTCAAAAGAACAAGAAGTACATGAATTTCGAATTTATCCTTGAATTTAATTTAATTATATTGATGTGGTGACAATACTTTTTGTTTTCTCAATGAATGCTTGAACAGTGCATATTTTTGATCTTGTTGTTTATGAATGTTAAAACTGTTGGCTCTTGAAAGAATGATGAACAAAGAGAAATGTTATTGATGATCTGAAAAATCATAAAATTGATTCTTGAAGCAAGAAAAAGCAGTGAAAAAGAAGAAGCTTGCGAAAAAAAAAAGAAGGAGCAGTAGAAAAAGCCAATAGCCCTTAAAACCAAAAGGCAAGGGTAAAAAGGATCCAAGGCTTTGAGCTTCAATGGATAGGAGGGCCCAAGGAAATTAAATCCAGGCCTAAGCGGCTAAATCAAGCTGTCCCTAACCATGTGCTTGTGTCATGAAGGTCCAAGTGAAAAGCTTGAGACTGAGTGGTTAAAGTCGTGATCCAAAGCAAAAGAGTGTGCTTAAGAGCTCTGGACACCACTAACTGGGGACTCTAGCAAAGCTGAGTCACAATCTGAAAAGGTTCACCCAGTTATGTGTCTGTAGCATTTATGTATCCGGTGGTAATACTGGAAAACAAAGTGCTTAGGGCCACAGCCAAGAGTCATAAGTAGCTGTGTTCAAGAATCAACATGCTTAACTAGGAAAGTCAATAACACCATCCGAAATTCTAAATTCCTAGAGAAGCCAATCATTCTAAACTTCAAAGGAAAAAGTGAGATGCCAAAACTGTTCAGAAGCAAAAAGCTACAAGTCCCGCTCATCTAATTATAATTAATATTCATTGATATTCTGGAATTTATAGTATATTCTCTTCTTTTTATCCTATTTGATTTTCAGTTGCTTGGGGACAAGCAACAATTTAAGTTTGGTGTTGTGATGAGTGGATAATTTATACGCTTTTTGGCATTGTTTTTAGGTAGTTTTTAGTAAGATCAAGCTACTTTTAGGGATGTTTTCATTAGTTTTTATGTTAAATTCACATTTCTGGACTTTACTATAAGTTTGTGTGTTTTTCTATGATTTCAGGTAATTTCTGGCTGAAATTGAGGGACTTGAGCAAAACTCTGAAAAAGGCTGACAAAAAGGACTGCTGATGCTGTTGGAATCTGACCTCCCTGCACTCAAAATGGATTTTCTGGAGCTACAGAACTCCAAATGGCACGATCTCAATGGCGTTGGAAAGTAGACATCCAGAGCTTTCCAGCAATATATAATAGTCCATACTTTATTCGGAAATTGACGACGTAACTTGGCGTTGAACGCCAAGTACATGCTGCAGTCTGGAGTTAAACGCCAGAAAAACGTCATGATCCGGAGTTGAACGCCCAAAACACGTCGTAACTCGGAGTTCAACTCCAAGAGAAGCCACAGCTCGTGGATTGATCAAGCTCAGTCCAAGCATACACCAAGTGGGCCCCGGAAGTGGATTTATGCATCAATTACTTACTCATGTAAACCCTAGGAGCTAGTTTATTATAAATAGAACATTTAACTATTGTATTAGACATCTTTGGTCTCAGTTTTGTTTTATTCTTCATCTTAGGAGGCTATTGATCACGTTTTAGGGGGCTGGCCATTCGGCCATGCCTGAACCTTTTACTTATGTATTTTCAACGGTGGAGTTTCTGCACACCATAGATTAAGGGTGTGGAGCTCTGCTGTACCTCAAGTTTTAATACAATTACTATTACTTTTTATTCAAATCTCTCTTATTCTTATTCCAAGATATTCATTCGCACCCAAAAACATGATGAATGTGATGATTATGTGACGCTCATAATCATTCTCACCTATGAACGCACGTGATTGACAACCACCTACGTTCTACATGCAACAGAGCTTGAATGTGTATCTCTTAGATTCCCCAACAGAATCTTCGTGGTATAAGCTAGATAGATGGCGGCATTTATGAGGATCTGGAAAGTCTCACCTTGTCTGTGGTATTCCGAGTAGGATCCTGGGAATCCGGAAAGTCTAACCTTGTCTGTGGTATTCCAAGTAGGATTCCGGTAATGAATGACTGTGACGTGCTTCAGACTCGCAAGTGCTGGGCGTTAGTGACAGATGCAAAAGAATCAAGGGATTCTATTCCAGTAGGAGCGGGAACCAACCAGTGATTAGCCGTGCTGTGACAGAGCGCGTGAGCGTAGTTTTCACTGCGAAGATGGGATGTAGCCTTCGGCCAGTGTGATGCCTCCAAACGATTAGACATGCGAGTGACAGCCGCAGAGGACCATTTTCCAGAGAGGATACAAAGTAGCCATCGTCGAACGGTGAACCCCTATACACAGCTTGCCATGGAAAGGAGTAAGAAGGATTGAATTGAAGCAATAGGAAAGTAGGCGTTCTTGAGCCATACAGTATCTCCATTCGCTTATCTGAAATTCCCACCAATGAATCTGCATAAGTATCCCTTTTATTATTTCTTTTTATTATTAATTTTCGAAACCATAAACCAATTTAATCTGCCTAACTGAGATTTACAGTGTGACCATAGCTTGCTTTCATACCAACAATCTCTGTGGGATCGACCCTTACTCGCGTAAGGTTTATTACTTGGACGACCCAGTACACTTGCTGGTTAGTTGAACGAGATTGTGGAAAGAAAGTGCTGAGTTAGTTTTTTTTAGGCACATGCCAAAGAGCCATTATTGTTGATCACAATTTCGTCCACCACAACCCTCTAAGTTTGGTGTGTTTTTCCGTGATCACTAAGCTAAGGCTCATCAAGATCATGGCTCCCAAAGGAAAACAAACCAATTCTAGAGGTAAGAAAGAGAATGCTCCAAAGGATCTTTCGAGTCAAGATAGGTTCTTAACCAAAGAACATGCAGACCATTACCACAAAATAATGGGTCTAAGGTCAGTGATCCCGGAAGTTAAATTTGGTCTGAAAGAAGATGAATATCCGGAGATCCAAGAGCAAATTCGAAACAGAGGATGAGAAGTTCTAACCAACTTTGAGACAAAGGTTAGAAGAAACATGGTTCAGGAATTCTACTCAAATTTGTGGCTGACAGATAAGCAGAGAATGACTGGAACTGCTTTTCATACCTATAGAACCATGGTCAGAGGGAGAATTATTTACTTCCATCTGGACAAAATAAGAGAGGTCTTCAAATTGCCTCAACTACAAGATGATCCTGAATCCTTTAATAGGAGAATGGTGAGAGTAGATAAGGGGTTGGATCAAGTTCTAGAGGACATATGCCTCCCTGGAACCAAGTGGATGACCAATTCAAAAGGTGTCCCAAACCAACTCAAGAGGGGAGATCTCAAACCAGTTACAAGATGCTGGTTGGACTTCATAGGGCGTTCTATCTTGCCCACTAGTAACCGTTCTGAGGTTACTATCAAGAGAGCAGTGATGATTCATTGCATTATGCTGGGAAAAGAAGTAGAGATTCATCATCTGATTGCTTGTGAGATTTACACAATTGCAAACAAGAACTCCACTGAAGCCAAACTAGCTTACCCAAGCTTAATCTCTTTGCTATGTAAAGATGCTTGGGTGAGGATGGGAGTAGATGAATTCATCCCAATTGAGCACCCAATCACCAAGAAGTCAATGGAAGGACAAATGCAAGATAACTCTATCAAAAGGAGGGCACAGGAGTTCCTCCCTGAACTTCCTAAAATTGACTACTGGACTCGCCTAGAAGCATCTGTTGCCAAGTTGCAAGAAGCTATGGAACAAATTAAGGAAGAACAGCAGAATCAAAACTGCATGCTCTGTAAATTGCTGAAGGAACAAGAGAAGCAGGGGCGTGAGCTATAGGAGCTGAAGCGCCAGAAGCTCTCCCTTGAAGGGTCAAATACCCCACAAGTTGAGGGAGCATCCACTTCTCAAGATCAAGGTTGTTGAGTCCTAACTCTGTGATAATCTCTATCATTAGGAGTATATTTTAGAGTCATTTAAAAATTTTGTTTTCTATTACTATTAGTCTTATCTTATATCTATTTTTGAGTCTTGTTCTTAATTCATGATTAATAAAATTTAAGGTTCATGTCTTAAAGCTATAAATGTCCTATAAATCCATCACCTCTCTTAAATGAAAAATGCTTTAATCACAAAAGAACAAGAAGTACAGGATTTTAAATTCATCTCTGAAACTAGTTGAATTAGTTTGATGTGGTGACAATAATTTTTGTTTTCTGAATGAATGCTTGAAGAGTGCATATGTCTTTTGAATTTGTTGATTAAAGAATGTTAAACTTGTTGGCTCTTGAAAGAATGATGGAAAAGGAGAAATGTTATTGAAGATCTGAAAAATCATCAAATTGATTCTTGAAGCAAGAAAAAGCAGTCAAAAATTTTTTTAAAGTGATCCAAGGCAAAAAGAGTGTGCTTAAGAACCCTGGACACCTCTGATTGGGGACTCTAGCAAAGCTGAGTCACAATCTGAAAAGGTTCACCCAGTCATGTGTCTGTGGCATGTATGTATCCGGTGGTAATACTGGAAGACAGAGTGCTTTGGGCCACAGCCAAGACTCATAAAGTAGCTATGTTCAAGAATCATCATACTTAACTAGGAGAATCAATAACACTATTTAAGTTCTGAGTTCCTATAGATGCCAATCATTCTAAACTTCAAAGGATAAAGTGAGATGCCAAAACTGTTCAGAAGCAAAAAGCTACTAGTCCCGCTCATCTAATTGGAGCTAAGTTTCTTTGATATTTTGGAGTCTATAGTATATTCTCTTCTTTTTATTCTATTTTGATTTTTAGTTGCTTGGGAACAAGCAACAATTTAAGTTTGGTGTTATAATGAGCGGATAATTTATACGCTTTTTGGCATTGTTTTAGTATGTTTTCAGTATATTTTAGTTAGTTTTTAGCATGTTTTTATTAGTTTTTAGTTAAAATTCACTTTTCTGGGCTTTACTATGAGTTTGTGTATTTTTCTGTGATTTCAGGTATTTTCTGGCTGAAATTGAGGGACCTGAGCAAAAATCCGATTCAGAGGCTGAAAAGGACTGCAGATGCTGTTAGATTCTGACCACTCTGCACTCGAAGTGGATTTTCTGGAGCTATAGAAGCCCAATTGGCGCGTTCTTAATTGCGTTAAAAAGTAGACATCCTGGACTTTCCATCAATGTATAATAGTCCATACTTTGCACGAGATTTGATGGCCCAAACCGGCGTTGCAAATCAGCTTTAGAATTCCTGGCGTTTAATGCCAGAAATGACACAAAAATTAGAGTTAAACGCCCAAACTGGCACAAAAACTGGCGTTTAACTCCAGAAAAAGTCTCTACACATGAAAGCTTCAATGCTCAGCCCAAGCACACACCAAGTGGACCCCGGAATTAGATTTTTACGTCATTTACTCATTTCTGTATACCCTAGGTTACTAGTTCACTATTAATAGGACCTTTTGATATTGTATCTCTACCTCATGACACTCTACACGTTTCTTATTGTATCTTCTACGGCATGAGTCTCTAAACCCCATGGTTGGGGGTGAGGAGCTCTGCTGTGTCTTGATGGATTAATGCAATTACTATTGTTTTTCATTCAATCATGCTTGCTTCTATTCTAAGATATCACTTGTTCCTAAACCTGATGAATGTGATGATCCGTGATACTCATCATCATTCTCACCTATGAACGCGTGCCTGACAACCACCTCCGTTCTACCTTAGATTGAGTAGATATCTCTTGGATTCCTTAATCAGAATCTTCGTGGTATAAGCTAGAATTGATGGCGTCATTCAAGAGAATCCGGAAGGTCTAAACCATGTCTGTGGTATTCTGAGTAGGATTCAAGGATTGAATGACTGTGACGAGCTTCAAACTCCTGAAGGCTGGGCGTTAGTGACAGACGCAAAAGAATCACTGGATTTTATTCCGACCTGATTGAGAACCGACAGATGAATAGCCGTGCTGTGACAGAGCGCATTGAACATTTTCACTGAGAGGATGGGAGGTAGCCATTGATAACGGTGAAACCCTACATACAGCTTGCCATGGAAGGAGCCTTGCGTGCTTGAAGAAGAAGACAGTAAGAAAGCAGAGATTCAGAAGATAGAGCATCTCCAAAATCTCAACCTATTCTCCATTACTGCAAAAGAAGTATTTATTTCATGTTCTTCTACTTTTCACAATTAAACCTGAGAATTACTGATCTCCTGACTAAGAGTTACAAGATAACCATAGCTTGCTTCAAGCCGACAATCTCCGTGGGATCGACCCTTACTCACGTAAGGTATTACTTGGACGACCCAGTGCACTTGCTGGTTAGTTGTGCGAGATTGCAAAAGTGTGATTGTAATTTCATGCACCAACCTCCGATGACCACCGTCGCCTGCCCTCTTTCCCCCTTCCCTCTGCATTCTTCTCTCTTTCCCCAGCCCTGTCGATACCCCTGTTCACTGCTCCTGCACCCGAGGTCATTGTTCCCTTCAGCTCTGGTGACACAAACCGACCACGACCTAGCAGCGGCAAGTTCTGTGCTGTTGCAATACCACCACCATCACCCCCGTCTCCCCATTCTTCTTCCTCTCACCAACACAAGTTCCATGATTTCCCCTCCCTTGTTTAAATTCTTTCTTCAGTTAATTTTAACTGCTTTTTCATGCTATTTTTAGCAACTAGGATTGGACTAGAATAGTAATTATCTATTATTAGATTGCAAACCATTTCATGGTTGATTTTTCTGGGTTGATAGCTGCTTAAATTGAGCTGAAATCTCTGTTTACATATTATGCACACTACATGTTCAATGAAATGCATAAGTGAAAGTTTTTGTTTAATTCATATGGTTGGCCAGCATTTGTCTTAAATTCTATTTTCCTTAGGAACTATAATGTAGGATTGTGCAGTTTTATGCTATTTTTGATGATGCTTGGGACTAAATTCTCATATGCACTTAGTTATTATTTTGGTTCAAACACCAAATTGGTTTAAAATTTCAAGTTTGATCATTTATTTGGTGTGATTTCAGAAGTGCATATCATGTTTAGTTAAGTGAGTTGAATGAAATTGCTAATTCATATTGGTTTGAATATGAATGATCACATACATAGTCACTTGTTCTTTGATGTTTTTGAGCAATTCAACTTGATTTTCATCAAGTTTACCGCTTTTGGAACAAGACTTATGTTTATGTGATTATTTTCTACATCTTGACATGAATAAGTAGACTCTTCTAGTATTGAATTGGTTATTGTCTTTGTGCCAATTTTTGTTGAATCTTGCATTTTCATTGCACAATTGCAATAACCAAGTTTTTCTAATTCAATTTGCTTTCATTGCTCTAACCTAAGTTGGTTATGCTTCAATTGCATTTATTCTTTTATTTACTACTTAGGCTACTTAATTCTGGAAAACCTTACTTTCTCTTGAACATACAACATTTTCAAAATGTTTTCCTCAATTAAGTATTTATTTATATTCTTGGCTCTAAATTCTGAATTTTGATAAATCCCTCTTTTGCTTTGTTATGCCACTTACCTTTTTATTCTGAGTTGTATCCCGTCTTTCTTTTTCAAGATGTGTCATAAAAGCAAGGAGCTAGCTTCATCATCGGCTCTTCCGATGTTCATCCAAGTGCTCAACCGGACACTTTTGCAAACGAAGAGGCCTAAAACTAATACAAGAAGCTGGAGAAAAAGGCCTTCCACTATGAAAGAAAATTGAATGTGCCGGAGAGATATGCAAACACTATACATAGCCGGCTTGATTATTACCAGTGGAAGTTCATAGAGCTTGATCCAATGGAGATTAATGAACACCTGGTAAAAGAGTTCTATGAAAATCTGCTGAAGGTGGACACTGAGACTATTTTTCTCCGAGGGGTACAGTTAGACACCTCGACTGATGTGTTCGAGGCCTTCCTGCAGCTTCCCCACACCCCGCCTATCCGTGATGAATATCCAAAGATAGCGGCGGATGTGATCAAGGGCAACATCTCACTAGACACCGTCCTGTAGAAGATTGGCCGACCTGAGGCCCACTGGGAGCAACTCAGGAGAGAAGAAGGTTCCCATCAGTATTGCATGCTTTGATCTTCATACTGAGGCGAGGATTTGGCAGTAGATCATTACTGATTATCTACTGCCAAGTACTCATGCCACCCGTATCAGAGTCTGAGAGGCGGTGCTTCTTTGGGCCATTTTGGAGCGTAAGAAGATTTCTGTTCTGCCCCTGATCAGAGAGTCGATGTGGAATGTGAACAAAAATCAGAAGTTCAACATTTCCTTCCCATCACTTGTTATGAGATTAGCTATGGCAATTGGGGTGGAGCGGAGGCCGGGCAACCGGATGTCCAACCTTTCGAGTGGCCAGAAGTTTTTGCCATTCGGGGAGTGGGAGGAGCCGACACAGAAGAAGAGGAAGACACGGAGTCGTCATCATCATCATCACCACCAGCACCTTCAGCTCCTGCACCTGCAACACGGCCCATTTACAGGTTAGTTCAGGACCTTATTCAGGAAGTTTGCCGCAACAAGCGCCGCAGTGCGTGCCATTTTCAGTGGGTAGTGACGAAGCTTGAGGGATAGACCCCAGTCCACCTCCTACAGATACATCTGAGCCTGAGCCCGATCCTGAGTCTGAGCCAGCAGCATATGAGGAGGTAGCTGAGGCGACAGCTGAGGAGGCAGCTGAGGAGGTTATTGCTAAGCAGACCCGAGATCTAATTGTATACTAGCCACTACAGCACCCACCACCACCAGACGGTAGAGCTCCATAGAGACAGTCATCCCTATCTGATTTTTTATAATAACTTTTTGCTTGAATTGGATGAATTTCATCACATAAACACACACTTATTCACCAAAATAGCATACTTTTGTGATTTCTCTCTAATTTGAACCTAAATATGAAAACATGTGTTTTGTGCTTAAATTAATTATTTTAATCCCACTTTAATTCCATTCGATACCGTGATATATTTTGTTAAGTGATTTGAGGTCAATTAGGCAAGGATGGTTTGGTAGAAGTGAAAGAAAGCATGCAAAATGGGAAATTTCAAGAAGAAAACAAAGGAGAAGCACACAGTTAAGTGTGCGTGCGCACAATCTCCTATGCGTACGCACAAGTCCCAACGCGTGACTTCATTAATGAAGCACATGGCTCACAATTTGTTGGGGCTTCTTGGCCCAATTTTGGAAGTGCTGAGGCTTATTTGGAGTGCTATATCAAGGGGGATCATTTCATATGAAACTTTGATCTTGGATTTTGCTTATTTCATTGTAAGTACTCCTTAATTTTCTTTTTAATTACACTGCTCTTGCTACATTTTCTTCTAGTTTAAGTTATTTTATTAATATATGCAATTTTGATTTCTTGAATTTTTGGTTGATGAATTTGATGTTTTATGATTTATACTTGCTTGATTGAATGTCTATTATTGATATTGTGAATAGTTTGGTTATAGTTTTCATTTTTCTATGTGATTTTCTATGTTTTGTTTTATGCCCACCAAGTGTTTGTGAAAATGTCACTTGGCGATTTTGAGTTGATTTTCACACCTTGGCTTGGAAAATGAGTTCCTAAGATACTAAAGTCATAATGTCCAATATTTAGTGGTAATTCTTAAGTTGTTAGTTGATTCTTGTTTCCATTGACGCTAGCTTTTTACTAAGTAATTAGTAAGTTAGCTAGGACTTATGGATTAAAGTCAATTATGCTTGCTTGACTTACTCCTCAATGTTAGGGGTTGACAAAGCGAGATTAACTCATCGTAATTGCCATAATTGTGGTTATGACGACGATAGGATTTCTTAATTCTCATTCCCAAGTCAAGGCTCTTTTATACAATTATTGCATTTTCACTAAGTTTTGATCTTAATTCCTTTTTAATTGCATTAATTTCCTTTTTGATCATTTGTTAGTTCCTTTATTCCTTAGATCTTTTAATTTTACATTTTACACTTCAAAACCCCCTTTTTTCACAACCAAAAGTGTGCACCTAAGTTGCATGATCTGACGGAGATGACCCGGGATTTGAAACTCCCGATTATTATTGGTTTGTATTGTGACAAACAAAATTAAACTTTGACTGAGAGTCAATCGTTGGTTTGGATTATACTTGCAACGCCAATTCTATTTTGTGAAATTCTGAACCCACTTTGGCGCTTTATTACATCTCCTACCCTAGTTAGTCAAAATTTAGAAATTAAACACGACAAACCCACCTTTTTTATTTTTAATTCACAACAGCAACATCAATTTTGATGATTTCCAGGCAATAACACAGGGATATCAATGATCATAACAACAATAGTTTGTCTGACATAAATTGAAATCAATGCAAAATGGTATTAAGCAAAATTTGAACAAATTATTATAGTGAAAGAGACAAAACTAGTTCAGTTACACCATGAAGAACAAGGCAAGATGGCACAACGGTAGCTCCGGCAGCCACCTCCACCAACAACAGCCATGGACCAGCTCAACGGTGACAGCTTCATTTAACACAAACACCTTCTACAGCAACGACCATGGCAACAGTGACTTTGGCGGACTGTAGAAACCAAAACCAGAGGCAGAACTAAGCAAGCCTCCTCTCTGGACCTCCAGCAACAGTGCTAGTAAGGAACGACTCCAACAACGATGCATAGCTTGACGACGGCATCTTTCCACAGCAATGGTGACAGCAATGCCAACTCCGAGTAGCTCCTACAATTGCACAATAGCTCGATGACAATGCAACAGCATAATGGTGGTCGTGGCAGTGGTAAAGGATCCCCTCCTCCTCTCCTCTACATGCGTTCTACGGTAGTAGTGATAGCGACTTCGATTGGCATCAACGACGACTGTGGAAGCTTCAACAGTGACAGAACGATCTCCCCCCTTCATGGTCGTGTTTCTCTCTCCTCTATAAGCTCCTTTCTCTCTTCGAACCTCCATGCCTACGGCCGCAATAACGGTCACGACGGTAGTGCTCCTCACCGGCATCTTCCCCTCCCCTCTTTTTCTTCTCCCTTCGCAGCTCTCCATCCCTTTCTATCTCTAGTCCTTCTTTCTGAGTGTGTGGGTGGCGGCAAGAAGAAGAGTGAGTGAGTGTGTGTGAGAACAAAATTAGAGTTAGGGATAATTTATGTATTTTGATAAAATTAGAGGTACGGTAGTAATTAAAAACCAAATACGATTCAATATAATTATTTTGTTAGAATACTATTTTTATAAACTCACTAATTAGTTTCAAATAGCTAATGTAATTTAAAAATTAGAGATAATTTGATTAATTTTCTTTTAGTTCATAAAATTAAAGTATTAAACCCCAAATCTTAATTATTCAAATTAAATTAACAAATTTTCATTATTTTTCAATTAGTGAAAAGATAATTGTAAATATGCAAAAAGGCCTAATTCTTATAAAATTTATATAAAAATTCTAATTAATCAAACTAAAGTTATAAAAGTCTGGTTAAATTAATTTTAGTAAAATTATTTTTTTGAAAATAAAATCTTAGACAAATAAATAAATATCAATTAACTCATTATTTAAAATTAAAAAAATCAAGGTATTACACATTTCAATGTGGATGACATGCTTAAAGAGACTAAGGAAGAAATCAATCTGCTGCCCGACCTTACCAAAGTATTTAACACGATAAGGCAGCACGGGATGAAATTAAATCCCACAAAGTGCACCTTTATAGTGGAAGTCAGGAATTTTCTATGATTCATGCTCACCCAAAGAGGTATTGAATCCAACTGAACAACTGCAGGGCAATCTTGGAGATGAAAGGCACTATCAAACTATCAAACTAGGTGGGAAGGATGTATTCCTGTGTTGAAACCCTGGTCGTAAGCACTATCGAACTCGGAGGATGGATTTTTTTGTTTCCGAGAACTAGAGTTGATAAAGGGGGTACAGGTAGAATTATCCGAGGTCGAGGCTCTACATTCAAAGGTGGAGAAGAAGGAAAGACGATTCTAGCCGATTGAGAAGAGGATGAATCCGACTTGGCAGGAGAAGAAGTGTCATCCAACTTACCGGCCTCCTTCAGCTAGATGGCCCAAGTAGCTGCATTTTTCTTTGCCTGCCAAACTCTCTATCAGGCATCTGAACCATTGGTCATCCTAGCTACAAAAGATAAAAACAATAAAAGAAACCCAGGTTATATAACTCGGACACAAATAAAAAAAGTGCTCATCAACAAATAGCTAACTATCTAGTTTGGTAAGAACAAAGCTCGGCTTTCTTATAAAACATTTTCTAGTGTCAAGATTAGAAGTACGACCCCAACACTCCTAGAACAAGGCCACTTCACACTCCTTCACTTCATCTAAATCCTTAAATTTGTATTTGATAATGTTGAGGACCTCCTCCCAATACAGGCTAAAAATGGGCTCAACTCTCTCATTGAAGAAAAAAGGTTGCACACCCTCCACACGTCGGACCTTGAAAAATAGTTCATAAAATCATGGAATCAATTGTCAAAGATAGAGAAGACCTTCTTCCCTTAAGCAGCTCCGAAGGAAATCCAATGCTATTTTTTAAAACTAAACATTTTAGTAAGTTGGAAAAGGAAAAGGAAAACTTCGGAAGATAATGAGCAAAAAGTGAAGCTCACGGATACAGGCATGTGCACTGGATTGTTCAAGTAATACCATGGTTAGTGGATACGAGTATTAAAGGACTGAGCATGCAAATATCAAATTAAACTACAAATTAGATCAGTAAAACCTAGAATTGGTGATTGTTGAAAATCTTAGAATGCTTGAATCCTTTGAAATTTGAAAGTTGAATGCTTCGAACAGTGCTTGTGGAATTGGAAGATATCAATGGTGGTGAATGTTTAGGGTTTTGGAGGTGCTCATGTTCTCAGGAGAATTAAACTTTGTTAACCTAATTCTAAACTTTGCAACTTCATGGGGCATGGTTAATGAGTCCATATTTCACGATAAATTTTGGCTTAAATTGGATGGATTTCATCACATAAACTCACTCTAAAACACCAAAATAGCATACTTTTTATGTTTTATCCCTAAATTGAACCTAAATGTAAAAACATACATTTTTTGTGCTTAAATTGAGCAATTTAATTCCATTTTTATTCCATTCGATGCCGTGATATATTTTGCGAGTGATTTCAGGTCAACTAGGCAAGAATGGGTTAGTAGAAGTGGAAGAAAGCATGCAAAAAGGGAGAACACGTGAAGAAAACAAAGGAGAATCACACAGTCAAGTGTACGTATGCACAAACTCTTATGCGTACGCACAAATACAGCAATCAGCAAGTGTGCCTACGCACAACCCTTTGTACGTACATGATGATTTCACATTTTATGATATTTATTTGCTCTATTTAGATGGATTTCATTGACTTTTCTTGCACTTATCCATTAAAATAGCATGCTTTTGTGAATTCTTTCTTAATTGTGCTTAATTGTGAAAAATATAGTTTTAATGCTTAAATTGCCAATTTTAAATTCACTTTTCTCTCATTCGATGCCTTGATATGTTTATTTGAGTGATTCAAGGTTTTGAAGGCAAGAATGGCTTGAGAAAGTGGAAGAAAAGCATACAAAGTAGAAGAATTCAAGAAAGGAATGATTTGGAAAGCTGTCCATCCGGACCTCTCGGTACTAAAATGGTCATAACTTGCGGTACAGAGGTCCAAATGAGGCGGTTCTAGAGACATTAGAAAGCTAACGTTCGGGGCTTCAAAATGATATCTAATTTGCTATAGTATACATAAGTCTAAGTGTGCATACACACAGGTACTTGTGCGTACACACAAGTCAGGATTCAGCATGTGTGCGGACGCACATATCTGTGCGTCCGCATAGGTCCCTGCACGTGACCTCATTAATTGAAAACTGCTAGGGGCGATTTCTGGGCTCCAAAACCTAATCCAACTCACTTTTAAAGCTATTTCAAGCCAAATTGAAGAGCAATGAAGGGGGAAAGCACTTAGATTTAGGTTTTTACATGTTTTAGCTTAGTTTTTTAGAGAGAGAAGCTCCCTCTTCTCTCTAGAACCTAGGATTTTTAGTTTAATTGCTTTGTAATTCCTTGTTTTAATCTAGTTTCCTCTATCTTTTCTTGTTCTATTGTCTTAATTTCATTACTTTATCTTGTCATTTTCTCCATTTTTGCCACTTTTATGTATTTGCACTCTTGTTACTTTAATTTACATTTAATGCAATTTTATGTTTCATGCCTCTTTTATTGCTTTGTTGAGTTGCTATCTTTATTTTCCATACTTGGTTGTTGTAGCATTTATTATTCCTTGTCATTTACCATGCTTTCTTTTTATACCCACCAAGTGTTTGATAAAATGCTTGGTTGGGTTTTTACATAGTTTTGTTTCTCACTCTTGGTTGAGAAATTGAGTGGTTTGGGTGAACTTGAGTGGTGGATGTCCAATCTACATTGTGTGAGGGTTGTTAATTGATGAGGCGGATATTTTATACGCTTTTTCGGGGTAATTTCATATAGATTTTAGTATGTTTTAGTTAGTTTTTAGTATATCTTTATTAGTTTTTAGGCAAAATTCATATTTCTAGACTTTACTATGAGTTTTTGTGTTTTTCTGTGATTTCAGGTATTTTCTGGCTAAAATTGAGGGAGCTGAGCAAAATTCTGATTCAGGCTGAAAAAGGACTGTTGATGCTGTTGGATTCTGACCTCTCTGCACTTGGAATGGATTTTTTGGAGCTACAGTAGTCCAATTGGCTCGCTCTCAATTGGGTTGGAAAGTAGACATCTAGGGCTTTCCAGCAATATATAGTAGTTCATACTTTGCGCAAAGATAAACGACGTAAATTGGCGTTTAACGCTAGTTCCATGTTGCATTCTGGCGTTGAACTCCAGAAACAGGTTACAAGTTGGAGTTAAACGCCAGAAACAGGTTACAACCTAATGTTTAACTCCAAAAACAGCCCAGGCACGTGAGAAGCTCAAGTCTCAGCCCCAGCACATACCAAGTGGGCCCTAGAAGTGGATTTCTGCACTATCTATCTTAGTTTACTCATTTTCTGTAAACCTAGGTTACTAGTTTAAAAAACAACTTTTAGAGACTTATTTTGTATCTCATGACATTTTAGATCTGAACTTTGTACTTTTTGACAGTATGAGTCTCTAAACTCCATTGTTGGGATGAGGAGCTCTGCAGCGTCTCGATGAGTTAATGCAATTATTTCTGTTTTCTATTCAAACATGCTTGTTTCTCTTTAAGATGTTCATTCGTACTTAACCATGATGAAGGTGATGATCCATGACACTCATCACCATTCTCAACCTATGAATGCATGCCTGACAAACACCTCCGTTCTACCTTCAATTGAATGAATATCTCTTGGATTCCTTAATCAGAATCTTTGTGGTATAAGCTAGAATCTATTGGCAGCATCCTTGAGAATCCGGAAAGTCTAAACCTTGTCTGTGGTATTCCGAGTAGGATTCAGGGATTGAATGACTGTGATGAGCTTCAAACTCGCGAGTGTTAGGCGTAGTGACAGACGCAAAAGGATCAATGGATCGTATTCCGACATGATCAAGAACCGACAGATAATTAGCCGTGCGGTGATAGCGCATTTGGACCATTTTCATTGAGAAGATGGATGGTAGCCATTGACAACGGTGATCCACCAACACACAGCTTGCCATAGGAGGAACCTTGCGTGCGTGAAGAAGAAGACAGAGGGGAAGCAGAGATTCAGAAGACAAAGTATCTCCAAAACTCCAACACATTCTCCATTACTGCGTAACAATTACTTATTTTATGCTCTTTCACTTTTTTTACAATTGAAACTAAAAAACCCTATTGGTATCCTGACTAAGAATAATAAGATAACCATAGCTTGCTTCAAGCCAACAATCTCCGTGGGATTCAACCTTTATTCACGTAAGGTATTACTTGGACGACCCAGTGCACTTGCTGGTTAGTTGTGCGGAATTACATAGTGTGAGTGTAATTTTCGTGAACCATTAATTAACTTGGTTTCCACTAACGCTAGCCTTTCACTAAGTTAATTAGTGAGTTGGCTAAAACTTGTGGATTGAGATTAATTATACCCTTTTGACTTATCCTCGATGTAGGGTTGACTAATTGGGATTAATTCACAAACAATTACTATGTTTGTGGTCCACTACTAGGATAGCAAGCCCTAATTACCCAATCCTCACCAAGAGCTCTTTTAGTATTTAAATTCTATTTTCATTGCCTTTACTTGCCTTCATTTAATTTCTTAAATGTTAAGTTACCTTCTTGCCCTTTAATTTCTTGCCAATTGCTATCATCCAACCCCCATTTCCTCATAGCCAATAATTGACACTTAATTGCAACTACTAGGGAGACGACCCGAGGTTTAAATACTCTCGGTTAATTGGAATTTGTAAACATTTGATTAAGAGAATTCATTATTGGTTTGGACTATGCTACCAACGATTTGATTCTTGTTTTGATTGATTCCAAACTATACAATAAATGCCTCTTATCAAATTTGGTGCCGTTGCCAGGGAGTTGCAATGGTGTTGTTGTTGGCTATTTTATATATGTTAATATGTAAATAGTTTGTTCTTTGGTTCTCTTTTGTTACGTCAATGGTTAGGATTGGGATCCCAAAGGACATTGCAAATTCAAGCATTGGTGGGGAAGTCAAACAAAAGCCACCATAGCAAAGGCTCTCCCAATTGTCTAACTTAAAGACATTAAACAAAAGTGCTTCGTAACATCTTCCTAACTCTCCCTCTCTTTGAGCACTTGTTTGTTTAGTTTTTGTTTCTTTTAGTTTGCTTAGTTTGGTAGAATTTTTTTGTTGATCTTGTAGTTTTAGCCTAGAATATGTTTTGGGGTAGGGTTGAAAATGCTATTTTGGATATCAAGTTTGGTGCCTTAGAGTACTAAAAATTTTTGGGAAAAATAGAGCATGTGCGTGCACACACACCTGTGCGTACGCACATAACCCCATTTTTCGTGTTCTGTGCGTGCGTACCCACATGTGCGTGCGCACACTAGCTTGCACCTCTTCTGGTGGGAGCGTTCGCACGTCTTGTGCGTCCGCACCATTCTCTTTTTACACCTTGTGCGTGCGCATGGACCTGTGTGCATACGCACAGATGGCGTGAAAGCTGGCAATTTTGACTCTTCATTTTTCTCAACAAAAAAAAGGGTCTTCTGTGTGTGCGCACACGATTGTGCATACACACACCTCTTGAGACCCTCTCTGCTCAGAGCGCTCATACACTCTGTGCGAGCGCACACCTTCCCTGCTCTGTCTAGTGTGCGTACGCACAGCCCTGTTTTCTCACCTCTACACTTCTTTTCTACTCTTCTCTCAAATTCTTCTCTTCTTTTCTCTTCTCCTCTCTTCTTTCCCTCCTCTAACCACCATTCACCACTATAATTCACCACCCATCACACTCACCTTTAGTTAGTTAGTTTGCTTGTTTGTTAGTTGTTTATTTCTTTAGTTAATTAGTTCCATTTCCTGTTTTGGTGCTAAGTGTTGGATGATTGAGTTGATTGTTTGACTATGTTGAGATTTTGCTGCTGGAATATTGATATTGTTATTGCTATCATTGTTGGATATCTTTGTTGAGGTCATAAATTGTTGCTTGGTATTGAATTATTAATGTTGAATTTTGCGCATACCAAGTGCTCATGTAATGCCTTTAAGAATGCTTTTGGATTTCTAAATTACATGTTTTGGCCACCATGTGATTTGATTTCATTATCTACTATTAGGCAATTTGTAGGAAGTTGATGCATTTTTTGTTAGATGATGTTTGTTATGATTGCTTTTTTATCTATATCACCTATTTGATGCATTAACATTAAGAATTGTGAAATTGGATCATAAGCTTACCTAATGACATTTTTTAGCTTTTTAAGCTTTGTGGACTAGGCTTGCCATGCTTTCCACTTTATGTCAATTAGGTGTTGCTTCATGATACAATTCACAATTCCTTGATTCTTGTTTGAATACTTTTATGCTTCTTTATTGCTTGTTTGTTTTTCTTAACCTACAAGTCTTTTAAAGTATCTCAAGCACACTAGAACGAGTGAAGTGCATACTTCTTTGTTGTAATTGTGACCTAGCTTTCCATGCTAGTGTGTGTGTGTTCTAAACCGCGCAACTTAGAATATACACACTTATTTCCTACATGTCACAAACTAATTCACTCACTCCTTCTAGTGAATACTACCTCATTCCAATACTCTATACTTCCTTATTTTTGCATTTACTTGTATAATCATCCTATTTTTTTTATTTTTCATGGATGATCCACCATAAGCGACAAGGGAAGCGAGAGGAAGAGCACGCTGCAACCGATTGATCCACCGCTGAAGATGGCAATCTGAAGTCACCATACCCCCTTGCTCACCTTTGATTGCATGGAGGGTCGTGCAAGCCTTTAAGTTTGGGGAGGTCGTCTCCGATCGGAAACCTTGGGTGACATACTCTAATCCCAAACACTCCCACCTTTTATCTTTCTTAGTTGTATATATTTTAGAGCTTTATTTGCATCTTTTCTTAGTTTATTGCATTTCCTTGCATACATATATAATAAGCTTAGTTAATTTTATGAAATTTTCCAAGAAAAATATTCTTGATAGGGCATTGATATCCTAATTGATTTGAGTTGAAATCCTTTGAAACTTGCATGATTTATATATTGTGGAACATGGTTTTGAGCTAAGAACACATAAGCATGCGAGTTTTGAGCCTCATTGTGTGGTTGCATCATATAACCACTATTTTCATTCTTGTGTGTGTTATTCTCTTTTTATGATTACAATCTTGGATTTGTTTGATTCTTTATGTCCATTGTTTGATGTATATATATATTTACATGATTGAGGCCATCTTTTCATTTAGCTCACTTACCCAAAAAGCCTACCCTTTTATCTTCCCTTGTTAACCAACTTTGAGCCTATGATTAATCCCCTCTTGTTCTTAATTTTAGCACATTATTAGCCTTAAAGTGGAAAATAATAAACGTCCTTTATTTTGATCTTTGATTAGCTTAGGCTAGTGAGAGTGTGTATCATCTAAGTGTGGGAAAGTTTGGAAACTTTGGTTGAGGTAAAAGTGGATTTTTATACTTGTGGAAAATCTCGGGAATTGGGTACATACTCATGCAAGAATTGCTTAAACCATGTGCATTGACACTTTTTGTATATATTTTAGTTTAAAAAAAAGAAGAGTAAAAGAAAGTAATAAAAAGGGAAAAAAATGCCCCAAAGTAGAATAACAGGAACAATGCATATGATATGTGAATTAAAAAGGATGCATGAGTATGTGGAAAAGTGAGGAATGGGTAGCTAGGTTTGCTTTAAATTGTATAGGTTATTATGAAGGTTAGGTGAGAGCTTAGGCTAATCAAAGATGCAAATATTAAGCTCACTTGACCATATATAACCTCACCTTTGCCCTAGCCCCATTACAACCATGAAAAGTCCTCATGATACTTGTATGCATACATCAAATGATTATTGATTGTCAGATGAGGAACAAATCTTAGAAAGCATAAGTAGAAGAGAAATGAGTGAACCAACCCTAAACACTTGAGCGATTAGAGTGTAAACACATCCGGTGAGGGGTTCGATTGCTCGAATTCTATGTTTCCACCTTCTATTATTGCTTATCTTGCAAGTTATTAACTCTTTCTGATAACTCAAGTCAACTATGGATTTAAATTGCTTTAGCTCTTATGTGTATATATGTATTCTTAGAAATTGATTTATTTTGACTAAGTGGTTGCATTCATATAGGTAGATTGCATATAGGTAGTTTTCTTGCTTTGAATAAATGTTAATTCCCCTTCTCATCTTCCTTAGGTATAGCATGAGGACATGCTATTGTTTAAATGTGGGGATGTGATGAATCCATATTTTATGATATTTATTTGCTCTATTTGGGTGGATTTCATTGACTTTTCTTGCACTTATTCGTTGAAATAGCATGATTTTGTGAATTCTTTCTTAATTGTGCTTAATTGTAAAAAATATAATTTTCATGCTTAAATTGCCAATTTTAAATTCACTTTTCTCCCATTTGATGCCTTGATATGTTTGTTTGAGTGATTCAAGGTTTTGAAGGCAAGAATGGCTTGAGAAAGTGGAAGAAAAGCATACAAAGTGGAAGAATTCAAGAAAGGAACGATTTGAAAAGCTGTCTATCCTGACCTCTCAGTACTAAAATGGTCATAACTTGAGCTATAGAGGTCCAAATGAGGCCAGCGACATTAGAAAGCTAACGTCCGGGACTTCAAAATGATATGCAATTTGCTATAGTGGACATAAGTTTAAGTGTGCGTACGCACAGGTACTTATGCGTACGCACAAGTTAGGATTCAGCATGTGTGCGGACGCACACATCTGTGTGTCCGCACAAGTCTCTGCACGTGACCTCATTAATTGGAAACCGTTGGGGGCAATTTCTGGGCCCCCAAAACCCAATCCAACTCATTTCTGAAGCTATTTCAAGCCAAATTGAAGAGGAATGAAGGGGGAGCACTTAAATTTAGGTTTTTACATGTTTTAGCTTAGTTTTCTAGAAAGAGAAGCTCCCCCTTCTCTCTAGAACCTAGGGTTTTTAGTATAATTATTTGTAATTCCTTGTTTTAATTATTGTTTTAATCTAGTTTCCTCTATCTTTCCTTGTTCTATTGTCTTAATTTCATTACTATATTAATGCACGAAATTGTGATCATCAATGGCGCCATCAACATGGTACGCTCAATTGCAATCTCAACTCTTTATCACAACTTCGCACAACTAACCAGCAAGTGCACTGGGTCGTCCAAGTAATAAACCTTACGCGAGTAAGGGTCGATACCACGGAGATTGTTGGTATGAAGCAAGCTATGGTCATCTTGTAAATCTCAGTCAGGCAGATTCAAATGGTTATGGATGATTTATGAATAAAGCATAAAATAAAGATAGAGATACTTATGTAATTCATTGGTGAGAATTTCAGATAAGCGAATGGAGATGCTTTGTCCCTTCCGTCTCTCTGCTTTCCTACTGTCTTCCTCCAATTCTTCTTACTCCTTTCCATGGCAAGATGTATGTTGGGCATCACCGTTGTCAATGGCTACAGTCCCGTCCTCTCAGTGAAAATGTTCAACGCGCTATGTCACAGCACGGCTAATCATCTGTCGGTTCTCAATCAGGTTGGAATAGAATCCAGTGATTCTTTTGCGTCTGTCACTAACGCCCAGCCTTCAGGAGTTTGAAGCTCGTCACAGTCATTCAATCCTTGAATCCTACTCAGAATACCACAGACAAGGTTTAGACCTTCCGGATTCTCTTGAATGCCGCCATCAATTCTAGCTTATACCACGAAGATTCTGATTAAGGAATCCAAGAGATATCCACTCAATCTAAGGTAGAACGGAGGTGGTTGTCAGGCTCATGTTCATAGGTGAGAATGATGATGAGTGTCACGGATCATCACATTCATCAAGTTGAGGAACAAGTGATATCTTAGAACAAGAACAAGCTGAATTGAATAGAAGAACAATAGTAATTGCATTAATACTCGAGGTACAACAGAGCTCCACACCTTAATCTATGGTGTGTAGAAACTCCACCGTTGAAAATACATAAGTGATAATAGTGATCATTGGCTTCGGCCCCAGAGAGGGAACCAGAAGAACCAAGATGAAAATACAATAGCAAAAGGTCTTATTTATAAAGAACTAGTAGCCTAAGGTTTACAAAGATGAGTAAATGACATAAAAATCCACTTCCGGGCCCACTTGGTGTGTGCTTGGGCTGAGCATTGAAGCTTTCATGTGTAGAGACTTTTCTTGGAGTTAAATGCCAACTTTTGTGCCAGTTTGGGCGTTTAACTCCCATTCTTGTGCCAGTTCCAGCGTTAAACGCCGGGCAATTTTGAGATGATTTGGAACGCCGGTTTGGGCCATCAAATCTCGGGCAAAGTATGAACTATTATATATTTCTGGAAAGCCCAGGATATCTACTTTCCAACGCAATTGAGAACGCGCCAATTGGGCTTCTGTAGCTCCAGAAATTCCACTTCGAGTGCAGGGAGGTCAGAATCCAACAGCATCTGCAGTCCTTTTCAGCCTCTAAATCAGATTTTTGCTCAGGTCCCTCAATTTCAGCCAGAAAATACCTGAAATCATAGAAAAACCCACAAACTCATAGTAAAGTCCAGAAAAGTGAATTTTAACTAAAAACTAATAAAAGTATGATAAAAACTAACTAAAACATACTAAAAACATACTAAAAATAATGCCAAAAAGCGTATAAATTATCCGCTCATCACAACACCAAACTTAAATTGTTGCTTGTCCCCAAGCAACTGAAAATCAAATAAGATAAAAAGAAGAGAATATGCAATGAATTCCAAAAATATCTATGAAGATCAGTATTAATTAGATGAGCGGGGCTTTTAGCTTTTTGCCTCTGAACAGTTTTGGCACCTCACTCTATCATTTGAAATTCAGAAAGATTGGCTTCTATAGGAACTCAGAATCCAGATAGTGTTATTAATTCTCCTAGTTAAGTGTGATGATTCTTTAATACAGCTACTTTATGAGTCTTGGCCGTGGCCCAAAGCACTCTGTCTTCCAATATTACCACCGGATACATACATGCCACAGACACATAACTGGGTGAACCTTTTCAGATTATGACTCAGCTTTGCTAGAGTCCCCAATTAGAGGTGTCCAGGGTTCTTAAGCACACTCTTTTTGCCTTGGATCACAACTTTATTTCTTTCTCTTCCTTTTTTCTCTTCTTTTCGTTTTTTTTTTTGAATATTTACTGCTTTTTCTTGCTTCAAGAATCATTTTTATGATTTTTCAAATCCTCAGTAACATGTCTCCTTTTTCATCATTCTTTCAAGAGCCAATCATTAATGAACAACAAATTCAAAAGACATATGCACTGCTCAAGCATACATTCAGAAACCAAAATATTGCCACCACATCAAAATAATTAATCTGTTATGAAATTCAAAATTCATGCAATTCTTCTCTTTTTCAATTAAGAACATTTTTCATTTAAGAAAGGTGATGGATTCATAGGACATTCATAACTTTAAGGCATAGACACTAAAACACTAATGATCATGTAGTAAGACACAAACATAGATAAACATAAGCATAAAAATTCGAAAAATAGGAAAATAAAGAACAAGGAAATTAAAGAACGGGTCCACCTTAGTGATGGCGGCTTGTTCTTCCTCTTGAAGATCTTATGGAGTGCTTGAACTCCTCAATGTCTCTTCCTTGCCTTTGTTGCTCCTCTCTCATGATTCTTTGGTCTTCTCTAATTTCATGGAGGAGGATGGAATGTTCTTGGTGCTCCACCCTTAGTTGTCCCATGTTGGAACTCAATTCTCCTAGGGAGGTGTTGATTTGCTCCCAATAGTTTTGTGGAGAAAAGTGCATCCCTTGAGGTATCTCAGGGATTTCATGATGAGTGGAATCTCTTGTTTGCTCCATCCTTTTCTTAGTGATGGGCTTGTCCTCATCAATGAGGATGTCTCCCTCTATGTCAATTCCAACCGAATAACAGAGGTGACAAATGAGATGAGAAAAGGCTAACCTTGCCAAGGTAGAGGACTTGTCCGCCACCTTATAAAGTTCTTGGGCTATAACCTCATGAACTTCTACTTCTTCTCCAATCATGATGCTATGAATCATGATGGCCCGGTCTATAGTAACTTCAGACCGGTTGCTAGTGGGAATGATTGAGCATTGGATAAACTCCAACCATCCCCTAGCCACGGGCTTGAGGTCATGCCTTCTCAGTTGAACTGGCTTCCCTCTTGAATCTCTCTTCTATTGAGTGCCCTCTTCACAAATGTCTATGAGGACTTGGTCCAACCTTTGATCAAGGTTGACCCTTCTAGTGTAAGGGTGTTCATCTCCTTGCATCATGGACAAGTTGAATGCCAACCTTACATTTTCCGGACTAAAATCTAAGTATTTCCCCGAACCATTGTAAGCCAATTCTTTGGGTCCGGGTTCACACTTTGATCATGGTTCTTGGTGATCCATGCATTGGCATAGAACTCTTGAACCATTAAGATTCCGACTTGTTGAATGGGGTTGGTAAGAACTTCCCAACCTCTTTTTCGAATCTCATGTCGGATCTCCGGATATTCACTCTTTTTGAGTTTGAAAGGGACCTCGGGGATCACCTTCTTCATGGCCACAACTTTATAGAAGTGGTCTTGATGCACCCTTGAGATGAATCTCTCAATCTCCCATGACTCAGAGGTGGAAGCTTTTGCCTTCCCTTTCCTCTTTCTAGAGGTTTCTCCGGCCTTAGGTGCCATAAATGGTTATGGAAAAACAAAAAGCAATGCTTTTACCACACCAAACTTAAAAAGTTTGCTCGTCCTCGAGCAAAAGAAGAAAGAATATAGTAGAAGAAGAAGAAATGGAGGAGATAGAGGAGGCTTTGTGGTTCGGCCAAGGGAGAGAAGTAGTGTTTATGTTGTGTGAAAATGAAGGAGTGAAGATGGGTTTATATAGGAGTGGAGAGAGGGGTAGGGTTCGGCCATTATGGGTGGGTTTGGGAGGTAAAATGGTTTGAATTTGAATGGTGAGATAGGTGGGGTTTTATGAAGGATGGATGTGAGTGGTGAAGGGAATAGTAGGATTTGATAGGTGAGGGGTTTTGGGAAAGAGGTGTTGAGGTGATTGGTGAATGGGTGAAGAAGAGAGAGAGTGGTGGGGCAGGTGGGGATCCTGTGGGATCCACAGATCTTGAGGTGTCAAGGAAAATTCATCCCTGCACCAAGTAGCGAGCAAAAATGCTCTTTATGCCAATTCTGGCGTTAAACACCGGGCTGGTGCCCATTTCTGGCGTTTAACGCCAGCTTCTGGCCCTTTCCTGGCGTTTAACACCAGTCTGCTACCCCTTTCTGGCGTTAAACGCCCAGAATGGTGCCAGACTGGGCGTTAAACGCCCATTTGCTGCCCTTACTGGCGTTTAAACGCCAGTAAGGTTTTCCTCCAGGGTGTGCTATTTTTCTTTCTATTTTTCATTCTGTTTTTGCTTTTTCAATTGATTTTGTGACTTTCCATGATCATCAACCTACAGAAAACATAAAATAACAAAGGAAAATAGATAAATATAACATTGGGTTGCCTCCCAACAAGCGCTTCTTTAATGTCAGTAGCTTGACAGTGGGCTCTCATGGAGCCTCACAGATACTCAGAGCAATGTTGGAACCTCCCAACACCAAAATTAGAGTTTGAATGTGGGGGTTCAACACCAAACTTAAAAGTTGGTTGTGGCCTCCCAACACCAAACTTAGAGTTTGACTGTGGGGGCTCTGTTTGACTCTGTTTTGAGAGAAGCTCTTCATGCTTCCTCTCCATGGTTACAGAGGGATATCCTTGAGCTTTAAACACAAAGGATTCTTCATTCACTTGAATGATCAATTCTCCTCTATCAACATCAATCACAGCCTTTGCTATGGC
Organism: Arachis stenosperma; assembly: GCF_014773155.1. Taxonomy (NCBI): domain Eukaryota; kingdom Viridiplantae; phylum Streptophyta; class Magnoliopsida; order Fabales; family Fabaceae; genus Arachis; species Arachis stenosperma. The sequence goes on from NC_080378.1 coordinate 67,959,331, forward strand.
TAGGAAGGGTCTGCCAAGGATGATGGATTCATCCATGCACTTCCCAGTCTCTAGGACTATGAAATCAGCAGGGATGTAATGGTCTTCAACCTTCACCAAAACATCCTTTACAAGTCCATAAGCTTGTTTTCTTGAATTGTCTACCATCTCTAGTGAGATTCTTGCAGCTTGTACCTCAAAGATCCCTAGCTTCTCCATTACAGAGAGAGGCATGAGGTTTATACTTGACCCTAAGTCACACAGAGCCTTTTTAAAGGTCATGGTGCCTATGGTACAAGGTATTAAAAACTTCCCAGGATCCTGTCTCTTTTGAGGTAATCTCTACCTAGTCAAGTCATCCAGTTCTTTGGTGAGCAAAGGGGGTTCATCCTCCCAAGTCTCATTACCAAATAACTTGTCATTTAGCTTCATGATTGCTCCAAGGTATTTAGCAACTTGCTCTTCAGTGACATCTTCATCCTCTTCAGAGGAAGAATACTCATCAGAGCTCATGAATGCCAGAAGTAAATCCAATAGAATCTCTATGGTCTCAGTGTGAGCCTCAGATTCTCATGGTTCCTCATTAGGGAACTCATTGGAGGCCAGTGGACGTCCATTGAGGTCTTCCTAAGTGGTGATCACTGCCTCTTCCTCCTCTCTAAATTCGGCCATGTGGGTCATGTTAATGGCCTTGCATTCTCCTTTTGGATTCTCTTCTGTATTGCTTGGAAGAGTACTAGGAGGGAGTTCAGAAATTTTCTTACTCAGCTATCCCACTTGTGCCTCCAAATTCCTAATGGAAGACCTTATTTCGGTCATGAAACTTTGAGTGGTTTTGATTAGATCAGAGACCATGGTTTCTAAGTCAGAGTGGTTCTGCTTAGAATTCTCTGTCTGTTGCTGAGAAGATGATGGAAAAGGCTTGCCATTGCTAACCTATTTCTTCCACCATTATTGTTGTTGAAACCTTGTTGAGGTCTCTGTTGATCCTTCCATGAGAGATTTGGATGATTTCTCCATGAAGGATTATAGGTGTTTCCATAGGGTTCTCCCATGTAATTCACCTCTTCCATTGAAGGGTTCTCAGGATCATAAGCTTCTTCTTCAGATGAAGCGTCCTTAGCACTGCCTGGTGCAGCTTGCATTCCAGACAGACTTTGAGAAATCATATTGACTTGCTGAGTTAATATTTTGTTCTGAGCCAATATGGCATTCAGAGTATCAATCTCAAGAACTCCTTTCTTCTGATTCGTCCCATTGTTCACAGGATTCCTTTCAGAAGTGTACATGAATTGGTTATTTGCAACCATTTCAATGAGTTCTTGAGCTTCTGCAGGCATCTTCTTCAGATGATGAGATCCTCCAGCAGAGCTGTCTAATGATATCTTGGACAGTTCAAACAGACCATCATAGAAGATACCTATGATGCTCCATTCAAAAGCATGTCAGAGGGACACTTTCTGATCAATTGTTTGTATCTTTCCCAAGCTTCATAGAGGGATTCACCTTCCTTCTGTCTGAAGGTTTGGACTTCCACTCTAAGCTTACTCAATTTTTGAGGTGGAAAGAACTTTGCCAAGAAGGCATTGACTAGCTTTTCCCAAGAGTTCAGGCTTTCTTTAGGTTGTGAGTCCAACCATATCTTAGCTCTGTCTCTTACAGCAAAAGGGAATAGCATAAGTCTGTAGACCTCAGGGTCAACCCCATTGGTCTTGACAGTGTCACAGATTTGCAAGAATTCAGCTAAAAACTGATGAGGATCTTCCAATGGAAGTCCATGGAACTTGCAATTATGTTGCATTAGAGAAACTAATTGAGGCTTAAGCTCAAAGTTGTTTGCTCCAATGGCAGGGATAGAGATGCTTCTCCCATAGAAGTCGGGAGTAGGTGCAATAAAGTCACCAAGCACCTTCCTTGCATTGTTGGCATTGTTGTTGTTTTCGGCTGCCATGGGTTCTTCTTCTTTGAAGATCTCTGTTAGGTCCTCTACAGAGGGTTGTGCCTTAGCCTCTCTTAGCTTTCGCTTCAAGGTCCTTCCAGGTTCAGGGTCAGCCTCAACAAGAATGCTTTTTATCTTTCCTCCTGCTCATATGAAAGAGAAGAAAACAAGAAAATATTGGATCCTCTATGTCACAATATAGAGATTCCTTGAGGTGTCAGAGGAAAAGAAAAATAGAAGGAAGAGGTAGAAGAATTCGAACTTATCAAGAAAGATGGAGTTCGAATTGTGCATTAAGGAAGAGTGTTAGTCCATAAATAGAAGGATGTGAGAAGAGGGGAAGAAATTTTCGAAAATAAATTAAAAAGATTTTAAAAACATTTTGAAAAGGACTAATTGATTTTCGAAAACTAAGAGTGGAAAAGAAATCAAGTGATTTTTGAAAAAGATTTTGAAATAAGAAATTAAAAAGATATGATTGAAAACTATTTTGAAAAAGATGTGATTAAAAGATATGATTGAGAAGATATGATTTGAAAAATAATTTAAAAAGATTTGATTTTAAAAATTAATAACCTGCCAAACAAGAAAGATATGATTCAGACATTAAACATTTCTCAACAGAAAAGGCAACATGCTTGAAATGTTGAATCAAATCATTAATTAAAAAAATTTGAATTAAAAACAAAATCTTCCCTCTTGTGCCATCCTGGCGTTAAACGCCCAGAATGGTGCCCATTCTGGCGTTTAACGCCCAAAATTCACCCCTTTTGGGCGTTAAACGCCCAACCAGGCACTCTGGCTGGCGTTTAAACGCCAGTTTTCCTTATTCACTGGGCGTTTTAAACGCCCAGCTTTTTCTGTGTAATTCCTCTGCTGAATGTTCTGAATCTTCAATTCTCTGTATTATTGACTTGAAAAGACACAAATAAAAAATTTTTTTTGGATTTTTAATAATGAGGAATAATCAAAATGCAACTAAAATCAAATAAACAATGCATGCAAGACACCAAACTTAGAAGTTTGTATACTATTGACACTAACAAAATGAGAATGCATATGAGAAACAACAAAACACTCAAGACAAGAGAATTTAAAGATCAGAACAAGGAAATCATCAAGAACAACTTGAAGATTAATTAAGGCACATGCATGAATTCGAAAAAATGCAAGAAGAACAAAAACATGCAATTGACACCAAACATAAAATGAGACACTAGACTAAACAAGAAACATAAAATATTTTTTTGTTTTTATGATTTTGTAATTTTTTTTGGATTTTTTTTCAAAAATTGAAAGAAAATAGGGATATCAAAATTCTTAATGAGAATTCCAGGAATCATGCAATGTTAGTCTAAAGCTTCAGTCTAAAGAAATTAGACATGGCTAGCCAAGCTTCAGCAGGACATTGCATTCAAGAGCTAAATTGATGATAATCAATCAGCTTTGGTGATGATAAGAACATCACCTTGAAACACTAGAATTCATTCTTAAGAACTCTAAAGAAATATACCTAAGCTAAGCAACAAGATGAACCGTCAGTTGTCCAAACTCAAACAATCCCTGGCAACGGTGCCAAAAACTTGGTGCACGAAATTGTGATCATCAATGGCACCATCAACATGGTACGCTCAATTGCAATCTCAACTCTTTATCACAACTTCGCACAACTAACCAGCAAGTGCACTGGGTCGTCCAAGTAATAAACCTTACGTGAGTAAGGGTCGATCCCACGGAGATTGTTGGTATGAAGCAAGCTATGGTCATCTTGTAAATCTCAGTCAGGCAGATTCAAATGGTTATGGATGATTTATGAATAAAGCATAAAATAAAGATAGAGATACTTATGTAATTCATTGGGGAGAATTTCAGATAAGCGAATGGAGATGCTTTGTCCCTTCCGTCTCTCTGCTTTCCTACTGTCTTCATCCAATCCTTCTTACTCCTTTACATGGCAAGCTGTATGTTGGGCATCACCGTTGTCAATGGCTACAGTCCCATCCTCTTAGTGAAAATGTTCAATGCGCTCTGTCACAGCACGGCTAATCATCTGTCGGTTCTCAATCAGGTTGGAATAGAATCCAGTGATTCTTTTGCGTCTATCACTAACGCCCAGCCTTCAGGAGTTTGAAGCTCGTCACAGTCATTCAATCCTTGAATCCTACTCAGAATACCACAGACAAGGTTTAGACCTTCCGGATTCTCTTGAATGCCGCCATCAATTCTAGCTTATACCACAAAGATTCTGATTAAGGAATCCAAGAGATATCCACTCAATCTAAGGTAGAACGGAGGTGGTTGTCAGGCACATATTCATAGGTGAGAATAATGATGAGTGTCACGGATCATCACATTCATCAAGTTGAGGAACAAGTGATATCTTAGAACAAGAACAAGCTGAATTGAATAGAAGAACAATAGTAATTGCATTAATACTCGAGGTACAGCAGAGCTCCACACCTTAATCTATGGTGTGTAGAAACTCCACCGTTGAAAATACATAAGTGATAATAGTGATCATTGGCTTCGGCCCCAGAGAGGGAACCAGAAGAACCAAGATGAAAATACAATAGCAAAAGGTCTTATTTATAAAGAACTAGTAGCCTAAGGTTTACAAAGATGAGTAAATGACATAAAAATCCACTTCCGGGCCCGCTTGGTGTGTGCTTGGACTGAGCATTGAAGCTTTCATGTGTAGAGACTTTTCTTGGAGTTAAACGCCAACTTTTGTGCCAGTTTGGGCGTTTAACTCCCATTCTTGTGCCAGTTCCGGCGTTAAATGCCGGACAGTTTTGAGCTGATTTGGAACGCCGGTTTGGGCCATCAAATCTTGGGCAAAGTATGGACTATTATACATTGCTGGAAAGCCCAGAATGTCTACTTTCCAACGCAATTGAGAGCGCGTCAATTGGGCTTCTGTAGCTCCAGAAAATTCACTTCGAGTGCAGGGAGGTCAGAATCCAACAGCATCTGCAATCCTTTTCAGCCTCTAAATCAGATTTTTGCTCAAGTCCCTCAATTTCAGCCAGAAAATACCTGAAATAACAGAAAAACACACAAACTCATAGTAAAGTCCAGAAAAGTAAATTTTAACTAAAAACTAATAAAAGTATGATAAAAACTAACTAAAACATACTAAAAACATACTAAAAACAATGCCAAAAAGCGTATAAATTATCCGCTCATCATTTATCTTGTCATTTTCTCCATTTTTGCCACTTTTATGTATTTGCACTCTTGTTACTTTAATTTACATTTAATGCAATTTTATGTTTCATGCCTCTTTTATTACTTTATTGAGTTGCTATCTTTATTTTCCTTACTTGGTAGTTGTAGCATTTATTATTCCTTGTCATTTACCATGCTTTCTTTTCATACCCACCAAGTGTTTGATAAAATGCTTGGTTGGGTTTTTACATAGTTTTTTTCTCACTCTTGGTTGAGAAATTGAGTGGGTTGGGTGAACTTGAGTGGTGGATGTCCATTCCACATGGTGTGAGGGTTGTTAATCAACTTGATTTCCACTAACGCTAGCCTTTCATTAAATTAATTAGTGAGTTGGCTAAGACTTGTGGATTGGGGTTAATTATGCCCTTTTGACTTATCCTCGATATAGGGTTGACTAATTGGGATTAATTCACACGCAATTACCATGTTTGTGGTCCACTACTAGGATAGGAAACCCTAATTATCCAATCCTCACCAAGAGCTCTTTTAGTTTTTAAATTCTATTTTCATTGCCTTTACTTGCCTTCATTTAATTTCTTGCATGTTAAGTTACCTTATTGCCCTTTAATTTCTTGCCAATTGCTATCATCCAACCCCCATTTCCTCATAGCCAATAATTGACACTTAATTGCAACTCCTAGGGAGACGACCCGAGGTTTAAATACTCTCGATTAATTAGAATTTGTAAACATTTGATTAAGAGAATTCATTGTTGGGTTGGACTATGCTTCCAATGATTTGATTCTTGTTTTGATTGATTTCAAACTATACAATAAATGCCTCTTATCAGTACGCACAAGTTCCTGCGCGTGACTTCATTAAAGAAGCACATGACTCGCGATTTTTGGGGCCTCTTGGCCCAATTTTTTACTTTCTGAAGCTGAATCAAAGTGCTATATGAAGGGGACAACATCACATATCAAAGGAGGAGGGGAGATTAGCTTAGGATTAGTTTTAGGAGGCCTCATTTTCATTACATAGATAATTAAGGAGTAGGAGTAGTGTAGTGTAAAAAATGCTCTCTTAGGATTTTAGTTAAGGTGCATTGTATCATTTTATAGTTTCAATTTTGCTCTTGGATTTTCCTTATCTAATTGTAAGTACTCTTTAATTTCCTCTTAAATTTCACTACTCTTGCTACTTTGTTTTATGGTTCAAGTTACTTTGTTAATATATGTAATTTTGGTTTCTTGAAGTTTTGGTTGACGAATTTTGTCTTTTATGATTTCTATTTGCTTGATTGCATGTTTATTGTTGATTTTATGAATAGTTTGGTTATAGTTTTCATTTTCCTTTGCAATTTCTCATGTGTTGGTTTTATTCCCACCAAGTTTTTGTGAAAATGCCACTTGGTAATTTTGAGTAGATTTTCACACCTTGGCTTGGGAAATGAGTTCCTAGGATACTAGAGTTATAATGTCTGACATTTAGTGGTAATTCTTGGGTAGTTAGTTGGCTCTTGTTTCCATTGACGCTAGCTTTTTACTAAGAAATTAGTAAGTTAGCTAGGACATATGGATTAAGGTCAATTATGCTTGCTTGACTTGATCCTCGATGTTAGGGGTTGACGAAGAGAGGTTGACTCATCATAGTTGCTATAGTTGTGGTTATGAAGATGATAGGATTCCTTAATTCTCATTCCCAAGTCAAGGCTCTTTAAGCATTTATAGCATTTTCACTAAGTTTTGATCTTGCTTTCCTTTAATTTACATTAATATCCTTTTTTGGTCTATTGAGAAATTCCGACCGACGTAATTCCCACGCATCAAGCTTTTGGCGCTGTTGCCGGGGATGATGCAATCGGTGTTATATTTTTTGTTATTGTAAATATGATAATATTGTAAATAGCTTACTTTTAAGTTATTCGGTAGTTTTTGTTAATATTTAGGTTCTTGTTTTTCTTGTTTATTGATGTCTTTCGCTTTTATTTTCAAGGGAACCGCCTTTATCTCTACGGGCTTTGGGCTGCCCTTGGATTCGGGACGTGTTCCTCTGTTTGGGCCCTTTATTAGGCTTTCCTGTGACTTGGCCGAGCTCTTTGAGAACAGGTTGGGTCATCCTGACCTGAAGAGGTCGGTCGCTTTGTCTGTTGAACATCCCGGGTCGGACAGCTTTGACCCAGGGTATGAACAGGTTCTCATAAGCATCAGACACACTACACACCAGATGACCCTGGAGCTCAGCATACTCAGCATGGGCAGACTCAAGCCTCTCCCTGGTCTTTAACAACTCGGTATAAATATGGGTGTAACTCTCCCTCTCCATATCCAGTTCCAACTTGGCCACCTTAGCGTCAAGCTCGTCCTTTAGACCCTTGATTCTATTGAATTCGGACTTAGCATCTTTCATAAAGGCTTTCGTCGCATGGACTGGAGAGTCTTGGACCATACGGGACAAAGCTTTCTCCATATGGGCTGTCCGAATACTATTGCTGGTGATGAAATCCAAGTGATGAAGGATGGACACATCATCCACTGAAAGTTGGCCATAAGGAGCAATCTGATTATCAACAGATCCCATGGCATCAAAATCAGGGGCATCCAGGTCATAGGGACTAACAGTCTTCTACTTTTTTGGAGGAGGACTAGCAGTAGGAGAAGAGGTAGTATCAGAAGTCAGCTGGAGAGGGTTAGAAGGAACTACACAAAACGGATGAGTCAGAATGACCTTCCTCATTCCAGAAGTTCCCGAGGTCAGTTTCTTCGGAGGAACTTGAGAAGATCCCTCCCCAGAATCCTTCGCCGAGATATTTTGAGCAGTAGTTGCCTTCTTAGCCCGACGATAGGTCTTCATGGAATCCGTAGACTTCACCATCTCTGAAAAAGGAAAACAACAAAATCAAGTTACAAATAAGAAAGGGATAGATCAGAAAATGAAAAATAAACAAACAAAGAAAAGCTAAAAGGAAAACAGCCACTACCCAGTTCAGCGCGAAGTAGGGAAGGATCTCCTAGAAACCTCTTCGTGTCAAGATGAGGAGGCTCTCCCCAATTCTCCTCTAACACATTCAGAAAAGCCTGCTCGACCTCATCCAGACTTTCCCAAGAGTACCTAGCCACTACTACATTCTTTTGCCAGCATAGGGGAAAGGATGACTCATTGTTTTCATCCAAGAAAAAAGGGTGAACACCCTCAACAACTCGGACCTTGAGATAGTAGTTTTTAAAGTCCCTAAAGGACTCATCATACATAGAGAAAACTTTCTTTCCTTGGGTAGCTTAGAAAGAAATCCCGGAAGCTTTCTTCTTAGCTACCCCAGGTTTCGTCAACACAAAAAGATAGAGAAAAAGAGTTTGGGTAGATCGGATATCCAACTCCTGGCACAACAATTGGAAGATTTTTATGAAACCCCATGAGTTCGAATGGAGTTGGGAAGGGGCTACATTGTAGGACCACAACATTTCAGTTTCAAAAGGGGTAAAAGGAATGGTAATGTTTAGCTCACTAAAAAAGTAGTCATACGCATAGAAAAAGGGTCGTTCCCCCTGAGTCAAGGGGGAAAACTAACCCTCTCCTCAGGGTCAGGTGACACTAATTCATAATTCTTCTCTTGATCCCTATTACTACAGATCCTATGGAACCTCCTAAGTCTCGTGCAGTACTCTGGGTCAGCCACAGTCACACACATTAAAACTATGGAGTCCAACCAGTCTGACATGCTGTCAGGAATCTTAGTAGACATCTCAACAATATTTTGTGAGAAGACATAGGCCAACTATTCATACAGTAAGAAAAAGAAAAATTGGATTACTACTAAACAACTCGGGCAAATAAGGAAATAACTCGGGCAATAACATCAGAACATCAAGAGTTAGATACGGCAGTAAAAGGGAGACCCCATGACTCACACTAAAGTCCAGGGGCACCCTTTGGAGGCAGTAACAAGGAAAGAACCCGGAAAGAAGGAAATCAACATTCTATGCCCTAACATCCCTCAACAAGAAAACACGATTCTCCTCCGGCAAAAAGCAAGAAATTTATCATCACCAACAAAAATCATCAAAACTATAAACAGTTTTCAAACAGTTTTCAAAGCTACAACCTTTCCTACTAACAGTTTACCTTTGAAGCTATAACCTCAAACTACTAACAATTTTGCAAAGGCCAAAACTTTGCACACGGGCATGCAACCACGAAAAGAGATAGAAATAGTGACAAGCAGAAAGCTGTACAAAGATGCAATCTTTTGCAGAAGAAATTGAGTTTCTCAAAGAAAACTCAAATAAAAATCAAAACATGGCAAAATATGCAACGGTAAAACATGCGATTATCAAAATACGAGAAAGGAAGACCAACCTGCAGAAAGAGAGAGCGATAACTGCTTGAAGACCGAAACAACAACGAAATCTATGCCCACAGCTGCGTTTGAAGCAAAGAAAATGGGAAGCATCAAGACCCAAAAATAGAGGGGGTAAAGGAATGAAAGTGAAGAGAAAAGAGAAGTGGAAACGAAAAAACTGATTCTTTGAAATTTAAATGCAAAAGAGGGAAAGCAAGAAACGGCGAAGGGAATTAATAGGCATTAAACCCTCGCACGTTTCCAAGAAAACAAAAACGCGCGCTATGGACAAAAATAAAAGAAAAGAAACGCTTTGTATTCAAAGGAGCAAGAAAGGAGATCGACCAGAGGCAAAAGCTCGAGCACGAACTCCTCAAAAAAGGGGGTTAAAGCCTGAAAGACACGACCTCAAGAGAAAGATCGAACTCGAGTAGGGGCACTGTTCATACCCTGGTTCGAGCTATGCAACCCAGGACGACCAAAGATACGATCGACCAACCTCTTTAAGTTAGGCCTCCACCGACCTCTTCTCAAAGAGTTTGGCCAAATCACCATAGAGGCCCAAGTAGGCCCAAACGAAGGAACACAGCCCAATCTAAAGGCAGCGAAAGCCTAGAAAGCTAGGGTGGTTTCCCTAAAAGATAAGATGACTTCACTCAAAGGATAAGATAAGATAACTATCTTATCTCAAAGAAAAGTCATCAAACACTACTATAAATACACTGGAGCACCCAGGTATAATTCATACTCTGATTCTACACAAAAAACCTGCTTAAAGCCCGTGCTAACTTAAGCATCAGAGTCTCTTGCAGGTACCACTACCCTCCAGTGATCAAGGATCAGCAGCTCTACCAGAGCCAACAAGTCGGACACGACAGCTCCGGTCATAACAGTAGATCTCATCCGAGATCGACCTTTAGTTTCAGGTAACCCTCAGAACACTAAGTGTCCATGATATTATATACTACATAAAGGAAACCGAAATCATACCTTGGCCGATTCCCAATATGTACCAAAACCCCAGTTGAGCACAAGTCAAGCTTTCAACCATAATCCAAGCCACCAATCAACTCCAGAAGCATTAATAATCATCAACAAACTCTAATATTCATGCTAATATCACATATTTCACATAAATCAAAACCTAATACTCACCATAAACCAATTTACAAAGGTTCAAGAACAACTCACCTTACCCAACAGTTTTGGAAGCCAAAACCAACGTCAATCAAGGGCTAGAGTGTACCTAAACACTCAAAATCACAAAATTTCACTTAATACAAAACCCCAAAAACTTGAAATTCTTAGGGCTGCTGAACAGAGAGGAATCTTTGAAATCTTTCCAACAAAAGTTAGATGAAAGTAACGGGCTCGGCAACAGCTTCGCGTAGCTGCTGACGGCACGCGAATCTAAGCACCGTAGCTCGAATGTGGATGTGAATAGTGACTTTTCTCTCTTCTTCTCCTCACTTCAGCTGCTGGTGTGTGTGTGTTGTTTAACGAAGAATGAGGCTGAATGGCCTTTATTTAAGCTTATATATAAGTTGGGCTAGCCCGGTCCAACCTGTTAGTATTTTTGGTCTGTTTGGTCTAATTTCGGGCCAAACTTTTAAAATTAGTACCCGGTTTTCAACTTTAACTATTTTCCTAAGTTTTTCTACCGTTTTTACTGCTCTTACACAGTACTGGGCAGATTTAAGCCAGTACTGCCGGTAAATTTACCGGTACATGTTTTTACACAATTTTATGAAGAAAATTATATTTTCCAACTCAGAAAAATCTACTAAGTACAAATATCATATTTATATTTTCTAATAAATATTCTAAAATTTTGGACCTATTCCGGATAATTAAATTATTATTATTTTACGTTAATTAATCAGTTCATTAATTCGCGATTCTTACAACCAGTCACTCCACCAACTCCCATGTCTTTGTGTCATACCACTTACAGAAATCACAGAAGCACCCCCTCACTGGCTTTCTGTGTGTGCGTAGTATAACGACCCAACTTCTAAACTGTCATGACCAAGGCTAGTAGCCATGCGCTACTATTTAGCTGACTGTAAATACTTTAGACTATATATTAAATGTATACATATGAGCCTGTAGCGCTAGTCGAGAATCGTGTATCAAGTCGCACATATATGAACAATTATAATTTAAGAAGTTAATACAAGAAATGGAAAAGCATAGCATATCATAATCATAACATACATGAAATGCCCGGAGGCTTAATTCATCACAAAACCCAAGTTCATACTTAATTACATACTTCATCTTTAATGCTTACAGGCCCCGGTTCACAAGAGCCACCATAGACTAGGACCCGATCTATATTATTAAATAAATAAAAAGAGCTAGCTCTCTAAAAAGACTATTCAAGAGCAAGGGAAAGGACCACTATTATTAAGACTACTAATACTAATACTACTACTACTACTACTACTACTACTACTACTACTACTACTGCTGCTGCTGATGCTGCTGATGCTGCTGCTGTTGCTGATACTAGATCTCCAAAAACTGCTATCACAATATGTTAAAGCGAGGGAATCACTTTTGAAGTACCGGTGATGTTGCTGCTGCTTGCATCTTCTGTGGAGTCCTCTTCTTTGGTCTCAAAGGAGCTAGAGTATAGATCCGTCATCATCTGGTCAATCCACGCCTCTGAGCTAAACTCGGGTGAAAGTGCAAAATAAGAGCTTCCAGGAACCCCTGGCCCTTCGAATCCTAGTTTAGCTACAGGGGACGGTGGTGGAGCGTCGTGCATAGGTACATCGGGAACTCCTTGATCCTTTTCGGGGTTGAATCATGGTGGATACTCGAGTATGTCAATGATTGGAGACTCCGGAACTGGCTCTGCCATGTTCAGAGTGTAAGGTGAAAAAGGATACTGGTCTCTACCAGGGTAAAGCTCGGATAGCAGTGTGTTATAAGGCATGTCAGGGTCAAACTCCTGGCTGAGCAGAGGGTGAGAGAAAGGACGGTCGGGAAGATAGTAGGTGCGTGTACGCAGACTACCCCAAAACATCGCACACCCCATCGCGAGGTCCACATATCTGCCATAAGCTGGGTACTCAAAGAAGATCACGTCGGTCCCCATCTGTGAACATGGGAAAAAGGGGTGAGAACCTAAGGTTCCCAGTAGGGTACTATGTAAAAAACCTAAGGGAGTCTGCAGCCTAAGTCTAATTGTTTATAAAGTCACAACAGTAATCAATCATACAAACAGATGCAATCACAAGTATAAAACAATATAACACTCACATATACAAGTAAGCAGATGATGAGCGGATATTTTATACGCTTTTTGGGGGTAATTTCATGTAGATTTTAGCATGTTTTTATTAGTTTTTAATAGAATTTTATCAGTTTTTAAGCAAAAATCATATTTCTGGACTTTACTATGAGTTTGTGTGTTTTTCTGTGAATTCAGGTATTTTCTGGTTGAAATTGAGGGAGCTGAGCAAAAATCTGATTTAGGCCTGATTTAGGCTGAAAAAGGACTGCTGATACTGTTGGATTCTGACCTCTCTGCACTCGGAATGGATTTTTTGGAGCTACAGGAGTCCAATTGGCGCGCTCTTAAATGGGTTGGAAAGTAGACATCCAGGGCTTTCCACAAATATATAATAGTCCATACTTTGCGCGAAGATAGACGACGTAAACTGGCGTTCAACGCCAGTTCCATGTTGCAGTCTGGCATTCAGCGCCAGAAACACGTTACAACCTGGTGTTCAACTCCAGAAACAGCCCAGGCACGTGAGAAGCTTAAGTCTCACCCCCAGCACACAACAAGTGGGCCCCAGAAGTGGATCTCCGCACTATCCATCTTAGTTTACTCATTCTCTGTAAACCTAGGTTACTAGTTTAGTATTTAAACAACTTTTAGAGACTTATTTTGTATCTCATGACATTTTTAGATCTGAATTTTATACTCTTTGACGGCATGAGTCTCTAAACTCCATTGTTGAGGGTGAGGAGCTCTGCAGCGTCTCGATGAATTAATGCAATTACTTCTGTTTTCCATTCAAACACGCTTGTTCTTATCTAAGATGTTCATTTGCGCTTAACTATGAAGAAGGTGATGATCCGTGACACTCATCACCTTCCTCAATCAATGAACGTGTGCCTGACAACCACCTCCGTTCTACATCAGACTGAATGAGTATCGCTTAGATTCCTTAATCAGAATCTTCGTGGTATAAGCTGGAATTGATGGCGGCATTCATGAGAATCTGGAAAGTCTAAACCTTGTCTGTGGTATTCTGAGTAAGATTCTGGGATTGGATGACTGTGACGAGCTTCAAAGTCGCAAGTGTTGGGCGTGATGACAAACGCAAAAGAATCAATAGATTCTATTCCGACATGATCGAGAACCAACAGCTGATTAGCCGTGCTGTGACAGAGCATTTGGACCATTTTCACTGAGAGGATGGGAAGTAGCCATTGACAACGGTGACACCCTACATATAGCTTGCCATGGAAGGAGCCTTGCGTGTGGGAAGAGGATTACAAGAGAAAAGCTGAAATAAAGCAGACAAAGCATCTCCAAAACTCCAACATATTCTCCATTATTAAGTAACAATTATTTATTTCATGCTCTTTTATTTTTCATAATTCAAACTGATAATTATAATTGATATCCTGACTAAAAATAATAAAATAACCATAGCTTACTTCAAGCCAACAATCTCCGTGGGATCGACCCTTACTCACGTAAGGTATTACTTGGACGACCCAGTGCACTTGCTGGTTAGTGGTACGAATTGTAATAGGTGTGATTTACAATTTCGTGCACCAAGTTTTTGGTGCCGTTGCCGGGGATTGCTTGAGTTTGAACAACTAAAGGTTTATTTTGTTGCTTAGATTAGGAATATAGTATTGATGCTATAGAGTCATTAAATTTGGGTCCTTTAATTTCTCTTCAAAATTTTTCGAAAATATTACTTGTCCCTATTAATTTTTAATTTTTCGTGAATTAGTGTCTTGTTCTAAGTTTGGTGTCAATTGCATATTTTATATTATCCTTTTAAATTTTCGAATTAGTGTTCTTTGTTTTTCCTTGATCTTCAAGTTGTTCTTGTCAATTTTTCTTGTTTGATCTTTGGTTTGTCTTGTTTTGTGTCTTTTCTTGTTTTTCTTGTGCTTTTTCAAAACATTAGTTTTCAAAAAAAAATTTATTTATTTTTATCTATAAAAATAATACATCTTTAAAACACGTTACATTTATAGCTCAGTTGGCTAGAGCGTTGGCTTATGTTCTTGGCAATTGGGTATCTTCTTTTTAAAACTTTTTCAAAAATAATTTTTCTTTGATTAATTCTTGTGCCAAATTTTAAGTTTGGTGTTTTCTTGTTAATCTGTTTTATAATTTTCGAAAATTTTATTGAAGTTTTCTAAAAATTTTAAGTTTGGTGTTCTTTCTTTTGTTCTTGTGAATCTTCAAAGTGTTCTTGAGTCTTCCTTATGTTTTGATCTTAAAATTTTTAAGTTTGGTGTTCCTTGGTGTTTTCCCTCCAAAATTTTCGAAAACAAGGAGCATTAGATCTAAAAATTTTAAGTCTTGTGTCTTTTGTGTGTTTTTCTCTTTCATCATAAAATTCAAAATTCAAAAAAATATATTTTCTAACTATTTTTAAGCTACTTTTTCGAAATTTTTTTAATAAAAATTCAGATTTCAATTTCAAAATTTTTCAAATCTTATCCTTTTAAGATTTTTTTAAAAAAAATATTATTATATCTTTTTCAAAAATATCTTAACCATTTTATCTCTCCTCAATTTTTTTCAAAAATCTTCATAAAACATTTTCAAATTTTTTATTTTTATTTTTATTTTGTTTTTATTTTATCTTATTTTATTTTACTTTATTATTTCGAAAATAAATTTTTATATATAATAAAATAAATAATATCTACATTCATATCATCTCCCTTGCTCCATCATGGAACTAAGTGGAAATGAACAGTCCAGAAGGACTCTGGGGTCATATGCTAACCCCACTACTGCTTCATATGGGAGTAGTATCTGTATACCCTCCATCGGAGTCAGTAGTTTTGAGCTGAATCCTCAGCTCATCATCATGGTGCAGCAAAGTTGCCAGTATTCCGGTCTTCCACAGGAAGAACCTACAGAGTTTCTGGCATAATTTTTACAAATTGCTGACACAGTACATGATAAGGAAGTAGATCAGGATGTCTACAGATTATTACTGTTTCCATTCACTATAAAAGGTCAAGCTAAGAGGTGGTTAAATAACCAACCTAAGAACAGTATAAAGACATGGAGACAGCTGTCAGAAAAATTCCTGAATCACTATTTTTCTCCAAAATGGATGACACAGCTAAGGCTGAGCATCCAAGGCTTCAAACAAGGAGATAATGAATCTCTTTATGATGCTTGGGAGAGATACCGAGAGATGCTAAGAAAATGTCCGTCTGAAATGTTTTCAGAGTGGGTGCAGTTAGACATCTTCTATTATGGGCTTACAGAGAGAGCTCAAATTTCTCTAGACCACTCAGCTGGTAGATCTATACATATGAGAAAAACAATTGAAGAAGCTCAAGAGCTTATAGATATAGTTGCCAGAAATCAGCATCTGTACCTAAGCAGTGAATCTTACATGAAAGAAGAAGCTAAAACAGTGACTGCTAAACTTAGTCCTGCAGAACAAGCTACGGAATTCAATCAGCAATTAAACTTTCTAATAAAACAGTTAGCCAAATTCAAGGAGATATTACAAGAAATAAGAATGGCTAATATGAATATGGAAGTACAGTTGAAGCAAACAGAATAGCAGCTATCAAAACAAATAACAGAAGAGTGCCAATCAGTTCAATTAAGAAGTGGAAAAACATTAAAAACATCACTTCAAAATAGCAGGAAGCCAAGAAATGAGCAAACTATCCAAAATCCCTCTGAGGACATTAAGAGCCCAGAGAGGAATAATTCTGGCATTCAAACGCCAAAAAATGGGTGGGAAGCTGGCGCTGAACGCCCAAACCATGTTCAGTCCTGGCGTTCAACGCCAGAAACAAGCAAGGAATTGGCGTTGAACGCCCAAAGGAAGCATAGTTCTGGCGTTCAGACGCCAGAAACAGGTGAGGAGTTGGCGTCTAACGCCACTCCAGCTTCCACACCTAGCATTCAAATGCCAGTGGGGGATCAGACACATACAAGTGCTGATAATAACCCTTCTAAAAAGGCTTCTCAACCTACATCTGTAGGCAATAAACCTGCAGCAACTAAGGTTGAGGAATACAAAGCCAAAATGCCTTATCCTTAGAAACTCCGCCAAGCGGAATAGGATAAGCAATTTGCCCGCTTTGCAGACTATCTCAGGACTCTTGAAATAAAGATTCCATTTGCAGAGGCACTTGAGCAAATACCCTCTTATGCTAAGTTCATGAAAGAGATCTTAAGTCATAAGAAGGATTGGAGGGAAACTGAAAAAGTTTACCTCACTGAAGAATGCAGTGCAGTCATTCTGAAAAGCTTACCTGAGAAGCTTAAAGATCCCGGAAGCTTTATGATACCATGCACATTAGAAGGTACTTGTACCAAGCAAGCTCTATGTGATCTTGGAGTAAGTATCAACCTAATACCTGCATCTATTATCACAAAGTTTGGTTTGACTGAAGAAGTCAAACCAACCCGGATATGTCTCCAGCTTGCTAATGGCTCCATTAAATACCCATCAGGCGTGATTGAAGACATGATTGTCAAGGTTGGGCCATTTGCCTTTCCTACTGACTTTGTGGTGCTGGAAATAGAGGAGCACAAAAGTGCGACTCTCATTCTAGGAAGACCTTTCCTAGCCGAACCCTTATTGATGTCCAAAAAGGGGAAGTAACCCTGAGAGTCAATGAGGAGCAGTTCAAGTTGAATGTTGTCAAAGCTATGCAGCATCCAGACACCCCAAATGACAGCATGAGTGTTAATATTATTGACTCTCTGGTAAAAGAGGTCAATATGATTGAGAGTCTCGAATCAGAGCTAGAGGATATCTTTAAAGATGTTCAGCCTGATATGGAGGAATCAGAGAGAATGATAGAACCTCTGAAAATCTCTCAGGAAGGGGAGAAACCTCCTAAACCCGAGCTCAAACCATTACCACCATCCCTGAAATATGTATTTCTGGGAGAAGGTGATACCTTTCCTGTAATCATAAGCTCTACCTTAGAGCCACAGGAAGAGGAAGCACTAATTCAAGTGCTAAGGACACACAAGACAGCTCTTGGGTGGTCCATCAGTGATCTTAAGGGAATTGGCCCAGCCAGATGCATGCACAAGATTCTAGTGGAAGGTGACGCCAAGCCAGTGGTTCAACCACAAAGGCGACTGAATCCAGCCATGAAGGAAGTGGTGCAGAACGAGGTCACTAAATTACTAGAGGCTGGGATCATTTATCCTATTTCTGATAGCCCCTGGGTGAGCCCTGTCCAAGTCATCCCTAAGAAGGGTGGCATGACAGTGCTTCATAATGAAAAAAATGAACTGGCTCCTACAAGAACAGTTACTGGGTGGCGTATGTGTATTGATTATAGAAGGCTCAATACAGCTACCAGAAAGGATCATTTTCCTTTACCATTCATAGACCAGATGCTAGAAAGACTAGCAGGTCATGAATACTACTACTTCTTGGATGGATATTTAGGTTATAATCAAATTGCAGTAGATCCCCAAGATCAAGAGAAAACGGCATTCACATGTCCATCTGGAGTATTTGCATACAGAAGGATGCCATTTGGCCTGTGCAATGCACCTGCAACCTTTCAAAGATGCATGCTCTCAATTTTCTCTGATATGGTTGAAAAATTTTTGGAAGTCTTCATGGATGACTTTTCAGTATTTGGGGACTCATTCAGCTCCTGTCTTGACCATCTAGCACTTGTTCTAAAGAGGGGCCAAGAGACTAACCTAGTTTTAAACTGGGAGAAATGTCACTTTATGGTGACTGAAGGAATTGTCCTTGGGCACAAAATCTCGAACAGGGAAATAGAGGTGGATTAAGCTACGGTAGAGGTAATTGAAAAATTACCACCACCAGCCAATGTTAAGGCAATCAGAAGCTTTCTGGGGCATACAAGATTCTATAGGAGGTTTATAAAGGATTTTTCAAAAATTGCCAAACCTCTAAGTAATCTACTAGCTGCTGACACGCCATTTATCTTTGATAAGGAGTGTCTGCAGGCGTTTGAGACTCTGAAAGCTAAGCTGGTCACAGCACCAGTCATCTCTGCACCAGATTGGACATTACCTTTTGAATTGATGTGTGATGCCAGTGACCATGCCATTGGTGCAGTGTTGGGACAAAGGCATGACAAGCTTCTGCACGTCATTTACTATGCCAGTCGTGTTTTAAATGACGCATAGAAGAACTACACAACCACAGAAAAAGAGCTACTTGCAGTGGTTTACGCCATTGACAAGTTCAGATCCTATTTAGTAGGATCAAAAGTGATTGTGTACACTGACCATGCTACTCTTAAATACCTACTCACAAAGCAGGATTCAAAACCCAGACTCATAAGATGGGTGTTGCTTGTGCAAGAGTTTGATATAGAAATAAGAGACAGAAAAGGGACAGAGAATCAAGTAGCAGATCACCTGTCCCGAATAGAACCAGTAGAAGGGGCGTCCCTCCCTCTTACTGAGATCTCTGAAAACTTTCTGGATGAGCAACTCTTTGCCATCCAGGAAGTGCCATGGTTTGCAGACATTACAAACTACAAGGTAGTGAGATTCATACCCAAAGAATACAGTAGGCAACAATCAAAGAAGCTGATCACGGATGCAAAGTATTATCTTTGGGATGAGCCGTATCTCTTCAAGAGATGTGCAGATGGAGTAATCCGTAGATGTGTGCCTAAAAAAGAAGCGCAGAAGATCCTATGGCATTGCCATGGATCACAATATGGAGGACATTTTGGAAGTGAGAGAACAGCCACAAGAGTCCTTCAATGTGGCTTCTACTGGCCTACTCTCTATAAAGATTCCCGAGTGTTTGTACTTAATTGTAACAGTTGCCAAAGATCTGGTAATCTGCCTCACAGTTATGCCCTGCCTCAATAAGGGATCTTGGAGATTGAGTTGTTTGATGTATGGGGTATTGACTTCATGGGGCCTTTCCCACCATCATACTCAAACACTTATATTCTGGTGGCAGTGGATTATGTATCCAAATGGGTGAAAGCTATTGTAACACCCACTAATGACACTAAGACAGTGTTAAAATTCCTCCAGAAACACATCTTCAGCAGATTTGGCACCCATAGAGTACTAATCAGTGATGGGGGCACTCATTTCTGCAATAAACAGCTTTACTCTGCTTTAGTTCGTTATGGAGTTAACCACAGGGTAGCCACTCCATATCATCCACAGACAAATGGACAAGCTGAAGTCTCTAATAGAGAACTTAAAAGAATCTTGGAATGGACTGTAATTAACCGTAGAAGGGATTTGGCAAGAAGCTTGGATGATGCTCTGAGGGCATACAGAACAGAATTCAAAACCCCTATATGGACCTCCCCATACCAGCTTGTGTATGGAAAGGCATGTCACTTGCCAGTGGAACTGGAACATAAGGCCTACTGGGAGACCAGATTCCTAAACCTTGATGCCAAGTTAGCTGGAGAAAAGCGTTTGCTCCAGTTAAATGAGATAGAGGAACTTAGACTCAATGCTTTCGAAAATGCAAAAATTTACAAAGAGAAAGCAAAAAGATGGCATGATAAGAAACTGTCATCCAAAGTCTTTAAGCCTGGACAGAAAGTTCTGATATTTAATTCTAGGCTCAGATTATTCCCTGGGAAATTGAAATCCCGGTGGAGAGAACCATATGTGATTACAAATGGGTCACCATATGGATACGTAGAGCTTCAGGATAATGATTCTAACAAAAAGTTCATTGTTAATGGACAGAGAGTTAAACATTATCTTGAAAGCAATTTTGAGCTAGAATGCTCAAAACTGAGGCTTGAATAAAGCTCAGTAATAGTCCAGCTAAAGACAATAAAGAAGCGCTTACTGGGAGGCAACCCAGTCAGTTACAAAGTTTATTAATTAATTAATTAATTTTTACAGGTACATCTCATTTATCTTCAAGGTAGAATAGCAATTGCTTGAGTTCACAGAGTTACAGGGGAATTTGGAAGCTCACTGGCGTGAAAAAGCTAGTAAGAAATATTTTGGGCGTTGAACACCCAAAAGAAGCATCCACTGGGCGTTCAACGCTAGTAAGGATAGCCATCTGGGCGTTAAACGCCAGAAAGAAGCATCTTCTGGGCATTGAACGCCAGAAAGAAGCTCCTTCTGGGCATTTAACGCCAGAATTACAGCGTCCTGGGCGATCAGAAAAACGCCCAGTGACAAAGGACTTCCTGGCATTCAACACCAGAAAGAAGCAACAGCTGGGCGTTGAACGCCCAGGAGAAGCAGCAATTGGGCGTTAAACGCCCAAAACATGCAGCGTTTGGCGTTTAACGCCAGGATAGTGGGGAGGAGGTAAAATTCATTTTTCTTCACAAATTTTCTAATTTTTTTTTATGTTTCACTTCATGATTTTTTTTGCATAAACATGTTCAAAATGTCATCCTTCAATTTCAAAAAAAAAAAATTTCTAAAAACCCTAATTTCTAAAATCCCTTTTTCAAAAATATCAAATATATCTTAATACATAAATACAAATCTTTTTCCAATCCAATCCAAGTCTTTTTCAAATTTTTCAAAACTCAATTATCTTTTAAAATCTTTTTCAAGTTAAAAATTCAGATTTATCTTTTTCAAATATCATTCACAACTTTTTAATTTTAAATTATATCTTTTTATTATCATATTTATCTTTTATAAATCATATCTTCTATTTTATCTTTTTAAAATTTTCGAAAACCCACCCCCTCCCTTTTAAATTCACATTCGGCCTCCCTCTTCTCATCAACCATTTGACATTAGCTCTCCTTCTATCCCTCTCCTTTCTTTTCTTTTGCTTGAGGACAAGCAAACCTCTAAGTTTGGTGTGTTTATCCGTGATCACAAAAATATACTCACTAAGATCATGGTTCCTAAAGGAAAATAACCCACTCCAAGAGGCAAGAAAGAGAATATTCCAAAACCACTTTGGAATCAAGGGAGGTTCTTAACCAAAGAACATTTAGACCATTACTACAAAATAATGGGTCTAAGGTCAGTGATCCCGGAAGTCAAGTTCGATCTGAAAGAAGATGAATATCCGGAGATCCAAGAGCAAATTCGAAACAGGAACAGGGAAATCCTAGTTAATCCTGAAACAAAACTGGGAAGGAATATGGTTCAGGAGTTCTATGCTAATCTATGGCAAACAGACAGGCAGAGAATATCTGGAACTGCCTTCTATGACTATCGGACCTTGGTCAGAGGAAAGATTGTTCACATCCACCTTGACAAAATCAGGGAGATCTTTAAGCTGCCTCAGTTGAAAGATGACCCAGACTCCTTTAATAGGAGAATGATGAGAACAAATAAGGGCCTGGACAAGATTCTAGAGGATATATGCATCCCTGGAGTCAGGTGGACCACCAGCACCACGTGTGTCCCAAATCAACTCAAGAGAGAAGATCTCAAACTAGTAGCCAGAGGCTGGCTGGAATTCATTGGGTGTTCCATATTGCCCACTAGCAACCGTTCTAAAGTCACTATTAAAAGAGAAGTGATGATTCACTGCATTATGTTGGAAAAAGAAGTAGAAGTTCATCAGTTAATTTTGTGTGAACTCTACATAATAGCAAACAAGAAATCCAAAGACGCCAAGTTGGCTTATCCAAGCCTAATTTCTATGCTCTGCAAAGATGTCAGAGTAAGGATGGGAATAACTAAGTATATCTCAGTTGAGCGGCCAATCACTTAAATATCAATGGAAAAACAACAGTTGCAGGATGACCCCATCAAGAGGAGAGCACAGGAATTCCTCCCAGAAATCCCTCAATTTGAATACAGGGAGCATCTTGAGGCATCTGTTTCCAAGTTGCAAGAAGCTATGGACCAAATAAAAGAAGAACATAATAATCAAAATAGCATGCTTTGCAAATTGCGTGGGAACAAGAGGAGCAAGGGCATGACTTAAGGGAACTGAAGCGTCAGAAATTAATTCTTGAAGGACCAAGCACCCCACAGACCAGAGGAACATCCACTTCCCAAAATACAGGTTGTTAAGTTCTAATTTTAACTTTAACTCTAAGATAGTTGTTGTTATAGGAATTTACCTTAGAAGATATATAGGAGTAGTGGTAATTAGTATATCTATTTTGATTTTATTTTCAATTAAGTTATAATTTATTTTTCTCATCATCATCAAACATGAATAAAATAGTAGATTTTTAGAATAAAGGGGTACTTTATATTTTTCGAGTTCTTAATAAGAAAAATTATAATTAATTATATGTGGTGGCAATACTTTTTGTCTTCTGAATGAATGCTTGAACAGTGCATATTTTTTATCTTGAATTTCATGAATGTTAAAATTATTGGCTCTTGAAAGAATGAGGAACACGAAAAATATTATTGATGATCTGAAAAATCATGAATTTGATTCTTGAAGCAAGAAAAAGTAGTGAAAAAAAAGAGAGAGAGAAAAATTACAAGGAATCATTGGATCAAGAAAAAGAAAAAAAGCCAATAGCCCTTAAAACCAAAAGGCAAGGGTGAAAAGGATCCAAGGCTTTGAGCATCAGTGGATAGGAGGGCCCAAGGAAGTAATTCCAGGCCTAAGCGGCTAAATCAAGCTGTTCCTAACCATGTGCTTGTGGCATGCAGGTCCAAGTGAAAAGCTTGAGACTGAGTGGTTAAAGTCGTGATCCAAGGCAAAAGAGTGTGCTTAAGAACTCTGGACACCTCTAATTGGGGACTTTAGCAAAGCTAAGTCACAATCTGAAAAGGTTCACCCAATTATGTGTCTGTGGCATTTATGTATCTGGTGGTAATACTAGAAAACAAAGTGCTTAGGGCCACGGCCAAGACTCATAAAGTGACTGTGTTCAAGAATAAACATACTACACTAGGAGAATCAATAATACTATCTGAATTCTGAGTTCCTATGGATGTCAATCATTCTAAATTTCAAAGGATAAAGTGAGATACCAAAACTGTTCGGAAGTCAAAAAGCTACTAGCCCCGCTCATCTAAATAAGAATCTGAGCTCCACTTAAAACTCTGAAATATTATTACTTCTTAATTTCTTTTCATCCTATTTTATTTATCTAGTTGCTTGAGGACAAGCAACAGTTTAAATTTGGTGATGTGATGAGCGGATATTTTATACGCTTTTTAGGGGTAATTTCATGAAGATTTTAGCATGTTTTTATTAGTTTTTAATAGAATTTTATTAGTTTTTAAGCAAAAATTATATTTCTGGACTTTACTATGAGTTTGTGTGTTTTTCTATGATTTTAGGTATTTTCTAGCTGAAATTGAGGGAGCTGAGCAAAAATCTGATTTAGGCCTGATTTAGGCTGAAAAAGAACTGCTGATGTTGTTGGATTCTGACCTCTCTGCACTCGGAATGGATTTTTTGGAGCTACAGGAGTCCAATTGGCGCGATTTTAATTGGGTTGGAAAGTAGACATTCAGGGCTTTCCAGCAATATATAATAGTCCATACTTTGCGCGAAGATAGATGACGTAAACTGGCGTTCAACGCCAGTTCCATGTTGCAGTCTGGCGTTCAGCGCCAGAAACGCGTCACGACCCAGAGTCTAGAAACACGTTACAACCTAGCGTTCAACTCCAAAAACAGCCCAGGCACGTGAGAAGCTTAAGTCTCAGCCCCAGCACACACCAAGTGGGCCCCAGAAGTGGATCTCTGCACTATCCATCTTAGTTTACTCGATGAATTAATGCAATTACTTCTGTTTTCCATTCAAACACGCTTGTTCTTATCTAAGATGTTCATTCGCGCTTAACTATGAAGAAGGTGATGATCCGTGACACTCATCACCTTCCTCAATCCATGAATGTGTGCCTGACAACCACCTCCGTTCTACATCAGACTGAATGAGTATCGCTTAGATTCCTTAATCAGAATCTTCGTGGTATAAGCTGGAATTGATGGCGGCATTCATGAGAATCTGGAAAGTCTAAACCTTGTCTGTGGTATTCCGAGTAGGATTCCAGAATTGGATGACTGTGACGAGCTTCAAACTCGCGAGTGTTGGGCGTGATGATAAACGCAAAAGAATCAACTGATTCTATTCCAACATGATCGAGAACCAACAGCTGATTAGCCGTGCTGTGATAGAGCATTTGGACCATTTTTACTGAGAGGATGGGAAGTAGCCATTGACAACGGTGACATCCTACATATAGCTTGCCATGGAAGGAGCCTTGTGTGTGGGAAGAGGATTACAAGAGAAAAGCTGAAATAAAGCAAACAAAGCATCTACAAAACTCCAACATATTCTCCATTATTAAGTAACAATTATTTATTTCATGCTCTTTTATTTTTTATAATTCAAACTGATAATTATAATTGATATCCTGACTAAGAATAATAAAATAACCATAGCTTGCTTCAAGCCAACAATCACCTTGGGATCGACCCTTACTCACGTAAGGTATTACTTGGACGACCCAGTGCACTTGCTGGTTAGTGGTACGAATTGTGATAGGTGTGATTTACAATTTCGTGCACCAGCAGACACAAGCAAGGAATGTAGCAACCAAGTATGATGTATGTCTAGTCCTACGCAGGTCATGTGCTCATGTGTCGGTTGACTACCCGTAGCCCGACATTACCCAGCCCAACTCCAGATATGGCTACTTCACTGGGTCGGTCGGACACCGGTGCCCGAAATACAATTGTAGCACTAATTAAGAATGCCCCAAAAATACAAGGTGCTCCTGATGATTAGATTTTTGACGGTATAGAATTTCACCATTGAAGTCTCGTTGCAAGTATAGTTTCTAAACCAATCAAAAATCCTTTCATGCAAAAATTTGTTTGTCACAAGTACAAACCCCTAAAATCTATAAACTGAAGTATTTAAACCTCGGGTCGTTCTCCCTAGGATTTACAATGAAGTGTCTTGTTATTGGTTGTGAGTTATTTTTGGGGTTTTGATAAGAAGCATGAAAGATAAATGGCAAGAAAGTAAACTAAGGCCTAAAAAGGTCTTGGCAAGGGTTGGTGGTCAAGGATCTCTATCCTAATCACTAACCACAATATGAGAATTGGCAAGGATTAATCTCATTAAATCATCCTCTAACTAGTAGTAAAGGAAAGTCAAATGAGCTATATCAATCCTAGTCCATAAGTCCTAACTCTCCACTAATTCAATTAGTGAGAACTAGAGTCAATGGATCCCAATCATCAATTACTGGGACATTAGTAACTCAAAAGTTCCTAAGTTACCTTTCCAAGATAAGAACATAAAATTCTACTCTAAAATCCAACCAAGCATTTTATCAAACACTTGGAAGGCATAAAAGGAAAGCATAGTAAGTCAACAACAAGAATAAAATCTAACAACAATTATTGAAATGAATTAACAACAACAATCAAGGAAATCACAATTATCATGAATTACCTCAAATTGCATTATTAAAAGAAAACAAAGGAACAACAATCTATCCAAAACAAAATGAAGAATTACAATTATTAAAGCACATAACTAGAAAGAGGAAGAGGAGAAGATTAAAACTTGATAAAGGAGAAGTGAATTAAAGTATGAATTAAACCTAGATCTAAGAGGAGAGATTAACCTAAACCTAATCCTAATTCTAGAGAGAAGTGAGAGCTTCTCTCTCTAAAACTAAACTAAAACTCAAAACTAATGGTAACTAACTTCTAATTCATCATAATGTCTTCCCCTTTCAATCCTTGATCCTTTTATTTCTTTTTATCAGTAATTGGCGCCAAAATGGGTTCAGAAACCCTTCCAAATCGCCAGGCACGTGTTGCTTTTAATGAATTCATGTGCGGACTGCGACACGTGCGCGTCCCTGGCCGATTCTGTAATGTGCGCGCGGGCACCTTGTGCGCGTGCGCGTGCTTGGCTGATTCCACTTCTTTGACTTTTTATGCTTCTCTCCACTTGTATGCTTCCTTCCTTGCTTCTTTTGATCCATGCCTAGCCTATTTCAATCCTGGAATTACTAGCAAACACATCAGGGCATCTTATAGAATCAAAGAGGAATTAGAATTCATCAAAATAAGGCTTAAAAAGCATGTTTTTACACTTAAGCACAAATACGGGAGAGATTACAAAACCATGCCAATTCATAGGCTAAATGCGAGAGAAGGTTATCAAAATACTCTAAATTCAATACAAGATAAACCCTAAAAATGTGGTTTATCAGCTCCCAGTGAGTAGCAGTCCATATGGCGGGAATCCCCACGTTCATATAGTCTCTGGTCAGGCAGGATGGAAGTCGGCTCTGCCGGGTACTTCTTATTACCTTGGGGTTTGCAGTTTCTTCTTCTACGGCACTCTCAACCAAAATTTATTTCTAAGGGACTTCTCTTCCCTTTTATAGAAACTTGTGCTCAGCTCTTTCTTAAAATGTCTCAGTCTTGTCATATTTTACCATTTTGTCCTTTTTATTTAACTCTTCTTTTTACTGTTTTCATTAGGTTTTTAATGACGCTTTCACGCCTAATATTATTATTTTACCATTGTATCTGCATATTTTTCCTAATATATCTTTTCTCCTTGATTAATTTAATTATTCATTATTAATTTGATTTTATGCCTGAAATTACTAATATGCCCCTAAGTACTCTAGTTTTACCGTTTAACCTTATTTAGCATCAAAATTTTACCGGATTAATCCGAATAGTTGCCTATGATTAAAATTATTCCTAATATTTTTATTAAATGCCAATTTTCACCATAAGGGACCTAAAACCAAATTTACCCTTTATTAATTTATTTACTTGTTCTAGTTACCGTTTTTTACCATTTTACTTCTAATTTTTACTAAAGCTTTTATTTAGACCCGAAACTTTTTTATAATTATAATCTTGACTCAAATAATTTATATAATTACTATTTTACCCCTGATGGCACTAAATTCAGAATTTTAATTATTTTTTATTTAAATTGTATTTTTAACTCTCTTTTTATCCAAAAATGACCATAGCACCCTTTTTATCTTTCCACCTAGTTCCATAGGATTAAAACTATTTTTCAAACTACTTTTTAACTCTTTTCTATCATAATTTTCGTACTCTTAGTAACAGAAAATTTTAGAGGTACAATTTTTATATTTTTCTTCACCTTTTGTGACGTTTAAAGTTTGAAACTTAAACCCCAAGTGCTTCCATATTTTCAGCTGGTTTCACACAAAATCCAGAGGCAATATAATAGTATTTTACACATATTTATCAAGCCAAAATAGTGGTAGCTCACAAAATTTTTAGAAATTCAAAACAAGCACAAATTTACCACAAAGTGGCTCATATAAACACCGAAAACAAGCACAACCATACTCTAACTAATCCTAATCCTTACCTCTTATATAATTCAGTTAGTAAACCTTTCTCACTCTAGAAAATATGCATATAAGGGAAGAAACACAGCTGGTGGTGGTGAGTTTCGTTTTTGGGCCTAAATTATTGCAAAACGTCGAAATTCAACCACTGTGAGATCGAAACTCCTTAACTCCTTAGCCGTGCTCCATGGGTGCTTCAAGAGTAGTTCTCTATACATGTAGGAGAGTAAGGATCATCATGGCTACTGTTATTTTTTTAAAGAAAAAAGAAAAAGAGAAATAACAAGAGTTTACCTAGCCAAAATTAGGTATAAACGCAAAAATTGGCGAAAACGGACAAGAGTTTGTGCTTGTATGGTTTGAATCCTGGAAGAACACTTACGGTTCTTATCTCTCTCTTTATGGTAAAATATTATTAAATTTTTGCTTGGTAACTGTCTTAAATAAAATTTGAAGTCTATCCTAATTAAATAAGGTAAAAGAGGGTTGATAAAATTAGAGAGAAATGGGCTGATAGCAAGAGAGAAGGGGCGTGGTTTCGAGGAAACACAGTCAACATCATAATGACATGTTTATTTGTAGTTAACCACGATTAATTACTCCTGGTTAAAAACACAGCAAAAAAGGGTGAGAGGATGAGATAAACTCGACCCAGAGGCTAAGAGAGTGAGGCCTAGTTACTAGGGTAGCAAACAAGAGGATTCAGGGCCTCTAGGAGTCATTTCCAGAATATTAGGCAGAAATTTGGTTCGGATAACTTTTACCGACAGTAAAACAATTAATGGCTAATAATTATTCTTAAAGAAGTAAGTCATGAAGAAATAGCTAATATAAATCTAGAGACACATTTACTTGAATAGAAATTACTTTTACCACTAGTTCTAAGATTTTCAGTTACTAGAAATTTTCTTGGTGCACGCACAATCGTTATTAAAAGTGTTTTTGCGGCTCAAAAATTTCTAATGTGGTAACTAAGCCAATGGTAAGATAGTATTTAATATCCATTAGTCAAATTTGACTTAGAGAGATTAATTACCCTCATAAAGCCAAGTTTGACCTTGTAACTCTCTTTTTCTTTTTAATTTTTGTTTTTTTTTTCAACCAAAAAAGTCTTTACTAAAAGTCTAGTTCTTACATTTTACCCTCCTTAAAGAAAACTTTGCCCTCAAAATTTAGTCACTTGAGAATAAATGTGGGTAATCGTCTTTATTGTGCTCTCTAGCTCCCAGGTGTGTTCTTTCATGTCATCGCGTCCCCAAGCAACTTTTACTAACAACCTCCTTACCTCTCAGCTGTTTGATACTTCGGTCAACTATTTGCACAGGTGGTACTCAAAACGTGAGTCATCCCATAACTGTACTATTTTAGGTTCTAGGACATGACTTTCATTAGGATTATATTTTCTAAGCTGGAAAACGTGGAATAAATCATGAAGATTGGATAGATAAGGGGGAAGAGCTATTTGGTAGGCTACTGACGATTGGATTTTTGACGGTTTAGAATTTCACTAATGAAATCTCGTTGTAAAGTATAGTCTCTAAACCAACAATAATCCTTTCATACAAAAATTTGTTTGTCACAAGTACAAACCCCTAAAATCTATAAACCGAAGTATTTAAACCTCGGGTCGTCTCTCAAAGGACTTGCAGGGTAGTGTTCTTGTTATTGGTTGTGAGTTATTTTGGGGTTTTAGATGAGAAACATGAATAGTAAATGGTAAGAAAACTTTATTAACAAAATGGTCTTGGCAAGATTTGGTTGTCAAGGGTCTTCATCATTATCACTAGCCACAAGTATGGTAGTTGCAAGGATTAATCCCACTTAGTTATCCTTAAATCAATTAACAAAGGAAAGTCAAGTGAGTTATATCAATCCTAGTCCATAAGTCCTAGCTTTCCACTAATTGGATTAATGAAGGCTAGAGTTAATGGCTATCAACTAGCAATCAATTGGACACTAGTGACTCAAGAAATCCTAAGTTACCTTCTCAAGCCAAGAACATAAAATTCTAGTCTAACATTCTTCCAAGCATTTCATCAAACACTTGATAGGCATAAAAGAAAAACATGGTAAATCAACAACAAGAATGAAATCTAACAACAATTATTAAGAAATTAACAACAACAATCAAAAGAAACACTTTCATTATGAATTACCTTTATTGAATTGGAAGAGAGTAAAAAGGAACAATACTAGATCTTCAACAAAACATAAGAACAACATAAAGGAAATTGCAATAAAAGAATGGAAGAAGAATGAATGTAACAACAAGGAATTGAGAAGATGGAAGTAGAAGAAGATGGATCTAAATCTAAATCTAAGAACTAACCCTAATCCTAATCCTAATTCTAGAGAGAAGTGAGAGCTTCTCTCTCTAGAAACTAAAACTATCTAACTAATTATCTAAACTTAGTCTAGGGATGTGAATGTGTGAATGTCCTAATGTATCAATCTATGTCAATCCCCTTCAATCCTTGGCTCTTATATGCATTTTGGCGCCAAAGTTGGTTGCTGAAACCTTCCCAAAATCGCCAGGCATGTGCTTCATTAGTGAGGTCATGTGCCATCATCGGCGCGTGCGCGCATGGTACGCGTGCGCGTCCTTGGCCTGTTTCGCAATGTGCGCGCGAGCGCCTTGTGCGCGTGCGCGTGCTTGGCTGACTTTGCTTCTTTGACTTTTTATGCTTCTCTCCACTTGTATGCTTCCTTCCTTGCTTCCTTTGATCCATGTCTAGCCTATTTCATCCTGAGATTACTAACAAACATATCAAGGCAACTTATGGAATCAAAGAGGAAATAGAATTTATCAAAATAAGGCTTAAAAAGCATGTTTTTACACTTAAGCACAAATAAGGGAGAGATAACAAAACCATGCTAATTCCTAGGCTAAATGTGACAAAAGGCTATCAAGATGCTCTAAATTCAATACAAAACAAACCGTCAAATTGGGGTTTGTCAACCTCCCCACACTTAAGCCTTAGCATGTCCTCATGCTAAAATAAGAAGGAACTAAGGGTCATGACATTTGAATGCAACTAAACTACATGAATCCTATCTAAATGCAACTATCTAAAGCATTTGGAAGTGCTTAGTTCAAACAAATCAATTCCCAAGAGAGCATGTGTAAGCACAAGAGCTAGGCAATAGGAATTGAGTCCAAACCACAATTGTATTGAATCATCAAAAAGAGTTCAAACTTGCAAGAATATAGATAATATGGGTGAATACATGTGATTGAACTTTTGAACCCTCACCGGATGTGTATCCGCTCTATTCACTCAAGTGTTTAAGGGTTGATTCACTCAATTCTCTTCTAATCATGTTTTCCAAAATTTGATTTTCTTCTAACAATCAACACTTATTCAATGCATGCATGCATTCATCATGAGGTCTTTCATTTAGGTTGTAATGGGGTTAGGGTCAAGGTGGGATCATTTATGGTTAAGTGGACTAGGATTGAATCTTTGATTAACATAGACTTTCCCACCTAACTATATAATGACCTATACAAGTTCAAACTACTCTAACTACCCATTCTTCACTTTTTCTTACATACTCATGTATTCCCTTTTAATTTCGCAACACCTATGCATTGATTCCTTTTTATTGACTTCACTTTGGGGCATTTTGTCCCTTCTTTATTGTGTTCTTTTATTTATTTCTTTTTTCTTTTCCATCATCATTTTTTCCATTTTTTTTTCTTTTCATCATTTTTTTCTTTATATATTTTCCTCTCTTTTTTTTTCTTCAAACTGAATACAAGGACATCAATGCATAAGGTTTCTATATTCAATTTATACATGATTATGTGCCCAATTCCTAAACACGAAAGTGTACTACCCCTTTTATCCCATCCAATATTCCCAAGCCTCACCAAACTTGAATAATAAACACTCTCACTAGCCTAGGCTAATCAAAGATCCAAACAAGGACTTTTCATTGGTTTTCCGCCTTGGGCTTGTAATGAGCTAAATTGAGAATAAGTTGGTTAAGCATAGGCTCAAAATTGGCTAATCAAAGGAATATAAAAGGGTTGGCTATTTGGGTAAGTGGCTAATGAAGTGATGGCCTCAATCATATAAATGCATAAATACAAGAAATAAGTGGACATATAGAATCAAGCAAATCAAAGATTATAATCATAGAAAGAGAACAATTTCACACAAGAATGGAAAATAAGTGGTTATAAAATGTAACCACATCAATAGGCTCAAGTCTCACAAGCTTGTGTTCTCAATTCAATACATGCTTCACAAGGTATGAGATTCAAGCAAGTTTCACCAAAAATTTTCTTTCAATCAATTGGGTTGATGCCCTCTATTTAAGCTTCTTGAAAAATCCCAATGTTTGACTAAGCATTGTTGTGATTGAAAAATCCAAAAATTTTTCTTAGTTCACCCTTTCCTTTTTCACTTAAAATCAATTTCTTATGTAAAAGGGGTGACTAAGTATTTGCAATTCAAAGTATGATTTCTAATCACAACCACAACTAAAAATAAAGATAAACAAAATGTATAAAGAAAAATCCAACTAAGAGTACGAAATCTATCATCAAAACATCTAAAAATATCCAAACATCAAAATATCTAAAATCCGAAATAAGCAATAAAAGTATCCAAAGCAAACTAGAAATGCATCAAAATATATACAAAATGTGCAAAATAAGATAACTAGGCTGAAAAGTTCACCGGTTCCCAAAATAATGCTACCGGTGCCCTCCCCACACTTAAAATCAAGCATCGTCCTCGATGCTAAACCGGAGGATCAGTGGGGGGTACAACGATAGGTGCTGGCTCTGATTGTGGGACCGGCTCCTCCTGAGTCTGTGGCTGCTCGGTAGTGTCAGGGGCATCCTGCTGAACCGGTGCCTCCGCATCCTCCTCCTGATGATCCTGCTCATCAGAGGCTGGAGAATCGGGAAGTGGAGGTAGCTCAGCGCCCAAAGAAATTAGTGCCTGGTCCATCCTGTCTAAACGGCGTCTGACATGGCGTCTCTCACGCTCCAAGAACCGGAATAGACGCTGAACCAGGAGATAGGTAGGCTCAGGTGCTGCTGGAGGATCAGTAGATGATGAAGGAGCTGCTGTGGAGGATGATGGGGCAGCTGTAGGGGCCGATGGTGAAGGTGTCTGATGAGCGGATATTTTATACGCTTTTTGGGGGTAATTTCATGTAGATTTTAGTATGTTTTAATTAGTTTTTAATAGAATTTTATTAGTTTTTAAGAAAAAATCATATTTCTGGACTTTACTATGAGTGTGTATTTTTCTGTGATTTCAGGTATTTTCTGGCTGAAATTGAGGAAGCTGAGCAGAAATCTGACTTAGGCTGAAAAAGGACTGCTGATGCTGTTGGATCCTGACCTCCCTGCACTCGAAATGGATTTTCTGGAGCTACAGGAGTCCAATTGGCGCGCTCTCAACGGCGTTGGAAAGTAGACATCCAGGGCTTTCCAGCAATATATAATAGTCCATACTTTACGTGAAGATAGACGACGTAACTCGGCGTTGAACGCCAAGTACATGCTGCTGTCTGGAGTTAAACGCCAGAAACACGTCATGATCCGGAATTGAACGCCCAAAACACGTCATAACTTGGAGTTCAACTCCAAGAAAAGCCTCTACTCGTGGATAGCTTTAGTCTCAGCCCCACACACACCAAGTGGGCCCCAGAAGTGGATTTCTGCACCAATTATTTTAGTTTATTCATATTCTGTAAACCTAGGCTACTAGTTTACTATTTAAACAACTTTTAGAGACTTATTTTGTACCTCATGACATTTTCAGATCTGAATTACATACTTTTTGACGGCATGAGTCTCTAAACTCCATTGTTGGGGGTGAGGAGCTCTGCAGCGTCTCGATGAATTAATACAATTCCGTTATTTTCCATTCAAACACGCTTGTTCTTATCTAAGATGTTCATTCGCGCTTAATTATGGAGAAGGTGATGATCCGTGACACTCATCACCTTCCCCAACCATGAACGTGTGTCTGACAATCACCTCCGTTCTACATCAGACTGAATGAGTATCTCTTAGATTCATTACGCAGAATCTTCGTGGTATAAGACGGATTGATGGCGGCATTCATGAGAATCCGGAAGGTCTAAACCTTGTCTGTGGCATTCCGAGTAGGATTCTGGGATTGAATGACTGTGACGAGCTTCAAATTCCTGAAGGCTGGGCGTTAGTGACAGACGCAAAAGAATCAATGGATTCTACTCCAACCTGATTGAGAACCGACAGATGATTAGCCGTGCTGTGACAGAGCATAGGAACGTTTTCACTGAGAGGATGGGAGGTAGCCATTGACAACGGTGACACCCTACATAGAGCTTGCCATGGAGGGGACTTTTCGTGTGTTGAAGGATTTTAAGGAAGAGTTGAAGTTCGAAGGACAAAGCATCTCCAAAACTCCAACATATTTCTCATTACTGCATAATAAGTAACGTTATTATTCTCTTTTATTTTTATAATCAAATCCAGTAATTTCACTAAAATCCTATTGGCCTCCTGACTAAGATCAATAAAATAAACATTGATTGCTTCAAGCCAATAATCTCCGTGGGATCGACCCTTACTCACGTAAGGTATTACTTGGACGACCCAGTGCACTTGCTGGTTAGTTGTGCGGATTACAAATTCGTGCACCAGTGTCCCGGTGACAGCTCTAGCCCGAGAACGGCGTCTAGCGAGTGGCCTCTCATGCACCCAACCACCCCAGGGGATAGTAACCTCCCTGTCATCAGCATCAGGGGGTGGTGGTCGCACATCATCATCCAACCACGGGACCTCAGGTAGAGCCGCCATACTCGTGACCAATGTAGGAAATGGGAGTAGGCCACGAATATGCGCCCGCCACATACACTGTCGGATAAGCCTAGGGAAAGAGACCTCCTTTCCTTCCATCACACACCCAATCAGTAGAAGCATCTCCATAGGGATCTCAGAAAAGTGGGTGGTGGGAAGGACATAGCAAGCGAAAATCATCTGCCAAGTCTTGGCCTCACGAGTCAGATGAGTAAATAGCATCCCTTTCGGCTTGGTGTTGTTGGCATCCATAACCCATGTGGCATCTGGTATCCCAATAACAGTCCTGAGTGCCTCATAATCAAAAGTCATGCTGTGTATGGCTAACTCGGCCTGCTGATGGGCACACAGCTCATCGGGGACATGGCGGCACTGTAGCGCCTCCTCAATCGCAGTCTCAGTAATCATAATCCCTCTACCCCTCACCTGAACCGAATCTAAAGTTGGCCGGAAGAAGTTGCAGTAGAATTCCTTCACCCAAGATATATTGATATCACCCAATTCCCGGTCAACAAAGTCAATGCCCAAATCAAGGATCCGACCGGTAATGGACCGTCTCACATCATTAGGTAAAAGTAACTTCTTCTCAATGTTTAGCTTTGTAGTTCGATATTTAGAAAATCGGAGCTCACAGTATAGGTTGGGGAATTTGTCCGGGTTGGTGGAAGGCAATAACTGGTTTTCTTTTTCCTCATCATTCAATGGGTTCTTAGCATAATGCTTGTAGATGGAAGGAATGGAGGGGGTAGAGTGTTTTCTCTTCTTTGAGGTAGTGGCTATGGCTTTGCCTTTATCCGACATCCTGAAAAATATGATAGAATATATAAAACATTTAGCATGTAACAAAGAAAGCATGTTCAGCATACAAGTGGCAAAAAACAATCATGATGTTGCAATGAATATGCAAAAGTGAACAAGTAAACCAAGAAAGCAAGCTTTATTAAAATCAACAACTCATATTCACAGGGCAATAGTATCATCATATGATTAAAAGAATTGTTAAAAATGGTTAAAGGTGAGTGGAAGTTAGTTAGTAAAGAAATTAGTAAGTTAGAAAAGTAGATTAGTGATATGATGATATTGATGCGCAATGAAAAGAAGAGTTGTGGTTCATGTTCACAGAAAATAATGCAAATCTGGGAAGTCACAGAGAAACGGAATTTTTGCCCAAAATTGGATTAAAGACCAAAATATACTAATTTCCTTGAAAATCGGGCAGCATTCCGGCTTAAAATCGGACATTCCCGGATAGCAAATTAGCACAATTAACACCGAAACAACATCAATTAGGTACAGCAGCAGTGGTATAGTATTCAGGTAACAAGAAATGCATAAAAATAGTCCAAAAATCAGCATACAACATCCAAATAACCAGACAGCAAGTAAGCACATACGGAGCACTTATCAGGCCTAGAATCCTCTATCCAGCCCTAGCTACCTAACCGCAATTATTTCTATCTATCCTAACATACAAAGTTCTATGTCTAACTAACTAGCATGCAATTACAGAAAAACAGAGTAATAAAAAGGAAAAACAGAAAAAAATAACAGCAATGGAGCAGGAACCTGGGAGCAGGGATATTAAGAATGGAAGGGAGAATGAGGGGCAATAGGGTCCGGAACTGCGCCGCCGTGGACGGTGGCCGGAAGGTGAGTGGCTGCGGTGATGGGTGGCGGTTCAGCCAAGAGAAAGAGGAAAGAGAGAGAGTGGATGAGAGAGGATGAAGTGAATGAATGAAGGATAGAGTGCGGTGGTGGGCAGTGGCAGAAAAGAGTGGCGGTGGGGGCTGCTGCGGTGGCTGCGGCGGCGGAAGGGAGAGAGAAAGAGTGAGTGAAGGAGAGGGAGAGAACGAGGATGAGTGGGGGAAGTGAATGATGGTGGTGATCGGCGGCCGCTAGTGGCGGTCACCGGAGTAGCAGAGGCGGTTATGGAGGTTAAGAGGGGGAAGAAGAAGGTGAAATGGGGAGGTTGAGGGGGTGTTGAGATTGTGATGAGTGGTGATGAAAAAGAGAGAGAAAAAGAAAGGAGGCGGTGGAGATGGTGGACCGACGGTGGTGGCTGTCGCTGCTGCCGCGGCGGTATGGAGGTTGAGAGGAGGAAGAAGAAGATGGAGGTTGGAGGGGTTGAGGGGGTGCGCGACTGCGCAGTGTGCTCGCGTGCTAGGGTTATCCCAATTTTTGAATCGGCGCGCGCGCGCACCTTGCGCGTCCGCGCCCATTGATGAAATTTGGGACCTACGCGTGCGCGTACAACACGCTTGAACGTGGATGAGCACTTTAGGAAGGGACCCGTGCGCGTACAGTGCGCGCACGCGTGCATGGAGTTGGGCTAGGGGCTTAGAGTTGGCCCAACGCAGGCCTAACTCTCTGGAGAATGGCCTGGAATTCGCGCAATCAGATCGGCGCGCACGCGGCATGTACGCGTCCGCGCGTCGTGAGAAAATTGGAGGTCCACGCGTAAGCGTGCAATGCGCTCTAGCGTGGGATGGCAGAAGAGGTATGGGCGCGTGCGCGTACAGCGCGCGCACGCGTACATGAGATTGGGCCTGAGGCTTAGAGTGGGCTTGAGGCACGCCCAACTCTCGGGTCCGTGGCCTAGATTGGTGGCAGCACGAAAGGGACGCGCGCGCGGCAAGTGCGCGTCCGCGTGAATGTCCATATTCTTAAAGATGGCGCGCACGCACGTTGTTCGCGTCCGCGTGTAATGTGTTGGGCCCAAGGCATGATGTTTGCCCAAGGGAGGCCCAACTCTCGGGAGTGTGGCTCATGATGCATTCACACAAGGACGTGCGCGTGCATGGTGCGCTCGCGTCCACCCCCCCTTTTTTTTTTTTTTGAAAACAAATTGCTGGGTGCTCCCCTTAGTGTTCACAACTCTTATTCACTCAACCATCATACAATTCACAAAAATACAATTTTTGATATTATTCATCTACTACTAAACACAACATGCATGTGACTAAGCTAACAATTAAGTTGTACAAACAAATTGTATGAAACATCTACCTACAATGGTAACTCAAATCACTTATTAAGTAAATGTAGAAGAGTGGAAAGAGTTTACCATGGTGGGGTGTCTCCCACCTAGCACTTTTAGTTTAAGTCCTTAAGTTGGACATTTTGAGAAGCTCCTTGTCATGGTGGCTTATGTTTGTACTCATCCTTGAATCTCCAAGGATATTTGCTTCTCAATTGGTTGACAGAATTTCCAACCATTTTTATTAAACTTGGGCAGAGTTCTACCCAAGATATGAATCCCTCTAGTTGGTCTTCACATATCGAACCGGGATCCCATATCTTATTTTCGCATCCATCCGTTAGTTGAGTTTCATGATTTTGTCGGATGAGCGGTTGGCATAAAGGTGATTGACACAAAGAATTCTCTTTATTCCACCAATGCTTCCTTCTAGATCCATACAAAGTGATCCTTGTCCCAATATCATCCCTATACTTTGAGGCCTTGACCTTGATGAGCTTAACACCTACTTTCCAACCACTACACAACTCATTCTTACTTTTAATTCCACAAAGAGTTCTAAGTTGACCATCATTTTCAATCAAACCATATTCAAGTGAGAAATTAAAGCTTAGGGATAGAGATTTTACCCACTTAAATGTTGTATTGGATGGCAATTCGGGAAGAGAGGCTTCCCCACACTTAGACAATGCAAGGTCCACTTCCTTGTACTCTTCTTTGATTGTTTCCACCTCTTCATAATTTCCTTTAATTTCAACCTCATCGTCTTTGTTACGTGGCTTGGTGTTATCTTCAAGAACTTCATCTTGTCTAATGAGAGGCGATTCAATTTTGGATAAAAATTCATTGATGAATGAGTTCATCTCTTGATCAACCTCTTCATATTCTTCAATTTCAATATACACCATGCCAATTCCGTCTTCCTTGGGAGGTTGTGCACACTCTTCTACAATCTGAGCTTCATGTCCAATGGGTGAGGATTCCATTGTCGAGAGAAATTCATCCATGATTGAATCCTTCTCTTGATAAGCCTCTTCTAAGTCTTCAATGATGGTATTCCTTGGAGGTTGCGCACCCTCCTCAACATCAATTTCAAGCTTCTTGGAAGAGTGCTCCATGATGCTGCATTCCCATGGACTTTCAACATCTCCTGAATCTTCAACTACTTCTTCCTTTTCTTCGATGATCATAGGCTTCTCCAATTGTTCTAATACAAAATTTGACTCCTCCTTCTCCACCGGATTTTCCACTTTCTCCTTCATGCTTTGTTCTTCTTTTGACTTTTCACATGGGGCTACGGAAGCACCTTGAGTGTTCAAGCATTGGTAGGCTAAAGTATGCACCACCTTGGTCAAATTGGTCACAAACTCAAATGTATCCCGCTTCACAGCTTCTTGTCCTTGAAGTAACAAAGTGAGAGAATCGTCTATTGGGGCTTGGGGTGAATAGGAAGGATCATTATTTTGGAGAGAGGGTTCATAATAGGAAGGTGGTTTTTCTTGGTAAGGTTGTGGAGATTGTGTGTATTGAGGTGGTTCTTGGGAGTAATCTTGATAGAGTTGTGGTGGTTCTAAGGATTCTTGCTCATAATGGTTATAAGAGTATGGTATAAGGGTTTGGTCATATGATGGATATGGATTATAGGAAGGTGCTTGGTATGGAAAGGCTTGTGAGAATGGTTGAGGTTCATGTTGAGGATGAGATTCATAGGCATATGATGGTGGTTGTGGAGCGTCACAAAAAGAGTCATCATTGCCATTAAATTGACATGCATTAGGATGGGGATTATACCTATAAGTATCCGGAGGTTGTTGCCAATAGGAGTGATCAATTCCTTGAGGCTCCTCCCATCTTTGATGGTTCCATCCATGGTACATGTTGCCATTAAAGTCCACATTTCCTACAACACAATTAGAGCCAAACTCATAGCCAAAGTGAGAATTCATTGTGAGAGAGCAAAATAAAACTAACAAAAATTAAGAAACAAACAAAAGATAAACCTATTCACAATATTCACATATGTACAATAACCAATAACACAACACCATTGCAAGTCCCCGGCAACGGCGCCATTTTGACGATTGAATTTTTGACGGTTTAGAATTTCACTAATGAAATCTCGTTGTAAAGTATAGTCTCTAAACCAACAATAATCCTTTCATACAAAAATTTGTTTGTCACAAGTACAAACCCCTAAAATCTATAAACCGAAGTATTTAAACCTCGGGTCGTCTCTCAAAGGACTTGCAGGGTAGTGTTCTTGTTATTGGTTGTGAGTTATTTTGGGGTTTTAGATGAGAAACATGAATAGTAAATGGTAAGAAAACTTTATTAACAAAATGGTCTTGGCAAGATTTGGTTGTCAAGGGTCTTCATCATTATCACTAGCCACAAGTATGGTAGTTGCAAGGATTAATCCCACTTAGTTATCCTTAAATCAATTAACAAAGGAAAGTCAAGTGAGTTATATCAATCCTAGTCCATAAGTCCTAGCTTTCCACTAATTGGATTAATGAAGGCTAGAGTTAATGGCTATCAACTAGCAATCAATTAGACACTAGTGACTCAAGAAATCCTAAGTTACCTTCTCAAGCCAAGAACATAAAATTCTAGTCTAACATTCTTCCAAGCATTTCATCAAACACTTGATAGGCATAAAAGGAAAACATGGTAAATCAACAACAAGAATGAAATCTAACAACAATTATTAAGAAATTAACAACAACAATCAAAAGAAACACTTTCATTATGAATTACCTTTATTGAATTGGAAGAGAGTAAAAAGGAACAATACTAGATTTTCAACAAAACATAAGAACAACATAAAGGAAATTGCAATAAAAGAATGGAAGAAGAATGAATGTAACAACAAGGAATTGAGAAGATAGAAGTAGAAGAAGATGGATCTAAATCTAAATCTAAGAACTAACCCTAATCCTAATCCTAATTCTAGAGAGAAGTGAGAGCTTCTCTCTCTAGAAACTAAAACTATCTAACTAATTATCTAAACTTAGTCTAGGGATGTGAATGTGTGAATGTCCTAATGTATCAATCTATGTCAATCCCCTTCAATCCTTGGCTCTTATATGCATTTTGGCGCCAAAGTTGGTTGCTAAAACCTTCCCAAAATCGCCAGGCACGTGCTTCATTAGTGAGGTCATGTGCCACCATCGGCGCGTGCGCGCATGGTACGCGTGTGCGTCCTTGGCCTGTTTCGCAATGTGCGCGCGAGCGCCTTGTGCGCGTGCGCGTGCTTGGCTGACTTTGCTTCTTTGACTTTTTATGCTTCTCTCCACTTGTATGCTTCCTTCCTTGCTTCCTTTGATCCATGTCTAGCCTATTTCATCCTGAGATTACTAACAAACATATCAAGGCATCTTATGGAATCAAAGAGGAAATAGAATTTATCAAAATAAGGCTTAAAAAGCATGTTTTTACACTTAAGCACAAATAAGGGAGAGATAACAAAACCATGCTAATTCCTAGGCTAAATGTGACAAAAGGCTATCAAGATGCTCTAAATTCAATACAAAACAAATCGTCAAATTGGGGTTTGTCAACCACTGATCCCATTCTTTTTAGAATCTGAAAAGGACCTATGAACCTAGGGTTTAGTTTCTTGGTATTGAGACTATGGCCCACTCCGGTGGTTAGTGTTACTTTAAGAAAAATATGATCACCCTCACTAAACTCTAAAGGTTTCCTTCTCCTATCGGCATAGCTCTTCTGTCGGCTCTAAGTCGTCAGAATTCTCTTGGTTTGCTCGGTTGTCACCTGAACTAACTCTGGTCCCAGCATACTGGATTCTTTTCCTTCATACCAGCATAGTGGTGATTGGCATTTACGACTATAGAGTGCTTCGTATGGTGCCATCTCGATACTTGCATGAAAACTATTATTGTAGGCAAATTCTATAAGCGGTAGGTATCTTTCCCAACTTCCTTTCTGGTCTAGTGGACATGCTCGCAACATATCTTACATTGTGTGAATAGTCCTTTCCAACTGACCATCCATCTGAAGATGATAAGCTGTACTCATGTGCAGACACGTTCTGAATGCTTTCTAAAAAGCTCCCCAAAATTGTGAAGTGAATCTCGGGTCCCTATCTGACACAATACTGATTAAGGTTAAGGAGCTCTGCTGATTTTTATGGATTCATAATATCACTATTCTATTTTAATCTATGCTTGATTCCATTCTAAGATGTATCTTCGTTCATCATCCCAATGAATTGGAAGTATAACTTAACCATTATCCCTATTTCACATGGGTTCTTGCTAGTCCTTGACAGGATAGTACTGAACCACAAGCTTGATTATACATCTCTTAGACGGCTAATCCACAACTTCGTTGGGTACTTGGAGACATCAGTGCAGCCGAGGTACGGGGCAATTAGGCCCTTCGTGGTATAGGCTAGAATCAAAGGAGCAGCGTTCTCTGATTTGGAAGATCCGACCTTGTCTGTGGCCTTTTGAGTAGGATCACCAAGGGAATGGACTACTAAAGCTTCACCCCCATTCATATTGGATGACCGCTGACCCGACGTTTGATCTGAAGCAGAGGAGACTAATGACCACTCACCTGGCACTAGTCATTTACAGCCTGCCATTGAATGAATCATCATAAGTTGAAGTAGACAGTGAGAAAAGTTGATCCAGAAAGAGGAAGCATCTCCAAAGCCTCAACCGTTCTCTCATCAATGAGTTCACACCTATCAAGTAACGTTTTATTTATTTATCTGTTTTTATGCATTTTTCACAACAACTATCATATTTTCTATCCGCTTAACTAAGATCTACAAGGTAACCATTTACTTCAATAGCTCACTTACCCAAATAGCCTACCTTTTATCTTCCATTATTAGCCAACTTTAAGCTTACGATTAACCCCTCTTGTTCTAAATTTTAGCACATTACAAGCCTTAAAGCGAAAAACAATAAATGTCCTTTATTTGGATCTTTGATTAGCTTAGGTTAGTGAATGTGTGTGTCATTCAAGTGTGGGAAAACTTGGGACATTGGTTGAGATAAAAGTGTGTATCTTATACTTTTGTTGAAAATCATGGAATTGAGTACATTGATGAGCGGATAATTTATACGCTTTTTGGCATTGTTTTTAGTATGTTTTTAGTATGTTTTAGTTAGTTTTATTATATTTTTATTAGTTTTTATTTAAAATTCACTTTTCTAGACTTTACTATGAGTTTGTGTGTTTTTCTGTGATTTCAGGTATTTTCTGGCTGAAATTGAGGGACCTGAGCAAAAATCTGATTCAGAGGCTGAAAAAGGACTGCAGATGCTGTTGGATTCTGACCTCCCTGCATTCGAAGTAAATTTTCTGGAGCTACAGAAGCCTAATTGGCGCGCTCTTAATTGCGTTGGAAAGTTGACATCCAGGGCTTTCCAGCAATATATAATAGTCTATACTTTGCCTAAGATTTGATGGCCCAAACTGGCGTTCCAAATCAGCTCAAGAATTCCCGCGTTTAACGCCGGAACTGGCACAGAAGTGGGAGTTAAACGCCCAAACTGGCACAAAAGCTGGCGTTTAACTCCAAGAAAAGTCTCTACACATAGAAGCTTCAATGCTCAGCCCAAGCACACACCAAGTTGGCCCGGAAGTGGATTTTTATGTCATTTACTCATTTCTGTAAACCCTAAGCTACTAGTTCTCTATAAATAAGACCTTTTGCTATTGTATTTTCATCTTGGTTCTTCTGGTTCCCTCTCTGGGGCCGAAGCCAATGATCACCATTATCACTTATGCATTTTCAACGGTGGAGTTTCTACACACCACAGATTAAGGTGTGGAGCTCTGCTGTACCTCAAGTATTAATGCAATTACTACTATTTTCTATTCAATTCAGCTTATTCTTGTTCTAAGATATTCATTCGCACCCAAGAACGTGATGAATGTGATGATTATGTGACGCTCATCATCATTCTCACTTATGAACGTGTACCTGACAACCACCTCTGTTTTACATGCAAACAAGGCTTGAATGTTTATCTCTTGGATTCCTTAATCAGAATCTTCGTGGTATAAGCTAGAATCCATTGGCGGCCATTCTTGAGAATCCAGAAGGTCTAAACCTTGTCTGTGGTATTCTGAGTAGGATTCAGGGATTGAATGACTGTGACAAGCTTCAAACTCGCGATTGTGGGGCATTAGTGACAGACGCAAAAGAATCACTGGATTCTATTCCGACGTGATCGAGAACCGACAGATGAATAGCCGTACTATGACAGGGCGCGTTGAACATTTTCACTGATAGGACGGGACTGTAGCCATTGACAACGGTGATGCCCAACATACAGCTTGCCATGGAAAGGAGTAAGAAGGATTGGATGAAGACAGTAGGAAAGCAGAGAGACGGAAGGGATAAAGCATCTCCATACACTTATCTGAAATTCTCACCAATGAATTACATAAGTATCTCTATCTTTATTTTATGTTTTATTTATCTTTTAATCATTAATCCTGCATAACCATTTGAATCCGCCTGACTGAGATTTACAAGATGACCATAGCTTGCTTCATGCTAACAATCTCCGTGGGATCGACCCTTACTCGCGTAAGGTTTATTACTTGGACGACCTAGTGCACTTGCTGGTTAGTTGTGCGAAGTTGTGATAAAGAGTTGAGATTGTAATTGAGCATACCATGTTGATGGCGTCATTGATGATCACAATTTCGTGCACCAAGTTTTTGGCGCCATTGCCGGGAATTGTTCGAGTTTGGACAACTGACAGTTCATCTTGTTGCTTAGATTAGGTAATTTTATTTTATGTTTAAGCTTTTTACTTTTCGAAAATTTTT
Source organism: Arachis stenosperma (assembly GCF_014773155.1). Classification (NCBI taxonomy): domain Eukaryota; kingdom Viridiplantae; phylum Streptophyta; class Magnoliopsida; order Fabales; family Fabaceae; genus Arachis; species Arachis stenosperma. The sequence goes on from NC_080378.1 coordinate 68,003,828, forward strand.
CAAAAATACAAAAATTTTTTATAAAATCTTAAAATAAAAAAAAAATGTTTTATGTTTCTTGTTTGAGTCTAGTGTCTAATTTTAAGTTTGGTGTCAATTGCATTCATCTAATTTAAAAAAAAATTGCATGCATTGTGTTCTTCATTGATCTTCAAGTTGTTCTTGATGATTTCCTTGTTCTGATCTTTAAATTCTCTTGTCTTGAGTGTTTTGTTGTTTCTCATATGCATTCTCAATCTGTTAGTGTCAATAGTATACAAACTTCTAAGTTTGGTGTCTTGTATGCATTGTTTATTTGATCTTAGTTTCATTTTGATTATTCCTCATCATTAAAAATTCAAAAAATTTTTAATTTGTGTCTTTTCAAGTCAATAATACAGAGAATTGAGGATTCAGAACATACAGTAGAGGAATTACACAGAAAAAGCTGGGCGTTCAAAACGCCCAGTGAGGAAGAAAAAATGGCGTTTAAACGCCAGCCAGGGTACCTGGCTGGGCGTTTAACGCCCAAAGGGGTAGCATTTTGGGCGTTAAATGCCAGAATGGATACCATTCCAGGCGTTTAACGCCAGGATGGCACAAGAGGGAAGATTTTGTTTTTAATTCAAATTTTTTTCAAGTTTTCAGAATTTTTCAAAATCAAATTTTTTTCAAATCATATCTCTTCAATCATATATTTTCAAAATCAATTTCTTTCCATTTTTCAAAAATACTTGCTAATAATTAATGATTTGATTCAAACATTTCAAGTATGTTGCCTTTTCTGTTGAGAAAGGTTTAATGTCTGAATCATATTTTTTAAAATTTCTTGTTAGCTAAGTCATTAATTTTAAAAGTCAAATCTTTTTAAACTGTTTTTCAATCATATCTTTTCAATCATATCTTCTTAATCACATCTTTTTCAAAATAATTTTTAATCAGATTTTTTTTATTTCTAATTTTAAAATCTTTTTCAAAAATCACTTTATTTCTTTCCCAACTTTGATTTTCGAAAATCATTCTTCAGTTTTTCAAAATTTCTTCAAAATCTTTTACTTTAATTTCAAAAATTCTTCCCCTCTTCTCACATCCTTCTATTTATGGACTAACACTCCTCCTCAATGCACAATTCGAACTCTATCCCTCTTGATAAGTTTGAATTCTTCTACCTCCTCCTTCTATTCTTTTTTTCCTCTGACACCTCAAGCAATCTCTATACTATGACATAGAGGATTCTATAATTTCTTGTTCTCTTCTCTTTCATATGAGCAGGAGCAAAGACAAAAGCATTCTTGTTGAGGCTGATCCTGAACCTGAAAGGACCTTAAAGCGAAAGGTAAGAGAAGCTAAAGCACAACTCTCTGGAGAGGACCTAACAGAACTCTTCAAACAAAAAGAAGACATGGCAGCCGAAAACAACAACAATGCCAACAATGCAAGGAAGGTTGATGAGCGGATAATTTATACGCTTTTTGGCATTATTTTTAGTATGTTTTTGGTATCTTTTAGTTAGTTTTTATTATATTTTTATTAGTTTTTAGTTAAAATTCACTTTTCTGGACTTTACTATGAGTTTGTGTGTTTTTCTGTGATTTCAGGTATTTTCTGACTGAAATTGAAGGTTCTGAGCAAAAATCTGATCCAGAGACTGAAAAGGACTACAGATGCTGTTGGATTCTGACCTCCCTGCACTCGAAGTGGATTTTCTGGAGCTACAGAAGCCCAATTGGCGCGCTCTCAACGGCATTGGAAAGTAGACATCCTGGGCTTTCCAGCAATATATAATAGTCCATACTTTGCCCAAGATTTGATGGCCCAAACTGGCGCTCAAAGTCACCTACAGAAATTCCAGTGTTAAACGCCGGAACTGGCATAAAACTTGGAGTTAAACGCCCAAACTGGCATGAAAGCTGGCGTTTAACTCCAGAAAAGGTCTCTACACGAAAATGCTTCATTGCTCAGCCCAAGCACACACCAAGTGGGCCCGGAAGTGGATTTTTCTGTAATTTACTCATTTCTGTAAACCTTAGGATACTAGTTTACTATTAATAGGATCTTTTGACATTGTATCCGCACCTTATGACCTCATAACATTTTAGACGTTTCATTGTGTACCTTCCACAGCATGAGCCTCTAAACCCCATGGTTGGGGGTGAGGAGCTCTGCTGTGTCTTGATGGATTAATGCAATTACTACTGTTTCTTATTCAATCATGCTTGCTTCCATTCTAAGATATCACTTGTTCTTAACCCGGATGAATGTGATGATCCGTGACACTCATCATATTCTCAACTATGAACGTGTGACTGACAACCACCTCCGTTCTATCTTAGATTAAGTAGATATCTCTTGGGTTCTTTAATCGGAATCTTCGTGGTATAAGCTAGAACTGATGGCGGCATTCAAGAGAATCCGGAAGGTCTAAACCTTGTCTGTGGTATTCTGAGTAGGATTCAATGACTGGATGACTGTGACGTGCTTCAAACTCCTGAAGGCGGGGCGTTAGTGACAGACGCAAAAGAATCACTGGATTCTATTCCGGCCTGATTGAGAATCGACAGATGATTAGCCTATGCTGTGACAGAGCATCAGGGACGTATTTTCACTGAGAGGATGGGAGGTAGCCACTGACAATGGTGAAACCCTACATACAGCTTGCCATGGAAGGAGCCTTGCGTGTTTGATGAAGAAGACAGTAGAAAAGCAGAGATTCGGAAGATGGAGCATCTCCAAAGCCTCAGCCTATTCTCCATTACTGCAAAACAAGTACCTTTTTCATGTTCTTTTGCTTTTTACAATCAATCCTGATAATTTCTGATATCCTGACTAAGATTTACAAGATAACCATAGCTTGCTTCAAGCCGACAATCTCCGTGGGATCGACCCTTGCTCACGCAAGGTATTACTTGGACGACCCAGTGCACTTGCTGGTTAGTTGTGCGGGATTGCAAAAGTGTTATTGCAATTTTGTGCACCAAGTTTTTGGCGCCGTTGCCGGGGATTGTTTGAGCTTGGACAACTGACGGCTTATCTTGTTGCTTAGATTAGGACTGTTTTATTTTTGTTGGTTTAGAGTCTTTTAGTTGAGTCTAGTTTCATATTTTAAGTTTGGTGTCAATTGCATGCTTTTGTTTTTTTTTTCTTTTAATTTTCGAATTTTGCATGTTCTTAGTCCCTTTTTGGTTTATAAAAATTCTAAGTTTGGTGTCCTCTTTGTGTTTCCCTTAAAAATTTTCGAAAACTGTGTGTTTGATTTTCTAAAAATTTTAAGTTTGGTGTCTTTTTGTGTTCTTCTCTTTCCTCTTTTCAAAAATCAAATCTTTTTCATAAAAATTTTTCAATCATATCTTTTTAATTGCTGTTTTCAAAATCTTTTCTTTTACTAATTGATTCAGTTCTCAATTTGCTTTAATTTCATTTCCCTTTTTGATTTTCGAATTTTTTTATTTTATTTTATTTCATTTTAATTTTTTTCGGATATTTCAAAAAAAAAATTTAAAAATAAACAAAATTCAACTCTTTGCAATTATTATCATTTCCCTTTTGTCCATCATGGACTTAAGTGGAATTAATCAGTCCAAAAGGACTCTGGGGTCTTATGCTAACCCCATTACAGCTGCATATGGGAGTAGCATCTGTATACCCCCCATCAAAGCTAGCAGCTTTGAGCTAAACCCTCAACTCATTATCATAGTGCAGCAAAATTGCCAGTATTCTGGTCTTCCACAGGAAGAACCTACTGAGTTTCTGGCACACTTCTTACAAATTGCTGACACAGTACATGATAAAGAGGTAGATCAGGATGTCTACAGACTGTTACTGTTTTCATTTGCTGTAAAAGATCAAGCTAAAAGGTGGTTAAATAATCAACCTACAGCAAGCATAAAGACATGGAAACAGTTGTCAGATAAATTCCTGAATCATTTTACCCTCCAAAGAGGATGACACAGCTAAGGCTGGACATCCAAGGCTTTAAACAAGAGGATAATGAATCCCTTTACAATGCCTGGGAGAGGTATAGAGGTATGCTAAGGAAATGTCCCTCTGAAATGTTTTCAGAGTGGGTACAGTTAGACATTTCTACTATGGGCTTACAGAAAAAGCTCAGATGTCTTTAGACCACTCAGCTGGTGGATCTATACACATGAGGAAGACAATTGAAGAAGCTCAAGAGCTTATAGACACTGTTGCTAGAAACCAATACTTATATTCTAGCAACGAGTTCGTTCCAAAAGAGGAAGTCATGGCATTAGTCACTGATCCTAATCCTCAAGAACAGATGAATGAGCTTAATCAACAATTGCTCCTGATGACAGAACAGTTAGCAGAATTTAAAGAGATGCTCCATGAAACTAAAGTTGCTAATAAGAGCATAGAACTACAGTTGAATCAAGCAAAACAGCAAATATCTAAACAAATAACAGAGGAGTGTCAAGCAGTTCAATTGAGGAGTGGGAAGACCTTGAATAACACTGCTCAAAAGAGCAAAAAGCCAAACAAGGAACAATTGACAGAGGACAACCAAACCACTGTTCAAAATCCCTCTGAGGACAGTAAGAGCCCAGAGAGGAATATTGGCGTTCAAACGCCAGAAAGGGAAGGAAAGTTGGCGTTAAACGCCCATTCCTTGCCCAGTTCTGGCGTTCAAACGCCAGAAAAGGGGAAGAAGTTGGCGTTTAACGCCCAATCTTCACCCATTCCTGGCGTCCAAACGCCCAAGGAGGATCAGGCACCTGAGAGTGCTGATAATTATCCCTCTAACAAGGCTTCTTCAACCACTTCTGTAAGGAATAAACCTGCAGCATCTAAGGTTGAGGAATATCAAGCCAAGATGCCTTATCCTCAGAAACTCTGCAAAGCGGAACAGGATAAGCAATTTGCCCGCTTTGCAGACTATCTAAGGACTCTTGAAATAAAGATTCCGTTTGCAGAGGCACTTGAGCAAATACCTTCTTATGCTAAGTTCATGAAAGAGATCTTAAGTCATAAGAAGGATTGGAGAGAAACTGAAAAAGTGTTTCTCACTGAAGAATGCAGTGTAGTCATTCTGAAAAGCTTACCAGAAAAGCTTCAAGATCCTGGAAGCTTTATGATACCATGCACACTAGAAGGTGTTTGCACCAAGACAGCTCTATGTGATCTTGGAGCAAGCATCAATCTAATACCTGCATCCACTATCAGAAAGCTTGGGTTGGCTGGAGAAGTCAAACCAACTAGGATATGCCTCCAACTTGCTGATGGCTCCATTAAACACCCATCAGGCATAATAGAGGACATGATTGTCAAGGTGGGGCCATTTGCCTTTCCAACTGACTTTGTGGTGCTGGAAATGGAGGAGCACAAAAGTGCAACTCTCATTCTAGGAAGACCTTTCCTAGCAACTGGACGAACTCTCATTGATGTACACAAAGGGGAAGTAACCCTGAGAGTCAATGAGGATGAGTTCAAGTTGAATGCTGTGAAAGCTATGCAGCATCCAGACACACCAGATGACTGCATGGACGTTGACATTATTGATTCTCTTGTAGAAGAAATCAATATGACTGAAAGCCTAGAATCAGAGCTTGAGGACATCTTCAAAGATGCTCAACCTGATCAAGAAGAACTAGAGGAAGTAAAGGAATTTTCGAAAATTCCTCAGGAGGAGGATAAACCACCCAAACCTGAACTCAAACCTCTACCACCATCTCTGAAATATGCATTTCTAGGAGAGGGTGACACTTTTCCAGTGATTATAAACTCTGCTTTAGATCCACAGGAAGAGGAAGCACTGATTCAAGTGCTAAGGACGCACAAGACAGCTCTTGGGTGGTCCATAAGTGATCTTAAGGGCATTAGCCCAGCTAGATGCATGCACAAGATCTTATTGGAGGATAACGCCAAAGCAGTGGTCCAACCACAGAGGCGGCTAAATCCAGCCATGAAGGAGGTGGTGCAGAAAGAGGTCACTAAATTATTAGAGGCTGGGATTATTTATCCTATCTCTGATAGCCCCTGGGTGAGCCCTGTCCAAGTTGTTCCCAAAAAGGGAGGCATGACAGTGGTTCATAATGAAAAAAATGAACTGGTTCCTACAAGGACAGTCACAGGGTGGCGTATGTGTATTGACTACAGAAGGCTCAATACAGCCACCAGAAAGGATCATTTTCCTTTACCATTCATAGACCAAATGCTAGAAAGACTAGCTGGTCATGACTATTACTGCTTTTTGGATGGCTATTCAGGCTACAACCAGATTGCAGTAGATCCCCAAGACCAAGAGAAAACAGCATTTACTTGCCCTTCTGGCGTGTTTGCCTATAGGAGAATGCCTTTTGGTCTGTGCAATGCACCTGCAACCTTTCAGAGGTGCATGCTCTCTATCTTCTCAGATATGGTAGAGAAATTTCTGGAAGTCTTCATGGATGACTTTTCAGTATATGGAGACTCATTCAGCTCCTGTCTTAACCACCTATCACTTGTCCTAAAAAGATGCCAAGAGACTAACCTGGTTTTAAACTGGGAGAAATGTCACTTTATGGTGACTGAAGGAATTGTCCTTGGGCACAAAATTTCAAGCAGGGGAATAGAGGTGGATAAGGCAAAGGTAGAGGTAATTGAAAAATTACCACCACCTGCCAATGTTAAGGCAATCAGAAGCTTTCTTGGGCATGCAGGATTCTACAGAAGGTTTATAAAGGATTTTTCAAAAATTGCCAAACCTTTGAGTAATCTGCTAGCTGCTGACACTCCATTTATCTTTGATAATGAGTGTCTGCAGGCATTTGAGACCCTGAAAGCTAAGCTGGTCACAGCACCAGTTATCTCTGCACCAGATTGGACATTGCCATTTGAATTAATGTGTGATGCCAGTGATCATGCCATTGGTGCAGTGTTGGGACAGAGGCATAACAAGCTCTTGCACGTCATTTATTATGCCAGCCGTGTTCTAAATGACGCGCAAAAGAACTACACAACCACAGAGAAAGAGTTACTTGCAGTGGTTTACGCCATTGACAAGTTTAGATCTTACCTAGTGGGATCAAAGGTGATTGTGTACACTGACCATGCTGCTCTTAAATACTTACTCACAAAGCAGGATTCAAAACCCAGGCTTATCAGATGGGTGTTGCTTCTGCAAGAGTTTGATATAGAAATAAGAGACAGAAAAGGGACAGAAAATCAAGTAGCTGATCATCTGTCCCGAATAGAACCAGTAGCTGGGGCGTCCCTCCCTTCTACTGAGATCTCTGAGACTTTCCCAGATGAGCAACTCTTTGCCATTCAGGAAGCTCCATGGTTTACAGATATTGCAAATTATAAAGCTGTGAGGTTCATACCCAAGGAGTACAGCAATGTGCAAAGAAAGAAATTAATTTCAGATGCCAAGTACTACCTCTGGGATGAACCATACCTCTTTAAGAGATGTGCTGACGGAGTGATCCGCAGATGTGTACCCAGAGAAGAAGCACAAAAGATCCTATGGCATTGCCATGGATCACATTATGGAGGACATTTTGGAAGTGAGCGAACAGCCACTAAAGTCCTCCAGTGTGGATTCTACTGGCCTACTCTCTATAAAGATTCCCGAGAGTTTGTGCGTAATTGTGACAGTTGCCAAAGAGCTGGTAACCTGCCTCACGGATATGCCATGCCTCAACAAGGGATATTAGAGATAGAATTGTTTGATGTATGGGGAATTGACTTCATGGGGCCATTCCCACCATCATACTCAAACACTTACATTCTGGTGGCAGTGGACTATGTATCTAAGTGGGTAGAAGCAATTGCTACACCCACTAATGATACTAAGACCGTGCTGAAATTCCTCCAGAAAAACATTTTCAGCAGGTTTGGTGTTCCCAGAGTGCTAATCAGTGACGGGGGCACTCATTTCTGCAATAAACAGCTATACTCTGCTATGGTCAGATATGGAATTAGCCATAAAGTGGCAACTCCATATCATCCACAGACAAATGGGCAAGCTGAAGTCTCTAACAGAGAGCTAAAAAGAATCCTAGAACGGACTGTGATGGCTCGGAGAAAGGATTGGGCAAAGAGCTTGGATGATGCTCTGTGGGCATACAGAACAGCATTCAAGACTCCTATAGGCACCTCTCCATACCAACTGGTGTATGGGAAGGCCTGTCATTTGCCTGTGGAACTGGAACATAAAGCCTACTGGGCAACCAGATTCCTAAACATGGATGCTCAGTTAGCTGGTGAGAAAAGACTGCTCCAGCTAAATGAGCTAGAGGAGTTCAGACTCAATGCCTTTGAAAATGCAAAAATTTATAAGGAAAAGGCAAAGAAGTGGCATGACAAGAGATTGTCAACCAGAGTCTTTGAGCCAGGACAAAGAGTTCTGCTCTTCAACTCCAGGCTCAAATTGTTTCCAGGAAAACTCAAATCCCGGTGGAGGGGTCCGTATGTGATTACAGGAGTATCACCATATGGATATGTTGAGCTTCAGGATATTGATTCTGACAAGAAGTTCATTGTTAATGGACAGAGAATCAAGCACTATCTTGAAAGCAATTTTGAGCAGGAATGCTCAAGACTGAGACTTGAGTGATTCTTAGCAGAAGTCCAGCTAAAAGACAGTAAAGAAGCGCTTGCTGGGAGGCAACCCAGTCATTAGGAAGGTATATGATTAGTTCTTACAGAGGCAAGTATCAAAAATGAAGGAATTCACAGAGTTACAGAAGGATTCAGCTCAAAAAGCAGAGAAAATGAGCTTACTGGCGAAAAAACGCCAGGAATGGTGCCATTTTGGGCGTTAAACGCCAGAATGGGCACCATTCTGGGCGTTTAACGCCAGGTGTGCAGCATCCTGGGCGTTTTGAAAAAACGCCCAGTGACAAAGGATTTCTGGCGTTTAACGCCAGCCAGGGCACCTGGCTGGGCGTTAAACGCCCAAAAAGGGTAGCAAATGGGCGTTAAACGCCAGAATGGGTGCCATTCTGGGCGTTTAACGCCAGAAAGGTGGGGGGACCACATTTTTGTTTTCAACTCAATTTTTTTCAAACTTTCCTCTTTTTAACCATACTCTTCTACATAAATGCACTTCAACCTTTCATCATTCACTTTCAAATCTCCACAAATCAAAACCATTCTTCAAATCTATTTCAAATTAATCCCAAATCTTCTTCAAAAACTCACCCTTTTCTCAATTTCTCTCCATATCTTCTCAAATTTTCTTTCAAATTCTTATTTTTTTTCGAAATCTCTTCTCCCTCCCCTTATAAATCCACGTTTGGAACCCCCTTTACCCACACCATTCGAATTTCCTCCTTCTCTCTCTCTCTTCTTTCTTTTCTTTTGCTTGAGGACAAGCAAACCTCTAAGTTTGGTGTGCTTTTCCGTGATCACTAAGCCAAGATTCATCAATATCATGGCTCCTAAAGGAAAACAAACCAATTTAAGAGGCAAGAAAGAGAATAATCCAAAGAATCTTTGGAATCAAGAGAAGTTCTTAACTAAAGAACATGAAGACCATTATCACAAAATAATGGGTCTGAGGTCAGTGATCCCGGAAGTTAAATTTGATCTGAAAGAAGATGAATATCCGGGGATCCAAGAGCAAATTCAAAACAGAGGATGGGAAGTTCTAACCAATCCTGAGACAAAGGTTGGAAGGAACATGGTTCAGGAATTCTACTCAAATCTGTGGCTGACAGATAAGCAGAGAATGACTGGAACCGCTTACCATACCTACAGAACTATGGTCAGAGGGAAAGTTATGTACTTTCATCTGGACAAAATAAGAGAAATCTTCAAGTTACCTCAACTGCAAGATGATCCTGACTCCTTTAATAGGAGGATGGTGAGAGTAGATAAAGGGTTGGATCAAGTTCTAGAGGACATATGCCTCCCTGGAACTAAGTGGATAACCAATTCTAAGGGTGTCCCAAACCAACTCAAGAGGGGAGACCTCAAACCAATTGCAAGAGGTTGGCTAGACTTTATTGGGCATTCCATATTGCCCACTAGCAACCGTTCTGAGGTCACCATCAAGAGAGCAGTGATGATTCATTGCATTATGCTTGGAAGAGAAGTGGAGGTGCATCATGTGATTGCTTGTGAGATCTACACAATTGCAAATAAGAATTCCACTGAAGCCAAATTGGCTTACCCAAGCTTGATCTCCTTGCTCTGTAAAGAGGCTGGGGTGAAGATGGAAGCAGATGAATTCATACCCATTGAACATCCAATCACCAAGAAGTCAATGGAAGGAACAAGAGAAGCAGGGGCGTGAACTCCAAGAGATGAAACGCCAAAAGCTCTCCTCTCAAGCTGAGGGAGCATCCACTTCTCAAAATCAAGGTTGTTGAGTCCTAACTCTGTGAAAACCCCTATCATTAGGAGCCTATTCTTTTTCGTTTTTTTTATTTTGTTTTTTTTTTTATTTTTAGTTTCATCTTATATTTAATTTCTGAGTCATTTTCTTAATTCATAATTAATAAAATTTAAGTTTATGCCTTAAAGCTATGAATGTCCTATGAATCCATCACCTCTCTTAAAAGAAAAATGCTTTAATCACAAAAGAACAAGAAGTACAGGATTTCGAAATTTATCTCTGAAACTAGTTGAATTAGTTTGATGTGGTGACAATACTTTTTGTTTTCTGAATGAATGCTTGAACAGTGCATATGTCTTTTGAACTTGTTGCTTTGAGAATGTTAAAATTGTTGGCTCTTGAAAGAATGAGGAAAAAGAGAACTGTTATTGAGGATCTGAAAAATCATCAAATTGATTCTTGAAGCAAGAAAAAGCAGTGAAAAAAAAAATTTCGAAAAAAAAAAGAGAAAAAGAAAGAAATAAAGTTGTGATCCAAAGCAATAAGAGTGTGCTTAAGAACCCTGGACACCTCTAATTAGGGACTTTAGCAAAGCTAAGTCACAATCTAAAAAGGTTCACCCAATTATGTGTCTGTGGCATGAATGTATCCGGTGGTAATACTAGAAGACAGAGTGCTTTGAGCCACAGCCAAGACTCATACACTAGCTATGTTCAAGAATCATTATACTTAACTAGGAGAATCAATAACACTATCTGAGTTCTGAGTTCTCATAGATGCCAATCATTCTGAACTTCAAAGGATAGAGTGAGATGCCAAAACTGTTCGGAGGCAAAAAGCTACTAGTCCCGCTCATCTAATTGGAGCTATGTTTCTTTGATATTTTGGGATCTATAGTATATTCTCTTCTTTTTATCCTATTTTGATTTTCAGTTGCTTGGGGACAAGCAACAATTTAAGTTTGGTGTTGTGATGAGCGGATAATTTATACGCTTTTTGGCATTATTTTTAGTATGTTTTTGGTATCTTTTAGTTAGTTTTTATTATATTTTTATTAGTTTTTAGTTAAAATTCACTTTTCTGGACTTTACTATGAGTTTGTGTGTTTTTCTGTGATTTCAGGTATTTTCTGACTGAAATTGAAGGTTCTGAGCAAAAATCTGATCCAGAGACTGAAAAGGACTACAGATGCTGTTGGATTCTGACCTCCCTGCACTCGAACTGGATTTTCTGGAGCTACAGAAGCCCAATTGGTGCGCTCTCAACGGCATTGGAAAGTAGACATCCTGGGCTTTCCAGAAATATATAATAGTCCAAACTTTGCCCAAGATTTGATGGCCCAAACTGGCGCTCAAAGTCACCTACAGAAATTCCAGCGTTAAACGCCGGAACTGGCATAAAACTTGGAGTTAAACGCCCAAACTGGCATGAAAGCTGGCGTTTAACTCCAGAAAAGGTCTCTACACGAAAATTCTTCATTGCTCAGCCCAAGCACACACCAAGTGGGCCCGGAAGTGGATTTTTCTGTAATTTACTCATTTCTGTAAACCTTAGGATACTAGTTTACTATTAATAGGATCTTTTGACATTGTATCCGCACCTTATGACCTCATAACATTTTAGACGTTTCATTGTGTACCTTCCACAGCATGAGCCTCTAAACCCCATGGTTGGGGGTGAGGAGCTCTGCTGTGTCTTGATGGATTAATGCAATTACTACTGTTTCTTATTCAATCATGCTTGCTTCCATTCTAAGATATCACTTGTTCTTAACCCGGATGAATGTGATGATCCGTGACACTCATCATATTCTCAACTATGAACGTGTGACTAACAACCACCTCCGTTCTATCTTAGATTAAGTAGATATCTCTTGGGTTCTTTAATCGGAATCTTCGTGGTATAAGCTAGAACTGATGGCGGCATTCAAGAGAATCCGGAAGGTCTAAACCTTGTCTGTGGTATTCTGAGTAGGATTCAATGACTGGATGACTGTGACGTGCTTCAAACTCCTGAAGGCGGGGCGTTAGTGACAGACACAAAAGAATCACTGGATTCTATTCCGGCCTGATTGAGAACCGACAGATGATTAGCCTATGCTGTGACAGAGTATCAGGGACGTATTTTCACTGAGAGGATGGGAGGTAGCCACTAACAATGGTGAAACCCTACATACAGCTTGCCATGGAAGGAGCCTTGCGTGTTTGATGAAGAAGACAGTAGGAAAGCAGAGATTCGGAAGATGGAGCATCTCCAAAGCCTCAGCCTATTCTCCATTACTGCAAAACAAGTACCTTTTTCATGTTCTTTTGCTTTTTACAATCAATCCTGATAATTTCTGATATCCTGACTAAGATTTACAAGATAACCATAGCTTGCTTCAAGCCGACAATCTCCGTGGGATCGACCCTTGCTCACGCAAGGTATTACTTGGACGACCCAGTGCACTTGCTGGTTAGTTGTGCGGGATTGCAAAAGTGTTATTGCAATTTCGTGCACCAAAGGTGCTGGGTGACTTTACTGCACCTATTCCCGACTTCTATGGGAGAAGCATCTCTATCCCTGCCATTGGAGCAAACAACTTTGAGCTTAAGCCTCAATTAGTTTCTCTAATACAACAGAATTGCAAGTTCCATGGACTTCCATTGGAAGATCCTCATCAGTTTTTAGCTAAATTCTTGAAAATCTGTGACACTGTCAAGACCAATGGGGTTGATCCTGAGGTCTACAGACTTATGCTATTCCCTTTTGCTGTAAGAGACAGAGCTAGAATATGGTTGGACTCAAAACCTAAAGAAAGCCTGAACTCTTGGGAAAAGCTAGTCAATGCCTTCTTGGCAAAGTTCTTTCCACCTCAAAAATTGAGTAAGCTTAGAGTGGAAGTCCAAACCTTCAGACAGAAGGATGGAGAATCCCTCTATGAAGCTTGGAAAAGATACAAACCATTAATCAGAAAGTGCCCCTCTGACATGCTTTCTGAATGGAGCATCATAGGTATTTTCTATGATGGTCTGTCTGAACTGTCCAAGATGTCTTTGGATAGCTCTGCTGAAGGATCTCTTCATCTAAAGAAGACGCCTACAGAAGCTCAAGAGCTCATTGAGATGGTTACAAATAACCAATTCATGTACACTTCTGAAAGGAATCCTGTGAACAATGGGACAAATCAGAAGAAAGGAGTTCTTAAGATTGATACTCTGAATGCCATACTGGCTCAGAATAAAATATTGACTCAGCAAGTCAATTTGATTTCTCAAAGTCTGTCTGGATTGCAAAATGTACCAGGCAGTACTAAGGACGCTTCATCTGAAGAAGAAGCTTATGATCCTGAGAATCCTTCAATGGAAGAGGTGAATTACATGGGAGAACACTATGGAAACACCTATAATTCTTCATGGAGAAATCATCCAAATCTCTCATGGAAGGATCAACAGAGACCTCAACAAGGTTTCAATAATAATAATGGTGGAAGAAACAGGTTTAGCAATGGCAAGCCTTTTCCATCATCTTCTCAGCAACAGACAGAGAATTCTAAGCAGAACCACTCTGACTTAGCAACCATGGTCTCTGATCTAATCAAAACCACTCAAAGTTTCATGACTGAAACAAGGTCCTCCATTAGGAATTTGGAGGCACAAGTGGGTCAGCTGAGCAAGAAAATTACTGAACTCCCTCCTAGTACTCTTCCAAGCAATACAGAAGAGAATTCAAAAGGAGAATGCAAGGCCATTAACATGATCAACATGGCCGAACTAGGAGAGGAGGAAGAGGCAGTGAACGCCACTGAGGAAGACCTCAATGGACGTCCACTGGCCTCCAATGAGTTCCCTAATGAGGAACCATGGGAATCTGAGGCTCAAACTAAGACCATAGAGATTTCATTGGATTTACTTCTGCCATTCATGAGCTCTGATGAGTATTCCTCCTCTGAAGAGGATGAGTATGTCACTGAAGAGCAAGTTGCTAAATATCTTGGAGCAATCATGAAGCTAAATGACAAGTTATTTGGTAATGAGACTTGGGAGAACGAACCTCCTTTGCTCACCAAAGAACTGGATGACTTGTCTAGGCAGAAATTACCTCAAAAGAGACAAGATCCTAGAAAGTTTTCAATACCTTGTACCATAGGCACCATGACTTTCGAGAAGGCTCTGTGTGACCTAGGGTCAAGCATAAACCTCATGCCTCTCTCTGTAATGGAGAAGCTAGGGATCTTTGAGGTACAAGCTGTAAGAATCTCACTAGAGATGGCAGACAATTCAAGAAAACAAGCTTATGGACTTGTAGAGGATGTTCTGGTAAAGATTGAAGACCATTACATCCCTGCTGATTTCATAGTCCTAGAGACTGGGAAGTGCATGGATGAATCCATCATCCTTGGCAGACCCTTCCTAGCCACAGCAAAGGCTGTGATTGATGTTGACAGAGGAGAATTGATCATTCAAGTGAATGAAGAATCCTTTGTATTTAAGGCTCAAGGATATCCCTCTATAACCATGGAGAGGAAGTATGAAGAGCTTCTCTCAAAACAGAGTCAAACAGAGCCCCCACAGTCAAACTCTAAGTTTGGTGTTGGAAGGCAACAACCAAATTCTAAGTTTGGTGTTGAACCCCCACATTCAAACTCTAAATTTGGTGTTGGGATGTTCCAACATTGCTCTGAACATCTGTGAGGCTCCATGAGAGCCCACTGTCAAGCTACTGACATTAAAGAAGCGCTTGTTGGGAGGCAACCCAATGTTATATTTCTCTATTTTCCTTTGTTATTTTATGTTATCTGTAAGTTGATGATCATGTGAAGTCACAAAATCAATTGAAAAAGCAAAAACAGAATGAAAAAAATAGAAAGAAAAATAGCACACCTTGGAGGAAAACTTGCTGGCGTTTAAACGCCAGTGAAGATAGCATAATGGGCGTTTAACGCCTAGTCTGGCACCATTCTGGGCGTTTAACGCCAGAAAGAGGCACCAGACTGGCGTTTAACGCCAGGAATGGGCAAGCAGCTGGTGTTAAATGCCAGAAAAGGGCAGCAGCCCGGTGTTTAACGCCAGGATTGGCAGAAAGGATGTTTTGCACACTACTTGGTGCAGGGATGAGCTATCCTTGACACCTCAGGATCTGTGGACCCCACAGGAACCCCACCTATCCCACCATCCAAATTCAAACCACCTTCCCTCCCAAACCCACCCATACATGACCGAACCCTACCCCTCTCCCCACCCCTATATAAACCCATCTTCACCCCTTCATTTTCACACATCATACACACTACTTCTCTCCCTTGACCAAAACACAAAGCCCCCCTCCATCTCCTCTATTTCTTCTTCTTCTACTCTCTTTTTTCTTCTTTTGCTCGAGGACGAGCAAACCTTCTAAGTTTGGTGTGGTAAAAAAGTTACTTTTTGTTTTTCCATAACCATTTATGGCACCTAAGGCCGGAGAAACCTCTAGAAAGAGAAAAGGGAAGGCAAAAGCTTCCACCTCTGAGTAATGGAAGATAGAGAGATTCATCTCAAGGGTGCATCAAGACCACTTCTATGAAGTTGTGGCCATGAAGAAGGTGATCCCCGAGGTCCCTTTCAAACTCAAAAAGAGTGAATATCTGGAGATCCGACATGAGATCCAAAGAAGAGGTTAGGAAGTTCTTACCAACCCCATTCAACAAGTCGGAATCTTAATGGTTCAAGAATTCTATGCCAATGCATGGATCACCAAGAACCATGATCAAAGTGTGAACCCGGACCCAAAGAATTGGCTTACAATGGTTCGAGGGAAATGCTTAGATTTTAGTCCGGAAAATGTATGGTTGGCATTCAACTTGCCCATGATGCAAGGAGATGAACACCCCTACACTAGAAGGGTCAACTTTGATCAAAGGTTGGACCAAGTCCTCATAGACATTTGTGAAGAGGGCGCTCAATGGAAGAGAGATTCAAGAGGGAAGCCAGTTCAACTGAGAAGGCATGACCTCAAGCCCGTGGCTAGGGGATGGTTGGAGTTTATCCAACGCTCAATCATTCCCACTAGCAACCGGTCTGAAGTTACTATAGACCGGGCTATCATGATTCATAGCATCATGATTGGAGAGGAAGTAGAAGTTCATGAGGTTATATCCCAAGAACTTTATAAGGTGGCGGACAAGTCCTCTACCTTGGCAAGGTTAGCCTTCCCTCATCTCATTTGTCACCTCTGTAATTCAGTTGGAATTAACATAGAGGGAGACATCCTCATTGATGAGGACAAGCCCATCACTAAGAAGAGGATGGAGCAAACAAGAGATCCCACTCATGGACATGAGGAGATTCCTCATCATGAAATCCCTGAGATGCCTCAAGGGATGCACTTTCCTCCACAAAACTATTGGGAGCAAATCAACACCTCCCTAGGAGAATTGAGTTCCAACATGGGACAACTAAGGGTGGAGCACCAAGAACATTCCATCCTCCTCCATGAAATTAGAGAAGACCAAAGAATCATGAGAGAGGAGCAACAAAGGCAAGGAAGAGACATTGAGGAGCTCAAGCACTCCATAAGATCTTCAAGAGGAAGAACAAGCCGCCATCACTAAGGTGGACCCGTTCTTTAATCTCCTTGTTCTTTATTCTTCTGTTTTTCAAATTTTTATGCTTATGTTTATCTATGTTTATGTCTTATGATCATTAGTGTCTTAGTATCTATGCCTTAAAGTTATGAATGTCCTATGAATCCATCACCTTTCTTAAATGAAAAATGTTTTAATTACAAAAGAACAAGAAGTACATGATTTCGAATTCATCTTTGAAACTGGTTTAGTTATTTGATATGGTGACAATACTTTTTATTTTCTGAATGTATGCTTGAACAGTGCATATGTCTTTTGAATTTGTTGTTCATGAATGTTAAAATTGTTGGCTCTTGAAAGAATGATGAAAAAGGAGACATGTTATTGAGGATCTGAAAAATCATAAAAATGATTCTTGAAGCAAGAAAAAGCAGTGAATTCAAAAAAAAAAGCAAGCAGAAAAAGCCAATAGCCCTTTAAACCAAAAGGCAAGGGTAATAAAAAGGATCCAAGGCTTTGAGCATCAGTGGATAGGAGGGCCTACAGGAATAATATCCTGGCCTAAGCGGCTAAACCAAGCTGTCCCTAACCATGTGCTTGTGGCGTGAAGGTGTCAAGTGAAAACTTGAGACTGAGCGGTTAAAGTCATGATCCAAGGCAAAAAGAGTGTGCTTAAGAACCCTGGACACCTCTAATTGGGGACTCTAGCAAAGCTGAGTCACAATCTGAAAAGGTTCACCCAGTTATGTGTCTGTGGCATGTATCCGGTGGTAATACTGGAAAACAGAGTGCTTTGGGCCACGGCCAAGACTCATAAAGTAGCTGTGTTCAAGAATCAACATACTTAACTAGGAGAATCAATAACACTATCTGAATTCCGAGTTCCTATAGATGCCAATCATTCTAAACTTCAAAGGATAAAGTGAGATGCCAAAACTGTTCAGAGGCAAAAAGCTACTAGTCCCGCTCATCTAATTGGAGCTAAGTTTCATTGATAATTTGGAGTCCATAGTATATTCTCTTCTTTTTATCCTATTTGATTTTCAGTTGCTTGGGGACAAGCAACAATTTAAGTTTGGTATTGTGATGAGCAGATAATTTATACGCTTTCTGGCATTGTTTTTAGTATGTTTTTAGTATGTTTTAGTTAGTTTTTATTATATTTTTATTAGTTTTTATTTAAAATTTACTTTTCTGGACTTTACTATGAGTTTGTGTGTTTTTCTGTGATTTCAGGTATTTTCTGGCTGAAATTGAGGGACCTGAGCAAAAATCTGATTCAGAGGCTGAAAAAGGACTGCAGATGCTGTTGGATTCTGACCTCTCTACATTCAAAGTGGATTTTCTGGAGTTACAAAAGCCCAATTGGTGCGCTCTCAATTTCGTTGGAAACTAGACATTCAGGGCTTTCCAGAAATATATAATAGTTCATACTTTGCCCAAGATTTGATGGCCCAAACCGGCGTTCCAAATCAGCTCAAGAATTCCCGGCGTTTAACGCCGGAACTGGCACAGAAGTGGGAGTTAAACGCCCAAACTGGCACAAAAGCTGGCATTTAACTCCAAGAAAAGTCTCTACACATAGAAGCTTCAATGCTCAGCCCAAGCACACACCAAGTGGGCCCGTAAGTGGATTTTTATGTCATTTACTCATTTCTGTAAACCCTAAGCTACTAGTTCTCTATAAATAAGACCTTTTGCTATTGTATTTTCATCTTGGTTCTTCTGGTTCCCTCTCTGGGCCGAAGCCAATGATCACCATTATCACTTATGTATTTTCAATGGTGGAGTTTCTACACACCACAGATTAAGGTGTGGAGCTCTGCTGTACCTCGAGTATTAATGCAATTACTACTATTTTCTATTCAATTCAGCTTATTCTTGTTCTAAGATATTCATTCGCACCCAAGAACATGATGAATGTGATGATTATGTGACGCTCATCATCATTCTCACTTATGAACGCATGCCTGACAACCACCTCCGTTTTACATGCAAACAAGGCTTGAATGTTTATCTCTTGGATTCCTTAATCAGAATCTTCGTGGTATAAGCTAGAATCCATTGGCGGCCATTCTTGAGAATCCGGAAGGTCTAAACCTTGTCTGTGGTATTCTGAGTAGGATTCAGGGATTGAATGACTGTGACGAGCTTCAAACTCGCGATTGTGGGGCATTAGTGACAGACGCAAAAGAATCACTGGATTCTATTCCGATATGATCGAGAACCGACAGATGAATAGACGTGCTGTGACAGGGCGCGTTGAACATTTTCACTGAGAGGACGGGACTGTAGCCATTGACAACGGTGATGCCCAACATACAGCTTGCCATGGAAAGGAGTAAGAAGGATTGGATAAAGACAGTAGGAAAGCAGAGAGACGGAAGGGATAAAGCATCTCCATACGCTTATCTGAAATTCTCACCAATGAATTACATAAGTATCTCTTTCTTTATTTTATGTTTTATTTATCTTTTAATCATTAATCCTCCATAACCATTTGAATCCGCCTGACTGAGATTTACAAGATGACCATAGCTTGCTTCATACCAACAATCTATGTGGGATCGACCCTTACTCGCATAAGGTTTATTACTTGGACGACCCAGTGCACTTGCTGGTTAGTTGTGCGAAGTTGTGATAAAGAGTTGAGATTGCAATTAAGCGTACCATGTTGATGGCGCCATTGATGATCACAATTTCGTGCACCATACATACTCATGTATTAACTATGTTTAAACCATATACATTGATACTCTTGTATATACTTTATTGCAAAAAAAAAAATACAGAATAAAGAAAAATATATAGCAAAAGAAAAATAAAAAGAAAAAAATAGAAAAAGAGACAAAAATATATAGAAAAAATGCAATAAAGAATGGGACAAAATATCCCAAAGTAAAGTTCAATAATAATCAATGCATATGGGTTGTGATAAAAGAGAATGCATGAGTGTGTGAAAAAGTGAAGAATGGGTAGTTAGGTTAGCATGTAAATTGTATAGGTTGTCATAGGTTAGGTGGAAATTTTAAGTTAATCAAAGATTCAAATCTCAAGCTCACTTGACCATATGCATTCTTACCTTGACCCTAGCCCCATTACAACCTTATGGAAAGACCTCATGAAAATTGTATGCATGCATTGAATAATTGTCAATTGTTAGATGAAAAACAAATCTTAGAAAGCATGATTAGGGAAGAATTGAGTGAATCAACCATATACACTTGAGTGACTAGAGCGGATACACATCCGGTGAGGGTTTGATTGCTCAATTACATGTTTCCACCATGATCACCCCTTTTCTTGCAAGTTTGGAAAATCTCTTAATAACTCAATTTAATTGTGAGTTTGATTTGATTGCCATTGCTTTAGCCCCTATACTTGTGTATGTTTTCTTGGGAATTTATTTATTTTGACCAAGTAATTGCATGTATTTAGGTAGTTGCATTTAGATAATATATTTGCATTGAATAAATGTTAATACCCCTTGTTTCCTTCTTGATTCTAGCATGAGGAAATGCTTGGTTTAAGTGTGGGGAGGTTGATAAACCCCATTTTTTAGGGTTTATTGATGAGCGGATAATTTATACGCTTTTTGGCATTGTTTTTAGGTAGTTTTTAGTAAGTTCAAGCTACTTTTAGGGATGTTTTCATTAGTTTTTATGTTAAATTCACATTTATGGACTTTACTATGAGTTTGTGTGTTTTTCTGTGATTTCAGGTAATTTCTGGCTGAAATTGAGGGACTTGAGCAAAACTCTGAAAAAGGCTGACAAAAGGACTGCTGATGTTGTTGGAATCTAACCTCCCTGCACTCAAAATGGATTTTCTGGAGCTACAGAACTCCAATTGGCGCGCTCTCAACGGCGTTGGAAAATAGACATCCAGATCTTTCTAGAAATATATAATAGTCCATACTTTATTCGGAAATTGATGATGTAACTTGGCGTTGAACGCCAAGTACATGCTACTGTCTGGAGTTAAACGCCAGAAAAACGTCATGATCCGGAGTTGAACGCCCAAAACACGTCATAACTTGGAGTTCAACTCCAATAAAAGCCTCAGCTCATGGATAGATCAAGATCAGCCCAAACATACACCAAGTGGGCCCTGAAAGTGGATTTATGCATCAATTACTTACTCATGTAAACCCTAGTAGCTAGTTTAGTATAAATAAGACTTTTTACTAGTGTATTAGTCGTCTTTTGACCACGTTTCATCTTTGGTCTCAATTTTGTTTTATTCTTCATCTTAAGAGACTATTGATCACTTTTTGGGGGGCTGGCCATTCGGCCATGCCTGAACCTTTCACTTATGTATTTTCAACGGTGGAGTTTTCGCACACCATAGATTAAGGGTGTGGAGCTCTACTGTACCTCAAGTTTCAATACAATTACTATTACTTTTTATTCAATTATCTTTTATTCTTATTCCAAGATATACGTTGCACAACACTTTGATGAATGTGATGATCTGTGACACTCATCATCATTCTCACCTATGAACGCGCGTGATTGACAACCACTTCCGTTCTACCTTAGGCCGGGCGCATATCTCTTAGATTCCCCAACAGAATCTTCGTGGTATAAGCTAGATAGATGGCGGCATTCATGAGGATCCGGAAAGTCTAAACCTTGTCTATGGTATTCCGAGTAGGATTCTGGGATTGAATGACTGTGACGAGCTTCAAACTCCTGAAGGCTGGGCGTGATGACAAACGCAAAAGAATCAAGGGATTCTATTCCAACCTGATTGAGAACCGACAGATGATTAGCCGTGCCGTGACAGAGCATAGGACCATTTTCACTGAGAGGATGGGATGTAGCCATTGACAACGGTGATGCCCTACATACAGCTTGCCATGGAAAGGAGTAAGAAGGATTGAAGGAAGAGTGAGTAGTGAAGTAGAGTTTCAAGAGGAACACAGCATCTCCATACGCCTATCTGAAATTCCCACTATTGATTTACATAAGTATTTCTATCCCTTTTTATTTTCTATTTATTATTAATTATTCGAAACCCATAAAACAATTTAATCTGCCTAACTGAGATTTACAAGGTGACCATAGCTTGCTTCATATCAACAATCTCTGTGGGATCGACCCTTACTCGCGTAAGGTATTACTTGGATGACCCAGTACACTTGTTGGTTAAGTTGAACGAAGTTGTGAACCACGGTATTGGCATCATATTTTTGGCGCCATTACCAGGGAATGAAAAGCAATGAATTTTGCAAAATGGAATAACACATGAATAACAATTTCGTCCACCATTTATCTTGTGCTTAATTTAGAGGATTTTATCAACTTTTTCCACATTTATTCAATGAAATAGCATGGTTTTGTAATTCTCCCTTAATTTGCGCTTAAGTGTAAAAACATGCTTTTTAGGCCTTTAATTTGCTAATTTTAATCCACCTTTGATTCTACTAGATGCCTTGATGTGTTTGTTAGTGAATTCATGATGAAAAGGGCTAGGAATGGATCAAAGGAATGAAGAGAAAAGCATGCAAAGTGGAGAATTCATGGAAAATCAAGGATTTGGAGTGCATACATCGACGCACACACGTGACAGACGCGCGCACGTGGAGATGAAGTCGCATGGCAACACACACGCGTGGAAAGAAAATACCAAGCGACGCGTATGCGTGACCCTTGCGTACGCGTCGCTGCTTGCACGTGACCTCATTAAAGTGAAAACGCTGGGGGCGATTTCTAAGCTTCCCAGGCCTAAATCCAACTAATTCTTGAGACTATTTCATGCAGAATTCAAGATGGGTCAAAGGGGGAGCACTTAGGGTAGTTATGATGAGCCTTTAGTATGTTTCTAGAGAGAGAATCTCTCTCTTCTCTCTAGAATTAGGTTAGGATTAGGTTAAATTCTCTTAGATCTAGGTTTAATTTCTTGTTTTCATCTTGTCTTCCTTACAATTTCTTGTTCTTATACCTTTACTCTTCTCAATTCTCTTGTTAATTTTCCTTTTTATGCCTCCTTTATATTTATGCGCTCTTGTTACTTTGATTTCCTTTTAATGCAATTTATGTTTTATGTTCCTTTGTTGTTGATTTGAGTTGTTGTGCTAATTTCCTTGCAATTGGTAGTTGTAAATTTACATTTCTTACAATTTTACCATGCTTTTCTTTTATACCTTCCAAGTGTTTGACAAAATGCTTGGAAGGATGTTACAGTAGATTTTTGTGTTCTTGGCTTGGGATGGTAACTTAGGTGAACTTGAGTTGCTAATGTCCAAATGATTGATGATTGGTGTCCATTGACTCTAGCTTCTACTAAGTTAATTAGTGAGGTGACTAGGACTTGTGGATTAGGATTGATAAAGCTCATTTGACTTTTTCCCACTTGTTAGAGGATGACTCAATGGGATTGATCCTTGCAATTATCATGTTGTGGTTAGTAACAAGGATAGAGATCCTTAACCATCAACCCCTTGCCATGACCTTTTTACCATTTAAGTTCCATTTACTTTCTTGTGATTTATTTTTCATGTTCATTATTCAAAACCCCGAAATATACAACCCATAACCAATAACATGAACACTCCCCTGCAATTCCTTGAGAGATGACCCGAGCTTTAAATACTTCGGTTATTTTTATTGGGGTTTATACTTGTGACAAACAAATTAAATTTTGATCTGAGGATTGTTTGTTGGTTTAGAACTATACTTGCAACGAGATTTCATTGAGACATTCTTTACTGATAAAATTCCCACATCAGGGATCGACCCTCACTCACTTGAGGTATTACTTGGACAACCTGGTGCACTTGCCGGTCTATCTGTGCGAATATTGCGGAGTCAATTTTGTGCACCAAGTTTTTGGCACCGTTGTTGGGGATTGTTCGAGTTTGACAAACTACCGGATTATCTTGTTGCTTAGATTAGGTGCTTTTTACTTTTGTTTGTGTCTTTTGTTTTCTTTTTCAGAAACATTTTCAAAATCCATCTTTTCTCTGTCTTTTGTTTGAGTCTAGTGTCATTTCTTAAGTTTGGTGTCCTTTGTGTGTTCTTTATTTTCTTAATTTGATCTTGAGTGTTCTTCTTGGTATTCAAGTTGTTCTTGTTTCTTTTCTTGTTTTGATCTTAAAATTTTTAAGTTTGGTGTCTTTTGGTTGTTTTTCTTTAAAATTTCAAAAAAGTTAGTGTCTTTGATCTAAAAATTTTAAGTTTGGTATTTTTTGGTTGTTTTTCTCTTTCTTCATTAATTCGAAAAATAAAAAATATATTTTTCATCTTTATTAAAAAATTTCGAAAATCTTCCTTTCTTTTTTTTTTATTTTGGTGTTTTCTGGTTAGTAAAGTCAAATTTCAAATCTTATCTTTTTAAATCTTTTCAAATCTTTTCTTTTAATTTGATCCTTTCCTATCTTATTTTTCTTTTAAAATTTTAAAATTCAAATCTTTATCTTATCTTTGGTTTATCTTTCTTTAAATTTCAAATTCAAATATTTTCAAAATCTTCACCATATCTTATCTTTTCAACTTATTTTCAAATCTTTATCTCATCTTGTTTCAATTTCAAAATTCAAAATCAAATCTTTTTCAAATCTTTTCAATTATTGTCTTATCTTGTTGACTTTTCCTTTCCAATTTTAAATTTAAAATTTTTAAAATCAAATCTTTTTCAAATCTCCTATCTTATCTTATTTTTAAATCTTTCTTAATTAGTTACTTGTTTTCTCTTTCCTCTTTTTCAAAACTTCCTAACTAATTATTCTATCTTCTATTTTCAAGAAAGAGAAAGAGAAAGAGGTAAGAACTTTTCAAATCTTATCACATATTTCTTTTAATTTGATTCTTTCATACCCTATCTTTCTCTTTTAATTTTAAAACTTACCTAACTTACTTTCTTTTCTTTTAAATTTGAAACTTTTTCAATTTCAAAATTTTCTCTTCCTTCTTTTTCGAAAAACACACTTAATTTTTAAATTTTTTAATTCAATTAATAATTAAAAAAATTAAAATATTTTAATTCTAGTTTCCTTTTTTTACTTCTTAAATTTTTGAATTCTTCTACCCCTTAATTCGAATTCTTCTTCTCATTACCCTATCTTCATTCTTCTTTCTTCTTCACATCTCACAAGGAGTTCTCTATCCTTTGACATAGAAACTCCTATTCTCTTTTTTTCTTGTTCTTTTTTTTCTTATTTATGAGCAGGAACAAAGATAAAAAAAACCGCTCTTTAATCCTGATCCTGAACCTGAGAGGGCTCTAAGGAAGCGTTTACAACAAGTTAAAGCACAACACTCCAGAAGAGACCTCACAGAACTTTTCGATCAAGAAACTGAAAATACAAACATGGTAGCCAATCCGAATGATGGAGGAGATGCAAGGAAGGTTCTTGGTGACTTTTATGGAAGAAGTATCTCCATACCTGCCATTAGAGCAAATAACTTTGAGCTTAAGCCTCAGTTAGTTTCTCTAATGCAACAGAATTGCAAATTTTATGGACTTCAACTTGAAGATCCAATGGAATGGATCCTAAGGTCTACAGGCTTATGCTTATCCCCTTTGCTGTTAGAGACAAAGCTAGGATATGGTTGGATTCTCAACCTAAGAAAAGTCTAGACTCTTGGGAAAAGTAAATCAATATTTTCTTGGCCAAGTTCTTTCCACCTCAGAAAATGAGCAAACTTAGGGTGGATGTTCAAACCTTCAGACAAAAAGAGGGTGAGTCCCTCTATGAAGCTTGGAAAAGATACAAGCAACTGATCAAGAGATGTCCTCCTAACAAACTCTTAGAATGGGGTATCCTAGGCATCTTCTATGATGGTCTATCTAAGATGTCTAAGATGTCATTGGACCATTCTCCTGGTGGATCACTCCACTTGAAGAAGATTCCTGAAGAGGCACAAAAACTCATTGAAATGGTTCCAAACAACACATTCATGTATATTTCTGAGAGAAATCCTATGAACAATGGGGTAGCTTAGAAGAAAGGAGTCATAGAAGTTGACACTCTGAATGTCATACTGGCTCAGAATAAGATCTTGACCCAACAAGTCAATATGATCTCTCAGTATTTGACTAGAATGCAAGCTACAGCAGGCAGCACTCAAGACACCTCCTATGATGGAGATACCTATAATCTAGATCAACCCATGATGGAAGAGGTGAATTACATGGGAGAACCCTATGGAAATACCTACAACTTCTCATGCATAAATCATCTTAACCTTTCATGGAGAGATCAACAGAAGCCTCAGCAAGGCTTCAATAATAACCAAGGTGGAAGAAACCAAAATAGGTTTAATAGTAATCAACCATTCCCATCTTCTCATCAAAATATGGAGACTTCTAAGCAAAGCCTCTCTAACTTAGCAACCATAATTTGTGAACTCTCTAAGACCACTCAAAGTTTCATAACAGAAACTAAGTCCTCCATCAGAAGTCTGAAGGTACAAGTTGGTCAACTGAGTAAGAGAATCCTTGAGACCCCTCCTAACACTCTCCCAAGTAACACTGAAGTAAACACAAGGGAAGAATGCAAGGCCATCACTGTAGAAGTTGATGCCGAATCTGAAAGGGATAATCTGGCATTGAATGCCAGTAAGGAAGTCCTAACTGGGCATTCAACGCCCAATGAAGAGACATCACTAGCATTGAACGCTAGTAAGGAAGTCCTTACTGAGCGTTCAATGCCCAAAGAGGAGCCATCCCTAGCATTGAACACCAGTAAGGGAGCCCTTACTGGGCATTCAACGCCCAAAGTGGCACAAAAGCTAGTGTTGAACGCCAGTAATGGGGCAGCTGATGCCCACTAAAAATTCCCCTATTGAAGAACTGAAGGTAACTAAGGATCATGAGAAAACTATAGAAGTTCCCTTGAATGCCTTGTTGCAAATCGTGGATTATGGGGATCACTCCTCCTCTGATGAGGAAGAGGAAACTAGGAAAGAGCAAGTTACTCGGTACTTAGGAGTCCTCATGAAGCTAAATGCCAAGTTCTTTGAAATAGAGACATTGAAGGAAGAACGCTTAGTGCTCACCAAGGACCTCAATACCTTGGTTCAACAGAAACTACCTCAGAAGCTGCCGGATCCCGGACGCTTCCTGATTCCTTGCACCATAGGTACCATTACCTTTGAAAAGGCTCTGTGTGACCTAGGGTCAAGCATAAACCTCATGCCACTCTCTGTAATAGAGAGACTGGGAATCTTTGAGGTATAAGCTGCAAGAATCTCACTAGAGATGCAGACAAGTCAATGAAAAAGGCATATGGTTTAGTAGAGGATGTCTTAGTAAAGGTTGAAAACTTTTACATCCCTGTGGATTTTATAATCTTAGATACTGGGAAAGACAAGGATGAATCCATCATCCTTAGAAGACCTTTCCTAGCCACTGCCAATGCCATCATTGATGTAGCAAAGGAAGAGCTGATTCTACAATTATGGGAGGACCACATCTTGTTTAAGATGCCTAACCCTAACTCTCCCTTTTACAAAAGAGAGACAGTTGTGCAACACCTAGTGTTTCAACCCTCTCTCTCAGTGCAAAGTTATACAGAGCCCTCAAACACCAATTCTACGTTTGGTGTTGGATAGCCATCATCAAGCACTGAGAATAAAGGTACTAAGAAGAAAGTACCTAAAGGCTGGAAGGACAAAAAGATCCCCACTGAAGATATCTCATCTAGTATGAGAGTTGTCTTCACTGATAATCCAGTCATTTCGCATACTGTGAACAAGATCCTGTCTCTAGAACATGTGAAACTCATCTATGAGAGCACAGGCAAGAAGTTCACTGTAAGGGGTAAAATTTTGAGCCCTTATTCATCTCCATAGGGAGCTAACACTCAAGCTAGTGACGTTAAAGAAGCGCTTGTTAGGAGGCAACTCATCAATAATTAGAGTTCTCTTGTTTTTCTTTAAGTTTATTTAAGTTATATCAATTTCATTTACATAATTATTTCTTTTAAGTTTGTAATCATGTGCAGTAGTTAGAACAAAAATAGAGATAATCAGAACCGAAAACAAAACACCCTAGAGCAGGTACCTTGCTGGCATTGAACGCCAGATAAGGGGGCCAGAATGGGCGTTCAACGCCCATGAAGAGAAGCCAATCTGGCATTGAACGCCACACAGGGTGTCCATAATGGGTGTTCAACGCCCAAGCAGAGCAGCATTGCTGGCATTGAATGCTAGCCAGGAGGCAGAGACCTGGCGTTGAACACCAGGAAGGAGGTCTCCTATGAGCATTCAGTGCCCTATGAGAAGCATGAAGCTGGCGTTGAACGCCAGCCAGGAGCAGGAGCTGGGCGTTCAACGCCCACAAGAGACAGAAAATTCGAATTCCCTAGCCTCTCAAGATCAGTGGGTCCCACAGAATCTCCTCCTATCCCACCTTCTTCTCTCTCTTACTTTCACTCTTTCCCACACACTCTTCCCCATAAACCCTCAACCAATTATATCCATATCTCTTCCCAAAACCTATCATAACTCCCACCAACCCCCCACCCACTTCAAATTCAAAATTTCCCACCCAATTCCCCCTTCCATTCGAACCCTACCCTATCCCACCCTTATAAATACCCCTTCTTCCAACCCTTTCAACACACAATCCATACACTAAAGCCCGCTCTTGACCAAATAACACTCTCCTTCCATCTCCCCTATTCTCTTCTTCTTCTACTCTTTTCTTCCATTTTTTTAGCTCGAAGACGAGCAAAGCTTTTAAGTTTTGTGTTGTAAAAGCCTTGCTTTTCGCTTTTTATTCACACTTATGGCACCCAAAGTCGGAGAATTCTCTAGAAAGAGGAAAGGGAAAGATGTTGCTTCCACCTCTGAACCTTGGGAGATGGAGAGATTTATTACCAAAGCTCATCAAGACCACTTGTATGAAGTAGTGGCAAAGAAAAAGGTGATTATTGAAGTCCCCTTTAGGCTAAAAAAGAATGAGTACTCAGAGATCCGACGAGAAATCCGGAGAAGGGGTTGGGAAGTTCTAACCAATTCTATCCCGGAAGTTGGAATCTCAATGGTCCAAGAGTTCTATACCAATGCATGGGTCACTAAACATCATGATACAAGTTTTGACACAAGCCCCAAAAATTGGAGAACCTGGTCCAAGGGCGACCTTTAGATTTCAGCCCGGAAAGTGTAAGGATGGCGCTCCATTTGCCAATAATGCAAGAAGACCCACATCCTTACACTAGAAGAGTCAATTTTGATCAAAGACTGGATCAAGTTCTTTCAGACATTTGTGTGGAAGGAGCTCAGTGGAAGAGGGGATGCTCAAGGCAAGCCTGTCCAACTAAAAAGGCTTGACCTCAAGCCTGTAGCTAGAGGATAG
Source organism: Arachis stenosperma (assembly GCF_014773155.1). Lineage (NCBI taxonomy): Eukaryota > Viridiplantae > Streptophyta > Magnoliopsida > Fabales > Fabaceae > Arachis > Arachis stenosperma. Next base: position 68,032,933 of record NC_080378.1, read on the forward strand.
TTGGAATTTATCCAACGCTCTATAATCCCTACTAGTAATTGATTAGAAGTGACCATTGATAGAGCCATCATGATTCATTGCATCATGATTGGAAGTGAGGTGGAGGTACATGAGGTAATACCTCAGGAATTGTACAAGAAAGCTTAAAATCCTTCCACCTTAGCAAGGTTGGCTTTTCCCCACCTTATATGTCACTTATGCAATTTAGTTAAAATTTTCATAGAAGGAGACATCTCCATTGAGGAGGACAAGCTCATCACTAAAAAAAACATGGAGCAAATAAGAGAGCCTACGCATGCATCTCAATAAGAGCATGTAGAGATGCCTCAACAAAAGATTCCTGAGATGCCTCAAGGGATGCATTTTCCTCTCCAAGGATACTGGGACAAATTTCATACTTCTCTAGGAGAATTAAGCTCCAACATGGATCAGCTGAGGGTGGGACATCAAGAGCATTCCACCATCCTCCATGAAATAAGAGAAGATCAAAGAGCCATGAGAGAAGAACAACAGAGACAGGGGTGTGACATAGAAGACATCAAGTGCTTAATTGGTTTCCAAAGAGGAAGTAGCAGCCACCGTCACTAAGATGGTCACTGATGAGTCCATATTTTACGATGTATTTTAGTTTAATTTGAGTGGATTCCATCACATAAACCCACATTTATTCACCTAAATAGCATGCTTTTGAGATTTCTTCCTAAATTGTGCTTGAAAGTGAAAACATGCTCTTTTGTGCTTAATTTAGTCAATTTTATTCACTTTAATCCCATTTGGTGCCTTGATGTATTTATTAAGTGATTTTTAGGTTTTCAAGGCAAGTATGGGTTGAAGAAGTGAGGAAATGAGCATGTAAAAGGGAAATTTTCAAGAAATGAAGGATTTGGAAATCTACCAACCCTGACCTCTCTGTACTAAATTGGTCATAACTTGAGTTATAGAGGACCAAATAAGGCGGTTCCAGCGGTATTGGAAAGCTAACATCCGAGGCTTCAAAATGATATGCAATTTGCTATAGTGGACATAAGTCTAAGTGTGTGTACGCACAAGTCGAAATTCAGCATGTGTGCGGATGCACACGTTTGTGCGTCCGCACAGGTCCCTGCACGTGACCTCATTAATGGCAACTCGCTGGCAGCGATTTCTGGGCCCCTAAAACCCAATCCAACTCATTTTTTGAAGCTATTTAAGGCCAAATTGAAGAAGGATGAAGGGGGCAATTAGGTTTAGCTTTTACATGTTTTTCTCGTAGTTTCTAGAAAGAGAAGCTCCCCCCCTCTCTCTAGAATTAGGATTTTTTAGTTTAATTTCTTGTAATTTTTACTTTTAATTCTTGTTTTCATTTACTTTTTCTTGTCATTTATTGTTATTGCATATTCGTTCTTCTTCATTTCTCTTGTTATTTTTCTTTATTTTGTCATTTTCATGTTTATGCACACTCTTGTTATTTTAATTTCCAATTAATGCAATTTATGTTTTATGTTCATTTAATGCTTTCTTTAATTGTTATTGTCATTTTCTTGCTTTTGTTAGTTAGATTTTATTTTCTATGCAATTTAATATTATTTTTTTCTCATGCACACCAAGTGTTTGATAAAATGTTTGGCTTAGTTTCTACTTAGTTTTTCTTCGTTCTTGACTTGAAATTGACGACTTTGGTGATACTTGAGCTATTGATGTCCATTCTTGTTTGATACATTAGAGTAGTTAGTTGATTTAGTCTCCCTTGACTCTATTTGATCCATTAGTGTTGACATAGGACTTAGGGATTAAAATCAAATATGCCTACTTGACTTATCTTCGATGTAAGGTTGACTAAGTAGTATTAACTCTTCATAATCATCATGTGTCTGTGGTCAATGGCTATGATAGGTAACCTTAGCTCTCAATTACATGCCAAGATGTTTTCTTGCATTTGAAGTTTCCTTTCCTTGTATTCTATTGCTTTTGACTTTTATTGCTTTGACCTTTATTGATTTTCATTTAATTTCTTACATCTTTAGTTTTCACACTCTTGGTTGAGAAATTGTGTGGTTTGGGTGAAATTGAGTTGTAGATGTCCATTCCGCATTGTGTGGGAATGGCTAATTGGTTTGGTTTCTATTGACGCTAGTCTTTCACTAAGTAATTAGTGAGTTGATTAGGACTTATGGATTGAGATCAATTATGCCCTTTTGACTAATTCTCAAGGAGGATTGACTAGTTTGCATTGATTCCATACAATTTCCATGTTTGTGGTCCATAACTAGGATAGGAAGCCTAAATTCCCCAATTATCACCAAGAGTCATTTTTAGCACTTAATTTCCATTTTCATTGCCTTTACTTGCTTGCTTTTAATTCCTTGCATGATTATTTGCTCTCTTACTATTTACATCTCTTGCTCTCTTGCATTCCCAATTTCCCATGCTCTCTCATAGCCAATAAATGTACATTTCATTGCAACTCCTAGGGAGAACGACCCGAGGTTGAATTACTCTCGATCTCGGTTATTATGATTTGAATTTAAAACATTTGATGTAGGAATTAATTGTTGGTCTAGACTATACTTTCAATGATGGAATTCTACTTTGTGAAAATCTAGATCGACGATGAATTCTCTTTGTCAAATTTGGCGCCGTTACCGGGGAGTTGCAATGGTGTATATTTTTGGCTATTGTGCATATGTGAATATTGTAAATAGCTTGTTTTTGGTTGGTTGTACCTATGTTGCTTGCTTGTTTTTGGTTTTTGTAAATATATTAATATGTGAATTGCTTGCTTTTTGGTTGCTATTGTGAATATGTTGATTTTGAGAATATGTTTCTCTTGTTTGCTTTTTGTTTTTCTTGTTTGGAGCTCATGGCTTGTGGGACACTCCATCAAAGCTTGGTGCAATCAATGGAGAGTTTGGAGACCCAAGCATTGTTAGAGCTTCTCAATAAAGTTCAACTTAAGGACTCTAAATAGAAGTGCTAGGTGGGAGACACCCCACCATGGTAACACCTTCCTAACCCTCTCTATGAGCACTTGTTTGTTTAATTTTTGCTTCTTTTAGTTAGCTTAGTTTGATAGAAATTTTGTATTGATCTTGTAGTTTTAGGGTAGAATAAGTTTTGGGGTTAAAAATGCTATTTTGGACATCAAGTTTGGTGCTTAGAGCACTAAAATTTTTTGTGAAAAACAGAGCATGTGCGTGCGCACACACCTGTGCGTACGCACACAACCCCATTTTTTGTGTTTTGTGCCGGTGCACCCACCTGTGCATGCGCACACTAGCTTACACCTCTTCTGCTGGGGGCGTCCGCATGCTTTGTACGTCCGCATCCCCTTCTTTATCCATCTTGTGCGTGCGCACGGACCTGTGTGCGTATGCACAAATGGCGAGATAGCTAGCAATTTTGACGTTTCATATTTTTTTCGAAAAAAAAGAGTGTTCTGTGCGTGCACACACGCTTGTGCGTACGCACACCTTCTAATCTCCTCTCTGTTTAGAGCGCTCGCACACACTTATGCGTCCGCTCACCCTCCATTTCTTTACCTACTGTGCGTGCGCACACATCTTGATTCCCTCTCTGTTTAGAGCACCCGCACACCTTGTGCGAGCGCACACCTCCCCTGTTTCACCTAGTGTGCGTACGCACACGCACCTGTGCATATGCACACCCTTGTTTCCCCACCATTACACTTCTTTTCTCCTCTTCTCTCTACTTTTTCTCTTCTTCTCTCTTCCACCCCTTTCTTCTCTTGCTTTTGCATTCTTCCCCACTTGCTTTACTTTGCTTTGTTTGCATTTTATTTTTTTATTTTAGTAATTATGTTAGTTTTTGTTTAGTTGTTTATGAACTGAATAAGTTGCAAGTGTTTGGTTGATGATTGTTGGGTTTCTTTTTGCTTGAATTTTGATTTAATGAATATGTGCACTAAGCATTAAGTCCTTGTGTGATTGCCTAATTGAATTGCTAGTTTAATGCATGTGTTGTAGCTACCATATGTGTTAGGCTATATCCTTATTTGGCATCTTAATCATGAATTGTGCACTTTTACCTTAGTGAATTGAGTTGAACTACTTAGTCATCATGGTTCTTAAAGTGAATATAATCACATGACAAGGTATTTGTTCCTTGTTAATGCTTTGTATATTTTTGAGTCGACTTGACTTGATTCCTATAAAGACTTGTCACTTTTTGTAAGAAGCACCTTATACATGTGATTATTTCATTATTCCTAAGGATGGATAAGTGGTCTCTTTTTATCATTGAATTGGTTATTGTTAATTGTGCCATTTTCTATTAATTTTGAGCTTTCACTTGCACAATTTCAATATCCGATACCTCATATACTCAATTCACTTTTGCGGTTACCTAGGGTTACTTGTGCCTTAAGTTTTGCTTATGCTTTGCTTGCAACCTAGGCCACTTGATTGAGGACCATGCTATTTCTTTTGCTTATGTGGTTATCATTTTTACCCGACCAATGTGTTGTGTTCTAAATTGTGTGCGGATTTAGAATACACACATTGTCTTTTATCATACCATACTACTATGACCTTCTCCTCAATTCTTGTTTTCTACAGCAACCCGAATCCCCAGTGGCCACCAGCTGAAGGTGGAGTCACTTATTAGAGCATCTCTTCACCCCCGGATTGAGTGCATGCACGGAGGACCGTGCAACGTTTAAGTGTAGGGGAGGATTCGCAAATTTGGGGCATAAATTCTCTCTTTCTCAACACTTGCACTAATTTCTTGTTTTGATAGTTATGTTTTTGTGAATATTTGTTAGTGTTTTATTGCATTATACTTTGTTTAGTTTGCTTGTATATATCTTATCTTGTTATAGTTTATTTTTGGTAAATTTTTGCATGTTGCATGGTAGAGTAAATAAGTTTGGTAAAACAACAAAGAATTTTCAAGAAATCTCTTTTAGGGTGTTCCATTGATTGGATTTGAAAAAAAAAATTATTTTATCAATTGCTTGAAGTAACTTTTATATGGAACATATAAAAGAGCTTGAACAAATACCAAGTGAGATTTGAGCTTTGATTGTGTGGTTGCACATTTTCAACCCCAAATTTGTTCTTGTGTGTTATACTCCTTTTTATGATTGTGATCTTAGATTTGCTTTAATCTCTATGTCCTATATTTGATGTTTTGGATGTATTTAGTATGATTGAGGCCATCTTTGAAAATGAACTCACACACCCATATGGCCAACCCTTACATCTACCCTTGTAAACCACTTTTGAGCCTTTTAATCCCCCTTTGTTCTCATTATAAGCATATCATTCACCCTAAGTGAAAAACCATTATGTCCATGAATTGTATCTTTGATTATCTTAGTTTGAGTGTGTGTGTGTTAATCAAGTGTGGAGGAAATTTGTGGGAAGACATTGGTAGTTAGTTTACTTTGGGTGTTCATTGAGAATATTTGGAAAAATGGGTAAATACTCATGCATCTATTACTTGAAACATATGCATCTCTTCTTGTTGATAAAAAAAATTGGTGTATATACTTTGTATAGAAAAAAAAAAGAAAAAGAAAAAAAGAAAAAAAGAAAAGAAAAGAAATGATAATAAGAATGTAAACAAGAGATGCATATGTGGTTGAATTAGAAAGAGGATGCATGAATGAATGTGAGAAAAGGGGATAAATGGGTAGTTAGATTATTTTGTTATGTATATAGGATGATATAGGATTAGGTGGGATACTTGAGCTAATCAAAGATTCAATCTATTAGCCCACTTAACCATATTAATCCTACCCTTACCCTAACCTCATTATAACCCACAAAAGTCCTCATGATATTTGCATTCATGCATCAAATATTTGTTGATTGTTAGATGACTAGCAAATCTTGGAAAACATGATTAAAGGAGAATTGAGTGATTAAGCCCTAAACACTGAGCGAATTAAGTGGATATACATCCGGTGAGGGGTTCAATTGCTCAATTCTATGATTTCATCCCTTATCTTGTATCTTCTTGCAAGTTACTTGTTAATTTGTGAAAATTTCAAATCAAATCTTTGGATATTGATCATATTACTATATTTGCTTTATCTTGGCCCTAAGTTTTTACTATGGATTGATTGAGATTCTCTTGTTTGTTTTTACCAACTTCATTAGAAATCATAGTATAGATGTAGATAGATAGCATTTAGCATAGTTTCTTGCATATAGGTAGTTGCATTCTCCTTTGGTTGGTTTAGCATGAGGACATGCTATTGTTTAAGTGCGGGAGAATTGATGAGACCATATTTTACGATGTATTTTAGTTTGATTTTAGTGGACTCCATTACATAAACCCATATTTATTCACCTAAATAGCATGCTTTTGAGATTTTTTCCTAAATTGTGCTTGAAAGTGAAAACATGCTCTTTTGTGCTTAATTTAGTCAATTTTATTAACTTTAATCCCATTTGGTGCCTTGATGTATTTGTTAAGTGATTTTTAGGTTTCCAAGGCAAGTATGGGTTGAAGAAGTGAGGAAATGAGCATGTAAAAGGGAAGAATTCAAGAAATGAAGGATTTGGAAAGCTGCCAGTCCTACCTCTCTGTACTAAATTGGTCATAACTTGAGCTACAGAGGTCCAAATGAGGCGGTTCCAATGGCATTGGAAAGCTAACGTCCGAGGCTTCAAAATGATATGCAATTTGCTATAGTGGACATAAGTCTAAGTGTGCGTATGCATAGGTACTTGTGCATACGCACAAGTCAGAATTCAGCATGTGTGCGGATGCACACGTTTGTGCGTCCGCACAGATCCCTGCACGTGACCTGATTAATGGCAACTCGCTGGTAGTGATTTTTGGACCCCCCAAAACCCAATCCAACTCATTTTTTGAAGCTATTTAAGGCCAAATTGAAGAAGGATGAAGGTAGGTCAATTAGGTTTAGCTTTTACATATTTTTCTCTTAGTTTTTAGAGAGAGAAGCTCCCCCTCTCTCTAGAATTAGGGTTCTTTAGTTTAATTTTTTGTAATTTCTACTTTTAATTCTTGTTTTCATTTACTTTTCCTTGTCATTTATTGTTATTGCATCTTTGTTCTTCTTCATTTCTCTTGTTATTTTCCTTTATTTTCTCATTTTCATGTTTATGCACACTCTTTTTATTTTAATTTTCAATTAATGCATTTTATGTTTTATGCTCATTTAATGCTTTCTTTAATTGTTATTGTCATTTTCTTGCTTTTGGTAGTTAACTTTTATTTTCTTTGCAATTTAATATTATTTTATTCCCATGCATACCAAGTATTTGATAAAATGCTTGGCTTAGTTTCTACTTAGTTTTTCTTCACTCTTGGCTTGAAATTGAAGACTTTGGTGATACTTGAGCTATTAATGTCCATTCTTGTTTGATACATTAGAGTAGTTAGTTGATTTGGTCTCCCTTGACTCTATGTGACCCATTAGTATTGACATAGGACTTAGGGATTGAAATCAAATATGCCTACTTGACTTATATTTGATGTAAGGTTGACTAAGTAGGATTAACTCTTCATAATCATCATGTGTTTGTGGTCAATGGCTGGGATAGGTAACCTTAGCTCTCAATTACATGCCAAGTTGTTTTCTTGCATTTGAAGTTTCCTTTCCTTGCATTCTATTGCTTTTGACTTTTATTGCTTTGACCTTTATTACTTTTCATTTAATTTCTTGCATGATTAGTTTTCACACTCTTAGTTTAGAAATTGTGTGGTTTGGGTGAAATTGAGTTGTGGATGTCCATTCTGCATTGTGTGGGAATGGCTAATTGGTTTGGTTTCTATTGACGCTAGTCTTTCACTAAGTAATTAGTGAGTTGATTAGGACTTTGGATTGAGATCAATTATTCCCTTTTGACTAATTCTCAAGGAGGATTGACTAGTTTACATTGATTCCACACAATTGCCATGTTTGTGGTCCATAACTAGGATAGGAATCCTAAATTCCCCAATTATCACCAAGAGTCATTTTTAGCACTTAATTTCCATTTTCATTACCTTTACTTGCTTTCTTTTAATTCCTTGCATGATTATTTGCTCTCTTACTATTTACATCTCTTGCTCTCTTGCATTCTCAATTTTCCATGCTCTCTCATAGCCAATAAATGTACGTTTCATTGCAACTCCTAGGGAGAACGACCCGAGGTTGAATTACTCTCGATCTCGGTTATTATGATTTGAATTTAAAACATTTGATGTGGGAATTAATTGTTGGTCGAGACTATACTTTCAACGATGGAATTCTACTTTGTGAAAATCTAGATCGACGATGAATTCTCTTTGTTAGTCACGTTCCATACTTCCTTTTTGCCTATGTCATTTATCTGTTTACATGTATTTTTTTATTGTCTGTTTCTAGTGCATGATCATATTTATTTTATGTCTTAAAGCTATAAAATATTCCATACATCTCTCACCTTACTTAAAAGAAAAAAAATTTTATTTGAAAAAGAAAAGTAAGATGAATAAATTTCGATTTATATATTAAAAATAGTTCAATTATTTGATGTGGTGGCATTGCTTTTATTTTCTGACATGAATGAACAGTGCATATTTGATGTTGGAGTTAAGAATGTTGGCTCTTAAAAATGATGATAAAAACGAAATATTATTGAGAATCTCAAAATTCCAAAAAAAAATTGATTCTTGAAGTAAGAAAAAGTAGCAAAAAGCAGTAAAAGAAAAAATGTTATATATGCGAAAAAAAAAAGAAAAAGCCAATAGTTCTTTAAATCAAAAGGCAAGAGCAAGGATCCAAGGCTTTGAGCATCAATGGTTAAGAGGTCCTAAAAGAAGAAAAATCTTATCCTAAACAGTTCAAATGAGCTGCCTCCCTAACTATAGTATGCTTGAGGTGTGAAGGTGTCAAGTGAAAAGCTTGGGACTGAGCAGTTAAAGTCGTAATCCAAAACAAAAGAATGTGCTTAAGAACTCTGGACACCACTGGCTGGGGATTCTAGCAAAGCTGAATCACAATCCTAAAGGGTTCACCTATTTAAGTGTCTGTGGCATTTATGTATCCGATGGTAATACTGGAAAACAAAGCGCTTAGGGTCACGGCGAAGATTCAAAAGCAGCTGTGTTCAAGAATAAAAAAAATTAAACTAGGAGAATCAATAGTATTATCTGGATTCTAAGTTCCTAAAGATGCCAATTATTCTGAGCTTCAAAGGAAAGTGAGATGCCAAAACTATTCAGTGAATAGCCACTAGTCCCGCTCATCTAATTGAAACTGAACCGCCTTGGAAACTCTGAGATTTATTGTATCCTTCTCTTCTTTTTAATCTTACTTTGTTTTTGGTTGTTTAGGGACAAGCAACAATTTAAGTTTGGCATTCTGATGAGAGGATATTTTATACACTTTTTGGCATCATTTTCATATAGTTTTTATTATATTTTGTTTAAGTTTTATTTTATTTTCATAGGTTTTAGTGCAAAATTCATATTTTGAGAATCTACTTTGAGTTGTTGTGTTTTATAATGATTTCAACTATTTTCTGGATGAAATTGAGGAGTTTTGGCAAAGTCTGATTCAGAGACAGAGAAAGGACTACAAATGCTATCAGATTTTGACCTCCATGCACTCGAAAGAGCATTTCTGGGGCTACAAAATTCCAAATGGCGCGCTCGCAATAGCTATGGAAAGCTAACATTCAAGACTTCTCAGAAATATATAATAGTCTATACTTTGCTTTGGAAATGAAGGCCCAAAACTGGCATTCAATGCCAGCCACCAACCCCATTCCTGGCGTCCAATGCCCAAAAGGGAGCAGCTGGCATCCAACTCCCATTCAGGAGTCCAAAGCTGGCATCCAACGCCCCAAAGGGAGCACCAACTCGTGGCTTCACTCAAGCTCAGCCCAAACACTCACCAAGTGGGCCCAGAAAGTAGATTTTCACACTACAGGACTTGTTTATCTTATTTGCCCATTCGAACCTTTCACTATTATTTTCTGTACAGTATGAGTCACTAACATCCTAGGTTAAAGTTAGGAGCTCTGCTGATTCTTTTGTATTAATAATATCACTATTCTATTTCAATATATGCTTGATTCCATTCTAAGATGTATCTTCGGTCTTCATCCTAATGAATTGAGAGTGTAACTTGACCGTTATCCCTATTTCATATGGGTTATTGCGAGTCCTTGATGGGATAGTAGTGAACTACAAGTTTGATTATACATCTCTTAGACGGCTAATCCACGACTTCGTTGTGTACTTGGAGACATCAGTTCAGCTGAAGTACGGGGCAATTAGGGACTTTGTGGTATAGGCTAGAATCAAAGGAGCAGCGTTCTCTAATCCGGAAGATCCGACTTTATCTGTGGCGTTTTGAGTAGGATCATGGTGCGTGAACTGCCTCTGCGATATTCGCACGGATAGATCGGTGGTGCACGAAATTGTGATACACAATGGCACCAACAACTTGGTCGTACAATTGTAATCTTAACTCTTCTTCACAACTTCGGACAACTAACTAGCAAGTGCACTGGGTCGTCCAAGTAATAAACCTTACGTGAGTAAGGGTCGATCCCACGGAGATTGTCGGCTTGAAGCAAGCTATGGTCACCTTGTAAATCTCAGTCAGGCGGATTCAAATGGTTATGGAGTTTTAAGAATTAAAAAGAGAAATAAAACATAAAGTAAAGATAGAGATACTTATGTAATTCATTGGTGAGAATTTCAGATAAGTGCATAGAGATGCTTTGTTCCTGTTGAATCTCTGCTTTCCTACTGCCTTCATCCAATCCTTCATACTCCTTTCCATGGCAAGCTGTATGTTGGGCATCACCGTTGTCAATGGCTACTTCCCGCCTTCTCAGTGAAAATCGTCCAAATGCGTTGTCACCGCACGGCTAATCATCTGTCGGTTCTCGATCATATTGGAATAGAATCCAGTGATTCTTTTGCGTCTGTCACTACGCCCAACACTCGTGAGTTTAAAGCTCGTCACATTCATCCCTTCCCAGATCCTACTCGGAATACCACAAACAAGGTTTAGACTTTTCGGATCTCAGGAATGGCCGCCAATAATTCTAGCTTATACCACGAAGACTCCGATCTTTCGGAATGGAGGCTAAAAGATATGCGCTCGATCTAAGGTAGAACGGAAGTGGTTGTCAGGCACGCGTTCATAGGTTGAGAATAGTGATGAGTGTCACGGATCATCACATTCATCATGTTGAAGTGCAAGCGAGTATCTTAGAATAGGAATAAGCATTAATTAAATAGAAGAACAATAGTACTTTGCATTAATACTCGAGGAACAGCAGAGCTCCAAACCTTAATCGATGGTGTGTAGAAACTCCACCGTTGAAAATACATAAGTAGTCTGGAGGTCCAGGCATGGCCGAATGGCCAGCCTCCCCAAATATGAAGATGTATCATCCAGAATGTCTCTATGATCCGAAGATGAAAATACAATAGTAAAAGGTCCTATTTATAATGAAACTAGCTACTAGGGTTTACAGAAATAGGTGATTGATGCAGAAATCCACTTCCGGACCCACTTGGTGTGTGCTTGGGCTGAGCATTGAAGCTTTCACGTGTAGAAGTCTTCATTGGCATTAAACACCAGCTTTGGTGCCAATTTGAGCGTCTAACTCCATCTTTTATGCCAGTTCTGGCATTTTCACGCCAGAAAAGGGTAGAGAGCTGGCGTTTTGACGCCATTATACGTCATCAAAACTCGCGCAAAGTATAAACTATTATATATTGCTAGAAATCCCTGGATGTCTACTTTCCAACGCAATTGAGAGCGCGCCATTTGAAGTTCTGTAGCTCCAGAAAATCCACTTCGAGTGCAGGGAGGTCAGAATCCAACAGCATCTGCAGTCCTTTGTTAGTCTCTGAATCAGATTTTTGCTCAAGTCCCTCATTTTCAGCCAGAAAATATCTGAAATCACAGAAAAACACACAAACTCATAGTAAAGTCCAGAAATATGAATTTTTCTTAAAAACTAATAAAAATATACTAAAAACTATATAAAAACAGTGCCAAAAAGCGTATAAATTATCCGCTCATCACAACACCAAACTTAAATTGTTGCTTGTCCCCAAGCAATTAAAAACAAAATAGGATAAAAAGAAGAGAATATACAATGAATCCCACAGTATCAATGAAACTTAGTCCTAATTAGATGAGCGGGGCTTGTAGCTTTTTGCTTCTCAACAATTTTGGCATCTCACTTTTTCCTTTGAAATTCAGAATGATTGGCATCTATAGGAACTTAGAATTTTAGATAATGTTATTGATTCTCCTAGTTCAGTGCGTTGATTCTAGAACACAGCTACTTCATGAGTCTTGGCCGTGACCCTAAGCACTTTATTTTCCAGTATTACCACCGGATACATAAATGCCACAGACACATAACTGGGTGAACCTTTCCAAATTGTGACTCAGCTTTGCTAAAGTCCCCAGTTAGAGGTGTCCAGAGTTCTTAAGCACACTCTTTTGCTTTGAATCACGACTTTAACCACTCAATCTTAAGCTTTTCACTTGGACCTGCATGCCACAAGCACATGGTTAGGGACAGCTTGATTTAGCTGCTTAGGCCTGGATTTTATTCCTTTAGGCCCTCCTATCCATTAATGCTCAAAGCCTTGGATCCTTTTTACCCTTGCCTTTTGGTTTAAAGGGCTATTGGCTTTTTCTACATGATTTTTCTTTTTCTTTACTCCTTTTTTTGCCATTTTTTTCACTGCTTTTTCTTGCTTCAAGAATCAATTTCATGATTTTTCAGATTATCAATAACATTTCTCTTTGTTCATTATTCTTTCAAGAGCCAACAACTTTAACATTCATAAACAACAATATCAAAAATATGCAATGTTTAAGCATTCATTCAGAGAACAAAAAGTATTGCCACCACATCAAAATAATTAAACTAATTTCAAGATAAAATTTGAAATCCAAGTACTTCTTGTTCTTTTGTAATTAAGCATATTTTTCATTTAAGAGAGGTGAAGGATTCCTGGAGTTATTCATAGATTTAAGGCATAGACACTAGACACTAAAGATCATGTAGTGAAGACACAAACATAGATAGAACCTACAGCATAAAGTCGAAAACAGAAAAATAAATAGACAATGAGATTAAGGAATGAGTCCACCTTAGTGAGGGTGGCGTGTTCCTCCTCTTGAAGAACCAATGGTGCTCTTGAGCTCCTCTATGTCTCTTTCTTACCTTTGTTGCTCCTCTCTCATAGCTCTTTGATCTTCTCTAATCTCATGGAGAATGATGGAGTGTTCTTGGTGTTCCACCCTTAATTGGTCCATGTTGTAACTCAAGCTTTCTAAAGAAGTGTTGAGTTGCTCCCAATAACTGTGGGGGAAATTGCATCCCTTGAGGCACTGATGGAACACAGAAGTTGGTGAATTAAAAATTATTAAAATGGTTACGTTGTAAGTATAGTTCTTAACTCACCAAAAATCTGCCTATTAATTTAAAATGTGTCACGAAAAATTTAAATTAAAAATTACTGGGAGTATGAATCCCAGGTCGTCTCCCAACGAGTTGCAGGAAAGTGTGCTATTTTATTAATTAGATGTTTCCAAAAAGTTGAGTTAAGTAGATGGAAAATTAAATTGAGGAAATTTGAATAATATAAATAAAAGCCTTGACTGGGAGTTGATTAGTTGGAATCTCTATTATTGATGGAGTGATTTTAGGATTAATTTATAATTAATGGTTGTTCTGTTTAGTTATTCTTTACTAGGTAAAGGAAAGTCAAACAAGTTGGAATGATAGATCTGTTCACGAGTTGCAACCCACTTAGTTCAAAGGGATTGGTGTTAGTGACAAGATAGCAATCCAACAATTAACCCAATTACAAATTCTCTTTCAATCCTTCCAACTCAAGAGTTCCTTTCAATCAACTCCCCATCAAGTGAGGGGAACTACTCGCTCATTGTAAATAATAAATCCATAACATATGAAAGGGAATTAAAAGAAGACATGATTATTGGAATGTAAAAAGGATTAAAATGAAAGAAATAATTCTTGTATTAAATAATCATAAAAGTATTCAAATGACAAAATTGAACAAAGCAAAGAACATGGAAGAAATAAACCAAGTTAAGAGAACGAACTAGAATGAGGAAGTCTTGATGAGGAAATAACTCTTCTCAATGTTCCAATGCTAAGACCAATTGAAAATTAAATTCTAAAACCTAAAAAGAAAAACCTAGAGGAGGAGTGAAAACTAGATCTAAAAACTCAAAACTGTGTAAAATGAATGTGTCTTTCGTTTCTGCATGTTCCTTGGCTCTAGTCTGCTGTTCTGGGCCGAGAACCGGGTCAAAACCGGGCCCAAAATCGCCCCCCAGCAAATTCTGCAGATTGTGCAGATCGCGCATGTCACGCGATCGCGTCGTCCACGCGGACGCGTCATTCGCATTCTTTTCATGCCACGCGTTCGCATCGTCCACGCCTCCGCGTCACTTATGCAGTTCCTTTCCACGCGGTCGCTTGAGCCATGCGGCCGCGTCGACGCGATTTCTCCTCTACCGCGCGAACGCGTGAGCCATGCGGCCGCGTCGCTTCTCGCTGGTTGTCTCCTCAATTTCTTGTGTTCCTTCTATTTTTTTTACTAGCTTCCCTTCCAATCTCCAACTCATCCATGCCCTATAAAGCCTGAAACACTTAACACACAGATCACGGCATCGAATGGAACAAGGGAGAACTAAAATGCATAATAAAGAGTCTCTAGGGAGCAGTTTTCAACCATGTAATAATTCCATGAAGGAAATATAAATGCATGCTAAATATTCAGTAGAATAAAGATAAAATAGAAATTGGCTTTTTGGTTGGAGAGATGGCTGAGTGGTTGATAGTCCCAGTCGAGGCTCCATCTCTAAATGGATAATATTTTTGTCTTAAGGGATACAAGTTTTTGAAAGTAAAGGAGCAATAGAGTGGATAAAGATCATGATAAAACCACACAATTAAACACAATATAAATCATAAAATAGTGGTTTATCAACCTCCCCGCACTTAAACATTAGCATGTCCTCATGTTTAATTGAAGGAGATAAAGTAGACAAGTATGAACATGTAGAAACTCATGAAATGCAATGCAATCCTATATTTGTAAATAAATGTAACTATATGATTCTTGCCCACTTGATCAAAAGTAAATAAGTTCTTCGAAACAATTACAAATCAAATTTCACTAATTCTACCTTTATACAGTAAAATAGATAAAAATGCAAGAGAATGGCCTATGAAGGCAGGGGACACGAAAATTCAAGCCTTGAACCCTCACTGGTAGTGTATGTCACTCTAATCTCTCTAGTGTATAGGGTAATCACTCTATCCTTCTCTAATCATGCTTTCTAACCTTTGTTTTTCTCCTAATCAATCAACAATAGTTAATATACCAATGCAAACATCATGAGGTCTTTTCAAAGTTGTAATGGGGCCAAGGTATAGGTACGGGTATACATATGGTTAAGTGAGCTGATAAATTGAATCTTTAATTAACCCAAGCTTCAACCTAACCTGTATATTTTTGATGTAATCTTAAAGTTCATACCTAGCTACCCAGAATTTCCTTGTTTTCAATCCATACTCATGTATCACTTTTGTATTTTGATTCTATCATATGTGCATTGATCCTTGAATTCTGAATTTAACCTCGGGGTAATTTTGTCCCCTTATTTATTTATTTATATATATATATATATATATATATATATATATATATATATATATATATATATATATATATATATAGAAAAATTAAACATAGCTTATCAATGCACATAGATTTGTAATTCTTATAACTTCACATGAGTAGGTACCCAAATTTCCATTATATTATCATGACGCATTCCCTTAATAATTTTTGTTCCCACAAATTCCCATACTCAACTAGCATACACAATTCTATCTTGAGCTAACCAAAGATTCAATTTGGGATATACAATTGTTTTTCCGCTTAAGGCTAGTAGTGTGGTAAAATACAGAACAAATGGGATTTTTTTAGGCTCAAAGTGGTTAACACAGGTAATTAAAAAGGGTAGGCTTAATTTGGATAAGTGAGTGTAAACAAATAATGGCCTCAATCACATGCAAGCATATAAACATAATAACTATTGGACATATAGGATGAGACAAAACATAGATTACAGTCATAGAGAAGTAAACACACAAGAATAAAATAATTATGGTTAAATAATGTAACCATGCATAAAGGCTCAAATCTTTCCCAGGTTGTGTGTTCTTTAGCTCAAACATCATGTTCCAAATACAACTCAAGCAATTTTATCATAAAATTTTTTGAAAAATTAGTGGAATTTTTGTTCCAAAGATAAGGTCTTAGAAGAAACTTATTGTCTTTTCAATCAAGTAGAACATGCATGTAACTATCCTAACCTATGCAAATTATACTATTCTATAAAAGAAAGAAAATCTAACTAAAAATATCCTAATTATTGGTGCTAGGGAAGAGAATTTACCTCCGGAAGTCAGATACTGACCGACCTCCCCACACTTAAGGCTTTGCACCGTCCTCGGTGCCATCTGTCAAGAACAATGGTGGGCTGGTGGTGATGGTGTTTTTGTGGAAAAATGAATTTCCAACACACAAATCCAACCGGCAAGTATACCGGGTCGCATCAAGTAGTAATAACTCATATAGAGTGAGGTCGATCCCACAGGGATTGATGGATCAAGCAACTTTAGTGGGTGATTAGTTTAGTCAAGCTAACATTTAAGTGAGAATTGTGGCAGCAAAATGTAAATAGCAATGAACTTAAAGTGCAGAATGTAAATAGGCAGGAAGCTTAAAGAACAAGCAATGTAAATTGCAGAAACTTAAATGACAAGAAATGTAAATTGCAGGAAATGTAAAGGGGATTGGGTGCAGGAAATTTAAAGGAAAGCAATAAGCAGCACTTAAAATAATTGCAGAATAATTAAATTGCATGAAAAGTAAAAGGGATTGGGTGCTGGGAATTAAAACTTCAACAAGAAAAAGTAAAGAGCAATCAAGCAGAGAATTAAAAGATGGAATAAGTGAAGTAGATTTAAACAGAAATGAAAAATTGCTTGAAGAAGCAACACAGAATGTAACTCAGCTCAATTGTGAAATTTAAAGAGACAAGATCTCAGGGAATCAATGAGACTAGAGAACAAGTCTAGATCTCAAGCCCTTCCTTGATCAATTCAGAGAACAATTTGCAGAAGAAAGAAGAAAAAATAAATTGCAGAATTAAAGAGAAGATGAAGCAGTATGTGAATTTCAATTATGCAGAAAAAGTAAACAAGAGATCTCAAGGTGAGATTGAAACAGAATTTCTTCAATTCTTCACCCAAGATCCAAAGCTAGAATGAAAAACTAAGAGAGCTCTCCCAGTGAGACGGAATTGATGCCTTTATATAGGCTTTAAAAGTGAAAAATTAAAACAAATTACAATTAAAATGAAAATCCTAATCTAATTGATCCATGTGCCTTTGAGTGATGATGTGGGCTTTTCTTGCTTTGGATTTGAGGAGAAATGGGTTTGGTTGGCCTTGATTCAATTTGGAGAGGAATTGAATTAAATTGAATTTTGGTTGATTTTTGGCCCATGACACTTCCAGGAGGCTGCCCTGCCCTTGTGGAGGGCAGGGCAGAAAATTGATGCATGGCGCTAGAAATTGGTGCGGCCTTGGTGCGTGGGATGCTTGTTGGTGCGCAAGGATGCTGCCCTGCCCGCGCCAAGGGCAGGGCAGGAAGAGTTTGGTGCGCCAAAATTGTGTTGGTGCGCGCGCCACTTCCTTGACCGTGCCATGATGCTCTCCTCACTCCCCTTAGGTGCTTGGTTCGAAACTTGGTGAAAGCACTTGAGGATAAATTTTTTTCTTGATTTTCCATGAAGAGCACGACATTGCCCTGCTCTCCAAGAGGGCAGGGCAGAAAATTGAGCGCCACATTGTGTTGGAGTGAGGTTCCAGCTTCGAGCCTTGATGGAGGCACTTTAGTTTATTTTCGCTTGTTTTTGGCCCTTAAAGATGCCTTTTGTTCCTGCCTCAATTGGACGCCAAATATGGATTGCTATATATCGTTGGAAAGCTCTGAATGTCAGCTTTCCAACGCAACTGGAAGCACATCAATCGGACGTCTGTAGCTCAAGTTATAGCCCTTTGAAGTAGGCATGGTCATGCTGTGAGCGCCCAGATTTTGACTTAGCCAAATTCTTGCTCCCAATCTCAATTTTGCATCACGATTCTGCCCTGCCCTTGGCAAGGGCAGGGCAATGTGCGCTGATTGCTTATCTTCCTTGATTTGGTCATGGGCCACGCTTTTAAAAGCGTGGCCTAAAGCTCCAAAGTGTACCCCAACTTCAAAGTGTGTCCCAAAGCTCTTTTTTTCTCCTTTTTTTTGTGCTTCTTTGCTTCTTTTTCTTCTTATTTCCTACAAGATTTATAAAATTAAAAGATCAAGGAAATCTATCATTTAAGTACAAAAAGCATTCAATATTTAAGCACAAATCATCAATTTCTTGTATGAAAAAGCATAGAAAATGGGTATATGATGACATGTCATCACAACACCAAACTTAAATCTTGCTTGTCCCCAAGCAAGAAAAGAATCATGCAATAAAGATTGACAATCCAAGGTAAGAAGAATAGCAACTCAATATTCATGGCAAGCTAGTTTTCTATGCATGCTACAATTACAAAAGAGATGTAAATGATTGATGCTTCTATCTAGCTTATTTTATGAAATCTTTTTCTTATAATTCTTCCTTGAAACAAGCTTTTGATTTTTTTTTTTCTTTTGGGTGCTTTGCCCCATGAGTTAATAACAAAGCTACGACTTCTAAATGCTTTGTTTTCAAGTATTACCACTTGATACATAAGCACCACAAGCATTTAATTAGAGGACTTCATTAAGCTCATTTTTTCTTTTCTTTTCTTGACTCTCTAATCATTGATGCTCAGAGCCTTGAGCTTTGAGGGAGTGCTTTTGCACTTGAGCCTAGCCTTGACTTCTAAGTGTTTTGTTTTCAAGCATTTGGCTTGATACATAAACACCACAAGCACTTAGCAAATAAATTGCCATTGGTACTCAGAGCCTTCAGCTTTCTCATTCTTTCCCTTTTTCTTTTCTTGCTTTAATTGTATTTGCTTCTTCAAGGTTTTCATGATTTCAAAAGATTTCACAAAATGTACTAGATGAAAAACTTCAATTAAATAAAATCCAATGCAATTGAGCAACAATCAATCATACTAGCTTTCCAATACTTGTATGCACATGCTAAATTCTTCTTTAATTCCTTGTTTGTTTATGATCATGATGCTTTTTGCTTTTGAATTCACAAAACTCAAGTTGGTAGTCATAATGTCACAACAACATATTTCAAATCAAATTCAAGCTATGCTTAGTCATACCACACATGTATACAGAAAATATAAAGACAATCATGCAATTTAAAGTGTTGGAAATAAATGAGAGGAAAAGGAACTTTACAACCTTGTAGTCCATCTTCATTATTATTGTCCTTTTTCTCCAATTCTTCCCTTTCCCTTGCCAACTTAGAGTGCTTGCTCATCCTCAAGCAACAATTAGAACAATGGCTATGGGGCTAAGATGGATCATGAATGTCTTACACAATGAAATGTTAGTAGCCCATGTGTTTTAAGCAAGCAAAAATGAAAAATAACAATCAAGGCACAAGAGACAGCGACATTTGATTGCAAGCATAAGAAGGTGTGCACAATACTTTGCATAAAGAATAAGTGGCACACCAAACTTAGTGTGACACTTTCACTCGGAATTGATGCAAGTATCTAATAGATATTGGAACCAAATTTTGTTGCATAGCAACACCAAACTTAGAATGCAACCATATGTGAATTTATTTGAACTAAAACTAAACAAAAGAAACTGTTATTTGTTGAATACAATCACCAAGTGAAGAATCTGTCATGAATAAGGATGTTTTGGTGATGTATTAACAAAAACAGTTAATGAAAGAAGCATTAAAAATAAGTAAATAAATGAAACAAAGAGAAAACAAAAATTATCCAACTAAGAAGAAGAAAAATAACACTGCAAAAGGCAATATGATTATGCAGACAAGTGATGTTGCTAGAATGATTTGCATAGAAAATAAGTGGCACACCAAACTTAGAATCTTGATGTGTCACTTTCATTTTTGATTTGATGCAATCATCCAAAAAGATTGAAAATGTGTTGCATGGCAACACCAAACTTAGAATGTAACCATATGCCAATTTATTGAATTTAAACAAAGTAAAGAAAGAAAACAAAGCGGAGAAGAGAAATTATACCTACGGTTGGGTTACCTCCCAACAAGTGCTCTTTTAGTGTCATTAGCTTGACATGTTGTTCTTCACTTTCTTCCTCTTCTTCCAGTTTGTTAAGAGGAATGACCTCAAAGGAGGGAAAGATTCAGCTAGTGTCCCTTGTCTTGGTTTCCTCTCAGCAAGCTTTCTTTTGAAATTGGCTTGATTGAGCTTGCTTGCTTGATCAGGGGGAGGATTGTTTGCAGTTGACCTTTTCTTGAATATTGTCTTTGATATCTTGGTCACAATCCTCTTCTTGGTGCTTTTGTTAATTGCCTTCACTTCCTTGAATCCATGACTTGGTTGCTGTGTGATTATTGGAGTTTTGTATTCATCCAGAGCCTTGTGAATTGGTGGCTCCATGAGC
This sequence comes from Arachis stenosperma, assembly GCF_014773155.1. Classification (NCBI taxonomy): domain Eukaryota; kingdom Viridiplantae; phylum Streptophyta; class Magnoliopsida; order Fabales; family Fabaceae; genus Arachis; species Arachis stenosperma. The sequence continues at coordinate 68,053,561 of NC_080378.1, forward strand.
TTTTCCTCTATGTTCTCTAAATCTCCATTTAATTTTTTGAAGAGAGCTTCTTGCCATTTCCAGGATTGTTCTTGTCTTTCAAAAAATTCTCTGGACTTTTGAAGGAGATCCTCTGAATCACAATTTGAAGAATTGTTGAACTCATCACAGTATGGATTGCTAAGATTTCTTTGATTTTGACTTTCCCAGTCACAATATGAGTAGTTGTTAGACTCATAAAAATCTGGATCATATTGTGTCTCTGGGAAGTGTCACATATGATTCTCTTGCTCATCTTGTGTCTCTGAAGCAATTCTCCATGGATTGGAGTGCTCAGAATCTGTTAATTCTTGGTGATATCCCCAACCACCATTAGAGGTTGGTGATGGTGGGTGATATCCTGAAAAATTTTGTTTGACTGCAAGATGAGTTGAACTCCATTTGTATTTTGCAAAACACAACACCATTGAAAATTGAAATTCATGTCACAGAGACAGAATTTCTTAGTGAGGCAAAAACACAAACACCTTGGTTTCAAGTTAAAACAGAGAATAAAAACAAAAAAAATGCTTGATCTAGACTTCTCACCCACTTAATCATTGTTGATCTAATCAATCCCCGGCAACGGCGCCAAAAACTTGATGGTGTTTTTGTGGAAAAATGAATTTCCAACACACAAATCCAACCGGCAAATATACCGGGTCGCATCAAGTAGTAATAACTCACATAGAGTGAGGTCGATCCCACAGGGATTGATGGATCAAGCAACTTTAGTGGGTGATTAGTTTAGTCAAGCTAACATTTAAGTGAGAATTGTGGCAGCAAAATGTAAATAGCAATGAACTTAAAGTGCAGAATGTAAATAGGCAGGAAGCTTAAAGAACAAGCAATGTAAATTGCAGAAACTTAAATGACAAGAAATGTAAATTGCAGGAAATGTAAAGGGGATTGGGTGCAGGAAATTTAAAGGAAAGCAATAAGCAGCACTTAAAATAATTGCAGAATAATTAAATTGCATGAAAAGTAAAAGGGATTGGGTGCTGGGAATTAAAACTTCAACAAGAAAAAGTAAAGAGCAATCAAGCAGAGAATTAAAAGATGGAATAAGTGAAGTAGATTTAAACAGAAATGAAAAATTGCTTGAAGAAGCAACACAGAATGTAACTCAGCTCAATTGTGAAATTTAAAGAGACAAGATCTCAGGGAATCAATGAGACTAGAGAACAAGTCTAGATCTCAAGCCCTTCCTTGATCAATTCAGAGAACAATTTGCAGAAGAAAGAAGAAAAAATAAATTGCAGAATTAAAGAGAAGATGAAGCAGTATGTGAATTTCAATTATGCAGAAAAAGTAAACAAGAGATCTCAAGGTGAGATTGAAACAGAATTTCTTCAATTCTTCACCCAAGATCCAAAGCTAGAATGAAAAACTAAGAGAGCTCTCCCAGTGAGACGGAATTGATGCCTTTATATAGGCTTTAAAAGTGAAAAATTAAAACAAATTACAATTAAAATGAAAATCCTAATCTAATTGATCCATGTGCCTTTGAGTGATGATGTGGGCTTTTCTTGCTTTGGATTTGAGGAGAAATGGGTTTGGTTGGCCTTGATTCAATTTGGAGAGGAATTGAATTAAATTGAATTTTGGTTGATTTTTGGCCCATGACACTTCCAGGAGGCTGCCCTGCCCTTGTGGAGGGCAGGGCAGAAAATTGATGCATGGCGCTAGAAATTGGTGCGGCCTTGGTGCGTGGGATGCTTGTTGGTGCGCAAGGATGCTGCCCTGCCCGCGCCAAGGGCAGGGCAGGAAGAGTTTGGTGCGCCAAAATTGTGTTGGTGCGCGCGCCACTTCCTTGACCGTGCCATGATGCTCTCCTCACTCCCCTTAGGTGCTTGGTTCGAAACTTGGTGAAAGCACTTGAGGATAAATTTTTTCTTGATTTTCCATGAAGAGCACGACATTGCCCTGCTCTCCAAGAGGGCAGGGCAGAAAATTGAGCGCCACATTGTGTTGGAGTGAGGTTCCAGCTTCGAGCCTTGATGGAGGCACTTTAGTTTATTTTCGCTTGTTTTTGGCCCTTAAAGATGCCTTTTGTTCCTGCCTCAATTGGACGCCAAATATGGATTGCTATATATCGTTGGAAAGCTCTGAATGTCAGCTTTCCAACGCAACTGGAAGCACATCAATCGGACGTCTGTAGCTCAAGTTATAGCCCTTTGAAGTAGGCATGGTCATGCTGTGAGCGCCCAGATTTTGACTTAGCCAAATTCTTGCTCCCAATCTCAATTTTGCATCACGATTCTGCCCTGCCCTTGGCAAGGGCAGGGCAATGTGCGCTGATTGCTTATCTTCCTTGATTTGGTCATGGGCCACGCTTTTAAAAGCGTGGCCTAAAGCTCCAAAGTGTACCCCAACTTCAAAGTGTGTCCCAAAGCTCTTTTTTTCTCCTTTTTTTTGTGCTTCTTTGCTTCTTTTTCTTCTTATTTCCTACAAGATTTATAAAATTAAAAGATCAAGGAAATCTATCATTTAAGTACAAAAAGCATTCAATATTTAAGCACAAATCATCAATTTCTTGTATGAAAAAGCATAGAAAATGGGTATATGATGACATGTCATCAGGTGGCAGTGTCTCCGCAGTTGGGGCCGTCATGGCTCCCGGTGCTGGAGAAGGATGTGGTGTCCGGGGTGTCTGAGTCTTTGCAATCTCCTCTAAGTAGCTGCCTGAGGTGTTTGAATCTTCGGTTGTTGTGGCGCTCTCTCAACTTAGCTTTGCGTTCTTGCCGATCCAACCTTTGGATTATCTGCTGGAGCAATGCATCAGTTGTAGGTGCTTGTGGGGTCGAAGAATGATTATCTTCAACTGGAGCAGTAGGAAGACTTGTAGTGGCTGCTGGAAGTCTGAGGTATTTCCCGTTAGGGACAAACTGATCATTCCGTGGAAGCATGGCCTTGGTGTCCCCAGCTCTGTAGGAGACTCCGGCTGCTGAGACAAGATCGGAGACCAAGGCGGGAAAAGGTAAATTGCCCGCAATTTGTACGTGTCCCATAGCATTCCAGATATGGTGTGAGAGATTCAGAGGTAGGTCTGTAAGAATGCACCATAGCAGAACGGCCATGTCTGCAGTGAAGGAGGACTCGTGAGTGCTCGAAAAGACGTAATGGGACATGATCTGTGCCCATACGCGAGCCTCCAAAGTAAGTGCTTAAGCCAATATTCCCTTAGGGTGGGTATGGTGGTATCCGTAGATCCAACGGCTGCCAGGTAATGCGATAACTCCGAGAACGGAGTCCCAGTCAAATTGGTACCTCTGGCGCTTAAGTGCGGCTTCTTGGAAGGCGTCCATTCCTTCTGGAATAGGGGGAAGACTCAGAGCTTGCTGAATAGCCTCTTCTGTAATGGGGACTTGTTTCTGCCGGACATAAACAGATTGCAGGGTTGGCATGTAGAAGTTAGAGTAGAACTCAACCACCCAAGAAAGATTGACCTGTCTCGACTGTCTCCGTAGGAAACCCCATTGTCTTCGTTCAATTTGCGGCTCAACAAAAGAAGCAATATTGGACGGGAGGATAAGAAGGTATTCATTGTTATAGTTCTTTTCTGCGAGGATAGGGAACATCTACTCACAGTAACGATTGGGAAATCGCGCAGTGTCCTTTGCGGGAAAGGCTTTCTCCTTTTCATCAACTTTTATTATCCTCTTAACTCTCTTTGTTGAGGGCTTGATTGCGGTTGAAGGGGGCTCTGCCACTAATGCTCTTTTAGTTCCTCTTCTTGCTGGGGGTTTAGGATTTGCTTTCTCCTTTCCTTTCTTGGTGGCCATCTTGAAAAAGGGAAGAGAAAGTAAATTAAGTTCAAATAGATAAATAGCAAGGGAGAAGATGGGGTGGGTAATAATCAGTACACGGTAAAAATGAATGAACTAAACACATGGTCTAGACAACATGTGAAAAGATCAAGAAAGGAAATAGGATAGGTGCACAAAAAGGGAAGTAGATGCAAGATGATTATTGGCATGCTGGCAAGGGAATGAGTAGCATAGATCAAGCACCACTTCGTAACAAAGTAATAATTTGTATTGGCAATTAAATTCGATTGATAAAACAGTAAAGGAATGTTGTGAAAAACATGCATGGAATAGTATGGTAGGATAATGTAGAAAAGTGCATGATGCCATACGGGCCTTTTCACAAACACATAGCATGCATGGTAAATAAGGCATAGAAAGTATTAAAGTAAACATGCAAGCAATCCTTTAGTGAGAATAAGATATAAGTGCCAAATAATATAGAATAAATCACAAGCAAATAATGAGGAATGATGACTCAAATAATATGCTAGCACCATGGAAAAAGGAAAGAAGAAGAAAGAAAATAACGATAAAGAAAAGAAAAAGAAAAGAAAATAACATCTAAAATAAGAAGAATGATAAAAAAGGGAGGAAGAAAAGAAAACCTTGTTAATGGAGGTGAGAGAAAAAGAGTGTGAAGGGTGGGGTAGAAGGGGGAAAGGGAGAAGGGAGAAATAAGGGGGGAAAAGAAAAATTAGGATTTGGAGGAGAGAAAGATAAGATAATGTGGCAGTTCTGGTGGGGCTGTGCAGCGCAAGCGACGCGGCCGCGTGGGGCACGCGTTCGCGTGGATGCGCTTTAGGGTATGGTCGTGCGATCGCGTCAGGCACGCGGTCGCGTGACTCATAGTAGGCTTCTAGCGCGAATACAGCCTCGCGGCCGCACAACTCTCTGTTCAAATTAATTTATTTGCCAAAATAGGGTGACGCGATCGCATGAGGCATGCGATCGCGTGAGTGGGCCTTTAGGGGAATGTAACGCGGTCGCGTGGGTCACGCGGCCGCATGGGTAGGATTGTGCGTTCAGCCCCAATCCAGCACCACTCTCGCACAACATTCGAGTGTGCACCCTTTTACGTCGAAAATTCAGGGCACGCGGCCGCGTGGGGTACGCGGTCGCGTGGGAGGCCATGATTCCCATGCAATGCGAACGCGTCAGGGATGCAGTCGCGTGGGTTGATCCGTGCCAAAGGCACGCTGGTGCACGAATTTGTGATCCGCACAACTAACCAGCAAGTGCACTGGGTCGTCCAAGTAATATCTTACGTGAGTAAGGGTCGATCCCACGGAGATTATTGGTTTGAAGCAAGCTATGTTTATCTTATTATTCTTAGTCAGGATATTAATTAAAATTATCAGTTGAAATTATTAGATTGGAAAAATAAAAGAGAATAAAAGCGTTACTTGTTGTGCAGTACTGAGAAATATGTTGGAGTTTTGGAGATGCTTTGTCCTCTGAACTTCAACTCTTCCTTGAAATCCTTTTCCACACGCAAGGTCCCTTCCATGGCAAGCTCTATGTAGGGTGTCACCGTTGTCAATGGCTACTTCCCATCCTCTCAGTGAAAATGTTCCTATGCTCTGTCACAGCACGGCTAATCATCTGTCGGTTCTCAATCAGGTTGGAATAAAATCCATTGATTCTTTTGCGTCTGTCACTAACGCCCAGCCTTCAGGAGTTTGAAGCTCGTCACAGTCATTCAATCCCAGAATCCTACTCGGAATACCACAGACAAGGTTTAGACTTTCTGGATTCTCATGAATGCCGCCATCAATCCGGCTTATACCACGAAGATTCTGAGTAATGAATCTAAGAGATACTCATTCAATCTGATGTAGAATGGAGGTGGTTGTCAGGCACACGTTCATGGATTGAGGAAGGTGATGAGTGTCACGGATCATCACCTTCTCCATAATTAAGCGCGAATGAATATCTTAGATAAGAACAAGCGTGTTTGAATGGAAATCAAAGTAATTGTATTAATTCATCGAGACGCTGCAGAGCTCCTCACCCCCAACAATGGAGTTTAGAGACTCATGCCGTCAAAAAGTATGTAATTCAAATCTGAAAATGTCATGAGGTACAAAATAATTCTCTAAAAGTTGTTTAAATAGTAAACTAGTAACCTAGGTTTACAGAATATGAGTAAACTAAGATAATTGGTGCAGAAATCCACTTCTGGGGCCCACTTGGTGTGTGCTGGGGCTGAGACTAAAGCTATCCACGAGCTGAGGCTTTTCTTGGAGTTGAACTCCAAGTTATAACGTGTTTTGGGCGTTCAACTCCGGATCATGACGTGTTTCTGGCGTTTAACTCCAGACAGCAGCATGTACTTGGCGTTCAACGCCAAGTTACGTCGTCTATCTTCGCGCAAAGTATGGACTATTATATATTGCTGGAAAGCCCTGGATGTCAACTTTCCAACACCGTTGAGAGCGCGCCAATTGGACTCCTGTAGCTCCAGAAAATCCATTTCGAGTGCAGGAAGGTCAGGATCCAACAACATCAGCAGTCCTTTTTCAGCCTAACTCAGATTTTTGCTCAGCTCCCTCAATTTCAGCAAGAAAATACCTGAAATCACAGAAAAACACACAAACTCATAGTAAAGTCCAGAAATATGACTTTTTCCTAAGAACTAATAATATTTAACTAAAACTAATTAAAACATGCTAAAATCTACATGAAATTACCCCCAAAAAGCGTATAAAATATCCGCTCATCACAACACCAAACTTAAACTGTTGCTTGTCCCCAAGCAACTAGATAAATAAAATAGGATGAAAAGAAATTAAGGAGTAATAATATCTTAGAGTTTTAAATGAAGCTCAGATTCTTATTAGATGAGCGGGGCTTGTAGCTTTTTGTTTTTGAATAGTTTTGGCATCTCCCTCTATCCTTTGAAATTCAGAATGATTGGCATCCATAGGAACTCAGAATTAAGATAGTATTATTGATTCTCCTAGGGTAGTATGTTGATTCTTGAACACAGTTACTTTATGAGTCTTGGCCGTGGCCCTAAGCACTTTGTTTTCCAGTATTACCACCAGATACATAAATGCCACAGACACATGACTAGGTGAACCTTTTCGGATTGTGACTCAGCTTTGCTAGAGTCCCCAGCCAGAGGTGTCCAGAGCTCTTGAGCACACTCTTTTTGCCTTGGATCACGACTTTAACCACTCAGTCTCAAGTTTCTAACTTGGACCTGCATGCCACAAGCACATGGTTAGGGACAGCTTGATTTAGCCGCTTAGGCATGGAACTATTTCCTTAGGCCCTCCTATCCACTGATGCTCATAGCCTTGGATCCTTTTCACCCTTGCCTTTTGGTTTTAAGGGCTGTTGGCTTTTATTCCTTTTGATCCAAAAAAAATTTTTTTTTGGCTGCTTTTTCTTGCTTCAAGAATCAATTTCATGATTTTTCAGATCATCAATAATATTTTTCGTGTTCCTCATTCTTTCAGGAGCCAATATTCATAAAATTCAAGATAAAAATTATGCACTGTTCAAGCATTCATTCTGAGAACAAAAAGTATTGCCACCACATGTAATTAATTATAATTTTTATTATTAAGAACTCGAAAAATATAAATTACTTCTTTATTCTAAAAATCTACTACTTTATTCATGCCTGATGATGATGAGAAGAATAAATTATAACTTAATTGGAAATAAAATCAAAATAGATATACTAATTACTACTACTACTACTATATATCTCCTAAGGTAGATTTCTATAATAACACTATCACAGAGTTAAAGCTAAAAAAAAGATTGGAACTCAACAACCTGTTGTTTTGAGAAGTAGATGTTCCTCTAATCTATGGGGTGCTTTTCAAGGATTAATTTTTGGCGCTTCAGCTCCCTTAGATCACGCCCTTGCTCTTCCTGTTCCTTAAGCAGTTTGCAAAGCATGCTACTTTGATTGTTCTGTTCTTCCTTTATTTGGTCCATAGCTTCTTGCAATTTGGAAATAGAAGCCTCAAGATGTCCCCAATATTCGAATTGAGGGAGTTCTGGGAGGGCTTCCTGTGCTCTCCTCTTGACTGAATCATCCTGCAGCTGTTGTCTGTCCATTGATATTCTAGTGATTGGCCTCTCAACTGAGATATACTCTGTTATTCCCATCTTCACTCCAGCATCCTTGCAGAGCATAGAAATTAAGCTTGGATAGGCCAATCTGGCGTCCTTGGAATTCCTGTTTGCTATTTTGTATAATTCACATGATATCAGTTGATGGACTTCTACTTCTTTTCCCAACATGATGCAGTGAATCATTACTGCTCTTTTAATGGTAACTTCAGAACGGTTGCTGGTGGGCAATATGGAACGCGCAATAAAATCCAGCCAGCCTCTGGCTACTGGTTTTAGATCTTCTCTTTTGAGTTGATTTGGGATGCCAGTCATGCTGGTGGTCCACCTGGCTTCAGGGATGCATATATCCTCTAGAATCTTGTCCAGACCTTTATTTACCCTCATCATTCTCCTATTAAAGGAGTCTGGGTCATCTTTCAGTTGAGGAAGCTTAAATATCTCCCTGATCTTGTCAGGATGGGTATGAACAATCTTTCCTCTGACTAAGGTCCGATGGTCATAGAGAGCAGCTCCAATTATTCTTTGCCTGTCTGTCTGCCATAGATTAGCATAGAACTCCTGAACCATGTTCCTTCCCACTTTCGTTTCAGGATTGGCCAGAATTTCCCAATTCCTGTTTCGAATTTGCTCTTGGATCTCCGGATATTCATCTTCTTTCAGATCAAATTTGACTTCCGGGATCACTGATCTGTGACTCATTATTTTGTAGTAATGGTCTGAATGTTCTTTAGTTAAGAACTTCCCTTGATTCCAAAGTGGCTTTGGAGTATTCTCTTTCTTGCCTCTTGGGGTGGGTTGTTTTCCTTTAGGAGCCATGATCTTAATGAGTATGTTTTTGTGATCACGGATAAACACACCAAACTTAGAGCTTTGCTTGTCCTCAAGCAAAAGAGAAAAAAGGAGAGGGATAGGAGGAGAGCAAGTGTGGCATGGTGATGATGAGAGGGGCGCCGAATTCAATATATAGGGAGGGGGTGGAAATTTTCAAAAATAAGAAAAAGATAAGATAGAAGGTATGATTTATAAAAGATAGATATGATAAGAAAAAGATATAGTTTAAAAAAGAGAAAGATATGAATAATAATTAAAAAGATAAATCTGAATTTTTAACTTTGAAAAAGATTTTAAAAAGATAATTGAGTTTTGAAAACAACTTAAAAGAGTTGGATTGGATTGGAAAACAACTTGTCTTTATGGATTAAGATATATTTGATATTTTTTTGAAAAAGGGATTTTAGAAATTAGGGTTCTTAGAAAACTAATTTGATTTTGAAGGATGACATTTTGAAACATGTTTATGCAAGAAATCATGAATTGAAACATAAAAATTTAGAAAAATTTTAAAGAAAAATGAATTTTACCTCCTCCCCACCATCCTGGCGTTAAACGCCCAAACGCTGCATGTTTTGGGCGTTTAACGCCCAAATGTTGCTTCTCCTGGGCGTTCAACGCCCAGCTGATGCATCTTTCTGGCGTTGAACGCCAGGAAATCCTTTGTCACTGGGCGTTTTTCTGAACGCCCAGGATGCTGTCAATCCGGCGTTAAACGCCCAGAAGGTGCTTCTTTCTGGCGTTTAACACCCAGAAGATGCTCCTTTCTGGCGTTTAACGCCCAGATGGCTACCCTTACTGCCGTTGAACGCCCAGTGGGTACTTCTTTTGGGCGTTCAACGCCCAAAATGTTTCTTACTAGCTTTTTTTTCGCCAGTGAACTTCCAAATTCCCCTGTAACTCTGTGAATTCAATCAATTGCTTTTTTACCTTGAAGATATTTTGACATATACCTGTAAAAATCAACAGAAACAAATAAAATTAAATTTTGTGATTGGCTGGGTTGCCTCCCAGCAAGCGCTTCTTTAATGTCGTTAGCTGGACTATTACTGAGCTTTAATTAAGTCTCAGTTTTGAGCATTCTTGCTCAAAATTACTTTCAAGATAATGTTTAACTCTTTGTCCATTAACAATGAACTTTTTGTTAGATTCATTATCCTGAAGCTCTATGTATCCATATGGTGATACGCTTGTAATTACATATGGACCCCTCCACCGGAATTTTAATTTCCCGGGGAATAATTTGAGCCTAGAATTAAATAGCAGAACTTTCTGCCCCGTCTCAAAGACTTTGGATGACAATTTCTTATCATGCCATCTTTTTGCTTTCTCTTTGTAAATTTTTGCATTCTCGAAAGCATTGAGTCTAAATTCCTCTAGCTCATTTAACTGGAGCAATCGTTTTTCTCCATCTAACTTGGCATCAAGGTTTAGGAATCTGGTTGCCCAGTAGGCCTTGTGTTCCAGTTCCACTGGCAAGTGACATGCCTTTCCATACACAAGCTGGTATGGAGAAGTCCCTATAGGGGTCTTGAACGCTGTTCTGTACGCCCACAGAGCATCATCCAAGCTTCTTGCCCAATCCCTTCTACGATTAATTACAGTCCGTTCCAGGATTCTTTTGAGTTCTCTATTTGAGACTTCAGCTTGTCCATTAGTTTGTGGGTGATATGGAGTAGCTACCCTATGGCTAACTCCATAACGAACCAGAGCAGAGTAAAGCTGTTTATTGCAGAAATGAGTTCCCCCATCACTGATTAATACTCTAGGGGTACCAAATCTGCTGAAGATGTGTTTCTGGAGGAATTTTAACACTGTTTTAGTGTCATTAGTGGGTGTTGCAATAGCCTCCACCCATTTGGATACATAATCCACTGCTACCAGAATATAAGTGTTTGAGTATGATGGTGGGAAAGGTCCCATGAAGTCAATGCCCCATACATCAAACAACTCAATCTCCAAGATCCCTTGTTGAGGCATGGCATAACTGTGAGGTAGATTGCCAGATCTTTGGCAACTGTCACAATTAAGTACAAACACTCGAGAGTCTTTATAGAGAGTAGGCCAGTAGAAGCCACATTGGAGGACTCTTGTGGCTGTTCGCTCACTTCCAAAATGTCCTCCATACTGTGATCCATGGCAGTGCCATAGGATCTTCTGTGCTTCTTCCTTAGGCACACATCTACGGATTACTCCGTCTGCACATCTCTTGAAGAGATATGGTTCATCCCAAAGATAGTACTTTGCATCTGTGATTAATTTCTTTGATTGCTGCCTACTGTATTATTTGGGTATGAACCTCACTGCCTTGTAGTTTGCAATGTCTGCAAACCATGGCACTTCCTGGACGGCAAAGAGTTGCTCATCCGGAAAAGTTTCAGAGATCTCAGTGAGAGGGAGGGACGCCCCTTCTACTGGTTCTATTCGGGACAGGTGATCTGCTACTTGGTTTTCTGTCCCTTTTCTGTCTCTTATTTCTATATCAAACTCTTGCAGAAGTAACACCCATCTTATAAGTCTGGGTTTTGAATCCTGCTTTGTGAGTAGATATTTAAGAGCAGCATGATCAGTGTACACAATCACTTTTGATCCTACTAAATAAGATCTGAATTTGTCAATGGTGTAAACTACTGCAAGTAGCTCTTTTTCTGTGGTTGTGTAATTCCTCTGTGCGTCATTTAGAACACGGCTGGCATAGTAAATGACATGCAGAAGCTTGTCATGCCTTTGTCCCAACACTGCACCAATGGCATGGTCACTGGCATCACACATTAATTCAAATGGCAATGTCCAGTTTGGTGCAGAGATTATTGGTGCAGTGATCAATTTAGCTTTCAGAGTCTCAAATGCCTGCAGACACTCTTTATCAAAGATAAATGGCGTGTCAGTAGCTAGCAGGTTGCTCAGAGGTTTGGCAATTTTTGAAAAATCCTTTATAAACCTCCTATAGAATCCTGCATGCCCCAGAAAGCTTCTTATTGCCTTAACATTGGCAGGTGGTGGTAATTTTTCAATTACCTCTACCGTAGCTTGATCTACCTCTATCCCCTTGTTCGAGATTTTATGCCCAAGGACAATTCCTTCAGTCACCATAAAGTGACACTTCTCCCAGTTTAAAACAAGTTAGTCTCTTGGCATCTCTTTAGAACAAGTGCTAGATGGTCAAGACAGGAGCTGAATGAGTCTCCAAATACTGAAAAGTCATCCATGAAGACTTCCAGAAATTTTTCCACCATATTAGAGAAAATTGAGAGCATGCACCTCTGAAAGGTTGCAGGTGCATTGCACAGGCCAAATGGCATCCTTCTGTATGCAAATACTCCAGATGGACATGTGAATGCTGTTTTCTCTTGATCTTTTGGATCTACTGCAATTTGATTATAACCCGAATATCCATCCAGGAAGCAGTAGTATTCATGACCTGCCAGTCTTTCCAGCATCTGGTCTATGAATGGTAAAGGAAAATAATCCTTTCTGGTAGCTGTATTGAGCCTTCTGTAATCAATACACATACGCCACCCAGTAACTGTTCTTGTAGGAACCAGTTCATTTTTTTCATTATGAACCACTGTCATGCCACCTTTCTTAGGGACGACTTGGACAGGGCTTACCCAGGGGCTATCAGAAATAGGATAAATTATCCCAGCCTCTAGTAACTTAGTGACCTCTTTCTGCACCACCTCCTTCATGGCTGGATTCAGCCGCCTTTGTGGTTGAACCACTGGCTTGGCGTCACCCTCCAGTAAGATCTTGTGCATGCATCTAGCTGGGCTAATGCCCTTAAGATCACTGATGGACCACCCAAGAGCTGTCTTGTGTGTCCTTAGCACTTGAATTAGTGCTTCCTTTTCCTGTGGCTCTAAGGTAGAGTTTATGATCACAGGAAAGGTATCACCTTCTCCCAGGAATGCATATTTTAGGGAAGGTGGTAATGGTTTGAGCTCGGGTTTGGGAGGTTTTTCCTCTTCCTGAGGGATTTTCAGAGGTTCTACTATTCTCTCTGATTCCTCTAGATCAGGCTGAACATCTTTAAAGATGTCCTCTAGCTCTGATTCGAGACTCTCAGCCATATTGACCTCTCTTACCAGAGAGTCAATAATATCAACACTCATGCAGTCATTTGGGGTGTCTGGATGTTGCATTGCTTTGACAACATTCAACTTGAACTCCTCCTCATTGACTCTCAAGGTTACTTCCCCTTTTTGGACATCAATGAGGGTTCGGCCAGTTGCTAGGAAAGGTCTTCCTAGAATGAGAGTTGCACTCTTGTGCTCCTCCATTTCCAGCACCACAAAGTCAGTAGGAAAGGCAAATGGTCCAACCTTGACAATCATGTCCTCAATCACGCCTAATGGGTATTTAATGGAGCCATCAGCAAGTTGAAGACATATCCTGGTTGGTTTGATTTCTTCAGTTAAACCAAGCTTTCTGATAGTAGATGCAGGTATTAGGTTGATACTTGCCCCAAGATCACATAAAGCTTGCTTGGTACAAGTACCCTCTAATGTGCATGGTATCATAAAGCTCCCAGGATCTTTAAGCTTCTCAGGTAAGCTTTTCAGAATGACTGCACAGCATTCTTCAGTGAGGTAAACCTTTTCAGTCTCCCTCCAATCCTTCTTATGACTTAAGATCTCTTTCACGAACTTAGCATAAGAGGGTATTTGCTCAAGTGCTTCTGCAAACGGGATCTTTATTTCAAGAGTCCTGAGATAGTCTGCAAAGCGGGCAAATTGCTTATCCTGTTTCGCTTGGCGGAGATTTTGAAGATAAGGCATTTTGGCTTTGTATTCCTCAACCTTAGTTGCTACAGGTTTAGTACCTATAGAAGTGGGTTGGAAAGCCTTTTTAGAAGGGTTGTTATCAGCACTTGTATGTGACTGATCCCCCACTGGCATTTGAATGCCAGGGGTGGAAGCTGGAGTGGCGTTAGACGCCACCTCTTTATTTGTTACTGGCGTCTGAACGCCAGAACTATGCTCCCTTTGGGCGTTCAACGCCGGATTCATGCTTGTTTCTGGCGTTGAACGCTAGGAATGAGCATGGTCTGGGCGTTCAGCGCCAGCATTATTCCTCTCTGGGCTCTGATTGTCCTCAGAGGGATTTTGAGTAGCTATTTGTTCATTTCTTGGCTTCCTGCTGCTTTGAAGTGAGGTATTTAATGTTTTCCCACTTCTTAATTGAACTGCTTAGCATTCTTCTGCTATTTATTTTGACAGTTGCTTTTCTATTTGCTTTAGCTGTACTTTCATATTCCTGTTAGCCATTCTTGTTTCCTGTAGTATTTCCTTGAATTCGGCTAGCTGCTGAGTTAGAAAGTCTAATTGCTGATTGAATTCATTAGCCTGATCTACAGGACTGAGTTCAGCAGTTACTGTTTTAGCTTCTTCTTTCATGGAAGATTCACTGCTTAGGTACAGATGCTGATTTCTGGCAACTGTATCAATAAGCTCTTGAGCTTCTTCAATTGTTTTTCTCATATGTATAGATCCACCAGCTGAGTGGTCTAGAGAAATCTGAGCTTTTTCTGTAAGCCCATAGTAGAAGATGTCTAATTGCACCCATTCTGAAAACATTTCAGAGGGGCATTTTCTTAGCATCTCTCTGTATCTCTCCCAGGCATCATAAAGGGATTCGTTATCTCCTTGTTTGAAGCCCTGGATGCTTAGCCTTAGCTGTGTCATCCGTTTTGGAGGGAAATAGTGACTTGGGAATTTTTCTGACAGCTGCTTCCATGTTTTTATGCTGTTCTTAGGCTGGTTATTTAACCACCTCTTAGCTTGATCTTTTACAGCAAATGGAAACAGTAATAATTTGTAGACATCCTGATCCACTTCCTTATCATGTACTGTGTCAGCAATTTGCAAAAATTGTGCCAGAAACTCTGTAGGTTCTTCATGTGGGTGACCAGAATACTGGCAGTTTTGCTGTACCATGATAATGAGCTGAGGATTCAACTCAAAGCTACTAACTCCAATGGAGGGTATACAGATACTACTCCCATATGAAGCAGTAGTGGGGTTAGCATATGACCCCAGAGTCCTCCTGGACTGTTCATTCCCACTTAATTCCATGATGGAATAAAAGAGATGATATGTATGTTGATATTATTTATTATTTTTTTTAAAATTAATTTTTATAAAATAAAATAAAAAACGAAATAAATAAAAGAAATTGGAAATATTTTGAAATTGAAATTTGAATTTTTATATAAAATTTTCAAAAAATGTAGTTCAAAATTAGTTAGAAAATATATTATTTTTTTTTGAATTTTGAATTTTATGATGAAAGAGAAAAATATGCAAAAGACACAAGACTTAAAATTTTTAGATCCAATGCTCCTTATTTTCGAAAATTTTGGAGGGAAAACACCAAGGAACACCAAACTTAAAAATTTTAAGATCAAAACACAAGAAAGACTCAAGAACACCTTGAAGATTCACAAGAACACCAAGAACAAAAGAAAGAACACCAAACTTAAAATTTTTAGAAAACTAAGACAAATTTTCGAAAATTAAAGAAAGATTAACAAGAAAACACCAAACTTAGAGTTTGGCACAAGATTCAATCAAAGAAAAATTATTTTTGAAAAAGATTCCAAAAAAGATACCCAATTATCAAGAACAACTACCAATGCTCCAGCCAATTGGGCAGTAACTTCAATGTTGATTTTAAAAATGTATTATATTTATAGATAAAAATATAAATTTTTGAAAATTAATGTTTTGAAAAAGCACAAGAAAAACAAGAAAAGACACAAAACAAGAACAACTTGAAGATCAATAAAGAAAAAAGAACACAAGTTCGAAAATTTAAAGAAAATTGTAAAATATGCAATTAACACCAAACTTAGAATAAGACACTAAACTCACAAAAATTAGCAATTAATTAAGAAAAATAATAAATTTTGAAAAGAAATTTTTGAAAAGAAACTATCCTATCAAGATTTAATGATTCTATAACAATAAAAATAAATTATTCTTAATCTAAGAAATAAAATAAACCTTTAATTGTTCAAACTCGAATAATCCCCGGCAACGGCGCCAAAAACTTGGTGCACGAATTTGTGATCCGCACAACTAACCAGCAAGTGCACTGGGTCGTCCAAGTAATACCTTACGTGAGTAAGGGTCGATCCCACGGAGATTATTGGTTTGAAGCAAGCTATGTTTATCTTATTATTCTTAGTCAGGATATTAATTAAAATTATCAGTTGAAATTATTAGATTGGAAAAATAAAAGAGAATAAAAGCGTTACTTGTTGTGCAGTACTGAGAAATATGTTGGAGTTTTGGAGATGCTTTGTCCTCTGAACTTCAACTCTTCCTTGAAATCCTTTTCCACACGCAAGGTCCCTTCCATGGCAAGCTCTATGTAGGGTGTCACCGTTGTCAATGGCTACTTCCCATCCTCTCAGTGAAAACGTTCCTATGCTCTGTCACAGCACGGCTAATCATCTGTCGGTTCTCAATCAGGTTGGAATAGAATCCATTGATTCTTTTGCGTCTGTCACTAACGCCCAGCCTTCAGGAGTTTGAAGCTCGTCACAGTCATTCAATCCCAGAATCCTACTCAGAATACCACAGACAAGGTTTAGACTTTCCGGATTCTCATGAATGCCGCCATCAATCCGGCTTATACCACGAAGATTCTGAGTAATGAATCTAAGAGATACTCATTCAATCTGATGTAGAACGGAGGTGGTTGTCAGGCACACGTTCATGGATTGAGGAAGGTGATGAGTGTCACGGATCATCACCTTCTCCATAATTAAGCGCGAATGAATATCTTAGATAAGAACAAGCGTGTTTGAATGGAAATCAAAGTAATTGTATTAATTCATCGAGACGCTGCAGAGCTCCTCACCCCCAACAATGGAGTTTAGAGACTCATGCCGTCAAAAAGTATGTAATTCAAATCTGAAAATGTCATGAGGTACAAAATAATTCTCTAAAAGTTGTTTAAATAGTAAACTAGTAACCTAGGTTTACAGAATATGAGTAAACTAAGATAATTGGTGCAGAAATCCACTTCTGGGGCCCACTTGGTGTGTGCTGGGGCTGAGACTAAAGCTATCCATGAGCTGAGGCTTTTCTTGGAGTTGAACTCCAAGTTATAACGTGTTTTGGGCGTTCAACTCCAGATCATGACGTGTTTCTGGCGTTTAACTCCAGACAGCAGCATGTACTTGGCGTTCAACGCCAAGTTACGTCGTCTATCTTCGCGCAAAGTATGGACTATTATATATTGCTGGAAAGCTCTGGATGTCTAATTTCCAACGCCGTTGAGAGCGCGCCAATTGGACTTCTGTAGCTTCAGAAAATCCATTTCGAGTGCAGGGAGGTCAGGATCCAACAGCATCAGCAGTCCTTTTTCAGCCTAACTCAGATTTTTGCTCAGCTCCCTCAATTTCAGCCAGAAAATACCTAAAATCACAGAAAAACACACAAACTCATAGTAAAGTCCAGAAATATGATTTTTGCCTAAGAACTAATAATATTTAACTAAAAACTAATTAAAACATGCTAAAATCTACATGAAATTACCCCCAAAAAGCGTATAAAATATCCGCTCATCACACGCCTCCAGCCACGCTCCAGTGTGACTCTCTGTTCACTTTTATTTTTCTTCGCTCTCCAGGCGACGCGGATGCGTCGCTGATGCGATCGCGTCGCATAGCGAAATATATTTTTTTATTATTTTTTTATTTTTTTATTTTTTTATTTTTTTTATGAAACATGTAAATGAAAATGCATGAAAATACTAATAAAGAGAACAGTTATTGAATAGGAAAAACTAAAAATAAGGAAAAGAACGATCATACCATGGTGGGTTGTCTTCCACCTAGCACTTTGCTTTAACATCCTTAAGTTGGACGCTCCACTAGCTCAGTCTTCTGCTATGTAAGGATCTTCCAAGAGGAAGATCTCGAGCTCCTTATTGTTCTGCAGCTTCTCTCCATGGTACAGCTTCAGACGTTGTCCATTAACTTTAATTAGCTCAGAGTGTGAAGGATGGCTTAGGTGATAAACTCCGTATGGTTCTGCCTTCTCTACTCTATATGGACCTTCCCATCTTGATCTCAACTTACCTGGCATAAGCCTTAGTCGAGATTTGTAAAGGAGGAATAAATCTCCAGGTTGGAACTCTTTCTTCTTGATGTTTTGATCATGTACAGCCTTCATCTTCTCCTTGTATATTCTCGAGTTCTCATAGGCTTCTAGGCGAAGGCTCTCCAATTCTTGCAGTTGCAACTTCCTTTCAGCTCCGGCTTTATCAATTCCCATGTTGCACTCCTTAACTGCCCAAAAGGCTTTATGCTCTATCTCAACTGGGAGATGACAAGCTTTTCCATAAACTAAGCGGAAAGGGCTCATTCCAATGGGTGTTTTGTATGCGGTCCGGTATGCCTATAGTGCATCTTGCAGCCTGGTGCTCCAGTCTTTTCTATGATGTTTGACTATCTTTTGCAAGATACGCTTTATCTCTCTGTTTGACACCTCGGCTTGCCCATTGGTCTGAGGATGGTATGCTGTTGCAACCTTATGAATTATCCCATGCTTCTTCATCAATCTTGCTAGTTTCCTGTTACAGAAATGGGCACCTTGATCGCTCACGATTGCTCGTGGTGATCCAAAGCGGCAAATAATATGGTTTCTCACAAAGGAAACTACAGTGTTAGCATCATCAGTGCGGGTGGGAATTGCTCTCACCCACTTGGAAACATAATCCACAGCTAACAATATATAAAGTTGACCATTAGAATTTGGGAACGGACCCATGAAGTCAATGCCCCAAACATCAAAAATTTCACAAAAAAGCATAAATTGTTGAGGCATCTCATCCCTTCTGGATATATTACCAAATTTTTGGCATGGAAGACAAGATTTACAAAACTCAGCAGTGTCTCTAAAAAGAGTAGGCCACCAGAATCCACAGTCTAAGATCTTTCTAGCTGTTCTTTGAGGGCCAAAATGTCCTCCACTCTCAGATGAGTGACAGGCCTCCAAAATGGACTGGAATTCTGATTGGGGTACACAACGTCTAATTACCTGATCAGCACCACATCTCCATAAATATGGGTCATCCCATATATAATATTTAGACTCGTTTTTCAGCTTGTCCCTTTGATGCTTAGAAAAATGTGGAGAAAATGTGCGGCTAACTAGATAATTAGCTACAGGTGCGTACCAAGGTGCTACCTCAGATACTGCTTGTAGGTTATCAAATGGAAAATTATCATCTATAGGAGTAGAATCATCCTTAATGTGCTCAAGGTGACTCAAGTAGTCTGCCACTAGATTCTGATTGCCATTCCTATCCTTTATTTCTAAATCAAATTCTTGTAAAAGCAGTATCCAACGTATGAGCCTTGGTTTGGATTCCTTTTTAGCTAATAGATACTTCAAAGCTGCATGGTCCGAATACACTACTACTCTAGTACCAAGTAGATAAGCTCAGAATTTATCCAGAGCAAAAACAATAGCAAGAAGCTCTTTCTCAGTAGTAGTATAATTGGACTGGGCAGCGTCTAAAGTTTTAGACGCATAAGCAATAACAAAAGGATCCTTACCTTCACGCTGAGCCAGCGCTGCTCCTACTGCATGGTTGGAAGCATCGCACATGATTTCAAACGGCTGGCTCCAGTCTGGTCCTCTCACAATTGGAGCTTGAGTTGGAGCAGTCTTCAGCTTATCAAACGCTTGTTTGCAATCATCACTGAACTCGAACTCGATATCCTTCTGCAACAATCTGGATAAGGGAAGTGCTACCTTACTGAAGTCCTTAATAAATCTCCTGTAAAAGCCTGCATGGCCAAGGAACGAACGAACTTCCCTCACAGAAGAGGGGTAAGGTAAACTAGAAATAACATTCACCTTTGCTGGGTCTACAAAAATGCCATTATTAGATACCACATGTCCTAATACAATCCCTTGTTTTACCATAAAGTGACATTTTTCAAAATTTAATACAAGGTTTGTATTAACACATCTATCTAATACTTGGTGCACGAAATTGTGATCACTACTTTTCACAACTCAAATAATCCCTAGTAATGGCCCCAAAGACTTGGTGCTCAATACCATGGCATAAACACAACTTCGCACAACTAACCAACAAGTACACTGGGTCGTCCAAGTAATAAACCTTACGCGAGTAAGGGTCGATCCCACGGAGATTGTTGGTATGAAGCAAGCTATGGTCACCTTGTAAATCTTAGTCAGGCAGACTCAAATGGTTATGGATGATATATGAATAAAACATAAAGATAAAGATAGAGATACTTATGTAATTCATTGGTGAGAACTTCAGATAAGCGTATGAAGATGCTTTGTCCCTTCCGTCTCTCTGCTTTCCTACTGTCTTCATCCAATCCTTCTTACTCCTTTCCAAGGCAAGCTGTATGCAAGGGTTTCACCATTGTCAGTGGCTACCTCCCATCCTCTCAGTGGAAATGTTCAACGCACCCTGTCACGGCACGGCTATCCAGCTGTCGGTTCTCGATCATGTCGAAATAGAATCCAGTGATTCTTTTGCGTCTGTCAATAACGCCCCACAATCGCGAGTTTGAAGCTCGTCACAGTCATTCAATCATTGAATCCTACTCAGAATACCACAGACAAGGTTTAGACCTTCCGGATTCTCTTGAATGCCGCCATCAATTCTAGCTTATACCACGAAGATTCCGGTTAAAGAACCCAAGAGATAAACATTAGAGCCTTGTTGCTTGTAGAACAGAAGTGGTTGTCAGTCACTTGTTCATAAGTGAGAATGATGATGAGTGTCACATAATCATCACATTCATCAAGTTCTTGAGTGCGAATGAATATCTTGGAATAAGAACAAGCTGAATTGAATAGAAGAACAATAGTAATCGCATTAATACTCGAGGTACAGCAGAGCTCCACACCTTAATCTATGGTGTGTAGAAACTCCACCGTTGAAAATACATAAGAACAAGGTCTAGGCATGGCCGTGAGGCCAGCCCCCAGTGATCAAAAAATTCAAAGACCTAAAGATGATCTAAGATCCAAAGATGAAAATACAAATAGCAAAAGGTCCTATATATAGGGAACTAGTAGCTTAAGAATTACAAAGATGAGTAAAAGACATAAAAATCCACTTCCGGGCCCACTTGGTGTGTGCTTGGGCTGAGCATTGAAGCATTTTCGTGTAGAGATTCTTCTTGGAGTTAAACGCCAGCTTTTGTGCCAGTTTGGGCGTTTAACTCCCATTTGGGTGCCAGTTCCGGCGTTTAACGCTGGGAATTCAGAAGGTGACTTTGAACGCCGGTTTGGGCCATCAAATCTTGGGCAAAGTATGGACTATCATATATTGCTGGAAAGCCCAGGATGTCTACTTTTTAACGCCGTTGAGAGCGCGCCAATTAGGCTTCTGTAGCTCCAGAAAATCCACTTCGAGTGCAGGGAGGTCAGAATCCAACAGCATCTGCAGTCCTTTTCAGTCTCTGAATCAGATTTTTGCTCAGGTCCCTCAATTTCAGCCAGAAAATACCTGAAATCACAGAAAAACACACAAACTCATAGTAAAGTCCAGAAAAGTGAATTTTAATTAAAAACTAATAAAAATATACTAAAAAGTAACTAAATCATACTAAAAACATACTAAAAACAATGCCAAAAAGCGTACAAATTATCCGCTCATCACAACACCAAACTTAAATTGTTGCTTGTCCCCAAGCAACTGAAAATCAAATAAGATAAAAAGAAGAGAATATGCAATGAACTCCAAAGACATCTATGAAGATCAGTATTAATTAGATGAGCGGGGCTTTTAGCTTTTTGCCTCTGAATAGTTTTGGCATCTCACTCTATCCTTTGAAATTCAGAATGATTGGCTTCTTTAGGAACTCAGAATCCAGATAGTGTTATTGATTCTCCTAGTTAAGTATGATGATTCTTGAACACAGCTACTTATTGAGTCTTGGCCGTGGCCCAAAGCACTCTGTCTTCCAGTATTACCACCGGATACATACATGCCACAGACACATAATTGGGTGAACCTTTTCAGATTGTGACTCAGCTTTGCTAAAGTCCCCAATTAGAGGTGTCCAGGGTTCTTAAGCACAGTCTTTTTGCCTTGGATCACAACTTTATTTCTTTCTTTTTTTCTTTCTTTTTCTCTTTTTCCCTTTTTTTCTTTTTTTTCGCTTCTTCTTTTTTTTTGTATTCACTGCTTTTTCTTGCTTCAAGAATCATTTTTATGATTTTTCAGATCCTCAGTAACATGTCTCCTTTTTCATCATTCTTTCAAGAGCCAACGATTTTAACATTCATAAACCACAAATTCAAAAGACATATGCACTGTTCAAGCATACATTCAGAAAACAAAAGTGTTGCCACCACATCAAAATAATTAATCTGTTATAAAATTCAAAATTCATGCAATTCTTCTCTTTTTCAATTAAGAACATTGTTTATTTAAGAGAGGTGATGGATTCATAGGACATTCATAACTTTAAGGCATAGACACTAAGACACTAATGATCATAAGACACAAACATGGATAAACATAAGCATGAAAATTCGAAAAACAAGAAAATAAAGAACAAGGAGATTAAAGAACGGGTCCACCTCAGTGGTGGCGGCTTGTTCTTCCTCTTGAAGGTCTTATGGAGTGCTTGAGCTCCTCAATGTCTCTTCCTTGTCTTTGTTGCTCCTCTCTCATGATTCTTTGATCTTCTCTAATTTCATGGAGGAGGATGGAATGTTCTTGGTGCTCCACCCTTAGTTGTCCCATGTTGGAACTCAATTCTCCTAGGGAGGTGTTGGTTTACTCCCAATAGTTTTGTGGAGGAAAGTGCATCCCTTGAGGTATCTCAGGGATTTCATGATGAGTGAGATCTCTTGTTTTCTCCATCCTTTTCTTAGTGATGGGCTTGTACTCATCAATGGGAATGTCTCCCTCTATGTCAACTCCAACTGAATAACAGAGGTGACAAATGAGATGAGGAAAGGCTAACCTTGCCAAGGTAGAGGACTTGTCCGCCACCTTATAGAGTTCTTGGGCTATAACCTCATGAACTTCTACTTCTTCTCCAATCATGATGCTATGAATCATGATGGCCCGGTCTAGAGTAACTTCGGACCGGTTGCTAGTGGGAATGATTGAGCGTTGGATAAACTCCAACCATCCTCTAGCCATGGGCTTGAGGTCATGCCTTCTCAATTGAACCGGCTTCCCTCTTGAATCTCTCTTCCATTGGGCGCCCTCTTCACAAATGTCAGTGAGGACTTGGTCCAACCTTTGATCAAAGTTGACCCTTCTAGTGTAAGGATGTTCATCTCCTTGCATCATGGGCAAGTTGAATGCCAACCTTACATTTTCCGGACTAAAATCTAAGTATTTCCCCCGAACCATTGTAAGCCAATTCTTTGGATCCGGGTTCACACTTTGATCATGGTTCTTGGTGATCCATGCATTGGCATAGAACTCTTGAACCATTAAGATTCTGACTTGTTGAATGGGGTTGGTGAGAACTTCCCAACCTCTTCTTCGAATCTCATGTCGGATCTCCGGATATTCACTCTTTTTGAGTTTGAAAGGGACCTCGGGGATCACATTCTTCAAGGCCACAACTTCATAGAAGTGGTCTTGATGCACCCTTGAGATGAATCTTTCCATCTCCCATGACTCGGAGGTGAAAGCTTTTGCCTTCCCTTTCCTCTTTCTAGAGGTTTCTCCGGCCTTGGATGCCATAAATGGTTATGGAAAAAAAAAAGCAATACTTTTACCACACCAAATTTAAAAGGTTTGCTCGTCCTCAAGCAAAAGAAGAAAGAAGAGAGTAGAGGAAGAAGAAATAGAGGAGATGGAGATGGCTTTGTGGTTCGGCCAAAGGGTAGAAGTAGTGTTTAGGTTGTGTGAAAATGAGGGGGTGAAGATGGGTTTATATAGGGGTGGAGAGAGGGGTAGGCTTCGGTCATGTAGGGGTGGGTTTGGGAGGGAAAGTGGTTTGAATTTGAATGGTGAGGTAGGTGGGGTTTTATGAAGGATGGATGTGAGTGGTGAAGAAAATTGTGGGATTTGATAGGTGAGGGGTTTTTGGGGAAGAGTGGTAGAGGTGATTGGTGAATGGGTGAAGAAGAAGAGAGAGGGTGGTGGGGTAGGTGGGGATCCTGTGGGGTCCACAGATCCTAAGGTGTCAAGGAAAACTCATCCCTGCACCAAGTGGCGTGCAAAAATGCACTTCATGCCAATTCTGGCGTTAAACGCCGGGCTGGTACCCATTTCTAGTGTTTAACGCCATGTTCTTGCCCTTTCCTGGCGTTTAACGCCAGTCTAGTGCCCCTTTCTGGCGTTAAACGCCCAGAATGGTGCCAGACTGGGCGTTAAACGCCCAACTGCTACCCTTACTGGCGTTTAAACGCCAGCAGGTTCTCCTCCAGTGTGTGCTGTTTTTCTTTCTGTTTTTCATTCTGTTTTTGCTTTTTCAATTGATTTTGTGACTTCTCATGATCATCAACCTTCAGAAAACATAAAATAACAAAGGAAAATAGATAAAATATAACATTGGGTTGCCTCCCAACAAGCGCTTCTTTAATGTCAGTAGCTTGACAGAGGGCTCTCATGGAGCCTCACAGATACTTAGAGCAATGTTGGAACCTCCCAACACCAAACTTAGAGTTTGGATGTGGGGGTTCAACACCAAACTTAGAATTTGGTTGTGGCCTCCCAACACCAAACTTAGAGTTTGACTGTGGGGGCTCTGTTTGACTCTGTTTTGAGAGAAGCTCTTCATGCTTCCTCTCCATGGTGATAGAGGGATATCCTTGAGCCTTAAACACAAAGGATTCTTCATTCACTTGAATGATCAGTTCACCTCTATCAACATCAATCACAACCTTTGCTGTGGCTAGGAAGGGTCTGCCAAGGATGATGGATTCATCCATGCATTTTCCAGTCTCTAGGACTATGAAATCAGCAGGGATGTAATGGTCTTTAATCTTCACCAGAACATCCTCTACAAGTCCATAAGCTTGTTTCTTTGAATTGTCTGCCATCTCTAGTGAGATTCTTGCAGCTTGTACCTCAAAGATCCCTAGCTTCTCTATTACAGAGAGAGGCATGAGGTTTACACTTGACCCTAAGTCACACAGAGCTTTCTTGAAGGTCATGGTGCCTATGGTACAAGGTATTGAAAACTTCCCAGGATCTTGTCTCTTTTGAGGTAATTTCTGCCTAGACAAGTCATCCAGTTCTTTGGTGAGCAAAGGGGGTTCATCCTCCCAAGTCTCATTACCAAATAACTTGTCATTTAGCTTCATGATTGCTCCAAGGTATTTAACAACTTGCTCTTCAGTGACATACTCATCCTCTTCAGAAGAAGAATACTCATCAGAGCTCATGAATGGCAGAAGTAAATCCAATGGAATCTCTATGGTCTCAGTGTGAGCCTCAGATTCCCATGGTTCCTCATTAGGGAACTCATTGGAGGTCAGTGGACGTCCATTGAGGTCTTCCTCAGTGGCGTTCACTGCCTCTTCCTCCTCTCCAAATTCGGCCATGTTGATGGCCTTGCACTCTCCTTTTGGATTTTCTTCTGTATTGCTTGGAAGAGTACTAGGAGGGAGTTCAGTAACTTTCTTACTCAGCTGTCCCACTTGTCCCTCCAAATTCCTAATGGAGGACCTTGTTTCAGTCATGAAACTTTGAGTGGTTTTGATTAGATCAGAGACCATGGTTGCTAAGTCAGAGTGGCTCTGCTTAGAATTCTCTGCCTGTTGCTGAGAAGATGATGGAAAAGGCTTGCCATTGCTAAACCTGTTTCTTCCACCATTATTGTTGTTGAAACCTTGTTGAGGTCTCTGTTGATCCTTCCATGAGAGATTTGGATGATTTCTCCATGAAGAATTATAGGTGTTTCCATAAGGTTCTCCCATGTAATTCACCTCTTCCATTGAAGGGTTCTCAGGATCATAAGCTTCTTCTTCAGACGAAGCATCCTTAGTACTGCTTGGTGCATTTTGCATTCCAGACAGACTTTGAGAAATCAAATTGACTTGCTGAGTCAATATTTTGTTCTGAGCCAATATGGCATTCAGAGTATCAATCTCAAGAACTCCTTTCTTCTGATTTGTCCCATTGTTCACAGGATTCCTTTCCGAAGTATACATGAATTGGTTATTTGCAACCATTTTAATTAGTTCTTGAGCTTCTGTAGGCGTCTTCTTCAAATGAAGAGATCCTCCAGCAGAGCTATCCAAAGATATCTTGGATAGTTCAGAGAGACCATCATAGAAAATACCTATGATGCTCCATTCAGAAAGCATGTCAGAGGGACACTTTCTGATTAATTATTTGTACCTTTCCCAAGCTTCATAGAGGGATTTACCTTCCTTCTGTCTGAAGGTTTGGACTTCCACTCTAAGCTTACTCAATTTTTGAGGTGGAAAGAACTTTGCCAAGAAGGCATTGACTAGCTTTTCCCAAGAGTTCAGGCTATCTTTAGGTTGTGAGTCCAACCATATCCTAGCTCTGTCTCTTACAGCAAAAGGGAATAGCATAAGTCTGTAGACCTCAGGGTCAACCCCATTAGTCTTGACAGTGTCACAGATTTGCAAGAACTCAGCTAAAAACTGATGAGGATCTTCCAATGGAAGTCCATGGAACTTGCAATTCTGTTGCATTAGAGAAACTAATTGAGGCTTAAGCTCAAAGTTGTTTGCTCCAATGGCAGGTGGTGTGCGAAATTGTGATCACTACTTTTCACAACTCAAATAATCCCTAGTAATGGCCCCAAGAACTTGGTGCTCAATACCATGGCATAAACACAACTTTGCACAACTAACCAGCAAGTGCACTGGGTCGTCCAAGTAATAAACCTTACGCGAGTAAGGGTCGATCCCACGGAGATTGTTGGTATGAAGCAAGCTATGGTCACCTTGTAAATCTTAGTCAGGCAGACTCAAATGGGTATAGTGATATACGAATAAAGCATAAAGATAAAGATAGAGGTACTTATGTAATTCATTGGTAGGAACTTCAGATAAGCGTATGAAGATGCCTTCCCTTCCGTCTCTCTGCTTTCCTACTGTCTTCATCCAATCCTTCTTACTCCTTTCCATGGCAAGCTTATGCAAGGGTTTCACCGTTGTCAGTGGCTACCTCCCATCCTCTCAGTGAAAACGTTCCTATGCTCTGTCACAGCATAGGCTAATCATCTGTCCGTTCTCGGTCAGGCCGGAATAGAATCCAGTGATTCTTTTGCGTCTGTCACTAACGCCCCGCCTGCTAGGAGTTTGAAGCACGTCACAGTCATTCAATCATTGAATCCTACTCAGAATACCACAGACAAGGTTAGACCTTCCGGATTCTCTTGAATGCCGCCATCAGTTCTAGCCTATACCACGAAGACTCTGATCTCACGGAATGGCTGGCTCGTTTGTCAGGCGAGCACTCGGTTGTCAGGCGATCAACCATGCATCGTGTATCAGGAATCCAAGAGATATTCACCCAATCTAAGGTAGAACGGAGGTGGTTGTCAGTCACACGTTCATAGGTGAGAATGATGATGAGTGTCACGGATCATCACATTCATCAAGTTGAAGAACAAGTGATATCTTGGACAAAGAACAAGCGGAATTGAATAGAAGAACAATAGTAATTGCATTAATACTCGAGGTACAGCAGAGCTCCACACCTTAATCTATGGTGTGTAGAAACTCCACCGTTGAAAATACATAAGAACAAGGTCTAGGCATGGCCGAATGGCCAGCCTCCCAAAGAGGGTTCAATCATCAAAGCATGATCGAAAGATCCCTTTTTTTTTACAATAGTAAAAGGTCCTATTTATAGGAAACTAGTAGCCTAAGGTTTACAAAGATGAGTAAAGGACATAAAAATCCACTTCCGGGCCCACTTGGTGTGTGCTTGGGCTGAGCAATGAAGCAATTTCGTGTAGAGACTCTTCTTGGAGTTAAACGCCAGCTTTTATGCCAGTTTGGGCGTTTAACTCCCATTTAGGTGCCAGTTCCAGCGTTTAACGCTGGAATTTCTGAGGGTGACCTTGAACGCCGGTTTGGGCCATCAAATCTTGGGCAAAGTATGGGCTATCATATATTGCTGGAAAGCCCAGGATGTCTAGTTTCCAACGCCGTTGAGAGCGCGCCAATTGGGCTTCTGTAGCTCCAGAAAATCCACTTCGAATGCAGGGAGGTCAGAATCCAACAGCATCTGCAGTCCTTTTCAGTCTCTGGATCAGATTTTTGCTCAGGTCCCTCAATTTCAGCCAGAAAATACCTGAAATCACAGAAAAATACACAAACTCATAGTAAAGTCCAGAAAAGTGAATTTTAACTAAAAACTAATAAAAATATACTAAAAACTAACTAGATCATACTAAAAACATACTAAAAATAATGCCAAAAAGCGTACAAATTATCCGCTCATCACAACACCAAACTTAAATTGTTGCTTGTCCCCAAGCAACTAAAAATCAAATAAGATAAAAAGAAGAGAATATGCAATGAATTCCAAAAACATCTATGAAGATCAGTATTAATTAGATGAGCGGGGCTTTTAGCTCTTTGCCTCTGAACAGTTTTGGCATCTCACTCTATCCTTTGCAACTCAGAATGATTGGCTTCTTTAGGAACTCAGAATCCAGATAGTGTTATTGATTCTCCTAGTTAAGTATGATGATTCTTGAACACAGCTACTTTATGAGTCTTGGCCGTGGCCCAAAGCACTCTGTCTTCCAGTATTACCACCGGATACATACATGCCACAGACACATAATTGGGTGAACCTTTTCAGATTGTGACTCAGCTTTGCTAGAGTCCCCAATTAGAGGTGTCCAGGGTTCTTAAGCACACTCTTTTTGCCTTGGATCACAACTTTATTCTTTCTTTTTCTTTCTTTTTCTCTTTCTTTTTTTTTGGTTTTTTTTTTCGTATTCACTGCTTTTTCTTGCTTCAAGAATCATTTTTAATGATTTTTCAGATCCTCAGTAACATGTCTCCTTTTTCATCATTCTTTCAAGAGCCAACATTCATGAACCACAAATTCAAAAGACATATGCACTGTTTAAGCATACATTCAGAAGACAAAAGTAATGCCACCACATCAAAATAATCAAACTGTTATAAAATTCAAAATTCATGCAATTCTTTTTCTTTTTCAATTTAAGAACATTTGTTTATTTAAGAAAGGTGATGGATTCATAGGAAATTCATAACTTTAAGGCATAGACACTAAGACACTAATGATCACAAGACACAAACATGGACAAACATAAGCATTAATTTTCGAAAAACAGGAAATAAAGAACAAGGAGATTAAAGAACGGGTCCACCTTAGTGATGGCGGCTCTTTCTTCCTCTTGAAGATCATATGGAGTGCTTGAGCTCCTCAATGTCTCTTCATTGTCTTTGTTGCTCCTCTCTCATGATTCTTTGATCTTCTCTAATTTCATGGAGGAGAATGGAATGTTCTTGATGCTCCACCCTTAGTTGTCCCATGTTGGAACTCAATTCTCATAGGGAGGTGTTAATTTGCTCCCAGTAGTCTTGTGGAGGAAAGTGCATCCCTTGAGGTATCTCAGGGATTTCATGATGAGAGGGGTCTCTTGTTTGCTCCATCCTTTTCTTAGTGATGGGCTTGAGGTCATGCCTTCTCAGTTGAACTGGCTTCCCTCTTGAATCTCTCTTCCATTGAGTGCCCTCTTCACAATTGTCTATGAGGACTTGGTCCAACCTTTGATCAAAGTTGACCCTTCTTCATGGCCACAACTTCATAGCAGTGGTCTTGATGCACCCTTGAGATGAATCTCTCCATCTCCCATGACTCGGAGGTAGAAGCTTTTGCCTTCCCTTTCCTCTTTCTAGAGGTTTCTCCGGCCTTGGATGCCATAAATGGTTATGGAAAAACGAAAAAGCAACGCTTTTACCACACCAAACTTAAAAGGTTTTCTCGTCCTCGAGCAAAAGGAAGAAAAAAGAGAGTAGAAGAAGAAGAAATAGAGGAAGAAGGGAATGGCTTTGTGTTCGGCCAAAGAGGGGGAGAAGAAGGGTTTATATAGGAGAGGGGGGTCATGGTTCGGTCATGTATGGGTGGGTTTGGGAGGAAAGTGGTTTGAATTTGAAGGGTGAGGTTGGTGGGGTTTGTGGGGATCCTGTGGTGTCAAGGAAAAGTCATCCCTGCACCAAATGGCAAGCAAAATCACGTTTTGAGCCAATTATGGAGTTTAACGCCAGGTTCTTGCCCTTTTCTGGCATTTAACGCCAGTCTGGTGCCCCTTTCTGGCGTTAAACGCCCAGAATGGTGCCAGACTGGGCGTTAAACGCCCAACTGCTACTCTTACTGGCGTTTAAACGCCAGTAAGTTCTTCCTCCAGGGTGTGCTATTTTTCTTCCTGTTTTTCATTCTGTTTTTGCTTTTTCAATTGATTTTGTGACTTCTCATGATCATCAACCTACAAAATAAAATAGAATAACAAAAGAAAATAGATAACATATAACATTGGGTTGCCTCCCAACAAGCGCTTCTTTAATGTCAGTAGCTTGACAGATGGCTCTCATGGAGCCTCACATTTTCTCAGAGCAATGTTGGAACCTCCCAACACCAAACTTAGAGTTTGAATGTGGGGGTTCAACACCAAACTTAGAGTTTGGTTGTGGCCTCTCAACACCAAACTTAGAGTTTGACTGTGGGGGCTCTGTTTGACTCTGATTTGAGAGAAGCTCTTCATGCTTCCTCTCCATGGTGACAGAGGGATATCCTTGAGCCTTAAACACAAAGGATTCTTCATTCACTTGAATGATCAACTCTCCTCTATCAACATCAATCACAGCCTTTGCTGTGGCTAGGAAGGGTCTGCCAAGGATGATGCTTTCATCCATGCACTTCCCAGTCTCTAGGAATATGAAATCAGCAGGGATGTAATGGTTTTTGATCTTCACCAAAACATCCTCTACAAGTCCATGAGCTTGTTTTCTTGAGTTGTCTGCCATCTCTAATGAGATTCTTGCAACTTGCACCTCAAAGATCCCTAGCTTCTCCATTACAGAGAGAGGCATGAGGTTTACACTTGACCCTAAGTCACACAGAGCCTTCTTGAAGGTCATGGTGCCTATGGTACAAGGTATTGAAAACTTCCCAGGATCTTGTCTCTTTTGAGGTAATTTCTGCCTAGACAAGTCATCCAGTTCTTTGGTGAGCAAAGGAGGTTCATTCTCCCAAGTCTCATTTCCAAATAACTTGTCATTTAGCTTCATGATTGCTCCAAGGTATTTAGCAACTTGCTCTTCAGTGACATACTCATCCTCTTCAGAGGAAGAATACTCATCAGAGCTCATGAAAGGCAGAAGTAAGTCCAATGGAATCTCTATGGTCTCATTTTGAGCTTCAGATTCCCATGGTTCCTCATTGGGGAACTCAGTGGAGGTCAGTGCACGCCCACTGAGGTCTTCCTCAGTGGCGTTCACTTCCTCTCCTTCCTCTCCAAATTCGGCCATGTTGATGGCCTTGCACTCTCCTTTTGGGTTTTCTTCTGTATTGCTTGGGAGAGTACTTGGAGGGAGTTCAGTAACTTTCTTGCTCAGCTGTCCCACTTGTGCCTCCAAATTCCCAATGGAGGACCTTGTTTCAGTCATGAAACTTTGAGTGGTTTTGATTAGATCAGAGACCATGGTTGCTAAGTCAGAGGTGTTCTGCTTAGAACTCTCTGTCTGTTGCTGAGAAGATGATGGAAAAGGCTTGCCATTGCTAAACCTGTTTCTTCCACCATTATTGTTATTGAAACCTTGTTGAGGTCTCTCTTGATTCTTCCATGAGAAATTTGGATGATTTCTCCATGAAGAATTATAGGTGTTTCCATAGGGTTCTCCTAGGTAATTCACCTCTTCCATTGAAGGGTTCTCAGGATCATATGCTTCTTCTTCAGATGAAGCATCCTTAGTACTGTTTGGTGCATTTTGCATTCCAGACAGACTTTGAGAAATCAAATTGACTTGTTGAGTCAATATCTTGTTCTGAGCCAGAATGGCATTCAGAGTATCAATCTCAAGAACTCCTTTCTTCTGATTAGTCCCATTGTTCACAGGATTCCTTTCAGAAGTGTACATGAATTGGTTATTTGCAACCATTTCAATTAGTTCTTGAGCTTCTGCAGGCGTCTTCTTCAGATGAAGAGATCCTCCAGCAGAGCTATCCAAAGACATCTTGGACAGTTCAGAGAGACCATCATAGAAAATACCTATGATGCTCCATTCAGAAAGCATGTCAGAAGGACATTTTCTGATCAATTGTTTGTATCTTTCCCAAGCTTCATAGAGGGATTCTCCATCCTTCTGTCTGAAGGTTTGGACTTCCACTCTAAGCTTACTCAATTTTTGAGGTGGAAAGAACTTTGCCAAGAAGGCATTGACTAGCTTTTCCCATGAGTCCAGGCTTTCTTTAGGTTGTGAATCCAACCATGTCCTAGCTCTGTCTCTTACAGCAAAAGGGAATAGCATAAGTCTGTAGACCTCAGGGTCAACCCCATTAGTCTTGACAGTGTCACAGATTTGCAAGAATTCAGTTAAGAACTGATGAGGATCTTCCAATGGAAGTCCATGGAACTTGCAATTCTGTTGCATTAGAGAAACTAATTGAGGCTTAAGCTCAAAGTTGTTTGCTCCAATGGCAGGGACAGAGATGCTTCTCCCATAGAAGTCGGGAGTAGGTGCAGTAAAGTCACCCAGCACCTTCCTTGCATTATTTGCATTGTTGTTATTTTCGGCTGCCATGGGTTCTTCTTCTTTGAAGATTTCTGTTAGGTCCTCTACAGAGAGTTGTGCCTTAGCTTCTCTTAGCTTTCGCTTCGAGGTCCTTTCAGGTTCAGGGTCAGCTTCAACAAGAATGCTTTTGTCTTTGTTCCTGCTCATATGAAAGAGAAGAGAACAAGAAAATGTGGAATCCTCTATGTCACAGTATAGAGATTCCTTGAGGTGTCAGAGAAAAAGAAAAGTAGAAGACAGAAGTAGAAAATTCGAACTTATCAAAGAAGATGGAGTTCGAATTTTGCATTAAGGAATAGTGTTAGTCCATAAATAAAAGGATGTGAGAAGAAGGGAAGTAATTTTCGAAAATTAAGTAAAAGATTTTGAAAACATTTTGAAAAACACTAATTGATTTTCGAAAACAAAAGTGGGAAAGAAGTAAGGTGATTTTTGAAAAAGATTTTGAAATTAGAAGTCAAAAAGATTTGATTGAAAACTATTTTGAAAAAGATGAGGTTAAGAAGATATGATTGGTTTTAAAAAAGATGTGATTGAGAAGATATGATTTGAAAAACATTTTTAAAAAGATTTGATTTTTAAAAATTAATAACTTGGCTATCAAGAAAAGATATGATTCACACATTAAACCTTTCTCAACAGAAAAGGCAACAGACTTGATATGTTGAATCAAATCATTAATTGATAGCAAGTATCTTTGAAAAAGGAAAGAAATTGATTTTGAAAACATTTGATTGAAAAGATATGATTTGAAAAAGATTTGATTTTGAAAAACTTTGAAAACTTGAAAAAAAATTGATTTGAAAACAAAATCCTCCCCCTTGTGCCATCCTGGCGTTAAACGCCCAGAATGGTGCACATTCTGGCGTTTAACGCCCAAATCTATACCCTTTTGGGCGTTAAACGCCCAACCAGGTACCCTGGCTGGCGTTTAAACGCCAGTCTGTCCTTCTTCACTGGGCGTTTTGAACGCCCAGCTTTTTCTGTGCAATTCCTCTGCTGTATGTTCTGAATCTTTAATTCTCTGTATTATTGACTTGAGAAGACACAAATTAAAAATATTTTTGGATTTTTTAATAATCAAAATGCAACTAAAATCAAATAACAATGCATGCAAGACACCAAACTTTGCAGTTTGTATACTACTGACACTAATGAGAATGCATATGAGACACACAAAACACTCAAGTCAAGAGAATTTAAAGATTAGAGTAAGAAATCATCAATAACATCTTGAAGATCCTTAAGACACATGAATGAATGCATGCAATTGACACCAAACTCAAAATGAGACACTAGACTCAAACAAGAAACATAAAATATTTTTGGTTTTTATGATTTTGTAATTTTTTTGTATTTTTTCGAAAATTTTATGAAAATAGAAAATAAAAGTTTCAGAATTCTTAATTTGGATTCCAGGAATCATTGCAAATGCTAGTCTAAGACTCCGGTCCAGGAATTAGACATGGCTTCTCAGCCAGCCAAGCTTTCAGAGAAAGCTTCGGTCCAAAACACTAGACATGGCCAATGGCCAGCCAAGCCTTAGCAGATCATTGCTCCAATAGCAAGATTGATAGAAATCAACAAGCTCTTGTGATGATTAGTTGAAACCTCGGTCCAATAAGATTAGACATGGCTTCTCAGCCAGCCAGATTTCAACAGATCATCATGAAACTCTAGAACTCATTCTTAAGAACTCTGAAGAAAAATACCTAATCTAAGCAACAAGATGAACCGTCAGTTGTCCATACACAAAACAATCCCCGGCAACGGCGCCAAAAACTTGGTGTGCGAAATTGTGATCACAACTTTTCACAACTCAAATAATCCCTAGTAATGGCCCCAAGAACTTGGTGCTCAATACCATGGCATAAACACAACTTTGCACAACTAACCAGCAAGTGCACTGGGTCATCCAAGTAATAAACCTTACGCGAGTAAGGGTCGATCCCACGGAGATTGTTGGTATGAAGCAAGCTATGGTCACCTTGTAAATCTTAGTCAGGCAGACTCAAATGGGTATAGTGATATACGAATAAAGCATAAAGATAAAGATAGAGGTACTTATGTAATTCATTGGTAGGAACTTCAGATAAGCGTATGAAGATGCCTTCCCTTCCGTCTCTCTGCTTTCCTACTGTCTTCATCCAATCCTTCTTACTCCTTTCCATGGCAAGCTTATGCAAGGGTTTCACCGTTGTCAGTGGCTACCTCCCATCCTCTCAGTGGAAACGTTCCTATGCTCTGTCACAGTATAGGCTAATCATCTGTCGGTTCTCGGTCAGGCCGGAATAGAATCCAGTGATTCTTTTGCGTCTGTCACTAACGCCCCGCCTGCTAGGAGTTTGAAGCACGTCACAGTCATTCAATCATTGAATCCTACTCAGAATACCACAGACAAGGTTAGACCTTCCGGATTCTCTTGAATGCCGCCATCAGTTCTAGCCTATACCACGAAGACTCTGATCTCACGGAATGGCTGGCTCGTTTGTCAGGCGAGCACTCGATTGTCAGGCGATCAACCATGCATCGTGTATCAGGAATCCAAGAGATATTCACCCAATCTAAGGTAGAACGGAGGTGGTTGTCAGTCACACGTTCATAGGTGAGAATGATGATGAGTGTCACGGATCATCACATTCATCAAGTTGAAGAACAAGTGATATCTTGGACAAAGAACAAGCGGAATTGAATAGAAGAACAATAGTAATTGCATTAATACTCGAGGTACAGCAGAGCTCCACACCTTAATCTATGGTGTGTAGAAACTCCACCGTTGAAAATACATAAGAACAAGGTCTAGGCATGGCCGAATGGCCAGCCTCCCAAAGAGGGTTCAATCATCAAAGCATGATCGAAAGATCCCTTTTTTTTACAATAGTAAAAGGTCCTATTTATAGGAAACTAGTAGCCTAAGGTTTACAAAGATGAGTAAAGGACATAAAAATCCACTTCCGGGCCCACTTGGTGTGTGCTTGGGCTGAGCAATGAAGCAATTTCGTGTAGAGACTCTTCTTGGAGTTAAACACCAGCTTTTATGCCAGTTTGGGCGTTTAACTCCCATTTAGGTGCCAGTTCCAGCGTTTAACGCTGGAATTTCTGAGGGTGACTTTGAACGCCGGTTTGGGCCATCAAATCTTGAGCAAAGTATGGGCTATCATATATTGCTGGAAAGCCCAGGATGTCTACTTTCCAACGCTTTTGAGAGCGCGCCAATTGGGCTTCTGTAGCTCAAGAAAATCCACTTCGAATGCAGAGAGGTCAGAATCCAACAGCATCTGCAGTCCTTTTCAGTCTCTGGATCAGATTTTTGCTCAGGTCCCTCAATTTCAGCCAGAAAATACCTGAAATCACAGAAAAACACACAAACTCATAGTAAAGTCCAGAAAAGTGAATTTTAACTAAAAACTAATAAAAATATACTAAAAGCTAACTAGATCATACTAAAAACATACTAAAAACAATGCCAAAAAGCGTACAAATTATCCGCTCATCAGCAGGGATAGAGATGCTTCTCCCATAGAAGTCGGGAGTAGGTGTAGTAAAGTTACCCAGCACCTTCCTTGCATTGTTGGCATTGTTGTTGTTTTCGGCTGCCATGGTTTCTTCTTCTTTGAAGATTTCTGTTAGGTCCTCTAGAGAGAGTTGTGCCTTAGCTTCTCTTAGCTTTCACTTCAAGGTCCTTTCAGGTTCAGGGTCAGCTTCAACAAGAATGCCTTTGTCTTTGTTCCTGCTCATATGAAAGAGAAGAGAACAAGAAAATGTGGAATCCTCTATGTCACAGTATAGAGATTCCTTGAGGTGTCAGAGGAACAGAAAAATAGAAGAAAGAGGTAGAAGAATTCGAACTTAGTGAGGTAGGGTTCGAATTTTGCATTGAGGAGGAGTGTTACTCCATAAATAGAAGGATGTGAGAAGAGAGGAAGAGTTTTTCGAAAATTAAGTTAAAAAGATTTTAAAATCATTTTGATAAAGATTTTGAAGAAGATATGATTGAAAACTTTTTTTTTTGAAAAAGATGTGATTGAGAAGATATGATTTGAAAAACAAATTGAAAAAGGATTTGATTTTAAAAAATAATGACTTGGCTAACAAGAAAAGATATGATTCAAACATTAAACCTTTCTCAACAGAAAATGCAACATACTTGAGATGTTGAATCAAATCATTAATTGATAGCAAGTATTTTTTAAAAAGGAAAGAAATTGATTTGAAAAAAGATTTGATTGAAAAGATATGATTTGAAAAAGATTTGATTTTGAAAATCTTTGAAAACTTGAAAAAAATTTGCATTGAAAACAGAATCTTCCCTCTTGTGCCATCCTGGCGTTAAACGCCCAGAATGGTGCACATTCTGGCGTTTAACGCCCAAATTGCTACCCTTTTGGGCGTTAAACGCCCAGCCAGGTACCCTGGCTGGTGTTTAAACGCCAGTTTTTCCTTCTTCACTGGGCGTTTTGAACGCCCAGCTTTTTCTGTATAATTCCTATGCTGCATATACTGAACCTTCAGTTCCCTGTATTATTGACTTGAAAATAAAACCAAGATCAAATAAACAATGCATGCAAGACACCAAACTTAAAATGTGACACTAGACTCAACAAGAAACATAAAATATTTTTGGTTTTAATGATTTTGTAAATTTTTTTGGTTTTTTCGAAAATTAAGTGGAAAAGAAAATAAAGATATCAAAATTCTTAATGAGAATTCCAGGAATCATGCAATGTTAGTCTAAAGCTTTAGTCTAAAGAAATTAGACATGGCTAGCCAAGCTTCAGCAGGACATTGCATTCAAGAGCTAAATTGATGAGAATCAATCAGCTTTGGTGATGATAAGAACATCACCTTGAAACACTAGAATTCATTCTTAAGAACTCTGAAAAATACCTAATCTAAGCAACAAGATGAACCGTTAGTTGTCCATACTCAAAACAATCCCCGGCAACGGCGCTAAAAACTTGGTGCACGAAATTGTGATCACTACTTTTCACAACTCAAATAATCCCTAGTAATGGCCCCAAAGACTTGGTGCTCAATACCATGGCATAAACACAACTTCGCACAACTAACCAGCAAGTGCACTGGGTTGTCCAAGTAATAAACCTTACGCGAGTAAGGGTCGATCCCACGGAGATTGTTGGTATGAAGCAAGCTATGGTCACCTTGTAAATCTTAGTCAGGCAGACTCAAATGGTTATGGATGATATATGAATAAAACATAAAGATAAAGATAGAGATACTTATGTAATTCATTGGTGAGAACTTCAGATAAGCGTATGAAGATGCTTTGTCCCTTCCGTCTCTCTGCTTTCCTACTGTCTTCATCCAATCCTTCTTACTCCTTTCCATGGCAAGCTGTATGCAAGGGTTTCACCGTTGTCAGTGGCTACCTCCCATCCTCTCAGTGGAAATGTTCAACGCACCCTGTCACGGCACGGCTATCCAGCTGTCGGTTCTCGATCATGTCGGAATAGAATCCAGTGATTCTTTTGCGTCTGTCACTAACGCCCCACAATCGCGAGT
This sequence comes from Arachis stenosperma, assembly GCF_014773155.1. Taxonomy (NCBI): domain Eukaryota; kingdom Viridiplantae; phylum Streptophyta; class Magnoliopsida; order Fabales; family Fabaceae; genus Arachis; species Arachis stenosperma. Next base: position 68,091,581 of record NC_080378.1, read on the forward strand.
TTGAAGCTCGTCACAGTCATTCAATCATTGAATCCTACTCAGAATACCACAGACAAGGTTTAGACCTTCCGGATTCTCTTGAATGCCGCCATCAATTCTAGCTTATACCACGAAGATTCCGGTTAAAGAACCCAAGAGATAAACATTAGAGCCTTGTTTGCTTGTAGAACAGAAGTGGTTGTCAGTCACTTGTTCATAAGTGAGAATGATGATGAGTGTCATATAATCATCACATTCATCAAGTTCTTGAGTGCGAATGAATATCTTGGAATAAGAACAAGCTGAATTGAATAGAAGAACAATAGTAATCGCATTAATACTCGAGGTACAGCAGAGCTCCACACCTTAATCTATGGCGTGTAGAAACTCCACCGTTGAAAATACATAAGAACAAGGTCTAGGCATGGCCGTGAGGCCAGCCCCCAGTGATCAAAAGATTCAAAGACCTAAAGATGATCTAAGATCCAAAGATGAAAATACAAATAGCAAAAGGTCCTATATATAGGGAACTAGTAGCTTAAGAATTACAAAGATGAGTAAAAGACATAAAAATCCACTTCCGGACCCACTTGGTGTGTGCTTGGGCTGAGCATTGAAGCATTTTCGTGTAGAGACTCTTCTTGGAGTTAAACGCCAGCTTTTGTGCCAGTTTGGGTGTTTAACTCCCATTTGGGTGCCAGTTCCGGCGTTTAACGCTGGGAATTCAGAAGGTGACTTTGAACGCCGGTTTGGGCCATCAAATCTTGGGCAAAGTATGAACGATCATATATTGCTGGAAAGCCCAGGATGTCTACTTTCCAACGCCGTTGAGAGCACGCCAATTGGGCTTCTGTAGCTCCAGAAAATCCACTTCGAGTGCAGGGAGGTCAGAATCCAACAGCATCTGCAGTCCTTTTCAGTCTCTGAATCAGATTTTTGCTCAGGTCCCTCAATTTCAGCCAGAAAATACCTGAAATCACAGAAAAATACACAAACTCATAGTAATGTCCAGAAAAGTGAATTTTAATTAAAAACTAATAAAAATATACTAAAAACTAACTAAATCATACTAAAAACATACTAAAAACAATGCCAAAAAGTGTACAAATTATCCGCTCATCAATACTCTAGATAATCCATCCAAGCAAAGGCTAAAAGAATCACCATAAACGCTAAAATCGTCCATAAAAACTTCCATACAATCCTCAATAAGGTCAGAGAAAAGACTCATCATCCACCTTTGGAAGGTAGCTGGTGCATTGCACAAGCCAAAGGGCATTCTCTTATAAGCATACGTTCCGAAGGGACACATAAAAGTGGTCTTTTCCTGATCCTCAGGGGCTATATGAATTTGGAAATAACCTGTGTAACCATCTAAAAAGCAATAATGTTATTTATCTGACAGGCGATCCAACATTTGATCAATGAATGGAAGTGGGTAGTGATCCTTACGGGTAGCTTGGTTGAGACGCATGTAATCAATGCAGACTCTCCAAGCATTCTGAACTCTAGTTGCTATGAGCTTCCCATGCTCATTCTTTATTATAGTGACTCCAGACTTCTTGGGCACCACTTGTACTGGGCTAACCCATTCACTGTCTGAAATGGGATAAATGATACCGGCTTCCAATAGTCTGGTCACCTCCTTTTTGACAACTTCCAAAATAGTGGGATTCAGTCTTCTCTGGGGTTGGCGGACAGGTCTTGCTCCTTCCTCTAAAAATATTATGTGCTCACATACCTGAGGGTCAATGCCTACGATGTCTGCCAAACTCCATCCAATTGCTTTCTTGTGCTTCCTCAGCACATTAAGTAGCTGCTCTTCCTGTTCAGGAGTGAGATCCTGTGCAATAATAACTGGAAACTTCTGCCCTTCTTCAAGATAAGCGTATTTGAGATGTGGAGGGAGAGGTTTCAACTCGGTCTTCTGGTCATGGGTAGGCTCTGGATTGTCTGGAGCTTGTGAAAATCCAGAAGTGTCCTTATCGTTAGCTAATAGAGTCCCCACACTTGGACTTTGTTCTGTGTACTTCTCTTCCAGTTCTTCTTGGTGAATTTCAGCTACAGTTTCATCTATGACATCACATTGGAAGATGGAATGATCTTCTGGAGGGTTGTTTGTGACTCCATTCAAATTGAAGATTGCTATTCGGCCATCTATTTCAAAGGAATATGTTCTGGAAAAGGCATCTAATCTGAATCTTGATGTCTTCAGGAATGGTCTGCCAAGTAAGATTGATGATGGCTTATCTAAGTCATTATTGGGCATCCCCCAGATATAGAAATCAGTGGGAAATATGAGCCCTTTAATGTTTACTAAAACATCTTCAGCAACTCCAGCTACTGTAATAATGCTTTTATCTGCCAACACAAAACGAGCTGCCGACCTTTTCAAGGGAGGGAGCCTTAAAACATCATATACAGATAAAGGCATAATACTAACACATGCTCCCAAATCACACATGCAATCATAAATTACTACACCACCAATAGTACAACTAACTATACAAGGGCCTGGGTCACTACATTTTTCAGGTAAACTTCCCATTAAAGCAGATATGGAACTTCCTAAAGGAATAGTTTCTAATTCATTAATTTTGTCCTTATGTATACATAAATCTTTTAGAAACTTTGCATATTTAGGTACCTGTTGAATGACGTTAAAAAGAGGAACAATTACCTCAACCTTTTTGAAGATTTCTACCATTTTGGGGTCAGGTTCCAACTGTTTCTTGGGCTTCCTTGCAAGTTGTGGAAATGGAATAGGAGTGGTGTTTTCTGCAGTGTCTGCGCCTTTCAATGCTTTCTCCTGTGGTTGAGCCTCTTCTCTCTCAGCTATGTCCTGTATGTCCTCTTCCCCTTCAACATCTTCTAATTCCACAACCTCTTCAGCTGAGGCGTGTTCTGTGGGGCGTGGCTCCTCCTGATTTTTCTCCTGCAGTGTGGTTCCAGACCTTAGGGTGACGGCATTAATACCACCATTCGGGTTGGGGTGTGGTTGAGATGGGAGTCCACCAGAGCTTGAGGACTGGTTATTGGAATTTTGCATTGATCCCATCTGTGAGACAAGAGTTTGTAAAGTAGAAGTGACAGTAGAAGTGAAAGTATCCAGGGTTGTTTTAAGATGATCCTTCATAGCCTGATGTCTCTGAACAATGGTTTGTAGTAAGTCAGCATTAGGAGATGAAGAGATGTTGGTGGTTTGAGAGGTTTGCTGAGGGGCTTGAGGTTGTCTTAAATTAGGTGCTCTGTAAGGTTGATTCTACTGCCTGTTGTGATTGTTGTTCCACCTCTGGTTTCCATTGTTATCTCTGCCTCCTCTGTTAGGATTGTCTCTCCAGCCTTGGTTGGAATTATCTCTCCAGCCTTGGTTGGAATTATCCTGCCTTCCTTGATTATAGTTGCCACCTTGATTGTACCCTTGATTGGGGCAGTCATAAAAATTGTGAGTGGCTGCTACAGTATTGTCTTCTTGTTGGAGCTGCGGACACTCATCGGTATAGTGACTATAATCTGCACAGACACCGCACACTCTTTGAGGGACTAACTGTTGGCTGTGCTGTGGTGGAGAAGACTGAACTTGCTGAGATTATTGTTGATTCAGTTGCATCTGCTTCAGTAAGTTAGTAATTTCACATAGACTCTGGGTTATAGCAGTAGTCTCTGTATTAGTGGATACCTCCGCAACAGCTCTTGATCGACTTTGTCTTTGTCTATAATTCCTAGTAGAGTCAGCTAAGTCTCTGATCAATTCCCATGCTTCGTCTGTAGTCTTGTGCTTTTTCATAGAACCATTGCAAGCACCTTCCAATGTGGTTCTATCTTGAGGTTTTAGACCCTGTGTAAAGTAACCGAGTAAGACTACCTTGTCAATCATATGATGGGGACATGCATTTCGAAGTGTATTGAAGCGTTCTAAGTATTCATAGAGGGTCTCAGATTCATCCTGGACGATCATAGACATGTCCTTCCTTAGCTTGTCAGCAACTTCAGCTGGAAAGAATTTATCCAGAAATTCTCTCCTAAGTGTATCCCAGTTGGAAATAGTCTCTCTGGGCTAAGTGTAGTACCACTCTCTTGCCTTTTCCTCTAGAGAAAACGGGAAGGCTTTTAAGAGAATAGAGATTTCATCAGCTCCATCACGCTTAACAGTAGAGCAAGCGGTGTGGAAATCCCTAAGATGCTTGATAGGCTCTTGAGCAGGTAAGCCATGAAATTTGGGCATCAAGTTGAGTAGTGAAGATTTTATTTCAAAATCTACAGCTACTGCTGGGTAGTGCCCCTGGAATGGTTGGAGCGTAAAATCAGGGGCTCCTTCCTCCTGGATGGTAACTCTTCTGGGTGCGGCCATGTCACCTGCACGTAAATGAACTGGATCAGTAGAAAGGGGGGTTGTTTCTTCCTTAAATGACGGTTCCGGTTCGTCCTCAAAGAGGAGTCGCCTACGCCTAGCTCGCCTTATATGTGAAAGAGTTCTTTCAATTTCAGGGTCAAATGCTGGCAAGCTTGGATCAGGAAGCGAACGCGTCATTTAACGAAAGAAACGTGCAGTTCATAGTGATAAAACGAAAAGAAAAAAATTGCAATAAAAATAAATACCAATCAATAAATTAACACACTGTTGCAACTCCCCGGCAACGGCGCCAAAAATTGATGGAACACAGAAGTTGGTGAATTAAAAATTATTAAAATGGTTACGTTGTAAGTATAGTTCTTAACTCACCAAAAATCTGCCTATCAATTTAACATGTGTCACGGAAAATTTAAATTAAAAATTACTGGGAGTATGAATCTCAGGTCGTCTCCCAACGAGTTGCAGGAAAGTGTGCTATTTTATTAATTAGATGTTTCCAAAAAGTTGAGTTAAGTAGATGGAAAATTAAATTGAGGAAATTTGAATAATATAAATAAAAGCCTTGACTGGGAGTTGATTAGTTGGAATCTCTATTATTGATGGAGTGATTTTAGGATTAATTTATAATTAATGGTTGTTCTATTTAGTTATTCTTTACTAGGTAAAGGAAAGTCAAACAAGTTGGAATGATAGATCTGTTCACGAGTTGCAACCCATTTAGTTCAAAGGGATTGGTGTTAGTGACAAGATAGCAATCCAACAATTAACCCAATTACAAATTCTCTTTCAATCTTTCCAACTCAAGAGTTCCTTTCAATCAACTCCCCATCAAGTGAAGGGAACTACTCACTTATTGTAAATAATAAATCCATAACATATGAAAGGGAATTAAAAGAAGACATGATTATTGGAATGTAAAAAGGATTAAAATGAAAGAAATCATTCTTGTATTAAATAATCATAAAAGTATTCAAATGACAAAATTGAACAAAGCAAAGAACATGGAAGAAATAAACCAAGTTAAGAGAATGAACTAGAATGACGAAGTCTTGATGAGGAAATAACTCTTCTCAATGTTCCAATACTAAGACCAATTGAAAATTAAATTCTAAAACCTAAAAAGAAAAACCTAGAGGAGGAGTGAAAACTAGATCTAAAAACTCAAAACTGTGTAGAATGAATGTTGTCTTTCGTTTCTGCATGTTCCTTGGCTCTAGTCTGCTGTTCTGGGCCGAGAACCAGGTCAAAATCGGGCCCGAAATCGCCCCCCAGCGAATTCTGCAGATTGTGCAGATCACGCATGTCACGCGATCGTGTCGTCCACGCGGACGCGTCATTCGCGTTCTTTTCGTGCCACGCGTTCGCGTCGTCCACGCCTCCACGTCACTTATGCAGTTCCTTTCCACGCGATCGCTTGAGCCATGCGGCCGCGTCGATGCGATTTCTCCTCTACCGCGCGAACGCGTGAGCCATGCGGCCGCGTCGCTTCTCGCTGGTTGTCTCCTCAATTTCTTGTGTTTCTTCCATTTTTTTTGCTAGCTTCCCTTCCAATCTCCAACTCATCCATGCCCTATAAAGCCTGAAACACTTAACACATAGATCACGGCATCGAATGGAATAAGGGAGAACTAAAATGCATAATAAAGAGTCTCTAGGGAGCAGTTTTCAACCATGTAATAATTCCAGGAAGGAAATATAAATGCATGCTAAATTAATGAATAAGTGGGTAAAGATCATGATAAAACCACACAATTAAACACAATATAAATCATAAAATAATGGTTTATCAGGCACCTCAGGGATTTCTTGATGAGGGAATTCCTCATGCTCTTGTTGAGTGCCATGAATGGGCTCTCTAGTTTGCTCCATCCTCTTCTTAGTGATGGGCTTGTCCTCTTCAATGAGATGAGGAAAGGCTAATCTTGCCAAAGGTGAGGGCTTATCAGCCACCTTGTAGAGTTCTAGAGGTATGATTTCATGAACTTCTACTTCCTCTCCAATCATGATACTATGGATCATGATGGCCCGATCCACAGTTACCTCAGATCAGTTGCTAATGGGGATGATAGGGCGTTGGATGAACTCCAACCATCCTCTAGCCACAGGCTTAAGGTCTGGTCTTCTTAATTGAACTGAATTGCCTCTTGAGTCTCTTTTCCATTGAGCTCCTTCCACACATATGTCCATGAGGACTTGGTCCAACCTTTGATCAAAGTTGACCCTTCTGGTGTAGGGGCGTGCGTTTTCTTCCATCATTGGCAAGCTGAACGCTAGCCTTACGTTTTCTGGACTGAAATCTAAGTATTTCCCCCGAACCATTGGAAGCCAATTCTTTGGGTTTGGGTTTATACTTTGATCATAGTTCCTAGTGATCCATGCGTTTGCATAGAACTCTTGAACCATTAAGATCCCGACTTGTTGAATGTGGTTGGCAAGAACTTCCCAACCTCTTCTTCGGATCTCTTGTCGGATCTCCGAATATTTGCCCTTTTTGAGCCTAAAAGGGACCTCAGGGATCACCTTCTTCTTGGCCACAACTTAATAGAAGTGGTCTTGATGGATATTTGAGATGAATCTCTCCATCTTTCATGACTTAGAGGTGGAGGCAGTTGTCTTTCCTTTCCTCTTTCTAGAGGCTTCTCTGGCCTTAGGTGCCATAAATGGTTATGGAAAAATAAAAAGCAATACTTTTACCACACCAAATTTAAAATATTTGCTCGTCCCCAAGCAAAAGAAGAAAAAAAGATGTAGAAGAAGAAGAAAATATGGAGATGGAGGGTATGTGTGTTTCGGCCAAGGGAAGGGGAGAGTGTGTATAATGTGTGAAGAGGGGTATTTATATGAAAAGGGAGGGAGAGTGGCCGAAAGGTTTGGGTGGGTTTGGTAGGGAAATGGTTTTGAATTTTGAAGGTGGGTGGGGTTTTTGGGGAAGAGATATGGAGGTGATTGGTGAAAGGTATTTGGGGAAGAGATATGGAAGTGATTGGTGAAGGGTATTTGGGGAAGAGTGTTGTAGAAAGGTGTGAAGATGAGAGAGAGTGAGTTGAGGTTGGTGGGAATCCTGTGGTGTCCACAGATCCTGAAGGGTCAAGAAATTCTTCATCCCTGCTCCAATTGGGCGTTCACAACGCCTTAGAGTTCAATTCTAGCGTTAAACGCCAGTCTGCTGCCCTATTCTGGCATTTAAACACCAGTTTTCCTCCCTGTTCTAGCGTCTAAACGCCAGTTTATTGCCCTGTTCTGGCGTTTAAAAGCCAGTCTGGTGCCCTATTCTGGCGTTTAAATGCCCAGAAAGGTGCTAGATTGGGTATTTAAACGCCCATTTTGCTACCCTTACTGGCGTTTAAATGCCAGTAAGTCCTTCCTCCAGGGTGTGCAATTTTCAATGCTATTTTTGATTTTTTTTCTTTATTTTTGTAATTGTCTTTGTGACTTCACATGATCATCAACCTAAAAGAAAACAAAATAATATAGATAAAATTAAAATAAAATTGGGTTGCCTCCCAATAAGCGCTTCTTTAATGTCAATAACTTGACAGTGAGCTCTTCATGGAGCCTCACAGATGATCAGAGTATGGTTGAGATCTCTCAACACCAAACTTAGAGTTTGGCTGTGGCCTCCCAACACCAAACTTAGAGTTTAAATGTGGGGGCTCTGTTTGACTCTGTATTGGGAGAAGCTCTTCATGCTTACTCTCTGATGAGCGGATAATTTGTACGCTTTTTGGCATTGTTTTTAGTATGTTTTTAGTATATTTGGTTTAGTTTTTAGTATATTTTTATTAGTTTTTAGTTAAAATTCACTTTTCTGGACTTTACTATGAGTTTGTGTGTTTTTCTGTGATTTCAGGTATTTTCTGGCTGAAATTGAGGGACCTGAGCAAAAATCTGATTCAGAGACTGAAAAGGACTGCAGATGCTGTTGGATTCTGACCTCCCTGCACTCGAAGTGGATTTTCTGGAGCTACAGAAGCCCAATTGGCGCGCTCTCAACGGCGTTGGAAAGTAGACATCCTGGGCTTTCCAGCAATATATGATAGTCCATACTTTGCCCAAGATTTGATGGCCCAAACCGGCGTTCAAAGTCACCCTCAGAAATTCCAGCGTTAAACGCCGGAACTGGCACCTAAATGGGAGTTAAACGCCCAAACTGGCATAAAAGCTGGCGTTTAACTCCAAGAAGAGTCTCTACACGAAATTGCTTCATTGCTCAGCCCAAGCACACACCAAGTGGGCCCGAAAGTGGATTTTTATGTCATTTACTCATCTCTGTACACCCTAGGCTACTAGTTTTCTATAAGTAGGACCTTTTACTATTGTATTGAGATATATCTGGGTAGCTATCTTCATTTTATGCTATCTTAGATCATTGGGAGGCTGGCCATTCGGCCATGCCTAGACCTTGTTCTTATGTATTTTCAACGGTGGAGTTTCTACACACCATAGATTAAGGTGTGGAGCTCTGCTGTACCTCGAGTATTAATGCAATTACTATTGTTCTTCTATTCAATTCCGCTTGTTCTTTGTCCAAGATATCACTTGTTCTTCAACTTGATGAATGTGATGATCCGTGACACTCATCATCATTCTCACCTATGAACGTGTGACTGACAACCACCTCCGTTCTACCTTAGATTGGGTGAATATCTCTTGGATTCCTGATACACGATGCATGGTTGATCGCCTGACAACCGAGTGCTCGCCTGACAAACGAGCCAGCCATTCCGTGAGATCAGAGTCTTCGTGGTATAGGCAAGAACTGATGGCGGCATTCAAGAGAATCCGGAAGGTCTAACCTTGTCTGTGGTATTCTGAGTAGGATTCAATGATTGAATGACTGTGACGTGCTTCAAACTCCTGAGGGCGGGGCGTTAGTGACAGACGCAAAAGAATCAATGGATTCTATTCTGGCCTGATTGAGAACCGACAGATGGATAGCCGTGCCGTGACAGGGTGCGTTGAACATTTCCACTGAGAGGATGGGAGGTAGCCACTGACAACGGTGAAACCCTTGCATAAGCTTGCCATGGAAAGGAGTAAGAATGATTGGATGAAGACAGTAGGAAAGCAGAGAGACGGAAGGGAAGGCATCTTCATACGCTTATCTGAAGTTCCTACCAATGAATTACATAAGTATCTCTATCTTTATCTTTATGCGTTTACCACTATACCCATTTGAGTCTGCCTGACTAAGATTTACAAGGTGACCATAGCTTGCTTCATACCAACAATCTCCGTGGGATCGACCCTTACTCGCGTAAGGTTTATTACTTGGACGACCCAGTGCACTTGCTGGTTAGTTGTGCAAAGTTGTGTTTATGCCATGGTATTGAGCACCAAGTTTTTGGGGCCATTACTAGGGATTATTTGAGTTGTGAAAAGTAGTGATCACAATTTCGCACACCACTCTCCATGGTTACAGATGGAGAACCTTAAGTATTTACTACAAGACATTCTTCATTCACATGAAGGATCAACTCTCCTCTATCAACATCAATTACAGCTCTTGCTGTGGCTAGGAAGGGTCTTCCAAGGATGATAGATTCATCCTCATCCCTCCTAGTGTCTAGGATTATAGAATCAGCAGGGAAGTAAAGGCCTTCAACCTTCACTAGCACGTCCTCTACTAGTCCATAAGCCTTTTTCATAGATTTATCTGCCATCTGCAATGAGAATTTAGTAGCCTATACCTCATAGATTCCAGTCTCTTCATTAGAGAGAGTGGCATCATGTTTATCCCTGACCCTAGATCACACAAAGCTTTTTCAAAAGTCATGGTGCCTATGGTACATGGTATTAAGAATTTACCAGGATCTTGTTTCTTTTGAGGTAAATTTTGCTGAACCAATGTATTCAGTTCATTGGTGAGCAAGGGAGGCTCTTCCTCCCAAGTCTCATTACCAAACAGCTTGACATTCAGCTTCATGATTGCTCCTAAATACTGGGCAACTTGCCCTTCAACAATGTCTTCATCTTCTTCAGAAGATGAATAGTCATCAGAGCTCAAGAATGGTAAAAGGAGGTTCAATGGAATCTCTATGGTCTCTAGATGAGCCTCAGATTCCTTAGGTTCCTCAATTGAGAACTCCTTTTTGTCCTTGGGACGTTCCAAGAGGTTTTCCTCATTGGGATTCACGTCCTCTTCCTCCTCTGTGCATTCGGCCACACTATGTAAGGTTATGGCCTTACACTCTCCTTTTGGGTTCTCTTCTGTATTGCTTGGGAGAGTACTAGGAGGAGTTTCAGTGACCCTTTTACTCAGCTGGCCCACTTGTGCCTCCAAATTTCTAATGAAGGATCCTGTTTCAGTCATGAAACTAAGAGTGGCCTTAGATATATTAGAGACTATGTTTGCTAAGCTAGAAGGATTCTGCTCAGAATGCTCTGTCTGTTGCTGAGATGATGATGGGAAAGGTTTGCTATTGCTAAACCTGTTTCTTCCACCATTGTTATTATTGAAGCCTTGCTTCTGTTGATCCTTCCATAAAAAATTTGGATGATTTTTCCATGAAGGATTATAGGTTTTGCCAAAGGCTTTGATGACAGGTCATCATATACCCATTTTTCAAGCTAAATTCACTTGTTTCATTAGTCTTTATGCACTTTCTTACATCCTAAGTAAGTGATTTGGAATGAAAATGCATAACTTCTTTAAATCAAACAACCACCATTAAATTAATGCTAAATCATGAGGTTTGAGCTAAAATTTATTGATTTTTAATGAATTATAAACCTTATGAGTTTAGAGATACTTTGATTGGTTGTTTTGGTTTCTTGTAGGTGAAGAAAGGAAGAAAAGAAGAAAAACGTGGCTTAAAAAGTGTGGCCAAGAGAAGAGAAGTGTGGTGCAACATAGAAGAAGGAAGCAAACACTGTCCTCCACGAGAGCACATTACCCTCCAGGAGAGCAGCATAATGAACCAAGCCTTTAAAAGCATCACTGCCCTGCCCACAACAAGAGCAGAGCACAATTCTATGCCAAGGGTCAAAGGAAGCAAAAAACTCTGCCCTGCCCTCCTCAAGAGCAATATCGGGCTTTCATGAAAAATAATTCAAAGGAAATTGCTTCCTAGTGTTTCCTATGGGTTTCGAACCCAAGAACAAGGAGGAAAGGAGTAGCGCTCAAATACAAGGAAAACAAGCAAAACTTGGCTTGTTTTCAATCTCCAAGAATCGAACACAGCACCATGAGGAAGCAAGGAACTAGGCGTTACTTTGGTGCCAAGAAAACCAAGGAAAAAGGAGCAACGTGTGCCTCCACCAAGTTTCGAACTTGGGACTTCACCAAGTGGCAACATTGCCTTGCCATCCACAAGGGCAGGGCAGCATTTTTTTTGGTGCATGGCCAGCGCACAAATTGGCACGGGCAGCACACAAAGCGCGCACCAAGCACGCACGGCCAGCGCAACATGGACGCACGGGCAGCAAGGCAAGCGCACCATGGCAACTCTGCCCTGCCCTCCACAAGGGCAAGGCAGCATCCTGACGCATCACACGCACCAAGCATGCACGCAATGAGGCCGCATGCACCATTTCCTGCTCTGCCCTCCACAAGGGCAGGGCAGCCTCCTGGAAGCTACTTTCTCATGGGCTGAAAATTGGATTAAAAATCCAATTTAATTCATTTCTTCACCAAATCAAAAGCCCATCCAAATTCCAAAAATCCAAGAATAGAAAGTGTATAAATAGGAGATAGTTTGATGTAATTAGGACCTTCTTTTTTATTTTTGAATTTTCACATCTTCAGACTTGATTTTGAGAGCCTGGAACTGAGATTTTAGAGAATTGGGAAGGAGAATTGATCTCTCTTCTTCCTCGTTCTTGCTTGAGCACTTTTTACTTTTCTTGTTTGAGTCTTGGGTGTGAAGAATTGAGAAATTTCTGTCTCAATCTCCATTCAAGATCTCTTTAATTTCCATTCTGTATAATTGAGTTGAATCCAATTTCCTTTACTGCTTCATCTTTAATTTCTTGTTAATTGCTTTGTGAACTTGGATCTGGGAAGGCAATTGAGATCTAGACTTTGCTATCTAGTCTCTGGAGTCCTGAGACCCAATTTTCTTTTTGGTTTTTCTGTTGAACCACTGTTGTAATTACATTCTCACTTCCTGTTTGAATTCTAGTTACTTCCAATTCATCTTCTGCTTTATTAATTGCTGCAATTTAATTTTCCTTGCTTAAATTCTGAATTCCCAGTCCTCAAATCCCTTTTCCATTCAAGCAATTTATATTTCTTGCACTTTAAGTTATTGCAATTTACATTTCTTGCACTTTAAGTTTCGGTCATTTAATTTCTTGTCCTTTAAGATTCAGCACCTTTACTTTCAATTCTCTTTAATTTCTGCAATTCTTCCCTCCCCCTTTACATTTTCTGTCATTTACTTACTATTGGATACAAAATCACTCAACCAATACTTGATTCGCTTGACTAAATCAACCACTAAACTAAAATTGCTCAATCCTTCAATCCCTGTGGAATCGACCTCACTCTCGTGAGTTTTATTACTTGATGCGACCTGGTACACTTGCCGGTGAGTTTTGTGTTGGATCATTTTCCACACATCAAGTTTTTGGCGCCATTGCCGGGGATTGAAATAGATTGACAATGATTAAGTGAAGTGGAGATCTAGATCAAGCACTTTTTCTTTTCAGTTTCTCTAATTTTTAATTAACCCATTAACTGTTTGAACTTTTGCTTAAACTAACTAAAACTTCATTTTAGAAATAGATTGAAGCTTCACTGGTTTTCTGGTTCTGTGTGTTTCTTGTGTGTTTGTATGTTAGGTACAAGAAGATCTTCTCCTATTCTCTCTGAAATTGACCAAAGAACTCTTCGAAGATTAAGAAGAGCTGAAAGAGGGAAGAACATTGTTGGAGAGGAAGAATCTAAGAAAGAATTCCAAGAGACGGAAGGAGATCCATCAAATCTCAATCAACCAGAAGGCGGGGCCAACAATAACCCACAACAAAGAAGAGTACTGGCTTCCTACACATTTGCAAATGCTAGACATTGTGGAAGTAGCATTCTTACCCCTAATGTCAATGTAAACAACTTTGAACTAAAGCCACAACTCATCACATTGGTCCAAAACAACTGCTCTTTTGGAGAAGGACCATTGGAGGACCCGAACCAACATCTATCCACTTTTTTGAGGATTTGTGACATAGTTAAGAGCAATGGAGTGCATCCTGACATATACAAGCTGCTGTTGTTCCCATTCTCTCTCAGGGACAAAGCCACTCAATGGCTAGAAACATTTCCAAAGGAGAGCATCAACACTTGGGATGATTTGGTGAGCAAGTTTCTTACCAAATTTTATCCCCCTCAAAGGATCATAAGATTGAAGACTGAGGTGCAGACATTCACTCAAATGGAGGCTAAAATTTTATATGAGGCATGGGAAAGATATAAGGCTCTGCTGAGGAAATGTCTACCAGAGATGTTCACTGAGTGGGACAAGCTGCAGAACTTCTATGAAGGACTTACTCTGAAGGCTCAAGAGGCACTTGATCACTCAGCTGGAGGATCATTGTAATTGATGAAAATTACAGAGGAAGCTCAAAACCTCATTGATATGGTGGCCAACAACCAATACTTCTTTGCTCACCAAAGGCAACACCAACCGTCACAGAGGAAGGGAGTGTTAGAATTGGAAGGAGTGGATACAATTTTGGCTCAACACAAAGTGATGCAGCAGCAAATTCAGCAACAATTTGAGCAAATAGCCAAGAGAATTGATAGCCTTCAGGTTGCATCAGTGAGTGCCACAAGCCAACCATCAACTCCTTGGGGGCAGAATGAAGAGAACCAAGAAGAACAGCAACAGGAGCAAGTGCACTATATGCACAATCAAAATTCTGGATCAAATGAAGTGTATGGTGACACCTACAATCCATCTTAGAAGAACCACCCAAATCTTAGGTGGGGAGACAACCACAACCAAAACCAACAATTATGGCAAAGAAACTCAGCTCAAAACACTCCAAGAAACAATCAAAATCACAACCAGCAGCCAACTAACCAAAACTTTTACAGAAAACCCCAAAATAATTACCCCAACTCTAACCATTATCCACCCAATAACCAACCAACTAACCAAAACACTTACCATCATCCATCAACACCCCAAAACCAACCAATCTCACAAGAATCTCAAAGGATTACTAATCTGGAGATGCTCATGGAGAAGATGATGAAGAACCAAGAATTGACAACAAAGAACCAAGAAGCTTCCATGAAGAGCCTAGAAAGACAAATTGGACAGATCTCCAAGTAGATTTCTATTGAGAGACCTTCAAGCACACTACCAAGTGATACCATTCCTAATCCAAAAGAAGAATGCAAAGCTGTGCAATTAAGGAGTGGAAAGACATTGGTGGATGGAAACCAAGGAGCAACCAAGAAACTTATGGAGAATGACAAAGAGCCAACAGAGAAAGATGGAGCTAACAACAAGGACATAACAAGCAAGAATGTCCCAGAAAAGCTCACAGAAGAGAACAACCAACCACAGAATTTAAAGAAGGGAAAGTAGATCATGGAAGAACCTAATCCAAAACAGCAGCAAGTGGAGAAGAGTCGTACATCTCCACTACCTTATCCACAGAGATTCCAAAAGGAAGCAAAGGATCAACACTTCCACAAATTCCTTGAGACTTTCAAGAAGCTAGAGATCAACATACCCTTGGCTGAGGCATTGGAGCAAATGCCTCTATATGCCAAGTTCCTAAAGGAGCTCATCAACAAGAAGAGGAGTTGGAATGAGAAGGAGACTGTAATGCTCACTGAAGAATGCAGTGCTCTAATCAGAAAAGGACTTCCTCCCAAGCTCAAAGATCCTGGAGGTTTCTTCCTACCTTGCACTATTGGAAGTCTATTCATCGACAAGGGGATGTGTGACTTAGGAGCAAGCATAAATCTAATTCCATCCTCTTTAGTGAAAAAGCTTCGCATAGGAGAGGTGAAACCAATACAGATGTCCTTGGAATTAGTGGACCAATCAGTGGTATATCCTAAAGGGTTAATTGAAAACCTTTTAATTAAGGTTGACAAGTTCATCTTTCCTGCAGACTTTGTGATCCTAGAATTAGCAGAGAATGAGAATGACTCCATAATACTTGGTCGACCATTTTTGGCCACTGCTAGAGCCATTGTAGATATAGAGCAGGGAGAGATAACCCTCAGGATGCATGAAGAAAGCATCACCCTGAAAGTATTTCCAGAATCACAAAGTAAAGAAGGAACAAGCAAGACAAGTAGTGACTTTCTTCCAAGGCATGCAATCAACAACACAGTAGAACAGAAAAATGAGCAGGTGCAAGAAGGAGAAGGAATTCAAAAAGAAGCCGGGATGATAAACAAAAAGGGAGGTATCACAACTCAAGTCACTGTCAAGGGAGAAAGATCAACAAGAAAGAAAAAGATGAAGAACAAGAAGAAGGCCTACAAAGGGTGGAAGAATAAAAAAATCCCAACTGAAGGATTTTCCAAAGGTGATAAGGTGCAACTAGTATATCAACAGCTGGGAACAGAAGATCATTACACTGTCAACCAAGTACTCTCCCTTGAGCACATTGAAATTGAGCATCAAGGCACACAGAGAAAGCTTACAGTGAGAGGGGATAAGTTGAGACATCACCAGCATCAACCACCCTAAAGGGGAGTTCAATGTCAAGCTAGTGACAATAAAAGAGCGCTTCATGGGAGGCAACCCATGATTTAAGATTCCTGTCCTTTCTTTTATTCAATAAGTTATGATTACCTGAGCATGATTTTGAACTTTCATATAAATGCATATATTGTTTTGAAGCATATGTCAGACTTCTAAGTTTGGTGTGCCTTAAGGCACACCCAAATTTGTTTTTCAAAAAAGGGGTTATTCTTAGAACATATGCATAATCATTTTTGATGAAGCATATGACCAAACATTAAGTTTGGTGTCTGCATGTGTAACAATGTTCAGAAGATTAATTTCTATTCATGGAATCAAAATCATACAGAGATGGATCATGCATCATTATATTTTGAAATTTTGAAAAAAAAAATTTTAAATTATATATCAATTGTGAAGAATTATTCCCTCAGTAAGAGATAAGTTTGGTGTTCACCAACCTTTGGCATTGCTAACTAAGGGACACAATTGATCGTTATTGAAAAAGAAACAAAAGCAATTTTCTTCTTTATTGCAAACCACTTACCAACGTATATATTCATGTTCTAAGGCTAGCTGTTTTGGTTTGATTAGGAAAAAAAGATTGAGATAAATACAAGGAGGGGAGGGGCCACGGCTAGGACAAGCCAATTGAGGAGTGGTCACATGTGCCTAGAGAAGTGTGCTCCTTGGGAAGCAGAATCTGCATGCATGCACCATCGAACACCTAAATACATGCAACCAATGAGAAGAAGATCCTCGTCAAGCCTTAACAATGCATGCAAGCCATTCAATCCATGAGCCCTCTATATGTTCAACTCAATCTCAACCCTTCATGATCACCAACGAACTTCCCCCTCATTCATTATGGTTTTGCTAGAAAGTTTGAAGAACCTGCCTATAAATAGCCGATTAGCACTAAATGGCTTACACATTCATACAAACTACCTTCACTTGTAAAACATAACCCCCTCTACTCCCAAAACTAAAGCCAACAATTCCCTTCTCTTGCACAACAAAACCAAGCATCATCCCAAACACAACACATTCTCCCTTACTCCCACTTTTCCCTTCCTCTCACCTTAAATCTAATAGCCTCCTCAAGTTCAAAAAGAAGGCCGGGAAAGGACCCAATGGTGACCGAGCCTCCATCATATGATGCAAGAAAATTTAGGTCCCAATTCCATGAAGGGAGATATCATAGATTCATGAAGACAAAGAATGTCATTTATGAGAAGGGCCTTGAGTTGAAGGACGGGGAATACCCCATCATGAGGCAAATCACTAAAGAAAGAAGGTGGGAACTTTTATGTGCTCCTCTCGTTGACATTAGTGCAGTTATGATCAGGGAATTATATGCAAATGTTGTAAAAGAGAACAAAGATAGTGCCCCCTACACGAGTTATGTCAGAGGAGTTGAAGTGAATTTCAGTCCAGCAGCCATCACAAGGGCCCTAAAGTTGAGAACCATAACTTATGCAGAGCCTAGTTATGAGACCAGATTACAGATGGAAAACAATCTTGATGAAATCTTGCAAGGGTTATGCATGGAAAACACAGACTGGGAAAGAGACTCAAAAGGGATCCCAAGCCACTTGAAAAGAATAAATCTCACTCCTGTGGCCAAGGGATGGTATGAGATAGTAAGGAGATCTATCCTTCCTACTGGAAACGCCTCTTGGGTCACAATCAAACGAGCACTCTTGACATACTGTATCCTACATGGAGGTGAAATCAACCTCGCACAACTTATAGCCGACAGTATTCAAGAGATGGCTAACAGCATAAGTAAATCAAGTGGTCTTGGACATCCAAGTACCATCCTCAGGCTATGCAACAAAGCTGGAGTGATCTTTGAAGATGAGGACACAGAAAAAGTGAAAAAGGGGAAAGGAATCACCAAGAGGAGCATGTAAGGGTTGAATGAAGAAGATGATCAAGAGGGAGTGGTAGCTCCCAGACAAAGAAGATCTCAAAGAGAGGGAGAACAAGAGCAAGCTCATGGTGCCATAGACATGAGCCAGCTACAAAGAGCAATTGAAAAGTTATCCTAGCAACTCATGCAAGCTCAACAAGAGCAAAATCAAGGGCACCAAGAGCAATATTTAGAGCCCCATCTAGAGTTTCGGGAGCAATATTTGAGGGATAAAGAGGAGCGAGAAGCTTGGCAGCGTCAAATGGAGGAGAGGCAAGAGAGCTGGCAACAACAGATGATGACTCAACAACAAGAACTTCACACAAAGATTCTTGAAGAACAAAGGATGCAGTACAAAGAACTCAAAGAATCATATGATAAGCTGTACTTTAGTCAAGCTAAAGCAGGGGAATATAGTCACAACCTGTATCAATGGAAGAATATTCATCACACCATGGGAGAAGTTAGATATGTGCAAAGAATGGAGAGTGATGAAAACATACTAGCAAGGTTGGAGTACTTGACCCACAATTTGCCAACACTCAATCCACAAATCAAGCCATTTGAGCAATGCCCTGAATTTGAAGCCAAGCAGCAAGTAAGGTCTCATCACTATACGGAGGTAACACTTAACATATTGGAAGAAATTGGGCTCTCAGGGCTCTTAGATTCTGTCTGGGATAGAAGATGCCCTGGTGAAGAAGTCCGAGACTATTCCAAGATAGGGAAGAGAAAGAAGAAAAAGGGAGAATCAAGCAGCAGCCACAATCATTAGAAGGTGGCAAAGTTCTTTCATACTACTAATAAGGAGATGCATGTCTGAAACATGATATGCCTCCACTGTTTATTCCCTTTTACTCCATTTTCATGCATTTTTTTATTGCTTAATAAGTAGCTAGAGAAATGATCTGCATGACAAGTCATCATATACCCATTTTTCAAGCTAAATTCACTTGTTTCATTAGTCTTTATGCACTTTCTTGCATCCTAAGTAAGTGATTTGGAATAAAAATGCATAACTTCTTTAAATCAAACAACCACCATTAAATTAATGCTAAATCATGAGGTTTGAGCTAAAATTTATTGATTTTTAATGAATTATAAACCTTATGAGTTTAGAGATACTTTGATTGGTTGTTTTGGTTTCTTGTAGGTGAAGAAAGGAAGAAAACAAGAAAAACGTGGCTTAAGAAGTGTGGCCAAGAGAAGAGAAGTGTGGTGCAACATAGAAGAAGGAAGCAAACACTGCCCTCCCCGAGAGCACATTGCCCTCCAGGAGAGCAGCATAATGAACCAAGCCTTTAAAAGCATCACTGCCCTGCCCACAACAAGAGCAGAGCACAATTCTATGTCAAGGACCAAAGGAAGCAAAAAACTCTGCCCTGCCCTTCTCAAGAGCAATATCAGGCTTTTATGAAAAATAATTCAAAGGAAATTGCTTCCTAGTGTTTCCTATGGGTTTCGAACCCAAGAACAAGGAGGAAAGGAGTAGCGCTCAAATACAAGGAAAACAAGCAAAACTTGGCTTGTTTTCAATCTCCAAGAATCGAACACAGCACCATGAGGAAGCAAGGAACTAGGCGTTACTTTGGTGCCAAGAAAACCAAGGAAAAAGAAGCAACGTGTGCCTCCACCAAGTTTCGAACTTGGGACTTCACCAAGTGGCAACATTGCCCTGCCATCCACAAGGGCAGAGCAGCATTTTTTTTGGTGCATGGCCAGCGCACAAATTGGCATGGGCAGCACACAAAGCGCGCACCAAGCACGCACGGCCAGCGCAACATGGACGCACGGGCAGCAAGGCAAGCGCACCATGGCAACTCTGCCCTGCCCTCCACAAGGGCAGGGCAGCATCCTGACGCATCACACGCACCAAGTATGCACGCAATGAGGCCGAATGCACCATTTCCTGCTCTGCCCTCCACAATGGCAGGGCAGCCTCCTGGAAGCTACTTTCTCATGGGCTGAAAATTGGATTAAAAATCCAATTTAATTCATTTCTTCACCAAATCAAAAGCCCATCTAAATTCCAAAAATCCAAGAATAGAAAGTGTATAAATAGGAGATAGTTTGATGTAATTAGGACCTTCTTTTTTATTTTTGAATTTTCACATCTTCAGACTTGATTTTGAGAGCCTGGAACTGAGATTTTAGAGAATTGGGAAGGAGAATTGATCTCTCTTCTTCCTCGTTCTTACTTGAGCACTTTTTACTTTTCTTGTTTGAGTCTTGGGTGTGAAGAATTGAGAAATTTCTGTCTCAATCTCCATTCAAGATCTCTTTAATTTCCATTCTGCATAATTGAGTTGAATCCAATTTCCTTTACTGCTTCATCTTTAATTTCTTGTTAATTGCTTTGTGAACTTGGATCTGGGAAGGCAATTGAGATCTAGACTTTGCTATCTAGTCTCTGGAGTCCTGAGACCCAATTTTCTTTTTGGTTCTTCTGTTGAACCACTGCTGCAATTACATTCTCACTTCCTGTTTGAATTCTAGTTACTTCCAATTCATCTTCTGCTTTATTAATTGCTACAATTTAATTTTTCTTGCTTAAATTCTGAATTCCCAGTCCTCAAATCCCTTTTCCATTCAAGCAATTTATATTTCTTGCACTTTAAGTTACTGCAATTTACATTTCTTGCACTTTAAGTTTCGGTCATTTAATTTCTTGTCCTTTAAGATTCAGCACCTTTACTTTCAATTCTCTTTAATTTCTGCAATTCTTCCCTCCCCCTTTACATTTTCTGTCATTTACTTACTGTTGGATACAAAATCACTCAACCAATACTTGATTCGCTTGATTAAATCAACCACTAAACTAAAATTGCTCAATCCTTCAATCCCTGTGGGATCGACCTCACTCCCGTGAGTTTTATTACTTGATGCGACCCGGTACACTTGCCGGTGAGTTTTGTGTTGGATCGTTTTCTACACATCAGGCTTCACCCATGTAATTCACTTCTGCCATTGCAGGGTTCTCAGGATCATAAGCTTCTTCTTTAGAAGATGCTTCTTTAGTATTGTTGGATGCATTTTGCAATCCATTCAGACTCTGAGAGATTATATTGATTTGTTGGGTCAATATTTTGTTCTGAGTCAGTATGGCATTCAGAGCGTCAATTTCAAGAACTCCTCTCTTTTGAGGCGTCCCATTACTCACAGGATTCCTCTCAGAGGTATACATGAACTGGTTATTTGTAACCATTTCAATAAGTTCCTGAGCTTCTGCAGGCATTTTCTTTAGATGAATGGATCTACCTGCAGAGTGGTCCAATAACATCTTGGAAAATTCAGACAGACCATCATAGAATATATCTAATATGGTCCATTCTGAAAGCATGTCAGAAGGACACTTTTTAGTCAATTACTTGTATCTCTCCCAATCTTCACAGAGGGACTCACCATCTTTTTGTCTGAAGGTCTGAACATCCACTCTAAGCTTGCTCAGCTTTTGAGGAGGAAAGAACTTGGCTAAAAAAGCCGCGACCAGCTTATCCCAAGAGTCTAGGCTATCTCTAGGTTGTAAGTCCAACCATGTTCTAGCTCTGTCTCTTACAGCAAAAGGGAAAAGCATAAGCTTGTAGACTTTAGGATCAACTCCATTGGTCTTAACAGTGTCACAGATCTGCAAGAACTCAGTTAAGAACTAATAAGGGTCTTCTGATGGAAGTCCATGAAACTTGCAGTTATGTTGCAGTAGAGAAACTAATTGAGGCTTTAGCTCAAAATTGTTTGCTCCTATGGCAGGGATTGAGATGCTTCTTCCATAAAAGTTGGAAGTTGGTGTAGTAAAATTACCAAGCATCTTCCTTGCATTGTTGTTTGGTTTGGCCATAGTTGTTTCTTTTGCTGCTTCCTTTTCGAAAATTTCAGTGAGGTCCTCTTCAGAGTTTTGTGCTTTAGCTGCTCTTAGCTTCCTCTTCAGAGTCCTTTCAGGTTCAGGATCAGCTTCAACAAGTATGCCTTTATCTTTGTTCCGGCTCATATGAAAGAGAAGAAAACAAAAAAAATATGGAATCCTCTATGTCACAGTATAGAGATTCTTTGAGGTGTCAGAGGAAAACAAGAATGGAAGGATGAGGTAGGTAAGGAAGAATTCGAACACTCAAAGAGAGATGGAGTTCGAATTGACAATGGAGGAGGAATGTTAGTGTTTAAATAGAAAAAGATAAGAGGGGAAGAAATTTTCGAAAATAAAAAGAATAGAATTTAAAATAAATTTTTGAAAAATTGGTTATGGTTTTGAAAAAGATAAGAATTAGTAAAATAAACAAAAATTCAATTAGTTAGTTGAAAAAGATTTGAAAATCAATTTTGAAAAGATAAGAAGTTAGAAAAGATTTTGAAAATGATTTTGAAAATGATATGATTTGAAAAAGATATGTTTGAAAAGATATGATTGAAATTTATTTTGAAAAAGATTTGAAAAGGAAATTAAAAAGATTTGATTTTTTTCTGAAAAAGATATGTTTGAAAAGATATGATTTTGAAAAAAAATATGATGATTTGAAAAAGATTTGATTTGAAAACAAAATTTCTCTCCTTGTGTCATCCTGCGTTAAACGCCCAGGAGCTGCATGTTTGGGGCGCTTAACGCCCAATTGCTGCATGGTTTGGGCGCTTAAACGCCCAGCCAGGTACCCTGGCTGGCGTTTAAACGCCAGTTTTCCTTCTTCACTGGGCGTTTTGAACGCCCAGCTTCTCTGTAATTCCTCTACTTTATGTTCTTGGATCTTTATTTTGCTAAATCCTTTATTCAAGAAGATATGTTTTCAATTTTGAAAAACAACAAAATGAGTCGAAACATATAATTCTTGGATCAAAACACAAGATATATGCAAGAACATTATGAATGTCAAGATGAACACCAAGAACAATCTTGAAGATCAAGATGAACATCAAGAACTCAGTTTTATTAATGAAAGAAAACATAGAGGACACCAAACTTAGAACTTTCTCGTGTTTGTGCCATATGAATGCAAGAATGCACATGTAGAACATCATGCAGTGCAAATCAATAAATCATGAAGATCAAACAAGGCAATTCATCAAGAACGACTTGAAGATCATCAAGAACACAATGCATGTGTTTCGAAAATTACAAGACAATTAAAATCATGCAATTGACACCAAACTTAAAATTTGGCCCTAGATTCAAACAAGAACCATGAAATATTTTTGAGTTTTTATGATTTTATGAAATTTTTTGGATTTTTCGAAAATTATTTTTGGAAAAACGAAAAAAGAAGAAAAATTTTAAAAGATTTTTGAAAACTTTTTGAAAACAAAATAAGAAGAAAATTACCTAATCTGAGCAACAAGATGAACCATCAGTTGTCCAAACTCGAACAATCCCCAGCAACGGCGCCAAAAACTTGGTGCACGAAATTTTGATACACAATGGCGCCAACAACTTGGTCGCACAATTATAATCTCAACTCTTCTTCACAATTTCACACAACTAACCAGCAAGTGCACTGGGTCGTCTAAGTAATAAACCTTACGTGAGTAAGGGTCGATCCCACGGAGATTGTCGGTTTGAAGCAAGCTATGGTCACCTTGTAAATCTCAGTCAGGCGGATTCAAATGGTTATGGAGTTTTAATAATTAAAAAGATAAATAAAACATAAAGTAAAGATAGAGATACTTATGTAATTCATTGGTGAGAATTTCAGATAAATGCATAGAGATGCTTTGTTCCTGTTGAATCTTTGCTTTCCTACTGCCTTCATCCAATCCTTCATACTCCTTTCCATGGCAAGCTGTATATTGGGCATCACCGTTGTCAATGGCTACTTCTCGTCCTCTCAGTGAAAATGGTCAAAATGTGCTGTCACTGCACGGCTAATCATCTGTCGGTTCTCGATCATATTGGAATAGAATCCAGTGATTCTTTTGCGTCTGTCACTAGACCCAACACTCACGAGTTTGAAGCTCGTCACAGTCATCCCTTTCCAGATCCTACTCGGAATACCACAAACAAGGTTTAGACTTTTCGGATCTCAGGAATGGCCGCCAATAATTCTAGCTTATACCACAAAGACTCCGATCTTTCGGAATGGAGGCTAAGAGATATGCGCTCGATTTAAGGTAGAACGGAAGTGGTTGTCAGGCACGCATACATAGGTTGAGAATAGTGATGAGTGTCACGGATCATCACATTCATCATGTTGAAGTGCAAGCAAGTATCTTAGAATATGAATACGCATGAATTGAATAGAAGAACAATAGTACTTTGCATTAATACTCGAGGAACAGCAGAGCTCCACACCTTAATCTATGGTGTGTAGAAACTCCACCGTTGAAAATACATAAGTAGTCTGGAGGTCCAGGCATGGCCGAATGGCCAGCCTCCCCAAATTTGAAAATGTATCATCCAGAATGTCTCTATGATCTAAAGATGAAAATACAATAGTAAAATGTCCTATTTATAATAAAACTAGCTACTAGGGTTTACAGAAATAGGTGATTGATACAGAAATCCACTTCCGGGCCCACTTGGTGTGTGCTTGAGCTGAGCATTGAAGCTTTCACATGTAGAGGTCTTCCCTGGAGTTAAATACCAGCTTTGGTGCCAGTTTGGGCGTTTAACTCCAACTTTTATGCCAGTTCTGGCGTTTTGACGCTAGAAAATGGCAGAGAGTTGGCATTTTGATGCCATTATACGTCATCAAAACTCGCACAAAGTATGAACTATTATATATTGCTGGAAAGCCCTGGATGTTTTCTTTCCAACGCAATTGAGAGCGCGCCATTTGGAGTTTTGTAGCTCCAGAAAATCCACTTCGAGTTCAGGGAGGTCAGAATCCAACAGCATCTGTAGTCCTTTGTCAGCCTCTGAATCAGATTTTTGCTCAAGTCCCTCAATTTCATCTAGAAAATACCTGAAATCACAGAAAAACACTCAAACTCATAGTAAAGTCCAGAAATGTGAATTTTTCTTAAAAACTAATAAAAATATACTAAAAACAAACTAAATTATACTAAAAACTATATAAAAATAGTGCCAAAAAGCGTATAAATTATCCGCTCATCACAACACCAAACTTAAATTGTTGCTTGTCCCCAAGAAACTGAAAACAAAATAGGATAAAAAGAAGAGAATATACAAT
Source organism: Arachis stenosperma (assembly GCF_014773155.1). Classification (NCBI taxonomy): domain Eukaryota; kingdom Viridiplantae; phylum Streptophyta; class Magnoliopsida; order Fabales; family Fabaceae; genus Arachis; species Arachis stenosperma. The sequence goes on from NC_080378.1 coordinate 68,116,592, forward strand.
GAATCCCACAGTATCAATGAAACTTAGTCTTAATTAGATGAGCGGGGCTTGTAGCTTTTTGCTTCTGAACAGTTTTGTCATCTCACTTTTTCCTTTGAAATTCAGAATGATTGGCATCTATAGGAACTTAGAATTTTAGATAGTGTTATTGATTCTCCTAGTTCAGTGCGTTGATTCTTGAACACAGCTACTTCATGAGTTTTGGCCGTGACCCTAAGCACTTTATTTTCCAGTATTACCACCGGATACATAAATGCCACAGACACATAACTGGGTGAACCTTTCCAGATTGTGACTCAGCTTTGCTAAAGTCCTCAGTTAGAGGTGTCCAGAGTTCTTAAGCACACTCTTTTACTTTGGATCACGACTTTAACAACTCAGTCTCAAGCTTTTCACTTAGACTTGCATGCCACAAGCACATGGTTCGGGACAACTTGATTTAGCCGCTTAGGCCTGGATTTTATTTCTTTAGGCCCTCCTATCCATTAATGCTCAAAGCCTTGGATCCTTTTTACCCTTGCCTTTTGGTTTAAAGGGCTATTGGCTTTTTCTGCTTGCTTTTTCTTTTTCTTTTCTCCTTTTTTTTCGCCATTTTTTCACTGTTTTTTCTTGCTTCAGGAATCAATTTCATGATTTTTCAGATTATCAATAACATTTCTCTTTGTTCATCATTCTTTCAAGAGCCAACAACTTTAACATTCATAAACAACAAGATAAAAAATATGCACGGTTTAAGCATTCATTCAGAGAACAAAAAGTATTGCCACCACATCAAAATAATTAAACTAATTTCAAGATAAAATTTGAAATCCAAGTGATGAGCGGATAATTTATACGCTTTTTGGCATTGTTTTTAGTATATTTTTAGTATTTTTAGTTAGTTTTTATTATGTTTTTATTAATTTTTAATTAAAAATCACATTTCTGGACTTTACTATGAGTTTGTGTGTTTTTCTATGATTTCAGGTATTTTTTGGCTGAAATTGAGGGACCTGAGCAAAAATCTGATTCAGAGGCTGAAAAAGGACTGCAGATGTTGTTGGATTCTGACCTCCCTGCACTCGAAGTGGATTTTCTGGAGCTACAAAAGCCCAATTGACGCGCTCTTAATTGATTTGGAAGGTAGACATCTTGGGCTTTCCAGCAATATATAATAGTCCATACTTTGCCCAAGAATTGATGCCCCAAACTGGCGTTCCAAATCAGCTTCAGAATTCCCGGCGTTTAACGCCGGAACTGGCACAAAAATTGGAGTTAAATGCCCAAACTGGCACAAAAGCTGGTGTTTAACTCCAGGAAAAGTCTCTACACATGAAAGCTTCAATGCTCAGCCCAAGCACACACCAAGTGGACCCCGAAAGTGGATTTTTACGTCATTTACTCATTCTTGTAAACCCTAGGTCACTAGTTCACTATAAATAGGACCTTTTGCTATTGTATCTTCATCTCATGACACATTACACGTTTCATATTGTATCTTCTACGGCATGAGTCTCTAAATCCCATGGTTGGGGTGAGGAGCTCTCCTGTGTCTTGATGAATTAATGCAATCACTACTATTTTTCATTCAATCACGCTTGCTTTTATTCTAAGATACCACTTGTTCTTCAACCTGATGAATGTGATGATCCGTGACACTCATCACCATTCTCACCTATGAACGTGTGCCTGACAACCACCTCCATTCTACCTTCGATTGAGTGTGTATCTCTTGGATTCCTCAATCAGAATCTTCGTGGTATAAGCTAGAATCCATTGGCGGCCATTCTTGAGAATCCGGAAAGTCTAAACCTTGTCTGTGGTATTCCGAGTAGGATTCAGGGATTGAATGGCTGTGACGAGTTTCAAACTCGCGAGTGTTGGGCGTAGTGACAGACACAAAAGGATCAATGGATCCTATTCCAGCATGATCGAGAACCGACAGATGATTAGCCATGCAGTGTCAGCGTGCGTTGAACATTTTCATTGAGAGGACGGGAGGTAGCCATGACAACGGTGAAACCCAACATACAGCTTGCCATGGAAGGAGCCTTGCGTGCATGAAGAAGAAGACAGTAGGAAAGCAGAGATTCAGAAGATAGAGCATCTCCAAAACCTCAACCTGTTCTCCATTACTGTAAAACAAGTATTTATTTCATGTTCTTTTACTTTTTACAATTAAATCTGAAAATTATTGATATCCTGACTAAGAGTTACAAGATAACCATGGCTTGCTTCAAGCCGACAATCTCTGTGGAATCGACCCTTACTCACGTAAGGTATTACTTGGATGACCCAGTGCACTTGCTGGTTAGTTGTGCGGAATTACAAAGGTGTGATTGTGATTTCGTGCACCATCAAGTACTTCTTGTTCTTTTGTAATTAAGCACATTTTTCATTTAAGAGAGGTGAAGGATTCCTGGAGTTATTCATAGCTTTAAAGCATAGACACTAGACGCTAATGATCATGTAGTGAAGACATAAACATAGATAGAACATACAGCATAAAGTCGAAAACAGAAAAATAAATAGACAATGAGATTAAGGAATGAGTCCACCTTAGTGAGGGTGGCGTCTTCCTCTTCTTGAAGAACCAATGGTCCTCTTGAGCTCCTCTACGTCTCTTCCTTGCCATTGTTGCTCCTCCCTCATAGCTCTTTGATCTTCTCTAATCTCATGGAGAATGATGGAGTGTTCTTGGTGTTCCACACTTAATTGGTCCATGTTGTAACGCAAGCTTTCCAAAGAAGTGTTGAGTTGCTCCTAATAATTGTGTGGAGGAAATTGCATCCCTTAAGACACCTCAGGGATTTCTTGATGAGGGAATTCCTCATGCTCTTGTTGAGTGCCATGAACGAGCTCTCTAGTTTGCTCCATCCTCTTCTTAGTGATGGGCTTGTCCTCTTCAATGAGGATGTCTCCCCCTATGACAATCCCAGCTGAATAGCAAAGGTGATATATGAGATGAGGAAATGCTAATCTTGCCAAAGGTGAGGGCTTGTTAGCCACGTTGTAGAGTTCTAGAAGTATGATTTCATGAACTTCTACTTCCTCTCCAATCATGATATTATGGATCATGATGGCCCGATCCACAGTTACCTCAGATCGGTTGCTAGTGGGGATGATAGAGCGTTGGATGAACTCCAACCATCCTCTAGCCACAGGCTTAAGGTCCGGTCTTCTTAATTGAACCGGATTGCCTCTTAAGTCTCTTTTCCATTGAGCTCCTTCCACACATATGTCCATGAGGACTTGGTCCAACCTTTGATCAAAATTGACCCTTCTGGTGTAGGGGCGTGCGTTTTCTTCCATCATTGGCAAGTTGAATGCTAGCCTCACGTTTTTCGGACTGAAATTTAAGTATTTCCCCTGAACCATTGGAAGCCAATTCTTTGGGTTTGGGTTCATACTTTGATCATGGTTCCTAGTGATCCATACGTTTGCATAGAACTTTTGAACCGATTAAGATCCCCACTTGTTGAATGTCGTTGGCAAGAACTTCCCAACCTCTTTTTCAGATCTTCGGATATTCGCCATTTTTGAGCCTAAAAGGGACTTCAGGGATCACCTTCTTCGTGGCCACAACTTCATAGAAGTGGTCTTGATGGACTTTTAAGATGAATCTCTCCAAATTCCATGACTCAGAGGTTGAGGTAGTTACCTTCCCTTTTCTCTTTCTAGAGGCTTCTCTGGCCTTAGGTGCCATAAATGGTTTTGAAAAAACAAAAAGCAATACTTTTACCACACCAAACTTAAAATATTTGCTCGTCCCCGAGAAAAAGAAGAAAGAAAGATGTAAAAGAAGAAGAAAATGGAGGAGATGGAGGGTGTGTGTGTTTCGGCCAAGGGGAGGGGAGTTTGTGTATGATATGTGAAGAGGGGTATTTATATGAAAAGGGAGGGAGAGTGGCCGAAAGGTTTGGGTGGGTTTGGTAGGGAAATGGTTTTGAATTTTGAAGGTGGGTGGGGTTTTTGGGGAAGAGATATGGAGGTAATTGGTGAAGGGTATTTGGGGAAGAGATATGGAGGTGATTGGTGAAGGGTATTTGGGAAAGAGTATTGTAGAAAGGTGTGAAGAGGAGAGAGAGTGAGTTGAGGTTGGTAGGGATCCTGTGGGGTCTACAGATCCTGAAGGGTCAAGGAATTCTTCATCCCTGCTCCAATTGGGCGTTCACAACGCCTTAGAGTGCAATTCTAGCGTTTAAACGCCAGTCTGCTACCCAATTCTGGCGTTTAAACGCCAGTTTTCCTCCTTGTTCTGGCGTCTAAACGCCAGTTTGTTCCCCTGTTCTGGTATTTAAACGCCAGTCTAGTGCCCTATTCTGGCATTTAAACGCCCAGAAAGATGCCAGATTGGGCATTTAAACGCCCATTTTGCTACCCTTACTAGCGTTTAAACGCCAATAAGTCCTTCCACCAAGGTGTGCTGTTTTCAATGCTGTTTTTGATTTTTTTTTTCTTTATTTTTGTAATTGTCTTTGTGACTTCACATGATCATCAACCTAAAAGAAAACAAAATAATATAGATAAAATTAAAATAAAATTGGGTTGCCTCCCAATAAGCGCTTCTTTAATGTCAATAGCTTGACAGTGAGCTCTTCATGGAGCCTCACAGATGATCAAAGTATGGTTGAGATCTCTCAACACCAAACTTAGAGTTTGGCTGTGGCCTCCCAACACCAAACTTAGAGTTCGAATGTGGGGGCTCTGTTTAACTCTGTATTGGGAGAAGCTCTTCATGCTTACTCTCCATGGTTACAGATGGAGAACCTTGAGTCTTTACTACAAGGCATTCTTCATTCACATGAAAGATTAACTCTCCTCTATCAACATCAATTACAGCTCTTGCTGTGGCTAGGAAGGGTCTTCCAACGATGATGGATTCATCCTCATCCCTCCTAGTGTCAAGGATTATGAAATCAGTGGGGAAGTAAAGGCCTTCAACCTTCCCTAGCACGTCCTCTACTAGTCCATAAGCCTTTTTCATAGATTTATTTGCCATCTGTAATGAGAATTTGGTAGCCTGTACCTCATAGATTCCCAGTCTCTCCATTACAGAGAGGGGCATCATGTTTATCCCTGACCCCAGATCACACAGAGCTTTTTCAAAAGTCATGGTGCCTATGGTACAGGGTATGAAAAATTTACCAGGATCCTGTTTCTTTTGAGGTAAATTTTGCTAAACCAATATATTTAGTTCATTGGTGAGCAAGGGAGGCTCTTCCTCCCAAGTCTCATTACCAAATAGCTTGGCATTCAGCTTCATGATTGCTCCTAAATACTGGGCAACTTGCCCTTCAACAATGTCTTCATCTTCTTCAGAAGATGAATAGTCATCAGAGCTCAAGAATGGTAAAAGGAGATTCTGATTCCTTAGGTTTCTCAATTGAGAACTCCTTTTTGTCCTTGGGATGTCTCAAGAGGTTTTCCTCATTGGGATTCACGTCCTCCTCCTCCTCTGTGCATTCGGCCACACTATGTAAGGTTATAGCCTTGCATTCTCCTTTTGGATTCTCTTCTGTATTGCTTGGGAGAGTACTAGGAGGAGTTTCAGTGACCCTTTTACTCAGCTGGCCCACTTGTGCCTCCAAATTTCTAATGGAAGATCTTGTTTCAGTCATGAAACTAAGAGTGGCCTTAGATATACTAGAGACTATGTTTGCTAAGCTAGAAGGATTCTGCTCAGAATGCTCTGTCTGTTGCTGAGATGATGATGGGAAAGGTTTGCTATTGCTAAACCTATTTCTTCCACCATTGTTATTATTGAAGCCTTGCTTCTGTTGATCCTTCCATGAAAAATTTGGATGATTTTTCCATGAAGGATTATAGGTGTTGCCAAAGGCTTCACCCATGTAATTCACTTCTGCCATTGCAGGATTCTCAGGATCATAAGCTTCTTCTTGAAAAGATGCTTCTTTAGTACTGATGAGCGGATAATTTATACGCTTTTTGGCATTATTTTTAGTGTGTTTTTAGTATGTTTTAGTTAGTTTTTAGTATATTTTTATTAGTTTTTAGTTAAAATTCACTTTTCTGGACTTTACTATGAGTTTGTGTGTTTTTCTGTGATTTCAGGTATTTTCTGGCTGAAATTGAGGGACCTGAGCAAAAATCTGATTCAGAGACTGAAAAGGACTGCAGATACTGTTGGATTCTGACCTCCCTGCACTCTAAGTGGATTTTCTGGAGCTACAGAAGCCCAATTGGCGCGCTCTTAACGGTGTTGGAAAGTAGACATCCTATAATAGTTCATACTTTGCCCGAGATTTGATGGCCCAAACTGGCGTTCCAAATCAGCTCAAAACTGCCCGACGTTAAACGCTGAAACTGGCACAAGAATGGGAGTTAAACACGCAAACTGGCACAAAAGCTGGCGTTTAACTCCAAGAAGAGTATCTACACGAAAATGCTTCAATGCTCAGCCCAAGCACACACCAAGTGGGCCCGGAAGTGGATTTTTATGTCATTTACTCATTTTTGTAAACCCTAGGCTACTAGTTCTCTACAAATAGGATATTTTGCTATTGTATTTTCATCTTTGGATCATTTTCGATCTTAGGATCATCTTTGGACGTCTAGTTCTTAGATCATCTTGGTAGCTATCTTTAGTCTTATGCTATCTTAGATCATTTGGGGGCTGGCCTCACGGCCATGCCTAGACCTTGTTCTTATGTATTTTCAATGGTGGAGTTTCTACACACCATAGATTAAGGTGTGGAGCTCTGCTGTACCTCGAGTATTAATGCAATTACTATTGTTCTTCTATTCAATTCAGCTTGTTCTTATTCCAAGATATTCATTCGCACTCAAGAACTTGATGAATGTGATGATTATGTGACGCTCATCATCATTCTCACTTATGAACGCGTGCCTGACAACCACCTCCGTTCTACAAGCAAACAAGGCTTGAATGTTTATCTCTTGGATTCCTTAATCGGAGTCTTTGTGGTATAAGCTAGAATTGATGGCGGCATTCAAGAGAATCTGGAAGGTCTAAACCTTGTCTGTGGTATTCTGAGTAGGATTCAATGATTGAATGACTGTGACGAGCTTCAAACTCCTGAAGGCTGGGCGTTAGTGACAGACGCAAAAGAATCAATGGATTCTATTCCAACCTGATTGAGAACCGACAGATGATTAGCCGTGCCGTGACAGGGTGCGTTGAACATTTTCACTGAGAGGACGGGACTGTAGCCACTGACAACGGTGATGCCCAACATACAGCTTGCCATGGAAAGGAGTAAGAAGGATTGGATGAAGACAATAGGAAAGCAGAGAGACGGAAGGGACAAAGCATCTCCATATGCTTATCTGAAATTCTCACCAATGAATTACATAAGTATCTTTATCCTTGTTTTATGTTTTATTCATAAATCATTCATAACCACTTGAATCTGCCTGACTAAGATTTACAAGGTGACCATAGCTTGCTTCATACCAACAATCTCTGTGGGATCGACCCTTACTCGCGTAAGGTTTATTACTTGGACGACCCAGTGCACTTGTTGGTTAGTTGTGCGAAGTTGTGATAAAGAGTTGAGATTGCAATTGAGCGTACCATGTTGATGGCGCCATTGATGATCACAATTTCGTGCACCAAGTTTTTGGCGCCGTTGCCGGGGATTGTTGAGTTTGGACAACTGACGGTTCATCTTGTTGCTTAGATTAGGTATTTTTCTTCAGAGTTCTTAAGAATGAATTCTAGTGTTTCAAGGTGATGTTCTTATCATCACCAAAGCTGATTGATTCTCATCAATTTAGCTCATGAATGTAATGTCCTGCTGAAACTTGGCTAGCCATGTCTAATTTCTTTAGACTAAAGCTTTAGACTAACATTGCATGATTCCTGGAATTCTCATTAAGAATTTTGATATCTTTATTTTCTTCTCCACTTAATTTTTGAAAAAAAATCCAAAAAAATTACAAAATCATAAAAATCAAAAATATTGTATGTCTCTTGTTGAGTCTAGTGTCTCATGTTAAGTTTGGTGTCAATTGCATGTTTCTATTCTTCTTGCATTCATTCATGTGTCTTAAGTGATCTTCAAGATGTTCTTGATGATTTCCTTGCTCTGATCTTTAATTTCTCTTGTCTTGAGTATTTTGTTGTTTCTCATGTGCATTCTCATTTTGTTAGTGTCAGTAGTATACAAACTGCTAAGTTTGGTGTCTTGTATGCATTGTTATTTGATTTTAGTTGCATTGTGATTATTCCTCATTATAAAAAATCCAAAAAAAAATATTTTTAATTTGTGTCTTTTCAAGTCAATAATACAGAGAATTGAAGATTCAGAACATACAGCAGAGGAATTATACAGAAAAAGCTGGATGTTCAAAACGCCCAGTGAAGAAGGAAAACTGGCGTTTAAACGCTAGCCAGGGTGCCTGGTTGGGTGTTTAACGCCCAAAAGGGTAGTGTTTTGGGCGTTAAACGCCAGAATGGATACCATTCTGGGTGTTTAACGCCAGGATGGCACAAGAGGGAAGATTCTGTTTTTAACTCATTTTTTTTAAGTTTTCAAAATTTTTCAAAATCAAATCTTTTTCAAATCAAATCTTTTCAATCAAATCTTTTTCAAAATCAATTTCTTTCCATTTTCAAAGATACTTGCAAACAACTAATGATTTGATTCAACATTTCAAGTATGTTGCCTTTTCTGTTGAGAAAGGTTTAATGTTTGAATCATATCTTTCCTTGTTAGCCAAGTCATTAATTTTTAAAATCAAATCTTTTTAAATTGTTTTTCAAATCATATCTTTTTAATCACATCTTTTTCAAAAATAGTTTTCAATCATATCTTTTTGATTTCTAATTTCAAAATCTTTTTCAAAAACCACTTGATTTTTTTTCTAATCTTAGTTTTCGAAAATCAATTAGTATTTTTCAAAATTTTTTTTTCAAAAATCTTTTACTTTGTTTTCGAAAATTTCTTCCCCTCTTCTCACATCCTTCTATTTATGGACTAACACTCCTCCTCAATGCACAATTCGAACTCCATCTCTCTTGATAAGTTCGAATTCTTCTACTTCTTCCTTCTATTTTTCTTTTCCTCTGACACCTCAAGGAATCTCTATACTGTGACATAGAGGATTCCATATTTTCTTGTTTTCTTCTCTTTCATATGAGCAGGAGCAAAGACAAAAGCATTCTTGTTGAGGCTGACCCTGAACCTGAAAGGACCTTGAAGCGAAAGCTAAGAGAAGCTAAGGCACAACTCTCTGTAGAGGACCTAACAGAAATCTTCAAAGAAGAGGAACCCATGGCAGCCGAAAACAACAACAATGCCAACAATGCAAGGAAGGTGCTGGGTGACTTTACTACACCTACTCCCGACTTCTATGGGAGAAGCATCTCTATCCCTGCCATTGGAGCAAACAACTTTGAGCTTAAGCCTCAATTAGTTTCTCTAATGCAACAGAATTGCAAGTTCCATGGACTTCCATTGGAAGATCCTCATCAGTTTTTAGTTGAATTCTTGCAAACCTGTGACATTGTCAAGACCAATGGGGTTGACCCTGAGGTTTACAGACTTATGCTATTCCCTTTTGCTGTAAGAGACGGAGCTAGGATATGGTTGGACTCACAACCTAAAGAAAGTCTGAACTCTTGGGAAAAGCTAGTCAATGCCTTCTTGGCAAAGTTCTTTCCACCTCAAAAATTGAGTAAGCTTAGAGTGGAAGTCCAAACCTTCAGACAGAAGGATGGAGAATTCCTCTATGAAGCTTGGGAAAGATACAAACAATTAATCAGAAAGTGTCCCTCTGACATGCTTTCTGAATGGAGCATCATAGGTATTTTCTATGATGGTCTGTCTGAACTGTCCAAGATGTCTTTGGATAGCTCTGCTGGAGGATCTCTTCATCTGAAAAAGACGCCTACAGAAGCTCAATAGCTCATTAAAATGGTTGCAAATAACCAATTCATGTACACTTCTGAAAGGAATCCTGTGAACAATGGGACAAATCAGAAGAAAGGAGTTCTTGAGATTGATACTCTGAATGCCATACTGGCTCAGAATAAAATATTGACTCAGCAAGTCAATTTGATTTCTCAAAGTCTGTCTGGAATGCAAAATACACCAGGCAGTACTAAGGACGCTTCATCTGAAGAAGAAGCTTATGATCCTGAGAACCCTTCAATGGAAGAGGTGAATTACATGGGAGAACCCTATGGAAACACCTATAATTCTTCATGGAGAAATCATCCAAATCTCTCATGGAAGGATCAACAGAGACCTCAACAAGGTTTCAACAACAATAATGGTGGAAGAAACAGGTTTAGCAATGGCAAGCCTTTTCCATCATCTTCTCAGCAACAGACAGAGAATTCTAAGCAGAACCACTCTGACTTAGCAACCATGGTCTCTGATCTAATCAAAACCACTCAAAGTTTCATGACTGAAACAAGGTCCTCCATTAGGAATTTGGAGGCACGAGTGGGTCAGCTGAGCAAGAAAATTACTGAACTCCCTCCTAGTACTCTTCCAAGCAATATAGAAGAGAATTCAAAAGGAGAATGCAAGGCCATTAACATTATCAACATGGCCGAACTAGGAGAGGAGGAAGAGGCAGTGAACGCCACTGAGGAAGACCTCAATGGACGTCCACTGGCCTCCAATGAGTTCCCCAATGAGGAACCATGGGAATCTGAGGCTCACACTGAGACCATAGAGATTCCATTGGATTTACTTCTGCCATTCATGAGCTCTGATGAGTATTCCTCCTCTGAAGAGGATGAGTATGTCACTGAAGAGCAAGTTGCTAAATACCTTGGAGCAATCATGAAGCTAAATGACAAGTTATTTGGTAATGAGACTTGGGAGAACGAACCTCCTTTGCTCACCAAAGAACTGGATGACTTGTCTAGGCAGAAATTACCTCAAAAGAGACAAGATCCTGGAAAGTTTTCAATACCTTGTACCATAGGCACCATGACCTTTAAGAAGGCTCTGTGTGACCTAGGGTCAAGCATAAACCTCATGCCTCTCTCTGTAATGGAGAAGCTAGGGATCTTTGAGGTACAAGCTGCAAGAATCTCACTAGAGATGGCAGAAAATTCAAGAAAACAAGCTTATGGGCTTGTAGAGGATGTTCTGGTAAAGATTGAAGACCATTACATCCCTGCTGACTTCATAGTCCTAGAGACTGGGAAGTGCATAGATGAATCCATCATCCTTGGCAGACCCTTCCTAGCCACAGCAAAGGCTGTGATTGATGTGGACAGAGGAGAATTGATCATTCAAGTGAATGAAGAATCCTTTGTGTTTAAGGCTCAAGGATATCCCTCTGTCACCATGGAGAGGAAGCATGAAGAGCTTCTCTCAAAACAGAGTCAAACAGAGCCCCCACAGTCAAACTCTAAGTTTGGTGTTGGGAGGCCACAACCAAATTCTAAGTTTGGTGTTGAACCCCCACATTCAAACTCTAAGTTTGGTGTTGGGAGGTTCCAACATTGCTCTAACTATCTGTGAGGCTCCATAAGAGCCCTCTGTCAAGCTACTAACATTAAAGAAGCGCTTGTTGGGAGGCAACCCAATGTTATATTTATCTATTTTCTTTTGTTATTTTATGTTTTCTGTAGGTTGATGATCATGGAAAGTCACAAAATCAGATGAAAAAGCAAAAACAGAATGAAAAACAGAAAGAAAAACAGCACACCCTGGAGGAAGAACCTGCTGGCGTTTAAACGCCAGTAAAGGGCAGCAAATGGGCGTTTAACGCCCAGTCTGGCACCATTCTGGGCGTTTAACGCCAGAAAGGGGCACCAGACTGGCATTAAACGCCAGGAAAGGGCAAGAAGCTGGCGTTAAATGCCAGAAATGGGCACCAGCCCGGCGTTTAACGCCAGAATTGGCACAGAGAGCAATTTTGCTCGCCACTTGGTGCAGGGATGACTTTTCCTTGATACCTCAGGATCTGTGGACCCCACAGGATCCCCACCTACCCCACCACTCTCTCTCTTCTTCACCCATTCACCAATCACCTCAACACCTCTTCCCCAAAAACCCTTCACCTATCAAATTCCATCTTTCTCTTCATCACTCACATCCATCCTTCATAAAACCTCACCTACCTCACCATTCAAATTTAAACCACTTTTTCTCCCAAACCCACCCTCCCATAGCCGAAACCTACCCCTCTCTCCACCCCTATATAAACCCATCTTCACTCCTTCATTTTTACACACCCTAAACACTACTTCTCCCCCTTTGGCCGAACCACAAAAGCCATCTCCATCTCCTCTATTTCTTCTTCTTCTACTCTCTTCTTTCTTCTTTTGCTCGAGGACGAGCAAACCTTTTAAGTTTGGTGTGGTAAAAGCATTGCTTTTTGTTTTTCCATAACCATTTATGGCATCCAAGGCCGGAGAAACCTCTAGAAAGAGGAAAGGGAAGGCAAAAGCTTCCACCTCCGAGTCATGGAAGATGGAGAGATTCATCTCAAGGGTGCATCAAGACCACTTCTATGAAGTTGTGGCCTTGAAGAAGGTGATCCCCGAGGTCCCTTTCAGACTCAAAAAGAGTGAATATCTGGAGATCCGACATGAGATCCGAAGAAGAGGTTGGGAAGTTCTTACCAACCCCATTCAACAAGTCGGAATCTTAATGGTTCAAGAGTTCTATGCCAATGCATGGATCACCAAGAACCATGATCAAAGTGTGAACCCGGACCCAAAGAATTGGCTTACAATGGTTCGGGAGAAATGCTTAGATTTTAGTCTGGAAAATGTAAGGTTGGCATTCAACTTGCCCATGATGCAAGGAGATGAACACCCTTACACTAGAAGGGTTAACTTTGATCAAAGGTTGGATCAAGTCCTCATAGACATCTGTGAAGAGGGCGCTCAATAGAAGAGAAATTCAAGAGGGAAGCTGGTTCAACTGAGAAGGCATGACCTCAAGCCCGTAGCTAGGGGATGGTTGGAGTTTATCCAACGCTCAATCATTCCCACTAGCAACCGGTCCGAAGTTACTATAGACCGGGCCATCATGATTCATAGCATCATGATTGGAGAAGAAGTAGAAGTTCATGAGGTTATAGCCCAAGAACTTTATAAGGTGGCGGACAAGTCCTCTACCTTGGCAAGGTTAGCCTTTCCTCATCTCATTTGTCACCTCTGTTATTCAGTTGGAATTGACATAGAGGGAGACATCCCCATTGATGAGGACAAGCCCATCACTAAGAAAAGGATAGAGCAAACAAGAGATCCCACTCATCATGAAATCCCTGAGATGCCTCAAGGGATGCACTTTCCTCCACAAAACTATTGGGAACAAATCAACACCTCCCTAGGAGAATTGAGTTCCAACATGGGACAACTAAGGGTGGAGCACCAAGAACATTCCATCCTCCTCCATGAAATTAGAGAAGATCAAAGAATCATGAGAGAGGAGCAACAAAGGCAAGGAAGAGACATTGAGGAGCTCAAGCACTCCATAAGATATTCAAGAGGAAGAACAAACCGCCATCACTAAGGTGGACCCGTTCTTTAATCTCCTTGTTCCTTATTTTCCTGTTTTTCGAAAATTATGCTGATGTTTACCTATGTTTGTGTCTTGTGATCATTAGTGTCTTAGTGTCTATGCCTTAAAGTTATGAATGTCCTATGAATCCATCACCTTTCTTGAATGAAAAATGTTCTTAATTGAAAAAGAGAAGAATTGCATGAATTTTGAATTTTATAACAGATTAATTATTTTGATATGGTGGCAATACTTTTGTTTTCTGAATGTATGCGTGAACGGTGCATAAGTCTTTTGAATTTATTGTTCATGAATGTTGGCTCTTGAAAGAATGATGAAAAAGGAGACATGTTACTGAGGATCTGAAAAATCATAAAAATGATTCTTGAAGCAAGAAAAAGCAGTGAATACAAAAAAAAAGAGAGAGAAAAACGAAAAAAAAGAAGAAAAAGAAAAAGAAAAAAATAAAGTTGTGATCCAAGGCAAAAAGAGTGTGCTTAAGAACCCTAGACACCTCTAATTAGGGACTCTAGCAAAACTGAATCACAATCTGAAAAGGTTCACCCAATTATGTGTCTGTGGCATGTATGTATCCGGTGGTAATACTGGAAGACAAAGTGCTTTGGGCCACGGCCAAGACTCATAAAGTAGCTGTGTTCAAGAAACATCATACTTAACTAGGAGAATCAATGACACTATCTGGATTCTGAGTTCCTATAGAAGCCAATCATTCTGAATTTCAAAGGATAGAGTGAGATGCCAAAACTGTTCAGAGGCAAAAAGCTAAAAGCCCTGCTCATCTAATTAATACTGATCTTCATAGATGTTTTTGGAATTCATTGCATATTCTCTTCTTTTTATATTATTTGATTTTTAGTTGCTTGGGGACAAGCAACAATTTAAGTTTGGTGTTGTAATGAGCGGATAATTTATACGCTTTTTGGCATTATTTTTAGTGTGTTTTTAGTATGTTTTAGTTAGTTTTTAGTATATTTTTATTAGTTTTTATTTAAAATTCACTTTTCTGGACTTTACTATGAGTTTGTGTGTTTTTCTGTGATTTCAGGTATTTTCTGGCTGAAATTGAGGGACTTGAGCAAAAATCTGATTCAGAGACTGAAAAGGACTGCAGATGCTGTTGGATTCTGACCTCCCTGCACTCAAAGTGGATTTTCTGGAGCTACAGAAGCCCAATTGGCGCGCTCTTAATGGCGTTGGAAAGTAGACATCCTGGGCTTTCCAGCAATGTTTAATAGTCCATACTTTGCCCGAGATTTGATGGCCCAAACTGGCGTTCCAAATCAGCTCAAAACTGCCCGGCGTTAAACACCGGAAATGGCACAAGAATGGGAGTTAAACGCCCAAACTGGCACAAAAGCTGGCGTTTAACTCCAAGAAGAGTCTCTACACGAAAATGCTTCAATGCTCAGCCCAAGCACACACCAAGTGGGCCCGGAAGTTGATTTTTATGTCATTTACTCATTTTTGTAAACCCTAGGCTACTAGTTCTCTACAAATAGGACATTTTGCTATTGTATTTTCATCTTTGAATCATTTTCGATCTTAGAATTATCTTTGGACGTCTAGTTCTTAGATCATCTTGGTAGCTATCTTTAGTCTTATGCTATCTTAGATCATTTGGGGGCTGGCCTCACGGCCATGCCTAGACCTTGTTCTTATGTACTTTCAACGATGGAGTTTCTACACACCATAGATTAAGGTGTGGAGCTCTGCTGTACCTCGAGTATTAATGCAATTACTATTGTTCTTCTATTCAATTCAGCTTGTTCTTATTCCAAGATATTCATTCGCACACAAGAACTTGATGAATGTGATTATTATGGGACGCTCATCATCATTCTCACTTATGAACGCGTGCATGACAACCACCTCCGTTCTACAAGCAAACAAGGCTTGAATGTTTATCTCTTGGATTCCTTAATCGGAATCTTCGTGGTATAAGCTAGAATTGATGGCGGCATTCAAGAGAATCCGGAAGGTCTAAACCTTGTCTGTGGTATTCTGAGTAGGATTCAATGATTGAATGACTGTGACGAGCTTCAAACTCCTGAAGGCTGGGCATTAGTGACAGACGCAAAAGAATCAATAGATTCTATTCCAACCTGATTGAGAACCGACAGATGATTAGCCGTGCCGTGACAGGGTGCGTTGAACATTTTCACTGAGAGGACGGGACTGTAGTCACTGACAACAGTGATGCCCAACATACAGCTTGCCATGGAAAGGAGTAAGAAGGATTGGATGAAGACAATAGGAAAGCAGAGAGACGGAAGGGACAAAGCATCTCCATATGCTTATCTGAAATTCTCACCAATGAATTACATAAGTATCTCTATCCTTGTTTTATGTTTTATTCATAAATCATTCACAACCATTTGAATCTGCCTGACTAAGATTTACAAGGTGACCATAGCTTGCTTCATACCAACAATCTCCGTGGGATCGACCCTTACTCGCGTAAGGTTTATTACTTGGACGACCCAGAGCACTTGCTGGTTAGTTGTGCGAAGTTGTGATAAAAAGTTGAGATTGCAATTGAGCGTACCATGTTGATGGCGCCATTGATGATCACAATTTCGTGCACCAAGTACTGTTGGATGCATTTTACAATCCATTCAGACTCTGAGAGATCATATTGACTTTTTGGGTCAATATTTTGTTCTGAGCCAGTATGGCATTCAGAGCGTCAATTTCAAGAACTCCTCTCTTTTGAGGCGTCCTATTACTCATAGGATCCCTCTCAGAGGTATACATGAACTTGTTATTTGCAACCATTTCAATAAGTTCCTGAGCTTCTGCAGGCATTTTCTTTAGATGAATGGATCCACCTGCAAAGTGGTCTAGTGACTTCTTGAAAAATTCAGACAGACCATCATAGAATATATCTAATGTCGTCCATTCTGAAAGCATGTCAGAAGGACACTTTTTGGTCAGTTGCTTGTATCTTTCCCAAGCTTCATAAAGGGACTCACCATCTTTTTGTCTGAAGGTCTGAACATCCACTCTAAGCTTGCTCAGCTTTTGAGGAGGAAAGAACTTGGCTAAGAAAGCTGTGACCAGCTTATCCCAAGAGTCCAGGCTATCTCTAGGTTGTGAGTCCAACCATGTTCTAGCTTTGTCTCTTACAGCAAAAGGGAAAAGGATAAGCTTGTAGATTTCAAGATCAACTCCATTGGTCTTAACAGTGTCACAGATCTGCAAGAACTCAGTTAAGAACTAATAAGGGTCTTCTGATGGAAGTCCATGAAACTTGCAGTTCTGTTGCAGTAGAGAAACTAATTGAGGCTTTAGCTCAAATTGTTTGCTCCTATGGCAGGGATTGAGATGCTTCTTCCATAAAAGTTGGAAGTTGGTGTAGTAAAATCACCAAGCATCTTCCTTGCATTATTGTTTGGTTCGGCCATAGTTGTTTCTTTTGCTGCTTCCTTTTCGAAAATTTCAGTGAGGTCCTCTTCAGAGTTTTGTGCTTTAGCTGCTCTTAGCTTCCTCTTCAGAGTCCTTTCAGGTTCAGGATCAGCTTCAACAAGTATGCCTTTATCTTTGTTCCTGCTCATATGAAAGAGAAGAAAACAAAGAAAATATGGAATCCTCTATGTCACAGTATAGAGATTCTTTGAGGTGTCAGAGAAAAACAAGAATGGAAGGATGAGGTAGGTAAGGAAGAATTCGAACACACAAAGAGAGATGGAGTTCGAATTGACAATGGAAGAGGAATGTTAGTGTTTAAATAGAAAAAGATAAGAGAGGGGGAAGAAATTTTCAAAAATAAAAAGAATAGTATTTAAAATAAATTTTTGAAAAATTGGTTGTGGTTTTGAAAACGATAAGAATTAGTAAAATAAACAAAAAGTCAATTAGTTAGTTGAAAAAGATTTGAAAATCAATTTTGAAAAGATGAGAAGTTAGAAAAGATTTTGAAATTGATTTTGAAAAAGATATGATTTGAAAAAGATATGTTTGAAAAGATATGATTGAAATTTATTTTGAAAAAGATTTGAAAAGGAAATTAAAAAGATTTGATTTTTTTTTGAAAAAGATATGTTTAAAAAGATATGATTTTGAAAAAGATATGCTTGAAAGTATTTAATTTGAAAAAGATTTGATTTTGAAAAAAAATATGAAGATTTGAAAAAGATTTGATTTGAAAACAAAATTTCTCTCCTTGTGTCATCCTGGCATTAAAAGGCCAGGAGCTGCATGTTTTGGGCGATTAATGCCCAATTGCTGCATGGTTTGGGCATTTAAAAGCCCAGCCAGGTACCCTGGCTGGCGTTTAAACGGCAGTTTTTCTTCTTCACTGGCCGTTTTTACCAATAGTAAGGCACACGTTTGCAATTCCCCGGCAACGGCGCCATTTTGAAGAACTGAAGATTGACAGTTTAGAAGTTATAATAAACTCTCGTTGTAAGTATAGTTACTAAACCAAGCAATCAACCTTTCTTACAAACGTTTTGGTTGTCACAAGTAACAAACCCTTTTAAAATTGATAACCGAGTATTCAAACCTCAGGTCATCTTCTCAAGGAATTGCAGGGAGGTATGTTCTTATTATTGATTATGGGTTTTGTAAATTGGGGTTTTGAAAGTGAGGAACAAGTAAATTAAATGACAAATAAAATAAATAATTAACTATAAAATAAACTCTTGGCAAGATATGAAAATTCGGAAGTCCTATCCCAGTTACTCCTATGAGAATGGAAGTTAATCCCACTTAGTTAACCTTTGCGTAAGCAAGGAAAAGTCAAGTGAACCAATTGGTTAGATTTCCCAAGTCCTAGCCAAATCCTAAGGAAAGACTAGAGTTAGTGGAATTCCAGTTAATTAGCCGACATAACAATCAATCATGAATAATTGGTAACTCAAGAGCTTCCAGTTAATCAATTAAAGCCAATAATATAAAAAGCTAAATAAGAATCTTAGATCTGAAATACCTCAAATAACATACATTCAAAGCAATAAAATCTAACATGGACAATATTCATAAGCCAATTTGGCAACATAAATCAAATACAAATAAAAGCATTAAAGTATCTCAAAGTATTAGAGAAGTCAAAATAAAGGAATATTGAACCTGATATGAAGATGAGATAAATCCTAATTTCTAAAAATCCTAATCCTAAATCCTAAGAGAGAGGAGAGAGCCTCTCCCTCTAAAAACTACATCTAAAACTAAAGTTATGAATTATGAAAAAGTATGATTATGAATGAATGGATTTCCCCACTTTATAGCCTCTAATCTGTGTTTTCTGGGCCGCAAACTGGGTCAGAAACAGCCCAGAAATCGCTGATTGTGAAATCTGGTCCGTACAGGTCGCGGCAAAGTGACGCGGAGGCGTCATCCACGTGTCCGCGCGGAATGAGATTCGCAGATGCGACGCATCTGCGTGGAGCGCGCGTTCGCGTCGCCTATCTGTACGGCCACTATGGCGAATTATATATCAAATCGAAACCCCAAACGTTAGCTTTCCAACGCAAGTAGAACCACATCATTTGGACCTCTGTAGCTCAAGTTATGATCGTTTTAGTGTGAGAGGGTCAGGCTGACAGCTTTGCAGTTACTTCAACTTCTTGTATTCCTTCCACATTTGTATGCTTCCTTTCCATTCTCTAAGCCATTCCTGCCCTGTAATTCCTGAAATCACTTAACACACATATCAAGACATCTAATGGTAATAAGAGAGGATTAAATAAAAGGAAATAAAAGCCAAAGAAGCATGTTTTCAATCATAGCACAGAATCAGGAAGGAAAATATAAAACATACAAATCATATGAATAAGTGGGTAAAGAGTTGATAAAAACCACTCAATTGAGCACAAGATAAACCATAAAATAGTGGTTTATCAACTTCCCCACACTTAAACATTAGCATGTCCTCATGCTAAGCTCAAGAGAACTAAAAAAGTGAAGGAGAATGGTAAGAATGTATGAAATGCAACCTATAAATGCAACTACATGCTAAAATGTTTCTACCTACTTGGTTAAAAATAAATAAGTTCTCCAAGACAAACATAAATCAGATTTTACTAATTCAAATCATATAAAATAAAGACAAGTAGACTTGTAAGAAGATAGCTCATGAAAGCAGGAAACATAGAATTAAGCACTGAACCCTCACAGGAAGTGTATATGCACTCTAATCTCTCAAGTGTATAAGGTAATTCACTCTACTTTTCTCTAATCATGCTTTCTAAACTTTGTTCTTCATCTAACCAATCAACAAATATTTAGTACACCAATGCAAACATCATGAGGTCTTTTCAGGGTTATAATGGGACTGAGGTAAAGGTAAGGATGTACATATAAGGCTAAGTGAGCTAACAGAGTGAATCCTTGATTAGTCTAAGATCTCACCTAACATATACATACTTTATAAAATTTAAAATTCTTTACCTAGCTACCCAAATTTTTCCCACTTTTGTATTACATGCTCATGTATCAAACTTATATTTTGAATTTTGTCCCATGTGCATTGCTTTATTTTGCATTTGGGGAATTCTTTTGTATCCCCTTTATTTAAATACTGAATTTTTTTTATGCACATGGTAATTTAATTACTTTGATTTCACATGAGCATGCTTCCCAAAAATTTTATTTTGAAATATCTTTATTCTTTTCAACTTTCTACCTTGTTTCTATCATCCATGTTCCCATAAAGTTTCCCCACACTTAAACAATTACACAATTTCTATCTTAAGCTAACCAAGGATTCAACTTGAGATTTTTTATTTTGTTTTTCTGCTTAAGGCTAGTAATGTGGTTTATAGAACAAGAGGAGATTAAAAGCTCAAGGGGCTAACAAAGGTGATGTAAAAGGTGGGCTAATTTGGGATAAGTGAGGAAAAATTCAAATGATGGCCTCAATCATATGCAAAGTATGTAAATACACTAATTATTGGACATATAGATTGGAACAAAGTAAAGATTGCAATAATAGAGAAGAAAACACACAAGAATAAAATATTTATGGTTAAATAATGTAACCATGTAAATAAGCTCAAAATCTCACAGGTTGTGTGTTCTTTGGCTCAAAAACCATATTCCAAATATATCTTCAAACAAATTCAAAAAATTTTCAATTTAAATTAGTGGAATACTATAAAAATTTCTTGAAAAAGAAAATATTACTTCAACCAAGTAGTGACTAAATGCATAAAATCAAACAAACATGCAAATGCAACAATTAACAAATTAACATTGGTGTTGAGAAGGGACTAACTAACCCATGGAGATCGGTATTGACCTCCCCACACTTAAAGATTGCACTGTCATCAGTGCATGCTGCGATGTGCAGGTGGATGGGGATTGTGGTTCCTCAGCTAGTACTCTTTTGTTCCTTTCCTTGCCAGTGGTATGGGAGTAGCTTTCTCTTTACCTTTCTTGGTGGCCATCCTGAAAGGAAACGAGGAAAGACATTAGCATTCAAGGGTTATAGCAAGGAAAAGAATAGGAAAGGTGGTAATCAATGCACATGTATGGATAATGATGTGAACACATGGTCATGACTACATGTGGCAAATCAACAATGGGAATATAGCAAGTGCATGTGAGGAAAATTGAATGCAAGGTGTTTATTTGCATGTCGGCAAAGGGCATGAGTAGCATAGGTCAAGCATTCAATGTCCAAATTAGATTACCAAGTCTCTCAAATTAATAATATGTTTGTAAAAACAATTATATTTAAATAATAAAATAGAGAAGGGGTTATGTGAAAAGCAGGCATTTAGAGTAGTAGATTTAAAAGAAATCTAAAAATAGTGCAAAATGCCATATGGGCATTTTCACAAACACAAAGCATGCATAGTAAATAAGGTATGGAAAATATTAATTAGAACATGCAAGCACCCTTATAATAATATATAATTGTTTAAACAAATCCCAAATAATCCATAAGCAAAATATGGGAAATAATGACCCAAATAAATTTTCAACACCAATTAAAAGAAAAAAAAAGAAAGAAAAAGAAAGGAAGGAAGAAAGAAATAAGAAGGGAAAGAAAAAATTTAGATTTGTGGAAGAAAAGAGAAGATATTTTGGCTGATCTGGATAAGCTGTGTGGCGCAAATGAAAATGGTCCAAATGTGCTGTCACCGCACGTCTAATCATCTATCGGTTCTCGATCATGTTGGAATAGAATCCAGTGATTCTTTTGCGTCTGTCACTACGCCCAACACTCGCGAGTTTGAAGCTCGTCACAGTCATCCCTTTCCAGATCCTACTCGAAATACCACATACAAGGTTTAGACTTTCCAGATCTCAAGAATGGCCGCCAATAATTCTAGCTTATACCACGAAGACTCTAATCTTTCGGAATGGAGGCTAAGAGATATGCGCTCGATCTAAGGTAGAACGAAAGTGGTTGTCAGACATGCTTCATAGGTTGCGAATAGTGATGAGTGTCACAGATCATCACATTCATCATGTTAAAGTGCAAGCGAGTATCTTAGAATAGGAATAAGCATGAATTGAATAGAAGAACAATAGTACTTTGCATTAATGCTCGAGGAACAGCAGAGCTCCACACCTTAATCTATGGTGTGTAGAAACTCCACCGTTGAAAATACATAAGTGGTCTGGAGGTCCAGGCATGGCCGAATGGCTAGCCTCCCCAAATATGAAAATGTATCATCCAGAATGTCTCTATGATCCGAAGATGAAAATACAATAGTAAAAGGTCCTATTTATAATTAAACTAGCTACTAGGGTTTACAGAAATAGGTGATTGATGCAGAAATCCACTTTCGGGCCCACTTGGTGTGTGCTTTGGCTGAGCATTGAAGCTTTCACGTGTAGAGGTCTTCCTTGGAGTTAAACACCAGCTTTGGTGCCAGTTTGGGCGTTTAACTCCAACTTTTATGCCAGTTCTGGCGTTTTGACACCAGAAAATGGCAGAGAGATGGCGTTTTGATGCCATTATATGTCATCAAAACTCACGCAAAGTATGGACTATTATATATTGCTGGAAAGCCCTGGATTGCTACTTTCCAACGCAATTGAGAGCGCGTCATTTGGAGTTCTGTAGCTCCAGAAAATTCACTTCGAGTGCAGGGAGGTCAGAATCCAACAGCATCTGTAGTCCTTTGTCAGCATCTGAATCAGATTTTTGCTCAAGTCCCTCAATTTCAGCCAGAAAATACCTGAACTTATAGAAAAACACACAAACTCATAGTAAAGTCCAGAAATGGGAATTTTGCTTAAAAATTAATAAAAATATACTAAAAACTAACTAAATCATACTAAAAACTATATAAAAACAGTGCCAAAAAGCGTATAAATTATC
Source organism: Arachis stenosperma (assembly GCF_014773155.1). Taxonomy (NCBI): domain Eukaryota; kingdom Viridiplantae; phylum Streptophyta; class Magnoliopsida; order Fabales; family Fabaceae; genus Arachis; species Arachis stenosperma. The sequence continues at coordinate 68,139,332 of NC_080378.1, forward strand.
CGCTCATCAACCGGCAAGTGCACCGGGTCATCTAAGTGATACCTCAAGTGAGTGAGGGTCGATCCCATAGAGATTGTTGATTTGAGCAAGCAATGGTTACCTTGTAGATCTTAGTCAGGCAGATAAAAAATCTGATAATTGTTGTGAAAAACACACAAAAACAAATAAATAAATAAAATGTTACTAGATAGGTGTGAATTTAGTGATGATAGAACAGTTGAGGCTTTGAATATGCTTCTTCCTTCTGGATTAAGTTTTCTCACCATCTACTCCAACTTCTAATTGATTCTTTCCATGGCAGGTTGTAAATGATTAACATCGGGTCAGCGGTCAATAATCTCCTCTGCTTTCGATCAAACGCCGAGTCAGCGGTTATCCAATCTGAACGGGGGTGAAGCTCTAGCAGTCCATTCCCTTGGTGATCCTACTCAAAATACCACAGAAAAGGTCGGATCTTCCGGATCAGAGAACGCTGCTCCTTTGATTCTAGCCTATACCACAAAGGCCTTAATCGCTCCGTACCTCAGCTGCACTGATGTCTCCAAGTACCCAACGAAGTCGTGGATTAGCCGCTAAAGAGATGTATAATCAAGATTGTGGTTCAATACTATCCCGTCAAGGACTCGCAAGAACCCATGTGAGTAGGAATGACGGTCAAGTTACACTCCTAATTCATTAGGATGAAGAACGAAGATACATCTTAGAATAAAATCAAGCATAGATTGAAATAGAATAGTGATATTATTAATCCATAAGAATCAACAAAGCTCCTAACCTTAACCTAGGAGGTTAGTGACTCATACTGTACAAAGAAACAATGTAATTCGAAAATATGGCATGACATTCTGAACAAGGGTGATCCTTGTTCTATATATACTAATCCAATAACTAAGAATTACAGAAATAAGATAAACTAGTCTTGCAGTGCAAAAATCCATTTCTGGGCCCACTTGGTGAGTGTTTGGGCTGAACTTCAGTGAAGCCACGAGTTGGTACTTCCTCTGGGGCGTTGAATGCCAGTTTGGGGCTCCTAAATGGGCGTTGGATGCCAGCTGCTCCCTTTTGGGCGTTGGATGCCAGGAATAGGGTTGGTAGCTGGCGTTGAACACCAGTTTTGGGCCTTCATTTCCAAAGCAAAATATGGACTATTATATATTTCTGGAAAGGCATGGATGTTAGCTTTCCATAGCCATTGAGAGCGTGTCATTCAAACTTCTGTAGCTCCAAAAATACTCCTTCGAGTGCATGGAGGTCAGAATCTGACAACATCTGCAATCCTTTCTCTGTCTCTGAATCAGACTTTGCCAAAACTCCTCAATTTCAGCCAGAAAATATATGAAATCATCATAAAACACAACAACTCAAACTAGAATCCCAAAATGTGAATTTAGCACTAAAACCTATGAAAATATAATAAAACTTAAACAAAACATAACAAAAACTATATGAAAATAATGCCAAAAAGCGTATAAAATATCCGCTCATCAAGCATTTTTTGCGGCTAAAAAAAGTTTCTAGTATGGTAACTAAGCCAATGGTAAGATAGTATTTAATATCCTTTAGTCAAATTTGACTTAGAGGGAGTAATTACCCTCATAAAGCCAAGTTTGAACTCGTAACTCTCTTTTTCTTTTTAATTTTCATTTTTTTTCCGCTAGAAAAGTCTATTTACTAAAAATCTAGTTCTTACATGTAGCCTAAGTTGGTACGCCATATCCTGTAGGGTGATAGTGGCCTCACCCGATGGCAGGTGGAACGTGTGGGTCTCCGGACGCCATCGCTCTACAAATGCCCTGACAAGGGAGTTATCGAAGATGAAGTCCTTGAGAGGCACCGTGTCGCTGAACCCAGCCTCTCTCAGATACAAGACAATGACGTTGGGTGGTGGAAGCATGTGACTCACTCACGGGGCAGAAGTCAGCGAGGCTTCTGACAAAAAATAAATGATCACAATTATTAAAAATTTGAATAGGTCCATCAACATATCAAACTAACTTAACTATGGTACACATTTGTTTAACAGAAATTTACATGTATGTACTAATTGAATTTATGTCGATAAAATTTTTTACGTTAATATGACATTTCCTCAATACGTTAATTAAAATATACTCTAATTATCAAACTTTAACTTAATAATCTAATTATCGAACTTGGATAGTTAATAACTAAATTAATAAATTAAGAAACGTGTAACCAATAAACTAACTTCAACGGATGGAAGACATCTATCCCAACATTTAATATCTAAATTAATAATTATGTAATTAACAACTTAATTACAAAAAAAACGATAACCACATTCTCATTCTCAGAATTATACCCTATCAGTGACCTGTTGCTAACGATACAAATTGTATTCTAGTTATTGGCAAATATCCTAACCATGGCTATACATATATGAGAATAAATGTCAAGATAATAAAATTAACTGCAAAGTCGACTACCTCGACATAGTGTCATGTTGCGTTCAACCTATTAATGCCTGAATCACGTGCATCTACATGCACCGTTTTCGTCTTACTCAATAATATGATCAGAAAGGGATAGAAGAGATGACCAAGTGGTGGAAAAGTTGGAAATCTGGCCTAAAACGTCGCTGTAAATGACTTCTATACACAAACATTATCCAATCTTATCTCCTTTATAGTGTAAACGAGATAAGTTTGCGCGTATCTCGTTTACACTGTAAACGAGATAAGAAATTTTATACATTTTCGTAATAACTTTTAAAATTATTTATTTTAATAAATAAAATATTTATTTAAATAAATAAAATATTTATTTAAATAAAAATCCTGATAAGTTCTTAATAATAAATAAAAAACAATAAAGACAAAAATATTAGTTAAAAATAGTGTAATTAAAAAAAAGAAAAATAGTGTATTTTATGGATTTCAATTGTTTATCGACTCTCTTCTTTTCTTTTCTTTTTTTTTTCTTTTTGATACTAATTTTTTAAGAAAGAAAGTTTTATAGATTATTTTTATATATATCTTTTACTTTTTGATAAAAATAATTAATAATAAATCATTTTTTTATATTTAAAAAGAATAAATATGGGTGGACTACTTTTTAATTACTTAATTTAGTATTTTTATTATAAGATTATTTTTTATCTTTAAATTTTTGAAAAATTTAAGAAACTTAGGGTGCCAAATTTAAAATTAAAAAATAATTTAAAAAATTAAGTAACTAAAAAAATTGGCTTTAATTAAATTTAAAAGAAAAAATTAGTACAATTTCTATTTTTCCTTCACTCCTTGTCTGCATTTTCTTTCCTTTCTTAGTGGTTCGTACACTAAGTCACTAACTAACAAGTTACAAGGGCACGGATTCAGTACGCCAACGTCTTTTGGGCACTGAAACGCCAAAAATTTGTTTGGCTTATTGGTGCGCATTTTTATTGAGGAGTCATTAGATCTTTTATATTTTTTTAGTCCAACGGTCAAGATCATCTTAAATGTAATTTAATGTGATTGACTAGTTAGTATTTTTTTGTAGCTTTTGTGTCAGTGGAGTTACTTTGAAAATATTATTTTCTTCATAGTTATTGTTGTTATATCAGAAATATAGTGGGTTAATATTCAAAGATTAATAATATATAAATTTAAATTAATTAGAGTTAAGTATTCCCTGTTATGTTAAATGTCACCTTCACTTCCCTCTTCACCCTCAACTCCTCCCTCTTTTTCCTAATCTCCGCCACAACCTGGCGCACTCCAGCATCAACCATCTGGTCGGAGACGAGCTTGAAAGAAACACAATCTAGATCTGCGCTGCGGCCGCCATCATAGTGCCCCCATCGTCAACTACTAGGCAACATTTTCATTTGCCCAGATCTGCACCGTCCCGTGCGGCGCCTTCTCTACCTTACTCTCACGTAACTATATATAAAACATTCATTAAATACCTCCATGTGAAAGTAACACAACCACTTCGAATGACAAACTATTTTCTGGCACTGACTCATTCAATAATAGCGGCACAGCCGTGAAAGAGTGTCAGGGCATGATTCAAGAGAGCTTCAAAGATTTAAGACTTCAGTTTCTTTTCATTTAGCATCCTAAATCTTATTTTTAGATTGGGAGAAATAAAAATGGAGATTAAAAGAAAATGGAGATGAGAAGCATAAGGTTCAGCTATAAGAACTCTATTATCTAATGAGTAAACTGTAAAACTAAAACTAAAGGTGTAAGTTAATAAATTATAATATGACCCCTCTTTTTTAATATGCTTACCAAATAAACCCCAATAAAAAGTAAAATTTTTATTTGTAGATGCCTTGGCGCACCAATAAGCCAAACAAATTTTTGGCGTTTCGGTGCTCAAAAGAAACCGACATACCAAATCCTTGCCCAAGTTACAATTACAACACATCACTTCAAACTTCGCCAAACACAACCACCAGTTTGGCTTTGGCCCTCATTGCTCCAAATTCTCTGCATTTTCTCTCTGTCTCTGTCTCTGTCTCTCTCTACAAGGGGAGACGGACCGCCATGGACGCCGCATCGACCCTCGTCTCCTGCCGAATCGATTCCTTCCCTCGCCGTCGCTCACTCTCACACCACCACCATTCGCCATCATGGAGCAGTAAGCTCCGTCCACTTCGCCTCCACTCCAACCGTGTTTTCGTCGTCTCCGCGGAGGCTAAACAGGCTATAACCGCTCAATCAACCACCATCAACGATTTGTCGTCCAGGTCTCCTCCGCTGAGCAGTGCAGTCAATGGTTCGTCATCTAGGTTTACTCCGACTGGCAGCACCGTCAATGGCGGATCAACGGTGACACTTTTGATCCTGATCCTGATTTTCGGTTTTGTTTTTTTAATGTTTCCATTTTCTGTTTTTTTTTTTTGAAGATTTTGTCAAAGAAATAGCGAGATTAAGAACTTTGGATTGAAATCAGGATTTTTTAGGGGGAAAAAGTTGAAAATAGTGAAAATAATAAACTAAAATTCTGTTTTCTGTCTTTTCTCTTCCTTAACAAAATACTGAAAGTAGAAAAATACTAAAAATGAAATAATTTTTTCGTTTTTGTTATTTAGTTCACAAAACCATGAAATCATGAACCAAGAGAAGTAATGCAGGAAATAAAAACATGAAAGCATGATTCAGTTATCTTTCTTTTTGCATGTCTTTTATTTTGATTGTTTATTGAGTCGATGGAACACTTGAGTTAACGACTATGAGTGTGTGGGTTTTGTTGGATGGCAGAGAATTGGAGATGTTTCAAAGGAGATAAAGCGAATGAGAGCACAAATGGAAGAAGACGAACAGTTAGCGACTCTGATGAGAGGCCTTCGTGGACAGAACCTGAAGGACTCATTGTTTGCTGCGGATAATGTTGAGCTACGTCTTGTTGAGGTGTTCAAAATTATCTGAATCTTATAGTATTATTATTATTATTATTATTATTATTATTATTATTATTATTTAAAATTTAGTGAACTTGTTTGTGATTACTAGCTGACAGCAGTTATGGACTTATGGTGCATTAACATTAATACATTAGCATCAAACTGATATGTATTTGCTTTAAAAATTGTTTTATGATATATTTGGAGTTTATCGATGTTGCTTGTCATTCACTCATTCCTTTATGCTCATTTTCATTTTAGTGTTTAATTTTTCCGTTTTTCGTTTTTGGATAAAGTGTGTTCCTTTTGTTTTTTATAAACGGGTATCAGATTCGATTGTAATTGGAACTTTGTATTCTGTATTGGTGTAGGTGGATGAAAGTAGTGAGTTTTTGCCTTTAGTGTATGATCCCCCAAGTATTTCTGCGTATTGGGGAAAACGTCCACGCGCTGTGGCTACGCGCATTGTGCAGTTACTTTCTGTTGCTGGAGGTTTCCTTTCGCGCATTGCTTGGGATGTGATTAAGAAGAAGGTTAAGGAGGTAATTCCTTAATATCCAGAAAGGCTTCATAGCTTACTGCCTTACTCTTTATTCCAGAGTGTTTTATTCCACTCTGTTTTATTTTATTTTTTTTATGTTTAGTTTTTTAAATAATAAAAACTAAGAAGTGCGCTTTTATGAAATGACTGAATGAGTTATTTTGTAATTATTTTAACTTCATACAAAAGTAGTTTACTAGTTGGTACTGTAGACCCTAGGGCTTGAACATGTATCTCTGTGTGGGGATATACGTGTCGCTTTCCATATATTCCTATCTACTTTTTACAATGCAACTTTTGAGTTTACATTGTGAATTTGTGATTATTCATTTTTGCTCTTTCCCATTTTCTATAACCAGAGCGAAGTTGCTAGAGCAATTGAATTGCGTGAAATTGTTACATCTTTGGGTCCAGCGTACATAAAACTTGGGCAAGCATTGAGCATTAGACCTGATATACTATCACCTGTAGCAATGACAGAACTGCAGAAACTTTGTGATAAAGTAAGCTTGTTGCTCGCGCTCCCTTTTGCTTCATTTCACCATTCTGCATAATCCATCTCTAAATGAATTAGTTCAGAGGGATTATGTGAGTCTGAGAAAAGTTCATAATTTGATATGCAGACAAGTGTGATTTATTGATTAATATATGTTTTTCTCCATATACATAGTGTTCATTTTTCAATTTTGTTCAATATAAAAGCAAAATTTAATGTAGTCCATGTACACGCAATTGTTTATTAGTAATTCTTGTTGTGTGGTGCTGTTTTGAAGTTTTCAGCTTGGCATGAAGCTACTGTAAAGTGTTGGGACCAAATTAAAATTAGTGTTGGGTTCAAAATAAATAAATAAATAAATTTGGTCTGTCCCTGTAAGTGACACTCATTTTTTCTTAGTTACTCCTTATATTTCACAATAAAGAAGTTTCATATTATCACAAATAGGAATCAAAATTATATTTCCTATTTATTTTAGAAAAATGAAACAGTTGCGCTGGTTGCATCTAATATTTATGTTCTATTTTCATAAGCAGTTTACTGGGCCATTTCTTTGTCTAAATTAGAATCATGATCCAACATACAAGAATTAATTTTGAAATTGTAAATAGTGAAAATTATTAGCAGTTAGACAATGACATTATGATTCTGATACTGAAATATTCCTTTTGCTAAGGTTTGTTTTCTTTTTTGATGGGGTTGTGGGGGAATTCGATAAATGTCAAGGTTCCTTCATTTCCAGATGATATAGCTATGGCTCTAATTGAGGAGGAGCTTGGTCAACCATGGCAAAATATCTATTCTGAACTATCAACATCTCCCATTGCTGCTGGTAGCTCTCCAGACAACCAATTAGTTATAGTAATTTCATTGTAGAAAAAGTATAGTCTCTCTTTGCTAGTTTTTTAAGTTCATTTATCAAGAGGTATTAATTCTTTTGTTAAATCCTTGCAGCTTCTCTTGGACAGGTATATAAGGGCCGCTTAAAGGAAAACGGGGACTTGGTGGCTGTTAAAGTACAAAGACCTTTTGTTCTTGAGACAGTCACAATTGATTTATTCATTATTAGGAAGCTAGGTTTGGCTCTTCGAAAGTTTCCACAGGTAAGTTTAATTATTGTGAGGAGAGACTTGAAGTTGTATTTGTCAATTGAAATTGAATTAATTTGAACATTTAAATAGTGATGTTGGTATTGCAAGCTAATTGCTTATTACAAGTGTCCTCCATACCCAAAATAAACTTTTTTATAAGGATCAAAACCAAAACACGGGTATTTTATAGAGACAAAAATTTTATTTAAGCCTTTATTTTATTTTGTACATTATAGGTCTCAATAGACGTCGTTGGGTTGGTTGATGAGTGGGCTGCTCGATTCTTTGAAGAGCTAGACTATGTGAATGAAGGTGAAAATGGAAATCGTTTTGCTGAAATGATGAGGAAAGACCTACCACAGGTAAGGATGATTACTTGAAGTTAATTTTTGCCTGCTCTCTATATTTTCCCCTTGTTTTTTATATATTATAGAAAAATGAATTGCATATAAAACATGGTTGGTATTTCCACAATCTAAGTTTTGGTTTTGATTCAAGTATGATATATGGGTAAATCAGATGGTTGATGAGAGGTAAGTAGTAACCATTCTTTTTCAGTACAACAATTATCCTAGCTCATGAGACAAGATTGTCTCACGGAATGTAACACACTGCAGACCAAATGAAGTTTTATAGGTCCCCAAGGACCAAGTAACACCCACTGAAACAACAAAAGCAAGGGGAATAAATATATTTAAATAGAAGACAATGCATTAGATTAATATGACTTGAAGACTGAATAAAAGAAACCCTTCCTGCCATCTAAGTTTCTAGTAAGTTTCTTACACTAGGGAAGAAACTTAAAGTTGTCTCCCAGAATGTGACCAAAGAGTACAAGGAGGTTATTTAAAATCTTAATTTCCCATTCTAGTAAAATATGAATGCATGTACTACAGAGTTTTGCTTTTATTTCCAAGTGACACTGCAATTAACTATAAATGATAAAATAGCTATAAGAAAAGCATCCATGTGTATGTTTGATGGCAAGAATATTTATTTATTTCCTATGTTTTCCTAGAGATGTTTGAACTGTTTATGGATATGAAGTGTGGATATAGCTATACATGCATACATGGTGGAATGCTGTAGTGGGTAGATGATTCTTTTGGAGTTTTAGTCTGTTATTGTTTTCTCTGTGTGTAGTCTGCCATCCGAATTGAAGTTGTCTTTTATGTGGTGGCATAAAAGTTAACGATAGAAAGTAAGGCTGAGTTTTATCATATATCATAATAAATTCATAATGTGATTTTATTTGAGGATGTAATCCAAAACACTACCCTAATCACCAAAGCCCTAGATAGTGGATACATATATGCCTAACAAATGGGTGATCAAACTGAGAATGTAACGTTAGATTTTTAGTTCATTAAGTCAAGATTTTTGTAACTAAGATATTTTGCTACATTGTTTATATGTAAAATGTTATTGTCAATATTTATTTAAGTATAATGTTTCATAAATTTGAAGAAACACAATAAACATGCCTATCTTCATAACAGGCTTGTCAAAAGTTTTATCATATGTGGGAATTCTATCCGAATACGTTTTACATGAATGGTCACTAGATCTCGGCTACTTCTTCTGATAGTTCTAGTTTCAGGTTGTGATACCAAGAACCTACACTAAATATACATCAAGGAGGGTTCTTACTACAGAGTGGATTGACGGAGAGAAGTTGTCACAAAGCGCGGAAAGCGATGTTGGAGAGCTAGTTAATGTTGGAGTCATCTGTTATCTAAAGCAGGTAGTTTCACTTTTTTTTTTTTTATCTTTTTCGTAAGAATTATAGAATGTTTTATTTTATTGCTTTTGATGTCAATTCCAATCATATTGTTATATCTCTGAACCCTTTACTGAAAATAAAATATTTAATGTAAAAATTATGCATTAATGAACATGTGATTGTATAATAAAATGTTGATGAAAATGTATGTGGTATAGTATTAGAAGAGTTCTTCTAGGAATTATTGATGTAAGTAATTACAACATATTTATCTCCATTTTTATTTTATTTCAGCTGCTTGATACTGGATTTTTTCATGCTGATCCACACCCGGGAAATTTGATCCGCACTCCAGATGGAAAGCTAGCTATACTTGACTTTGGTAAGAACATTTTTTTTTTTCAGTATCTGAATAATGTATAGTTGTAGATTATTTTTCTCATAAGATGCCAACATTATAGACATAGGTGTGGCTTTTACTTTATGAAATATATGTTGAAAATGTGAACTAATTTGGGTTTTAAGAACCACCACCACGATAACAAGGCCTTGTTCAGTTGTTCCATACTAGGAGAGATTGGCTACATGGATCAAACAATGCCATTGTGTCTTGTCATGAATTATTTATAAACAAAACATATTTATGCTTAATTCTCTTTGATAAGCTCATTATGGAGTTGTATTTCACATATTACTGTTGCAGAACCAATTCTCCTCAGACCTCCATGTTATAGGACACTATGTTATCATTTGATTTATGTAACTATTTCAAGATGGAAAGATATCATTTTGAGAATTTAAAGATGGAATAGTGAGAATAGTATTTTTCCATATCATACATATTAATATTATTTTTTTTGGAGAAAGGGGGGTGGTCGATGTTCTTGTTAAGGGTTTGGGTGGGGAGGTAAGTGGAGCCACTAATGTGGTAATGAAGCTTTCTTTTCTTAATCATAGCTTTTTTTGGTTTCTCACCTGAATATTATAGCTATGATGTAATTGGAATAATTTTTAAACATGTGTATCTCTTGTTCCATGGTTCATTATATTGCCTTAATCCTTCATGCTACTCTTTATATATGCAAGTAGATGTTTCAATATGTGAATCATTGTGGTAAATGATCAAATTATTTTCTTGCACCTAGGGCTTGTTACAAAATTGACTGATGATCAAAAGTATGGAATGATTGAAGCAATTTCGCATCTCATCCATCGGGATTACCCAGCTATAGTTAAAGACTTTGTTAAACTCGGTTTCATTCCTGATGGCGTCAATTTAGAGCCAATCTTGCCAGTTTTAGCCAAGGTCTTCGATCAGGCCTTAGAAGGTGGAGGAGCAAAGAACATCAATTTTCAAGAGCTTGCATCAGATTTGGCTCAGATTACCTTTGATTATCCATTTAGGATACCCCCATACTTTGCCCTGATAATTAGGGCTATTGGGGTGCTAGAGGGGATTGCCTTAGTAGGAAATTCGGATTTTGCCATTGTTGATGAGGCCTACCCTTATATTGCTCAGGTATAATCTTCTGCTTGGTGACTCTTTTGACATAAAGGGTGGATATCTTTTCCATTTGCGTGTGTCCTAGTTCTAGAGCACACACAAATTTCGAGTGGAGCACATTGAAGGAATGATTATGTTAATATTATGGAATTCATCGAATTTGATTTCATTACAACCATCATGCATGGAAGTTATTTACTGAAACAAAATTGGAATTTGACAGTTTAGTTAATAGCTTTGAATGCTAAACCAATAGGATTTTCTGTTACTGGAGACTTAGCTTGTCCTATTGCTACATTATATTCTTCTGATTAATCTATACTGATGTCCATCGTTTCATTGATAGAGGCTCCTTACGGATGAATCCCCTCGGCTAAGGAATGCTTTACGTTACACTATATATGGTAAATCTGGAGTTTTTGATGCTGAAAGATTTATTGATGTCATGCAAGCCTTTGAGAATTTTATTACTGCTGCCAAAAGTGGAGGTGGAGAGAGTCTGAATGGGGAAATGGCTGAACTTGGGGTGCTTACTAGTCAATCACAGTTTCTATTGCCCGGTTTACAGTCAATTCCTCAATCACAGCAGCCACTGCAAACAAGGGCAGCTTTGGCCTTTTTGCTGTCTGATAGGGGAAACTTTTTCCGAGAATTTCTTCTGGATGAGGTACTCTCTCTATAAATATTTAAGAAGCTTTTGTTATAACTTCTTATAACTTCTTATAACTTCAAATGACTTTTTAAGATGCAAATTGATTTAATTATTCTTTGCATTTTAGAGCCAAGTACCAAATATCCCTTCCTATCCCAACCATGTTTATTAAACAAGTACGCTAAATGGCGTGATATACAAATTACTTGAATTAATAGTATTGGATGTATTAAGTTGTTGCATATCTTTCTATAACTGGCGGAAATCAAGGGAGCTAAATGGTAGAAATCATCTGACGATTTTGCAGATAGGTTTCATGTTATTTCTCTATGCTTAAAAGATATTTCTTCTAGGGAAGAAATAATTATTTCCAAACATATGATTTCTTAACCATTTGATAAATGAATTCAAAACAAATGAAACTAGATTATTAATAGGGTCATTAACTTTTAGCAAGGTCAGCTAACCCGTCCTATATCAATATCTTACCAAGCCTCTTGTGGTCTTTTAGTATGTTACAAGTTTTAGATTAGTAATGACAAGGGTCCATCTGGTGCTCAGTTGCCTCATTATAATTTTCATCAGGGGAACGAACCTCTCTTATTTAAATGGATACAGTTTCTATCCAAAATTTAATAAAAAAGAAAAATAAAATAACAATTACATGGATAGTTACTTGGAAAAAGGGGCATGTTAGAATATGTGTGAATAAATGAGTTATGATATTATATCCTTATAAGATCCGTTACGATACGATAGTTAATTGTGTATATCCTGTGATTATGTATTGAATCCCCTTTTCTTTCATCTCACATTAAACATTGAATCTGTAAATATTTCAAAATATATAATTTGATTGTGCAAAGCTTATGCTTGCTTAGTTAAATCTAATTAGCATTTTAATTGATGATGCCAAATTTATGTTTAATGAAACATTAGCAGGACTCTTTATCCCGGGATGTAATCTCATGTAGTCGTAACTATCTATTATAATATATGAAAGGAGAGACCAAAGTAGTGTTTAAGAAGCTAATGATACCAAAGATTTTACATTTTCTATGAATTTGCCATGTCAACACTAAACTTAGTTTGTTGCAACATAGAGAAAAGAATCTATCTATATAATCACATTTAGAATATCATAGTAAAAAGCATTTATGCAACTAACCTATCATCAATTTTATTATTTTTCACATTAAATTCTTCAATTATATGAAAGAAATTATATTATAGAAGATATTGGTTCATATCAAAGGTCTAAATTCTAAATATTGCATGTTCTATTTGTTGAGTAAATTTTATATACATATGAAAATTATATGAAAGAAGAAATCAAAGTAGTACTAAAGTAAGCAAATGATACTTAAGCTTTATGTAACCAACCTATCATCAATTTCATAATTTCTCACCTTAAATTCTTCAGATAAGAGGAAATCATCAAATGTTTAAATAGTTGACATGAAACTCTGCAAATAGCTGAACTTGAAAATGAAAGAAAAATAATTAGTTGTGACTTTATTTTTTATTATGCTTGAAATCTTGTTTTATTGATGTTCCTCTCCTCCTGCTCAATTTGATTTGTCATTGTTTGACCCTTTTCTGTTACTTTATTCTGGTTCATTGACTGCAATGCATCCAGATGATTGATTTTTGCTCGGCAGTGGCTAGTGTTGAATAACATCCCTTATACATAATAAATACTTGATAGGAGTCAAGTAGCCAACTTGGATCATCAATTCCTCTTACCCTGAACTAAAAGAGGCTTCTTGTTGTCCAAAAGGCTTATATAATATTTTCATACTGTTTTTTAGGTGATTCATTGCATATTGTTTGTCAGTGCCATGATGAACTATTTGCTATAATTTGTGAAATTTGTCATATTTATGGGTAGTTTGAATTAGTGCTACTTTCTGACTTATGTGCATATGGTGATCCACGTTATTGCCTGTGAATTCAGATTGTCAAAGGCATTGATGCACTTACAAGAGAACAACTCGTAAGAATAATATCCCCACTCGGATTTCAGAATGCGGCCCCAGTTTTCAGTATGGTACCTACCATTGGACCCTTTAAGACGACAGCACTTATACCCACCATAACCGAAGAGGATGAAGTCATACTGAATAATGTCCAGAAAGTGGTGGAGTTCTTGACTGCTGGAAGCTCACTATCAAGGACTTCTGGTCAGGTAATGAATAATGAATTTCACTATTGAGAACTTTGTTGTGAGCCTTTTGTTTTTTCTCTCTTTAATAGACAAGTATATTGTTTTTCAAAAATGTTATCAACACTATAAATCAGCCACCAAATGAGTCATTACGTATTTGTTTATATTTAGGGTCTCATTCACAATTTTCCAACAGTGATTTTGACCAAAATAAGCAAACTTCTCACCGGAAAAATCAACTTTTTTGTAGCAGAATATTCAAACTTTTTTCATAATAGCATAATCAAACTTTTTATAAACACTAATCAGCAACCATTATACTTTTTATTCATATGTTGATTATGAATATAAATCTACTTAATTATATTATTTATTAAATTTGATTATAAATATGAATATGTAGTCATTTCGTATTCTAATGTATTCCTATACGGGTGGGTGGATGGCTGATTGATGGTTGATTTTTTGTTTATAGATAGCATTGATTTTTCCCTCAACTAAAAATGGTCCAAAGCATGTTTAGAGCTTGGATTACCAATTGAATGCGCCGATATTCCATTATGATGAATCAAAATCTAAATCAACTATGTAGTTTTTTAGATGATTGGTTTTACTCCTAACCAAGACTTCATAATTGATTATGGGTCAAAAATCAATTATGACACAATTTTTCACTTGTCCAATTTAGTTATTGATTATAGGTGTCAATATATTTAAAAAAGAAAATTATCAAATAGATTTAATTACCAATTCGGTACTTGAAAGATTCGTCCTGAAAGATGTTATCGACAAAATAGCCCCCGAATGATTTGAAAATGCGACAAAAATAATTATTCATCTCTTTTGGTGTCTAACACAATCAATTTAATTATTCATTGTCTTTTTTGTTTTGGGGGCATGGCAACAGGTACTCAATGTCCCTCAGATTATCCAAGACCTGCTCCCTGTGTTGCCCGGCATCTCGGCTAAAGTGCTTCCTGAAATTGTTAGCAGATTATCTTCTCGGGTATTAGCACGATTGATACGTGATTCCTTTTTGTAAGAAAACTCTATCAACCTCACCTTAAGGCCCCACAATTGTGTATATTATGACAGACTGTACAAAACACTATACGTGTATATAAGTAACCCAATATTTCATATATCTCTTGCTCTTGGTTGCTGAAAGCTATTTGTAAGACGCTCACCAAATCTTCTATACTGAATCATTTTTAATATATTGATAGGGGAAACATCCCACATAGTTCTCATGATAGAAATCATAGAATGATATGCAGCAAGATTTATTACTCAGTGTATCGAAGTACCCAAAACTAGAATCAAAATTTGAAAGGTACTATCTATCTGTAATTATTCGTTTGTATATTCTATTCTGTATCATATTGTACTCCTTCATTGATGGAAAGTGTATTTCATCTCTAGCTGCACAGGTGTCGGTGATAAATTAGCTTTTCAATCACTTAGACTTGTAAATCTAATATCGTATTGCAGTTGAATTTATTTAAATGCATTAAGAATTTTGGAGCTGCTAAATAAATATCCCAATTAAAAAAATGCCTGTTGTGATAGGAATGGGACGTGGATGTCCATTTCCTATATGAAATTTACATTCTCAAAAGAAAATGAAATTACCGTTAATGTGACATAACAAAAAATATCATTCTCCCCTCCTTATACACAAGCAATAATAATCTTTCTTCTTTCTCTTTCATATTACTAATTTTTATTCTCTCTTTATATATTTTACTATAATATTAGTAAATATACTAATCATATCTATTATATTGTGATAATAATTGTGGTGAATATTATTATTAGAGTTATATAATTATACTTTTATATTTATTATCTCTTTCTTATTTATTTATTTATTTCACAACACGTTATCAGCACAAGACTCTGATCAAATTTTTAGGAAGACTCAGGTAACAAATTTTCATTATGTCGAAACTCTCTCATCTTGAATTCAATGCTCTTGATATATCTGGAAACAATTATTTATCATGGATATTAGATGTTGAAATCCATCTTGATTCAATGGATCTTGGAAATACCATTAAGGCTGAAAATAATGCATCCCAGAAGGATAAAGCCAAAGCCATGATTTTTCTTCGTCGTCATCTTGACGAAGGATTGAAAAATGAACATCTCACATTAAAAGATCCTGCAGATCTTTGGAAAGACCTTGAAGAAAGGTATAATCATAAAAAAATGGTAATACTTCCTCAAGCCCGATATGAATGGACGCACTTGCGTTTACAAGATTTTAAATCTATAAATGAATATAATTCTGCAATGTTTCAAATCACCTCACGAATGAAGTTATGTAGGGAAAAGATAACTGATCATGATATGTTGGAGAAAACTTTCTCAACCTTCCATGCCTCGAATGTGCTCCTGCAGCAGCAGTATCGAGAAAAAGGGTTTAAAAAATATTCTGAGTTAATTTCTTGCCTTCTTGTTGAACACAACAATGAGTTGCTATTGAAAAATCATGAAGAGCGCCCAGCTGGCGCCGCCCCATTTCCTGAAGTAAATGCGGCAAATTACCCAGAAGAGGTAAATGGCAAGGTTTTAATAACAAGAAAAATTATAGAAGGAAAATGAATTATATTCAAAAGAGAGGATCTCACCAGAAGTGGGATAAAGAAAGAAATATCGGGCAGAATAAATCAACAGAGGATAAGTGTTTCCGTTGTGATGGAAAGGGCCATTGGTCACGTACCTGCCGTACCCCAAGGCACGTAGTTGATCTTTACCAGGCATCTTTGAAAAAGGACGACAAGGGAAAAGAGTCGAATTTCGTTTCAAATGATACTGAAAATTCCACCACTCATTATGATGTATCTTATTTTTTTAAGGATTCTGAAGGAAATATTGGTCATTTGATCAATGATGGAATAGTTTAATGTGTGAGATTGTTAAGCATTCATGTAAATAAATAATGTAAAGAACTTATTGTTAAGTTTTATTTTCTATATATTTAAGTTTCAAATATGATGTATATAAATAATGAAATATTAATGTTTATGAATTTTGAAATCATTAAATGTGTCATGTTTTAAAATAAAATTTTAGTATATGACATTATTTTTATGTACAGTATTTTTTAGAAAAATAATTCCGATCAAGTATTCAATTTAACCGTGCATACTACTCATTTTATTATTATTTGTCTTTGAAGAGAATGGCAAGAATATATAATGAAGATGTATGCCTTGCGGATAGTGCAAGTTCGCACACTATTCTCAAAAGTGATATATATTTTACCCATTTTGTGCCAAAAGAAGAATGTGTTAATACTATTATTGGCTCAGGCAATGTGATTGAAGGCTCCGGAAGAGCTATAATTTTGTTTCCCGGAAGAACAAAATTCATAATAAATAATGCACTGTTGTCTTCCAAGTCTCAAAGAAACTTGTTGAGTTTTAAAGATATTCGCCGAAATGGATATCATATTGAGACTATGAATGAGGGAAGTCATGAGTACTTATGTATCACAACTCATGATTCAAGTAAAAAGGTTATATTAGAGAAGTTGCCCTCACTTTCATCCGGATTATATTATACCACAATTAGTGCAATTGAATCACATGCCACTGTAAACCAGAAGTTTACTAGTCCAAATGAATTCATAACTTGGCACAACCGATTGGGTCATCCGGGAACAACCATGATGAGGAGAATTATTGAAAACTCTCATGGACATTCACTAAAGAACCAGAAGATTCTTAAAACTAGTGAACTTTGTTGTGCTGCATGTTCTCAGAAAAAGTTAATTTTAAGGCCATCACCAGTAAAGATTGGATTTGAGTCCCCTAAATTCTTAGAAAGGATTCAAGGTGATATATGTGGACCTATTCATCCACCATGTGGATCTTTTAGATATTTTATGGTCCTGATAGATGCATCTTCGAGATGGTCGTATGTGTGCTTATTATCCTCTCGCAACCTGGCGTTTGCGAGTTTACTGGCTCAAATTATTCGATTAAAAGCACAATTTTCAGAAAATTCAATCAAAGCAATTCATCTTGATAATGCTGGTGAATTTACTTCCCAAGCTTTTGATGCTTATTGTATGGCTAATGGAATAAGTGTTGAACATCCAGTAGCTTATGTTCACACACAAAATGGGTTAGCAGAATCACTTATTAAACGCCTCCAATTAATTGCTAGACCCTTACTTATGAGAATAAATCTCCCAACCTCGGTTTGGGGGCATGTTGTTTTACATGCCGCAACACTTATTCGTTTGAGGCCAACGAGTTATCATCAGTTCTCTCCTATGCAATTAGCTTTTGGCCAGCAGCCAAATGTTTCCCATTTAAGAATATTTGGGTGTGCGATATATATTCCCATTGCACCACCTAATCGCACCAAAATGGGACCCCAAATAAAATTGGGAATATATGTTGGATATGATTCTCCCTCTATAGTGAGGTATCTTGAGATACAAATTGGAGATGTATTTAAAGTCCGGTTTGAGGATTGTCATTTTGATGAATCAAAATTTCCAACATTAGGGGGAGAGAAGAAGATTTCTGAAAAGGAACTTAATTGGAATGCATCATCATTGATGCATTTAGATCCTCGATCAGGGCTATGTGAACTAGAAGTTCAAAAGATTATACATTTGCAAAGAATAGCAAATGAATTGCCTGATGCATTTTTCGATACAAAGAGGATAACCAAATCTTATATACCAGCAGAAAATTCCCCAATTCAAATTGATGTCCCAGTAGGACAAGTAGCCGCTGAAGCAAATTCATGCCAGAAGCGTGGCAGGCCTGTCGGTTCCAAAGACAAAAATCCTCGAAAGAGAAAAGAGGTAAATACTATTCCTATTGAAAAAGACATAGTAGAGACACCTACAGTTGTCCAAAATTCTGATATAGTTTTATTGCCAGAAGATGTTCATGTACCTAAAAATTGTGAAAATGACGAGATCTCGATAAATTATGTCTTTACAGGAGAGAAATGGGACCGAAATAAGACAATTGTCAATGAAATATTTGCATATAATGTGGCATTAAATATCATGCATGAAAGTAAGGATCTTGAGCCAAGATCAGTCGAAGAATGTCGACAAAGGAATGATTGGCCAAAATGGAAAGAAGCCATGAAGGTTGAATTAGACTCACTTGCAAAACGTGAAGTCTTTGGACCTGTAGTCCGTACACCTGAAGATGTAAAACCTGTTGGATACCGATGGGTATTTGTGAGAAAACGAAATGAGAAAAATGAAGTTGTGCGCTACAAAGCCCGACTTGTGGCACAAGGTTTTTCACAAAGGCCCGGTATAAATTATGAAGAAACGTATTTCCCTGTAGTGGATGCGATAACATTGCGTTATTTGGTCAGTTTATCTGCATATCATAAACTGCATATGCATTTAATGGATGTGGTAATAGCCTATTTATACGACTCATTAGATTGGGATATCTATATGAAAGTCCCTGAAGGACTAAAGATATCTAAACCATCCAATGAATATTCACAAGGGTTATACTCAGTTAAATTACAAAGATCTTTATATGGTCTAAAGCAATATGGACGAATGTGGTATAATCGTCTTACTGAGTATCTTGTCAAAAACGGATTCAAGAATGATGATATTTGTCCATGTGTTTTCATAAAGAAAACTGCATGTGGATTCATTATTATTGCTGTGTACGTTGATGATTTAAATATCATTGGAACTCCTGAAGAGATTCCAACAATTATAAAAACTCTAAAAGAAGAGTTTGAGATGAAAGATCTCGGAAGAACTAAATTTTGTCTCGGCCTGCAGATCGAGCATATAAAAAATGGGATCTTCATTCATCAAACAACATACACAAAGAAAATCTTGAAGAGATTTTATATGGATAAGTCACATCTATTAAGTACCCCAATGATCGTAAGATCTTTAGATGTGAAAAAGGATCAATTCCGTCCTAAAGAAGAAAATGAAGATATCCTTGGTCCTGAAGTACCATATCTTAGTGCCATTGGAGCGCTAATGTATCTTGCTAATAATACAAGACCCGATATATCATTTGTTGTGAATTACTAGCAAGGTATAGTTCCTCTCCAACCAGAAGACATTGGAGTGGAATCAAGCAAATCTTTCGATATCTTCATGGAACAGTTGATATGGGATTGTTTTATCCCTATGGATTCAAGTCACAACTAGTTGGCTATGCAAATGCCGGATACTTGTCTGATCCACATAAAGGGAGATCTCAAACAGGATACCTGTTCACATATGGTGGTACAGCTATATCATGGAGATCCATGAAACAGACGATAGCAGCAACCTCCTCTAATCATGCTGAAATACTAGCGATTCATGAAGCTAGTCGCGAGTGTTTTTGGCTGAGGAGTCTGATTCAATATATTCTGTCATCATGTGGACTAATTGATCATAAGATAGCTCCAACTATCCTGTTTGAAGATAATACAGCATGCATTGCTTAACTTAAAGGCGGATACATTAAAGGTGATAGAACAAAGCATATTTCTCCCAAATTCTTCTTCACTCATGACCTTCAAAATCAAGGGACAATTGATGTCCAACAGATCCGCTCAAGTGACAATCTGGCAGATTTATTTACAAAGTCACTCCCAAAATCCTCCTTTGAAAGATTGGTACATGAGATTGGGATGCGCCGATTTCGAGATATTAAATGATGTCGGCAAGAGGGGGAGACTGTACTCTTTTTTCCTTGGTCAGGTTTTTTTTCCCATTGGGTTTTTCTTGACAAGGTTTTTAATGAGGCAGTCCCCATCACAAAGGATTTTGTACTCTTTTTCCTTCACTAAGGTTTTTTTCCGCTGGGTTTTTCTTTAGTAAGGTTTTAACGAGGCATAATCCTAAATGGTCATCCAAGGGGGAGTGTTGTGATAGGAATGGGACGTGGATGCCCATTTCCTATATGAAGTTTACATTCTCAAAAGAGAATAAATTAATGAAGGTTGATAATATCCCTTCCATATGCTTATAACTAGGAGGTTAACCTTCGTTAATGTGACATAACAAAAAATACCATTCTCCCCTCTTTATACACAAGCAATAATAATCTTTCTTCTCTCTCTTTCATATTACTAATTTTTATTCTCTCTCTTTATATATCTTACTATAATATTATTAAATATACTAATCATATCTATTATATTGTGATAATAATTGTGGTGAATATTACTATTAGAGTTATATAATTATACTTTTATATTTATTACCTCATCCTTATTTATTTATTTATTTCACAACAATGCCAAGTGTATATCAAAATTAGTTGTCATGTATTTATGTATAAGTATATGTGTAATTTAATTTATTTTTAATGTGTATTTTATATTTTATTGTATATTTTACATTAGTGATTGATTTTGGTATATACTAATGCATGATTGATCCCAATTATGGTAAAATTCCTAGTGAACTTATATCCAAAGTTGGGATGGAATCATCTAATATTAAATTATTTAGATTATTGAGTTAATTTCTGAAAGGAGTCATCAAATCGAGTTCATTTGATTATAGATTTAACCTTTCACAATTTTTTCATCTTCATCTCCTTCACAATTATTTTTCGATTTTGATCCTGGTGCTCCATCATTCTTCTTTCTTCTTGCTGCGATAATTCTGTCTCTTCACTTGAGGAGAACACGTTTTCTTCTTCACCTTTATTCTCGTTAGAAGCATGCAGTTTTGATCACGAGTTCTGAGAAGCTATCTAGAATTGCTTTCATTCTTTAAAGATCCATAGGAACTCAGTTACTTCATTTGCCTTTTCCATGATTCCATATCTATTTTTCCTTTCTTCATCTTATTAACTTGGTTTGATACTCGTCACCCAGCAACTTGCTGAAGACAATTACCATTCATGGAGCTATGTAATGTGAAAGGCTCTCAACACAAGTGAAAACTTGGATTCATCACCAGTTTGATTCCGCAACCAAATCCAGACATTAACCACTTTTTTCCATGTGTCTAGGCTCTCCTTAGGCTGAGAATCTAGCCATAACCTTGTTCTATCCCTTACAGCAAAGTAGAAGAGCATGAGCTTATAAACCTCTGGATTTACTCTATTAGTGTTGACAGTGTCACAGATCTGCAGGAAATCAGATATAAATTTGTTGGGATCCTCCTGTGGGAGTCCATGAAATTGGCAATTCTGTTGCACCAGAGTGACCAGTTGAGGCTTTAGCTCAAAGTTATTTGTACTAATGGCAGAAATGGAGATGTTGTGCCCATAGAAATCATACTTGGGTGCAGTATAAGAGCCAAGGACCATCCTTGCATCTCCTCCATCATTTGGATTAGCTGCCATGGTTGTATCTTTAGCTTCTTGCTCTAGAGAGTCTGTGAGATTCCTTACGGCTCTGCTAGCTTGAGCTTGTTGCAAGCGCCTCCTTAAGGTCCTCTCAAGTTTAGGATAAGGATCAAGAAAGGCTTCTCTATCCCTGTTCCTACTCATAAACAAGAAGAAATAAACCAGAAAAAGGAAAGATGGGAGTCTCTATGTCAGAGTATAGAGGACTCCCTGTGAGAAACTCTAATAAAGAAATTAAATGAGATAAAGTAAAGAAAAGAAATTTAAAATAATTTGAAATTCAAAAATTAGAAAGAAAAAGTCAAGAGAAAGAAAATAAGATAATAAAAAATTTGAAAATTAAGATAGGAGATTTGATTTTGAAAAATTTTGAAAATTGGAAAGAAAAAGTCAATCAAAGATTTTTAAAATAGAAAGAAAGAAAAACTAACAAAATACTAAATTTTGAAAGTGAAAGAAAAAGATAAGATAAAGAATTAAAGATAAACAAGATAAATAAGAAAATTAAATTAGATAAAAAGATTAACGGGACACTAAACTTAAAATTTTAAATCAAGATAGGAAAAAGGTTCAAAGATTTTCGAAAATAAAATATTTTTTTGAGAAATTAAAAAGAAAAGAAAAACACTAGACGGACACCAAATTTAAAAATTTTTAAATCAAATAACACAAATTTCGAAAAAATAGAGAGAGAAACACTAAAAGATAGCAAATTTAAAAGTTTTGAAATCAAATAAGAGAAAATACCAAAAAACTTCGAATACAAAGAAGGAAAGAAAAGGTAAAACAAGGTAAAAATCAAAAGTTCAAGAAAGCAGACAAGAACAACTTTTGAAAATCAAGAAAAAAGGAAAATAATTAACCAAAACTACTAAGAACACCAAACTTAAAATTTGACACAAAATTCAAAAAAAAAAAGAAAAAAGAAAGATGACTAAAGATGATTTTATTTTAAGTTTTAAGAAAAGAAAATAAAGGAGGTTTGAAAACTTAACAAGAAACACAGTTAAAAAAAAGACCAGTAAAAAGTACCTAATCTAAGAAACAAGACAACCAGTAGTTGTCAATAACGAACAATCTCCGATAACGGCGCCAAAAACTTGATGCGCAAAATTGAACTCACACAACTTCACCGACAAGTGCACCGGGTCGTCCAAGTAATACCTCAGGTGAATGAGGGTCGATCCCACGAGGATTGTTGGATTGAGAAAGCAATAGCTACCTTGTTGGACTTAGTCAGGCAAATAGAAAAAAAGTGGTTGTTTGTTGAATTCGTGACGTTAGGATTTTTGCCAGTAAAGAATGTCATAAAAACAGTCGCGTTGTAGATATAGTCTCTAAACCGACAGAAATCCCTTCGTACAAACGTTTTGGGTGTCACAAGTAACAAACCCTTTTAAAAATTGTTAATCGAGTATTCAAACCTCGGGTCGTCTTCTCAAGGAATTGCAGGGAGGTATTGGTGGACGAAATTGTGATCACTTGTTATTTGTTTATAAAGGATGTATACTCTTATGGCACTGTTTATTTTCTTCACAACTCCGTTCAACTAACCAGCAAGTGTACTGGGTCGTCCAAGTAATAACCTTACGTGAGTAAGGGTCGAATCCACAGAGATTGTTGGTATGAAGCAAGCTATGGTCACCTTGTAGATCTCAGTCAGGCGGATTTAAACATGATATTTAATTAGATTCCAATAAAATAGAAAATAAATAATAAAAAGGATAGAAATACTTATGTAGATTCATTGGTAGGAATTTCAGATAAGCGGAATGGAGATGCTGTAGAGCTCTCGGACGCCTGCTCTCCTATTCCTTCTACTCAATCCTTCTTACTCCTTTCCATGGCAAGCTTTGTATAGGGGTTCACCATCAACTGTGGCTACTTTCAATCCTCTCGGGGAAATATCCTATGCGGCTGTCACTCGCACAGCTAACCAGTCTGGAGGCATCACCCATGGTTGATGGCTACATCCCATCCTCGCAGTGAAAGCTAATGCTCACGCACTCTGTCACAGTACGGCCAATCACCGGTTGGTTCCCTCCCCTACTGGAATAGAATCCATTGATTCTTTTGCGTTGTCACTACGTCCAGCAGGTTACAGGTTTGAAGCACGTCACAGTCATTCATTACCGGAATCCTACTCGGACACCACAGACAAGGTAGACTTTCCGGATTCCCAGGATCCTACTCGGAACACCACAGACAAGGTTGGACTTTCCGGATCCTCATGAATGCCGCCATCCATCTAGCTTATACCACGAAGATTCTGTTGGGGAATCTAAGAGATACACATTCAAGCTTGTGTTGCATGTAGAACGGAAGTGGTTGTCAATCACGCGCGTTCATAAGTGAGAATAATAATGAGGGTTATCTAACTCATCACATTCATCATATTCTTGGGTACGAATGAATATCTTGGAATAAGAATAAAAGAGGATTTGAATAAAAGAAAGTAGAACTTCATTAATCTTTGAGGTACAGCAGAGCTCCACACCCTTAATCTATGGTGTGCAGAAACTCCACCGTTGAAAATACATAAGCAAAGGGTTCAGGCATGGCCGAATGGCCAGCCCCCAAAACGTGATCAATGATCCCCTAAGATGAAGATTAAAACAAAACTGAGATCAAAGATGTCTAATACAATAGATAAATGTCCTATATATACTAGACTAGCTCCTAGGGTTTACATGAGTAAGTAATTGATGCATAAATCCACTTCCGGGGCCTACTTGGTGTGTGCTTGGGCTGAGCTTGATCAATACACGAGCTAAGGCTTCTCTTGGAGTTGAACTTTGAGTTATGACGTGTTTTGGGCGTTTAACTCCGGATCATGACGTTTTTCTGGCGTTTAACTCCAGAAAGGAGCGTGTACTTGGCGTTCAACGCCAAGTTACGTCGTCATTCTTAGAATAAAGTATGGACTATTATATATTGCTGGAAAGCCCTGGATGTCTACTTTCCAACGCCGTTGAGAGCGCGCCATTTGGAGTTTTGTAGCTCCAGAAAATCCATTTTGAGTGCAGGGAGGTCAGAATCCAACAGCATCAGCAGTCCTTTTGTCAGCCTTTTTCAGAGTTTTGCTCAAATCCCTCAATTTCAGTCAGAATTTACCTGAAATCACAGAAAAACACACAAACTCATAGTAAAGTCCAGAAATGTGAATTTAACATAAAAACTAAGGAAAACATCCCTAAAAGTAGCTTAAACTTACTAAAAACTACCTAAAAACAATGCCAAAAAGCGTATAAATTATCCGCTCATCACAACACCAAACTTAAATTGTTGCTTGTCCCCAAGCAACTGAAAATCAAATAGGATAAAAAGAAGAGAATATACTATAAAGTCCAAAATATCAATGAATATTAATTTAATTACATGAGCGGGACTTGTAGCTTTTTGCTTCTGAACAGTTTTGGCATCTCACTTTTTCCTTTGGAGTTCAGAGTGATTGGCTTCTCTAGGAACTTAGAATTTCAGATAGTGTTATTGACTTTCCTAGTTAAGCATGTTGATTCTTGAACACAGCTACTTATGAGTCTTGGCTGTGGCCCTAAGCACTTTGTCTTCCAGTATTACCACCGGATACACAAATGCCACAGACACATAACTGGGTGAACCTTTTCAGATTGTGACTCAGCTTTGCTAAAGTCCCCAGTTAGTGGTGTCCAGAGCTCTTAAGCACACTCTTTTGCTTTGGATCACGACTTTAACCACTCAGTCTCAAGCTTTTCACTTGGACCTTCATGACACAAGCACATGGTTAGGGACAGCTTGGTTTAGCCGCTTAGGCCTGGATTTTAATTTCCTTGGGCCCTCCTATCCATTAATGCTCAAAGCCTTGGATCCTTGCTTCTTAAAATTTTCGCCACTTTTTTTTTTTTTCACTGCTTTTTCTTGCTTCAAGAATCAATTTCATGATGTTTTTCAGATCATCAATAACATTTCTCTTTGTTCCTCATTCTTTCAAGAACCAACAATTTTAACACTCATAAACAACAAGATCAAAAGACATATGCACTGTTCATTCATTCATTCAGAAAACAAAAAGCATTGTCACCACATCAATATAATTAAACTAAATTCAATAATAATTTCGAAAATTATGTACTTCTTGTTCTTTTGAATTAAAACATTTTTCTTTTAAGAGAGGTGAAGGACTAATGGACTTTATTTCATAGCTTTAAGGCATGGTTACACACTAATGATCATGAAAGAAAGACACAAAACATAGATAAACATAATACTTAAAAACTGAAAACAGAAAGAAATAAAGAACAAGGAATGAATCCACCTTTAGTGATGTCTTCTTCTTGAAGGACCAATGATGTTCTTCAACTCTTCTATGTCCCTTCCTTGCCTTTGTTGCTCCTC
Organism: Arachis stenosperma; assembly: GCF_014773155.1. Lineage (NCBI taxonomy): Eukaryota > Viridiplantae > Streptophyta > Magnoliopsida > Fabales > Fabaceae > Arachis > Arachis stenosperma. The sequence continues at coordinate 68,165,557 of NC_080378.1, forward strand.
CCTCATTGCTCTTTGATCTTCTCTTATTTCTTGGAGAATGATGGAGTGCTCATGATGTTCCACCCTTAATTGCTCCACATTATGGCTCAAATCTTCTAAGGAGGTATTAAGTTGCTCCCAATAGTTGTTGGGAGGGAAGTGCATTCCTTGAGGCATTTGTTGATGATGAACTTCCTCATGTTCTCCTTGAGGGCCGTGAGGAACTTCTCTTGATTGCTCCATCTTTTTCTTGGTGATGGGCTTGTCTTCTTCAATGGAGACATCTCCTTCTATGATAACTCCAGCTGAGTAACATAGATGGCATATAAGGTGGGGGAAGGCTAGCCGTGCCATGTATGAAGGCTTGTCAGCTATTTTGTAGAGTTCATTGGAGATGACTTCATGAACTTCCACCTCCTCTCCAATCATGATGCTATGAACCATGATGGCCCGATCCACAGTAACTTCAGATCGGTTGCTTGTAGGGATGATGGATCTTTGAATGAACTCCAACCATCCTCTAGCTACAGGCTTGAGGTCCAGTCTTCTTAGTTGGACTGGTTTGCCCTTGGAGTCTACTCTCCATTGGGCTCCTTCCACACATATGTCCGTAAGGACTTGGTCCAACCTTTGGTTAAAGTTGACCCTTCTTATGTAGGGGCGTTCATCACCTTGCATCATGGGTAAGTGAAACGCCAACCTCACATTTTCCGGACTGAAATCCAAGTATTTCCCCCTAACCATTGTGAGATAATTCTTTGGGCTTGGGTTCATACTTTGGTCATGGTTCCTAGTGATCCATGCATTAGTATAGAACTCTTGAACCATCAATAATCCGACTTGTTGCATGGGGTTGGCTAAGACTTCCCAACCTCTTCTTTGAATTTCATGTCGGATCTCCGGATACTCATTTTTCTTGAGCTTGAAAGGGACCTCAGGGATCACTTTCTTCTTTGCCACAACATCATAGAAGTGGTCTTGGTGGCTCTTGGAGATAAATCTCTCCTTCTCCCATGACTCGGATGTGGAAGCTTTTGCCTTCCCTTTTCCTTTTCTTGAAGGAACTCCGGTCTTGGGTGCCATTGATGGTGAATGAAAAATAAAAAGCTTAGGCTTTTTACCACACCAAACTTAAAATTTACTCGTCCTCGAGCAAAAAAAGAAAAGAAGAGTAGAAGAAGAAGAAGAAAATATGGTAGAGAGGGAGAAGAGAGGGTTCGGCTATGTAGGAGAATGTGGGGTTGTGTTGTGTGTAAATGATGAAGAAGGGAAGGGTATTTATAGGGAGGGGGGAAGGTATAGGTTCGGCCATTTTGGGTGGGAAAGGGTGGGAAATTGATTTTGAATTTTATGAAGGTAGGTGGGGTTTATGGGAAAGAGTGGGTTGATGTGAATGGTGAATAGGGTAATTGGGAAGAGGAGTTGAGGTGATTGGTGAAGGTTTTTGGAAAGTGTGATATTGAGAATGAGATTTGGATTAAGAGAGTGTGATTAGGATTAAAAGGGAAGGTGGGAATATGTTAGGTGGGGATCCTGTGGGGTCCACAGATCCTGAGGTGAGGATCCTGTGGGGTCCACAGATCCTGAGGTGAGGATCTTGTGGGGTCCACAGATCCTGGGGTGAAAAGAAATACCATTCCTTCACCCTATAGGCGTGTAAATTGCCTTCATGCATCATTCTGGCGTTCAAACGCCCATTGGTGCATGTTCTGGGCGTTAAACGCCCATGTAATGCTTGTTTCTGGCGTTGAACGCCAGTTTCAAGCTTGTTTCTGGCGTTCAGCGCCAGATTGTCCTCTGTGTGCGCATTCTGGCGTTAAACGCCAGGATGTAGCTTGTTCTGGGCATTCAGCGCCAGAAAGATGCTCTGTTCAGGCGTTGAACGCCAGCCAGATGCATCTTCTGGGCGTTGAACGCCGGCCCGTGCGTCCTCCAGGGTGAAAAATTTTTTCTTCTGTTTTTGACTCTGTTTTTAATTTTTTTTGATTTTTTCGTGACTTCTCATGATCATGTACCTAATTAAACACAAAAATAACAAAGAAACAAAATAAAATAAAATTAGATAAATAAAATTGGGTTGCCTCCCAACAAGCGCTTCTTTAATGTTAATAGCTTGACAGTGGCTCTCATGGAGCCACAAGGTGATCAGGTCAACTTAAGTGTGGTATTCCCAACACCAAACTTAGAGTTTGGATATGGGGTTTGGACACCAAACTTAGAGTTTGGTTGTGGCCTCACAACACCAAACTTAGAGTTTGACTGTGTGGGCTCTTCTTGACTCTGAACTGAGAGAAGCTCTTCATGCTTACTCTCTTTTGTCACAGAGGGATGGCTATGTGCCTGAAACACAAGGTAATCCCCATTCAATTGAAGGACTAACTCACCTCTGTTGACATCTATCACAGCTCCTGCTGTGGCTAGGAAAGGTCTTCCTAGGATGATGCATTCATCATCTTCCTTCCTAGTGTCTAGGATTATGAAATCAGTAGGGATGTAAAGGCCTTCAACCCTTACTAGCATGTCCTCTACTATTCCATAAGCTTGTCTTATGGACTTATCTGCCAATTGCAATGAGAACAAGGCAGGTTGTACCTCAATGATTCCCAGCTTTTCCATTACAGAGAGTGGCATAAGATTTATCCCTGACCCAAGATCACATAGAGCTTTTTCAAAGCTCATGGTGCCAATGGTGCAAGGTATTAAGAACTTGCCAGGATCTTGTTTCTTTTGAGGTAGAGTTCTCTGAATCCAAGTATCTAGTTCACTAATGAGCAAGGGAGATTCACTTTCCCAAGTCTCATTACCAAACAGCTTGGCATTCAACTTCATGATAGCTCCTAAGTATTGAGCAACTTGCTCTCCAGTCACATCTTCATTCTCTTCAGAGGATGAATATTCTTCAGAGCTCATGAATGGCAGAAGGAGATTTAAAGGGATCTCTATGGTCTCTAGATGAGCCTCATATTCCTCAGGATCCTTAATAGGAAACTCCTTCTTGATTGAGGAACGTCCCAGGAGGTCTTCCTCACTGGGATTTTCGTCCTCCTCCTCCTTGGTGCATTCGGCCACTTTGATTAAATCAATGGCCTTGCACTCTCCTTTTGGATTTTCTTCTGTATTACTTGGGAGAGTACTGGGAGGAGTGTCAATGACTTTCTTACTCAGCTGGCCCACTTGTGCCTCCAGATTTCTAATAGAGGATCTTGTTTCATTCATGAAACTAAAAGTGGCCTTTGACAGATCAGAGACTATATTGGCTAAATTAGAAGTGTTTTGTTCAGAGTTTTCTGTCTGTTGCTGAGAAGATGATGGATATGGCTTACTATTATTCAGCCTGTTGCGTCCACCATTGTTAAAACCTTGTTGAGGTTTTTGTTGATCCTTCCATGAGAAATTTGGATGATTTCTCCATGATGAGTTATAGGTGTTTCCATAAGGTTCACCTAAGTAATTAACCTCTGCCATGGCAGGGTTCTCAGGATCATAAGCTTCTTCAGAAGCTGCCTCTCTATTACTGTTGGATGCATGTTGCAGTCCATTCAGATTTTGAGAGATCATGTTGACCTGTTGAGTCAACACTTTGTTCTGAGCCAATATGGCATTCAGAGCATCAATTTCAAGAACTCCTTTCTTCTGAGGTACCCCATTATTCACGGAATTCCTCTCAGAGGTGTACATAAACTGGTTGTTTGCAACCATGTCAATGAGTTCTTGAGCCTCTTCAGGCGTTTTCTTCAGGTGAATAGATCCACCTGCAGAATGATCCAATGACATTTTCGAAAACTCAGAGAGACCATAATAGAATATATCTAATATGGTCCATTCTGAGAACATGTCAGATGGACATCTTTTGGTCAGCTGCTTGTATCTTTCCCAAGCTTCATAGAGGGATTCACCATCTTTTGAAGGTTTGAACATCCACTCTCAGCTTGCTCAGCTTTTGAGGAGGAAAGAACTTATCTAAGAATGCAGTGACAAGCTTATCCCATGAGTCCAGGCTATCCTTGGGTTGTGAATCCAACCATACTCTAGCTCTATCTCTTACAGCAAAAGGGAAAAGCAAGAGTCTGTAGACTTCAGGATTAACTCCATTTGTCTTTACAGTGTCACATATCTGCAAGAACTCAGTTAAAAACTGGTAAGGATCTTCAGATGGAAGTCCATAAAACTTGCAGTTTTGTTGCATTAAAGCAACTAGTTGAGGCTTAAGCTCAAAATCATTGGCTCCAATGGCAGGAATGGAGATGCTTCTTCCATCAAAGTTGGACGTTGGTTTAGTAAAGTCACCAAGCATTCTCCTTGCATTATTATTATTATTTTCTTCTGCCATCTCTTTCTCTTGTTCGAAAATTTCAAGAAGGTCTCTTCTGGATTGTTGTAATTTAGCTTCTTTTAATTTTCTCTTCAGAGTCCTTTCAGGTTCTGGATCAATTTCAACAAGAGTGCCTTTATCCCTGTTCCTGCTCATATGAAAGAGAAGAAAACAAGAAAAGGAGAGGAATCCTCTATGTCACAGTATAGAGATTCCTTTATGTTAGTAGAAGAAGAAAGGGGTAGAAGAAGAGGGGGAGACAAAGAATGTAATGTAACGGAAGAAACACAACTGTGAGGATGGCAGAGATGTGAGATGAGATGTTAGGATATGAAAGAAGAGAGGTGAAGAGAAATGTTAGTAATTAAATAATTAAATAGAAGAAGAGAAGAGGAGAGAATTCGAAAATAATTTTGAAAAGGAGTTAGTAATTTTTCGAAAATTAAAAATAAAATGTAATTAAAATTAAAACATGAAACAATTAATTAATTAAAAAGAATTTTTGAAAAAGAGAGAGATATTTTCGAAAATTAGAGGGAAAAGTAGTTAGGTGGTTTTGAAAAAGATAAGAAACAAACAAAAAGTTAGTTAGTTGATTGAAAAAGATTTGAAATCAAAATTTAAAAAGATAAGAAGATAAGGAGTTAGATAAGATATTTTGAAATCAAATTTTGAAAAATATAAAATTTTTGAAAAAGATAAAATAAAGGATAAAAAGATTTAATTCAAAGATTTTAAAATTATTTACTTCACTAACAAGAAACTACAAGATAAGATTCTAGAACTTAAAGATTGAACCTTTCTTAACAAGAAAGTAACAAACTTCAAATTTTTGAACCACTCACATTAATTATTAGTGAATTTTCGAAAATTACATATAAAACATAAGAAAAAGATTTTGAAAATAATTTGAAAAATATTTTTGAAATTTTCGAAAAATAGATAAAAAATGAAGAAGATATGATTTTTGAAAAAGATTTTGAAAAGATAAGATTTTTTTTAAAATTGAAATTTTGACTTGACTTGTAAGAAACAACTAATTTTGAAAATTTTTGAACAAGTCAATCCAAAATTTCGAAATCTTGGAGGGAAATAAGGAAAATATATTTTTGATTTTTAAATTTTTTTTAAAGAAAAACACAAAAATGACCCAAAACATGAAAATTTTGGATTAAGACACAAGATGCATGCAAGAACACTATGAATGTCAAGATGAACACCAAGAACACTTTGAAGATCATGATGAACATCAAGAACAAAATTTTGAAAAATTTTTGATGCAAAGAAAACATGCAAGACACCAAACTTAGAAATCTTTAATGCATGGAAAATATGAATGCAAAAATGCACATGAAAAACAACAAACAACACAAAACAAGAAATCATCAAGATCAAACAAGAGGACTTATCAAGAACAACTTGAAGATCATGAAGAACACTATGAATGCATGGGATTTTCGAAAAAAATGCAGAAAATTTTTAAAAGCATGCAATTGACACCAAACTTAAAAATTATCACAAGACTTAAACAAGAAACACAAAATATTTTTGATTTTTATGATTTTCTAATTTTTTTGTATTTTTATTTATTATTTTCGAAAATTAAGTTTTGAAAAAAAACGAAAAATAAAAAAAAATTTTGAAAAAGATTTTTGAAAAGAAAATTACCTAATCTGAGCAACAAGATGAACCGTCAGTTGTCCATACTCGAACAATCCCCGGCAACGGCGCCAAAAACTTGGTGGACGAAATTGTGATCACTTGTTATTTGTTTATAAAGGATGTATACTCTTATGGCACTGTTTATTTTCTTCACAACTCCGTTCAACTAACCAGCAAGTGTACTGGGTCGTCCAAGTAATAACCTTACGTGAGTAAGGGTCGAATCCACAGAGATTGTTGGTATGAAGCAAGCTATGGTCACCTTGTAGATCTCAGTCAGGCGGATTTAAACATGATATTTAATTAGATTCCAATAAAATAGAAAATAAATAATAAAAAGGATAGAAATACTTATGTAGATTCATTGGTAGGAATTTCAGATAAGCGGAATGGAGATACTGTAGAGCTCTCGGACGCCTGCTCTCCTATTCCTTCTACTCAATCCTTCTTACTCCTTTCCATGGCAAGCTTTGTATAGGGGTTCACCATCAACTGTGGCTACTTTCAATCCTCTCGGGGAAATATCCTATGCGGCTGTCACTCGCACAGCTAACCAGTCTGGAGGCATCACCCATGGTTGATGGCTACATCCCATCCTCGCAGTGAAAGCTAATGCTCACGCACTCTGTCACAGTACGGCCAATCACCGGTTGGTTCCCTCCCCTACTGGAATAGAATCCATTGATTCTTTTGCGTTGTCACTACGCCCAGCAGGTTACAGGTTTGAAGCACGTCACAGTCATTCATTACCGGAATCCTACTCGGACACCACAGACAAGGTAGACTTTCCGGATTCCCAGGATCCTACTCGGAACACCACAGACAAGGTTGGACTTTCCGGATCCTCATGAATGCAGCCATCCATCTAGCTTATACCACGAAGATTCTGTTGGGGAATCTAAGAGATACACATTCAAGCTTGTGTTGCATGTAGAACGGAAGTGGTTGTCAATCACGCGCGTTCATAAGTGAGAATAATAATGAGGGTTATCTAACTCATCACATTCATCATATTCTTGGGTACGAATGAATATCTTGGAATAAGAATAAAAGAGGATTTGAATAAAAGAAAGTAGAACTTCATTAATCTTTGAGGTACAGCAGAGCTCCACACCCTTAATCTATGGTGTGCAGAAACTCCACCGTTGAAAATACATAAGCAAAGGGTTCAGGCATGGCCGAATGGCCAGCCCCCAAAACGTGATCAATGATCCCCTAAGATGAAGATTAAAACAAAACTGAGATCAAAGATGTCTAATACAATAGATAAATGTCCTATATATACTAGACTAGCTCCTAGGGTTTATATGAGTAAGTAATTGATGCATAAATCCACTTCCGGGGCCCACTTGGTGTGTGCTTGGGCTGAGCTTGATCAATACACGAGCTAAGGCTTCTCTTGGAGTTGAACTTTGAGTTATGACGTGTTTTGGGCGTTTAACTCCGGATCATGACGTTTTTCTAGCGTTTAACTCCAGAAAGGAGCGTGTACTTGGCATTCAACGCCAAGTTACGTCGTCATTCTTCGAATAAAGTATGGACTATTATATATTGCTGGAAAGCCCTGGATGTCTACTTTCCAACGCCGTTGATAGCGCGCCATTTGGAGTTCTGTAGCTCCAGAAAATCCATTTCGAGTGCAGGGAGGTCAGAATCCAACAGCATCAGCAGTCCTTTTGTCAGCTTTTTTCAGAGTTTTGCTCAAATCCCTCAATTTCAGTCAGAATTTACCTGAAATCACAGAAAAACATACAAACTCATAGTAAAGTCCAGAAATGTGAATTTAACATAAAAACTAAGGAAAACATCCCTAAAAGTAGCTTAAACTTACTAAAAACTACCTAAAAACAATGCCAAAAAGCGTATAAATTATCCGCTCATCAGGTATGTTCTTATTATTAGTTATGAGTTGTAAATTGGGGTTTAGGAGGTAAGGTGCGAATATATTATATGATAAGTAAAATAAAATAAAATAATAGCTGTAAAATAAACCTTTGGCAAGGTATAAGAACTGGAGGTCCTTTCCTAGTTATCCTTATCAATTGTGATGAGAATTGGATTTTTCTCCCACTTGGTTAACCTCTAACTATGAAGGTAAGTTAAGTGGATGAATTCCAATTTTCAATCAACAATGAGTTTGATAACTCTAGAGTCACCAATTATTTAACCAAAGCCAAAAGGGAAAAAACTAAATCTACTAGAATAACAATATCCTCAGATTGGGAATAATAAAAAGGGACAATCATAAACTAAAATACCTCAAATATTATTAAATAAAAATGTCATCAACAGCCAATTGGGCAACATCAATCAAACATAATAAAAGCTTCAGAGTAATCAAAATATAAAAGAGAGATTTAAATAGAAAATAGGAATATTGAACCTGGATCGAGAGTCACTCTAGAAAGCTAAGAGAAGTCCTAAATCCTAATTTCTAAAAACACTACCTAAATCCTAAAGGGAGAGAGAGAACCTCTCTCCAAACTAGATCTAAATCATGAGAAGTGAATTATATGAGAGCATTCTTATGAATGGATGCATTCCCCCACTTTATAGCCTCTAATCTGTGTTCTCCGGGCCGAAAACTGGGTTAGAAACAGCCCATAAGTCACTTGCAGCACTTTCTGGTCCGTACAGGTTGCACAAAAGTGACGCGGCTGCATGGCCCACGCAGCCGCGCGGGTTGCATTCCTGCCAGGTCACGCGTCCGCGTGACTCATGCGTTCGCGTCGCCTGGCGTTGAGGCAGCTATGGCAAATTATATATCAAATCGAAGCCCCGGACGTTAGCTTTCCAACACAACTAGAACCGCGTCATTTGGACCTCTGTAGCTAAAGTTATAGTCGTTTGAGTCCGAAGAGGTCAGGCTGGACAGCTTAGCAGTTTCTCCAACTTCCTGTATTCCTTCCACTTTTGCATGCTTCCTTTCCATCCTCCAAGCCATTCCTGCCCTATAATATCTGAAAACACTTAACACACATATCAAGGCATCTAATGGTAATAACAGAGGATTAATAATAAGCAAATATAGGATCAAAGAAGCATGTTTTCAATCATAGCACAAAATCGGGAAGGAAAATGTAAAGCATGCGAATTGCATGAATAAGTGAGTAAAGAGTTGATAAAATCCACTCAATTAAGCACAAGATGAACCATAAAATAGTGGTTTATCAACCTCCCCACACTTAAACAATAGCATGTCCTCATGCTAAGCTCAAGAGAAACTATAAAGATGAAAAGGAATGGTAGGATGTATGAAATGCAACCTATCTACATGAATGCAACTACATGCAAAAAATGTTTCTACCTACTTGGTTAAAAATAAATAAGTTCTTCAAGACAAACATAAATCAGATTTCACTAATTCTAATCATATAAAATAAAGACAAGTAAACTTGTAAGAAGATAGCTCATGAAAGCAGGGAACATAGAGTTAAGCACTGAACCCTCACTGGTAGTGTATATCACTCTAATCTCTCAAGTGTCTAGGGTCAGTCTCTCTACTCTTCTCTAATCATGCTTTTTAAACTTTTGTTCCTCATCTAATCAATCAACAAATATTTAGCATACCAATGCAAACATCATGAGGTCTTTTCAGGATTGTAATGGGGCTGTGGTAAAGGTAAGGGTATATATAAGGCTAAGTGAGCTAATTAAGTGAATCCTTGAGTAGTCTAAGATCTCACCTAACATATACATACTCTATAAAAATTTTAAAATTATACTTAGCTTCCCATAATTTTCTCACTTTTTGTATTACATGCTCATGTATCGAATTTATTTTTGAATTTTGTCCCATGTGCATTGATTCTTTTTTTTATTTTACATTTGGGGTAATATTATTTTTCTCTTTTTTTTTTGTATCCCCTTATTTAATTACTTAATATTGTTTTTCAATGCACATGGTAATTTAATTATTTTGATTTCACATGAGCATGCTTCCCAAATTTTAAATAACTTATTTAATTTAATTCCTACTTTTTTTTTTCATATCATCCTATGTTCCCATAAAATTCCCCACACTTAAATTATACACAATATCTATCTTAAGCTAACCAAGGATTCAACTTGGGATTTTTATTTTGTTTTTCTACTTAAGGCTAGTAATGTGTTTATAAAACAGAAGGGATTTAAAAGCTCAAGGGGGCTAACAAGGGTGATGTAAAAGGTAGGCTAATTTTGGGATAAGTGAGCTAAAATCAAACAATGGCCTCAATCATATGCAAGCATGTAAATATACTAAATAATGGACATATAGAATGGAACAAAATAAAGATTGCAATTATAGAGTAGTGAACACACAAGAATAAAATATTTATGGTTAAATAATGTAACCATGTAATTAAGCTCAATTCTCACAGGTTGTGTGTTCTTTGACTTAAAAACCATGTTCCAATTACAACTTCAAACAAGTTTTACACAAAAAGTTTCAATTTAAATTAGTGATTTTTTTTTCAAAATAGGGTCTTAAAAGAAATTTATTATTTTAACCAAGTAGTAACTAAATATATAAAATCAAACAAATATGCAATTAAACATGCAAATGCAATAATGAACAAACAAATAAAATAAAACATTAGTGTTGAAAGAGGAAATAACTAACCCATGGAGATCGGTATTGACCTCCCCACACTTAAAGATTGCACCGTCCTCGGTGCATGCTAAGATGTGCGAGTGGACGGGGGTTGTGGTTCCTCAGCTGGGGCTCTTTCTGTTCCTTTCCTTGCCGGTGATTTGGGAGTAGCTTTCTCTTTTCCTTTCTTGATGGCCATCCTGAAAAAGGGGAGAGAAAGTAAATTAAATTCAAAGAGATAACTATAGCAAGGAAGAGAACGGAAAAGGTGGTGATGGATGCACATTAGGATGTAACTGACATTACACATGCTCGCGAGTACATGTGAAAAGCCATCAATGGAAAATAGCTAGTGCATATAAGGACAAGTGAATGCAAGGTGTTTATTGGCATGCCAGCAAAGGGCATGAGTAGCATAGACCAAGCATTACTGGTAATAAATCACCATGTTTGTATTGACAATTATGTTCAATTAATGAAATAGTAAAGGGAGTTTATGAAAAGCAAGCATTGAATAGTATAAAGTAAAATAGAGAAGTGCATAATGCTATATGGCTTTTTCACAAACACATAGCATGCATGGTGAATATGGTATAGAAAGTATTAAAGTGAACATGCAAGCAACCCTTTAAAAATATAATTGCCAAACAGTTTTGCAACAATCCACAATGACCCAAATAAAATTCCAACACCAATGAAAATAATGCAATGAATGAAAGTATGCAAACAAATTAAAATAAAATAAAAAGAAAAATAAAAAGAATGAGAAGGGAAAGAAGGGAAGAGGAAGTAAATAAGAAAGGAGGGAGGAAAAATTAGGATTGGGGAAGAAAAGATAAAATATTTTGGCATATAAGGTTAAGGTGTGCGACGCTGGCGACGCGGTCGCGTAGGTGACGCGGCCGCGTGGTGCGCAATAAGGTCAAGCGACACGGACGCGTGGGTCATGCGATCGCGTGACTCGATTTGTGCTAGTGGCGCGAGTGCAGCCTCGCGCTCGCACAACTCTCTGTTCAAAATCTTATTAGTGCCAAATTTTAAGTGACGCGATCGCATGGGGCATGCGATCGCGTTAGTGGGCTTTAAAGGAGTATGACACGGTCGCGTGGGTCACGCGGCCGCGTGGGAAGGATTATGCGTTCAGCACCAATCCAGCACCACTCTCGCACAACTTTCGGGTGTGCACCACTTTGACGTCGAAATCTTGGACGCGCGGCCGCGTGGGTCACGCGGTCGCGTGGGAGGCCATTATTCCCATGCGATGCGGACGCGTCAGCGACGCGGTCGCGTGGATTGATTTGTACCATTGGCACGCCTCCAGCCACGCTCCAGCGTGACTCTCTGTTCGTTTTTATTTTTCTCTTTTTCCCTTGCGACGCGGACGCGTCGTGGATGCGGTCGCATCGCGTAGCATTTTTTTTTTGAAATAAAATGCAGAATGCAGTGTTAATATGAATGTGATGCAAAACTCCAGGTTCAATATAATAAAATAAAATAAAACTCAAAAGCAAATAAAACTAAATAAAAATGAAAAATGAACGATCATACCATGGTGGGTTGTCTCCCACCTAGCACTTTTAGTTAAAGTCCTTAAGTGGGACATTTGATGAGCTTCCTGTCATGGTGGCTTATGCTTGTACTGATCCAGGAATCCCCACCAATGTTTGTATCTCTAGTAACCTCCGGGGTCCCAGACTAAGCACGTAAAGCCCTTACGAAGCTTCAAACAGATTCTTAGGCTCCCGGGGTGACAAATGTCAGAACAGATTCTAGGATCCCAAACTTTACCTTTACACCCGTTTTTGTCTTGATCTGCATTTTTCCAGCCGGGTGAAAGGTGATCTGAATTCTCACTGCAGCGACCAAACAGCTTCCTAGACCCATTCAGTTGAGCTCTATACCAACCTTTGCGTTTAAACTTAAAGCTTCCAACCATAATGAACCTTGCAGGACAATTCTTACCACTGGCCATCTTCCGCTTACTCTTAATGTCATAAAGAGCTCTAAGTTGACCATCCGTCTCCAGTAGCCCATATTCAAGTGGAATTAGAAAGCTAAGAGATATGAATTTTACCCACTTGAATGTTGTGAAGGATGATGGCAACTTAGGGGGAGGTATTTTTAATGAAATTGCAAGCTCTACTCCTTTATGCTCTTTTCGGATAACTACCACCTCTTTGCAAGCTTTTTCAATTTCAACCTCTTCCTCTTGGTAGCTCTCTTCCAATTCAATCTCCTCTTCATTGCTTTCCAAGGGCATGGGAGGTTGTGCTTCTTCTTCTTGAATCTCCATCTCTTGATCAACCTCTTCCAAGGCTTCAACTGTGATATGCCTTGGAGGTTGTACACCCTCTTCAGCATCAATTTCAACCGTCTTGGAAGGAGGCTCTATGTCTTGTCTTTCCCATGGAGGTTTTGCGTCTCCTAAGTCTTCAACCAACTCTTCTTCTTGAACAATGATAGCTGCTTCTACTTATTCTAGTATGAATTCATGCTCTGTCTTGTCCACTAGAGTTTCTGGTATCTCCTTTATGCTATGCTCTTCACTAGACTGTCCACTTGGGGCTGTGGCTGATCCTTGTGTATTTAAGCGTCTAGAAGCCCATTGAATTAATACTTGCCCCAGTTGTTGAGTGGTTGCCTGAAATCGATCCATTGTTTCCTTGAGACGATCCTTTGCCTCTTGATGCACTCGGTTTTCATAAGTAGGATCATAATGCTCTTGGATTGATGGATATGGAGATGGTGAATATTGAAGTGGTGGTTTTTGTGAGTAATTGGGTTGGAATGGGGGTGGTTCTATATATGGTTCATATGGCTCATAAGGTGGTTGGTATGGTGGTTGAGGGTTAGGGTTATATGGAGGTGAATGGCGGAAAGGGGCTTATGGGTATGGTGGTCTAAAGTCATGTTGAGGAGGGGGTTCAAAGGCATATGGTGGTGGTTGTTGATAATCAAAAGAGTGCTCACCATAGCCATTGCCTTGATATGCATCACAGAATGGTTGTTGATAGTCCATTGGAGGTGGTTGTTGCCATGAGGGTTGATCAAATCCTTGTGGCTCCTCCCATCTTTAATTGTTCCAACCTTGATGCCTGTTCTCATTATAGTTTCCTCTTCCTGCAACATAATTATAACCAGACTTATAGCCAAAGGGGTGAGAGTTCATAGTAGTGAGACAAAATAAAAATAAAAATCAACAAAAAGAAAATATTTTGAAAAAGATAAGATTTTAAAAAAGATAAATATTTTTTTTGAAAATTATTTACAATAACCAATAATAAGGCACACTGATGAGCGGATAATTTGTACGCTTTTTGGTATTGTTTTTAGTATGTTTCTAGTAGGATTTAGTTAGTTTTTAGTATATTTTTATTAGTTTTTAGCTAAAATTCACTTTTCTGGACTTTACTATGAGTTTATGTGTTTTTCTGTGATTTCAGGTATTTTCTGGCTGAAATTGAGGGACCTGAGCAAAAATCTGATTCAGAGACTGAAAAGGACTGCAGATGCTGTTGGATTCTGACCTCCCTGCACTCGAAGTAGATTTTCTGGAGCTACAGAAGCCCAATTGGCGCGCTCTTAACGGCGTTGGAAAGTAGACATCCTGGGATTTCCAGCAATATATGATAGTTCATACTTTGCCCAAGATTTGATGGCCCAAACCGGCGTTCAAAGTCACCTTCAGAATTCCCAGCGTTAAACGCCGAAACTGGCACCAAAGTGGGAGTTAAACGCCCAAACTGGCACAAAAGCTGGCGTTTAACTCCAAGAAGAGTCTCTACACGAAAATGCTTCAATGCTCAGCCCAAGCACACACCAAGTGGGCCCGGAAGTGGATTTTTATGTCTTTTACTCATCTTTGTAATTCTTAAGCTACTAGTTCCCTATAAATAGGACCTTTTACTATTGTATTTTCATCTTGGTTTTTCTGGTTCCCTCTCTGGGGCCGAAGCCAATGATCACTTTTGTTCTTATGTATTTTCAACGGTGGAGTTTCTACACACCATAGATTAAGGTGTGGAGCTCTGCTGTGCCTCGAGTATTAATGCAATTACTATTGTTCTTCTATTCAATTCCGCTTGTTCTTGTTCCAAGATATCACTTGTTCTTCAACTTGATGAATGTGATGATCCGTGACACTCATCATCATTCTCACCTATGAACGTGTGACTGACAACCACCTCCATTCTACCTTAGATTGGGTGAATATCTCTTGGATTCCTGATACACGATGCATGGTTGATCGCCTGACAACCGAGCGCTCGCCTGATAACCGAGCCAGCCATTCCGTGAGATTAGAGTCTTCGTGGTATAGGCTAGAACTGATGGCGGCATTCAAGAGAATTCGGAAGGTCTAACCTTGTCTGTGGTATTCTGAGTAGGATTCAATGATTGAATGACGGTGACGTGCTTCAAACTCGCGATTGTGGGGCGTTAGTGACAGACGCAAAAGAATCACTGAATTCTATTCCGACATGATCGAGAACCGACAGCTGGATAGCCATGCCGTGACAGGGTGCGTTGAACATTTCCACTGAGAGGATGGGAGGTAGCCACTGACAACGGTGAAACCCTTGCATAAGCTTGCCATGGAAAGGAGTAAGAAGGATTGGATGAAGACAGTAGGAAAGCAGAGAGACGGAAGGGACAAAGCATCTCCATTCGCTTATCTGAAGTTCTCACCAATGAATTGCATAAGTATCTCTATCTTTATGTTTTATTCATCATCTATACCCATTTGAGTCTGCCTGACTAAGATTTACAAGGTGACCATAGCTTGCTTCATACCAACAATCTCCGTGGGATCGACCCTTACTCGCGTAAGGTTTATTACTTGGACGACCCAGTGCACTTGCTGGTTAGTTGTGCAAAGTTGTGTTTATGCCATGGTATTGAGCACCAAGTTTTTGGGGCCATTACTAGGGATTATTTGAGTTGTGAAAAGTAGTGATCACAATTTCGCACACCACACACGTTTGCAATTCCCCGGCAACGGCGCCATTTTGACGTTAGGATTTTTGCCAGTAAAGAATGTCATAAAAACAGTCGCGTTGTAGATATAGTCTCTAAACCGACAGAAATCCCTTCGTACAAACGTTTTGGGTGTCACAAGTAACAAACCCCTTTAAAAATTGTTAACCGAGTATTCAAACCTCGGGTCGTCTTCTCAAGGAATTGCAGGGAGATATGTTCTTATTATTGGTTATGAGTTGTAAATTGGGGTTTAGGAGGTAAGGTGCGAATATATTATATGATAAGTAAAATAAAATAAAATAATAGCTGTAAAAGAAACCTTTGGCAAGGTATAAGAACTGGAGGTCTTTTCCTAGTTATCCTTATCAATTGTGATGAGAATTGGATTTTTCTCCCACTTGGTTAACCTCTAACTATGAAGGTAAGTTAAGTGGATGAATTCCAATTTTCAATCAACAATGAGTTTGATAACTCTAGAGTCACCAATTATTTAACCAAAGCCACAAGGGGAAAAACTAAATCTACTAGAATAACAATATCCTCAGATTGGGAATAATAAAAAGGGACAATCATAAACTAAAATACCTCAAATATCATTAAATAAAAATGTCATCAACAGCCAATTGGGCAACATCAATCAAACATAATAAAAGCTTCAGAGTAATCAAAATATAAAAGAGAGATTTAAATAGAAAATAGGAATATTGAACCTGGATCGAGAGTCACTCTAGAAAGCTAAGAGAAGTCCTAAATCCTAATTTCTAAAAACACTACCTAAATCCTAAAGGGAGAGAGAGAACCTCTCTCCAAACTAGATCTAAATCATGAGAAGTGAATTATATGAGAGCATTTTTATGAATGAATGCATTCCCCCACTTTATAGCCTCTAATCTGCGTTCTTCGGGCCAAAAACTGGGTCAGAAACAGCCCAAAAGTCACTTGCAGCGCTTTCTGGTCCGTACAGGTCGCGAAAAAGTGACGCGGCCGCATGGCTCACGCGGCCGCGCGGGTTGCATTCCTGCCAGGTCATGCGTCCGTGTGACTCACGCGTTCGCGTCGCCTGGCGTCGAGGCAGGTATGACAAATTATATATCAAATCGAAGCCCCGGACGTTAGCTTTCCAACGCAACTGGAACCGCATCATTTGGACCTCTGTAGCTAAAGTTCTAGCCGTTTGAGTGCGAAGAGGTCAGGTTGGACAGCTTAGCAGTTTCTCCAACTTCCTGTATTTCTTCCACTTTTGCATGCTTCCTTTCCATCCTCCAAGCCATTCCTGCCCTATAATATCTGAAAACACTTAACACACATATCAAGGCATCTAATGGTAATAAGAGAGGATTAATAATAAGCAAATATAGGATCAAAGAAGCATGTTTTCAATCATAGCACAAAATCGGGAAGGAAAATGTAAAACATGCGAATTGCATGAATAAGTGAGTAAAGAGTTGATAAAATCCACTCAGTTAAGCACAAGATGAACCATAAAATAGTGGTTTATCAATTCGCATAAAATGCAATAATAAAGAAAGCAATAAAGAACTGGTGTAGAAACAGTAATGAGAGAACAGTTAAGGTCTCAGAGATACTCACCCTTCTGGATTAATATTTCTTACCAACTACTTTAACAATGAATAATTCATTCTATGGCAAATTGTAAGTGATTAAAACCTATCTGTTCAATGAATTAATCTCCCCCAATCCTACTCAAAATGCCACAGACAAGGTCAGATCTTTCGGATCAGAGGGTGAAGTTTAGAAAACTAGTTTAGTACCACAGAAAACTCAGTTACCCATAACTAACTGGATTATATGTCACGTATCCCAATTAGCCCAGATAATCTTGATTTAGGAGGAATGTTTTCAAGCTGTAGCTCAAGTGACCTTTTCCCAATATCACAAGAACTCATGTAGAAAAAGGGACATACCCAGTCTCATTTGGATAAAGAACAAAAACAAACCTTAAAACTGAATCAAACATATATTAAAAGAAAATAGCAATGATATTAATCCATAGAGATAAGCAAAGCTCCTAATCTTAACTTGGAGGTTTAGTTACTCATAATTTACAAAGAAAAAACTAAGATCTGAAAATAATGTTCTGTGTCTCTATGTCTATAAACCTTAGTGATCTCTTCTTTAAATAGGAGATGCTAACACTAAAAGATGCTAATTTAAATTTAAAAAGTACAATGATAAAACTAGATCAAGAGGAGTGCTAAAATCCACTTTGGGCCCACTTTGGTCAGTGCTTCGTATGGTGCTTGGCATTCAACTTGGGCTTCTGGTATTGAACGCTTATTAGGGGGTAAGCTCACTGCCTTTTGCTCCCTGGTTAGTGTTGAACGCCAGTCTTGGGCATTCAACGCTGGAGGCTAGTCCTTCTTTGGCGTTGAACTCCAGACGTGGACGTTCAACGCCAATTATGGATAGTGATTCAGAAGAAAAGTATAGACTATTATATATTGCTAGAAAACACTGGAAGTTAGCTTTCCAACGCCGTTAAAACCATGTCAATTGGACCTCTGTAGCTCAAGATATGCTCATTGAAATGCACGGAGGTCAGGGTTGACAACATCTTCTCTCCTTTCTTCCTCTCTGAACAAGACTTTGCCAAATTTACCCAAAAATCTTCTAAAATCATAGAAAAAACACAAAAACTCAAAGTAGCATCCAAAAGGTAAATTTTGCTCTAAAACATACTAAAACTTAATAAAATATAACTAAAAACACTAAGAAAATGCTATAAAAAAGGGTATAAGATATTCACTTATCAGGGACAAACCACAATCCTTGCTACTGCTCAGGTATCTCAATCAAATTCAATTTCATTTTCACATTCATTCTCATTATCATTCAATTAGGAAAAGTATAGGTAGACAACGAAAATACTAAACAATGTGAACAATAGATATATCGGATGTTCATTTCACTAGGTGTACAGATGGTTATTTTAATATTAAGATTTAGATGGGTAATTTGAAAGTGCAGTGTGTTTTTATTTGATTGGTAGTTGTTCATGTTGTTCAAAAAAGTCATTGGTTACCTAGCATAACCCTTCAATTATTCAAAAAATCAAACTCAAAAATCAATATTCATTCTCACACTCATTCTCATCATACCTCTTATTACTTTCTTCAATAATTCATATTCAAAACATAATTCATTCTTTTCTAAATAAATCAAACTTCAAAACATAACCATTTTCTTAATTACTCCAAAATTCAAATTATAAAATCTTTAAAAGTCTAAATCTTTCTAAATAACCATTTTAAACGAAGTCTCCAATTTTTATAAAAATTTGGGCTGCATCTCCTCTAAAATTTGGACTATGTCACCCTTACGGGTCCCATCAAAATCACATTTTCCAACCCGTTCCAACTAGTTTTAAATATCAAATCCTTTCCAAAATCAAACCAAATCCCAATTTTGAATCTTTTCTAAAATCAAACATTTTCAAAATTAAACAGAAATTCCAACATTAAACCTTTTCTAGTAATTCAAGGAAAATCAATTCAACACTGACCAACTTAACAAACCAAAACAGCAAATCAGAATAACCAACTTCCTCAATAATTCAATAAAGCAATCAAATAAATAATCACAGTCATCCAAACAGTTCAATTCAATTCATAAGACTCACGTAATTATAAAAATATTTTTTTCGTACTATTATCGACCTATAACAACTCTTGAAAGTAAAATAAATTTAAGAAAACGCCCCTACCTTGATTGCCGAAACCCGAAAGCTATGGAATGCGTCAAAAACTCCTTTCTCTCAGCCCGCAACAACAGCAACCATCAAACACCACATGCATTCACAGTAACTTCGACCCTGAGACATTAATGTCGCAAAAACCTCAACAGACTATAACAAAACACTAACGGCAAGGGTTTTAAGGCAAGAACAGCTTACTATACCGAGCAAAAACCAAGAACTGAGCAGCGGTAGTGATGGAGGAAAAATGTCGGTAAAGATTTTCATAAAAATATGGCATTGCAAGTATGGTTCTAAACCGACAACTAAACCTCAATCAATATTTAAATTGTTTGTCACTTAAGCAAACCTAATAAAATTAACCAAAGTATTAAACCTCGGGTCGTCTCTCAAGGAATTGCAGGAAAGTATGGTCATTATTGACTATGGAAAAGTATATTTTTGGGTTTTGTGATAAGAAATAAGAAAGTAAAATGGTAAGAAAATAAACTAATAACTAAGAAAGCTCTTAGCAAGTAAAGAGAATTAGAAGTTCTATCCTAATTGTCATCATCAACTGTAATGGTGGATGTAAATTGCCTTCACTTAGTTAACCTCTAACCAATGGAGGAAAGTCAAGTGCATACAATCAACTTGAGTTCACCAAAGCTAGTCTCATATGCTTGTCTTTTGCTGTTTGCAATCCGGGAACGTCCGATTTACTGCCGAAATACTGCCCAAATTTCTAAGAAACTGTTTTGTTTTCAACTTGTTACCTAGAATTGAACTTGCAACTTTTTCAATTTAGGATTACTTGACTCCACCAAGTTCAATTCTTAGGTTTACTCGGTTGGCATTTCCATGTTTATTTTGATTCTCATTGATATGGATTGGATAAACGGTTGGTCCAAGGAACTCTTTGTCAGATTTTTGTGACAAATATTATCTTGCCTAACTCTATTTCTTCAATTTGAACCTTTTTGTGTTTTCACTTTTCAAGTTAAGTCAATTGCCTTTTGACTCATACTAAACTTATCATTTGACTTTAACTTGTGATTTTCTCCAATAAGGTTCATTCATTGCACTAATTGGTGGATTTCACTAGTGTGACCCTGTTGATTCAAAACTGCTTCCAACTTGCTTGTCGTCACACATAGTGCATATTTCAATCTTTCCACACCAATTGTTACAATTTTAGTGATCGGGATGTTGATTGATGATTTTTTTCCATATTATATGCTTTTATGCAATTTCATATTCCATCTTCAATTACTGCATCATCCTCATGAATGTGAGTGTGCTTGTTTCCATACTTTGTGCATTTCTTTTGATTGAGCCGATAGCCGTCATACCACTAATTTTTGAACCGGTTCTCTAACCTCTAAATTGATTAACCAACTAACTTCTCTTTTTGTTTTCAAACTAACCTTTTTACCATTATTTTGGGTATGACGCTTATTAGGCTTAATAAACAAGCATTGCACAATTGTAGCTTGAATTATTGGTTTGTGGCTTTGCTCGATTTATGTATCATGTTCCTTGCATTCCAAGAACTCTTCTCTCTTCACTCACTTCATGATTACATGTCAATCCTCTTATTTTCTGAATTTATCAATCTCTGCTTTCTCTTCCTCTACTTGGCTCATTTGTTTATATCCTGTTATATCTGTTTTCCAGGATGGCTGACAGAGAAAAAGCCAAGGTTACCTCCAGAAAGAGGAAGAACCCTCAAGCCTCTACTCTTTCTCCTTACGCCAATAATGCTAAGAACGCACTTAATGAAACGGACAAAGAGAACCAGCAGCTACCTGCCACCAATACAGACATGTTTCCCAACCTGTATTGTGAGCTTCGCTGACCTGAGAACCCCCATTGAGGCCCGTATTCAGGGGTTGGGTCTAGGTTTTGTTGATAGGGAGCTGGGCAGTATTAACACATCATGGGTCAAGGAGTTTTACTGTAATTTCTTTAGAGCGACCCTTGATTCGGTCTACCTGCGAGGTGGTCAGATATTGGTTACCGAGGCTGCTATTGAGGATGCTCTCCAGTGCCTACCTAAGACCGGTGCCACAGATGCCTATGAGCAGGCGGAGGTAGCAATACACTGTATGACCTTTGACTATGACACTTTGAGGTGTGTTATCTCCACCCCAGATGCCCCTTGGGTGATGGATCCTGAGAATAAGAAACCCAAGGGGATGCTGTTTGCTCATTTATTGAGAGAGGCTAGGACATGGCAGCAGATCTTTGCCACCTATGTCATGCCTACCACACATTTTTCTGAGATTTCGATGGACATGCTTGTCCTGATCGGATGTGTTATGGAAGGAAAAGAGGTTTACTTCTCCCTATTGATCAGGAGGTACATGTGGCGCGCACCTATCCGTGGCCTACTCCCATTCCCTACTTTGGCTACTAGGATGGCTGAGCTAGCTGGTGCTCCTTGGAGAGAGGCTGACGTGTCGCCACTACCCCCAAACGACGACAAGGAGGACATTATTCCGTGGAGGTCATGGGTGCAAGAGAAGCCCCCATCCTAGCGTACCTCTAAAGCCCGAGCCAGAGCAGCACCAGCAGTCGGCCCTTCTTCTTCCTCTGCAGCAGCAGGACCCTCCGCACTAGCAGCACCTTTATCACCACCGGCACCCCAGCCGACGTATCTCTTAGTACAACACCTGATCTACTTTATGGAGCAGAGTAAGCGTCGTATCATGCGCCGCCTGGATAGAATAGATCAGATGTTTGTGGCACTGGCGTTGAGCTGCCTGGTGGACGAAATTGTGATACTCACAATACTGTATTCTTTATTTTATATGGAATTATTCTTGTGGCTCTTTGCTATGTGTGGACACAACTCCGTTCAACTTAACCAGCAAGTGCACTGGGTCATCCAAGTAATACCTTACGTGAGTAAGGGTCGATCCCACGGAGATTGTTGGTATGAAGCAAGCTATGGTCACCTTGTAAATCTCAGTTAGGCAGATTAAATTGATTTTGGATTTCGAAAATTAATAATTAAATAAAAAATAAAAAGGGATAGAAATACTTATGTAAATCAATAGTGGGAATTTCAGATAGGCGTATGGAGATGCTGTGTTCCTCTTGAAACTCTACTTTACTACTCACTCTTCCTTCAATCCTTCTTACTCCTTTCCATGGCAAGCTGTATGTAGGGCATCACTATCATCAATGGCTACTTTTAATCCTCTCAGTGAAAATGGTCCAAATGCTCTGTCACAGCACGGCTAATCATCTGTCGGTTCTCAATCAGGTTGGAATAGAATCCATTGATTCTTTTGCGTTTGTCATCACGCCCAGCCTTCAGGAGTTTGAAGCTCGTCACAGTCATTCAATACCGGAATCCTACTTGGAATACCACAGACAAGGTTAGACTTTCCGGATTCCCAAGATCCTACTCGGAATACCACAGACAAGGTTAGACCTTCCGGATCCCCATGAATGTCGCCATCTATCTAGCTTATACCACGAAGATTCTGTTGGGGAATCTAAGAGATATGCGCCCGGCCTAAGGTAGAACGGAAGTGGTTGTCAGTCACGCGCGTTCATAGGTGAGAATGATGATGAGTGTCACGGATCATCACATTCATCAAAGTGTTGTGCAACGTATATCTTGGAATAAGAATAAGAGAGAATTGAATAAAAAATAATAGTAATTGTATTGAAACTTGAGGTACAGCAGAGCTCCACACCCTTAATCTATGGTGTATAGAAACTCCACCGTTGAAAATACATAAGTGAAAGGTTCAGGCATGGCCGAATGGCCAGCCCCCTAAACGTGCTCAATGGCCTCCTAAGATGAAGAATAAAACAAAACTGAGACCAAAGATGAAACGTGGTCAAAAGACATCTAATACAATAGTTAAATTTTCTATTTATAATAAACTAGCTCCTAGGGTTTACATGAGTAAGTAATTGATGCATAAATCCACTTCCGGGGCCCACTTGGTGTATGCTTGGGCTGAGCTTGATCAATCCACAAGATGAGGCTTTTCTTGGAGTTGAACTCCAAGTTATGACGTGTTTTGGGCGTTCAACTCCGGATCATGACGTTTTTCTGGCGTTTAACTCCAGACAGCAGCATGTACTTGGCGTTCAACGCCAAGTTACGTCGTCAATTTCCAAATAAAGTATGGACTATTATATATTGCTGGAAAGCTCTGGATGTCTACTTTCCAACGCCGTTGAGAGCGCGCCAATTGGAGTTCTGTAGCTCCAAAAAATCCATTTCGAGTGCAGGGAGGTCAGATTCCAACACCATCAGCAGTCCTTTTGTCAGCCTTTTTCAGAGTTTTGCTCAAGTCCCTCAATTTCAGCCAGAAATTACCTGAAATCACAGAAAAACACACAAACTCATAGTAAAGTCCAGAAATGTGAATTTAACATAAAAACTAATGAAAACATCCCTAAAAGTAACTTGAACTTAATAAAAACTACCTAAAAACAATGTCAAAAAGTGTATAAATTATCCGCTCATCACAACACCAAACTTAAATTGTTGCTTGTCCCCAAGCAACTGAAAATCAAATAGGATAAAAAGAAGAGAATATACTATAAATTCTAAAATATCAATGAATATTAATTCTAATTAGATGAGCGGGACTTGTAGCTTTTTGCTTCTGAACAGTTTTGGCATCTCACTTTTTCCTTTGAAGTTCTGAATGATTGGCTTCTCTAGGAACTTAGAATTTTGGATAGTGTTATTGACTTTCCTAGTTAAGCATGTTGATTCTTGAACACAGCTACTTATGAGTCTTGGCCGTGGCCCTAAGCACTTTGTTTTCCAGTATTACCACCGGATATATAAATGCCACAGACACATGACTGGGTGAACCTTTTTAGATTGTGACTCAGCTTTGCTAGAGTCCCCAGTTAGTGGTGTCCAGAGCTCTTAAGCACACTCTTTTGCTTTGGATCACGACTTTAACCACTCAGTCTCAAGCTTTTCACTTGGACCTTTATGACACAAGCACATGGTTAGGGACAGCTTAATTTAGCCGCTTAGACCTGGATTTAATTTCCTTAGGCCCTCCTATCCATTGATGCTCAAAGCCTTGGATCCTTTTTACCCTTGCCTTTTGGTTTTAAGGGCTATTGGCTTTTTCTGCTTTCTTTTTCTTTTTCTTTCTATTTTTTTCGCCAATTTTTTTTTCGCAAGCCTTTGCTTTTCACTGCTTTTTCTTGCTTCAAGAATCAATTTCATGATTTTTCAGATTGTCAATAACATTTCTCCTTGTTCATCATTCTTTCAAGAGCCAACAATTTTAACATTCATAAACAACAAGATCAAAATTATGCACTGTTCAAGCATTCATTCAGAAAACAAAAAGTATTGTCACCACATCAATATAATTAAATTAAATTCATGGATAAATTAGAAATTCATGTACTTCTTGTTCTTTTGAATTAAAACATTTTTCATTTAAGAGAGGTGAAGGATTCATGGAATTATTCATAACTTTAAGACATAGTTACTCACTACTAATGATCATGAAGTAGAGACACAAAACATAGATAAACACAGCATAAAAACCGAAAAGCAGAAAGAAATAAGAACAAGGAATGAGTCCACCTGAGTGAGGGTGGCGCCTTCTTGAAGGTCCAATGGTGCTCTTTGAGATCCTCTATGTCTCTTCCTTGCTTTTGTTGAATGATTCCTAGTAATTTTGGTGTTCCTACCCTTAGTTGCTTCCAATATTTGTGTGGAGGACAATTTATCCCCTGAGGTATCTCAGGGATCTCTTGATTTGCAGCCACATGTTCTACCACTGAGCTATAAACCCTTTATATGAGTCTTTCCATCTCCCAAGACTCAGAGGTGGAAGCTTTTGTCTTCCCTTTGAGGTTTCTCTGGCCTTAGGTGCCATTAATGGTAATGAAAAAGCAAAAAAAAGCTATGCTTTTACCACACCAAACTTAAAATATTGCTCGCCCTCGAGCAAGAGAAGAAAGAAGAGAAGAAGAAGAAGAAGAAGAAAATGGAGGAGAGTGAGGGGAGATGGAATCGGCTATATGGGTGGGATTGGGTGGGAAAGAGAAGTTGAATTGTAAAGGTAGGTGGGGTGTATGGGGAAGAGTGGATAGAAGTGAGTGGTGAATGAAAAACAGAAGGGATGACCATGAATGGAGAGAGAGAGGGCGAGGTAGGTGGGGATCCTGTGAGGTTCACAGATCCTGAGGTGATCCTGTGGGATCCACAGATCCTGAGGTGTCAAGGAATTCCATCCCTACACCAAATAGGCATGTAAAATGCCTTTGTACACCATTCTGGCGTTTAAACGCCGAGTGGTGCACATTCTGGGCGTTCAACGCCCATGTAAAGCATGTTTCTGGCGTTGAACGCCAGTTTCATGCTTGTTACTGGCGTTCAGCGCCAGTTTTTCCTCTCTAGGCACATTCCTGGCGTTCAGCGCCAGAATGTTGCTTGTTTCTGGCGTTCAGCGCCAGAATGATGCTTTGTTCTGGCGTTGAACGCCGGCCAGATGCATCTTACTGGCGTTGAACGCCAGCCTGTGCTTCCTCCAGGGTGTGATTTTTTTCTTCTGCTGTTTTTGATTCTGTTTTTAATTTTTATGATTTTTTCGTGACTCCTCATGATCATGTACCTAATAAAACACAAAATAACAATAAAATAGAATAAAATAAAAATTAGATAAATAAAATTGGGTTGCCTCCCAACAAGCGCTTCTTTAATGTCAATAGCTTGACAGTGGCTCTCATGGAGCCACAAGGTGATCAGGTCAATGTTGTATAGTGCCAACACCAAACTTAGAGTTTGGATATGGGGTCTTAACACCAAACTTAGAGTTTGGTTGTGGCCTCACAACACCAAACTTAGAGTTTGACTGTGTGGGCTCTTCTTGACTCTGAACTGAGAGAAGCTCTTCATGCTTACTCTCTTTTGTCATAGAGGGATGGCCATGTGCCTTAAACACAAGGTAGTCCCCATTCAATTGAAGGACTAGTTCACCTCTATTGACATCTATCACAGCTCCTGCTGTGGCTAGGAAAGGTCTTCCAAGGATGATGCAATCATCCTCTTCCTTCCTAGTGTCTAAGATTATGAAATCAGCAGGGATGTAAAGGCCTTCAACCTTTACTAACACATCCTCTACTATTCCATAAGCTTGTCTCAATGACTTGTCTGCCAATTGTAATGAGAACAAGGCAGGTTGTACCTCAATGATCCCCAGCTTCTCCATTACAGAAAGTGGCATAAGATTTATCCCTGACCCCAGATCACACAGAGCTTTTGCAAAGGTCATGGTGCCTATGGTACAAGGTATTAAGAACTTGCTAGGATCTTGTTTCTTTTGAGGTAGAATTTGCTGAATCCAGGTATCCAGTTCACTAATGAGCAAGGGAGGTTCACTTTCTCAAGTCTCATTACCAAACAACTTGGCATTCAGCTTCATGATAGCTCCTAAGTATTGAGCAACTTGCTCTCCAATTACATCTTCATCCTCTTCAGAGGAAGAATAGTCTTCAGAGCTCATGAATGGCAGAAGGAGATTTAATGGAATCTCTATGGTCTCTATAAGAGCCTCAGATTCCTTTGGATCCTTAATAGGAAACTCCTTCTTGCTTGAAGGACGTCCCAGGAGGTCTTTCTCACTAGGATTTTCGTCCTCCTCCTCCCTTGTGCATTCGGCCATGTTGACTAAATCAATGGCCTTGCACTCTCCTTTTGGATTCTCTTCTGTATTGCTTGGGAGAATACTGGGAGGAGTTTCAATGACTTTCTTACTCAGCTGGCCCACTTGTGCCTCCAGATTTCTAATGGAGGATCTTATTTCACTCATGAAACTAAAAGTGGCCTTTGACAGATCAGAGACTAGATTGGCTAAATTAGAGGTGTTTTGTTCAGAATTCTCTGTCTGTTGCTGAGAAGATGATGGATATGGCTTGCTATTGCTCAGCCTATTGCGTCCACCATTGTTAAAGCCTTGTTGAGGCTTTTGTTGATCCTTCCATGAGAAATTTGGATGATTTCTCCATGATGAGTTATAGGTGTTTCCATAAGGTTCACCCATGTAATTAACCACTGCCATGGCAGGGTTCTCAGGATCATAAGCTTCTTCAGAAGCTGCCTCTCTAGTACTGTTGGATGCATGTTGCCATCCATTCAAATTTTGAGAGATCATGTTGACCTGTTGAGTCAACACTTTGTTCTGAGCCAATATGGCATTCAGAGCATCAATTTCAAGAACTTCTTTCTTCTGAGGTATCCCATTATTCACGGAATTCCTCTCAGAAGTGTACATGAATTGGTTGTTTGCAACCATGTCAATGAGTTCTTGAGCCTCTTCAGGCGTTTTTTTTAGGTGAATAGATCCACCTGCAGAATGGTCCAATGACATTTTCGAAAATTCAGATAGACCATAATAGAATATATCTAATATGGTCCATTCTGAAAACATGTCAGCTGGACATCTTTTGGTCAGCTGCTTATATCTTTCCCAAGCTTCATAGAGGGATTCACCATCTTTTTGTTTGAAGGTTTGAACATCCACTCTCAGCTTGCTCAGCTTTTGAGGAGGAAAGAATTTATCCAAGAAGGCAGTGACCAGCTTATCCCAGGAGTCCAAGCTATCCTTAGGTTATGAATCCAACCATATTCTAGCTCTGTCTCTTACAGCAAATGGGAAAAGCATGAGTCTGTAGACTTCAGGATCAACTCCATTCGTCTTTACAGTCTCACAGATCTGCAAGAACTCAATTAGAAACTGATAAGGATCTTCAGATGGAAGTCCATAAAACTTGCAGTTTTGTTGCATTAAGGCAACTAGCTGAGGTTTTAGCTCAAAGTTGTTGGCTCCAATGGCAGGAATGGAGATGCTTCTTCCATCAAATTTGGACGTTGGCTTTGTGAAGTCACCAAGCATTCTCCTTGCATTATTATTATTTTCAGCTGCCATCTCCTTCTCTTGTTCGAAAATTTCTGAAAGGTTACCTTTAGAATAATTTAATTTAGCTTCTCTTAATTTCCTCTTCAGAGTCCTTTTAGGTTCTGGATCAATTTCAACAAGAGTGCCTTTTTTCCTGTTCCTGCTCATATAAAAGAGAAGAAAACAAGAAAAGAAAGAGGAATCCTCTATGTCACAGTATAGAGATTCCTTTATGTTAGTAGAAGAAGAAAGGGGAGAAGAATGTAGAAGAGGGGATTTGGATAATTAGATGGAGAGAGGTGAAGAGAAGTGTTAGTAATTAAATAATAAAAGAAGAAAAGAGAAGGGAGATTTCGAAAATAATTTTGAAAAAAAGGTTAGTGATTTTTGAAAATTAAAGATAAAATATAATTGAAATTAAAATTTAAAACAATTAATTAATTAAAAATAATTTTTGAAAAAGAGAGAGGTATTTTCGAAAATTGAAGAGGGAAAAGTAGTTAGGTGGTTTTGAAAAAGATAAGAGACAAACAAAAAGTTAGTTAGTTGATTGAAAAAGATTTGAAATCAAATTTTAAAAAGATAAGAAGATAAGAAGTTAGATCAAATTTTGAAAAAGATAAAATTTTGAAAAGGATAAGATAAAAAGATAAGATAAAAAATTTTAAGAGAAAGATATTTTGAAAAAGATTTAATTTTTAAAATGACTTAACTAACAAGAAACTACAAGATAAGATTCTAGAATTTAAAGATTGAACCTTTCTTAACAAGAAAGTAACAAACTTTGATATAAAGATAAGAAAAAGATTTTGAAAATAATTTGAAAAATATTTTTGAAATTTTCGAAAATGATAAAAAAAATGAAAAAGATATGATTTTTGAACAAGATTTTAAAAAGATAAGATTTTTAAAATTGAAATTTTGACTTGACTTGTAAGAAACAACTAATTTTGAAAATTTTTGACCAAGTCAACCCAAAATTTCGAAAATTTGGAGAGAAATAAGGAAAAGATTTTTTTTATTTTTGAATTTTTTATGAGGAGAGAGAAAAACAACAAAAATACTCAATGCATGAAATTTTTAGATCAAAACAATGAATACATACAAGAATGCTATGAATGTCAAGATGAACACCAAGAACACTTTGAAGATCATGATGAACATCAAGAACATAATTTTAAAAAATTTTTGATGCAAAGAAAACATGTAAGACACCAAACTTAGAAATCTTTAATGCATGGAAAATATGAATGCCAAGATGCACATGAAAAACAAGAAAAGACACAAAACAAGAAAATATCAAGATCAAACAAGAGGACTTATCAAGAACAACTTGAAGATCATGAAGAACACTATGAATGCATGGGATTTTCGAAAAATGCAAGAAAAATTTTAAAAGTATGCAATTGACACCAAACTTAAAAATTGACTCAAGACTCAAACAAAATATTTTTAGTTTTTATGATTTTCTAATTTTTTTGCATTTTTATTAATTTTTTCGAAAATAAAGTTTAGAAAAATGAAAAATAAAAGAAAAATTTTGAAAAAGATTTTTGAAAAGAAAATTACCTAATCTGAGCAACAAGATGAACCGTCAGTTGTCCATACTCGAACAATCCCCGGCAACGGCGCCAAAAACTTGGTGGACGAAATTGTGATACTCACAATACTGTATTCTTTATTTTATATGGAATTATTCTTGTGGCTCTTTGCTATGTGTGGACACAACTCCGTTCAACTTAACCAGCAAGTGCACTGGGTCATCCAAGTAATACCTTACGTGAGTAAGGGTCGATCCCACGGAGATTGTTGGTATGAAGCAAGCTATGGTCACCTTATAAATCTCAGTTAGGCAGATTAAATTGATTTTGGATTTCAAAAATTAATAATTAAATAAAAAATAAAAAGGGATAGAAATACTTATGTAAATCAATAGTGGGAATTTCAGATAGGCGTATGGAGATGCTGTGTTCCTCTTGAAACTCTACTTTACTACTCACTCTTCCTTCAATCCTTCTTACTCCTTTCCATGGTAAGCTGTATGTAGGGCATCACTATCATCAATGGCTACTTTTAATCCTCTCGGGAAAATGGTCCTATGCGCTGTCACTGCACGACTAATCGTCTGGAGGCATCACCCTTGGTTGATAGCTACATCCCATCCTCTCAGTGAAAATGGTCCAAATGCTCTGTCACAGCACGGCTAATCATCTGTCGGTTCTCAATCAGGTTGGAATAGAATCCATTGATTCTTTTGCGTTTGTCATCACGCCCAGCCTTCAGGAGTTTGAAGCTCGTCACAGTCATTCAATACCGGAATCCTACTCGGAATACCACAGACAAGGTTAGACTTTCCGGATTCCCAGGATCCTACTCGGAATACCACAGACAAGGTTAGACCTTCCGGATCCCCATGAATGCCACCATCTATCTAGCTTATACCACGAAGATTCTGTTGGGGAATCTAAGAGATATGCGCCTGGCCTAAGGTAGAACGGAAGTGGTTGTCAGTCACGCGCGTTCATAGGTGAGAATGATGATGAGTGTCACGGATCATCACATTCATCAAAGTGTTGGGCAACGTATATCTTGGAATAAGAATAAGAGAGAATTGAATAAAAAATAATAGTAATTGTATTGAAACTTGAGGTACAGCAGAGCTCCACACCCTTAATCTATGGTGTGCAGAAACTCCACCGTTGAAAATACATAAGTGAAAGGTTCAGGCATGGCCGAATGGCCAGCCCCCTAAACGTGCTCAATGGCCTCCTAAGATGAAGAATAAAAAAAACTGAGACCAAAGATGAAACGTGGTCAAAAGACATCTAATACAATAGTTAAATGTTCTATTTATAATAAACTAGCTCCTAGGGTTTACATGAGTAAGTAATTGATGCATAAATCCACTTCCGGGGCCCACTTGGTGTATGCTTGGGCTGAGCTTGATCAATCCACGAGCTGAGGCTTTTCTTGGAGTTGAACTCCAAGTTATGACGTGTTTTGGGCGTTCAACTCCGGATCATGACGTTTTTCTGGCGTTTAACTCCAGACAGCAGCATGTACTTGGCGTTCAACGCCAAGTTACGTCGTCAATTTCCGAATAAAGTATGGACTATTATATATTGCTGGAAAGCTCTGGATGTCTACTTTCCAACGCCGTTGAGAGCGCGCCAATTGGAGTTCTGTAGCTCCAAAAAATCCATTTCGAGTGCAGGGAGGTCAGATTCCAACACCATCAGCAGTCCTTTTGTCAGCCTTTTTCAGAGTTTTGCTCAAGTCCCTCAATTTCAGCCAGAAATTACTTGAAATCACAGAAAAACACACAAACTCATAGTAAAGTCCAGAAATATGAATTTAACATAAAAAATAATGAAAACATCCCTAAAAGTAGCTTGAACTTACTAAAAACTACCTAAAAACAATGCCAAAAAGCGTATAAATTATCCGCTCATCACTGCCCCCTCTTCCTGACTCTTCTGCATCTAAGGAGGAGGAGCCGGCTCAGCCAGAGGCACCACCGCAGACACAGGCCACCTCGGAGGTGCAGCAGCACCCAGAGGAGCCACAGCCTGAGACCCAGTAGCCAGATATGACTGTTGACCCCCATTCCGTGCCCGAGCAGTAGCATCGAGGACGATGCTTCATTCTAAGTGTGGGGAGGTCACCATCGTCGCCGTCGGTGGATAGCTCTATTTTGGTGAACATTTTTCTTTTCCTTTCAGAAATTTATCTCTTAGTTTATGTTATTTTGTTTTATTTTGTACTTTTTGGATTATTGTATATACTAGTAGTGTGGATACTCTTGTTTAGCTTGTTGGATTTGCACTTTTGCTTTATATAGTTGTTTTAAACTTTTGGTTGTGATTAGAAAAATATTGTGGATTGTTAAGACCTAGTTGACCCTCTCTGCATATGAAATTGGTTTTAATTGAAAAAAGGATAACTAAGGCATTTTTAGCTCTCTCACTCACAACATTGCATTAATAAGCTTAGCCAAACAATAAGATTTTTTAAGGGATTTATCTATAGGGCATCACCCCAATTGATTGGAAACTTTTAATGAACTTTCTTGCATTTTATATTTTGTGCAGCATGTTTTGAGCTAAGAACACACAACCTGTGAGATTTTGAGCTTGATTATATGGTTACACTATTTAACCATGATTTTTCTTCTTGTCTATTTTCTTCTCTATGATTGTAATCTCTACCTTGCTTCATTCTATATGTCCATTGTTTAGTGTATATTCATGCATACATATGATTGAGGCCATCATTTGTTATTAGCTCACTTATCCCAAATAGCCTACCCTTTCATTTACCTTTGTTTGCAAGTTCGAGCCTTTTTAACCCCTAATCGTTCTTTATGTTACCACATCACTAGCCTTAAGCAGAAAAACAAGTAATTATCCCAATTGGATCTTTGGCTAACTTAAGATAGAGATTGTGTGTCAATTAAGTGTGGAAAAATGTGGAAAC
Organism: Arachis stenosperma; assembly: GCF_014773155.1. NCBI lineage: Eukaryota > Viridiplantae > Streptophyta > Magnoliopsida > Fabales > Fabaceae > Arachis > Arachis stenosperma. Next base: position 68,198,136 of record NC_080378.1, read on the forward strand.
TTTGGTTGATGAGAAGGTGTATTGTTGCATTGACAAGTATTGAAAATTTGGGTGGTACTCATGTGAAATTATGAAAATCATGTGCATTGGTTTACTATACTTTCAAAAAAATAATAATAAATAATAATAATAATAATAAATATCAATATAGGGGAATAAAATCACCCCAAATGTTAAGTTCAATAAAAAGACCAATGCATATGAGATGAACTAAAAGAGCATTCAATTACATGAGCATGTGAAAAATACAAAAGTGAGATTATGGGTAGCTAGGCATGATTTTAGGAGCATCTAGAGTGTGTGTGTGTGTTAGGTGAGAACTTAGGTTAGTCAAAGATTTAACTTATAACTCACTTGACCATACATATATCCTCATCCTTATCTTAGCCCCATTACAACCTTGAAAATACCTCATAATGTTTGCATTTGTATACTAGACATTTGTTGATTGGGTAGATGAAGAACAAAGTTTTAGAAAGCATGACTAGAGGAGACTAGAGTGAATCAACCCCTAAAACACTTGAGTGACTAGAGCAGATACACATCCGGTGAGGGTTCGATTGCTTAATCACATGTATTCACCACTGTCTTCTATATTCTTGCAAGTTTGTGAAACCTTTTGAAAATTCAATACAATTGTGGGTTGGATTTAATTCCTATTGTTTTAACCCTTATACTTACATATGTTCTCTTGGAAGGTTGATTTGTTTTGACCTAAGCATTTACATTCATAATAAGTAGTTGCATTTAGATAGTGTGCATATAGTTTAGTTGCAAATGTCATACCCCTTGTTTCCTTCTTGGTTTATCATGAGAACATGCTAAGGTTTAAGTGTGGGGAGGTTGATAAACCCCATTTGTAGGGCTTATCTTGTGTTGAATCTAGAGTATTTTGTCAACTTTTTCTCACATTTACTCAATGAAATAGCATGGTTTTGTGATTGTCTCCTAATTTGTGCTTAAGTGTGAAAACATGCTTTTAGACCCTTAATCTGATAATTTTAATCTCCCTTTGATTTCACTAGATGCATTGATATGTTTGTTAGTGATTTCAGATCTTAAAAGGGCTGGGAATGGATCAAAGGAGTGAAGAGAAAGCATGCAAAGTGGAGAAATCATAAAAAGCCAAAGATTTGGGATGCGCCCATGGACGCGCGCGCGCACCATACGCACACGCGTGGATCGCGCAATACTCCAGGGACGCGTACGCATCGATGCCCACGCTGACTCCTTTAATAAAATTGCACCTGGCGATTCTAGGGGGGCTTCGGGTCCAGTTTTGAAGCGAATCCTTGGCGGAAAAAGGCAAAAGAGACCAAGGACTGGAGGGGGAAGGCATGAATTCAATCATTATTCACAATTTAGGTTTTAGATATAGTTTCTAGAGAGAGAGGCTCTCTCCTCTCTCTAGGTTTAAGGGTTTTTAGATTTAATTCTTCTTAATTTCAAATTTCTATCTTAGTTTAATTTAGTTTCTCTTCTACCTTTATTTGTCTTAGCATTCTAGTTTATTTATTTTCCTTGTTGATTACTTTTTCTTCCCCATTTAGTTATGAATTCTCATGTTAGATTTGATTTTCTATTTAATGCAATTTGAGATATTTCATATTTATTATTGCTTTCATAAATTTATGTTATTGAGGCTTTTAATAGGTTGTTTGGATTTTATTATCTCTTATTGCTTTTCTATGTCTTTGTGTTGTGCCTTCTAAGTGTTCGATAAAATTCTTGGAAGGATGTTAGAGTAGATTTTATGCTCTTGGCATGAGAAGGTAACTTAGGAACTCTTAAGTTACTAATGTCCAAGTAATTGATTATTGGAGCCATTAACTCTAGTTCTCACTTATTGAATTGGTGGAGAACTAGGACTCATAGATTTGGATCGATGTAACTCATTTAACTTTCCTTTACTACTAGTTAGAGGATGAATTAATGGGATTGATCCTTGCTAATTCTCATGTTGTGGTTAGTGATAAGGAGAGAGATCCTTGACCACCAAACCTTGCCAAGACCTCTTTATCATTTGACTTTTATTACCATTTACTTTTCCTTGTTTTTCATTCAAAACCCCAAAAACATACTTTTCCATAACCAATTATAAGTACACTTCCCTGCAATTCCTTGAGAGACGACCCGAGGTTTGAATACTTCGGTTACTATTTTTAGGGGTTTGTTACTTGTGACAACCAAACTTTTTTATGAAGGGATTTTTGTTGGTCTAGAAACTATACTTGCAACGAGAGTTTATTGTAAAATTCTAGATCACACAAAAGTCCGTTCATCAAGGAGCCACAATGATTTGATCAACCCTCTTGGTAACAACCTCCTCCAATGTACTATGAGTAACAACCATTCCATGATGCATACCAAGACAATGGTTATGGTGGACCTCTTCGTGACAATCAACAACCACTACCATATACCTATGAACTCCCTCCTTAATATAGCCCACAACCATCCTCGCAAGCCCTGCTTTACCAAACACCATATCCATATCCACCATACCAACCACCCCTTGAGCCATATGAACCATACATAGAAGCTCCACAATTCCATCACAATTACTCCCAAGAACCACCATTCTCACATATACCACCTCAATATACACCATCTCCATATCCTTATCAAGATGAATTTTCCTTTCCACCACAATCTTCCATAGGGGAATGTCAATATCCATCAATCCAAGAGCAATATGATCCTAATTATGTTAGCCAAGTGGAACAAGAGCCACGTGATCATTTTAAGGAAGCAATGGATCAACTTCAAGCAACCATCCGTCAAATGGAGTGAGAGAAAATCCGAAAAGCACATAAAGCTCTCATGGCTAACAAATCTCAACTTGAGAACAAGAGACTAGAGTGTGTTGTACAACAAGTGGAAAAGATGGAGAGTGTTGAACTGCCACATCCTTATCATGATGAACCATCCTCCTATTATGAACCATTTCTCCTAACCAATAAACCCTCCTATCCACCCCAAACTTCAATAGATAATTCTCTCGCTTCACTACTTCATGAGCAACGTGAAACTCAAAGGACAATACTAGAGTTCATAGCTACCTTAACCGAGGTAGTAGATAATTTAGCTTCATTGCGCTTCAACACTCAAAGTACCCCCATGGACACATGTGGAGAATCTGATGAGGAGTGTAGCATGAAAGAGAGATTAAAAGCTCCGGTGGAAAATGAGGAATGCAATTTTGTACTGAAACAATTGGAGGAAGCCGTACTTGTTGAAGAGGAAGAAGTGATTGAAGACTTAGGAGATGCTGAACCTCTATGAAAATCTAGATTTGTAGATTATTCCTCCAAGAAGCTTGAAATTAATGTTGAGGAGGGTAGTGCACAACTTCCAAGGCATGTTCCCTATGAAGAATTGGACGGAATAGATCAAGAGGCAAGTTCCCTTGGTGATGATGATCATGAATCAAGCCATCCCAGTAATGAATTCGTATCCACAAGTGAAATCCTTGAGTTAGAAGAGCCTTATCTCAAGCAATATTGAGGTAGATTTCTCTCAACCTCATATTTATGATTTGAGTGACGTAGAAGAGTTGGATGAATTCGGTAAGGAAATGCTTGAAAGTGAAGAATCTTTTTAAAAGGTGGAAGTCCTTCGGCAAGGTTGGACGGGAGTTGAATATGCTTTGTCAAGATCATTGGAGACTTCTCTACCTAGGTGGCTGTCTACTTCTTTATTTGAGTGGGTAAAACTTATCTCTCTTAGATTTATTATCACATTTGAGTATGGTAAGCTTGAAACGGATGGCCAACTTAGGAGGCTTTGTGGAATGAAGCGTAAGAGAAGGATATTTAGTGGTTGGAGTTGCAAATCAAGACTCATCAAGGTTGATATTTCAAGAGCTAGATGCAAGGGTTGGACTAGTGATCAATTGGTTGGATCTAAGAGAAGAGTTTGGTACTGTGTTGAGAATTCGGATTGCTTGCCACCCGGTTGCAACAATGATGATCCACTTAAAGACGGGTGTAGAAACAAGATTTGGGATCCCGGCATACAAGAGGATCAACTTTGAGAGCTCAAGACTTGTAAAGAACTACGTCAAGGCTTGGTGAATTCACTTAAAAAGGTTGGAGCTTATTGGAAGTCCAAGCATTGGTGGAAGTTTCAAGATGAGTTCAAGCACAAGCCACCATGACAAGGAGCTCACTAAATGTCCAACTTAAGAACTTTAACTAAAAGTGCTAGGTGGGAGACACCCCACCATGGTAAATTCTTCCTATTTTATCTTTTATTTATATTGGTAATAAGTTGAATTTTCAATTTTAGTTGGATTTATTTATTTTTTAGTTATAGTTTAGCTTGTTTAATAATCTTTGACATTACTTTGGTAGCTTGTTAGCTTCTCAATCATCTTTTTATAAAAAAAGGGGGGCTGTCACGCGTGCGCGTTGATGCCCAAATTTGGTTTGTGCCCAAACCATGCTGGAACGGCGCGACAGTGCGGCTTGGATAGAGAGTTGTGCTAGGACCGCACTAGTGGGGGTGCTAAACGCACAACCCAACCCACGCGTGGGCGTCGATGACGCGTACGCGTCATTTGCATTTTTTGCATCCACGCGTAGGCGTGGTCGACGCGTGCGCGTTGATGTAAAAATTTTGATGGTCCAGTACTACAACCCGAGAGTTGCGCAGGAACTATGCGAGCGTTGTGCGAGGAACACAATTCATATCCACGCGTATGCGTGATCGATGCATATGCGTCACTTCCTTACTCTGCAACCCACGCGTAAGCGTCGCTTCTTCTTGTACTAAGCGTCGCTTCTTCTTGTACTAAGCGTCGCTTCTTCTTTTACTTTCCTCATCTTTCTTCTTTCCTTTCTTCTTCTTTCTTCTCACGTTCGTATTTCTTTCTACCTTTCGTCTTCTTCATTTATTTCCCTTCTCATTTTTATTCTCCCTCAATTATTGCATTTGCATACTTTCATTTATTGCATTTTAACTTTGTACCTTGTTCTTACTTTCTTTTCTAAGTTTGATATTACACTGTTGGTATTGAATGTTCTTACTCAACTGTTGCATATTTCTTGCACTATTTTGGATGCTTCTGAACTTGTTTGCTATTTAGTTGACATACCCTTTGCTTCTATTATTTTCTCACTTACATGTTGTAGCTATGGTGCACGAAATTGTGATCATCAACAATGGCGCCAATAGACTTGGAGCTCTCAAACGTGAATCACACTTTGTCACAACTTCACACAACTAACCAGCAAGTGCACTAGGTCATCCAAGTTATACCTTACGTGAGTAAGGGTCGATCCCACAGAGATTGTTGGTATGAAGCAAGCTATGGTCATCTTGTAAATCTCAGTTAGGCGGATAATAAATGGTTATGGAGTTTTCGAAAATAAAGATAAATAAAACATTAAAATAAAGATAGAAATACTTATGTAATTCAATGGTAGGAATTTCAGATAAGTGCATACAGATGCTTGTTCCTGTTGAATCTCTGCTTTCCTATTACTTTCATCCAATTCTTCATACTCCTTTCCATGGCAAGCTGTATGCAGGGCATCACCGTTGTCAATGGCTACATCCCATCCTCACAGTGAAAATGGTCCAAATGCTCTATCACAGCACAGCTAATCATCTATCGGTTCTCGATCATGTCAGAATAGAATCCATTGATTCTTTTGCGTCTGTCACCACGCCTAACAATCGTGAGTTTGAAGCTCGTCACAGTCATTCAATCCTTGAATCCTACTTGGAATACCACAGACAAGGTTTAGACTTTCTGGATTCTCAAGAATGGCCGCCAATAATTATAGCTTATACCACGAAGATTCCGATTAAGGAATCCAAGAGATATTCGCTCGATCTAAGGTAGAACGGAAGTGGTTGTCAAGCACGCGTTCATAAGGATGTATGATGATGAGTGTCACGGATCATCACATTCATCATGTTGAAGTGCAACGAATATCTTAGAACAAGAATAAGCTGAATTGAATAGAAAATAGTAGTAATTATATTAACACTCGAGGTACAGCAGAGCTCCACACCCTTAATCTATGGTGTGTAGAAACTCCACCGTTGAAAATACATAAGTGATGGTCCAGGCATGGCCGAATGGCCAGCCCCCCAAAATGTGATATGAAATCGAAAATAAGGGAAAAGGACCCTTTGTATAATAGTAAAAAGTTCTATTTATACTAAACTAGCTACTAGGGTTTACAGAAATAAGTCTAAGTGCAGAAATCTACTTTCGGGGCCCACTTTAGTGTGTGCTTGGGCTGAACTTGAGCTTTACACGTGCAGAGGCTTCTCTTGGGGTTAAACGCCAAGTTGTAACATGTTTTTGGCGTTTAACTTTGGTTTGTGACGTGTTTCTGGTGTTTTACTCTGGAATGCAGCATGGAACTGGCGTTTTACTTTGGAAAGCCCTGGATGTCTACTATCCAACGCAATTCAGAGCGCACCATTTGGAGTTCTGTATCTCCAGAAAATCAATTTCGAGTGCAGGGAGGTCAGAATCCAACAGCATCAGTAGTCCTTTATCAGCCCTCTATCAGACTTTTGCTCAAGTCCCTCAATTTCAGCCAAAAAAATACCTGAAATCACAGAAAAACACACAAACTCATAGTAAAGTCTAGAAATGTGAATTTTACATAAAAACTAATGAAAACATCCCTAAAAGTAGCTAGATCCTACTAAAAACTACCTAAAATCAATGCCAAAAAGCGTATAAATTATCCACTCATCACAACACCAAACTTAAATTGTTGCTTGTCCCCAAGCAACTGAAAATCAAATAGGATAAAAAGAAAAGAATATACTATAAATCCCAAAATAACAATGAATATTAGTTCTAATTAGATGAGCGGGACTTGTAGCTTTTTGCTTCTGAACAGTTTTGGCATCTCACTTTATCCTTTGAAGTTTAGAATGATTGGCATCCTTAGAAACTCAGAGTTCAGATAGTGTTATTAATTCTCCTAGTTAAGTATGTTGATTCTTGAAGACAGCTACTTTTATGAGTCTTGGCCGTGGCCCTAAGCACTTTATTTTCCAATATTACCACCGGATACATACATGCCACAGACACTTGACTGGATGAACCTTTTCAGATTGTGACTCAGCTTTGCTAAAGTCCCCAGTCAGAGGTGTCCAGAGCTCTTAACAACACTCTTTTTGCTTTGGATCACGACTTTAACTACTCAGTCTCCAGCTTTTCACTTGGACCTGCATGCCACAAGCACATGGTTAGGGACAACTTGATTTAGCCGCTTAGGCCTGGATTTTATTTCCTTGGGCCCTCCTATCCATTGATGCTCAAAGCCTTGGATCCTTTTTACCCTTTCCTTTTGGTTTTAAGGGCTATTGGTTTTTTCTGCTTACTTTTTCTTTTTCTATCATATTTTTTTGCCACTTTTTTTTCGCAAGCTTTGTTCTTCACTGCTTTTTCTTGCTTCAAGAATCAATTTTATGATTTTTCAGATTCTCAATAACATTTCTCTTTTTCATCATTCTTTCAAGAGCCAACAATTTTAACATTCATAAACAAGATAAAAAATATGCACTGTTCAAGCATTCATTCATAAAACAAAAAGTATTGTCACCACATCAATATAATTAAACTAATTTCAAGGATGAATTCGAAACTCATGTACTTCTTGTTCTTTTTGTATTAAAAACATTTTTCATTTAAGAAAGGTGAAGGATTCATGGAATTTATTCATAGCCTTAAGACATAGACACTAATGATCATGTAGTAAAGACTCAAAACATAGATAAACATAGAGCATAAAAATCGAAAAACAGAGAAATAGGAACAAGAAAGTTAAGGAATGAGTCCACCTTAGTGATGGTGGTGTCTTCTTCTTGAAGGACTAATGATGTCCTTGAGCTCCTCTATGTCTCTTTCTTGCCTTTGTTGCTCCTTCCTCATAGCTCTTTGATCTTCTCTAATCTCATGGAGAATGATGGAGTGCTCTTGGTGCTCCACCCTTAATTGGTCCATGTTATAACTCAAGTCTTCTAGAGAAGTGTTGAGTTGTTCCCAATAGTTGTTTGGAGGAAAATGCATCCCTTGAGGCATCTCAGGGATTTCTTGATGGTGAGCTTCCTCATGCGTCTCTTGAGAACCATGAGTAGGCTCTCTTGTCTGCTCCATCCTCTTCTTAGTGATGGACTTGTCCTCTTCAATGAGGATGTCTCCTTCTATGATAACTCCAGCTGAGTAGCATAGATGGCAAATGAGATGAGGAAAAGCTAGCCTTGCCAAGGTAGAGGGATTTTTGGCTATTTTATAGAATTCAAGAGAGATGACTTTATGAACTTCTACTTCCTCTCTAATCATGATGCTATGGATCATGATGGCTCGATCCATAGTAACTTCGGATCGGTTGCTAGTGGGGATGATGGAGCGTTGGATGAACTCCAATCATCCTCTAGCCACATGCTTAAGGTCCAGTCTTCTCAATTGAACCGGCTTGCCTTTAGAGTCTCTTTTCCATTGAGCTCCTTCAACACATATGTCCATAAGGACTTGGTCCAACCTTTGATCAAAGTTGACCCTTCTAGTGTAGGGGCGTGCATTTTCTTGCATCATAGGCAAGTTGAATGCCAACCTTACATTTTCCGCACTGAAATCTAAGCATTTCCCCCGAACCATTGTAAGATAATTCTTTGGATTCGGGTTCATACTTTGACCATGGTTCCTAGTGATCCATGCATTGGCATAGAACTCTTAAACCATTAAGATTCTGACTTGTTGAATGGGGTTGGCCAGAACTTCCCAACCTCTTCTTTGAATCTCATGTCGGATCTCTGGATACTCATTTTTCTTAAGCATGAAAGGGACCTCAGGGATCACCTTCTTCTTGGCCACAACTTCATAGAAGTGGTCTTGATGGGCTTTTGAGATGAATCTCTCCATCTCTCATGACTCAGAGGTGGAAGCTTTTGTCTTCCCTTTCCTCTTTCTAGAGGTTTTTCCGGCCTTAGGTGCCATCAATGGTTATGGAAAAACAAAAAAAAGCTATGCTTTTACCACACCAAACTTAGAATGTTGCTCGCCCTCGAGCAAAGAAAAGAAAAGAATAGAAGAAGAAGAAGAAGATATGGAGGAGAGTGAGGGAGAGGTGGTTTCGGCCAAGGTGAAGAGAGGGTTGTGTTTGTGTGAAAATGAAAAAGGAAAGAGTGGTTTATATAGGAGTGGGAGAGGGTAGTAGGTTCAGTCATTCAGGGTGGGATTGGGTGGGAAAGAGATTTTAAATTTGAAGGTAGGTGGGGTTTATGGGGAAGAGTGGATGGATGTGAGTGGTGAAGAGGTGATGGGGAAGAGAGATTGAGGTAATTGGTAAAGGGTGTTTGGGGAAGAGTGTTATTGGATTGTGTGAAAGAAGAGAGAGGGTGAGTTGAGGTAGGTGGGGATCCTGTGAAGTCCACAGATCCTGAGGTGTCAAGGATTTATCATCCATGCACCAATTAGGCGTGTAAAACATCCTTTGTATGCAATCCTGGCATTTAACGCCAGATTGATGCTTGTTTCTGGCGTCAAACGCCAGCTCTATGCTTGTTTTGGGCGTTCAACGCCAGTCTGCAGCATGTTTCTGGCGTTGAACGCCAGATTCATGCTCTGGGTGTAATCCTGGTGTTTGAATGCCAGACTGTTGCTTGTTTCTGGCGTTCAACGCCAGATTCATGCTCTGTTCTGGCGTTCAACGCCAACCAGATGCTCCTTACTGGCGTTCAAACGCCAGTAAGCTCTTCATCCAAGGTGTGCTATTTTTTCTGCTGTTTTTTATTCTATTTTTAATTTTAGCATTTGTTTTGTGACTCAACATGATTATGAACCTAATAAAACATAAAAGAACAATAAAAATATAAATAAATAAAAATTGGGTTGCCTCCCAAAAAGTGCTTCTTTAATGTTAATAGCTTGACAGTGAGCTCTCATGGAGCTTCACAGGTGATCAGGTCAATATTGTAGGCTCCCAACACCAAACTTAGAGTTTGGATGTGGGGGTTTCTCAACACCAAACTTAGAGTTTGTTACACCAAACTTAGAGTTTAATTGTGGGGGCTCTGTTTGACTCTGTATTGAGAGAAGCTTTTCATGCTTCCTCTTCATGGTTGCAGAGGAAGATCCTTGAGCTTTAAACACCAGGTAGTCCCCATTCAATTGAAGGACTAGCTCTCCCCTGTCAACATCAATCACAGCTCCTGTTGTGGCTAGGAAGGGTCTTCCAAGGATGATGCATTCATCCTCCTCCTTCCTAGTGTCTAAGATTATGAAATCAGCAGGGATGTAAAGGCCTTTAACCTTTACTAACACGTCCTCTACCATTCCATAAGCTTGTCTTATTGACTTGTCTACCATCTCTAATGAGAATGTGGCAGCCTATACCTCAAATATCCACAGCATCTCCATTACAGAGAGTGGCATAAGATTTATACCTGACCCCAGGTCACACAGAGCCTTCTCAAAGGTCATGGTGCCTATAGTACAGGGTATTAAGAATTTACCAGGATTTTGTTTCTTTTGAGGTAAAGTTTGCTGAACCCATGTATCTAGTTCACTAATGAGCAAGGAAGGTGAATCTTCCCAAGTCTCATTACCAAACAACTTGGCATTCAGCTTCATGGTAGCTCCTAGATATTGAGCAACTTGCTCTCCAGTTACATCTTCATCCTCTTCAGAGGAAGAATAGTTCTCAGAGTTCATGAATAGCAGAAGGGGGTTCAATGGAATCTCTATGGTCTCTATATGAACCTCAGATTCCTTAGGTCCTCAATAGGGAATTCCTTCTTGTCTGGGAGACATCCCATGAGGTCTTCCTCATTGGGATTCACGTCCTCCCCTTCCTTTCTAGGTTCGGCCATTTTAACTATGTCAATGGCCTTGCACTCTCTTTTTGGATTCTCTTCAGTATTGCTTGGGAGAGTACTAGGAGGAGTTTCAGTGATTTTCTTACTCAGCTGGCCCACTTGTGCCTCCAAATTTCTAATGGAGGACCTTGTTTCACTCATGAAACTTAAAGTGGCCTTAGACAGATCAGAGACTATATTTGCTATTGCTATGCCTGTTTCTTCCACCATTATTAAAACCTTGTTGAAGCTTTTGTTGATCCTTCCATGAGAAATTCGGATGATCTCTCCATGAGGAATTATAGGTGTTCCCATAGGGTTCACCCATGTAATTTACCTCTGCCATTGCAGGTTTCTCAGGATCATAAGCTTCTTCTTCAAAAGATGCCTCTTTAGTACTGTTGGATGCATTTCGCCATCCATTCAGACTTTGAGAAATCATGTTGACTTGCTAAGTCAACATTTTGTTCTGAGCCAATATGGCATTCAGAGCATCAATTTCAAGAACTCCCTTCTTCTGAGGCATCCCATTACTCACAGAATTCCTCTCAGAAGTGTACATGAATTGGTTATTTGCAACCATGTCAATGAGTTCTTGAGCTTCTGCAGGCGTTTTCTTTAGGTGAATGGATCCACCTGCAGAATGGTCTAGTGATATCTTAGAGAACTTAGATAGACCATAATAGAATATATCCAAAATGGTCCACTCTGAAAGTATGTCAGAAGGGCACCTTTTGGTCATCTACTTGTATCTTTCCAAAGCTTCATAGAGGGATTCACCATCTTTTTGTTTGAAGGTCTGAACATCCACTCTAAGCTTGCTCATCTTTTGAGAAGAAAAGAACTTAGCCAAGAAGGTCGTGACCAGCTTATCCCAAGAGTCCAGGCTATCCTTAGGTTGTGAGTCCAACCATGTTCTAGCTCTGTCTCTTACAGCAAAAGGGAAAAGCATGAGCCTGTAGACTTCAGGATCTACTCTATTAGTCTTAACAGTCTCACAGATCTGCTAGAACTCAGTTAAAAACTGGTAGGGATCTTCTGATGAAAGTCCATGAAACTTGCAGTTCTGTTGCATTAGAGCAACTAATTGAGGCTTCAGCTCAAAATTGTTTGCTCCAATGGAAGGGATTGAGATGCTTCTTCCATCAAATTTGGAAGTAGGTGTAGTATAGTCACCAAGCATCCTCCTTGTGTTATTATTTTTGGTTGCCATCTCCTCTTCCTTTTCAACTCCGCCTATGTTACACTTGCGGTACATAGCTGGTCCCAAGCCCGGATAAAGGAGGAGGGTTGTGTTAGGTCTTCGGCAACCAACATAAAAATATAGCCGAACCCCCATGATATGAATCAAAGACATTATTGCGCTAAAGCTAGGTCGTTGCCCGGAAGCAACGTGCCGTATGGCTCGAGTACGGTGTTGAAGCAAGAGCCGCTGCATCGGTGCCCGGATGTAGTGTTAAATGAGCAAGGGTTCTTGCGTTTTCGTGAACGGACGAGGGTAAATAAGCTAGTTCACAAAGGAAAAGATATAGGTCGAAGCGACAGAAGGTTGAGATTTGGGACATGGAACATAGGCACTCTAACAGGAAAGTCCATGGAGTTGGTGGACACCATGACAAGGAGGAAGATTAACATTATGTGCCTACAAGAAACGAAATGGGTTGGTGCAAAGGCTAGGGAGTTGGATACTTCTGGTTTCAAACTTTGGTATACAGGAAAGGTGAAGAATAGGAATGGGGTTGGAATAATTGTGGATAAGCAGTGGAAGAAGGACGTAGTGGATGTCAAGAGGGTGGGAGATCGGATCATCTCTATCAAACTTGTGGTGGAGGGAGGTGCTTTCCATGTGATTAGTGCCTATGCACCGCAAGTGGGTTCGGACGAACAACACAAGATAAGGTTTTGGGAGGATCTAGAGAGTTTGGTTCAAGGCATACCTTTGGGAGATAAGATTTTCTTAGGAGGAGATTTAAATGGCCATGTTGGGAGAGAAGTGACTGGATATGGGAGTATTCACGGAGGCCATGGTTTCGGGGTGATCAATACCGAGGGTAAAACTATTTTGGACTTTTCCTCAACTTTTGATCTTCTCATCGCAAATACATGTTTTAAAAAGAAAGACGAACATCTTATAACCTATAAGAGTGGCATGACAAGCTCTCAAATCGACTTCTTCTTGTTGAGGAGAGTCGACCGGAAATTTTGCATTAACTGTAAAATTATCCCGGGAGAGAGTTTGACAACACAACATAGGGTGCTCGTCATGGATTTTCGCGTTGAGCAAAAGTTTAGGAAAAGACATCATACGAAGAACCCAAGGACGAGGTGGTGGCGGATGAAAGGTGAGGAACAAAGAAGCTTCCTAAGACGGGTAGGAGAAGAGGCAAAGTGGGATGGGAATGGAAGCGCGGAAGAGATGTGGAGGGAGATGGCAGAAGTTATTAGAAGAACAGCAAAAGAAAGTTTTGGTGAATCTAAAGGAATAGGACCAAGAGACAAGGAGTCCTGGTGGTGGAATGCGAGTATACAAGAAAAGATAAAGATAAAAAGGGAATGCTTTAAAGAGTGGTCTTTATGCCGCAATGCAGATAACTGGGAAAAATATAAGGCGGCTAAGAAAGAGACATAAGTGGCTGTAAGTGAAGCAAGGACAAGAGCATATGAGGGTCTCTACCAGTCTTTGGGCACGAAAGAAGGAGAAAATGTATATATACAATCGCAAAGAGTTGGGAAAGAAGAACGAGAGATTTGGATCAGGTTAAGTGCATAAAGGATAAGGATGGAGAGGTGTTGGCTCAAGAGGAGAAGATTAATGAAAGGTGGAAGAGCTACTTCTACGAGTTATTTAATGAGGGACAGAAGACTCTTCCGAGCCTTGGCAATCATGCACAAGGGAAGAAGATCAAAACTTTGACTACTATCGAAGGATTCGAGACTTCGAGGTAAAAGAGGCTCTAAAGCAGATGAAAAATGGCAGGGTAATAGGACCTGATAATATCCCGATTGAGGTTTGGAAGGGTCTTGGAGGAAAAGGCATCAACTGGTTAACCAAGCTTTTTAATGAGATTTTAAGGTCAAAGAAGATACCTGATGAGTGGAGAAAGAGCACCTTGGTACCTATCTACAAGAATAAGGGGGATATACAAAGTTGCGGAAACTATAGAGGGATTAAGCTTATGAGTCATACTATGAAGTTATGGGAAAGGGTGATAGAACGGAGGTTGAGAAAAGAGACACAAGTAACAGAGAACCAATTTGGATTTATGCCAGGCAGATCTACCATTGAAGCGATATACCTATTAAGAAGGATGATGGAGAGGTATCGTAGTAATAAAAGGGATCTGCACATGGTGTTTATTGATTTGGAAAAAGCGTATGATAGGGTACCAAGGGAGGTCTTATGGAAGGTTTTAGAAAAGAGGAGAGTAAGGATCGCATATATTCGGGCAATCAAAGACATGTATGATGGGGCCACAACTAGTGTGAAGACTCAAGGTGGTGTGACAGAGGAATTCCCTATTGGTATAGGATTACACCAGGGATCATCCTTAAGTCCATACCTTTTCACATTAGTCTTGGAAGTACTCACAGAGCATATCCAAGAGCCTGTGCCATGGTGCATGCTTTTTGCCGATGATATCGTCCTTACGGGAGAGTCAAGGGAAGACCTAAATAAGAAGTTGGAGTTATGGAGAGAAGCTCTAGAAGTGTATGGTCTGCGCATAAGCCGTAACAAGACGGAATATATGGAATGTAAATTCAGTCTGAGAAGGGAAAACTCCAATATAGAGGTGAAGATTAGAGAAAATATCCTACGAAAAGTTTAAAGTTTTAAGTATCTTGGGTGCATCATACAGGATAATGGAGAGATTGAACAGGATGTAAATCATAGGATCCAAGCAGGTTGGTCAAAATGGCAGAGTGCATCTGGTTTTATATGCGACAAAAAAGTGCCTTTAAAACTTAAAGGTAAATTCTATCGCACCGCTATAAGACCGGCTATGCTGTATGGTACGGAGTGTTGGGCGGCTAAAGGGGAGCACGAACATAAGCTGAGTGTGGCAGAGATGAAGATGTTGAGATGGATGAGTGGTCATATGCGATTGGATAAAATAAGGAATGAAGATATAAGGGAGAGAGTTGGAGTAGCACCCATTGTGGAAAAGATGGTTGAATCGTGTCTCAGGTGGTTTGGACATGTGGGAAGAAGACCGATAGAACATCCAGTCAGGAGGGTGGATGAGATGGAAGATGGACAAAGAGCGAAAGGCAGAGGAAGACCTAAGAAGACCATCCGTGAGGTGGTCAAACGAGATCTACATGTAAACGGTCTCTCTGTAGACATGATACATGACAGAGCACAATGGCGTCGTTTGATTCATGTAGCCGACCCCACTTAGTGGGACAAGGCTTTGTTGTTGTTGTTGTATCTCCTCTTCCTTTTCGAAAATCTCTGTCAGGTTGTCTCTGGATTGTTGTAATTTAGCTTCTCTTAGTTTTCTCTTCAGAGTCCTTTCAGGTTCAGGATCTGCTTCAACAAGAATATTCTTGTCCTTGCTCATGCTCATATGAAAAAGAAGGGAACAAAAAATAATAATAGGGATCCTCTTTACCACAGTAGAGAGATTCCTTTATGTGAATAGAAGAAGAAGAATAGAGAAAGGAAAAGAGGAAAATTCGAACTCAGAGAGAGGAGAGGGTTCGAATTTTTAGATGAAGAAAAGTGTTAGTAAATGAATAAATAAATAGAAAAGAGATGATAGAGAGAGAATTTCGAAAATAAATTTTGAAAAAGGGTTAGTGATTTTTGAAAATTAAGATAAGAAATAAAATTAAAATTAAAATTTGAAACAATTAGTTAATTAAAAGAATTTTGAAAAAGAGGAGGGAATTTTCAAAAATTAGAAAGAGAAAAGTAGTTAGGTGGTTTTGGAAAAAAAAGATAAGAAACAAACAAAAAAAATCAATTAGTTAGTTGAGAAAGATTTGAAAATCAATTTTGAAAAGATAAGAAGTTAGAAAAGATTTTTGAAATCAATTTTGAAAAAGATATTTTTAAAAGATATGATTGAAAAAGATATTTTGGAAAAGATTTGATTTTTAAAATTAAAATTGATTACTTGACTAACAAGAAACTAAAAGATATGACTCTAGAATTTAAAGATTGAACCTTTCTTAACAAGAAAGTAACAAACTTCAAATTTTTTAATCAATAACATTAATTGTTAGTAAAGTTTTCGAATTTTTGAAATAAAGATAAGAAAAAGATTTTGAAAATAAATTTTAAAAATTTTTGAAAATAATAAAAAAATGAAAAAGATTTGATCTTTGAAAAAAAGATTTTGAAAAGATAGGATTTTTAAAATTGAAAATTTGACTTGACTTATAAGAAATAGCTAAGTTTTAAAAATTTTTGACTAAGTCAACTCAAATTTTCAAAAATTATGAGTAAAATAAGGAAAAGATATTTTTTATTTTTGAATTTTTAATGAGGAGAGAGAAAAACACAAATATGACCCAAAACATGAAAATTTTGGATCAAAACACTTAATGCATGCAAGAACACTATGAATGTCAAGATGAACACCAAGAATAGTTTGAAGATCAAGATGAACATCAAGACTTATTTTTTAAAAAATTTTGAAGAAAAGAAAAACATGAAATTCACCAAAGTTAGAAATTTTCAATGCTTAGATACTACGAATGCAAAAATGCATATGAAAAACAACAAAAGATACAAAACAATAAAATTTAAAGATCAAACAAGAAGACTTACCAAGAACAACATGAAGATCATGAAGAACACATGCATGAATTTTCGAAAAATGCAAAAGTTTTTAAAACATGCAATTGACACCAAACTTAAAAAATTACACTAGACTCAAACAAGAAATACAAAATATTTTTGGTTTTTATGATTTTATTAAATTTTCTTTTTTTTTTTCAAAAATTGTTTTTGAAAAAACGCAATCAAAGAAAAAATTTTGAAAGATTTTTGAAAACTTTTTGAAAAGAAAATTACCTAATCTGAGTAACAAGATGAACCGTCAGTTGTCCAAACTCGAACAATCCCCGGCAACGTCACCAAAAACTTGGTGCACGAAATTGTGATCATCAACAATGGCGCCAATAGACTTGGAGCTCTCAAACGTGAATCACACTTTGTCACAGCTTCGCACAACTAACCAGCAAGTGCACTGGGTCGTCCAAGTAATACCTTACGTGAGTAAGGGTCGATCCCACGGAGATTGTTGGTATGAAGCAAGCTATGGTCATCTTGTAAATCTCAGTTAGGCGGATAATAAATGGTTATGGAGTTTTCGAAAATAAAGATAAATAAAACATTAAAATAAAGATAGAAATACTTATGTAATTCAATGGTAGGAATTTCTGATAAGTGCATAGAGATGCTTGTTCCTGTTGAATCTCTACTTTCCTATTGCTTTCATCCAATTCTTCATACTCCTTTCCATGGCAAGCTGTATGTAGGGCATCACCGTTGTCAATGGCTACATCCCATCCTCACAGTGAAAATGGTCCAAATGCTCTGTCACAGCACGGCTAATCATCTGTCGGTTCTCGATCATGTCGGAATAGAATCCATTGATTCTTTTGCGTCTGTCACCACGCCCAACAATTGCAAGTTTGAAGCTCGTCACAGTCATTCAATCCTTGAATCCTACTTGGAATACCACAGACAAGGTTTAGACTTTCCGGATTCTCAAGAATAGCCGCTAATAATTATAGCTTATACCACGAAGATTCTGATTAAGGAATCCAAGAGATATTCGCTCGATCTAAGGTAGAACGGAAGTGGTTGTCAAGCACGCGTTCATAAAGATGGATGATGATGAGTGTCACGGATCATCACATTCATCATGTTGAAGTGCAACGAATATCTTAGAACAAGAATAAGCTTAATTGAATAGAAAATAGTAGTAATTGTATTAACATTCGAGGTACAGCAGAGCTCCACACCCTTAATCTATGGTGTGTAGAAACTCCACCGTTGAAAATACATAAGTGATGGTCTAGGCATGGCCGAATGGCCAGCCCCCCAAAATGTGATATGAAATCGAAAATAAGGGAAAAGGACCCTTTGTACAATAGTAAAAAGTTCTATTTATACTAAACTAGCTACTAGGGTTTACAGAAATAAGTCTAAGTGCAGAAATCCACTTCCGGGGCCCACTTTGGTGTGTGCTTGGACTGAGCTTAAGATTTACACATGCAGAGGCTTCTTTTGGAGTTAAACACCAAGTTGTAACGTCTGTTTGGTGTTTAACTCTGGTTTGTGACATGTTTCTGGCGTTTTACTCCAGAACGTAACATGGAACTGGCGTTGAACGCCAGTTTGCGTCATATTAACTCGAATAAGGTGTGGATTATTATATATTGCTGGAATGCCCTGGATGTCTACTTTCCAACACCGTTGAGAGCGCACCATTTGAAGTTCTGTAGCTCCAGAAAATCCATTTCGAGTGCAGGGAGGTCAGAATCCAACAACATCAGCAGTCCTTTATTAGCCCTCTATCAGACCTTTGCTCAGGTGCCTCAATTTCAGCCAAAAAATAGCTGAAATCACAGAGAAACACACAAACTCATAGTAAAGTCCAGAAATGTGAATTTTACATAAAAACTAATGAAAACATTCCTAAAAGTAGCTAGATCCTACTAAAAACTACCTAAAATCAATGCCAAAAAGCGTATAAATTATCCGCTTATCAAGCTACCATGTAGTTGAGAACTTCATTATTATTTGGCATTAGCTCACCCATATTTTATTTGTTTGCATATCTTTGTTTGTGGGTTCTTCTTCTTCTTTCTTCTTCTCTCCTTTCAGGATGGCCACCAAGAAGAAAAACGGAAAACTTCTAAATGGGGCGACAAACAAGTTTCGCAACACAATCTTTGGAGAAAGCGTATCAATTGTAGCAACCCATCCACTTGCACATCTTTGCATGCACCGAGGACGGTGCAATCTTTAAGTGTCGGGAGGTTGATACCGACTTTCATGGGTTAGTTACTTTCTTTTCAACACCAATGTTTAATATTCTTTGTTAGTTATTTGTTGCATTGCATAATAGATTGCATGATCAGTTAGTTGCTTACAATTAGCTACTACTTGGTTGAAGTAATATTTTCTTTTTTCAAGAAACTTTTTAGAGCATTTCACTAATTTGAATTAAAATGTTTGTTAAACTTGTTTGAAGATATTTAATTTGAAACATGGTTTTAGAGCTCGAACACACAAAACCGGTGAGATTTTGAGCCTATTTGATTGGTTGCATCTTATCAACCAATATTTTATTTTGGTGTGTGTTGTTGTCTCTAAAATTGTGATCTTTGTCTTGCTTGATTCTATATTTCCATTGTTTGATGTATGCATGCACTTATGTGATTGAGGCCTTTGTTTCACTATAGCTCACATATCTATATGGCCTTACCCTTTCATTATCCTTTGTAACCCAATGTTGAGCCTTTTCAACCCCATTTATTCTTTACTTTAGCTCATCACTAACTCTAAGCGAAAAATAATAATGTCCTTAATTTGAATCCTTTGTTAGCTTAGACTAGTGAGAGTGCACATTTTAAGTGTGGGAAAATTGGTTTGGAAACATTTGGTTTGAGAATTGGGTATTGTATATTTTTGGTGAATTTGTGAAAAAGATAGTTAAACACATATTCTTGTATTCAATACCTTAATCATATGCATTGAGAAAAACAAAAGAAAAGAAAAATAAAAAGAAAAAAATAAGAAAAGAAAAAAAGAAAATAAAAAGAGCAAATAATAAAAAGGGACAAAATTCCCCAAAGTAGATGGTGATAGCAATGCATATGTACTGTACTCAAAATCAGATGCATGAATATATGGAAAACATAGTTAATGGGTAGTTAGATTTTGTATTTTGATTACATGGATTGTCTTAAGTTAGGTGGAAACTTTAGGTTAATCAAAGATTTAGATTTTAGTCCACTTGACCAAATACAATCCTACCTTGACCCTAATCCCATTACAACCCTTGAAAAAACCTCTTGATATGTATATTTGTGCATTAATTTTTTATTGATTGGTAGAAGAAGAGAAAGTCTTAGAAAGTAAGATTAGTAGAGAATTGAGAGAATCGAACCTTAAACACCTGAGTGATCAGAGTGTATACACTTCTGGTGAGGGTTCGATGCTCGATTCTTTGTTCCCGTCTTTCACGAGCTTTCTTCTTGAAAATCTATTTGTACTTTATTTTATGATTTGAATTAGTGGAATCCAGTTCATATTCATTCTTAAAAGATTTTTTTACTTTTAACCAAGTAGGTAGAAGCATTTCACATTTAGTTGCATTCATATAGATAAGTGGCACTACGCCAGGAACGGAACATAGCGGCAAAGAATTGGCGGCGTTTCACCTTGCCACCGCAAAGCAGTGGTGCAAATGAAGGCTCTCTATGTGTTCCGCTACAACAATGGCGATTGCCTAGTTAAACGCCGCTAGGTAAGGATCTCTTAAATCAAATTCTGTTTTACCCCCTTTTTAATTTATCCTATAAATTCTAATTAAATCTTTCCCAAATCAAGCAGAACCCCGCGAAGAGTCCTTGGAAGCGCGTGAACACTGCCATCCCTGATCCACTGCGCCACTGCTGCCGATCCTGGGTCCTCTGGCCGTCGTCAAGCATTTGGGGCAGCCACATTTCCGGAAACCCATACTCCCTTGTCCAAGGTGTGCAAAATCCCTAGGATCTGCAACACCCTGCACCTTTGTCTGGGTTGTAGAGTCGCGCAGCTTCCATACACGCTTCTCCTACCGGCGTCGAAGTCTCCCATCTCCTTGGTCATGCACGAAACTATTGAGCCACCCTCCACCGTTCGCCATCTTGAGCTATCGCTGCCTCTCTTTGTCCCTGGTTAGTTCTAACACTTTGAGCTTTCCTTTGTGTTTTCACTCTTGGTTCTACTGCTGTTTAGGGTTAGGGATTTGATTCATGTGACTTGGTCCCATATGAGCAAGCTTAGCTGGCTAATCATTATTCTACTTCTGTCATAATTTTAACCAATTGAATACGTGAGTGTTGATTGGCTAGATAGTTAATTGAGTTAGATGAATTAGCAGATTGTAATGCAACCTTGTCTCCCTGACAAAGCATGCCTTGTTTAATTAGAACCTAAACATGGAAAAAGGTCGAGTTAATATTAACATCACTTGATCTGGAATCTCCTATATGATTATTGAAGAGGCTAAGGCAAAATTGACTTACTAGGACACACTAGAGTATGGCAGCTAACACCATCACACCAAAAGATTGTGGTTGAGAGAATGAGCCCTAATTTTTTGAGCAGTTGTCAACTCCTAATGCAATAAGCAAGAGACCTAAACCAGTTCAGTACATGCAAGTTTTGAGTTCCTAAGTTATTTTGCAAGCATAAGGGATAACGTATATCTAGTTTTCAAAAGTAAACATAAAACTTGATAATGTTTACTTTTGTGCTGAATTAGGAACATGGTG
Organism: Arachis stenosperma; assembly: GCF_014773155.1. NCBI lineage: Eukaryota > Viridiplantae > Streptophyta > Magnoliopsida > Fabales > Fabaceae > Arachis > Arachis stenosperma. The sequence continues at coordinate 68,219,472 of NC_080378.1, forward strand.
ATGAAAGTGATTTGTAATCGTCAAACGAACTTAAGTATAGCAAAGCCCCAACTCAGAAATTAAATATAGGAGAAAAAATGTAACCTTTAATTATATTGCTTAAGATACAAGGAACAATGAGTTGTAACTAGTTTGGTTATAAAGAAAAGAATTATAAGTGAGTGAACTTATTTAGTTATAACTCATTAATTATTGGGTGAAGTTGGCTTATTTTTATAGTAAAAAATATAAATAACAACATAGCTCATCTCCTTAGGAAAAAAGAATAGATAGGAAGGAATTGAATGAACCTTTTGACATTGAATGTAAGCAGAGAGCAAATTGGGATAGCGGGGATGGTTGGCGATCTGAGCCAACCATGGCTACTAGTATTGGATGCATTTGAGAGAAGTACTTATAATTATGATTATGGGGGATGAAACAATAATCTTTTTGTATCTTTTGTTCTTAAGTGAAGCTTTCATTTTTTGCAGTACTTATAATTATGATTAGTTTCTGCTATATGCCAATTATGCAGGAATCACCAATATATATATACATAATGAATGCAGAGTGTTGGATTAAGATATCTATAGCTCTATATAGAATGAACAGTAAACGCAATTTCAAATTAGGCTACAATATATCTATCACCTTTTTGCATGCATTTCATTTACATTAACGTGAAGTACACTTTTCCAATGCCTGAAAATTGTGGTCCATAGGAAATCATAGAATTCATAATCTGTTAGTTCACTAATGCCCTTATATATTGCTAACTACTAACAAAATAAATAAATCCCTAACAACCCTTAATAAGCCCTAATTTTTTGAGTAGTACTCAATTTTGTACCTGCTTGCTTAGTTGAATCTCTTTAAAGCATATACATGTCATTGTATAATTTTAAATTCTCCTTGCTGCTTAGTTCCTGAGATGGCTGCATTATCAGGAAATTTGGTTTATTGTGTCTGAATCACTGATTTTGTGAAAGCTCATTCATTACACTTGCTCTATATCAGAAAATTTAGTTTATTTGCAGCAGAGAAGCTTCTAGAGCACACTCCAAACAAGGTTATTTTCTTACAACTTTCTTATTATATATGTATATGATGATCTTGATTTATTATTATTGTACTATTCCTCTTTAGCCTTTGTGAGGATTAGAATCGATCATTCTGTAGTAAGGAAAAGGAAAAATAATAAGAAGGGATTGAGATTGATATAAACTATAATACTATTAAAGCGTTATAAGCAATATACAAAATTGGCTGCTGCTCAACATTACAACTTGGCCCTAGTTTCTATTGTATCAAACTGTTATAATCAATATTCTGGTGGTTTTTGGTATTGTTGGATAATTGATAATATAGTATACTGTGGATTTTTGCGTTGATTACATTGATTTTAGTTTCGTTATCAGCACAAGAGTAAAAAAATATACATTACTTGATAGGGGCGTTAAATGGGAAGGGTGGGAGTTAACGAGACTGAAATTCTAGTAATGCTTTAAGGATAAAAGGATGAAGGGTATATAGAGAATACATATCTAACCAAGTCATTTTTCACAAGAACAAGGAATTTGTTATTGACTCTTCTAAGTGACCATTGAACGTTAGTAATTTTTATTTTTCACATGCTGTGTTGCTGGTCCGTTAATTGTGCTTTACACCTCGGTATTTTTTTAACCATTTTTGCTAGAAAAGGTTAACATTTTATTTCAGCAAAATTTTGATCTGATAACTTTGATCCAATCGAATGCCTTTGATGGAACAATTTTCTATCTGCTTGCTTAGTTGAATCTCTTTGAAGCCTGAACATGTTATTGTACAATTTTAATTTCTCCTTGCTGCTTAGTTCTTGAGATGGCTGCAGTATCAGAAAATTTGGTTTACTGTGTCTGAATCATTGATTTTGTGAAAGCTCATTGATTACACTTGCTGTATATTGTGAACCTAGTCCTATTTCATGTTTAGCAGCATTCATGGATGTTAGAAAATGGTACAGAATATAGAAGTTGCATTTGTATTATTCGCTATGTGAAATTAGAAAATAGTACCTAATGAATTCGTGCAGCTAGCTAGCTTGGCTGGATTATGTGTTTATTATTGGTGGAGAAATTGTTGTATAGAAGGGAGGAAAGTTAATGATTTTACAAGTATGAATAACAGTGGTTATTTTATTATGGTAGATTTGATTATTTTAGTAGTTAATTATTTAATTAAAAAAATATAACATATGATTATTGATTTAGTTATTTATTTTTTTGGTGTATATTATTTTTTGAGTGTATAATAGTTTACTTAGCATTGATTTGAGATGTAAGTAACTAAATAAGTAACCATAAAATTCATAAGTTGATTTCCACATAATCATCATGCGTGCTTGCTAATATGGGTGAAAAATAAAACACAAGGTCAGCTAGATCTTTTGTATTCTTTATATATATATGACACCACATATCAAAATAGTAAAATTGAGAAATTCAGCAAATAAAGGGTACTCCTTGGTACTCTGATTAGTAGGATATTTATATAAAGAATGTTTTTATTGCTAAGCTATTTTTCCATTATAGTAGAAAATAGAGGACCCAGTAGAAGCAACAAAAAAAATAGAAAATGTGTATGTGAAGTGAAGTGCACTATTAAAAAAAAACACTTAATTATTCGACGGTTATTATAAAATATGACCCAGTTTTTTGGCCTTCTATACTCGTTTCAATGATTATAGCTAACACCCTAGGACATGCATGAAATAATCAATGCAAGGAGTTAATTAAATTGGGAGAGGTGATGAGTAATTTATATGCTCTTTGTTGTTCAAACCTGTACCTAAAATATGACATTAATATATATCACCATTTGGTTTGTATTTTGATATGTGCGTGGTGTTTTTTAATAGTGTAGTCTACCTAAGATTTAATGGTTCGGTCATACCTACCTATGGGCATTTCAATGTATATATTTCAAATATTCCCTGTGTATTTGCTGCAACATGTACTTGGAAATTATTTAGTCACTTAGCCCTAAATAAATATATTAATCTATAAAATTTATTACAAATATACTGTTCATAGCTTAAAAAGGAGAGATTGAATAAAGATTATCTTCTTATTGCCAACAGTGTATGTGATATTTGAAGCCAAAAACTATATATGGAACACAGTAATTAATTTGGAGTTGCCTTTTGCAAGTGCTACACTCTTGAATGTACGTGCTGCTTTTTTTGTAAAAATGGTTGGGAGTATCTTAGATTTTTGGGCAGAAATTATAGTCTCACATGTATGTAATCTCATATCTATATTTAAACCTGTGTTTTCTATATGGATTAGTCAATGAATTATATTTCAATTTTGGTTGTAACAAATTTACCATAACAGCATGATATGTGCTTCGACTCCTCTAGATTCTAATTTGTTATTTGGTTGAAACAGGCGCTCTTTATCTTCTAGGATGGCTAGAAAAGGTCGTTTCACAAAAAAACCGAAAGTAGGACCAGGATGTCAGCAACCAAATATGGCTCCGCCTCCGGCCTCTGCTACCCACCGCGATGACTCTGAAATTCTCCTGGATAGTGATAGTGTCCCTCCAATTTCACGCCCGTTCCTTCCGCCGCGCAGTGTACCAAGGCCTGCTCCATAAACGAGCACAACTACCATTAAGAACTCGGAGCCAAGCCATGTAAACTCGGCAGATAATGCTAATGATGTGGATTCTGTTGATCAAGATGCTGATGGCTCGTTTGTTGATTCTAAAGCTCTGAATCGCAAAGGACGCAAGACTATAGAGTTTTGGAAAGTCAGGATAATCAAAAATTTAGCCAATAATTTTTATGTGTTCAACATGATTTAGACACATGTTAAGTATTCTTAAATAAAATATTAGGATTGGAGATATTTTGCATTGAAGAAAATATTTTATTGAATTAGACTGAGCAACTCTTTGAAAGATATTTCTTTTTGTTAGTATTTTGATGGATATATATTTCTTGTTTTGCTTATATTTCAATTTTATTTTTGCTACAAGTTTAGATTCTAAGGTTGAAAATATTCAATCTTAAACTAAAAAAAAATAAAAAAAATTATAAATAATTGAATAATATTTTAAACCAATTATGCGTGTAATCAATGAAAGACCCAAATTTCCATTTTTTTTAATTTCTCATAAACTAGCGGCGGTTTTAAACCGCCTCTGATTTGCTTCAATGGTTAGAAAAACTATTATATCTGGCGGCGGTTTGTAACCGCCGGTATCTCTCACAGAAACTACATTAGCATTTAGCAGCGGTTTCGGTGACTTGGACTATCGATAAAAATTGCGATGGTTTGGAAACCGCCAGTAAATATGAGGTAAATCATGTTAGTTGGGTTTGGTGGCGGTTTTCTATTGGTGTGCCGCAAAATCTTGATTTAGCGGCGGTTATGCCAGCGATTTCTGGAAATCGCCGCCAAATCCAATCCGGGCACCTAGATCCATGGCGGTTAGGTAAACCGTCGCTAATGCATAATAAAACCGCCGCCAATTCCCGCCTCCCTTGTAGTGTGGCATGCCATACATTCTACCATCCCTCTTTACCTCCTTTATAGTTTCTCTTGAGCATAGCATGAGGACATGCTAATGTTTAAGTGTGGCGAGATTGATAAACCACTATTTTATGGTTTATTTAGTCTTGAATTGAGTGGATTTTATCCATTATTCTCACACTTATGCATATAATTTGCATGTTTTACATTCTCCTTCCTAATTTTGTGCTATGACTGAAAACATGCTTCTTTGGCCTTAAATTTGCTAATTTTAATCCTCTCTTATTACCATTCGACGCCGTGATATGTGTGTTAAGTGATTTCAGGTTTTCCAGGGCAGGAATGCTTAGAGGATGGAAAAGAAGCATGCAAAAGTGGAAGAAACACAAGAAATTAAAGTTTAGAGAAGCTGGCAGCGACGCGCATGCATAAATGATGCGTACATGTGACTGGTGCAGGAGACAAGCGACGCGTACGCGTGGATGACGTGTACGCGTGACAAGGAATTTGTTCAGTGACGCGTCACGTGTTGCAATTTACAAAAAACACTTGGGGCGATTTCTGGGCTGCTTTTGACCCAATTTCAGGCCCGAAATTACAGATTAGAGGCTGGGAGTGGAGCAGAATCATTCATTCAACTTTCATTCATACACAATTTTAGGGTTAGATGTAGGTTTCTAGAGAGAGAGGCTCTCTCCTTTCTCTAGGTTTTAGGGTTTCTTCTTTCAGTTTCTCCTTAGGTTCAGGTTCAATCTTCCTTTAATTTAGTTTTCTCTTATTTTTATTTATTTAAGCACTTTAGTTCACCTTCCTCTCTTGTTAATTTCCCTTTTTCGTCATTTTTATGTTTATGAGCTCTTGTTACGTTTGATTTCTTTTAATACAATTTATGTTTTCTATGTTTATTGTTGCTCTCTTTAATTGTTGGTCATTGATGCTTGCAATTGGTTGTTTAGATTTAATATTCCTTGTTAATTTTCTATGTTTTTATTTTGTGTCTTTCAAGTGTTTGACGAAATGCTTGGGTGGATTTTAATTTAGATTTTTATGTTCGTACTTGGATTGATCAATTAGAGACTCATGAGTTATCAAAAGTCTTTTATTGATTGGTGATTGAAGATTGCCAGTTAGCTTGAACTTCACCAAAGCTAGTCTCTTACTATGAGTTGACTAGGACTTGTGAATTCAAGTTGATTGTATGCATTTGAACTTCCTCCATTGGTTAGAGGTTAACTAAGTTAATGCAATTTACGTTTACCATCACAATTGAGTATGATAATAAGGATATGAATTCTTAATTTTTTTTCTTGCTAAGAGCTTTCTTAATTATTAGTTTATTTTCTCGCCATTTTTCATTCTTGTTTCTCATTACAAAACCCAAAAATATACTTTTTCATAACCAATAAAAAATACACTTCCCTGCAATTTCTTGAGAGATGACCCGAGATTTAAATACTTCGGTTAATTTTATTGAGTTTGCTTAAGTGACAAAAAATCTAAACATTGATTGAGGTTGAATTGTTAGTAAAGAATTTCACAAAAATGTCGCGTTGCAAGTATAGTTCTAAACTGACAATTCAACCTCAATTAATGTTTAGATTGTTTGTCACTTAAGCAAACTCAATAAAATTAACCAAAGTATTTAAACCTCTGGTCGTCTCTCAAGGAATTGCAGGGAAGTGTATTTATTATTGGTTATGAACAAGTATATTTTTGGGTTTCGTAATGAGAAACAAGAAAGTAAAATGGCTAGAAAATAAACTAATAATTAAGAAAGCTCTTAGCAAGGAAAGAAATTAAGAAGTCCTATCATTATTATCATCCTCAATTGTGATGGTAAATGTAAATTGCCTTCACTTAGTTAACCTCTAACCAATGGACAAAGGTCAAGTGCATACAATCAACTTGAGTTCACAAGTCCTAGTCAACTCATAGTGAGAGACTAGCTTTGGTGAAGTTCAAGCTAACCGGCAATCTTCAATCACCAATCAACAAAAGACATTTGATAACTCAAGAGTCTCTAATTGATCAATCCAAATTAGGAACATAAAAATCTAAATTAAAATCTACCCAAGCATTTTATCAAAGACTTGGAAGGAACAAAATAAAAACTTAGAAAATTAACAAGGAATATTAAATCTAAACAACCAATTACAAGCATCAATGACTAACAATTAAAGAAAGTAACAATAAACATAGAAAACATAAATTGCATTAAAAAGAAATCAAACGTAACAAGAGCTCATAAACATAAAAATGGCGAAAAAGGAAAATTAAATAGAATAAGAGGAACTAAAGTGCTTAAACAAATAAAAGTAAGAGAAAACTAAATCAAAGGAAGATTAAACCTGAACCTAAGGAGAAATTGAAAGAAGAAACCCTAAAACCTAGAGAGAGGAGAGAGCCCCTCTCTCTAGAAACCTACATCTAACCCTAAAATTGTGTATGAATAAAAGTTGAATGAATGATTTTGCTCCACTCCCAACCTCTAATATGTAATTTCGGGCTTCAAACTGGGTCAAAAGCAGCCCAGAAATCGCCCCCAGCATTTTCTGTAAATTGCAGCACGTGATGCTCTGTCACGCGTACACGTCAGCCATGCGTACGCGTCACTGAACAAATTCCTTGTCACGCTTATGCGTCATCCACACGTACGCGTCGCTTGTCTCCTGCACCAGTCACGCATACGCGTCGTCCACGCGTGTGTGCCTCTGCCAGCTTCTCCAAACTTCAATTTCTTGTGTTCCTTCCAGTTTTGTATGCTTTTTTTTCATCCTCTAACCCATTTCTGCCCTGGAAAATCTGAAATCACTTAACACACATATCACGATATCGAATGGTAATAAAAGAGGATTAAAATTAGCAAATTTAAGGCTAAAGGAGCATGTTTTCAGTCACAGCACAAAATTAGGAAGGAGAATATAAAACATGCGAATTATATGCATAAATATGAGAATAATGGATAAGATCCACTCAATTCAAGACTAAATAAACCATAAATCAGTGGTTTATCAGGTAGCTTCATCAGTTGATTCCGGCGACACCTGTGCTATACCCAGTGACCAGAAAGGCGGCGGAGCAGCTCCAACAACCTCATGCAGCTCAGCGGCAACCTTTAACCACAACAAGAGAAACAATGACAAAACCCCTCCTTACCATAACCTTCTCTCTCTTCCCGGCGTCTTCTTCTCCCTCAGTCCAAATCGGCAGTGGGCTTGACCCACCAGCAACGGCGATGACGGCAGTTTTTTCGCGGCAGCAGAGGAGCGTGGTGACAGCAGCATAGGACCTCCTCTGCTCCATCGTGTTCTACTCCTCGTGTCTGGCTCTCTCTTCCGTGTTAGGTGGCGATAGATCTGGCGACAACAGGAGTCACAGCAGTGCGAATTGGAAGCACAAACGGTGGCTCGACAGTGGCAAGAAAATGCGACGGAGTGACGATGCTGCTTCCACTTTTTCCCCGCAAACTTGTCTCTCTCCTTCTCCTCTGTTTGCGGTTCACAGTGGCGATGTAGGTAACGGGTTCGGCGGCGGTGCTTCGGCAGCTAGGCGTGGTGGCAGTAGCTCCCGCTGGCTCTCTATTCTCTCTCTCTTAAACACATCTCTCTCTCTCCGATCGCAACCTTCTTTCTCTCGTCTCCCTTAGTCCATTCTGCGTTTGTGTGGGTTTGTTTTGTGTGTAATGAGGAAGGAAGGGTAAAGGTGGGGGGGGGGGGCGGGGGGAATGGCAGCTGTTAGCATGAAATTAGGGTTAGGGTTTCAATTTGAAAATTTCTTGGGTAGTTTAGGTAATTTTAATAAAGATAGGGGTAATAGAATAATTAAAATCAATCTTAATTCAATAATAATATCTATAAAAATACTATTTAATTATCAACTTAAAATTTTATTTTCAAATAAATACTCTAATTCAATTAATAGAGATAATAAAAATAAATTTCCTTTATAATCATAAAATAAAACTAAAAATCTAATTATTCAACTTAAAGTATATAAAATATTTATTATTATTCAATTACTAAAAACTTTAAATCATAAATAAAAAATTACTTAATTTATATATAAAATCTCATAAAAATATAATCTTAATTAAACATAATAAATTAGAAATAAATTTATTATTTAATTTTTTTAATAATACGGGGTCTTACACACCTTATCCATGATAGTTTGGATTCTAGTAGTTTTTGGATTCCCTTCAGATGCACGTCTCTTACTCAAATAAGGGATGACTGTACAACCATCATATGGGGCTAAAACCTTCTGGGATCAGATGATTGAACCCCATCCTATAGACGTTGAACACCGTACTAAGGCGATACACTTCGTGGACATAGGCTGCCCAACTCAGATGAGAGTATGCACAGCAAGCCATGGCATGTCGACATGGATAATGAAGTGCCTGGTAGTACCTACAGTTGCAAGTCCAATCCCTCAGTGAAACTCTATAAGAGCCAAGTGAGAAATTACCAGTTGGTGTAGTATCTGCCATGTTAAACTTAGAATTATCCCTATCATACAAAGTCACTATGAAATATCTTGATGCTTTCAGATTAACCTCTATTGCCGTCATCAAAGCCTGACTAAACTGCTGTCTTATCCCTAATTGTGCCTCAACCTCTCTTCCCTTATGAACAAAGAGCTCGGCTAACCTCCCATAAGTGGACTTCACTAAGGAACAAACTAGAAGGTTCCTTATACCATTTAGCACGGAGCTAACACACTCGGAGATATTAGTTGTCATATGTCCGATTCTACGACCCTCGTCCCGGTGCTAAGTCGACTTCTCATATTCCATTCTGTTGGTCCACTCATACATTGTCGGGTCTTCACTTCGAAGAATGTGAAATCAACAGTCAAACTCAAACTCAATCTTGGCATAAGTAGCATTTACTAGAAACCTCCTTGCATCATTGTCCTTGAAGCTCTCAAATCAAAATTTGCTACAACATGCCTGACACAAAATGTACGATAAGCACTAAGCGGAAGCCATCCACCATCAGGAGCCTCCAAAGTATCTTTGATTCCGTTGTACTTATCTGATATCACTAGAATACCCAGCTAAGGTGTGACGTGCTATCAAAGGTGAGATAGGAAAAACGACCAATACTCTGCATTCTCAACCTCTACAAGTGCGAAAGGAATGGAAATGATATTTGAATTTTCATCTTGTGCAATCGCAACCATCAATGTACACCCATATTTACCGTACAAGTGGCTCCCATCAATACTAACCAGTGGCTTATAATGCCTGAAGGCCTCGATACATAATGAGAATGTCCAGAATATTCAATGGAAATAAGCTGGTGACCTGTCAACTTGGCTGCCTCCAACTTGCACATGACCGTCTTCAGCACTGCAATACCACTTGACATTGTTGTTTGCACACATAAAATCCATATTGGCAACTTATTGCATGACTCTTCCCAATCCCTATAAATCTACACAAAGGCTTTTTGCTTAGCCAACCAAACCTTTCTGTAACTCGGCCTAAAACTAAAATCTTCCTCTATGGCAATCTGCTGTATCTTAATCGACACAGTCGCATCGGCTTTTGTCCATTGAAAAGATGAACGCATATATAACATGGTAATCAAGCATCTTGTGATCACTAGAAATTGATGTGGCCAAACATGTATGAGATCCATTATACCTTCTGACCTCTCAAGCACCCTTTCGCTGGCAAAGAGTAATCCGAGTCAACCAACTGCAACTTTTTTCAAATTCCTTACACTTTCCATGATACTTGATATGATCTAACTCTAACACTCTATACTCAACTTCACGACGAATGCTATAAGTCTTCACACTTAAGACGACTTTCTTTTTACTCTAAAACTCTTGACCAACTTGGAACTCAACTGTAGCTGACTTATGTTGAGCATCTCTGCCCCTAAAACTGGATTCTACATCTGAAAAATTCTACTATACCATGGCCTCTATATCTAAAGTCGAAAAGTACAAGAATTTTGCTGAGTTCCTGAACTCGATGCTCTACCCCGACCAACTGGAATACTCCTCTCCAATTCATCACCGCTATCCTCATCTATCATGCTGGACTCCGCATCATCGTCATACTGCAATACATCTTCTGTGGGATTTAGTTCACTATCTTTCCCAGAAACTAGGATCATAACAGGAGTATCTACCATCGTAATCACAAGCTCACCAAAAGATTGGTTATCACCAATTTTTTCGTTATTAACGCATTTTAGATCAACTGCAAAGGATAGATAAGCCACCAAAACTGCTTCGGAGAATTACAGACACATATGAAGAGACAACAACAAGCACTAAACTAGAGGCTCCTAGCGTTGTTATAAATTGAGAATTTTGATTAGATACTCTTGAATAGAGACCACATCTCCAAAATTGACCAATAGTTCATGGGTTTTCACTTCGAAAAACTGATGACGACGGTAAAACAAAAGTTGTAAATCTTCATCACTATATATTACAAAGGAGTCGTACTTTACACCATCTCGAACAATAGAAACTGGAATCCTATAAAATAATTTCTTCACCTGTTTCATGCCATGCACTCACAGTTTCTGGTTTATAGTATTCTTAAATTGAGCAAAACTGGTATAAGAATTGATAAAAACACTTAATGGATCATTATCAGTAAATTTTATTCTCTCTCGCATTTTTTTAATCAACCCTATATAGTGCACAAGAACTAAACAACTATCATCACTAGCTATTGTGAATGCCACTCTGATGAAGAGTTACATTTGTTATATTTATAAGACGTACTCGTATCTAAATCAAATTAAGTAAATTCGAATTATATTGTGCTTCATTACTTAGTAATTTGAATCAATTAGATTTAATTACCTTAGAGCTATATCCTTAGGAAATGAAAGCAATTTTCATAGATTTACTATTGGCTTCCCTATGCTTTAAATTGAATTGGTTTGTTTCGATTTACTAGGAGTTGTGTGTATCAGTAGCTACTAGCTAGTAAATCGAATTTACCTATTTCGATTTACTATTACCATTGCTAAAGTGAATTATTCATTTGATTTGATTTACACTAAAAGAGCTTAAATTGAGTTGATTTGATTTAGTTTAAATAGAGTTTTAAATGAGACAGACATGTAGCACAATTCAGTTGAGGATATTTTACATAATATTAATGTAAATAATTTTATCCATGTAATTTATCCTTTAAACTAATATTTTATTATTCAGAATTTTGATTCTAAAATATCTTAATAGAATAATAAAATATATACTATTTTAATGGGTTAATAATCAAATTAGTCCTTGAAAGAAAAGTCATTTTTTAAATTCGTTCCTGAAAATTTTTTTCAATTAAATTAGTCCTTCAAAGATTACGAATTAATCATATATGTCCTTCAGTTACTCTATTCATAATTTTTGTCAACGATTGATGATGTGAACTGTTAACTGATAGCATACATGACACATAACATATTTAATCAGATGTTGACTAAATATGTTTACAAAAATCTATCAATTTAGTCACTAGGTTATATTAGGAATATGATTTTTGTAATTGAAAAAAATTACTAAATTAATAAACTTTCATAAACATATTTGGTCAATATCTAATTAGATATATCAGGTATTATATATGTTATCAATTAACGTTTTACAACATCAATTTTTGAAAAAAATTATTAATAGAGTGACTAGAGGACAAATATAATTAATTCGCAATTTTTAAAGGACAATTTGATTAAAAAATAAATTTAAAAAATATCTTATTTTTCATAAACTAATTTGACTATTGAATCTTTTTAACTATTATTATTATTAGGAAAAAGGTGAAACTCATCTATGAATGAAATGCTAGGCCCCATGCCTTTATTAATTCGTACACAAAAAATTTCATGTCTGATACTTTGAAATTTCTTTTACCTGGTCCACATCCGTGAGACGTGGAATCCAAAATATTCTTTTCTTTGCAATAATGAAATGAAATCATCAATCTTTTCTTAACTCCCCATCACTTTTACAAGTCCCTCTATCCGTTTTGAGCTATATACCTTTACAACAGAATCAAGTTCGCCTTTCTTTGCTTAGATTCTGGGTTTTTTTTTTGTTCTTTGATTCCTTACATGGCTTTTCTCTTATTAAATTTCCCTCGCTTCGTTTCCTTCCGGCTTCTGCTTTTATGATTTCCCTTTTCAGTCCACACAAAGAATAAACTTAGTATCCTTCGTTTGACATAGAAGTTGTTTTCATTTGTTTCTTTTTATTTTTTGGTTCACGGAGGAACATGCATGCTCCCTTGATGCTTGTCTGATCTGGATTGGATCAAAAGGGTCTTTGCCAGTTTTGGCGTTTTTGTTTCAGGTAAAATCTCGTTAGTCCAAAGCAAGAAAGGAACAAGGTTAGTTTAACATCTTCCACCACTCCTTTGATTGCTTGATCTGGGAGACCCCACAAGATGCTTTTCTTTACTTTTGATTATTCTGCACTTTTCTGGTTCTAATGGATCTTCTTCTCTTTTTATTAATAGTGACATTTTACCTGTGTTGTGATTCTAGAGGGAAATTGTGAACAAGGGTGTGTTTGTGTTGATCTGTTGAGTGAAAGTCTTGATATTTTTGTTGGGGCATTTGTTTTTGCTTGTGATTGTGATTGTTAGTTAGTGTGGGATTGGTGGCCCTCTTGTGCTATTTAGTTATGGCGGGGATTGATGTTGCAAAGTATTCTCATAGTCCTGTGCACAAGGCCATAATTCTAAAGGATCATGCTGGACTTAAGAGGATACTTGCTGGTCTTCCGCGGCTATGCAATGCAGCGGATATTTGCACGGAAGCAATTTCAATCGTGGAGGAGGAGAAGGCCGATGTCATCTCTTCGGTGATTGATCGGCGTGACGTGCCAAACCGTGACACCCCGCTTCATTTGGCTGTGAAATTAGGGGATGAAGGGGCAACTCAGATGCTTATGGTTGCCGGGGCAGACTGGAGCTTGCAGAATGAGCAGGGATGGAGTGCACTTCAGGAAGCTATTTGCAATAGAGAAGAAGGTATTGCAAGGATAATAATTAAGCATTATCAGCCTCTGGCTTGGGCAAAATGGTGCAGAAGGTTGCCTCGGTTGGTAGGAACCATGCGAAGGATGAGGGACTTCTACATGGAGATTACATTCCATTTTGAGAGTTCCGTAATTCCTTTCATCTCACGGATTGCGCCCTCAGATACTTACAAGATTTGGAAAAGGGGTGCAAATCTGAGGGCAGACATGACTTTGGCTGGTTTTGATGGTTTTAGGATTCAAAGATCAGATCAGAGTATTCTTTTTCTGGGTGATGGTTCAGAGGATGGGAAAATCCGGCCTGGTTCACTCTGCATGATGTCACACAAAGAAAAGGAGGTACTGAATGCTTTAGATGATGCTGGCTTTTCGGCAAATGATGAAGAGGTTCAGCAAGAAGTGGCTGCGATGTCCAAAACAAATATCTTTAGGCCTGGAATTGATGTTACTCAGGCTGTTCTTTTGCCTCAACTGACTTGGAGGCGACAGGAGAGAACAGAAATGGTTGGAACTTGGAAGGCTAAGGTGTATGATATGCACAATGTTGTTGTGAGCGTCAAATCTAGAGGGGTTCCTGGAGCTATGACTGATGACGAGTTCTTCTCGTCATGCAATGAAAATGAAACAGAGAGTGAAGAACTTAATGATATTCTCACTGAGGATGAAAGAAGGCAACTGGAAGATGCACTTAAAATGGATTCTTCTGAATCAAGTCATGATAATGATGAGGGGAATTTAGGCTACCGCCATAGCTGTTATGAAACACGTGATATTCCTATTGAAGATGGAAATTGTAGCAGTGGAGAAAATAAGCAGGAAAAGAAAGGATGGTTTGGTGGATGGAGGAAAAAAGATTCTAAACATGAAGCTCCAAAGAAGATTGCTCCACCAAGAAGCTCTCTTTGCATAGAGGAAAAGGTGAGTGATTTACTGGGGGATTCTCCCACAAAGAACCAGACTAAGCCAGGCAGACATTCTGTTGAGATAGTTAGGGTTGATGAACATCGGAGAAGAAAAGATGCTAAAGCTTCTTCTTCAAATTCTGATAGTAGAAGTCGTCACAAGGATGGAAGTCGTGAAAATGAATATAAGAAAGGGTTGAAGCCTATTCTTTGGCTTTCCCCAAATTTTCCTCTAAAAACAGAAGAACTGTTGCCACTGCTTGACATTGTCGCAAACAAAGTGAAAGCAATTCGTCGTTTGAGAGAACTCCTTACAACAAAACTTCCAGTGGGAACATTTCCTGTTAAGGTATGTGCTCGTCATCTTTGTTTTAGACATGCTTCTTAAATTTTGAATGTTAGGGACACAAGTTGAATTGCTAATAGTTTCCACTTTTCAGTTTCCGTTTTTCTTTGGTATGACTGACTAGGTTGTGTTTATACTCTGGACATTATGTGCTGACCTATTTATTTGGAGCATATAGGGAAAAGAAAATAGAGAGAGAGACAGAGGGAGTAAGGAGGATATTAATTGGAGTTAAGAATATATCTGAGTTGGAAACAAAAAATGGTGCTGACTTCTGTCATCAATTCTAGTCTATGCACTACCAACGCTCGGTATCAACCGTGATGATTGCTTAAATGTTGTCACTGTTTGTGATATCAGTGTAAACATCTTAAAATCTGTGACTGCTAATTAGATACCTGTTGCAATTTTCTGACGGCATATGTAGGAATAATGCATGTGACTGTTGAGTTTTGCATGTGATTAGTGTTTGGAATTGGAAACATAGGGTTTTATGAAATACTTAAGAATTAATAGCTTATTATTGACACCATGCAGATATTTTTTCCCTATGTCACTTTTTTGTTTCTTACATATTCAATATGGTATTAGGGTTGTACTGGTATCCTTCCTCTGTCTCATTAATATTATTTCGTTGAGCTCATACAAATCTGGAACACTTCAGTCCTTCCTTGTGTAAAACCTGATTATGCAAATTAATCTGATGACCTTTTTGGCTTTGAATCCGCCACTGCATGTTCTTTCAGTTTTCCGTAGCTTTGTTATTTTGCACAGTAGTCCTTCAACTAGATGCCCAGTTTCTGGTGACCTCCTTGCCTTGGCAACCACCTCAGACAATTCCAACCTGCCCATCCATATAACACTTTTCGTTATCTGCCTTCACAACCACACCCTAAGAATGCTCTATGTACTCTATGTTTATTCAGTCATCAATATTTCATTGTTCTGACAATGCCCTTTTGCTGGTGATACTGGTGCTTACCTCCAGCCTACCTTGCTCATCATCATTGTTACCCACAAGCAGTGTGAGTTCATATTATTTCTTGTTCATTTTTAAGGCTCCTCGGTTACAAGTTCTATTTAAAAGACATACAAGCTGATTGTTTTAAAATATTTGGCTTCAGTGGGATTATAAATAATAATTTTTGTTACTATGAGTTTTTCCATGAGAATAAAGTATGGCGTTGGGAAATGGAAACAGTCTTAGGAAGTAACTAAGTTCTAATTAATGAATTTTGAAACTGCATTTTTGTACTCACTAATAACTATATAATGTTACTAGATATCTACACTAATTGAACTTTGAACCTAAGCTGGAAGAGAAATAAGGACGAACTTCTTCGAAAACTGTAGAGGGCTTCAAAGGTGAGTGAGAGGGTAACTGGTGAAGGGAAGAGGGGATGCAAGAACCTAGCATAGTAGCATCTAGAGTAAGTAGAGGAAAGAAGCAGTACTAGAGAGATAAGGGAGACAGTGATATCAGTGGGATATCACCAGATTTCCCGGTATTTGTTATTATTATTTGGTAAAAGGATGGTATATAACAAAGATATCAGGTATTTGAGAGACCTGATTTTCTCCTAGAGTCTGATCCCATCTTTTCCCAACTTTTTCCATGCCCTCTCACTACTTCCCCCAGCCCTTTATAGTTCCCATCCCTCTCTCATAAGAGAATGCTTACTCACTTTCGCGCACTTTCCAGCTAGGCAAGTTAGTTACAAAACCCACTCTAGCCCATATTTCACTCAATTACAGTTAAGTCCCTAAGTTCTAATTAACTTGCCTCTGCCTCCAAAGTGAACGCAGAAAATATCTTTTTACCTTTTTCATAATTTTCTAAAATTTTGGAAATGTGTTCCTAAAATTGAAAATGAAAATGGATAACCAAATATGTTTTCTATAGCATTTTTTATTCTTTTGGTAAATGTAAACAGAAAACAGCTAAACCAAGCAACCCCTAAACTTGTTCCTTAACAATGATAAGAAACTTCATATGAAGCGGACATTCTGAATTTTACATCTATTCCTTAACTCTAGGCTTCTAACCCTTACTCTGTCATTGGAAGTCAGAATTTTTATTTTGTGTAACCTGGTTCCTCATCCTCCCTCTTTTTACTATTGTATCTGTTTTGTTTTTGTTTTTGTTATTGTCTTTTGTTTTTTGTTTTTTGTTTTTGTTTTGATAAATATTGATCTATGTTGATCCATCTCCTTCAGAAAAGGGGATTGTTTTTGTTTGATGACCCATAAGGATCCTTAATATACAATCCTTGGATAAAAATCATTTACAAGAAAAGTTCTAACTCAAAAATCTAGTATTAACGGTGGAATTTCTGTCATAGCAAACTTCAATCTTTCATCGTGGTTTTATTTATGGAACTTTTACTTATCCTTTTGAAGTACAATAACTACTGAGGGAAACTGCAGCCATATTTGTTATTCAAATCATGAAATTAGTAGTGCCTGATAAAATTTTTTACTTCTGATTCTGTGCATTTGTAGTTTGTCAATAGGTCCTTCATTCCTTTGAGCTGGCAGCTCATAGTGCTTAGCATTTAAATCACTAGTTTGGTCCATAAGTTGGGTCAGCCATAAAACAGGCCAATGACAGCGTAAAGCTTTACAAACAGTCTCGAGATTTGTTGTTAAATTTTGTAAACTATAACATACACTTGTTAGAGTTCCACCTGAGTTAGCCTGCGATTTTCTTAAAGCATGAAGGAGCTTTTGTTGTTAAATTACATCTATTCAATTCGAATATGGGGCATTTTTACCAATGTACTATTTTCGAAACTTTGCCACTCTTCTAAAGCTAATTACCTAGATGCCACCCTTTCAACATTATTATAATTAATCATAATTACAAATAAAATATCAAAGCAATTGTCACCTTAGCAAAAGGGTGGCATTTAAGTAATTAGTTTCAAAATGGTAGCATTTTGATAATAAGTTTCAAAAAAGGTGGCATATTATTAAAAAGAAGCCCGATCATGATATTAAAGATTTAAAGCTCTCTGGTATTGGTTCATTGGATACAAACTTAACCTGAAATGTCAGATAGTGTGTCAGTGAAGACCAAGCCACAAAGTATTAGCCTTTTCTCTTTATTCATTAACACCTTTGTTAGCCTTACTAGTTACAGCTTCACAGAAGACTGACTACAAGTTTTCCTTGATTGGCCTCTCATTTCCATTAGGCTGGATGCATTCCCATTGTAATGGCAGTGGAGCCCTGCGTGGGACAAGGAGAGTCGCACATAGCTTAGAGATAAGGCCTAGATAATAAAACATTGAATGTTTCTTCGTTGGACTGAAAGATTTTCATGTTAGTCACATGGGTTTTAGTATATTTTTACAAAGATATATCATTAACTTGCTTCTGAAATATCTTCGCAATAAGGAAGGGTGTAAACGTTAGACCTCTCCATTGCTGTGTTTGCATTTTCCGATCTCCTGTATGTTTTATTCTCTCTCTCTCTCTCTCTCTCTTATTTATTTATTTCAATATGTTTGTCGTTATAAATCCACTGCCTTTGCATAATCAGGTCGCCATCCCTGTAGTTCCCACCATTAGAGTATTGGTTACTTTTACAAAGTTCGAAGAACTACAGCCAGTGGATGAATTTGCAACACCGCCTTCGAGTCCTCCTGCTGCTGGCATCGAGAGCCCTGCAGTGACACACTTCTCAGCTTCGTCTTGGTTTCAGTGGATAAAGGCTCCTTACCGTCCAAGTTCAACTGCGGCATGCTCCAGTAGCAGGATAGAAAATGTTTCAGACCCTTTTGCAATTCCCTCCGACTACACTTGGGTTACTGCTGAAGCAAAGAAAAAAAGGATGCAAGAGAAGAGCAAGTCAAAGAAAGGGAAAAATCATAGTTAATGATATCAATCCCTGATATCAAGGAGTTGGTCATGTGTTATAAGGAAATGAAACATTGTGATTCTTGCAAAATTGCTAGAAATTTTCAAGTCTACACCATAGATTTGTTGACTTTATTTTCAGTATAGGTGGAAACCCATTTACTCCGAGTAGTTTCAATCACAGTGGGAAACTTGCATCACAAAAAAGCAACAACTATGCCTGTTCCCACAACGTGGATTCAGTTATATGGATGAAACTTTCCTCGTGGTTGCTGGAGTTTAAATTCACCAATGTTTGATATTTTATAATTCTTTTCCCAATTCTATTCTTGTTGTAAATAAACTTCTGAATTTGCTAGCTTGAGTTTCATAAAAGTTTGTTTTATTGTATATTATTACAGCATTGATTTACTTAATGAACATTTATTTCAATTCAGAACGGAACTACCTTGGGTTATTTTTGGCGTATTTTTATTGTTGAAGTAGGAGAAAGTAGCACTCACCAGTTACTACCGAGTGATCAATCACAATGCATGATGCACCCTTTTGAGTCTGATTGATTTGCAATAGGTTTGAGCTATTTAGTAAATAAATTGTGTCATATCTTCTCCACTTTACCCTCCTCATTCCTGATTCTATTATTCATCTGCTACGTATTCTACCACGTTCGTTCAGGATTCATCCTACTTCTTTCTTCAATTTACTACTGGTGAGTCTCAACTGCTTTCATATCTTCATTATAGATAGTTGTTTTTTTTTTGTTACTGCCATTGCTACACGCTATACGTTAGTTCTGGCTATTCTTACTTGGCTTGGGCGCGTCATTGTTAAGTAGTTTCACAGTGGGGTTACCATTAGTTGTCTGAAACTTGAGTTTAGGCCTCCAATTATCCTCGGATTAGTGTAGAACAAGGTCGTAGCATAATGTAGCCTTAGTTTCAGTTTCCTCCAATTTACTGACCTCTCGAGTTTAACTTAAGTGGTGTCTCCACTGTAAGTATGGCGCAGCGTCCTATTGCGAGAGCTCTTGTAGATCGTTATATTTGGGTTACAATTGACGCCAAGGACACGGCCTCCAAGATAACCCAGGAGGAGCTTCAGGAGTTTCGTAACGTCGGGTTATTGTGTGGAGATGGCCTCGAGGAGGCCAATTATGATGTGTTCGTTCCTAGAGATTGGGAACGGGTTTGCCATATAAACATGTCTACTCCTCAGGTTGCCAATTGGTTGTGGGTGTACAAGCCCATGTTTACCAACTTGGGAGTTCGGCTCTCTTTCTCCCCTTTCTTCATTTCACTTTTGAATCGATGTGATGTGGCGCCTTTACAACTGCATCCAAACAGTCGGGACTCCATCCGTTGCTTCGAGATAGTGTGCGACTACCTGGAGCTCCCAGCCTCCGTAAAAGTCTTTCTCTATTTCTTCCTTTTAACCAACCCTTCGAAAGAAGAGAAACACAAAAAGGGGTATCTTTCATTTCGAGCTATGCAGGGCCGACGGATCTTCAGACTATTCGAGGATTCGTTTCACGGCTTTAAGGAAAAGTTTTTCAAGGTACGGCCTGCCCCAAGGTCGGCACCCTTTCTGGCTTACCCTAGAAGGGGAACGCCGCATACCGACCTACTGGAGCTTTGATGCCGGAACCAATTACTTAATAAAAGGTACCTACGATGGGTTGATTCAGCGAAACAGGAACATCGCCGACATACTGCTGGCCATTTTCGGTGGGAATAACCTCAACCCTCACCTTTTGATGGGTGATCGTGAGACCGGTAGGAGTCACTGATAAACCTCTATTTTATGAGTCATCTTTGCTTAAATTGAGTGTTTTTATCAAATTTTCACCCACTTATTCATGTAAATTGCATGATTTTACTATTCCGTCCTCATTTTATGATATATGTGAAAACATGTTTCCTATCCTTTAAAAATATTAAATTTAATTATCCCTTATTACCATTCGATGCCGTAATTTGTGTGTTAAGTGTTTTCAGGTTTCATAGGGCAGGAATGACTTAGTGGACAAAAAGAAGACATACAAAACTGGAAGGAAAACACAAAAATGGAGTTTTGAAGAAAAAGTAGTGACGCGAACGCATGGACGACGCGGACGCATACTTAGCGCAAAACAAAAATGACGCGCACGCATGGACGACGCGCACACATGCCTTGAGCAGATCGCAATTGACGCGGACGCGTGACTGACGCGGACACGCGGAAGAGCAAAACTCCATATGACGCGAACGCGTGACCCACGCGTACGCGTGACAGACGCCACGTGCAGAAATTGCAGAAAACGCTCCTAGCGATTTCTGAACCCTCTTTTGGCCCAGATCCAAGTCCAGAAGCACAGATTAGAGGCTATAAAATGGGGAATTCATCCATTCATCAATAACAATAGATACAAATTCACAATTTTAGGTTTTTAGATGTAGTTTTTAGAGAGAGAGGTTCTCTCCTCTCTCTTAGGATTAGGATTTAGGATTTCTATTATGTTCAGACTACTTCTCTTCATCATAAGTTCAATGTTCCTTTAATTTATTTTCTACTTTTATTTATTCTATTACTTTAATTTATGAACCCTTATGTCAGACTTGATTTCTCTTATTTATACAATTTGAGGTAATTCATATTTATGACTTTAATTTAGCTTTTCACACCCTTTGGCCTTGGTTGAGTAATTAGTAACACTTGAGTTATTAAACTCAGCTGTTGATTAAAATTGGAATTCTTTGCTGATTAATATGTACTCCAATAACTCTAGTCTTTCCATAGGAGTTGACTAGGACTTGAGGATCAAATTAATTAGTCCACTTGACTTTCCTTTATTTAGTAAGGGCTAACTAAAGTGGGAGCAGAGTCCAATTCTCATCACACCTGATAAGGATAACTAGGATAGGACTTCAATTTCTTATACTTTGCCAAGAGATTTTATAATTATTAATTTATTTTCCTTGTCATTTAAATTACTTGTTCCTTATTTCAAAAACCCTAAATAAAATATATCTTTTTTCATAACCAATAATAAATCATACTTCCCTGCATTTCCTTGAGAAGACGATCCGAGGTTTGAATACTTCGGTTTATAAAATTATACTGGGTTTGTTACTTGTGACAACCAAGCTTTTGTACGAAAGGGATTCCTTGCCGGTTTAGAAGCTATACTTGCAACGAGGATTTATTTTGTGAAAATTCTAGACAGCACAGGAATTCAGTTCGTCAAAATGGCGCCGTTGCCGGGAAATTGTGAACGTGTGCCTTATTATGGGTTATTGTAAATATTTTCTTTTTCTTGTTTATTTATTTTTGCTTTTTTTTTTAATTTTTATTAGTTACTATGAGTTCTCACCCCCATCGCTTTGAGTTTGGTTCTAATAGTGTTGAAAGGAATGGAAGCTATAACAGGAACATGCATCAAGGTCAAAACAATCAAAGATGGACGGAACCACGAGGATCTGATCAACCCTTTAGGCAACAACACCCTCCAAGATACCATGGACCACGACCATTCCAGAATGCATGTCAAGACAATAGTTATGGTGGACCCTTTCGTGACAACCAACACCCACCAAATTACTATAGTCAAGAGCCATTCCGAGGTGCGTACCAATATGATAGATATAGTGGACCCCTTGTAGTTACCAACAAGCCCCACCCAATGCTTATGAATCACCTCCACAACATACATTTGAACCACCATACTCACAAGCCACCTACTACCATTCACCTCCATATGACCCTAATCCTTATCCACCACACCAACCACCATATGAACCACACCCAAAACCACCACCTCAATATTCACCATCTCCATATCCTTGTCAAGAAGAACTACCTCCGTATCATGAACCCTTCCCCCCAAATAATGAACCCTCATATCCACCCCAATCTCCAATGGATAACATCCTTCGTGGTCTTCTTCAAGGGCAAGCGAAGATGAAAAGGGATGTACTAGAATTCGCGACTGCCTTAACCGAGGTAGTAAATCGATTAGCTTCCTAACATCTGAGCACTCAAAGTACTCCCATGGCTACATGTGGAGAATCGAAAAAAGACCATAGCATGAAGGAGACACTAGAAATTCCGGTGGAAAATGAGGAACATGGCTTTATATTGGAACAAGTGGAGGAAGCCATAATAGTTGCAGAGGAAGAATTAGTTGAAGATTTAGGAGACGCTGAACCTCCATGGGAATCTAGAGTTATGGAAAATTCCGTCAAGGACGTTGCAATTGATGCTAAGGATGATAGTGCACAACCCTCAAAGCAGGTATCTTATGAAGAACTGGACGGAATAACCCAAGGCACGAGTTTCCTTGAGAATGATAGCCACGAGTCAAGTTCTCCTAGTAATGAACTTGGATCTGCAAGTGAATTCTTTGAGACTGAAGAATCTTCCCCGAATGAATATGAAGATGATGCTGAGGTAGACTTTTCTCAACCTACCAATTATAACTCAAGTGATGAGGAAGATATCGAAGACTTTGATCAAGACGTGGTTACAGTTGAAGAAATTCGCAAAAAAGTGGAAGAATTCACAGAAGACTACAAGGGAGTAGAGCTTGCAAAACTACTGGAAACACAGTATCCCAAGGCCATTACTGCCTAATACAAACTTCAAGTGGGTAAAATCCTTAGCTTTTATTTTTACTTTTCCACTTGAATATGGTTTACTTGAAACAGATGGCCAGCTTAGAGCTCTTTGCGGCTTTAAGAGTAAAAGGAAAATGACTCACACTCAGAGCATGTATGCAAGATTTAATGAGGTTTCACACTTCAATTTGAGGAGCAAGGATTGGTACAGAGTTCGATTAATTGGGTCTCGAAAGATGTTTGGTCATCTTAGTGAGAATAAAACTTCCAAACCATCCGGCTGGAAAAATATAAATCGAGACAAAAACGGGTGCAAAAGCAAGGTTTGGGATCCTGGAATCTGTTCTGACATTCAACACCCCGGAAGCCTGAGAACCTGTTTGAAACTGCTCAAGGGCTTTACATGCCTTGTTTGGGACCCCGGAGGCTGTTGGAATTCCAAACACTGGTGGAGATTTTTGGATGAATACAAGCACAAGCCACCATAACAGGAAGCTCATCAAATGTCCAACTTAAGGACTTTAACCAAAAGTGCTAGGTGGGAGACAACCCACCGTGGTATGATCGTTCCATTTTCAATTTTCTTTTGTTTTGTTTGTTTTTGAGTTTTCTTTTATTTTATTTTATTGAACCTGGAATTATTCATAGCATCCACATTAGCATTGCATTTTGCATCCTGCATATAAAAAAACCCCACGCGAGCGCGCAGATCACGCGTGGGCGTCGAATGGTAATCGGCGTAAAGATCCAACGCCCAGAAAGTTGGGTTGAAATCGTGCGGCTGGTGTGCATTAGGCACAAATTGGGCTACGCGTTCGCGTTAATGACGCGAACGCATCACTTTCACTTCACACACACCACGCGAAAGCGACGAGTACGCGTCGCGTGAACATTATTGCCCCCCCCCTAAATGGACACAGAGAGTTGCGCCAAATCGACGCTGGAATTGTGCGTTTAGCACAATTCCAAGTGACGCGTTTGCCTGTTTCACACAGACGCGTCACTTCACTCACGCGATTGCGTTAATGACACGTTCGCGACATTCCCTTTCCACCTCAATCACGCGATCGCGTGCACCACGTGTTCGCGTGGATTTGAATCCTCTAAACCCAACCTATGCGAAACCCTAACCCAATTCACGTCACTTTCCCCCCAACCCCCTCTGCACTCTCTCTTCTTCTCCCCCCAATCACCACATCACCACCGCCCCATCTTCACCGAGTTGCCACCATCGTCGCCGCACCCCCACCTACCACCAGCACCACCCCCAATCCCTCGCCCCCTTCTTCTCTCCTTCACCTCCATAACCCTAACCCGACCACCGAACCGCCCTGCTCCACCGCCGCCGTGCCGCCTCCCAGCATCGCCGCGTCAGCACCACCATCTCTCTGTTCCCTAATCCTTGTTCATACACACACCAGGTTCTGTTGAACATCGTTTCCTTTGTCATAGTTAATATGTTGCATATTTTTCAGTTTTTGTTCAAATTAGGATAGTTAGAGATGCATGATTGTAGTGGATTTTAGGTGATGAGCGGATAATTTGTATACTTTTTGGCATTGTTTTTAGTATGTTTTTGATATAATATAGTTAGTTTTTAGTATATTTTTATTAGTTTTTAATTAAAATTCACTTTTCTGGACTTTACTATGAGTTTGTATGTTTTTCTGTGATTTCAGGTATTTTCTGGCTGAAATTGAGGGACCTGAGCAAAAATCTGATTCAGAGACTCAAAAGGACTGCAGATGCTGTTGGATTCTGACCTCCCTGCACTCAAAGTGGATTTTCTGGAGCTACAGAAGCCCAATTGGCGCGCTCTCAACGGCGTTGGAAAGTAGACATCCTGGGCTTTCCAGCAATATATAATAGTCCATACTTTGCCCAAGATTTGATGGCCCAAACCGGCGTTCAAAGTCACCTCAAGAAATTCCAGCGTTAAACGCCGGAACTGGCACCTAAATGGGAGTTAAACGCCCAAACTGGCACCAAAGCTGGCGTTTAACTCCAAGAAGAGTCTCTACACGAAATTGCTTCATTGCTCAGCCCAAGCACACACCAAGTGGGCCCGGAAGAGGATTTTTATGTCATTTACTCATTTCTGTACACCCTAGGCTACTAGTTTCTTATAAGTAGGACCTTTTACTATTGTATAGAAATCTTTGGATCACTTTTAGATCTCTAGATCATCTTTGAACATTTTAGTTCTTAGATCATTGGGAGGCTGGCCATTCGGCCATGCCTAGACCCTGTGCTTATGTATTTTCAACGGTGGAGTTTCTACACACCATAGATTAAGGTGTGGAGCTCTGCTGTACCTCGAGTATTAATGCAATTACTATTGTTCTTCCATTCAAATTCCGCTTGTTCTTTATCCAAGATATCACTTGTTCTTCAACATGATGAAGGTGATGATTGACGCCCATCACCATTCTCACCCATGAACAAGGTGACTGACAACCATTCTTGTTCTACAAGCATCTGAGGCTTAGTGAATATCTCTTGGATTCCTGATTGCACGATGCATGGTTGATCGCCTGACAACCGAGTGCTCGCCTGACAAACGAGCCAGCCATTCTGTGAGATCAGAGTCTTCGTGGTATAGGCAAGAACTGATGGCAGCATTCAAGAGAATCCGGAAGGTCTAACCTTGTCTGTGGTGTTCTGAGTAGGATTCAATGACTGAATGACTGTGACGTGCTTCAAACCTGTAACCTACTGGGCGTTAGTGACAGACGCAAAAGAGTTATTCTATTCCGGTAGGGGAGGGAACCAAACCGGTGATTGGCCGTACTGTGACAGAGTATTGAGCATTAGCTTTCACTGCGCGGATGGGAGGTAGCTGCTGACAACAGTGAGACCCTATACGAGCTTGCCATGGAAAAGAGTAAGAAGGGTTGGATGAAGACAGTAGGAAAGCAGAGAGACGGAAGGGAAGGCATCTTCATGCGCTTATCTGAAGTTCCTACCAATGAATTACATAAGTATCACTATCTTTATCTTTTATGTTATTTTCGTTCATCACCATATATATCTGAGTTTGCCTGACTAAGATTTACAAGATGACCATAGCTTGCTTCAATACTAACAATCTCCGTGGGATCGACCCTTACTCACGTAAGGTTTATTACTTGGACGACCCAGTGCACTTGCTGGTTAGTTGTGCGAAGTTGTGTAATGCCATGGTATTGAGCGCCCGACCAAGTTTTCGGAGCCATTACCAGGGATTATGAGAGTTGTGAAAAAGTATAGTTCACAATTTCGCGCACCAGGTAGCTAGGATGTGGTTAGTGGATTTAGACCTGATAATTGCGCTGTTCTTGTTAATTCACAATTCTGAATTTACTATGATGATGATGCTGTTCATATGTTGTTCTTTCATGTTTGATGCTGCTGTTAAACTATTCTCTAATTGATGGGTGATCGTGAGACCGGTAGGAGTCACTGATAAACCCCTATTTTTTGAGTCATCTTGTGCTTAAATTGAGTGTTTTTATCAAATCTTCACCCACTTATTCATGTAAATTGCATGGTTTTACTATTCCTTCCTCATTTTATGATATATGTGAAAATATGTTTCCTATGCTTTAAAAATATTAAATTTAATTATCCTTTATTACCATTCGATGCCGTGATTCGTGTGTTAAGTGTTTTCAGATTTCATAGGGCAGGAATGACTTAGAGGACAAAAAGGAGACATACAAAACTGGAAGGAAAACACAAAAATGGAGTTTTGAAGAAAAAGCAGCGACGCGAACGCAAGGACGAAGCAGACGCGTGCTTAGCGCAAAACACCAACGACGTGCACGCATGGATGACGCGAACGCATGCCTTGAGCAGAACGCAATTGACGCAGATGCGTGACTGACGCGGACGCGCGGAAGTGAAAAACTCCAGATGACATGAACGCGTGACCCACGCGTACGCTTGACCCACGCGTACGCGTGACAGACGCCACGTGAAGAAATTGCAGAAATCGCTCTTAGCAATTTCTAAACCTTCTTTTGGCCCAGATCCAATTCTAGAAGCACAGATTAGAGGCTATAAAGTGGGGAGTCCATCCATTCATCAATAGCAATAGATACAAATTCACAATTTTAGGTTTTTAGATGTAGTTTTTAGAGAGAGAGGTTCTCTCCTCTCTTAGGATTAGGATTTAGGATTTCTATTATGTTCAGAATACTTCTCTTCATCACAGGTTCAATGTTCCTTTAATTTATTTTCTACTTTTATTTATTCTATTACTTTAATTTATGAACCCTTATGTCAGACTTGATTTCTCTTATTTATGCAATTTGAGGTAATTCATATTTATGACTTTAATTTAGCTTTTCACACCCTTTGGCCTTGGTTGAGTAATTAGTAACACTTGAGTTATCAAACTTAGCTGTTGATTGAAATTGGAATTCTTTGCTGATTAATTTGTACTCCAATAACTCTAGTCTTCCCATAGGAGTTGACTAGGTCAGGATCAAATTAATTAGTCTGCTTGACTTTCCTTTATTTATTAAGGGATAACTAAAGTGGGAGCAGAGTCCAATTCTCATCACACCTGATAAGGATAACTAGGATAGAACTTCAATTTCTTATACCTTGCCAAGAGCTTTATTAGTTATTAACTTAATTTCTTGAAATTTACTTTTCTTGTTCAACCTATTTAAAAACCCCCAAAAGATACTTTTTCCCTAACCAATATTAAGAACACCTTCCTGCAATTCCTTGAGAAGACGACCCGAGGTTTGAATACTTCGGTTATCAATTTTATTAGGGGTTTGTTACTTGTGACAACCAAAACTTTTGCACAAAAGGATTCTCTGTTGGTTTAGAAGCTATACTTACAACGTGATTATTCTTGTGAATTTCTTTGCCGATAGAAATCAGTTCGTCAGTCACGTATGTGAGTTTGGTTTGGTTTCGCTATTTTCATCGTCTCTTTCTCTTTCGACTTGTATTCTTTGCACAATATCTTTAGTAATAATTGCTTTTACTTTCTTGTTTTAGTTTCCATGGCTGCCGGGAAGGTTGGTTTTATCGACTTGATGGCCCAATTTCTTCCTGGAACATCAACGATAGTTCAGAGCCTCCTTCCGCGGGCACGCCCTCCTCCCCTGCTGCTGAGGTGCAGCCCCAACCTAGTGCGACAGGTGTGGGTGACAAAGTATTGGTAGATTCTGGTCCCGAGGTGAATATCGTTGAAAATTCTTTGAAGAGAAAAGCCACGTCCAGCCCTGAAGGGATGCTCAGCGTGATGGAAGGAAACTTTGATACCAGGAGCTTTATCGATTCTCAACTCCTGCTGGGCAAGAGGATTTCTTCCAAGGCGGGGACCTGGCTTCCCAGGCCAAATGGACTTATCGCTGCATGCTTAGTGCCGCTACCATTGCGAGGAAAGCAGAACTCGTGCTGGCCCATTGCCATGTCTTAGATGGTAAATAACGGGTAGCTTTGAAGGACATTGGTGAGATAAAATATGAAGTGGAGACCACGAGGATTAAATTGGAGGAGTCCAAGAAAAAACTGAAGGTTGTCGACGAGGCGGTGGCTCACTGACGTGGTGTAAAAATCACCGATTAAAAGTTTATAGAGAAAATAGCGTTGCAAGTATAGCTCTTAACCAATGAAGATTCTGCGTATCAATTTAAAAGAGTTGTCACAAAATTTTAGAAATAAAAATACTGGGAATATGAGTCCCAGGTCGTCTCCCAACGAGTTGCAGAGAGAATGCTAATTTATTAATCAGGGGTTTTTAAGAGAGTTGAGTTGAATGATGAGCAATTAAATAGTCGTAAATTAAAGAAATAAAAAAACTAAGGATGATTATTAATATTCTTTGTAAAGGAAGGCCTTGACTGGGGGAATGATCAATTAGAAGTTCTATCCTTGTTGGGATCTCTTAGGTGTAGTATTAAAAAGGTTGTTGTTTTCACTTAGTTAACCCTTACTAAATAAGGGAAAGTCAAGTGATTGAGCTAACTCTTATTCACAAATCCTAGTCCTTTCCCTTGGGAAGGTCTAGGGTTAGTAAATACAGAACTAGCCAACAACTTCCAGTTTAACCTTCACTTAAGCCTTCCAACTCAAGTGTCTCCTCTTAATCAACCCCCATGTCAAGTAGAGAATCTACTCCATTGACATAAATATAATACTCAAAAAAATATAAGAAGAAAACATAATAAATTAAATAAAATAGAGATTGAAAATTAATTAAAAATAAAAGTAATCCTCTGTATCAACAATCCACGAAAATATACCAATTATCACTTTAAACAAGAATTAGGAATATGGAATAAATAAAAGAGCAAGTAAGGAAACAAACTAGAATAGTATTTTCAACGGAGGTGATGACTCTTCAATATCCAAAGCAAAAAGCAATAAACTATGAATGTAAAGAGAACCAAGAGGAAGATTAGTTCCTCTCTAGATTCAGATCTAAAATTCTAAAACTATCCTAATGAGAATGTGTTGATGTTGTGTTGAGTCTCTGTATGTTTCCTGTCTTTATTCTGTGTTTCTGGGCCGAAAACTGGGTCAAAACGCGGCCCAAAATCGCCCCCAGTGTTTTCTGTTATTTCTGCAGATTGCGCAAGTCACACGTACACGTTGGTCACGCGTGCGCGTCATTCAGCGATTTTCCTTGTCGCGCATCCGCGTCATCCACGCGTGCGCGTCATTCGTGCAGACTCCAATCCGCGCGTACGCGTCTGGTACGCGTACGCGTCGCTGCGATTTCCTCCATTTCGCGATGCTCGCTGGTCATCTCCTTAGTTTCTTGTGTTCCTTCCATTTTTGCAAGCTTCCTCTCCATTCTCTAAGCCATTCCTGGCCTGTAAAGCCCAAAACACTTAACACACGGATCATGGCATCGAATGGTATAAAGGAGAATTGAAATACACAAATTAAAGATCTTTAGGAAGCAAGTTTTCAATCATAGAACAAACTTAAGAAGGGATTGTAATATCATGCAGTTCGTATGAATAAGTGGGTAAAGACTTGATAAAACCACCCAATTACATGATAAACCATGAAATAGTGGTTTATCACTCACCTTTCGAACCGGGAGCTAAACTTGGAGAGCCAACTTAGTGCCACTCTAAGTCGGGCGAATGCGGCGGAGACCAAGGTAGCCGACTTGGAGAAGGAATTTGCTACTGCCGTTGCGTCGGCCGGTGCTGTTAAGGTTGAGGTCGGCCATCTCAAGAAAAAGAATAAAGAAACTGTCAAAAAATGCTCGTGAGGCTATCGGAGGTACCGAGGAGGCGATCAAGGCACATATCAAGTTATTGTCCTCCGATTTTGATACTTCGGCGATTGGAGCCTTCAAGACCATCAAGGATGGCAAGATAATCGATATCTCGAGAAAGTAAATTTGTATTTTTGCCTGTATTGCCGAATGTATATCTGCTTTTGGTTGGGCCAATATGGTGCCTATGTATTCTGAACATTTTTAATTTCTTTTTCATTTTATCGGGCCGGAATGTCGCCTTATTTTGTACCTGGAAAACATTTTCTTTAATCATTTGTCATCGTGATGTTTGTTGTATAGACGAGTGTCTGTCGGGCCAAAGCAGTGCCCTTTTATTTCTTTAAACCATTTTCGCTCATGGAATGTTGGTTATTTTACTTGGCGTTTCCTTGCTTGGCTTTTAAATCGTGAGTCGCTCTTCGTGGGATACTCATTGGTGGTCAGTTTTGGCTTATAGGGTGATCAGTCTCGGGTTGCCGTTAGAGCAGTGACCGTTTCAAGCCAGTAATGTCAGAGCTAATAGTAGATCTCGCCAGAACCCCTTACTGTGACCCCGTGCCTCTTCAACAATTTTTGATAGATAAGCCAAATTATACATGCTTCACTCATGAATGCTTTTAACCATGGGAGAGGTAAATTAACAAGAAGATGATAATTGAAATAAAAAGGTAAAGGAAACAATATATTTAGAGTAGGAACTGTAGAATAAAATATGACAATGTATGGAAAGAAAAGACCGGTAAATCGCTTCTCAAGAGTAGAACCTCTTCAGATTCGCTACGTTCCACGGCCTCGGGACGTCGCTTCCATCCAGCCGCTCTAACTTGTAAGCGCTCTTTTCGAGAACTTCTCTAATTCTGTACGGGCCTTCCCAATTAATCGCCAACTTACCTTCTCCTAGAGTCAGTAGCCCAATGTCGTTGTGCCGCAACACTAGATCACCTTCTTCGAAGTTCATGCTGAGTACTTTTCTATTTTATGGTAAAGATATCCTCTGTTTT
The DNA here is from genome assembly GCF_014773155.1 of Arachis stenosperma. Classification (NCBI taxonomy): domain Eukaryota; kingdom Viridiplantae; phylum Streptophyta; class Magnoliopsida; order Fabales; family Fabaceae; genus Arachis; species Arachis stenosperma. Next base: position 68,250,928 of record NC_080378.1, read on the forward strand.
AGTGCGGTTTCCGTCAGGATGGCTATCTCTCTTGTCTCATCGATTAAATCCTTCTTGACTGTTTCTATGCCACCGCTGAGGAGAAGCCTCAGGCTTGGCTCCCCGATCTCCACAAGAATGACCACGTCAACTCCGTAGGTAAACCGGAATGGCGTTTTTCCGGTGGAGAACTGCCGCGTTGTTCTGTAAGACCATAAGACCGACGCTAACTCGTTTTCCTAGGACCCCTTCTTCTAATCAAGCCGCTTTTTCAGTCCCTTGAGGATTATCTTGTTTGCTGCTTCTACCTATCTGTTTTTCTGGGGGTGCTCTACTGAGGAGAACTTTTGCTTGATCCCCAGCCCAAACAAGAATTCTCCAAACTTCTTGTCTGCAAATTACGTTCTGTTATCCGAGATCACCATCTCCGGGATTCTAAACCTCGAGATTACTTGTCTCCATAAAAGCTTTCGACAGTTTGCTGATGAAATGCTGGCTAGTGGTTCTGCTTCTACCCATTTTGTGTAATAGTCGATGGCCACTATCAATTACTTGACTTGTCCATTCGTCTGCTCGGGTTCTTGACGGGTCGGGTTGAGATGGTAACGTAGCAGGTGCGAAAGGGAGTCGGGACCTGAGCACGAACTTTGATGGTGGAGCCTGGTTGTGACGTCAGTTGGACGGCGGATGGGGCCACCAGCAAGGACACCCCGAAGCTTAAGTTAATGTCCATACAAAGACGGTTAATTAGGGTAAGAATAGTGACGTACTTCCGGAGAAGGGTTGGTCTCTCCCTTTTTATACTTTGTATCCAGATGGGTTCTTTATGGTTAAATCCATCTTTCTAGAAGCTTCCGCTAGTTGTCCAGATTCTTTGTGGAATGGAAGGTGACATGCAGGTCATCTCTTGGCTCGGATCGGTGGGTCATAATCGGACCCGGCTTTTTAGTGGACTGAACCGGAACAATAACAAACAATAGATAATAGATTTACATGGAACAAAATTTGATCAACAAATAAGACATGTGCATGCTATATAAAAATTTTGACCTTTTATATGAATTAACGTTTTTTATAATATATTTTTTATATAGTTAATTAACTTAGTGCTTAGAAATTATGAGATTGAGGTTAGATTAATTATATAAATACTATTTTTTATGATAGTATAAATGTAATTATATAAATAGATATTTTGTCTATATTCTTATAAACTTAAAAATTTATATATCATTCACTTACTATAACATTAATTTGATTTTTTTTTATGCATTAGAATAGATAAATGGTCTTGTTTGCACTAACAACGAAGTACCTAATGAAGATTAAATGGATAAATGCTCCCAATTTACCTTATATAATTATATTAGAATATATTATATATATAACCTATTTTTTATTTAGATAAAATAACATGCTGGTTCATAAGGGTCATTATTATTGTTTGCCCCGTCGGGAAAGAAAAATCCTCTTTGGTATAAAAATAAGTTCATTTTTTTTTTCTTAAATGAGATCGAATTGAAGTCCTGCTCGTCTACCTCGTTTCTATTGATGCCTCCATAATAAACGTCTCTAATTTTAAACTTTTAGCAATCAAAATCAAGTATCTTTGTGTGCCTCACTTTTAGTTCCCATTATAGTATCTCCATTATAAGTAAATGTTTCCCCCCAATTTTCTCCTTGAACTCTCCCCTCTTCACATTCTTTTTTCTTGAATGTTTCTTTTCTCAAGTTTCCTCTCCAGAAAAGTTATACCTCATTAAATGCTTGGTTTTATCGATTGTAGTTCTGATTAATGATTTTTTTATTTACATTAATAAATTTTTTTCTTTTAAATATCAAGTTGTTAATTATCAAGTTTGGTGTTTCTACATTTGATGATTGATTATCTTGGGATTCAAATATCGTACCTCCCCGAATAGTGTTGAGGCATGGCAAGCAATGGTGCCTCAATATCTGTTGCAGATAATAGAAATAGTGTTGTGCACAAGGCCATCATAACGAAGGATTATACTACACTCAAGGAGATACTTGCAGGTCTTCCAAAACTTAGTAATCCGTATGAGATTCGGAGCGAGGAGGCTTCACGAAAAGAGGAAGAGAAGGCCGATATTATTGCCGCGGTGGTGAATGGGCGCAATGTAGAGAACGGGGACACCCCTCTCCACGTTGCTGCAAAGCTCGGTGACTTGGTGGCCACAGAGATGCTGATGGCTGCCGGCGCCAACGTTTACTTGAAGAACAAGCAAGGGTGGAGTGCTCTTAGAGAAGCCATAATCAACAAAAGAGACAAGATAGCAATGTCTATGATAAAAAATTCTTGGAATGATTTGGATGAGAAATGGCATAGGAGGTTGCCTCGTTATGCAGGGACTCTAAGAAGGATGAGGGACTTCTATATGGAGATTACGTTCCATTTTGAGAGTTCTGTCATACCTTTTATCTCAAAGATTGCGCCTTCGGATACTTACAAGATTTGGAAAAAGGGTGCTAATATGAGGGCAGATATGACATTGGCCGGTTTCGACGGCTTGAAAATCAAGCGGTCTGATCAAAGCATTCTTTTTCTTGGCGATGGTTCAGAAGATGGAAAGAGAGTCCCCGGATCGCTGTGTGTTCTTTCCCACAAGAAGAAGGAATTGATTGTTACTTCTAAGCTCCCTGGGCCTTCGAAACCAAGTGATAGAGAGATTCGACAAGTTCTGGCTAGAAAGTACAGAGACAACAAAGTCGTGAGTGTTGCAATAGATGTGAGCCAGGCTGTTCTTGTTCCGCAGCTGACGTGGAGGCGAAAGGAGAGGAAGGAATCGGTCGGGTCATGGAAGGCGAAGGTCTATGACATGCAGAATGTCATTCTAAGTGTGAAATCCAAAAGCATTCCAGGAGCTCCACCCGACATCGAGCTAGCTTCTAGACAATGTAATAAGGAACAGAGCAACAAGGAGCTGGATGAGGTTTTGACACCTGAAGAGAGAAAGCAATTGGAAGTTGCACTGAATTCAACAGAAGAGAATAACGGTCATAAAGGTCATGGAAAAAAAGAAAAGAAAGGGCGTAGTGGAGGGCATAAAGAAAAGGGGAATAAAACAAATGCTAGTTCTGGTGGAAGTAGTGTTGGTAATGGTAATGGGAGTGATGAAGTTTTTAAGAAAGGAATGAACCCTTCTCTGTGGCTTTCACAAAATTATCCACTGAAAATTGAAGAATTGTTCCCGTTGCTTGACATTTTGTCCGAAAAAGTTAAAGCAATTCGTCGTGTGCGGGAAGTCCTCACAACAAAACTTCCTAAAGATACTTTTCCGGTTAAGGTGTGTGTGTGCATCTTCTTTGAATATTTACAAAATATCTAAAACTTATTGGCACAACATTGAGCTTTAAAATCTTTCATGTGCGATTTCTATTTACCTATTGCTTTCCACTTTGTATTCCATGATTTCTTACACGCTGGGGAGAAATTCGTGTCTCATATTAAGCTTAATCAATCATGCAAATCTTTAAACAAACTATTATTTTGTCATCTAATAATAAAATTCTTGTTGATCTTGTACACTTTACTAAAAAAACTTGATATGTAAATTTTACACATAAAACTCATCCATATAGTTCCCCCCTATTTTTATGGAAAACCAAACATAGCACTATAGCAGTAATTATACAAATATTGTGGGAAGTAAACTTTGTAAATGCATAAGATTTATAATTTGGGAAAACAGAATTTTTTGTCTTTGTCATGCATTAAATTTTGTGTTATTCTCATGGTTACATTAGGCCTTTTCTCCTTTTGTGTTACAATAAAAATGATTATCATGGCAAATGCAGGTCTCCATCCCTGTGATTTCCACAGTTAGAGTACTGGTTACATTTACAAAGTTTGAAGAATTACAAAATAAAGATGAGTTTGAATCAGCACCATCAAGTCCTACTAGTGCCGATGAAGATAATAACCCTTCATTGACACAATCCTCATCATCGTCGTGGTTTCAGTGGATTAAAGCCCCCTCACGGTCATCTTCTTTTGTTGAACCAAGTAGTATGATAGATGATAGCCAAGACCTATTTGCAATTCCTCCAGATTACAAATTGACTACTTTTGACGAAAAAATGAACAATATAGAAAAGAAGAGGATCGCAAGGGTACAAGAACAAAAGTCACAAGCAAAATAGGTTCGTTGATGCACTAGAAAGCTTACAATTCATCAATGATGGTATATGGGAATGATATTTTGTAGAACTTATAGATTTTGTTAAAAATACCTTGTATACCTTGTATATATTATCGAACAGACACGTTTAATTTTTCAACTATTGTAAACAATATAGAGGACTCACCCCAATAGAGATATCACATTTTATAAAGAGAAATAGAAAGACATCACAATTTATTGTTTGGCCATTATTTTTAACTATCAATCTATTTAGTTTAATAATCTAATAATATACTTTAGCCCATATTTTTAAACATTGATGGACAAAATTAATGAATTCTGATAACCTTCTAATATTCCTTTTTTATAAATGTAAAAGGCACATCAATTTGGTGAACGCGCGTAAAATATTTCATGGAAATTTGGAGCATTTGATGTTCTAATAAATCTAACTAGAGTGAGACCCGCGCAATGCGCGGATTAAAAATATTTTAGAGAACATATTATAAAGAAATTTTGAATTTATTTATTTTTAAAAAGACAGGTTATTTATATTATAGTTACACAAAACTGCATTTTCATTTTTTTCATTTTTTGATTTGCATTAATGGCTACACTGTCTTTTCTTGCAGTTTTTTTGTTTGTAAATAATTAAAAAAATAAAATTGAATGAGAATGAAAAACATATAAAAATGTTATATTAAATTTAAGAAATTTTTGACAATTAGTATGAGAGATTAAGAAATGAAGAGTAATAAGAGTTTTAATATGCATAAGTTGTAAAATTTGAATATTTGTAACTGAAATTTTTTATAATAATTATTATTATTATGACACTTTTAATGTATGTTTATTGCATTTAATTAGTACTTGATGTTTCAATTGAATAATAATAGATAAGAGTTTTCTGTTTTAATTTTTTAAAGCATTTTACTAAATAGTGATTGATTGATTTTCATCTTTTGCCAAGTCATTAGAATTGCTGATGTTGCATCATTAGCAAAGAAAAGATGGATTAAACTCATTGTGGAAAGAGTTGGTATCAGCTTTTATATATTATAAATAGATAGATAGATAGAAGCATTCAAATTTTGGTTAATAAATCTAACGGTCCAAATTAAAGAAAAAGGATAAAGTATATTTTATGTTCCTAACATTTTAAAAATTTTTTAAAAAATACTCTTAATGTTTAGTTTGTTTCAATTTTGTTCTTAAGATTTTGATAAATTTCAATATTTTCTTCTTGTTAATTTCTTGATAGTCAATGATTAATTAATTTTTTCTAGTTCTATCTCTAATGTTTATCATTATCATCATCATCATCTTCACTTTTCACTTTTTTTTCTTTCCACCGTTATCATCACTACCACCTACTGCCATTGCCACTCCTTCACCACCATCCACCACCATCGTTACCTATCATCACCGTTGTCCCCACCATCTCTTACACTTCACAGTCCCATCTACGACCAACACACTTCACAGGCCAACCCCAATCTCATCTGAAAATTTCACCCTTACCACCATTAGCAGCAATAATACTAAGAATAATAACAATCACTCATAAATATATTTTAAAATTAGATTAATCAATAGTGTAAAATTCTATTAAATAATGAATAATTAACTAATAAATTAATTATGAGCAAAAAGAGTTTAAAATTTAAAATTTTATAATTGAAAAAATAAAAATATTTAGAATACGAATTAAAACATTAATCTTAAAGGTTTTGGTCCAAAATTGAGCCAACGGGCTAAAACGATTGAACCAAGCCATGTTGGGCCCAAGCCCACATACATAACTCCCATTATTTAGCAAATTCAGCACCCAACCCCTCTTTCTCCATTGAGTTCCACGAAGAAGAGAAGAAGAGAGTGAACTGTACCCTAAAATAATATTTATCATCACCTACTATTGCTTATAACATTTAATCTGTAGCTTCGATCGATGACCCTTTTGCAGCCATGCATCGCACTTGTCGTGCTCTTCGATTCTATGTAACTATTGGGGTAAGGAACTTGAAATTCTAGCCCAATTCCCCTTTTCTCTTTCAATTTCACATTTTGGTTTGTGTGTTGAGAAAGATTCGAATTTTTTATGTTTAGAGGAGGCTCAATCTTGAGTTCTAACGGGATTTTGATCAAAGACTACGAGCAATAAGTTAAGAGAATATTTTCTCTTTGTTATCCCCAAGTTTGAGTTATGAACTTAGTATGAATTATGTAAAATCTTGTGATTAGATGGAATAGAGTTTCTTTGGATTGATTTTGGGGTGAAGCGGATTTAGCCTAATGAATTTTAGTGTAGAATTGATACAGAATCATTTGGGTGTGAAATTGGTGGAGCTTGAACCGGTGGACATTTGAATTTTACCAGAGAAGGGTTTTCGAGGTCAAGACCATCGTCAATGAAGGTACGGGTCTCGATTTTGGATAGGCATTGTGTAAGACTATATAAAAACCTAGGTTAGCATTGAATGGAAATTCTGATGATGCATTGTGATATAGTTGATTGTGTAAATTGTGTGTTTGGTGAGCTATGTATAATTATATGGATGTAAAGTTATAAATGAATGTTGTGGTATGATTATTAATATATTGATTGGTGTGAAATTGGGCCAAAGGCCGAGATAGGGTTAGATATCCCCTATATGGTAAGCCACATGATGGATTGCCATGATTGAATTGATGATTGGAATAATGATGTTTTTGTTGTATGATTGAATTCTAATGTGATTATCGAAAGAAAACTAATGAAAACCGAATGAGCATGTTGGAATTTACTTGATTTGGTATGGAATGGATATAAGGTGAGGAATGAGTGTTGAAATGCATATGAGTGGTTTTAGAATAATTTGAAAATAAATGTGAACTAAATTTTGGTGAAAGTTAACAAATTGATGAAATAATTGGTAAAAGCAAAATTTTAACCAATTTTGGCGCGCCATAACTTAGTGCTGGAAACTTGGATTTGTACGAAATTTATCTTAAATCAACGCTAGTTAAAAGATCTTTAAAATGGTTTAAGAATGGAAGAAATCGAAATTTTATAGAGAAAGATATGAACAAATGAAGACTGGTATAAAAATTTGAATTATGAGATTATGCAGAAAACAAGAATTTCTGGTATGCGTGTCCACGCACACTATGGTGAATGTGCACAGCACAAAATGGGGAATAAGGCTCGTGCGTACTGGTGCGGTGATTTTACAACCACCGACTAACCAGCAAGTGTACCGGGTCGTACCAAGTAATACCTCAGGTGAGTGAGGGTCGATCCTACGAGGATTGATGGATCAAGCAACAATGGTTAAATGATTTACTTAGTTAGGCAAGTAGAAAAGGGTTTTGAGATATTCAAAAGGTTTAAATTGGAAATATCAGAAGGCAAGCACGCAAGTAAATAAGTTGAAAATAAAATATTGGAGAAAAAGTTAAGGCTTGAGAGTTATCTATTTTTCCGGATTAACTTACTAACTATTTCAATCATGTAGGATTTAATTTATGGCAAACTATATGTGACTAGACCCTAATTCCTTAGACCTTTCTAGTCTCCTCTAAAATTCATCAACAGCCAATTCCTTGGTCAATTAATTTCAATTAGAGGGTGATGATCAAATTCCAGTTTATATGCCACCAAAACTCTAATTACCCAAAAATAAAAGGATTATATGTCACGTATCCTGTTAAATCCAAATAATTAAAATTTAGGAGAATATGTTTTCAAGCTATTGTTCAAGTAAAGAGCTTTTCCAAGTTATACAAGAACTCAAATAGAAAGAGGGTCATACTTCCGTTCCACCAAAATTCATAAGATGAAGAGCGAAAACAATTCTTAAATTATAAATCCATACATGAATTAAAATAGAAAAAGCAATAAAATCAATCCATACAAATAGACAGAGCTCCTAACCTTAACAGTGGAGGTTTAGTTGCTCATGGTTCAGAGAGAAAATAAGGATTCAGGTAAATGTACTGAGTTTCAATATGATGGAATAAAAAGTTAACTAAAGGAATCCCTTTTTATAACTAATCCTAATTAATTTTAAAATCTAATTTTCTAAAATTAAAAATAATATCTTTTCCTAAAAATAAGATTTGAATTTAAATCAGAATAATCAGCATGTCTTCAGTTGATGGCTGCGGACCATTTTGTCCATTTTGCAGCTTCCAATCTGCATTTTCTGGGCTGAAAACTGGGTCAAAACAGCCCAGAAATTGCCCCCAACATTTTTCTGCGTTTTTTGCACGTGGCACATGTCACGCGTACGCGTCAGTCACGCGTATGCATCGATGGTCTTTTTCGTGAGTCACGCGGATGCGTCGATGACGCGCACGCGTCGCTGTGCAAATCTTCAAATCACGCGTTGGCGTCAGTCACGCGCATGTGTTGCCATGGAAAGCCCAAATCATGCGCATGCGTCAGTCACGCGTACGTGTCACTCCTCGCTGCCATCTCCTTTGATTCTTGTGCTGCAGAAACTTTATCAAATCCAGCCGAATGCTACCTAAAATAAACAGAATTGCAAAAGACTCAAAGTAGCATCCATATTGGCTAAAAGATAATTAATTTTTTTTAAACTCAACTAATTAGATGCAAATTCACTAGGAAAAGATAGGAAAGATGCTCACGCATCACAACACCAAACTTGAACTGTTGCTTGTCCTCAAGCAACCAAAACTAATATAGACTTAGGGTGTGAATTTGCATGAGAATGAGAGTTTGATTAAACTCATGTCTCTTCTTATAGCGGGGTTTACAACTGTAATCCTGAATAGTTTTGGCATCTCACTCTCCTTTGAATCAGAAGAATGTTACTGTCATATGGAATTAGAATCCGGATAATATTATGAATTCTCTGATCTTTTGTAACTCAATTTAATCCTTGAACACAACAATTTTTCTTTGGTGCTTTGCACCTTGAGCCTAGCCGTGACTTTAAATGTTTTGTCTCAAGTTTTACTTGACACAGAAACACCACAAGCACTTAACTGGGGAATTCTTTTAAGTTCTAAGTATTTATTTTATTTTATTTTATTTTTTTAAATTTATTATCCCCAGACAGTGGTGCTCAAAGCCTTTGGCGTACTCTGCAATTGATCTCGACTCTAAATGTTTTGTCTCAAGGATTACTTGACACAGAAACACCACAAGCATGTGACTAGAAAAACAACTCTTTGAGCTTTTAATCATGTCTGACCTCCTTAGTCATTGATGCTCAGAGTCTTGGACCTTGCTTTTATTTTTCTTTTGCTGTTTCTTTTGCTTCAAGGATTAAACTTTCATTAATTTCAGGGAAATCATAATAATTCTCTAAATTCTTATTCCTTGTACATCAACATTCTTTGATTCAAATTTAATTATGCACTGTTCATGTTATGCATTCAGAATTACAATTAATACCACCACATTTAAGTAAATAAGACTACTCTTAAAATTAACTCAATTTCTCATGCAATACATCACTTCTGTATTTTTTATTTGAATTCAAGCTCAATGAGTAATATATGAGACATCTTTTCAAAATTAAAGCAATTAAGAGAAAGCTAAACTCGTCCTAGGATTCTAACTAATAAAGGATCATGCAACAAACAAAGCAAAATAGCAGAAAACCGGAACATAACATAGAAAAAGAGGAGAGGAATAAAATAAAAAATGAAAGAAACTCAACCACCTTAGTTATCCTAGCGGTCGCTTTATTCTTCAGGTTGTGCTCCTCAGTGAAGATGATTCGCCTCCCTTTTGGTGCCATAGGAATAAACAAAAAACCTGTTAAGCGAAGCGTCAACACCAATCTTAAATGTTTGCTTATCCTCAAGAAAAGAAGAACTGAAAATAGAAAGAGACAAATATTATGATGAAAGAAAAAGAAAAGGATAACAGAACAAGAGAGAATTAAGATTGGGAGAGGGGGAAAGAAAATCAAAATTGGGCGGCGAACTAGTGTAGTTGTGCGCACAGGTGACGCGTACGCGTGCAGCACGCGTATGCATGGGTCGCGGAATTTTCTTAATGATGCGTAAGCGTCAGGCACGCGTACACGTGCCCTTGGTTTTGTGCGATTCGCGCGAAGCCAGCCGCGCGCATGCACAACTCTCTGTTCGCGTGGCTTGGGCACTAATATTTTCATACGACGCGTGCGCGTCATGCACGTGCACGCGTGGATGAACATTTGTGCAAATGACGCGCACACGTCATGGACGCGAACGCGTGGTCAATTCTGTGCGTCTAGCATACTTCCTGCCCCAAACCAGCACAACTCTCTGCCCAAACACATATTTATGTCGAATTTCAAGGTCACGCGTATGCGTACGCGTCACTGACGCGTACACGTGGAAGGCGAAAAGTGCAAATGTCGCGCACGCGTGGGTTACACGTACGCGTGATGCGGCTTGTGCTTCCAGCACTATTCCCGCTCAACTCTCTGTCAATTTTTATTTTTCACACACATGCATATGACGCGTACGCATCAGCGACGCTTGTGCGTCATGTGCTCCTCTCCTTATTTTTCGGTTCCTGTTCTAAAATAGCTGCATGATTAGAAAATTAGTAAGAACTCAATAAAAATCAGATAAGTAAGAAAACTACTACTATGAAAAATAACTAAGGATACGAAATTATCGGGTTGCCTCCCGACAAGCGCTTCTTTAACGTCACTAGTTTGACGGTCAGTTCTGCTAGTTCAGCAGATGAGTGGACCTCTGGCGATCAATCTCGCCTCCAAGATAGTGCTTCAACCTCTGGCCATTCACTGTAAATTTCCTGTCAGAGTTCTCTTCCTGTATTTCCACATGACCATATGGTGAAGCTCTGGTAACCACAAACGGTCCTGACCACCGAGATTTCAGCTTTCTGGGAAAGAATTTGAGCCTTGAATTATACAGCAGCACTCTCTGTCCTGGCTCAAATACTCTGATGGCACTCTTCTTGTCATGTAATAACTTGGTCTTCTCCTTATAGAGCTTGGCATTCTCATAAGCTGGATATCTGAATTCATCAAGCTCATTTAATTGGAGCATTTGCTTAATTCCTACAGCTTCTGAATCAAGATTCAGATACTTGATTGCCCAGTAAGCTTTATGTTCCAACTCAACTGGCAAGTGACAAGCCTTTCTATAGACCAACTGATAAGGAGACATTCCAATGGGAGTCTTGTACGCTGTCCGGTATGCCTAGAGAGCATCATCAAGCTTCCTAGACCAGTCTTTTCTTGAAACACTGACGGTCTTCTCTAGAATCCTCTTATGTTCCCTATTGGAAACTTCAACCTGTCTACTTGTCTGAGGGTGATAGGAGGTTGCCACCTTATGACGGACTCCATATCTCTGTAGAAGAGAGTCCAACTGTCTGTTGCAGAAATGGCTTCCTCCATCACTAATGAGTGTCCTTGGGACACCAAATCGGCTAAAGATATATCGTTGAAGAAAGCTCATTACCACTTAGGCATCATTGGTGGGAAAAGTCACAGCTTCTACCCACTTGGACACATAATCAACCGCCACTAGAATATAGTTGTTTGAATGTGAGGGTGGGAAGGGTCCCATGAAATCAATACCCCACACATCAAACAACTCAACCTCAAGAATCCCCTGCTGTGGCATTTTATGGTTGGCAGGGAGATTCGTTGCTTTTTCACATCTATCACAGTGCTTCACAAATGCTCTTGCGTCTTTGAAAAGATTCGGCTAGTAAAACCCGCTCTGAAGGACCTTTGTAGCTGTCCTTTCACCACCAAAGTGGCCTCCATACTCAGAACCATGACAGTGCCAGAGAATCAACTGTGTTTCTTCATCTGGGACACATCTCCGGATGATACCATCTGAACACCTCTTAAAAAGATATGGTTAATCCCAAATATAGTACCTTGCATTAGTCAATAGCTTCTTCACTTGTTGCCTACTGTATTCCCTTGGGATAAATTTGAATTATGAGATTATGCAGAAAACAAGAATTTCTGGTTTGTGTGTCCTTGCACACTATGGTGCATGTGCACAACACAAAACAGGGAATAAGGTTCGTGCGTACTGGTGTGGTGATTTTACAACCACATACTAACCGGCAAGTGCACTGGGTCGTATCAAGTAATACCTCAGGTGAGTGAGGGTCGATCCCACAATGATTGATGGATCAAGGAACAATGGTTAAATGATTTACTTAGTTAGGCAAGCAGAAAAGGGTTTTGAGATATTCAAAAGGTTTAAATTGGAAATATCAGAAGGTAGGCACGCAAGTAAATAAGTTGAAAATAAAATATTGGAGAAAACGTTAAGGCTTCAGAGTTTTCTATTTTTCCGGATTAACTTTTCTTACTAACTATTTCAATCATGTAGGATTTAATTTATGGCAAACTATATGTGACTAGACCCTAATTCCTTAGACCTTTCTAGTCTCCTCTAAAATTCACCAACAGCCAATTCCTTGGTCAATTAATTCCAATTAGAGGGTGATGATCAAATTCCAGTTTATATGCCACCAAAACTCTAATTACCCAAAAATAAAAGGATTATATGTCACGTATTCTGTTAAATCCAGATAATTAAAAGTTAGGAGAATATGTTTTCAAGCTGTTGTTTAAGTAAAGAGCTTTTCCAAGTTATACAAGAACTCAAATAGAAAGAGGGTCATACTTCTGTTCCACCCAAATTCATAAGATGAAGAGCGAAAACAATTCTTAAATTATAAATCCATACATGAATTAAAATAGAAAAAGCAATAAAATCAATCCATACAAATGGACAGAGCTCCTAACCTTAACAGTGGAGGTTTAGTTTCTCATGGTTCAGAGAGAAAATAAGGATTCAGGTAAAATGTAATGAGTTCCAATCTGATGGAATGAAAAGTTAACTAATGGAATCCCTTTTTATAACTAATCCTAGTTAATTTTAAAATCTAATTATCTAAAATTAAAAATAATATCTTTTCCTAAAAATAAGATTTGAATTTAAATCAGAATAATCAGTAGGTCTTCAGTTGATGGGTGAGGACCACATGTTTTATCCATTCTGTAGCTTATAATCTATGTTTTTTGGGCTGAAAACTGGGTCAAAACAGCCCAGAAATCGCCCCCAGCATTTTTCTGCATTTTCTGCACGTGGCGCATGTCAAGCGTACGCGTCAGTCACGCGTACGCGTCGATGGTCTTTTTCGCGAGTCACATGGACGCGTCAGTCACGTGCACGCGTCGCTGTGCAAATCTTCAAATCACGCGTACGTGTCAATCACGCGCACGCGTCGCCATGGAAATCTTAAATCACACGCATGCGTCAGTCATGCGTACGCGTCGCTCCTCGCTGCCATCTCCTTTGATTCTTGTGCTCCAGAAACTCAAGCAACTCCAGCCGAATGCTACCTAAAATAAACAGAATATAAAAGATTCGAAGAAGCATCCATATTGGCTAAAAGATAATTAATTCTTTATTAAACTCAACAAATTAGATGCAAATTCACTAGGAAAGATAGGAAAGATGCTCACGCATCACGTACACACAAGAGGATGCGTATGCACGAGATGGGAAGTGCATTCTGATCTGTGCGTGCGCATAGCAGTATGATAAACCCCAATTTTATGGTTTATCTTGTGTTGAATTTAGGGGATTTTATCAACTTATCTCACATTTTTCAATGAAATAGCATGTTTTGTGAAATTCTCCTAATTTGTGCTTAAGAGTTAAAGACATACTTTTTGGCCCTTTAATTTGCTAAATTTAATTCACTTTAGTTCCACTCAAAGCACTCAAAGCCTTGATATGTTTGTTGAGTGATTTCAGGTTCATCGGATAAGGATTAGATGGAAGAAGTGAAGAGAAAAGCATACAAAATGAAGAATTCATGAAGAAATGAGGATTTGAAGAATTCATAGCGACGCGTGTACGTGGCTTATGCGTACGCGTGGAAAGGACATCTGCCAGGTGATGTGTGGAAAACGATCCAACACAAAACTCACCGGCATGTGTACCGGGTCGCATCAAGTAGTAATTACTCACATAAGTGAGGTCGATTCCACAGGGATTGAAGGATTGAGCAATTTTAGTTAGATGGTTGATTTAGTTAAGCAAACAAGTGATGATATGAGTGAATTGTGATAAACAGAAGCTAAATTGCATGAAAGTAAATAGGAGAGGGGAAATTGACAGTAAATTAAAGTGCAAAAGAATTAAAGAGCTGATGCTTAAAGTGCAAGTAATGTAATTGACAGAAACTTATATTGCAAGAAATGTAAATGGCTGAAGCTTAAAGTGCAAGAAATGTAAAAGTGCAGGAAGAGTAAAAGGAATTTCGGGAGCTGGGATGCAAAATTAAACAAGAGAAAATCAAATAAAGTAAGTTGCAGCAGATCTCAAACAGAAAAGTAAAATTTCTTGAAGAAGCAAAACAGAAATGAAACTCAGCTTAATTGCAAAATGAAGTTGAAGATCTCAGGGGATCAAAGAGACTAGAAAACAAGTCTAGATCTCAATTTCTTCCTTGATCCAATAGAGAACAATTTGCAGACGGAAAGAAAGATGAAAACAGTAAATGAAAACTCAGATTCAATTCTTGGAACAATTGAGAAGAGAGGTAAAAGATGATTCTCAAACTTAGGATCAATGAAGCTCTTCAATCTCAATTCAAATCCCAAGAACATATAGAAAAAGTAGCAGACGAAATGAAAATGAAGACAGAAATCTAAATCCAGTTCCCAATCCTTAGAATTATGTAGAAGAAAACAAAGATGAATTGCAGATCAAAGATTGAAACAGAATTCCTTCAATCTCAAATTCAGAATTCAAAAACAAAAAGCAAGAAATGTAGAAGTAAGAACAAGGAAGAAGAGAACTCAGCTCTCAATCCCAATTCCCAATTCCCAAAATAAAACTAAAAATGAAAGAAAATTCCCAAGTCAAAGTAAAAAAAAAGTCCTATACAAATCAAACTAACTCCTATTTATACACTTCCTATTTTTGGATTTTCAGAATTTGGAGTAGGCCTTTTAATTTGGTGAAGAATTGAATTTAAATGGAATTTTAATTGAATTTGGACCATGGGTGCTGCTCTCAGTAGAGTGCTCGGTTAACTAATTGAGCGCAGCGCTACCCATTGCCTTTGGCCTTCAATTTTGTTGCGCACCAAGCCTTCCTTGGCACAGCTCCATAGCGCTCGGTTAAGAAAGTGAGTGCAGCGTCCTTTGCTTGCTAATAAGGTCCCCAGCTTTGAGCCTTGAGGGAAGCATTTGTGGAGCCATTTCTTTTTGAAACAATGAAAGGTAGCGCTCAATTAAGTAAGGGAGCGCAACATCCCTTTGTTTTTGGTGGAGCTCCCTTGTTCGAATCCCAGTGAATGCATTTTGCCCAATTTCCTTGTGAATTAGGTGTAGTGCTCCTTCCTAGCCATCGTGGGTTCGAAACTTGGCTAGCTCCTTTTGCCAATTTCTTTCATGAAGCAATGCAAAGTAGTGCTTCCTTTGGTTCCTCATGTGCTTGGTTTGAGACTTGGAGGTTTCATTAGCAAATATTGCACCTTGCATTTCTTTTGGTGGAAGCCCGATAAAGTTAACAAAGTTAACCGAGCACTATGCTTTTTGCCTTGTTCCTTTGAGCGCTCAGTTAACTCTTTCAACGCAGCATCCTTGCCCTTTGTGTACTTGGCTTTGTTTGCCCATCGCTAGAGCTCAATTAGATAGCGCTGTGCTCAATAAGAGAGCGCTGCTCCCTTGCTTTCTTGATGCGCCATGCTTTTTCCTTCCTTAGGCCACGCTTTCCTTGTTTCTTTGTTTTCTTCACCTATAAGTAATCAAATCAACCAATCAAAGTATCACCAAATTCACAAGGTTTATAATTCATTCAAAAATCAATTAATTCTAGCTTAAACCTCATGATTTTGTGTCAAATAAAGGATAGTTGATTGATTCAACAAAACCATGCAAATCCACTCTAAATCACTTACTTATAATGCAAGAAAGTGCATAAAACCTAATGAAACAAGTGAAAAATGCTTGAAAAGCTAGCATAAGATGACTTGTCATCACAACACCAAACTTAAACCTTGCTTGTCCCCAAGCAAGCACTAAACGTAAGAGAAATGAAATGAAACATGGAAGTATGCATATCCTTATTTAGCAGATAAGTGAATTTGGTTCATGGGGTTTTATGCAGACAATGGTAACTTATTTATTACTTGCTGACAGATAAGAAATGATTTTTCAAAGGTTCACTAGAGTTGTTGCTATACTGTCTTACTTTTGTTTGATACCTTGCTAGCTTTTCCTTCTTTATTTTACTTAGGAAGCTTATTTATTAATGAAGGCTTGGTGAAAAATGTTGCAGCAGCTTTTGGCTTAGTTTTGCTCAACATTTCTTCACCACAGACACATGGCTCACATTGTCTTCCTAGGAGCATTGATGCCCAGCATCTCTTTGGATCACTAAGTGTTTTGTAGCTAGGTTGCTCTTGATAGTGGACTTTCAGTTGGCAATCCCAGATCAGTTGATCCATGGCCAAGTTTTGAAATACTCCTCAGAACCTACTTGTCCAAGCATATCCCAGTACAAAAACACCACAAGCATATGTCCTAGGGTCCAAGCTATTGGTGTCTAGCCTTATTGTTTATTTCTTTGCCAATTTTTAGCTTTTCTCTTTCTTTTTTTTTCTTCTTATTTTGCTTCATTCTCAAGGGAATTTCATTAATTGAGAAATTTTATAGCAGCAAACTAACTCACGCTTCAAAGAATCATGTTATTATGCAGCTTTTTGTTTTATGAGCTAAAAATTGAATCAAACAGGTACCACCACTGACTTTCATTCCAACTTCTACAACATTGGACATTCACTTTCTATTTCAAACATTTTTCTTTTATTTATGTAGAAAGGAAACAAAACATAATTCAAGCTAATGATGAATGACAAAAATTATGCAGATCCAAGCATTTCTTAGCAAACATTTTCACCTAATTGAACACTTTAGCAAGACATATAGGAATCTCTAAATTAAAACACTTTACAGCAGCAAGGATTAAGTATTCAATACAACCTGTTGGGAGTGTCTCTCATCTTTTCTTCTGTTGTATCCCTTGGATGATGATGCAGCTCTCTTTTTAAGTGTTTTCCTGCATAATCCTTAGAAGTTGCTTGCTTCTCAAGCCCTTAAGCAATTGGTTAGTATGCATGAATTGAGTGTGGCTTTTGAATGTTTTTGATGCAACAAGTTAACCATTTGTGAATCCTTTTGCCTTTGTTAAAGGTTATAAAGCTAAAGCTAGAAAACATTGGTTAAATAGTTTATCTGATTGCTTGGAGCTAGTAACCATTTATACAGAAAGTGATAATGTGTTTTTTAATTGAGATTTTTTTGGTGGAACACCAAACTTAGCATCCTTCGTTCTCCCTTAAATTATTTTGGTGTGCAACACCAAACTTATCTTCTTACAATACAGATAAAACTAATTAACCTTTTTATTGAAATAGTTGAAAAAGGAAACTACCTCAAGTTAGGTTGCCTCCCAACAAGCGCTTCTTTATTGTCACTAGCTTAACATTTTTCATTCTTGCTTAATTCAGATTCTGAACCTCCTTTTCTTTGTCCCATTGGCCTCCCAAGTAATGCTTTGCCCTGTGACCATTTGCTGTGAAATAACTCTTTGTTACTTTATCTAGCAATTCAAGGCTTCCATAGGTAAAAACCTTTGTCACCAAGTATGGACCAGTCCATTTGGATTTGAGCTTGCCAAGGAAAACCTTAAGCCTGGAGTTATATAAGAGTACTTGCTGTCCTGGTTTGAACTCCTTCTTTGAGATCTTTTTATCATGCCACCTCTTAGCTTTTTCCTTGTATATCTTAGCACTTTCATAAGCTTCTAGCCTAAACTCATCCAACTCATTTAGTTGTAGTAGCCTCTCCTCCCCTGCTACTTGAGAATCAAGGTTGAGGAGTTTAGTGGCCCAAAAAGCTTTATGTTTAAGCTCTACAGGGAGGTGACAAGATTTTCCATATAACAACTGAAAAGGGGACTTTCCAATAGGAGTTTTGAATGCTGTCCTGTATGCGCAAAGTGCATCTTCTAGTTTTCTGGCCCAATCTTTCCTGGTTACTCCCACAGTCTTTTCCAAAATCCTCTTTAACTCCTTATTTGCAAGTTCTGCTTGGCCGTTGGCCTGTGGGTGATATGGTGTGGCTACTTTATGCATCACCCATATTTGTGGAGTAGTTTCTCCATCTATTTATTGCAGAAATGGCTGCCACCGTCACTAACCAGACCCTTAGGTACTCCATACCTAGTGAATATGTGCTTCTTTAGGAATTGAAGGACAACTTGTGCATCACACGTGGTTGTGGCTATAGCTTCTACCCACTTTAAGACATATTCCACTGCTACAAGTATGTATTTGAAAGAATATGAAGGAGGAAAAGGACCCATGAAATCAATGCCCCATAAATCAAAGAGTTCTACCTCCAGGATGTAGTTTTGAGGCATCTCACTTCTTTTTGTTAATCCCCCACCCCTTTGGCACTCATTGTACTGATGAACAAACTCTCTAGCATCCTTAAATATGGTTGCCAATAAAATCCACTTTGAAGTATCTTGGCTGCTGTTCTTTCTGGCCCAAAATGTCCACGATAAGTTGAACTATGACAGTGCCACAATATGCTTCCCATCTCACCTTCAGGAACACATTTCCTTATCATTCCATCTGAACATTTTCTGAATAAGAATGGTTCATCCCATAGGAATTTCTTTGCTTCATTAAGTAGCTTTTCACTTGTTGCTTGGTGAATTCCTTAGGAATCTTTCTTCTAACCTTATAGGTTGCAATGTCTGCAAACTAAGGGGTTTGTTGAATCTGTAAGAGGTGTTCATCTGCAAAGCTTTCATTCACTGGATGTGAGGCTTCTTGAATTGTTTCTTGTGGCAGTCTCGATAGATGATCAGCAACTTGGTTCTCACTACCCTTCTTGTCCTTTATTTCAATGTCAAACTCTTGTAGAAGCAATATCTATCTGATAGGTATTAGTTTAGTATCCTGTTTTGACATCAAATACTTAAGGACAACATGATCAGTATAAACTACAATTTTGGATCCAATCAAGTATGATATAAACTTATCAAATGCATAAACCACAGCCAATAATTCCTTTTCTGTTGTGGTGTAATTTTTTTGAGCTTTATTTAATACTTTGCTTGCATAATAGATGACATGATACAAGTTCCCTTTCCTTTGTCCTAACACAGCACCAATTGCAATGTCACTTGAATCACACATGAGTTCAAAGGGTAATACCCAATCTGGGGGTGTGATGATTGGTGCAGTGGTGAGTCTGGTTTTTAAAGTCTCAAAGGCATGCTGACAGCTTTCATAAAAAATGAAAGGATTATCAACCATCAACAAATTGCTTAATGGTTTGGCTATTTTTGAAAAATCCTTGATAAATCTTCTATAAAATCCAGCATGTCCTAAGAAACTTCTAACAACTTTCACATTAGTTGGTGGAGGGAGTTTCTCTATGATTTCTACCTTTGCCTTGTCAACTTCTATCCCTTTTCTGGAAACTTTGTGACCAAGAACAATCCCTTCAGGTACCATAAAATGACATTTCTCCCAATTTAAAACCAAATTGGTTTCTTGGCACCGTTTCAAGACAAGGGTAAGATGATGCAAGCAAGCACTAAAAGTGTCACTAAAAACAGAGAAATCATCCATGAAAACTTCAATAAATTTTTCTACCATATCTGAGAAGATTGATAGCATGCATCTTTAAAATGTTGTTGGAGCATTACACAATCCAAATGGCATTCTTCTGTATGCAAAATCTCCAAAGGGACAGGTGAAAGATGTCTTCTCTTGATCCATGGGGTCAACCATTATTTGATTATAACCAGAATACCCATCAAGGAAGCAGTAATATGCATGGCCAGCTAGCCTCTCAAGCATTTGGTCAATGAAAGGGAGAGGGAAGTGATCTTTGCGTGTGGCATCATTCAGCCTCCTATAGTCAATACACATCCTCCATTCTGTCACATTTCTTGTGGGAATGAGTTCATTCTTCTCATTAACAACAACTGTCATCCCACCTTTCTTTGGTGCCACTTGAACTGGATTTATCCATGAGCTGTCAAAGATAGGATAGATAATCCCTGCATTCTATAACTTCACTACTTCCTTCTGGACACTTCCTTCATTGTGGGATTTAGCCTCCTTTGATGTTGAACTACTAGTTTGCAATTGTCTTCCAAAAGGATCTTATGCATGCAAACTGAAGGGCTAATACCCTTCAAGTCATCAATGGTCAATCCTAATGCATCTTTGTGAGCCTTTAGTACATTAAGGAGCTTTCTTTCTTCTTCTTCAATCAGGGAAGAGTTGATGATCAATGAAAAGCTATCTGCTGTGCCAAGGAATGCATATTTGAGATGAATAGGGAGAGGCTTCAATTCTTGATTTAGCACTTCTTCCTTCTTGTCTTGTTTAACCTTTTTCTCAATGGAAATTTTAGCTACTTGTGCTTCCATTGTCTCCTGATCTTCTTCCCCTTCTTCTTTTGTTGCTCATGATGATTGGCTTCTGGTGCGCGAAATTGTGAACAATACTTTTTCACAACTCTCATAATCCCTGGTCATGAACTCCAAAAACTTGGTGGTTCAATTCCATGGCATTACACAACTTCGCACAACTAACCAGCAAGTGCACTGGGTCGTCCAAGTAATACCTTACGTGAGTAAGGGTCGATCCCACGGAGATTGTTAGCATTGAAGCAAGCTATGGTCATCTTGTAAATCTTAGTCAGGCAAACTCAAATGTATATGATGATGAACGAAAATAATATAAAGATAAGGATAGTGATACTTATGTATATCATTGGTGTAAGAGCTTCAGACAAGTGTATGAAGATGCCTTCCCTTCCGTCTCTCTGCTTTCCTACTGCCTTCATCCAATCCTTTCTTACTCCTTTCCATGGCAAGCTCGTATAGGGTCTCACTGTTGTCAGCAGCTACCTCCCATCCTCGCAGTGAAAGCTAATGCACACACTCTGTCACAGTGCTGCCAATCACCGGTGTGGTTCCCTCCCCTACCGGAATAGAATAACTCTTTTGCGTCTGTCACTAACGCCCAGTAGGTTACAGGTTTGAAGCACGTCACAGTCATTCAATCATTGAATCCTACTCAGAATACCACAGACAAGGTTAGACCTTCCGGATTCTCTTGAATGCTGCCATCAGTTCTTGCCTATACCACGAAGACTCTGATCTCACGGAATGGTTGGCTCGTTTGTCAGGCGAGCACTCGGTTGTCAGGCGATCAACCATGCATCGTGCAATCAGGAATCCAAGAGATATTCACCAAGCCTCAAATGCTTGTAGAACAAGAGTGGTTGTCAGTCACTTTGTTCATGAGTGAGAATGGTGATGGGCGTCAATCATCACCTTCATCATGTTGAAGAACAAGTGATATCTTGGATAAAGAACAAGTGGAATTGAATGGAAGAACAATAGTAATTGCATTAATACTCGAGGTACAGCAGAGCTCCACACCTTAATCTATGGTGTGTAGAAACTCCACCGTTGAAAATACATAAGAACAAGGTCTAGGCATGGCCGAATGGCCAGCCTCCCAATGATCTAAGAACTAAAATGTCCAAAGATGATCTAGAGATCTAAAAGTGATCAAAAGATTTCTATACAATAGTAAAAGGTCCTACTTATAAGAAACTAGTAGCCTAGGGTGTACAGAAATGAGTAAATGACATAAAAATCCTCTTCCGGGCCCACTTGGTGTGCTTGGGCTGAGCAATGAAGCAATTTCGTGTAGAGACTCTTCTTGGAGTTAAACGCCAGCTTTGGTGCCAGTTTGGCGTTTAACTCCCATTTGGGTGCCAGTTCCAGCGTTTAACGCTGGGATTCTTTGAGGTGACTTTGAACGCCGGTTTGGGCCATCAAATCTTGGACAAAGTATGGACTATTATATATTGCTGGAAAGCCCAAGATGTCTACTTTCCAACGCCGTTGAGAGCGCGCCAATTGGGCTTCTGTAGCTCCAGAAAATCCGCTTCGAGTGCAGGGAGGTCAGAATCCAACAGCATCTGCAGTCCTTTTGAGTCTCTGGATCAGATTTTTGCTCAGGTCCCTCAATTTCAGCCAGAAAATACCTGAAATCACAGAAAAACACACAAACTCATAGTAAAGTCCAGAAAAGTGAATTTTAATTAAAAACTAATAAAAATATACTAAAAACTAACTATATCATATCAAAAACATACTAAAAACAATGCCAAAAAGTATACAAATTATCCGCTCATCACAACACCAAACTTAAATTGTTGCTTGTCCTCAAGCAACTGAAAATCAAATAAGATAAAAAGAAGAGAATATGCAATGAATTCCAAAAACATCTGTGAAGATCAGTATTAATCAGATGAGCGGGGCTTTTAACTTTTTGCCTCCGAACAGTTTTGGCATCTCACTCTATCCTTTGAAATCCAGAATGGTTGGCTTCTTTAGGAACTTAGAATCCAGATAGTGTTAATGATTCTCTTAGTAAAGTATGATGATTCTTGAACATAGCTATTTATTGAGTCTTGGCTGTGGCCCAAAGCACTCTGTCTTCCAGTATTACCACCGGATACATACATGCCACAGACACATAATTGGGTGAACCTTTTCAGATTGTGACTCAGCTTTGCTAAAGTCCCCAATTAGAGGTGTCCAGGGTTCTTAAGCACACTCTTATTGCCTTGGATCACAACTCTTATTCCTTTTTTTTTTTTCGTTTTTTTTTTTCGTTTTTTTTTTTTTTGAAATGCTTTTTCTTGCTTCAAGAATCATTTTATTGATTTTTCAGATCCTCAGTAACATGTCTCCTTTTTCATCATTCTTTCAAGAGCCAACATTCATGAACCACAAATTCAAAAGACTATGCACTGTTAAGCATACATTCAGAGAACAAAAAATATTGCCACCACATCAAAATAATTAAACTATTATAAAATTCAAAATTCATGCAATTCTTTCTTTATCAATTAGGCACGTTTTTATTGAAGAAAGGTGATGGATTCATAGGACATTCATAACTTTAAGGCATAGACACTAAGACACTAATGATCATAAGACACAAACATGGATAAACATAAGCATTAAAATTCGAAAACAGAAGAACAATACAAGGAAATCAAAGAACGGGTCCACCTTAGTGATGGCGGCTCTTTCTTGCTCTTGAAGATCCTATGGAGTGCTTGAGCTCCTCAATGTCTCTTCCTTGTCTTTGTTGCTCCTCCCTCATGATTCTTTGATCTTCTCTAATTCATGAAGGATGATGGAGTGTTCTTGATGCTCCACCCTCAGTTGTCCCATGTTGGAACTTAGTTCTCCTAGGGAGGTGTTTAGTTGCTCCCAATAGTTTGTGGAGGAAAATTCATCCCTTGAGGAATCTCAGGGATCTCATGATGAGTGAGATCTCTTGTGTACTCCATCCTTTTCTTGGTGATGGGCTTGTCCTCATCAATGGGAATGTCTCCCTCTATGTCAACTCCAACTGAATAACAGAGGTGACAAATGAGATGAGGAAAGGCTAACCTTGCCAAGGTGGAGGTCTTGTCCGCCACCTTATAGAGTTCTTGGGCTATAACCTCATGAACCTCTATTTCTTCTCCAATCATGATACTATGGATCATGATGGCCCGGTCTATGGTAACTTCGGACCGGTTGCTAGTGGGGATGATTGAGCGTTGTATGAACTCTAACCATCCTCTAGCCACGGGCTTGAGGTCATGCCTTCTCAATTGGACCGGCTTTCCTCTTGAATCTTGTTTCCATTGTGCGCCCTCTTCACATATGACTGTGAGGACTTGGTCCAACCTTTGATCAAAGTTGACCCTTCTAGTGTAAGGATGCTCATCTCCTTGCATCATAGGCAAGTTGAACGCCACCCTCACACTCTCCAGACTAAAATCCAAGTATTTCCCCCGAACCATAGTGAGATAATTCTTTGGATTCGGGTTCACACTTTGGTCATGGTTCTTTGTGATCCATGCATTGGCATAGAACTCTTGAACCATCAAGATTCCGACTTGTTGAATGGGGTTGGTAAGACTTCCCAACCTCTTCTTCGGATCTCATGGCGGATCTCCGGATATTCACCCTTTTTGAGTGAAAAGGGGACCTCGGAGATCACCTTCTTCAAGGCCACAACTTCATAGAAGTGGTCTTGATGCACCCTTGAGAGGAATCTATCCATCTCCCATGACTCGGAGGTGGAAGCTTTTGCCTTCCCTTTCCTCTTTTTAGAGGTTTCTCCGGCCTTGGATGCCATAAATGGTTATGGAAAAACAAAAAGCAACGCTTTTACCACACCAAACTTAAAATGTTTGCTCGTCCTCGAGCAAAAGAAGAAAGAAGAGAGTAGAAGAAGAAGAAATGAGGAAGAAGGGAGATGGTAGTGTGTTCGGCCAAGAAGGGGGAAGAAAGGGTGGTTAGGTTGTGTGAAATTGAAGAGTTGAAGAAGGGTATTTATAGGAGAGAGGGGGGTAAAGGTTCGGCCATTATGGGTGGGTTTGGGAGGGAAAGTGGTTTGAATTTGAAGGGTGAGGTTGGTGGGGTTTTATGAAGGATGGATGTGAGTGGTGAAGAGAAAGATGGGATTTGATAGGTGAGGGGTTTTTGGGGAAGAGGTGTTGAGGTGATTGGTGAATGGGGGAAGAAGAGAGAGAGTGATGGTAGGGTCCTGTGGGGTCCACAGATCCTGTAGTGTCAAGGAAAAGTCATCCCTGCACCAAATGTTGCTCAAAATCACGTTTTGAGCCATTTCTGGCGTTAAACGCCGGGCTGGTGCCCATTCCTGGCGTTTAACGCCAGGTTCTTACCCTTTACTGGTGTTTAACGCCAGTCTGGTGCCTCTTTCTGGCGTTAAACGCCCAGAATGGTGCCAGACTGGGCGTTAAACGCCCAACAGCTAGCATTACTGGCGTTTGAACGCCAGTTTCTTCTCCTCCAGGGTGTGCTGTTTTTCTTCCTGTTTTTCATTCTGTTTTTGCTTTTTTCATTGTTTTGTGACTTCTTATGATCATCAACCTACAAAAAGATAAAATAACAAAAGAAAATAATTAATTATAAAACATTGGGTTGCCTCCCAACAAGCACTTCTTTAATGTCATTAGCTTGACAGAGGGCTCTCATGGAGCCTCAGAAATGCTCAGAACCGTGTTGAAACCTCCCAACACCAAACTTAGAGTTTGAATGTGGGGTTTCAACACCAAACTTAGAGTTTGGTTGTAGCCTCCCAACACCAAACTTAGAGTTTGACTGTGGGGGCTCTGTTTGGCTCTGTTTTGAGAGGAGCTCTTCATGCTTCCTCTCCATGATGACAGAGGGATATCCTTGGGCCTTAAACACCAAGGATTTTTCATTCACTTGAATGATTAACTCTCCTCTGTCAACATCAATCACAGCCTTTGCTGTGGCTAGGAAGGGTCTGCCAAGGATGATGGATTCATCCATGCACTTCCCAGTCTCTAGGACTATGAAATCAGTAGGAATGTACTGGTCTTCAACTTTAACCAGAACGTCCTCCACAAGTCCATGGGCTTGTTTTCTTGAGTTGTCTGCCATCTCTAATGAGATTCTTGCAGCTTGCACCTCTAAGATCCCTAATTTCTCCATTACAGAGAGGGGCACGAGGTTCACACTTGACCCTAAGTCACACAAGGCCTTCTTGAAGGTCATGGTGCCTATGGTACAAGGTATAGAAAACTTCCCAGGATCCTGCCTCTTTTGAGGCAGTTTCTGCCTAGACAAGTCATCCAGTTCTTTGGTGAGCAAGGGAGGTTCATCCTCCCAAGTCTCATTTCCAAATAACTTGTCATTTAGTTTCATGATTGCTCCAAGGTATTTAGCAACTTGCTCTTCATGACATACTCATCCTCTTCAGAGGAAGAATACTCATCAGAGCTCATGAATGGCAGAAGTAAGTCCAATGGAATCTCTATGGTCTCATTTTGAGCCTCAGATTCCCATTGTTCCTCATTGAGGAACTCAGAGGAGAGTGGTGCACGCCCACTGAGGTCTTTCTCAGTGGCGTCTTCTTCCTCTCTTTCCTCTCCATATTCGGCCATGTTGATGGCCTTGCACTCTCCTTTTGGATTTCTTCTGTATTACTTGGGAGAGTACTAGGAGGAGTTCAGTAACCTTCTTGCTCAGCTGACCCACTTGTCCTTCCAGATTTCTGATGGAGGACCTTGTTTCATTCATGAAACTTTGAGTGGTCTTTATTAGATCAGAGACCATTGTTGCTAAGTCAGACGTATTCTGCTTAGAACTCTCTGTCTGTGCTGAGAAGATGATGGAAAAGGCTTGCCATTGCTAAACCTGTTTCTTCCACCATTATTGTTATTGAAACCTTGTTGAGGTCTCTCTTGATTCTTCCATGAGAGATTTGGGTGATTTCTCCATGAAGAATTGTAGGTATTTCCATAGGGATCTCTAGGTAATTCACCTCTTCCATGGAAGGGTTCTCAGGATCATAAGCTTCTTCCTCAGATGAAGCATCCTTAGTACTGTTTGGTGCATTTTGCATTCCAGACAGACTTTGAGAAATCAAATTGACTTGTTGAGTCAATATCTGTTCTGAGCCAATATGGCATTCAGAGTGTCAATCTCAAGAACTCCTTTCTTCTGACTAGTCCCATTGTTCACAGGATTCCTTTCAGAAGTGTACATGAATTGGTTATTTGCAACCATTTCAATCAATTCTTGAGCTTCTGCAGGCGTCTTCTTCAGATGAAGAGATCCTCCAGCAGAGCTATCCAAGGACATCTTAGATAGTTCAGAGAGACCATCATAGAAAATACCTATGATGCTCCATTCAGAAAGCATGTCTGAAGGACATCTTCTGATTAATTGTTTGTATCTTTCCCAAGCTTCATAGAGGGACTCTCCATCCTTCTGTTTGAAGGTTTGGACTTCCACTCTAAGCTTACTCCATCT
The DNA here is from genome assembly GCF_014773155.1 of Arachis stenosperma. NCBI lineage: Eukaryota > Viridiplantae > Streptophyta > Magnoliopsida > Fabales > Fabaceae > Arachis > Arachis stenosperma. The sequence continues at coordinate 68,277,996 of NC_080378.1, forward strand.
TTGTGGTGGAAAGAACTTTGCCAAGAAGGCATTGACTAGCTTTTCCCAAGAGTCCAGGCTTTCTTTAGGTTGAGAATCCAACCATATTCTAGCTCTGTCTCTTACAGCAAAAGGGAATAGCATCAGTCTATAGACCTCAGGGTTAACCCCATTAGTCTTGACTGTGTCACAGATTTGCAAGAATTCAGCTAAAAACTGATGAGGATCTTCCATTGGAAGTCCATGGAACTTGCAATTCTGTTGCATTAGAGAAACTAATTGAGGCTTAAGCTCAAAGTTGTTTGCTCCAATGGCAGGGATAGAGATGCTTCTCCCATAGAAGTCGGGAGTAGGTGCAGTAAAGTCACCCAGCACCTTCCTTGCATTGTTGGCATTGTTGTTGTTTTCGGCTGCCATGGGTTCTTCTTCTTTGAAGAATTCGGTCAGGTCCTCTAAAGAGAGTTGTGCTTTGGCTTCTCTTAGCTTTCTCTTCAAGGTCCTTTCGGGTTCAGGATCAGCTTCAACAAGAATGCCTTTGTCTCTGCTCCTGCTCATATGAAAGAGAGAAAAAGAAAATGTGGAATCCTCTATGTCACAGTATGGAGATTCCTTGAAATGTCAGAGGAAAAGAGAAATAGAAAGAAGAAGGGGAAGAAGAATTCGAACTTTAATTAGATAAGGTTCGAATTGTGCATTTAGAAGGAGTGGTACTCCATAATAGAAGGATGTGAGAAGGAGGGAAGAGGATTTTCGAAAATTCAATTAAAAGATTTTGAAAACATTTTGAAAATTTGATTGATAATTTTCGAAAATTGAAAGTGGAAGAGAAATCAAGTGATTTTTGAAAAAGATTTTGAAATTAGAAACTAAAAAGATTTGATTGAATACTAATTTGAAAAAGATATGATAAAAAAAATATGATTGAAAGGTTATTGTCTTAAAAAGATGTGATTGAGAAGATATGATTTGAAAACCATTTTAAAAGATATGTTTTGAAAATTATTTTAAAAGATTTGATTTGGAAAATTAGTGACTTGCCTAACAAGAAAAGATATGATTCAAACATAAAACCTTCCTTAACAGAAAAGGCAAAAAAAAATGTTCAATCAAATCATTAATTGTTAGTAAGTATCTTTGAAAGGAAAGAAATTAATTTTCAAAACATTTGAGTGAAAAGATTTGATTTGAAAAAGATTTGATTTTGAAAAACTTGAAAAAAATTGATTTGAAAACAAAATCTTCCCCCTAGCACCATCCTGGCGTTAAACGCCCAGAATGGTATACATTTTGGCATTTAACGCCCAAAATGCTACCTTTTTGGGCGTTAAACGCCCAACCAGGTGCCCTGGCTGGCGTTTAAACGCCAGTCTGCCTTCTTCACTAAAAACAGAGAAATCATCCATGAAAACTTCAATAAATTTTTCTACCATATCTGAGAAGATTGATAGCATGCATCTTTAAAATGTTGTTGGAGCATTACACAATCCAAATGGCATTCTTCTGTATGCAAAATCTCCAAAGGGACAGGTGAAAGATGTCTTCTCTTGATCCATGGGGTCAACCATTATTTGATTATAACCAGAATACCCATCAAGGAAGCAGTAATATGCATGGCCAGCTAGCCTCTCAAGCATTTGGTCAATGAAAGGGAGAGGGAAGTGATCTTTGCGTGTGGCATCATTCAGCCTCCTATAGTCAATACACATCCTCCATTCTGTCACATTTCTTGTGGGAATGAGTTCATTCTTCTCATTAACAACAACTGTCATCCCACCTTTCTTTGGTGCCACTTGAACTGGACTTATCCATGAGCTGTCAAAGATAGGATAGATAATCCCTGCATTCTATAACTTCACTACTTCCTTCTGGACAACTTCCTTCATTGTGGGATTTAGCCTCCTTTGATGTTGAACTACTAGTTTGCAATTGTCTTCCAAAAGGATCTTATGCATGCAAACTGAAGGGCTAATACCCTTCAAGTCATCAATGGTCAATCCTAATGCATCTTTGTGAGCCTTTAGTACATTAAGGAGCTTTCTTTCTTCTTCTTCAATCAGGGAAGAGTTGATGATCAATGAAAAGCTATCTGCTGTGCCAAGGAATGCATATTTGAGATGAATAGGGAGAGGCTTCAATTCTTGATTTAGCACTTCTTCCTTCTTGTCTTGTTTAACCTTTTTCTCAATGGAAATTTTAGCTACTTGTGCTTCCATTGTCTCCTGATCTTCTTCCCCTTCTTCTTTTTGTTGCTCATGATGATTGGCTTCTGGTGCGCGAAATTGTGAACAATACTTTTTCACAACTCTCATAATCCCTGGTCATGAACTCCAAAAACTTGGTGGTTCAATTCCATGGCATTACACAACTTCGCACAACTAACCAGCAAGTGCACTGGGTCGTCCAAGTAATACCTTACGTGAGTAAGGGTCGATCCCACGGAGATTGTTAGCATTGAAGCAAGCTATGGTCATCTTGTAAATCTTAGTCAGGCAAACTCAAATGTATATGATGATGAACGAAAATAATATAAAGATAAGGATAGTGATACTTATGTATATCATTGGTGTAAGAGCTTCAGACAAGTGTATGAAGATGCCTTCCCTTCCGTCTCTCTGCTTTCCTACTGCCTTCATCCAATCCTTTCTTACTCCTTTCCATGGCAAGCTCGTATAGGGTCTCACTGTTGTCAGCAGCTACCTCCCATCCTCGCAGTGAAAGCTAATGCACACACTCTGTCACAGTGCTGCCAATCACCGGTGTGGTTCCCTCCCCTACCGGAATAGAATAACTCTTTTGCGTCTGTCACTAACGCCCAGTAGGTTACAGGTTTGAAGCACGTCACAGTCATTCAATCATTGAATCCTACTCAGAATACCACAGACAAGGTTAGACCTTCCGGATTCTCTTGAATGCTGCCATCAGTTCTTGCCTATACCACGAAGACTCTGATCTCACGGAATGGTTGGCTCGTTTGTCAGGCGAGCACTCGGTTGTCAGGCGATCAACCATGCATCGTGCAATCAGGAATCCAAGAGATATTCACCAAGCCTCAAATGCTTGTAGAACAAGAGTGGTTGTCAGTCACTTTGTTCATGAGTGAGAATGGTGATGGGCGTCAATCATCACCTTCATCATGTTGAAGAACAAGTGATATCTTGGATAAAGAACAAGTGGAATTGAATGGAAGAACAATAGTAATTGCATTAATACTCGAGGTACAGCAGAGCTCCACACCTTAATCTATGGTGTGTAGAAACTCCACCGTTGAAATACATAAGAACAAGGTCTAGGCATGGCCGAATGGCCAGCCTCCCAATGATCTAAGAACTAAAATGTCCAAAGATGATCTAGAGATCTAAAAGTGATCAAAAGATTTCTATACAATAGTAAAAGGTCCTACTTATAAGAAACTAGTAGCCTAGGGTGTACAGAAATGAGTAAATGACATAAAAATCCTCTTCCGGGCCCACTTGGTGTGTGCTTGGGCTGAGCAATGAAGCAATTTCGTGTAGAGACTCTTCTTGGAGTTAAACGCCAGCTTTGGTGCCAGTTTGGGCGTTTAACTCCCATTTGGGTGCCAGTTCCAGCGTTTAACGCTGGGATTCTTTGAGGTGACTTTGAACGCCGGTTTGGGCCATCAAATCTTGGGCAAAGTATGGACTATTATATATTGCTGGAAAGCCCAGGATGTCTACTTTCCAACGCCGTTGAGAGCGCGCCAATTGGGCTTCTGTAGCTCCAGAAATCCGCTTCGAGTGCAGGGAGGTCAGAATCCAACAGCATCTGCAGTCCTTTTGAGTCTCTGGATCAGATTTTTGCTCAGGTCCCTCAATTTCAGCCAGAAAATACCTGAAATCACAGAAAAACACACAAACTCATAGTAAAGTCCAGAAAAGTGAATTTTAATTAAAAACTAATAAAAATATACTAAAAACTAACTATATCATATCAAAAACATACTAAAAACAATGCCAAAAAGTATACAAATTATCCGCTCATCAGCTTCCAACATTTCTTCCACCAAACTTTCAATCATATCTATTCTCATGTAATCTTCTTGCTCAGGGGGTGTTGCATTGCTTTGAAAATATTGATGACCATTTGCTCATTGTGCACCCTGAAGATCATTTCTCCCTTCTCTACATCAATAATAGCTCTTACTGTGGCTAGAAACAGTCTTCCCAAAATGATTGAATTGTTTCCTTCCTCTTCTGTGTCCAAAATCACAAAGTCTGCAGGGAAGATAAACTCTCCAACCTTCACTAATAGATTTTTCACAATGTTATTGGGTGTCTTGATTGATCTATCGGCCATTACCAATGACATCCTGGTAGGTTTGAGTTCTTCTATGGCAAGTTTTCTCATCATTGATAGGGGCATCAAATTGATACTAGCACTAAGATCACAGAGAGCTTTGTCTAATGTCATCTTACCTATGGTACATGAAACTACAAAACTCCCTGGATCTTTAAGCTTTGGTGGAATACTACTTTGAATCACAGCACTACATTCTTCAGTGAGAAGCACTGTTTCCTTCTCATGCCAACTTCTCTTTTTATTGATAAGCTCCTTCAAGAATTTTGCATATAGAGGCATTTGCTCTAATGCTTTAGCCAGGGGGATATTAATCTCTAACTTCTTGAAGACTTCAAGGAACTTGGGGAAGTTTTGATCCTTGGTTTTCTTGTTGAACCTTTGAGGGTATGGCAAGGGAGGTGTGAAAGTCTTCTTTACTTGCTTCTGTCCTTGAGATGATTCTTCCATTATTTGCTTCCCTTTCCTTGAGATTTGTGGCTGCTTCTCTCTCTCTTCAGGCTTCTCTTGATCATCCTTGTTGAGTGTAGCATTATTCTTGCTGCTGGCTTCATCATTCTCAGTTGGCTTCTTGTCATTTACCAAGGTTTTTCCACTCCTTAGCTGTATAGCTTTGCATTCTTTTTTAGGATTTGGAATGGTGTCACTTGAGAGTGAGCTTGTTGGGCTTTCGATCACAGCTTGCTTGGAAAGCTACCCAATCTGCCTTTCTATATTTCTTATGGAAGCTTCATTGTTCTTGTTTGTAAGTTCTTGATGTTTTATTATTTTTTCCATCAATATCTCCAAGATGCAGATTCTCTGAAAGTCTTGTGGGATTTATAGTTGGTTGTGAACTGTTGAGGGTGGATGATAGTTGTTGTGGTTGGTGGCTGGGTTATTGGATGGATAATGGTTGGAATTGGGGTAATTGTTTTGGGGTTTTCTATATGGATTTTGGTTATTGTTCTGCTGGTTGTTTCTTGAGTTGTTTTAGTTTGAATGTCTTTGCCATGGCTGCTGATTTTGATTGTGGTTATCTCCCCATCTAAGTTTAGGGTGGTTCTTCCAGGATGGATTGTAAGTGTCACCATAAACTTCACTTGGTCCTGAGCCTTGGTTATGCACATATTGAATTTGTTCCTGCTGCTGATCTTCTTGGTTTTCTTCATTCTGCCCCCATATGGTTGATGGTTGGTTTGTATTCACTGTTTCAACTTGGAGGCTATTGAAGAACGGAAGATTGATGGTTTAGAAGTTATAATAAATTCTCGTTGCAAGTATAGTTTCTAAACCAAGCAATCAACCTTTCTTACAAAAGTTTTGGTTCTCACAATTAACAAACCCCTTTGGAATTGATAACCAAAGTATTTAAACCTCGGGTCGTCTTCTCAAGGAATTGCAGGGAAGTATGATTTATTATTGGTTATGCAAAGGTATATTTTGGGGTTTTGAAAAGGTTTGAACAAATAATTTAATTGACAAGAAAAATAAATTAATAATTAGAAAATCTCTTGGCAAGGTATGAAAACTGGAAGTCCTATCCTAGTTATCCTTATCAATGGTGATGAGAATTATATTTATGCTACCACTAAGTCAACCTCTAACTATGAAGGTCAGTTAAGTGGACAAATTAATTTAACACCTAAAGTCTTAGTCAACTCCTCAAGGAAAGACTAGATTTATAGGAATCTAAATTAATCAACAAAGATAATAATTATCACTCACGATGAGTTTGACAACTCAAGAGTTACCAATTAATCAACCAAAGCCAAAAGGAAAAATCTAAATTATTTATATAAATAAAAGAAAGCAATCATGAGTCTGAAATACCTCAAATTGTATTAAGAAAATCATAACATGAATGTCATTAAACAAATAAAAGAGAAAATAAATAGAAGAACATTGAACCTGAGATGAAGAAGAAATATTCCTAATCCTAATAAAAATCCTAATCCTAATCCTAAGAGAGAGGAGAGAACCTCTCTCTAAAAACTACATCTAAAATTATGAAAAGTGAATTATGATCTGATCTGAAGTGATGTCTTGAGTCTTTGCATGTTCCCTGACTTTAATCTGTGTTTCTGGGCCAAAAACTGGGTTGAAATGCGGCCCAGAATCTGTGCCAGCGACTTCTGTAATTTTGCAGATCGCGCACGGCACGCGGCCGCGACGTCCACGCATTCGCGCCACTCAGCGTTTCTCGTACCACGCGTGCGCGTCGTCCACGCATTGACAAACCCCAATTTGACGGTTTATCTTGTATTGAATTTAGGGGATTTTATCACCTTTTACCCACATTTATTCAATGAAATAGCATGGTTTTGTATATTCTCCTTTAATTGTGCTTAAGAGTGAAAACATGCTTTTTAGGTCTTAAAATAGCTAAATTTAATTCTCCTTGATTCCATTAGATGCCTTGATATGTTTGCTAAGTGATTTCAGATTTAGAAGGCAAAGATTGGATCAAGGGAATGAAGAAAGAAGCATGAAAAGTTGGAGAACTCATGAAGAAATGAAAGAACCGGAAAGCTGTCAAGCCGACCTCTTTGCACTTAATCGACCATAACTTGAGCTACAGAGGTCCAAATGATGCGGTTCCAGTTGGGTTAGAAAGCTAACATCCGGGGCTTCGAAATGATATACGATTTGTCATAGTTTCCACACGTATGGTGGCGCGCACGCGCATAGTACACGCACGCGCCGTTGCTGCCACCTAGTCCACTTAAAGCAAAACGTGGCCAGCGATTTTAGAAGCCTTCTGGGCCCAATCCAACTCATTTCTGATGCTATTTAAGCCAAGGATTGAAGAGGAATCAACAGGACTTTTAACCATTAGTTTAGTTTAGTAGTTAGAGTTAGTTTCTAGAGAGAGAAGCTCTCTCTTCTCTCTAGAATTAGGATTAGGTTTAGTTCTTAGATCTAGGTTTTAATCTTTGCTTTCTTCTACTTCTACATCTCAATTCCTTGTAGTTGCATTGATTCTTCTTCCATTCTTTTGTTATAATCTCTCTTATGTGTTCTTGTATTTTGTTATAGATCTAGTATTGTTCCTTTTTACTCCCTTCTAATTCAATAAAGGTAATTCATAATAAAAGTGTTTCTTTTGATTGTTGTTGTTAATTTCTTTCCATAATTGTTGTTAGATTTCACTCTTGTTGTTGATTTACTATGTTTTCCTTTTATGCCTACCAAGTGTTTGATAAAATGCCTCTTCTAGATTTAGTGTAGATTTTGTTCCTCTTGGCCTAGGTAGGGTAGTTAGTGATACTTGAGTTATCTAATTCCTTTGTTGATTGGTAATTGGAGAGATTGCTAATTGGTTTGGAGTGCACTAAAGCTAGTCTTTCCTTGGGAGTTGGCTAGGACTTGTGGCTCAAGTCAATTCATCCACTTGACTTTCCTTTATCTAGTAAGGGTTAACTAAGTGGTAGCAATGAACAATTCTCATCACAATTGAGAAGGATAACTAGGATAGGACTTCTAATTTTCATACCTTGCCAAGAGCCTTTTATAGTTATTAGTTTACTTTCATTGCCATTTACTTTCATGCCTCTTATCAAAACCCCAAAATAACTCACAACCAATAACAAGACACTTTATTGTAATTCCTAGGGAGAACGACCCGAGGTTTGAATACTTCGGTTTATAAATTTAGGGGTTTGTTTTAGTGACAAACAACTTTTTGTATGAAAGGATTATTGCTTGGTTTAGAAACTATACTTCGACGAGATTTTATTTGAGAAATTCTAAACCGTCAAAAATCCAATCATCACGCATTCACGTCGTTCGTGTAGCTTTCAATCTGCGCGGTCGCGTCAGGCACGCGAGCGCGTATCTGTGATTTCTTCCATTTCGTGCGGACGCGTGAGCCATGCGACCACGTGACTTCTCGCTGGTCATCTCCTCAATTCCTTGTGTTCCTTCCATTTTTGCACGCTTCCTCTTCATTCTCTAAGCCATTCCTGTCCTATGAAGCCTGAAACACTTAACACAAAGATCAAGGCATCGAATGGTAATAAGAGAGGATTAAGATTAGCTAAATTAAGACCAAAGAAGCATGTTTTCAATCATAGAACTAAACTAGGAAGGAATCGTAAAATCATGCAAATCATATGAATAAGTGGGTAAAGAGTTGATAAAAACCACTCAATTGAGTACAAGATAAACCATAAAATAGTGGTTTATCAACCTCCCCACACTTAAACATTAGCATGTTCTCATGCTAAGCTCAAGAGAAGCTATAAAGGGGTGAAGAGAAATGATAGAGAGTATGCAATGCAACCTATCTATATGAATGCAATTTCATGCAAAATGTTTCTACCTACTTGGTTAAAAGTAAATAAGTTCTCCAAGACGAATATGAACCAAATTCCACTAATTCAAATTATACAATGAAAGACAAGTAAACTTGTAAGAAGATAGCTCATGAGAGCAGGGAACATAGAATCAAGCATTGAACCCTCACTGGTAGTGTATATCACTCTAGTCTCTCAAGTGTATAGGGTAATTCACTCTACTTTTCTCTAATCATGTTTTCTAAACATTGTTCTTTATCTAACCAATCAACAAATATTTAATGTACCAATGCACATATCATGAGATCTTTTCAAGGTTGTAATGGGGCCAAGGCAAGGGTGAGGATGTATATATAAGGCTAAGTGAGCTAACAAAGTAAATTTTTGAGTAACCTGGGCTATCACCTAACTTACATACATTCTATATATGCCTATCTACCCATAATTTTCACTTTTGTATCACATACTTATGTATCAACTTTTCTTTTAATTTGTGTCACATATGCACTGATCTTTTATTAACTTAATATTGGGGTAATTTTGTCCCCTTATTTATTTATTTATATTATATATATTTTTTTCTTTTTCTCTTTTTTTTTTTCTTTTTTTTCTTTTTTTATAGAGACATAAAAACTAAAATAACATATCAATGCATATGGAATTTTTAATTTTCTGTTTTACATGAGTAGATACCCAAATTTCCCAATATTCAGAATTAGAAACATGATACATTCCCTTATTAATCCATGTTCCCACAGTTTTCCCACACTTAGTTGATGCACAACCTCTATCTTAAGCTAACCAAAGATTCAATTGGGATATTTAATTTGTTTTTCTGCTTAAGGCTAGTGATGTGGTTATAGAACAGAAGGGGATTAAAAAGCTCAAAGTGGCTAACAAGGGTGATATAAAAGGGTAGGCTTATTTGGGATAAGTGAGCAAAAACAAGTAATGGCCTCAATCATATGCAAGCATGTAAATACACTAAATATTGGACATATAGATTGGAACAAAATATAGATTGCAGTTATAGATAAGGAAACACACAAGAATAAAAATTTATGGTTAAATAATGTAACCATATAAATAAGCTCAAAATCTCGCAGGTTATGTGTTCTTTTGGCTCAAAGACCATGTTCCAAATACAACTTCAAACAAATTTAACACATGAAAAATTTTAGTTTTTAATTTAAATTAGTGAAAAATTTCAAAAATAGTGTCTTAAAAAGAAACTTATTATTTTTCAACTAAGTAGTACTTAAATGCAAACAATCAACTACACATGCAATCTATTATGCAATGCAACAATGAAAAGAAAATAGAATATTGGTGTTGAGAAGAGAATAACTAACCCGTGGAGATCGGTATCGACCTTCCCACACTTAAAGATTGCACCGTCCTCGGTGCATGCTAAGATGTACAAGTGGACGGGCTGCTTCAACTGATGCTTATCTCCAAAGATTGTGCAGATGGACTTGTTCATCTCCCCATTAAGAAGCTTTTTCTCTCTCTTCGTGGTGGCCATCCTGAAAGAAGAGAAAAAGGAAGGAAAGTAACCCAAAAATAAAGATAAGAACATAAATAAAATAAGGGTGTTAATGCCAAATAATAAAGATATCAATTACATGGTAGCTACAACATGCAAGTGAGAAAATAGTCAAAGCAAATGGCATATCAATAGTGCAAAAAGTTGCAACATTGGGGAAGAGAGTGTGGGTAATGCAAGATAGTGTAAGTGCATATCAATGCAAAAGGAATATTAGTATTATAAAAATTAGCATTGACTTATGAATAATAATACCCAATCAGAATAAAACAAGTCATGAAGCACCAGAATAATTCAAGAAAAGATGCAATAGTTGAAGAAGAGAATTGTAACACCAATGGAAAAGAAAAAGAAAGTAAGAAAGGAGGAAGAAAGAAAGAAGAAGGAAAGAAAATATTTAGATACGGGAAAGAAAAGATAAGATATTTGGCTGCTCTGGATAAGCTGTGCGCTGCTTGTGATGCGGACGCGTGAATGACGCGTTCGCGCAGATAGCGCTTTTATGAAATGACGTGGACGCATCACCCACGCGGTCGCGTAGATCGATTTGTGCCATTAGCGTGAGGGTAGCCTTGCGGTCGCGCAACTCTCTGTTTGAAATTCATATTGCCAAAACTTTGGGTGACGCAATCGCGTGGTTGACGCGATTGCGTGGATGGCCTGAATTTGAAAACGGTACAGACGCGTGGGGCACGCGTTCGCGTGGAAGGGCTTGTGCTTCTAGCACGAGTCCAGCCCAATTCCAGCTCAACTTTCGGCCATACACCCTTTTTATGTCGATTTTGAGGCACGCGAAAGCGTGGGTAACGCAGACGCGTGGGAGGCATTTTTCCCACATGACGCAGACGCGTCAGCGATGCGGTTACATAGACTAATTTGTGCCAAAGGCACGGCTCTAGCCACACTCTCGCGTTACTCTCTGGTCAATTTATTTTCTTCCCGACGCACCTATGACGCGGACGCGTCGGCGACGCTGTCGCGTCGCGTGTGATTTTTTTTGATGCATTATGCAGAATGCAATGAATGTTATGCAAAATTCCAGGTTCAATCAAAACTCAAAAACAGAATAAAATTTAAACTGAAAAAGGAACGATCATACCATGGTGGGTTGTCTCCCACCTAGCACTTTTAGTTAAAGTCCTTAAGTTGGACATTCTGGTGAGCTCCTTATTATGGTGGCTTGTGCTTGTATTCATCCAAGAATCTCCACCAATGTTTGGAATTTCCACAGCCTCCGGGATCCCAAACTAGGCGCAGAGAGCCTTCAAGCAAGCTAAAGCAAGTCACAAGGCCCCAAGAGTATTGATTTCTAGATTGAATTTCGGGGTCCCAAACCTTACTTTTGCACCCATCTTTTTGTTGAGCAATATTGTTCCATCCGGGTGGCAAGCAGTCTGAATTCTCACTAAAGCAGCCAAACAACTTCCGAGACCCATTCAGTTGAGCTCTACACCAACCTTTGTTTTTAAACTCAAAGCTTCCAACCATAATGAACCCTGCAGGACAATTCTTGCCACTGACCATCTTCCTCTTACTCTTGATGCCACAAAGAGCTCTAAATTGACCATCCGTCTCCAGTAGCCCATATTCAAGTGGAATTAGAAAGCTAAGGGATATGAATTTTACGCACTTGAATGTTGTGAAGGATGATGGCAACTTAGGGGGAGGGGATTCTAATGAACTTGCAAGCTCCACTCCCTTGTACTCTTCTTTAACATCTTCCACCTCTTTGCAAGCTTCTTCAATTTCAACCTCTTCTTCTTGGTAGCTTTCTTCTAATTCAATTTCTTCTTCATTGTTCACCAAGGGCATGGGAGGTTGTGCTTCTTCTTCTTTAATCTCCATGTCAAGTCCAATGGGAGAGGATTCAAATATAGATAAGAATTCATTAATGATTGAATCCATCTCTTGATCATCCCCTTCAAAGTCTTCAACCATGGTATGCCTTGGAGGTTGTACACCCTCCTCAACATCAACATTAAACACCTTGGAAGGAGGCTTTATGAATGGACCTTCCAATGGAGGCTCAGCATCTCCTAAGTCTTCGACCACTTCTTCTTCTTCAATAATTCCGGCTTCCTCCACTTGTTCCAGTATAAAGTCATGCTCCTTACTGTCCACTAGAGTTTCTAGTGTCTCCTTCATGCTACGTTCTTTATTAGATTCTCCACATGAGGCCATGGGGGTTCCTTGAGTGTCCGAACGTCTGGAAGGTAATTGATTTATTGCTTGCTCCAGTTGATGATGGGTTGCATGAAATTGATCTACTGTTTCCTTGAGGCGAGGCTGTGAGTCTTGGGTCGATTGATATGGACATGGTGCATATGGAGGTGGTGGTCCTTGGGAGTAACTAGGTTGGAATTGGGGTGGTTCTATATATGGATCATATGGTGGTTGGTGTGGTGGATAAGGGTTAGGGTCATCTGGAGGTGAATAGTGGAAAGGGGCTTCTGAGTGTGGTGGTTCAAAGCTATGTTGAGGAGGTGGTTCATTGGCATATGATGGGACTTGTTGGTAACTACAAGGGGGTCCACCATACCTACATCTTGGTATGCATTATAGAATGGTCTTCGTCCATGATATCTTGGAAGGTGTTGTCGCCTAAAGGGTTGATCAGCTCCTCTTGGCTCCGTCCATCTTTGATTGCTTTGACCTTGATGCATATTCCTGTTATAGCTTCTTCTTCCTGCAACATAGTTGTAACCAGACTCATAGTCAAAGGGGTGGGAGTTCATAGTAATAGGAGAAAATAAAAACAAAAACTAACAAAAAGAAAATATTTTGAAAAAGATATGGTTTTTAAAAAAAAAAAATAAGATAAGATTTTAAAAAAGATATGATTTTTTGAAATAAGATAAGATAAGATTTTGAAAAAGATATGATTTTTTTGAAAAAAAGATTTGAATTTTGAAAAATAAGATAAGATTAGATAAAAAAATTTAAAATAAAAATCTGAATATTTTTTTTTGAAAAATATTTACAATAACCAATAATAAGGCACACGTTTGTAATTCCCCGGCAACGGCGCCATTTTGAAGAACGGAAGATTGATGGTTTAGAAGTTATAATAAATTCTCGTTGTAAGTATAGTTTCTAAACCAAGCAATCAACCTTTCTTACAAAAGTTTTGGTTGTCACAATTAACAAACCCATTTGGAATTGATAACCGAAGTATTTAAACCTCGGGTCGTCTTCTCAAGGAATTACAGGGAAGTATGATTTATTATTGGTTATGCAAAGGTATATTTTGGGGTTTTGAAAAGGTTTGAACAAATAATTTAATTGACAAGAAAAATAAATTAATAATTAGAAAATCTCTTGGCAAGGTATGAAAACTGGAAGTCCTATCCTAGTTATCCTTATCAATGGTGATGAGAATTATATTTATGTTACCACTAAGTCAACCTCTAACTATGAAGATCAGTTAAGTGGACAAATTAATTTAACAACTGAAGTCCTAGTCAACTCCTCAAGGAAAGACTAGATTTATAGGAATCTAAATTAATCTGTGATGAGCGGATAATTTATACGCTTTTTGGCATTATTTTTAGGTAGTTTTTAGTAGGATCTAGCTACTTTTAGGGATGTTTTCATTAGTTTTTATGTAAAATTCACATTTCTGGACTTTACTATGAGTTTGTATATTTTTCTGTGATTTCAGGTATTTTCTGGCTGAAATTGAGGGACTTGAGCAAAATTCTAATAAGGAGGCTAACAAAGGACTGCTGATGTTGTTGGATTCTGACCTCCCTGCACTCAAAATAGATTTTCTAGAGCTACAGAACTCCAAATGGCGCGCTCTCAATGGCTTTGGAAAGTAGACATCTAAAGCTTTCCAGCAATATATAATAGTTCATACTTTATTCGAGATTAGACGACGTAAACTGGCGTTCAATGCCAGTTCCATGCTGCATTCTGGAGTTAAACGCGAGAAACACGGCATAAACCAGAGTTAAACGCCAAAAACACGTTACAACTTGGCGTTTAACTCCAAGAGAAGCCTATGCATGTGTAAAGCTCAAGCTCAGTGCAAGCACACACCAAGTGGGCCCCGGAAGTGGATTTCTGCATCAATTACTTATCTCTGTAACTCTAGTAGCTAGTTTTAGTATAAATAGAACTTTTTACTATTGTACTAGTGTCTTTGGCAGTATAGTCTCTTGACCCTTCGGTCTTTTGATCATTCATAGGGGCTGGCCATTCGGCCATGCCTGGACCTTGATCACTTATGTATTTTCAACGGTGGAGTTTCTATACACCATAGATTAAGGGTGTGGAGCTCTGCTGTACCTCGAGTTTCAATGCAATTACTACTATTTTCTACTCAATTCAGCTTATTCTTGTTCTAAGATATCTGTTGCACTTCAACTTGATGGATGTGATGATCCGTGACATTCATCATCATCCATCCTTATGAACGCGTGATTGACAACCACTTCCGTTCTACCTTAGGACGAGCGCATATCTCTTGGATTCCTTGATCAGAATCTTCGTGGTATAAGCTAAAATTATTGGCGGTCATTCCTGAGAATCCGGAAAGTCTAAACCTTGTATGTGGTATTTCGAGTAGGATTCAGGAATTGAATGACTGTGACAAGCTTCAAACTCGCGATTGTTGGGCGTGATGACAAACGCAAAAGAATCAATGGATTCTATTCCGACATGATCAAGAACCGACAGATGATTAGCCGTGCTTTGACAAGAGCATTTGGAACTTTTTCACTGAGAGGATGGGAAGTAGCCATTGACAACGGTGATGCCCTACATACAGCTTGCCATGGAAAGGAGTATGAAGGATTGAAAGTAAGAAAGCAGTATGTTGTAGAGATTCAACAGGGACGAAGTATCTCCATACACTTATCTGAAATTCCCACCCATGATTTACATAAGTATTTCTATCTTTATTTTATGTTTTATTTATTATTATTTTCGAAAACTCCATAATTATTTGAATCAGCCTAACTGAGATCTACAAGATGACCATAGCTTGCTTCATACCAACAATCTCCGTGGGATCGACCCTTACTCACGTAAGGTTTATTATTTGGACGACCTAGTGCACTTGCTGATTAGTTGTGCGAAGTTGTGACAAAGTGTGATTCACGTTAGAGAGCGCTACCAAGTCTTTGGCGCCGTTGTTGATGATCACAATTTCGTGCACCAAGTTTTTGGCACCATTGCCGGGGATTGTTCGAGTTTGGACAACTGACGGTTCATCTTATTACTCAGATTAGGTAATTTTCTTTTCAAAATGTTTTCAAAAATCTTTCAAAACATTTTTTCTTTTCGTTTTTTTCCAAAAAAAATTATTTTAAAAAAATCCAAAAAAATTATAAAATCATAAAAACAAAAAAATATTTTGTGTTTCTTGTTTGAGTCTAGTGTCAATTTTTAAGTTTGGTATCAATTGCATGTTTTAAAAACTTGCATATTTTTTTGAAAACTCATGCATGGTGTTCTTCATGATCTTCAAGTTGTTCTTGGTAAGTCTTCTTGTTTGATCTTCATATTTTCTTGTTTTGTGCTTTTTGTTGTTTTTCATATGCATTTTTGCATTCATAGTGTCTAAGCATTGAAGATTTCTAAGTTTGGTATCTTGCATGTTTTTCTTTTCTTGAAAATTTTTCAAAAATATGTTCTTGATGTTCATCTTGACACTCAAAGTGTTCTTGGTGTTCATCTTGACATTCATAGTGTTCTTAAATGCATTATGTGTTTTGATTCATAATTTTCATGTTGTGAGTCATTTTTGTGTTTTTCTCTCTCCTCATTTAAAATTCAAAAAATAAAAAATTATCTTTTCCTTATTTTACTCAAAAATTCAAAATCTTTGGGTTGACTTAGTCAAAAATTTTTAAAATTAGTTGTTTCTTATTGATCAAGTCAAGATTTCATATTTTAAAAATCCTATCTTTTCAAAATCTTTTTCAAAAATCAAATCTTTTTCTTTTTTTATTATTTTTGAAAAATTTTAAAAATTTATTTTCAAAATCTTTTTCTTATCTTTATTTCAAAATTTGAAAAACTTTACTAACAATTAATGTGATTGATTCAAAAATTTGAAGTTTGTTACTTTCTTGTTAAGAAAGGTTCAATCTTTAAATTCTAGAGTCATATCTTTTAGTTTCTTGTTAGTCAAGTAATCAATTTTAATTTTAAAAATCAAATCTTTTTCAAAATATATTTTCAATTATATCTTTTTAATCATATCTTTTTCAAATCATATCTTTTTTAAAATTTGATTTCAAAAATATCTTCTCTAACTTCTTATCTTTTCAAAATTGATTTTCAAATCTTTTTCAACTAACTAATTGACTTTTTGTTTGTTTCTTATCTTTTTCAAAATCACCTAACTACTCTTCTCTCTCTAATTTTCGAAAATCATCCCCCTCTTTTCAAAATTCTTTTAAATTAACTAATTGTTTCAAATTTTAATTTTAATTCTATTTCTTCTCCTAATTTTTGAAAATCACCAACCCTTTTTCAAAATTAATTTTCGAAATTCTCTCTCTCTCTCATCTCCTTCTATTTATTTATTTAATTACTAACACTTCTCTTCATCTCAAGAATTCGAACATATCTTCCCCCTTGTGTTTGGATTCTTAACTCTTTTCCTTCTTCTATTCCTTTCTTCTTCTACTAACATAAATGAATCTCTATACTGTGACATAGAGGATTCCTCTTCATTTTCTGTTCTCTTCTTTTTCATATGAGTAGGAACAAGGAAAAAGGCATTCTTGTTGAAGCTGATCCTGAACCTGAAAGGACTCTGAAGAGGAAACTGAGAGAACCTAAAATACAACAAGCCAGAGACAACCTTACTGAAATTTTTGAACAAGAAAAGGATATGGCAGCCGAACCCAACAGCAATAATGCAAGGAGGATGCTTGGTGATTATACTACACCTACTTCCAAATTTGATGGAAGAAGCATCTCAATTCCTGCCATTGGAGCAAACAATTTTGAGCTGAAGCCTCAACTAGTTGCTCTAATGCAACAGAACTGCAAGTTCCATGGACTTCCATTAGAAGATCCCTATCAGTTTTTAACTGAGTTCTTGCAGATCTATGAGACTGTTAAGACTAATGGAGTAGATCCTGAAGTCTACAGGCTCATGCTTTTCCCTTTTGCTGTAAGAGACAGAGCTAGAACATGGTTGGACTCAAAACCTAAAGATAGCCTGGACTCCTGGGATAGGCTGGTCACGACCTTCTTGGCTAAGTTCTTTCCTCCTCAAAAGTTGAGCAAGCTTAGAGTGGATGTTCAGACCTTCAAACAAAAAGAAGGTGAATCCCTCTATGAAGCTTGAGAAAGATACAAACTGATGACCAAAAAGTGTCCTTCTGACATGCTTTCAGAATGGACCATTTTGGATATATTCTATTATGGTCTATCTGAGTTCTCTAAGATGTCACTGGACCATTCTGCAGGTGGATCCATTCACCTAAAGAAAATGCCTGCAGAAGCTCAAGAACTCATCGACATGGTTGCAAATAACCAGTTCATGTACACTTCTGAGAGGAATTCTGTGAATAATGGGATGCCTCAGAGGAAGGGAGTTCTTGAAATTGATGCTCTGAATGCCACATTGGCTCAGAACAAAATGTTAACTCAGTAAGTCAACATGATTTCTCAAAGTCTGAATGGATGGCAAAATGCATCCAACAGTACTAAAGAGGCATATTCTGAAGAAAAAGCTTATGAAATTGAGAACCCTGAAATTGCAGAGGTAAATTACATGGGTGAACCTTATGGAAACACCTATAATTCATCATGGAGAAATCATCCAAATTTCTCATGGAAGGATCAACAAAAGGCTCAACAAGGCTTTAATAATGGTGGAAGAAATAGGCTCAGCAATAGCAAGCCTTTTCCATCATCTTCTCAGCAACAGACAGAGAATCCTGAGCAGAGCACCTCTAACTTAGCAAACATAGTCTCTAATCTGTTTAAGGCCACTTTAAGTTTCATGAGTGAAACAAGGTCCTCCATTAGAAATTTGGAGGCACAAGTGGGCCAGCTGAGTAAGAAAGTCACTAAAACTCCTCCTAGTACTCTCCCAAGCAATACTAAAGAGAATCCAAAAAGAGAGTGCAAGGCCATTGATTTAATCAAAATTGCCGAACCTAGAGAGGATGGGGAGGACGTGAATCCCAATGAGGAAGACCTCATGGGACATCTCCCAAACAAGAAAGAGTTCCTTACTAAGGACCTAAAGGAATCTGAGGCTCTTATAGAGACCATAGAGATCCCATTAAACCTTCTTCTGCCATTCATGAGCTCTAAAGACTATTCTTCCTCTGAAGAGGATGAAGACATAACTGGAGAGCAAGTTACTCAATATCTAGGAGCCATCATGAAGCTGAATGCCAAGTTGTTTGGTAATGAGACTTGGGAAGGTGAACCTCCCTTGCTCATTAGTGAACTAGATACATGGGTTCAGCAAACGTTACCTCAAAAGAAACAAGATCCTGGTAAATTCTTAATACCCTATACCATAGGCACCATGACCTTTGAGAAGGCTCGGTGTGACCTAGGGTCAGGCATAAATCTTATGCCACTCTCTGTAATGGAGAAGCTGGGGATCATTGAGGTACAGCCTGCCACATTCTCATTAGAAATGGCAGACGGATCACAAAGCCAAGCTTGTGGATTAGCAGAGGACATGTTAGTGAAGGTTAAAGGCTTCTACATCCATGCTGATTTCATAATCTTAGAGACTAGGAAGGAGGAGGATGAATGCATCATCCATGGAAGACCATTCCTAGCCACAGTAGGAGCTGTGATAGATGTTGACAGAGGAGAGCTAGTCCTTCAATTGAATGGAGACTACCTTGTGTTTAAGGCTCAAGGTTATTCTTCTGGATACATGGAGAGGAAGCATAAAAAGCTTCTCTCAATACAGAGTCAAACAAAGCCCCCACAATCAAACTCTAAGTTTGGTGTTGGGAGGCCACAACCAAACTCTAAGTTTGGTGTTGAATCCCCACATTCAAACTCTAAGTTTGGTGTTGGGAGTCTACAACATTGACCTAATCACCTGTGAGGTTCCATGAGAGCCCACTGTCAAGCTACTGACATTAAAAGAGCGCTTATTGGGAGGCAACCCAATTTTTATTTATCTAATTCTATTTTTATTTTTATTATTCTTTTATGTTTTATTAGGTTCATGATCGTGTGGAGTTCACAAAACAAATACAAAAATTAAAAACAGAATCAAAAATAGCAGAAGAAACAGCACACCCTAGAGGAAGGGCTTACTGGCCTTTAAATGCCAGTAAGAAGCATCTGGCTGGCGTTCAACGCCAAAACAGAGCATGGATCTAGCATTGAACGCCAGAAACATGCAGCAATCTGGCGTTTAAACACCAGGATTGCACACTGAGGAAAGCTGGCGTTCAACGCCAGAAACATGCTGCAGACTGGTGTTGAACGCCCAAAACAAGCATGGAACTGGCATTTAACGCCAGAAACAAGCATCAATCTGACGTTAAATGCCAGGATTGTATGAAAAGGGCGTTTTACATGCCTCATTGGTGTAGGGTTGTAAATCCTTGACACCTCAGGATCTGTTGACCCCACAGGATCACCCCAAGATCTGTGGACCCCACAGGATCCCCACCTACCTCAACTTACCTTCTCTCATTTTCACATAATCCAATAAACATCTCTTCTCCAAAACCCTTCACCAATCACCTTAATCTCTCTTCCCCATCACCTCTTCACCACTCACATTCATCCACTCTTCCCCAAAAATCCCACCTACCTTCATAATTCAAAATCTCTTTCCCACCCAAACCCACCCTAAATGGCTGAACCAACTCCCTCTCCCTTCACTATATAAACTCGTCCATCCTTCTTCATTTTCACACAACACAACCCTCTCCTCTCCCCCTTGGCCGAATACACATCTCTTTCCCTCTCCTGCATATTTTCTTCTTATTCTTCTTCTATTCTTTCTTTTTTTGCTCGAGGGCGAGCAATATTCTAAGTTTGGTGTGGTAAAAGCATAGCTTTTTTTTTCCATAACCATTAAGAAAAACCTCTAGAAAGAGGAAAGGGAAGACAAAAGCCCCGACCTCCAAGTCATGGGAGATGAAGAGATTCATCTCAAGGGTCCATAGCTCAGTAGTAGAACATTTGACTGCACATCAAGAGAGCCCACTCATGGACCTCAACAAGAGCATGAGGAATTCCCTTATCAAGAAATCCCTGAGATACCTCAGGGGATACATTTTCCTCCATATAATAGGAGCACCAAAATCACTAGGGATCAAGCAACAGAGGCAAGGAAGAGACATAGAGGAGCTCAAGAGCACCTTTGGTTCTTCAAGAGGAAGACGCCACCCACACTAAGGTGGACTCATTCCTTAACTTCCTTGTTCTTATTTCTCAGTTTTTTGATTTTATGCTATGTATTTGTCTATGTTTTGAGTCTTCAATACATGATCATTAGTAACTATGTCTTAAGGCTATGAATAATTCCATTAATCCTTCACCTCTCTTATATGAAAAATGTTTTTAATACAAAAGAACAAGAAGTACATGAGTTTCGAATTTATCCTTGAAATTAGTTTAATTATATTGATGTGGTGACAATACTTTTTGTTTTCTGAATGAATGCTTGAACAGTGCATATTTTTTGATCTTGTTGTTTATGAATGTTAAAATTGTTGGCTCTTGAAAGAATGATGAACAAGAGAAATGTTATTGATTATCTAAAAAATCATGAAGAACAAAGCTTGCGAAAAAGCAGTGAAGAACAAAGCTTGCGAAAAAAAATAGAAAAAAAGAATAAGCAAGCAGCCAATAGCCCTTAAAACCAAAAGGCAAGGGTAAAAAGGATCCAAGGCTTTGAGCATCAATGGATAGGAGGGCCCAAGGAAATAAAATCTAGGCCTAAGCGGCTAAATCAAGCTGTCCCTAACCATGTGCTTGTGGCATGCAGGTTTAAGTGAAAAGCTTGAGACTGAGTGGTTAAAGTCGTGATCCAAGGCAAAAAGAGTGTGCTTAAGAGCTCTGGATACCTCTAACTAGGGACTTTAGCAAACTTGAGTCACAATCTGAAAAGGTTCACCCAGTCATATGTCTGTGGCATTTATGTATCCGGTGGTAATACTGGAAAATAAAGTGCTTAGGGCTACGGCCAAGACTCATAAAAGTAGCTGTGTTCAAGAATCAACATACTTAACTAGGAGAATCAATTAACACTATCTGAACTCTGAGTTCCTATAGAAGCCAATCATTCTAAACTTCAAAGGATAAAGTGAGATGCCAAAACTGTTCAGAAGCAAAAAGCTACAAGTCCCGCTCATCTAATTAGAACTAATATTCATTGATATTTTGGGATTTATAGTATATTCTCTTCTTTTTATCCTATTTTATTTTCAGTTGCTTGGGGACAAGCAACAATTTAAGTTTGGTGTTGTGATGAGCGGATAATTTATACGCTTTTTGGCATTGTTTTTAGGTAGTTTTTAGTAGGATCTAGCTACTTTTAGGGATGTTTTCATTAGTTTTTATGTAAAATTCACATTTCTGGACTTTACTATGAGTTTGTGTATTTTTCTATGATTTCAGGTATTTTCTGGCTAAAATTGAGGGACCTGAGCAAAACTCTGATAAGGAGGCTGACAAAGGACTGCTGATGCTATTGGATTCTGACCTCTCTGCACTCGAAATGGATTTTCTGGAGCTACAGAACTCCAAATGGCGCGCTTTTAAAAGCGTTAAAAAGTAGACATCCAGAGCTTTCCAGAAATATATAATAGTCCATACTTTATTCGAGACTAGATGACGTAAACTGGCGTTCAATGCTAGTTCCATGCTGTATTCTAGAGTCAAACGCCAGAAACACGGTATAAACCTGAGTTAAACGCCAAAAACACGTTACAACTTGGCGTTTAACTCCAAGAGAAGCCTCTGCACGGCTAAAGCTCAAGCTCAGCCCAAGCACACACCAAGTGGGCCCCGGAAGTGGATTTCTGCATCAATTACTTATCTCTGTAACCCTAGTAGCTAGTTTTAGTATAAATAGAACTTTTTACTATTGTACTAGTGTCTTTGACAGTATAGTCTCTTGACCATTCGGTCTTTTGATCATTCATAGGGGCTGGCCATTCGGCCATGCCTGGACCTTCATCACTTATGTATTTTCAATGGTGGAGTTTCTACACACCATAGATTAAGAGTGTGGAGCTTTGCTGTACCTCGAGTTTCAATGCAATTACTACTATTTTCTACTCAATTCAGCTAATTTTTGTTCTAAGATATCCGTTGCACTTCAACCTGATGGATGTGATGATCCATAACACTCATCATCATCCATCCTTATGAACGCGTGATTGACAACCACTTCCATTCTACCTTAGGACTAGCGCATATCTCTTGGATTCCTTGATCAGAATCTTCGTGGTATAAGCTAGAATTATTGGCGGCCATTCCTTAGAATCCGGGAAGTCTAAACCTTGTCTGTGGCATTCTGAGTAGGATTCAGGGAATGAATGACTGTGACGAGCTTCAAACTCACAATTGTTGGGCGTGATGACAAACGCAAAAGAATCAATAGATTCTATTCTGACATGATCGAGAACCGACAAATGATTAGCCGTGCTATGACAAGAGCATTTGGACCTTTTTCACTGAGAGGATGGGAAGTAGCCATTGACAACGGTGATGCCCTACATACAGCTTGCCATGGAAAGGAGTATGAAGGATTGAAAGTAATAAAGCAGTATGTTGTAGAGATTTAACAGGGACGAAGTATCTCCATACACTTTTCTGAAATTCTCACCAATGATTTACATAAGTATTTCTATCTTTATTTTATGTTTTATTTATTATTATTTTCGAAAACTCCATAATCATTTGAATCAGCCTAACTGAGATCTACAAGATGACCATAGCTTGCTTCATACCAACAATCCCCGTGGGATCGACCTTTACTCACGTAAGGTTTATTACTTGGATGACCCAATGCACTTGCTGGTTAGTTGTGCGAAGTTGTGACAAAGTGTGATTCACATTTGAGAGCGCTACCAAGTCTTTGGCGCCATTGTTGATGATCACAATTTCGTGCATCAATCAGCAAAGATAATAATTATCACTCACGATGAGTTTGACAACTCAAGAGTTACCAATTAATCAACTAAAGCCAAAAGGAAGAAATCTAAATTATTTATATAAATAAAAAAAAGCAATCATGAGTCTGAAATACCTCAAATTGTATTAAGAAAATCATAACATGAATGTCATTAGACAAATAAAAGAGAAAATAAATAGAAGAACATTGAACCTGAGATGAAGAAGAAATATTCCTAATCCTAATAAAAATCCTAATCCTAATCCTAAGAGAGAGGAGAGAACTTCTCTCTCTAAAAACTACATCTAAAATTATGAAAAGTGAATTATAATCTGATCTGAAGTGATGTCTTGAGTCTTTGCATGTTCCATGACTTTAATCTGTGTTTCCGGGCTGAAAACTGGGTTGAAATGCAGCCCAGAATCTGTGCCAGCGACTTCTGTAATTCTGCAGGTCGCGCATGTCACGCGGCCGCGTCGTCCACGCGTTAACGTCACTCAGCGTTTCTCGTACCACGCGTGCGCGTCGTCTACGTATTCGCATCGTTCGTGTAGCTTCCAATCCGCGCGGTTGCGTCAGGCACGCCAGCGTGTCACTGTGATTTCCTCCATTTCGCGCGGTCGCATGAGCCATGCGACCGCGTGACTTCTCGCTGGTCATCTCCTCAATTCCTTGTGTTCCTTTCATTTTTGCACGCTTTCTCTTCATTCTCTAAGCCATTCCTGCCCTATGAAGCCTGAAACATTTAACACACAGATCAAGGCTTCGAATGGTAATAAGAGAGGATTAAGATTAGCTAAATTAAGATCAAAGAAGCATGTTTTCAATCATAGAACTAAACTAGGAAGGAATTGTAAAATCATGCAAATCATATGAATAAGTGGGTAAAGAGTTGATAAAAACCACTCAATTGAGTACAAGATAAACCATAAAATAGTGATTTATCAGCTATCAATCCTCTTAGCCATTTGCTCAAACTGTTGTTGAATTTGCTGCTGCATCATCTTATTTTGAGCTAGGATTGAGTCCACTCCTTCCAACTCTAGCACTTCTTTCCTTTGTGATGGTTGGCATTGTCTCTGATGAGCAAAGAAATATTGATTGTTTGCCACCATATCAATGAGATTCTGGGCCTCCTCTGCAGTCTTCATCAATTGTGAGGAACCTCCTGCTGAGTGATCTAGTGCTTCTTGAGCCTTCAGAGTTAGTCCTTCATAGAAGTTTTGAAGCTTATCCCATTCATTGAACATGTTTGGTGGACACTTCCTAAGTAAAGCTTTGTATCTCTCCCATGCCTCACATAATGACTCTCCATCCGTTTGAGTGAATGTTTTGACCTCTATTTTGAGTCTGATGATCTTTTGGGAAGGATAGAACTTGGCTAGGAATTTGCTCACTAGATCTTCCCAATTGTTGAAGCTCTCTCCTGGAAATGTCTCCAACCATTGAGTAGCTTTGTCTCTGAGGGAAAATGGAAATAGCAACAGCTTGTAAATATCAGAATGCACACCATTAGTTTTGACAGTATCACAAATCCTCAGAAAAGTGGATAAGTGTTGGTTTGGATCTTCAAGTGGCTCTCCTCCATAGGAACAATTATTTTGTACCAAAGTGATGAGCTGTGGCTTCAATTCAAAGTTATTTGCATTGACATTTGGGGTAAGGATGCTACTCCCACAATGCCTAGGATTAGCAAATGTATATGAAGCCAAGACTCTCCTCTGTGGTTGACCATTGTTGTTGGCCACTCCTACTGGTGGATTTGTTGGATTCTCCTCCATTTCTTGATATTCTTCTTCAGAAGTTTCTCCTCCAATGACTCCCTTTCCTCTGGCTTCCTTTCTCAGTCTTTTAAGAGTTCTTTCGTCACAATCACCAGAGGTAGAGACCTCTCTCCTTGCTTCTTTCATAGAACCACAACAACAAGAAACACAAGAGCACTCTGTAGCTTGAGTGCAGTGAGAGTTAGTAGAGACAAGTCTCAAATAGTTAGTATGCTGGTTAAAAAAATAAAGGAAATGAACAAAAATAAAGAAAAAGTGTTTAATCTAGACCCCTACCTTACTTAATCATTGTCAATCTGATCAATCCCCGGCAACGGCGCCAAAAACTTGATGTGTGAAAAATGATGCAACACAAAACTCACCGGCAAGTGTACCAAGTCGCATCAAGTAGTAATTACTCACACGAGTGAGATCGATCCCACAGGGATTGAAGGATTGAGCAATTTTAGTTAGGTGGTTGATTTAGTTAAGCAAACAAGTGATGATTTGAGTGAATTGTGATAAACAGAAGCTAAATTACATGAAAATAAAGAGGAGAGGGGAAATTGATAGTAAATTAAAGTGCAGAAGAATTAAAGAGCTAAAGCTTAAAGTGCAAGTAATGTAATTGACTAAAACTTAGATTGCAAGAAATGTAAATGGCTGAAGCTTAAAGTGCAAGAAATGTAAAAGTGCGTGAAGAGTAAAAGGAATTTCGGGAGCTGGGATGCAAAATTAAACAAGAGAACTCAAAGTGCAGTCAATTAGAGAAAATCAAATGAAGTAAGTTGCAGCAGTCTCAAATAGAAAAGTGAAATTGCTTGAAGAAGCAAAACAAAAATGAAACTCAGCTTAATTGCAAAATAAAGTTGAAGATTTCAGGGGATCAAAGAGACTAAAAAACAAGTCTAGATCTCGATTCCTTCCTTGATCCAACAGAGAACAATTTATAGAAGGAAAGAAAGATGAAAACAGTAAATAAAAACTCAGATTCAATTCTTGGAACAATTGATAAGAGAGGTAAAAGATGATTCTCAAACTTAGAATCAATGAAGCTCTTCAATCTCAATTCAAATCCCAAGAACAGATAGAAAAAGTAGCATAAGAAATGAAAATGAAGACAGATAACTAAATCCAGTTCCCAATCCTTATAATTATGCAAAAAACAAAGATGAATTGCAGATCAAAGATTGAAACAGAATTCCTTCAATCTCAATCCAGAATTCAAACATAGAAAGCAAGAAACGTAGAAGTAAGAACAAGGAAGAAGAGAACTTAGCTCTCAATTCCAATTCCTAATTCCCAAAATAAAACTAAAAATGAAAGAAAATTTGCAACTCAAAGTAAAAAAAAGTCCTATACAAATCAAACTAACTCCTATTTATACACTTCCTATTTTTAGATTTTCTGAATTTGGAGTGGGCCTTTCAATTTAGTGAAGAATTGAATTTAAATGGAATTTTAATTGAATTTGGACCATGGGTGCTGCTCCCAATAGAGTTCTCGGTTAACTAATTGAGCGCAGCGCTACCCATTGCCTTTGGCCTTCAATTTTGTTGCGCACCAAGCCTTCTTTAGCACAGCTCCATAGCGCTCGGTTAAGAAAGAGAGCGCAGCACCTTTTGCTTGCTAATAAGGTCCCCAGCTTCGAGCCATGAGGGAAGCATTTGTGGAGCCATTTCTTTTTGAAACAATGAAAGGTAGCGCTCAGTTAAGTAAGGGAGCGCAGCATCCCTTTATTTTTGGTGGAGCTCCCTTGTTCGAATCCCAGTGAATGCATTTTGCCCAATTTCCTTGTGAATTAAGTGTAGCGCTCCTTCCTAGCCATCATGGGTTCGAAACTTGGCTAGCTCTTTTTGCAAATTTCTTTCATGAAGCAATGCAAAGTAGCTTCCTTTGGTTCCTCATGTGCTTGGTTCGAGACTTGGAGGTTTCATTAGCAAATATTGCACCTTGCATTTCTTTTGGTGGAAGCCCGATAAAGTTAACAAAGTTAACCGAGCGCTATGCTTTTTTCCTTGTTCCTTTGAGCGCTCAGTTAACTCTTTCAACGCAACATCCTTGCCCTTTGTGTACTTGGCTTTGTTTGCCCATCTTTAGCGCTCAATTAAAGAGCGCTGTGCTCAATAAGAGAGCGCTGCTCCCTTGCTTTCTTGATGCGCCATGCTTTTTCCTTCCTTAGGCCACACTTTCCTTGTTTCTTTCTTTTCTTCACCTACAAGTAATCAAATCAACCAATCAAAGTATCACCAAATTCACAAGGTTTATAATTCATTCAAAAATAAATTAATTCTAGCTTAAACCTCATGATTTTGTGTCAAATAAAGGATAGTTCATTGATTCAACAAAACTATGCAAATCCACTCCAAATCACTTACTTATAATACAAGAAAGTGCATAAAACCTAATGAAACAAGTGAAAAATACTTGAAAAGCTAGCATAAAATGACTTGTCATCACAAGGTGACGCGCGCGTACGCATGACAAGTGTCACGTGACCTCATTAAAGTAAATACGTTGGGGCGATTTTTGAGCTATCCAGACCCAAGTCCAACTCATTTCTGATGCTACTAGAGGCCAAAATCAAGAAAGAGAAAAGGGGAGAGAAAATTAGTATAGCTTAGGACCATATTGTAGGGTAGTTTTCTAGAGAGAGAAGCTCACTCTTCTCTCTAGAATTAGGATTTTATAGTTTAGTTGCATCTTAGATTTAGGTTTTATTTCTTGTTTTCATTTAGTTTTTCTTACAATTTCTTGCTCCTACATCTTTGTTCTCTTAGTTTACATTGTTAATTTCTCTTTTATGCCTCTTTTTAATTTATGGACACTCTTGTTAATTTTGATTTTCTTTAATACAATTTTATGCTTTATGTTCTTTTAATGCTTGTTTGAGTTATTGTTGTTATTTCCTTGCATTTGGTAGTAGCAGATTTTATTATTCTTGCCATTCTACTATGCTTTTCTTTTATACCTTCCAAGTGTTTGACAAAAAGCTTGGTTGGGCTTTAGAGTAGAATTTGTGCATTCTTGGTTTTGAAAGAGAAATTAGGTGCTCTTGAGTCATTAATACACAAATTATGTTGGTGATCTAGAGTTGTTAGTTAATATTGTTTCCATTAACGCTAATCTCTTGCTAATTTAATTAGTAAGTTGATTAGGACTTATGGATTGAGATTAACTAGTCTTGTTTGATTTTCTCCTGATGTTAGAGATAACGAAATAGGATTATCTCTTGATAATTATTGTGTTATGATTAATGACTAGGATAGAAAACCTGGATTCTCAATCCTTGCCATCAATGCCTCTTTTTAGTAATTGTTATCTTTAGTTGTTGATTTACTTTATTGTCATTTAAATTTCTTGTCATTTAATTTCTTGCCCCTTTCAATCATCAACCCACTTGATCTCATAACCAATAATTGAGCATTCGATTGTAATTCCTAGGGAGAACGACCCGGGACTGATACTCTCGGTTATTTTCTTTTGGTTTGCACTTGTGACAAACAAAATTAAACTTTGATTGAAGGTTGTTTGTCGGTTTGGAACTATACTTTCAACGAAGTGATTTCTTTTACCGAGAAGAAATTCTAAGCCGACGATAACCCTCTTTCAAGTTTTTGGCGCCGTTGCCGGGGAATTACAATGTGTGCTTGTTATTGGTTATTCTATATATGTGAATATTGTGAATATGTTTGCCTTTTGCTTCTTTGTTAGTTGTTGCTAGTTTTAGGAGTTTATTTTCATCATTTCTTGTTAGCTTTTGTTTTTATTTTCTCTTGTCACTATGAATTCTCACCCTTTTGGCTACAATTTTAGTTCAAACTATGTTGTAGGGAATGGAAATGGGAATTTCAATGAGGATATGCATCAAGAATTTGGAGATCAAAGGTGGAAGGAGCCTTAATCATATGGCCAATCTTCTTGGCAACAACCTCCTCCGGTTTCTTTGGGGTACAATCTAACTCCTAATGCATACCAACCTAATAGATGTGGTGACCCTCACTGTGGTTGTCAACCACAATCACCATATGCATATGACTCTTTCCCTCTACATAGCTTTCAATAACCTTACTCACAAGCCCCATACCACCATACACCTCCATATGATTCTAACCCATACCCACCATATAATTTTAACCCATACCCACCATACCAACAACCATATGAGCCATATTTAGAACCACCACCATTCCAACACCAATACTCCCAAGAGCCACCAATTCTATATACACCACCTCGAGACTCTCACTAATATGAACCATCTTCCAACTATGGCACTTCCCTCCCAAACAATGAATCCTCTTTCTCACCACCGCTTTCAGTGAATGAAGCTTTCCAACTCTTCATGCAAGGACAAAAAGATCTCTATTCTCATATCACCTTCAAAAGCAAGAAGAGGAGGATCAAAAGGAGCTAGAAAAGTTGGGAACCATGTTGGCTACCATGACTGAAGCGGTTAACCATATAGCTTCCTACTTAAACTCGTGCAATCAAGGAACACCCATTGATGAATGCGGAGGATCAACCAAAGAGTGTAGGGAGGAGAAGAACTTGGAGCTTCAAGGAGAAGAAAATGAGTTGAAGCAAGAATTATAACAAGAGGAGGAAGTTAAGATGATTGAACCGAAAGAAGTGGTTAAAAATTTAGGAGGTGTTGAATGCAAAGAGGAATCTTAAGTTGTAGAGCCTTCTTCCATGGAGTTTGAAATTGATGTTGAGGAGGCTAGTGCACAACCTCCAAAGCATAGTGCGATTGAAGAATTGGAAGAAATAGGGCAAGCAACTAACCCACCTATTTATGATGATTTCGCATCAATATATGATCCTTTTGAGCTTGATGAATCCTCCCCCATTGAATTTGAATTTGATATTGAGGTAGATTTCATTCAACCCGCAAGATATTATTTGAGTGATGGAAAGAGCTAGAAGACATGGGTGAGGAAGCATTTGAACTTGAGAAAACTTGGCAAGAGGTAGAGCTTGAAGCATCTTGTCAAGTGGTGAAAGCCTTTTAAAGAGGACGGACGGGAGTAGGAATTGCTTTATCAAGAACATTGGAAGCATCTCCTCCCAAGTCACCATCATTCTTAACATTTGAGTGGGTAAAATTCTTGTCCTTAAGCTTTCTTATTCCACTTGAATATGGTTTTCTAGAAATGGATGGTCAATTTAGGATGCTTTGTGGGTTGAAAAGTATGAGAGAGATGATTAGTGGTTGGCATTGTAAACCAAGGTTCATTAAGGTTGAAGCTTCAAGATCTAAGTGTAAGGGTTGGTATAGTTCTCAATTGATTGGGTCTAGGAGGATGTCTTGGTGTTCAAATGAGAATTCTATGTGAATATCACCCGGATAGAATCATGATGATCAACTTGAAGACAGGTGTGAAAACAAGGTTTGGGATCCCGGATTACAAGATGTGGATCAATTTTGGGAGCTCCAATCTTGTGAAGGACTCCATCAAGGCTTGGTGTAATTAATTGAGAATCTTGGAGCATTTTGGAAGTCCAAGCATTGGTGGAAGTTCAAGGATGAGTTCAAGCATAAGCCTCCTTGATTAGAGCTCTCCATAAGTCCAACTTAAGGACAATAAATAAAAGTGCTAGGTGGGAGACACCCCACCATGGTAACATATTTTCACTTTTTTCTTTTGTATATATTGGTAAATAAATTTAATTTCATGTTTAATTTGGTTTGTTGAGTTTATTTGGTAGCCTAGTATGTTAAATAAGGTTTGATGGTGTTTTGGTAGCTGTTTGGATGTTTGGAATGCTTGGGTTGATGCTAGAACTTAAAAAAAAAAAACAGAGCACCATCCCACACATATGCGTGGACCCAAGATTTTCAGCATGCCGGAATCGTGCGAGCACTGTGCTACTGCAAGCGGGAAAATAGAGAGTTGTGCATGTAGGGTGCAACAATTGTGCGTCTAGCACAAATTCCTCCCATGCGTACACGTCACCCTGTATTTTCCCATTACACGCCTACACGTGATCGACGCGTACGCGTTGCATTCCAAACTTGCCAACCTACGCTTACCCGTGACCCACATGTACACGTGGGAACCCATGTCTCACATATTTCTTTTCTTCTCTTCTCTCCATTTATTTTCTTCTTTTCTCTCCCCCTCTCTTCTCTACTTTTCTTTCCTTCTCCAACCATCATCTACCACCACCATTTACCATCTAGCACCTCTTTTAGTTAGTTTTTTTTCTAGTTAGTTAGTTTGTTAGTTATTTAGTTCGTTTAATTTTCTATTTAATTTTTGTTTTAGGTGTTAAGTGTTGGATTATTAATCTTGTTTGCTGATAATTGCTACTGATTACTGATAGGATGTTATTTTAACATTATTGTTGTTCATATTCATTCTTGGATTTCTTTATTGAGGCTACAATGTGTTACTAGGTTTTGGTTTTTTTATGCTCAACATTTTTACATGCCAAGTACTTGTGGATTGCCTTCGAAGCATTCTAAATATTTTGAATTGCATGTTTTGGCCACTATGTGATTTAATTTTATTATCTATCACTAGGCAATTATATGAAGTTGATGTATTTTTTGTTAGTTGATGCTTGTTTATGATTGATCTTTATTTACGTCACCTAGTTCATGGATTGAGATTTTAGAAATGTGAAATTGGATCGTAAGCATACCTAGTGACTTATTTTTGAGCTCTTCAAGCTTTGTGAACCATGCTTGCTATGTGATTAATTGTAACCTCTATCTCTCTTGTCCTAAGTTCTATAGCAACCATGTGTCCCACTTCATGTCAATAAGGTGATGCAAACAACAAAATTCAAAATGTGTCATTGATTGGTGTATGAGTTCTATATTTTTCTTTGTTGCATTGAATTCTCTTGCACATCAATCAATGTCCACTCGTTATCCAATTCACAATTGCTTGATTCTTGCTTGAATGCTTTTATGCTTCTTTATTTCTTGTTTAGTTATCCTAACCTACAAGTTTCCTTAAAGCATTTCAAGCACACTAGAATGAGTAAAGTGCATACTTTTTCTTATGTAATTGTGACATAGCTTTTTATGCTTGTGTGTGTGTGTTCTAAACCGTGTGCAATCTTAGAATTCACACACTATTTTCCTTAATGTCACACACTAATTCACTCACTTCATTTTAGTGGTTCTTACCTCATTCCAACAATTTACACTTCCTTGCTTTTGCATTTTCTCATCTTACTGTGCTATTTTCTATTTTTCATGGGTGAGTCATCATAAGAAAAAACGGAAGCGGGAAGAAAGAACACACAGCAACCGATTAACCCACCAGCTGAAGGTGACAATCCGCATAGTCGTCGTACCCCCTTGCTCATCTTTGAATGCACCGAGGACGGTGCAAACTTTTAAGTGTGGAGAGGTTGTCCGACCGATCGGCCATTTTTGGGTGACAAATTTCTAATCCTAACACTTTCACATTTTATTTCATTTTCTTTTATTACTAGGTCTTTTAGGATTTTTAGTTGCATTTTCTTATTTTGCATATATATATAATAAGCTTAGACAAAATAATTAAATTTTCCAAGAAAAATTCTTTTATATGGGGCATTGATACCCTAATTGATTTGAGTAAAAAAATTTTTTTCATTGAACTTTCTTGAATTATATATTGTGGAACATGGTTTTTGAGCTAAGAACACATAAGCATGTGAGTTTTGAGCCTTATTGTGTGGTTGCATCATATAACGACTATTTTCCTTCTTGTGTGTATTATTCTCTTTTTATGATTGTAATCTTTGATTTGTTTGATTCTTTATGTCCATTATTTTGTGTATGAATGCATTTATATGATTGAAACCTTGATTTCAGTTGAGCTCACTTACCCAAATGGCCTTACCCTTTTGTCTACTATTGTTAACTAATTTTGAGCCTATTTAATCCCTTTTGTTCTTAATTTTAGCACATCACTACTCTTAAGTGAAAAAAATAAATGTCCTTTGTTTGGATCTTTGATTAGCTTAAGCTAGTGAGTAGGGATGTTTAAAACCGAGCCGGACCGAGCTAAACCGACCAACCGAACTGAAAAAACCAAAAACCAAATAAACAAAAACCGAACAAACCGAAAAAAGATGTTTTGCTATTTTTATTGCGGTTTGGTTCGGTTTTTGGTTTTGATTATGAAAACCCCAACCGAACCGAACCGGTATATTAAAAACCTTAAAAAGCCAACCCTCCACCCCACCCCACCCCCAAAACCTGTGTGACCTAATCCCCCAGCCCCAAATCCCCAATTGCCCCAAAGGTAAACCTAGCTCTATTCTTTTAGTCTCGCACTCTCGCACTCTGATGAGCAGATATTTTATACGCTTTTTGGGGTAATTTCATGTAGATTTTAGTATGTTTTAATTGGTTTTTAGTAGAATATTATTAGTTTTTAGGCAAAAATCATATTTCTAGACTTTATTATGAGTTTGTGTGTTTTTCTGTGATTTCAGGTATTTTCTGGCTGAAATTGAGGGAGCTGAGCAAAAATCTGAGTTAGGCTGAAAAAGGACTGCTGATGCTGTTGGATCCTGACCTCCCTGCACTCGAAATGGATTTTCTGGAGCTAAAGGAGTCCAATTGGCGTGATCTCAACGGCGTTGGAAAGTAGACATCCAGGGCTTTCCAGCAATATATAATAGTCTATACTTTGCGCAAAGATAGACGACATAACTTGGCGTTGAACGCCAAGTACATGCTGCTGTCTGGAGTTAAACGCCAGAAACACGTCATGATCCGGAGTTGAACGCCCAAAACACGTTATAACTTAGAGTTCAACTCCAAGAAAAGCCTCAGCTCGTGGATAGCTTTAGTCTCAGCCCCAGCACACACCAAGTGGGCCCCAGAAGTGGATTTCTGCACCAATTATCTTAGTTTATTCATATTCTGTAAACCTAGGTTACTAGTTTACTATTTAAACAACTTTTAGAGACTTATCTTGTACCTCATGACATTTTTAGATCTGAACTTTATACACTTTGACGACATGAGTCTCTAAACTCCATTGTTGGGGGTGAGGAGCTCTGCAGCGTCTCAATGAATTAATGCAATTGTTTCTATTTCTCCACTCAAACGTTTGTATGCTCCTATCTAAGATGTTCATTCGCGCTTAATTATAGAGAAGGTGATGATCCGTGACACTCATCACCTTCCTCAACTCATGAACGCGTGCCTGACAAACACCTCCGTTCTACATCAGATTGAATGAGCTTCTCTTAGATTCTTTAATCAGAATCTTCGCGGTATAAGCTAGAATTGATGGCGGCCATTCTTGAGGATCCGGAAAGTCTAAACCTTGTCTGTGGTATTCCGAGTAGGATTCCGGGATTGAATGGCTGTGACAAACTTCAAACTCGCGATTGCTGGGCGTGATGACAAACGCAAAAGGATTAATGGATCCTATTCCAACATGATCGAGAACCAACAGCTGATTAGCCGTGCTATGACAGAGCATCTGGACCGTTTTCGCTGAGAGGATGGGAGGTAGCCACTGACAATGGTGACACCCTACATACAGCTTGCCGTAGACGTGCTTTACAAACAATTGAGTTGAATATTACATTGCAGAAATTCAGAGGACAAAGCATCTCCAAAACTCCAACATATTTCCCATTACTGCACAACAAGTAACGATTTTATTTCTCTTTCATTTTTCCAATCTAATAATCCCAACTGATAATTTTAATTAATATCCTGACTAAGAATAATAAAATAAACATAGCTTGCTTCAAACCAATAATCTCCGTGGGATCGACCCTTACTCACGTAAGGTATTACTTGGACGACCCAGTGCACTTGCTGGTTAGTTGTACGGATTGTAAATTCGTGCACCACACTCTCAGTCTCGAGCTCGAAGCCCTTCCTCCCACCACCTGCAGTGCCGCAGAAGCCTTCTTCCCAATGCCGTCGAAGCCTTCTTTACAACGCCACTGAACCTTTCCTCCTCGCAGACACTGATGAACTATATTTTGTTGGTATAGAATTTTACTAAATATGTTCGTCATAAGTATAGTCTAAACCAACAAGCTATAGCACATCAAACAAAAAAAGTGTGTGTCCACAATCCAATTCAATAACCGAGATTATTAGTCCTGAATCGTTCTCCCTAAGAGTTGCCCTAAGGTTCACATCATTGGCTAGAAGTCTCTTGGTGTTTGAGGTTGAGTATGAAGAATGTAAACAAGCTTGCATAAAAGCAATGAACAAATAGCAATGAAACTAAGGGACACAAGTAATTGTAATCAAGCAAGGGTAAATAACAATCAATCAATATAAAAGCCTTGGCTAGGGTTGGGAATTGGAATTTCTATCATCATTATCTCTATCAATTGTGATATCAATTGGTTATTGCTCTACTTAGTCAACCTCTAACTATGAAGGAAAATCAAGTGGAAATAATCAACTTGAGTCCACAAGTCCTAGTCAAATCCTAGTGAGAGACTAGAGTTAGTGTCATTCAAGCCAATTAGCAATTTCTAATTATCAATCAATAAAAGCTTTGACAATTCAAGTGTCTCCAATTATCCAACCCCTAAGCCACGAGTGAAATTTTACTCCATAGCTAAAGTAAACATTTTCTCAAACAATTGGTGAGCAACAATGGAAGGCATCATGAAATTGAGTAAGGAAATTGAATTAAAGTTATCTATTGTAAACAATTAACAACAATCAACAATTAACAATAATTAACATAAAATTCCTCATTTCAATAATGGAAATCAAAGTAACAAAGTCTAGATCCAAGATCCACAATGTTAGAACAACAAGAACATTAAATTGAGAGTAGGAGAAGAAGATCTACAACTAGAACAATGTAAAATTGAGTCAAATTTAGATCTCACCAAAGAATCCAAGTATAATTGGAGATGAAAAACCTAAAAACCTAGAGAGAAGTTGGAGTTTCTCTCTCTAAAAGTGTAACTACCAAAAACTAACTCAAAAAAAATCTAATTGTGTGAAAAAGTGTCAATCTCCTTCAACCCTTGGTTCTTTTAATCTTTTTTCGCCAGAATTCTACTCAGAATTGGGTTGGGAACTCCTCTGAAATCTGATGCAGGTGGAAACTGTCTCTCAACAAATTTCCTTCGGCAAGTGTACCGAATTTGTCGTCAAGTAAAAACTCACAATAGAGTGAGGTCGAATCCCACAGAGATTGATTGATCAAGCAACTTTAATTAGAAGAATGTTCTAGTTGAGCGAATCCAGAATTTGGGTTGAGATTTGCAGAAAATAAAATGGCGGGAATGTAAATGACAGAAAAAGTAAATGCTAGAATTAAAGAGCTGAAAGTAAATGACTGAAAGTAAATTGCAGAATTGTAAATGGGAATGGGGTGTTTGCTCATAAAAGTAAACGCAAAAATTAAAGAGAATGGGTGAGATCAGAATTGGGGAGTTCATTGGGCGCAGGAGATGTTGCAATTCTCCAGATCAAGTTCATTTTCATCTCTTCCTCAATCAATGCACTCATTGATCTCCTTGGCAATCTTAATTGATTGAATTACAATTTCTTGCAATTCAATCTCTTAAATCTTGATCAATAGCCAATTCCTTGGTCAATTGCTCATGAGAAGAGATGAAGTGTGGTCACTGATTATACCACATGCATTTCCCAAATCAAGTATTGAGAGGATTATAGTAGGGGTGAGCACGGGTCGGTTTGGTTCGGGTTCAAGGTGAAATTAGAACTGAACCGATCAAAATATAATTGGTTCGGTTTGGTTTGGATTTGTATTTTTTTGTGTATGTACCCGAACCAAACCAAACCGATTAAGAACGGATTGGTTCGGTTCGGGTAATTGGGTATCCGATGACTTTGAAATTCATAAAAAAAACCAAATTTTATCTTAAAAATTCAACAAGTACAATAAATATGTAACATCAATATAAATAATCTAAATATGTTAAACACCAAATACATTAAAAATTAAACTCGTTAAAATCCAAACATATTAATAGTGAATAATCTCACTAAAAGCCACTAAAAACCATATATATATTTTTATTTTTTTATTTAATTAATATATGATCGGGTTCACAGGTTGGTTCGGGTTCTGCACCCTCAGAACCGATACCCGAACCAATTAGTAACAAAGGCCATTGGTTTGGTTCGGGTTGGACCCGATTACCCGTTGGTTCCAAAACCAATTTAATTGGTTTGGTTCGGGTTCGGACAGGTAATCGAGTACCCGCTACCTGTGCTCACCCCTAGATTATAGTCACATATCCATCCAAACCCAATTTGGCCCAGCATGAGAAAGCATTTCTAGCTTGATCTCTTCATTCCTCTTTCAAGGCTCAGAAGAGATCCAAGTTTGAATAGCTTCTTTTCCAAGATAACTACCCAATGGGATGAAGATCGAAAGCTTTCAAGTAAAATCAAGAGAAAAGATAGAAGAAGAATAATGAAAACTAGTATTGATCCATCAAATTACAACAGAGCTCCCTAACCCAATGAAAGAGGTTTAGTTGTTCATAGCTCCAGAAAATGAAAGATGGAGAATACATCATGGAACTAGAAGAGCAGAGAAAGTAAAATACAGAGAGTAGTTTTCCAACTTCCAGAACTCCTCAAATAATTCAAAGCTACTCCTATATATACTACTTTTCTCAGCTTCTAGTTGGCTCTTCAAGTCTTGGCCCTTTGGATCTTGAGTTTGAAGCAGTTCTCTTCTTCATTTGTGCTTGGTTTTACTTGTAGAGAGATAGTGTGAAGTGGGCAGAGACTTTAGCTCAGGGCGTTAGGGGTGTTAACGTTTAGTGAAAGTATGAGTTCGAGAACATTAGTGACACTCAACATTGTCACTAACGTTCCAATGTACCACTTTGCCTCACGTTAGAGCCCACGTTAACTAGGTTAACGTGGCTTCTAACGTGGCCTTGCCAACCTTCGAGAACGTTAGTGACACTTAACATTGTCACTAACGTTCCAGTGTGCCCCTATGTCTCA
This sequence comes from Arachis stenosperma, assembly GCF_014773155.1. NCBI lineage: Eukaryota > Viridiplantae > Streptophyta > Magnoliopsida > Fabales > Fabaceae > Arachis > Arachis stenosperma. Next base: position 68,315,896 of record NC_080378.1, read on the forward strand.
CGTTAGAGTCCCACGTTAACTAAGTTAGCGTGGCTTCTAACGTGGCCATTCTTAGCCATCCCCAACGTTAGTGACAATGTTGAGTGTCACTAACGTTGGCTCATCTTTCACTCATCAACGTTAGCTTCCACGTTAACTAAGTTAACGTAGAAGTTAACGTGGCTCCTTGGGGTTTTGTGGTTGCTTCCAACGTTAGTGACAATGTTGGGTGTCACTAACGTTGTCGACCACCCTTGCCTCTTACGTTAGCTCCCACGTTAACCAAGTTAACGTGGTACATTGCACCTTAGGCCAACGTTAGTGACAATGTTGAATGTCACTAACGTTGGCTTCCTTCCCCCTTTTAACGTTAGAGGCCACGTTAACTAAGTTAACGTGGACTCTAACGTGGCCACTTATGATCATTGGCCAACGTTTATGATAATGTTAAGTGTCACTAACGTTGGCTCAAAGTCCCTTCTTTACGTTAGAGTTCACGTTAACTTAGTTAACGTAACTCTTAACGTGGGCAATGATGGCTTCGAGAGCGTTATTGGCAATCACTTTTCTCATTATCTTTGCAAGTTACCTCCTATTCCACGTTAGTGGCCACGTTAATTAGATTAACGTGACTGCTAAGTGGTTCTTCTTTACTTCCTTTGGTCCTGAAATCAAGCAATAGAGTGTATCAAAGTTCTAATCCAAGTCATGGGTAATGCAACATACAATTTGTCACTAAACTCATGCAAAATCCTCATGAAATCATGTAAAATGCACAATGTATGCTTGAATCAAGGTATAAGTGAATATCCACCCAAAACTAGCTTATTTCCTAAAGAAATGCATGAAACTACCTTAAAAACAGTAAAGAAAAGGTCAGTGAAACTGGCCAAGATGCCCTGGCATCAAAATCGCCAGGCACATTTTCATTAAAGTGGATACGTGCGCGCATCACGCGTACGCGTAGGTCACGCGTACGCATCGATGGGCTTTTGTGATCTACGCGTGCGCGTCGAGTGAGAATTCTGCCTAACTACGTTAAAACGTCGACTTTTGCGTGCCAATCTCAAATTTGAGCTCCCACGCGTGCACGTAGGTTGCGCGTGTGCGCTGATGCCGCTACTTCAAAACTCCATTTTTATGCTCCTTCCACTTATGCATGCTTTCTCTCCCTCTTCTAGACCATTCTTGCCCCCCTGAAGGCTCTGAAATTACTTAACAAACAGATCACGGCATCGAATAGTAATAAAGAGAGATCAAAATATAGCTTATTTAGAACCTAAAAAGCATATTTTCAACCATTAAGTAAAACTAGGAAGGAAACACAAAACCATGCATTTTATGTGGATAAGTGTGAAGGAAGTTGATGAAATCTTCTAGATTACGCACAAAATATACCACGAAATAGTAGCGCATCAAATCTCCCCACACTTAAACCTGGCATGTCCTCATGCTAAAGATTAAAGACCCAAGAACATAGGGGAAGGAGTTTATTGATATGCAATCTACCTATATGCATGCAACTAATGCAAATGTATCTACCTACTTAGTCAAAGGTGAATCAATTCCCAAGAATATCCAAATGAGCACATAGGGCCAAAGTGACAATAATTCATGAGCCTACCAATCTGATCATCAAAGTTAAGTGTATATGACTTGCATGAAGAAAGCTTGTGAAAGCCGGGAACAAGGAGTTGAGCATCAAACCCTCACCGGAAGTGTTTGCACTCTAGTCGCTCAAGTGTTTAGGGTTGATTCACTCAATCCTCCTCTAATCATGCATTCTAAGATGTATTTTTCATCTAACAATCAACACTTATTCAATGCATGCGTACACATATCATGAGGTCTTTTCTTAGGTTGTAATGGGGTTAGGGTCAAGGTAAGGTTATATATATGGATAAGTGAGCTCAAGAATTGAATCTTTGATCAAGATAAGCTTCCCACCTAACCTATATGACAACCTATAATAATCTAAGACAAGCCTAACTACCCATTCTTCACTCTTTCACATACTCATGTGTTCTTTCTTTTTATCAAACACATATGCATTAATCATTATTGAGCTTTACCTTGGGTCATTTTGTCCCCTTTTTATTACTTTTCTTTTTCTTTCTCTTTCTATTTTTTTCTTTTTGTATTATATTTTCTCTTTTTTTTTTGCTTTTGCTTTTCTCTTTTTTTTCTTTTTTGGTGTAATTATATACAAAGGTATTAGTGCATATGGTTCAAACAATTAACTAACACATGAGTATGTACCCAATTCTCAATATTTTCAACAAAATACAAAAAAAACACACACCCTTTCCCAACCAATGTCCCAAGTTTCCCCACACTTGAATGATGCACACTCTCACTAGCCTAAGCTAATCAAACATCCGAATAAGGGACATTTATTATTTTTCGCTTTGTGGCTTGTAATGTGCTCCATTAAGAACAAAGGGGATTCAAAATAAGCTCAAAATTGGCTAACAAAGGTTGATGAAAGGTAGGCTATTTAGGTAAGTGAGCTAAATGAATTGATGGCCTCAATCACATATATGCATTTATACAAGGAAAAGTGGACATAAAGAATCAAACAAATCAAATATTACACTCATAGAAAGAGAATGATGCACATAAGAAGGAGATAAATTGGTTATAAGATGTAACCACACCATTAGGCTCAAAAGTCACAAGCTTGTATTCTTATCTCAAAACCATGTTCCAAAATACATTCTTCAAGCAAGGTTAACACAAAAATTTTCAAAATTGGCAGGGTGCCCTATAGATGATTTCTTCTAAAAAAAAATTGTCACCTTAACCAACCAAGTAATCCTAACATGCAAAAGTATTCAAATACAAAAACTAACAATGCAGTCTATTCTAACTGATGAAAGAGAACTCAAAATCATGGGAGTTGAAAAGAGAAGAGATGTTACCTACGGAAGTCGGTAACCGACCTCTCCACACTTAAAAGTTTGCACGGTCCTCCGTGCCTTGGGTGATACGCAAAGTGGGATTGAGGTCGCCACCTCCATCATCCTTTCCTGAGTGCTCACTTCACTGTGGTCCGAAGCGGATGTGAAAATGTCCAGTGCATCCGTAGTTGGGTTGACATAATCCCAAAGCTTCTTGTAGTAAGCAAATTGGTGCTTGTTACACCTCTCATATTGATCTACCTCCTCATGGAGCTCTACAAGCAATTGATGGGTTGACTTTGGTGGTGCAGATGAAGTGGTAGGAATGGTGGGGGGAGTGGCTATATCAAGGCTTGGGGTGTCCACGGGAGGCTGAAGATATTTCCCGCTTGGGACGAAAGCGCCCTCTGCCGGAATTGTAGCTCTCATGTCTGTGGCCTCGCAAGGAACACCAGGAGCGGCAACCAAGTCAGATACCAACGCAGGAAATGGTAGATTACCCTTGGCGTGGACTCGTGCCATCGCTTGCCGGATGAGGAAAGATATGTTGACTGGCCTCTCCGTGAGTATGCACCAAACAAGGAGGGCGAGCTCCGTTTTGATGGATGACTTATGGGTGCTAGGCAGCACATAGTGGGATAAGATCTAGGCCCATGCTCTAGCCTCTACAGTGAGGTAACACGCATCAATGCTCTTGGGCCGAGATCTATGGCTTTCCTGGGTCCAAAATGTCTCTAGTACGACAATAACCCAGCGGATAGCATCCCAATCAAAAACAAACTCAAAGTCATCATGCTGCTGGCTGATGAGCGGATAATTTATACGCTTTTTGGCATTGTTTTTAGTATGTTTTAGTTAGTTTTTATTATATTTTTATTAGTTTTTATTTAAAATTCACTTTTCTGGACTTTACTATTAGTTTGTGTATTTTTCTGTGATTTCAGGTATTTTCTGGCTGAAATTGAGGGACCTGAGCAAAAATCTGATTCAGAGGCCGAAAAGAGCTACAGATGCTGTTGGATTCTGACCTCCCTGCACTCGACGTGGATTTTCTGGAGCTACAGAAGCCAATTGGCGCGCTCTCAATTGCGTTGGAAAGTAGACATCCAGGGCTTTCCAGAAATATATAATAGTCTATACTTTGCCCAAGATTTGATGGCCCAAACCGGCGTTTCAAATCAGCTCAAGAATTCCCGGCGTTTAACGCCGGAACTGACACAAAAGCTGGAGTTAAACGCCCAAACTGGCACAAAAGCTGGCGTTTAACTCCAAGAAAAGTCTCTACACATGAAAGCTTCAATGCTCAGCCCAAGCACACACCAAGTGGGCCCGGAAGTGGATTTTTACGTCATTTACTCATTTTTGTAAACCCTAAGCTACTAGTTCTCTATAAATAGGACCTTTTGCTATTGTATTATCAATCTTTGGACGTCTATTTCTTAGATCATGGGGGCTGGCCTCTTGGCCATGCCTAGACCTTGTTCTTATGTATTTTCAACGGTGGAGTTTCTACACACCATAGATTAAGGTGTGGAGCTCTGCTGTACCTCCAGTATCAATGCAATTACTACTATTCTCCATTCATTTCATCTTATTCTTGTTCTCAGATATTAATTTGCACCCACGAACATGATGAATGTGATGATTATGTGACGCTCATCATCATTCTCACTTATGAACGCGTGCCTGACAACCACTTCCGTTCTACATGCAAACAAGGCTTGAGTGTGTATCTCTTGGATTCCTTAATCAGAATCTTCGTGGTATAAGCTAGAATCAATTGGCGGCCATTCTTGAGAATCCGGAAGGTCTAAACCTTGACTGTGGTATTCTGAGTAGGATTCAGGGATTGAATGACTGTGACGAGCTTCAAACTCACGATTGTGGGGCGTTAGTGACAGACGCAAAAGAATCATTGGATTCTATTACGACATGATCGAGAACCGACAGATGAATAGCCGTGCTGTGACAGAGCGCGTTGAACATTTTCACTGAGAGGACGGGACTGTAGCCATTGACAACGGTGATGCCCAACATACAGCTTGCCATGGAAAGGAGTAAGAAGGATTGGATGAAGACAGTAGGAAAGCAGAGAGACGGAAGGGACAAAGCATCTCCATACGCTTATCTGAAATTCTCACCAATGAATTACATAAGTATCTCTATCTTTATTTTATGTTTTATTCATCTTTTAATTATCAATCCTCCATAACCATTTGAATCCGCCTAACTGAGATTTACAAGATGACCAGAGCTTGCTTCATACCAACAATCTCTGTAGGATCGACCCTTACTCGCGTAAGGTTTATTACTTGGACGACCCAGTGCACTTGCTGGTTAGTTGTACGAAGTTGTGATAAAGAGTTGAGATTGTAATTGAGCGTACCATGTTGATGGCGTCATTGATGATCACAATTTCGTGCACCACTGGCACAAGATCTTTTGGTAACCATCCATATCCTCCGGTTCGGGTAAAACATTAAGCACTTGTCGAATAGCCTCTTCCAAAACTGGGACTTGCTTCCGGCGCACGTAAACCGACTGAAGAGAAGGAAGGTGGTAGTTGGTGTAAAACTCTACCACCCAAGAGAGATTGGTCTCTTGTGGTCTTCGTATAAGAAACCCTCATCCTCACCATTCAATGCGAGGCGACACATAAGGAACAATGTGGTCCGGTCGGGCTAGTAGGTGTTCGGGGTGATAGCTCCTCTCAACCATGGCGGGGAACATGAGCTCACAGAAGCGGTTGGGGAACCTTGTGTAGTCCCTTTCCGGCTTGCTTTTCTCTTGTTCATCAATGTGAACAGTTGTCTTCGCCTTCTTTGAGAGGGGTTTAGCTCATAGTGTAGGGTGCGCTTTGGAGGTTGATTATCGGGGTGCCCTTTTAATGGTCGGTGTCTTCGACGCCTTCTCCTTGCCTTTCTTGGTGGCCATCCTAAACAGGGGAAGAAAAGGGGAAACATTAAACCCAAATAATCAACATATGGAGAGTAACATGCAAGTGAAAAGAATGCCGAAAGGGAATGGTGTGTCTTGAGGACATGACAGCTGCAACATATGGTCAAGACAAAAATAGAATCAATGGGCATAACACTTAGCATGGGCTGCAAGAGTGGGTAAGACATGCAATAAGGCATGAGTAGGATGAACTCAAGCATCAATAATAATGAAGCAAGTCATGGGTAATGAGCATCGGAATAGGTAACATGAAGCAAATTAGGTCCAATGCACAAGAAGAAAGTCAAGTGTATGAAGAGGAGGCACCAAGTTGAGAGCACAAAGTCAAAATCTAACTAAATTGGCATGAGTGCCTTTCATCAAACACTTGGTGTGCACCATTCAAAATATGAGCAGGTAGGAGAAATTCAAACATGTACAAGATCAAATGAAATACCAAACGCCAATACAACACCACATAGTCATAAAGGAATTAAGAATCAACAAAATGCACCATCAAAGCAAGATAAAACCCAAAGTTCAACACCCATGGAACATATGAAAAGAAGGGAAGCAAACAAACAAGAATCAAATAATAGGAGTGCATCTAAGAAGAAAAGAGAAAGAGAAATCAAATGCAACCAATAAAAGAAAGAAAACTTAGAAGAAGAAATGAGAAGGAGTAGTAAGAGTGTACCTTGAGAAGAAGGAGAAATCAGGTGGGATGTAAGAGGAGAAAAGGAGTGGAGATTGGAAAGAAAGAGAGAAGAGAGGAGTTATGGGGGCCGTCGGAGGCGGTGGTGGTCGTCGGAGGTGATGTCTTGCTGGACACAAGGGTGAGATGGTGATGGGAGAAGGGGGAAGAAGTAATGGAAGAAAGAAGTGGGAAGAAGAAGTGAAATAGGGCGCACTATGTTTCAAGTGCGTCAGGGGATCGACGCGTGCGCACACTCCACGCATCCGTATGGATGGGTCGAAAGGGGAGGTGACGCGTAGGCATCCCCCATACGTACGCGTGGGTAGCCGGAAAGAGAGGAGGCGCGTACGCGTCAAGGACGCGCACGTGTGAGTAGGTTGGTGCCTTAGGCACAAAGTTGGCATAAAGTAGGCCTAACTCTCGGATTTTTGTACCAGGGAGTGTGAAATTCGCAATCATCGCGTACGCGTCGCCTATGCTCGCGCGTGGGGGTGCGAAATGGCAAGGGACGCGTACACGTCACCCACGCATAGGCGTGGGTTGCAATTGTGCCTTTGGCACAAAGAATGCACAATGTAGGAACAACTCTCGGGTTTTTGTACCAGGGAGTTACGAAACCATGCCGACGCGCACGCGTATAGCACGCTTGCGCGTGGATGCCCTCTTTTTTTTTTTAAACACATGAGGAAAGGCAATTATAGCACAAGTTGGTGGTAATGCATACTAAGGGGTGTCAAGAATATCAAAAACTTTCATGTAACACTCAACCTTAAGCATTTCTTCAACATCTCAATTCCAATAAGCCATCATCAATAAACTCCTCATGAGCAATATAATACCAAAATATATGCAAACTCACAAATCAAGCAGTCACAAAAGCCATAAGGGGCAAAAGAGCTATATACAAAAAGACTAAATACAAAGGATAGATCATACCATGGTGGGGTGTCTCCCACCTAGCACTTTTGTTTAGCGTCCTTAAGTTGGACGGTCATGATCTCATATCTCCTCGCCCTCAGGTGCGTCCCCGAGAAGGAACACCTTGACCTCTTTGTTGCTTTTCATTTTCTCCCCATGATATAGCTTTAGCCGATGGCCATTCACTTTGAAGATGTTGAGGCTTGAGGGGTGCCTTAGGTGGTAGACCCCATATGGTTCGGCCTTCTCTACTCTATACGGGCCTTCCCACCTTGATCTTAGCTTTCCGGGCATCAACCTCAACCTAGAGTTATAGAGGAGAACTAGTTCTCTGGCTCTAAACTCTCCTTTTTATGTGTTGGTCATGCACTGCTTTCATCTTCTCCTTGTAAAGCCTTGAATTCTCATAAGCTTCCAATCTAAGGCACTCAAGCTCCACCAATTGTAGTTTCTTTTCGACTCCAACCCCAAACCCTGTGTTGCACTCTTTTACAGCCCAATATGCTTTATGTTCTATCTCCATCGGAAGGTGGCAAGCCTTCCCATAAACTAACCGGAACGGGCTCATACCAATTGGCGTTTTGTATGCCATTCGGTAGGCTAAAAGCGCATCACCGAGCTTAGAACTCCAATCCTTCCTGTGAGGCTTCACGACCTTTTCCAATATGCGCTTGATTTCTTGATTGGAGACCTCGGCTTGGCCATTTTTTTGAGGGTGGTATGCCGTGGCCACTTTATGGATGATGCCATACTTCTTCAATAACCCTGCCATTCTTTTGTTGCAAAAGTGTGAGCCTTGATCACTCACGATTACTCGTGGTGATCCAAAGCGGCATATAATGTTATTCCGAACAAAAGAGAGCACTACATTAGCATCATCAGTTCTAGTAGGGTTTGCCTCAACCCACTTGAAAACATAGTCAACGGCTAGAAGAATATACATTAAACCATTAGAATTTGGGAAGGGCCCCATAAAGTCAATACCCCAAATATAAAAAATCTCAAAAAACAACATAGATTGTTGGGGTATTTCATCCTTTTTGGAGATATTTCCAAATCTAAGGCATGGTAGACAAGATCTGCAAAATAGAGAAGCATCTTTGAAAAGAGTAGGCCACCAAAAACCACAATCCAAGACTTTCCGGGCCGTCCTTTGAGGACCAAAATGGCCACCACTCTCGGAAGAGTGGCAAGCCTCCAAGATAGCTTGATGCTCGGATTGTGGTATGCACCTTCGAATTACTTCATCGGCACCACATCTCCATAAGTACGGATCGTCCCATACATAATATTTGGATTCGCTTTTAAGCTTATTCTTTTGATATTGGGAGTAATCGGGAGGAAAGGTGCGAGAGACCAAATAATTGGCAATAGGTGCATACCAAGTGATAACTTTGGAGATTGTTAGAAAACCCTCAAGAGGGAAGGTATCATTAATAGGAGCGGAATCGCTCTTTGTGTGTTCAAGGCGACTCAAATGGTCCGCCACTAGGTTTTGCAAACCACTCCTATCCTTGATTTCAAAGTCAAATTCTTGCAATAGCAACACCCATCTTATCAACCTTGGTTTAGATTCCTTTTTGGCCAACAAATATTTTAATGCCGCATGATCTGAATATACTACCACCTTAGAACCAAGCAAATAAGCCCGGAATTTGTCCAAGGCAAAGACAATAGCTAACAATTCTTTCTCAGTTGTAGTATAATTGGATTGCACCCCATCTAAAGTTTTAGAGGCATAGGCAATGACATAAGAAATTTTACCCTCACGTTGACCTAGTGCCGCTCCCACCGCATAGTTCGAGACATCACACATGATCTCGAATGGTCTAATCCAATCCAGTCCTCGCACTATGGGAGCTTGGGTCAAAGCAATTTTGAGCTTGTCAAAGGCCTTCATGCATTTTTCACTTAGATCAAAATCAACATCCTTTTGCAACAATCGAGAGAGAGGTAGTGATAAACCACTATTTTATGGTTTATAATGTGTTTAATTGTGTGGTTTTATCATGATCTTTACCCACTTATTCACATAATTAGCATGCATTTATATTTCCTTCCTAAAATTATTACATAATTAAAAACTTACTTCCTAGAGACTTTTAATTAGATATTTTAATTCTCCTTTATCCCATTCGATACCGTGATCTGTGTGTTAAGTGTTTCAGGCTTTATAGGGCATGAATGAATTGGAGATTGGAAAGAAAGTTTGCAAAAATGGAAGGAATACAAGAAATTAAGGAGATGACAGCGAGAAGTGATGCGGCCGCATGGCTCACGCGACCGCGCGAAAGAGAGGAAATCGCAGTGACGCGGCCGCATGGCTCATGCGACTGCGCGGATTGGAAAAGCATAAGTGATGCGGAGGCATGGACAACGCGTCCGCGTGGGAAAGCAAAACGCCGAATGACACGTCCGCGTGAATGACGCAGCCGTGTGACGTGCGCGATCTGCAGAATTTTAGAAGTCGCTGGCAGAGTTTTCGGGCCGGATTTCAACCCAGTTTTTGGCCCGGAATCACAGATTAGAGCCAGGGAACATGCAAAAATGAGAAACACAATTCATTCTGCATAATTTTTAGTTTTTAGATTTGAAATTGCTCCTCCCCTAGGTTTTTCATTCATTTGAGCATTCATAATTAGGATTGGAATATTTTGGCTTTAGCTTTTGAGAAGAGTCTACCTCCGGTACTCGTCATCTTATTTTGTTATTTACTTTTTATATTTATTCTTCCATATTTTTAATCCCTCTAGAGTTGACATTGGATTATTTCTACAAGTTATTAATATAGACTATTTTTATTTTCAATTAATCCTTTTGTTATTATTTATCATGCCTTCTTTTATTTTCACCATTAATTCTGTGAAATTTATAATTATGATGAGTGAGTAGTTCCATGACTTGATTGGGGGATGATTGAAAGGAACCCTTGAGTTGAATTACTCAAGAGAGAAATTATAATTGGATTTATTGTTGAATCACCCTCTAATCATTAACTCTAGTCCTTCCCAAGGGAGAGGATTAGGACTTATGAGTAGAAACAGATTTCCAACTTGCTTGACTTTCCTTTACCTAGTAAGGGTTAACTAAGTAGAGCGACTTCCAATTATTAATTAATCTTGAGAGTATTTCAACAAGAATAGGGCTTCCAACTAATCTACACCCAGTCAAGGCTTTTCTTTAAAATTAGTTAAATTCTCTAGATTAATTCCCTGCTTATCAACTAAACCATTTTTGAAAACGCCCGATTGATAAAATAGCACATCTCCTTGCAACTCGTTGGGAGACGACCTGGGATTCATACTCCCAGTATTTTAATTTTCAATATTGTGACAACCCCTTTTAAATTGATAAGCGGATTTTCAGCTAGTTAAGGACTGTACTTGCAACGTGTCCCTATTAATAAATTCTTAACTCCCCAATTTCCGCCACGTCAATTTTTGGCGCCGTTGTCGGGGAGTTGCAACAGTGTACTAATTTATTGATTGGTATTTATTTTATTGCAATTTTTCTTTTTATTTTGTCACTATGAGGTGTATGTTTCTTTTATTAAATGACGCGTTCACTTCCTGATCCAAGCTTGCCAACATTTGACCTTGAGATTGAGAGAACTATTTCACGTATAAGGCAAGCTCGGCGTCGGCGAGTCCTTTTTGAGGACGAACCTGAACCGTCATCTAAGGAAGAAACAAGCTCCCTTTCTACTAATCCAGTTGATTTACGTGCAGGTGACATGGCAGTGCCTAGGAGAGTCACTATCCAGGAGGAAGGAGCCACTGATTTTACGCTCCAACCATTCCAGGCACACCACCCAGCAGTAGCTGTAGATTTCGAAATAAAGTCTTCACTACTCAACTTGATGCCCAAGTTTCATGGCTTACCTGCTCAAGAGCCTATCAAACACCTAAGGGATTTTCAGTCTGCTTGTTCTACTGTCAAGCGTAATGGCACTGATGAAATCTCTATTCTGTTAAAAGCCTTCCCATTCTCTCTTGAGGGAAAGGCAAGAGAGTGGTACTACACTCAACCCAGAACAACTGTATCCAACTGGGATACACTTAGAAGAGAATTTTTGGAGAAATTCTTTCCAGCTGAGGTTGCCGATAAACTGAGGAAAGACATGTCCATGATCATTCAGGATGAATCTGAAACTCTTTATGAATACTTGGAACGCTTCAATAATCTTCTAGAAGCATGTCCACACCATATGATTGACAAGATAGTGTTGCTCGGTTACTTTACACAGGGCTTGAAATCTCAAGATAGAACCACATTGGAAGGTGCTAGCAATGGGTCTATGAAGAAGTACAAGACTACAGAAGAAGCATGGCAATTGATCAGCGACTTAGTCAAATCTACTAGAAATCACAGACAGAAATAAGGCCGGTCAAGAGATATTGCAGAGGTATCCACTAGTAAAGAGACTGCTGCTATAGCTCATAGCTTATGTGAAATGACTAACTTGCTGAAGCAGATGCAGCAAAATCAACAACAACCACAGCAAGTTCAGCCATCTACACCACAGCACAACCAGCAGTTGGTTCAACAAAAAGTATGCGGAATTTGTGCAGATTACAGTCACTATACCGATGAGTGTCTGCAACTCCAACCGGAAGACAACACTGTAGCAGCCACTCATAACTTTCATGACCGCCCCAATCAAGGGTACAATCAAGGTGGCAACTATAACCAAGGATGGCAGGATAACTCTAACCAAGGCTAGAGAGACAATTCTAACCAGGGTTGGAGGGACAATCATAACAGAGGAGGCAGAAATAACAATGGAAATCAGAGGTGGAATAACAATAACAACTTCAGGCAGCAGAATCAGAATCAGGCCTACAGAGCACCTCATCTAAGACAGTCTCAAAATTCTCAGCAAACCTCTCAGATCACTTATCCCTCTTCGTCCCCTAATGATGAGTTACTACAAGCCATCGATCAGAGACAACAGGCTATGGAAAATAACTTTAATGCTACTCTGAATGGTTTGACTTCTACTTTGCAAGCCCTTATCTCACAGGTTGGATCATTGACCAACTCCAACAACCAGTCCTCAAGCTCTGGTGGATTTCCCTCTCAACCATTACCCAACCCAAAGGGTGGTATTAATGCCATCACCCTAAGGTCCGGAACCACATTACAAGAGAGGAATCAGGAAGAGCCAAATCCACTTGAACACGCCTCAGCTGAAGAAGTAGTGGAAATAGAAGATGTTGAAGAAGAAAGGAGCATGCAAGACATGGCTGAAGGAGAAGACGCCAAATCACAGAAAGAAGCACCAACGGGCGCAGACACTATAGAGGACGCCATTCCTATTCCATTTCCACAACTTGCAAGGAAGCCCAGAAAGCAGTTGGAACCTGATCCCAAAATGGCAGAAATCTTCAAAAAGGTTGAAGAAACTGTTCCCCTTTTTGATGTCATTCAATAGGTACCTAAATACGCAAAGTTTCTAAAGGATTTATGCATACATAAAGATAAAATTAATGAATTAGAAACTATTCCTTTAGTTAGTTCTATATCTGCTTTAATGGGAAATATACCTGAAAAATGTAGTAACCCAGGCCCATGCATGGTTAACTGTACAATTGGAGGCGTGATATTTTCTGACTGCATGTGTGATTTAGGAGCATGTGTTAGTATAATGCCTTTATCTGTATATGATGTTTTGAGGCTCCCTCCCTTAAAAAGGTCGGCAGCTCGTTTTGTGTTAGCAGATAAAAGTATTATTACAGTGGCTGGAGTTGCTGAAGATGTATTACTGGGTATCAAAGGTCTCACTCTCCCCATTGATTTTTACATCCTAGAGATGCCCCAAAATGACTCAGAGAAGCCATCATCAATCCTACTCGGAAGACCTTTCTTGAAGACCTCGAAGTTCAAATTAGATGCTTTTGCAGGCACATACTCTTTTGAAATAGACGGCCGAGTAGTAAACTTCAATCTGAATGGAGTTATGAAGCACACTTAAGAAGACCGTTCTATCTTCCAGTGTGACATCATAGATGAAACCGTAGCTGAAGTTCACCAGGAAGAGTTTGAAGATAAGTACATAGGACAAAGTCCAAGTGTGGCAAATTCCGAGGACAATGCAGGTACTCTACCACTGCCACCGATTCCAGATAATCCAGAGCCAGACCATGAACAGAAGTTAGAATTGAAACCCCTCCCTCTACACCTCAAATATGCTTACCTCGAGGACAAGCAGAAGTTTCCAGTTATCATTGCACGGGACCTCACTTCTCAACAGGAAGCGCAGTTACTTAGTGTGCTGAGGAAGCACAAGAAAGCAATTGGGTGGAGTTTAGCAGACATAGTAGGCATCGACCCTCAAGTTTGTGAGCACAGGATATTTTTAGAAGAAGGAGCAAGACCTGTTCGTCAACCCCAAAGAAGACTGAACCCCACTATTTAGAGGTTGTCAAGAAGGAAGTGACCAGACTATTAGAGACAGGTATTATCTACCCTATCTTAGACAGTGAATGGGTGAGCCCAGTACAAGTGGTGCCCAAGAAGTTTGGAGTCATTACAGTAAAGAATGAGCATGGAGAGCTCATAGCAACCAGAGTACAGAACGCCTGGAGGGTCTGCATTGATTACCGGCGTCTCAACCAAGCTACTCGTAAGGATCACTACCCTCTTCCATTCATTGATAAAATGCTGGATCGCCTGTTAGGTAAATCACATTATTGCTTTTTAGATGGTTACACAGGCTATTTCCAGATTCATATAGCTCCTGAGGATCAGGAAAAGACTACCTTTACCTGTCCTTTTGGGACTTATGCTTGCAAGAGAATGCCCTTTGGCCTATGCAATGCACCAGCTACTTTCCAAAGGTGCATGATGAGTCTTTTTTCTGATCTTATTGAGGACTGTATGGAGGTTTTTATGGATGATTTTAGCGTTTATGGTCATTCTTTTAACCTTTGCTTGGATAGTTTATCTAGAGTATTAGATAGATGTGTCAGTACAATCCTTGTATTGAATTTTGAAAAATGTCATTTTATGGTTAAACAAGGAATCGTACTGGGACATGTTGTATCTAATACTGGCATTTCTGTAGATCCAGCAAAGGTGGATGTTATTTCTAGTTTGCCTTACCCCTCTTCCGTGAGGGAAGTCCGTTCGTTCCTTGGACATGCATGTTTTTACCGAAGATTCATTAAGGACTTTAGTAAGGTAGCACTTCCCCTATCCAGGTTACTGCAGAAAGATATCGAGTTCGAGTTCAGCGAGGATTGCAAACAAGCGTTTGATAAACTAAAGACCGCCCTGATTCAACCTCCAATTGTGAGAGGACCTGACTGGAGCCAGCCATTCGAAAACATGTGCGATGCTTCCAACCATGCTGTAGGAGTAGTGCTGGCTCAATGTGAAGGTAAAGATCCTTTTGTCATTGCATATGCATCTAAGACTTTAGAAACTGCTCAGTCTAACTACACTACTACTGAAAAAGAGCTTCTTGCTATTGTTTTTGCTCTGGATAAATTTCGAGCCTATTTACTTGGTACTAAGGTAGTAGTGTATTCAGACCATGCAGCTCTAAAGTATTTATTATCCAAAAAAGAATCCAAACCAAGGCTTATACGTTGGATACTGCTACTACAAGAATTTGATTTAGAAATAAAGGATAGGAGTGGTAACCAGAATCTAGTGGCAGACCACTTGAGTCGCCTTGAAAACATTAAGGATGACTGCACTCCTATAGCTGATAATTTTCCATTTGATAACCTACAAACAGTATCTGAGGTAATCCCTTGGTATGCACCTGTAGCTAATTATCTAGTTAGCTGCACTTTTCCTCCGCACTTTACTAAGCACCAAAGAGACAAGCTGAAAAGCGAGTCTAAATATTATATATGAGATGACCCATATTTATGGAGATGTGGCACTGAACAGATAATTAGAAGGTGTGTGCCTCAATCAGAATTCCAGTCCATTTTAGAGGCCTGTCACTCATCTGAGAGTGAAGGACATTTTGGCCCTCAAAGAACAGCTAGAAAAATCTTAGACTGTGGATTCTGGTGGCCCACCCTTTTTAAAGACGTTGCTGAATTTTGTAAATCTTGTCCCCCATGTTAAAGGTTTGGTAATATATCCCAGAGGGATGAAATGCCTCAACAAACTATGCTTTTTTGTGAAATTTTTTATGTTTGGGGCATTGACTTCATGTGTCCATTTCCAAATTCTAATGGCCACTTCTATATACTATTAGCTGTAGACTATGTTTCTAAATGGGTGGAAGCGATTCCTACCCGTACTGATGATGCTAACACTATTGTTTCCGTTGTTAGAAACCACATTATTTGTCGCTTTGGGTCACCACGAGCAATCGTGAGCGATCAAGGCACCCATTTTTGTAACAGGAGACTAATAGGATTACTGAAGAAGCATGGGATCATTCATAAAATAGCAACAGCCTACCATCCTCAGACTAATGGACAAGCTGAGGTGTCTAACAGAGAGATAAAGTGCATTTTACAGAAGATAGTCAAACCTCATAGAAGAGACTGGAGCACTAGACTACAAGATGCACTCTGGGCATACAGAACAACATACAAGACACCCATTGGGATGAGTCCTTTTCGCTTAGTCTATGGAAAGGCTTGTCATCTTCCAGTTGAGGTGGAGCACAAAGCTTTTTGGGCAGTAAAGGAATGCAACATGGGATTTGAGAAAGCCGGAGCTAAAAGGAAGTTGCAACTGCAAGAATTGGAGAGCCTTCGCCTAGAAGCTTATGAGAACTCAAGACTGTACAAGTCGAAAATGAAGGCTGTACATGATCAACACATCAAGAGAAAGGAGTTCCAACCTGGGGATATGGTCCTTCTTTACAACTGTAGACTGAGGCTCATGCCAAGCAAACTGTGATCAAGGTGGGAAGGTCCATATAGAGTCGAGAGGGCTGAGCCGTATGGAGTTTTCCCTCTAAGTCACCCTTCAAGCTTTGAACTCATCAAGGTTAATGGACATCGTTTGAAGCTCTACCATGGTGAGAAGGCGACAAAAAACAAGGAGTTAGATATCTTCCTCCTGGAGGATCCACTCGCAACTGAAAACTGAGCTACTGAAGCGTCCAACTTAAGGACGTTAAAGCAAAGTGCTAGGTGGGAGACAACCCACCACGGTATGATCGTTCCTCTTCTTCTCCTTCTCTTCCCTCATCTATAACTCTTCTCCAAACTACTGTCTATATCTTGCACCTCATATGCATACTACATTTACATAAAAAAAATTACGCGACGTGACCGCTACATTGACGCGTCCGCGTCGCAGGTGGTTTGGAAAGATTAAGAAACGAACAGAGAGTCACGCTGGAGCGTGGCTGGAGGTATGCCAATGGCACAAATCACCCCACGCGACTGCATCACCAACGCGTCCACGTCTAATGGGAACATTGACCTCCCACGCGACCGCGTCACTCATGCGGCCGCGTGCCCTTGAATTCGACGTAAAATGGGTGCATAACCGAAAGTTGTGCTAGAGTGGTGCTAGCTTGGCGCTGAACACCCAATTCTTTCCACGCGGACGCATGGCTCACGCGTCCGTGTCATAGCCTTTTAATGACCACCCACGCGATCGCATGACCTACGCGATTGCATGACCCTAGACTTGGCAAAAATAATATTTCGAACAGAGAGTTGTGCGAGCACGAGGCTGCCCTCGCGCCAATAGCATAACATGTGTCACACGACCGCGTGACCGACGCGTCCGCGTTGATTCACTTAATTCGCATTCACACGAACGCGTCACTCACGCGTCCACGTCGCTTGCGCCGCACAGCTTCTCCTAATTTGCCACACATCTTATCTTTCTCTTCCCCAAATCCTACTTTTTTCCCCTTTCTTTCTTTCTTTCCCTTTCTTCCTTCTTCCCTCCTTCTCACTTTCTACTTTTTCTCTCTCTCATCACCATTATCAAGGCTTTTCTTTACTTTTTCCCTCCTTACTTTTCTATTCTTCTTCTTTATTTTATGTTTTCTTCTTCCTTTCTCTTTCTTTTTACTTTCATTGCATATGTTTTCTTTTTCTTTCTTTTTTATTGGTGTGGAAATTTATTTGGTCATTGTGGATTGTTGCAAAATTGTTTGGCAATTATATTTTTAAAGGGCTGCTTGCATGTTCAATTTATTATTTTCATTGGATTATTTACCATGCATGCTATGTGTTTGTGAAAAAGCCCATATGGCATCATGCACTTTTCTACATTATTCCCTTCTACTATTTAATGCCTGCTTTTCACAAATTCCCTTTATTATTATATTAAGTGAATTTAATTGTCAATACAAATGTGATAGTTTGTTACACAGTGATGCTTGATCTATGCTACTCATGCCCTTGCCGGCATGCCAATAAACATCTTGCATCTACTTACCCTCTAATCCACTTATTTTATTCCCTTTGATGAACTTTTCACATGTTGTCATGACCATGTGTTCCCTTCATTTATCTTTACCGTGCATTGACTATCACTCACTCAACCCTCTTCCTTGCTTTATCTCTTTAAATTTAATTTACTTTCTCTTCCCTTTTTCAGAATGGCCACTAAGAAAGGCAAAGAGAAAGCTACCCCCCCCCCACAACAAGGAAAGGAACAAAAAGAGCATTAGTGGTAGAACCTTCTTCAACTGCAGTCAAGCCCTCAACAAAAAGAATTAAAAGGATCATAAAGGTTGATGAAAAGTAGAGAGCTTTCCCAGCAAAGGACACTGCACGATTTTCAAATCGCTACTGTGAGCAGATGTTCCCTATTCTGGCAGCTCGGAATTACAACAATGAACACCTTCTTATCTTTCCACCTCGTATTGCCGCCTTTGTTGAGCCGTAAATTGTACAAAGAAACTGGGGATTTTTGCAGAGACAGCCACGACAGGTTAATCTTTCTTGGGTAGTTGAGTTCTACTCCAACTTCCACCTGCCAACCCTGCAATCTGTCTATATACGTCAGAAGCAAGTCCCTCTTACAGAAGAAGCCATTCAGCGAGCCTTAGATCTTCCACCTGCTCCAAAAGGATTGGACGCCTTTCAGAAAGCCGCAATCAAACGCTAGGCGTACACCTTTGATTGGGACGCTGTTCTCAGAGTTATCACTCAACCTGGCAGCAAATGGATCTTCGGATACCATCGTTCCCGTCCTAAGGGCATCTTGGCTTCCGTACTTACCTTAGAGGCTCACGTATGGGCATAGATTATGTCCCATTACGTCTTCCCGAGTACTCATGAGTCCTCCTTCACCGCAGACATGGCCGTTCTACTATGGTGCATCCTCACAGACCAGCCTCTTAATTTACCAAGACATATCTGGAATGCTATGGAACATGTGCAGATTGTGGGCAACCTACCTTTTCCCGCCTTGGTCTCTGATCTTATCTCAGCAGCCAGAGTCTCCTACAGAGCTAGAGACACCAAAGCCATACTTCCTCGGGATGATCAGTACGTCCCCAACGGAAGATATCTCAGGCAACCACTTGCCACTACCAGCCAGTCCACAGAGGATGCTGCAGCTCCTCCACCATCTACTAGTCAGCTGCTGCACCAAATACTGAAGTGATTGGACCAACAAGAAAAGAAAGCAAAGCTCCGAGAACATCACAACCACCGCCGTTTCAAACACCTCAAGGAGCTACTTACAGGCAATGACAAACCCGATGACGATCCAGGCACTACGAACTACACTTCCTTCACCAGCATAGGGAGCCATGACGGTCCCGACTGTGGAGACACTGCCACCAGCCCACCATTGTTCCTGACAGACGGCACCGAGGACGGTGCAAATCCTTAAGTGTGGGGAGGTCGGTCAGTACCTGACGTCTGGAGGTAAGTTTTCTTCCCTAAACACCAATAAATTAGGATATTTAGTTAGTTTTTCTTTCTTTTATAGAATAGGATAAATTACATAGTAATAGATTAGTTGCATGCATGTTCCACTTGATTGAAAAGATAATAAGTTTCTTCTAAGACTCTATCTTTGGAACAAGATTTCACTAATTTTAATTAAAACTCTTATGTTAAATTTGCTCGAAGTTGTATTTGGAACATGATTTTTAAAGCTAAAGAACACACAACCTGTGAGAATTGAGCCTTTATGCATGGTTACAATATTTAACCATAATTATTTTATTCTTGTGTGTTTACTTCTCTATGACTGTAATCTATATTTTGTTCTATCCTATATTTCCAATGTTTAATATATTTACATGCTGCATATGATTGAGGCCATTAATTGTTTGGCTCACTTATCCAAATTAAGCCTACCCTTTCAATTACCTTTGTTAGCCACTTTGAGCCTTTAAATCCCAGTTGTTCTATAATTTACCACATTACTAACCTTAAGCGAAAAAACAATTATATATCCCAATTTGAATCTTTGGTTAGCTTAAGTTAGAATTATGTGTGCTAATTGAGTATGGGAAATTGTGAGAACAAAGGATATTAAGGGGACATGTCATGATAATATAATGGGAATTTGGACGCCTACTCATGTGAAACTATAAGAATCAAAAATCTATGTGCATTGATAAGCTATGTTGATTTTAAAATATATATATATATATATATATATATATATATATATATATATATATTCAATAAATAAATAAGGGGACAAAATTACCCCAATGTTGAGTTAAGAATTCAAAGGTCAATGCATGTATGATAGAATTAAAATAAACAGTTGATACATGAGTAAGGAATGTGAAAGAGAATTCTGGGTAGCTAGGTACGAACTCCATAGTTATATAAAATATATAGGTTATGTTAGAGTTTGAGTTAATTAAAGATTCAATTTATAATCTCACTTAACCATATATGTATCCTTACCCTTACCTTGGCCCCGTTACAACCTTGAAAAGACCTCATGATGTTGCATTGGTATATTAAATGTTGTTGATTGATTAGGAAAAGAACAAAATTTAGGGAGCATGATTAGAGAAGGATAGAGTGATTACGTATACACTGGAGAGATTAGAATATACATACATCATCAGTGAGGGTTCAATGCTTAAAATTCTATGTTCCCTGCTTTCATGAGCTACCTTCTTGCATTTTTATCTATTCTTACTGTATGAGAATTGAATTAGTGGAGCTTGATTTGTAATTATTTTGAAGAGCTTATTTATTCTTGATCAAGTGGACAAGAATCATATAGTTGCATTCACATATATAGGTTGCATTGCATTACATGAGTTTTTACATGTTCCTACTCATTTATTTTATCTCTTTCAACTAAGCATGAGGACATGCTAATGTTTAAGTGTGGGGAGGTTGATAAACCACTATTTTATGGTTTATAATGTGTTTAATTGTGTGGTTTTATCATGATCTTTACCTATTTATTCACATAATTAGCATGCATTTATATTTTCTTCCTAAAATTATTATATAATTGAAAACTTACTTCCTAGAGACTTTTAATTAGGTATTTTAATTCTCCTTTATCCCATTCGATACTGTGATCTGTGTGTTAAGTGTTTCAGGCTTCATAGGGCATGAATGAATTGGAGATTGGAAAGGAAGTTTGCAAAAATGGAAGGAATACAAGAAATTAAGGAGATGACTAGCGAGAAGTGACACGACCACATGGCTCACGCGACCGCGCGAAAGAGAGGAAATTGCAGTGACGCGGCCGCATGGCTCACGCAACCGCGCGGATTGGAAAAGCATAAGTGATGCGGAGGCATGGACGACGTGCCCGAGTGGGAAAGCAAAACGCCGAATGACGCGTCCAGGTGAATGACGCGGCCGCGTGACGTGCGCGATCTGTAGAATTTCAGAAGTCGCTGGCAGAGTTTTTGGGCCGGATTTCAACCCAGTTTTCAGCTCGGAATCACAGATTAGAGCCAGGGAACATGCAGAAACGAGAAACCCAATTCATTCTGCATAATTTTTAGTTTTTAGATTTGAAATTGCTCCTCCCCTAGGTTTTTCACTCATTTGAGCATTCATAATTAGGATTGGAAGATTTTGGCTTTAGCTTTTGAGAAGAGTCTACCTCCGGTACTCGTCATCTTATTTTGTTATTTACTTTTTATATTTATTTTTCCATATTCTTAATCCCTCTAGAGTTGACATTGGATTATTTCTACAAGTTATTAATATAGACTATTTTTATTTTCAATTAATCCTTTTATTATTATTTATCATGCCTTCTTTTATTTTCACCATTAATTCTGTGAAATTTATAATTATGATGAGTGAGTAGTTCCATGACTTGATTGGGGGATGATTGAAAGGAACCCTTGAGTTGAATTACTCAAGAGAGAAATTATAATTGGATTTATTGTTGAATCACCCTCTAATCATTAACTCTAGTCCTTCCCAAGGGAGAGGATTAGGACTTATGACTAGAAACAGATTTCCAACTTGCTTGACTTTCCTTTACCTAGTAAGGGTTAACTAAGCAGAGCGACTTCCAATTATTAATTAATCTTGAGAGTATTTCAACAAGAATAGGGCTTCCAACTAATCTACCCCTAGTCAAGGCTTTTATTTAAAATTAGTTAAATTCTCTAGATTAATTCCCTGCTTATCAACTAAACCATTTTTGAAAACACCCGATTGATAAAATAGCACATCTCCTTGCAACTCGTTGGGAGACGACCTGGGATTCATACTCCCAGTATTTTAATTTTCAATATTGTGACAACCCCTTTTAAATTGATAAGCGGATTTTTGGCTGGTTAAGGACTGTACTTGCAACGTGTCCCTATTAATAAATTCTTAACTCGCCAATTTCCGCCACGTCAGGTAGCGCCACCTTACTAAAGTTCTTAATAAACCGCCGGTAAAAACCTGCATGTCCAAGAAATGCACGGACTTCCCTCACCGAGGAGGGGTAAGGTAAACTAGAAATAATATTGATCTTTGCTGGATCAACGAAAATCCCATCCTTAGAGACAATGTGCCCTAAAACAATACATTGTCTAACCATAAAATGGCATTTCTCAAAATTTAACACAAGGTTTGACTTAGTATTCCTCTCTAATACTTTTGCAAGATTGTCTAGGCAAAGATCAAAAGAGTCCCCATACACACTAAAATCATCCATGAACACCTCCATGCTTTGCTCCAAGATATCGGCAAATATACTCATCATGCACCTTTGGAATATAGCCGGTGCGTTACACAAGCCAAATGGCATTCTCTTATATGCATATGTTCCAAAGGGGCATGTGAAAGTTGTTTTTTCTTGGTCTTGGGGAGCAATGTGAATTTGGAAATAACTAGAATATCCATCTAAGAAACAATAATGAGATTTACCACAAAGGTGATCAAGCATTTGATTGATGAAGGGTGATGAGCGGATAATTTATACACTTTTTGGCATTATTTTTAGTATGTTTTTAGTATGATCTAGTTAGTTTTTAGTATATTTTTATTAGTTTTTAGTTAAAATTCACTTTTCTGGACTTTACTATGAGTTTGTGTGTTTTTCTGTGATTTCAGGTATTTTCTGGCTGAAATTGAGGGATCTGAGCAAAAATCTGATTCAGAGACTGAAAAGGACTGCAGATGCTGTTGGATTCTGACCTCCCTGCACTCGAAGTGGATTTTCTGGAGCTACAGAAGCCCAATTGGCGCGCTCTCAACGGCGTTGGAAAGTAGACATCCTGGGCTTTCCAGCAATATATGATAGTCCATACTTTGCCCAAGATTTGATGGCCCAAACTGGCGTTCAAAGTCACCTCAAGAAATCCCAGCGTTAAACGCTGGAACTGGCACCTAAATGGGAGTTAAACGCCCAAACTGGCATAAAAGCTGGCGTTTAACTCCAAGAAGAGTCTCTACACGAAAATGCTTCATTTGCTCAGCCCAAGCACACACCAAGTGGGCCCGGAAGTGGATTTTTATGTCATTTACTCATCTCTGTACACCCTAGGCTACTAGTTTTCTATAAGTAGGACCTTTTACTATTGTATTGAGATATCGGGGTAGCTATCTTCATTTTTATGCTATCTTAGATCATTGGGAGGCTGGCCATTCGGCCATGCCTAGACCTTATGCTTATGTATTTTCAACGGTGGAGTTTCTACACACCATAGATTAAGGTGTGGAGCTCTGCTGTACCTCGAGTATTAATGCAATTACTATTGTTCTTCTATTCAATTCCTCTTGTTCTTTGTCCAAGATATCACTTGTTCATCAACTTAATGAAGGTGATGATCGTCACGGATCATCACCATTCTCACTCATGAACAAAGTGATTGACAACCACTCTTGTTCTACAAGCATCTGAGGCTTAGTGAATATCTCTTGGATTCCTGATAACACGATGCATGGTTGATCGCCTGACAACCGAGTGCTCGCCTAACAAACGAGCCAGCCATTCCGTGAGATCAGAGTCTTCGTGGTATAGGCAAGAACTGATGGCGGCATTCAAGAGAATCCGGAAGGTCTAACCTTGTCTGTGGTATTCTGAGTAGGATTCAATGATTGAATGACTGTGACGTGCTTCAAACTCCCAGCAGGCTAGGGCGTTAGTGACAGACGCAAAAGAATCAATGGATTCTATTCCGGCCTGAACGAGAACCGACAGATGATTAGCCTATGCTGTGACAGAGCATCAGGGACGTATTTTCACTGAGAGGCTGGGAGGTAGCTGCTGACAACAGTGAAACCCTACACGAGCTTGCCATGGAAAGGAGTAAGAAGGATTGGATGAAGGCAGTAGGAAAGCAGAGAGACGGAAGGGAAGGCATCTTCATACGCTTGTCTGAAGCTCTTACACCAATGATATACATAAGTATCTCTATCTTTATCTTTATGCTGTATTCGTTCATCACTATACCCATTTGAGTCTGCTTGACTGAGATCTACAAGATGACCATAGCTTGCTTCATACCACCAATCTCCGTGGGATCGACCCTTACTCGCGTAAGGTTTATTACTTGGACGACCCAGTGCACTTGCTGGTTAGTTGTGCGAAGTTGTGTTTATGCCATGGTATTGAGCACCATGTCTTTGGAGCCATTACTAGGGATTGTTTATGTTTTGAAAAGTATTGATCACAATTTCGTGCACCAAGTTTTTGGCGCCGTTGCCGGGGATTGTTCTTGTGTATGGACAACTGACGGTTCATCTTGTTGCTTAGATTAGGCATTTATTTTTTTTCAAAATTCCTGAAGGGAATTCTAGAGTTTCATGATGATTTGTTGAAATCTGGCTGGCTGAGAAGCCATGTCTAATTCCATTGGACCGAGGTTTCAACTTATCATTACAAGAGCTTGATGATCTTTATCAATCTTGCTTTTGGAGCAGTGATTTGCTAAGGCTTGGCTGGCCTTTGGCCATGTCTAGTGTTTTGGACCGAAGCTTTCTTTGAAAGCTTGGCTGGCTGTGAAGCCATGTCTAATTCCTGGACCGGAGTCTTAGACTAGCATTGCACTGATTCCTGGAATTCTCATTAAGAATTTTGATATCTTTTTCCACTTAATTTTCGAAAAAAAAAACACACAAAAAATTCATAAAATCATAAAATCCAAAAATATTTCTTGTTTGAGTCTAGAGTCTCATCTTAAGTTTGGTGTCAAATGCATGTTTTTGTTATATTTTTCGAATCCATGCATGTATTTCTTTGTTTTGATCTTTGATTCTATTGACTTGAGTATCTTTGTGTTTCATATAGTGTCAGTAGTATACAAACTGCTAAGTTTGGTGTCTTGCATGCATTGCTATTTGATTCTTGTTGCATTTTGATTATTAAAAAAATCCAAAAATATTTTTAATTTGTGTCTTTTCAAGTCAATAATACAAAGAATTGAAGATTCAGAATATACTGCAGAGGAATTATACAGAAAAAGCTGGGCATTCAAAATGCCCAGTGAAGAAGACAGACTGGCGTTTAAACGCCAGCCAGGGTACCTGGTTGGGCGTTTAACGCCCAAAAAGGGTGCATTTTGGGCGTTAAACGCCAGAATGTATACCATTCTGGGCGTTTAACGCCAGGATGGTGCTAGGAGGAAGATTTTGTTTTCAAAATCAATTTTTTTTCAAGTTTTCAAAGTTTTTCAAAATCAAATCTTTTTCAAATCATATCCTTTCAATCAAATGTTTTCAAAATCAATTTCTTTCCTTTTTTTAAAGATACTTACTAACAATTAATGATTTGATTGAACATCTCAAATTTGTTGCCTTTTCTGTTAAGAAAGGTTTAATGTTTGAATCATATCTTTTCTTGTTAGGCAAGTCATTAATTTTCAAAATCAAATCTTTTTTTTAAAATTGTTTTCAAATCATATCTTTTCAAATTGTTTTCAAATCATATCTTCCCAATCACATCTTTTTAATCACATCTTTTTCAAATTAAGTTTTCAATCAAATCCTTTTGACTTCTAATTTCAAATCTTTTTCAAAAATCACTTGATTTCTTTTCCACTCTTATTTTCGAAAATCAATTAAGTGTTTTTCAAGAATGTTTTCAAAATCTTCTAATTAATTTTCGAAAATTACTCCCCTCCTTCTCACATCCTTCTATTTATGGAGTACCACTCCTTCTCAATGCACAATTCGAACCTTATCTAATTAAAGTTCGAATTCTTCTTCTCCTTCTTCTTTCTATTTTTCTTTTTCCTCTGACACCTCAAGGAATCTCTATACTGTGACATAGAAGATTCCACGGTTTCTTGTTCTCTTCTCTTTCATATGAGCAGGAACAAAGACAAAGGCATTCTTATTGAAGCTGACCCTGAACCCGAAAGGACCTTGAAGAGAAAGCTAAGAGAAGCCAAAGCACAATTCTCTGTAGAGGACCTGACCGAATTCTTCAAAGAAGAAGAAGACATGGCAGCCGAAAACAACAACAATGCAAACAATGCAAGGAAGGTGCTGGGTGACTTTACTGCACCTACTCCCGACTTCTATGGGAGAAGCATCTCTATCCCTGCCATTGGAGCAAACAACTTTGAGCTTAAGCCTCAATTAGTTTCTCTAATGCAACAGAATTGCAAATTCCATGGACTTCCAATGGAAGATCCTCATCAGTTCTTAGCTGAGTTCTTGCAAATCTGTGACACAGTCAAGACTAATGGGGTAGACCCTGAGGTCTATAGACTGATGCTATTCCCTTTTGCTGTAAGAGACAGAGCTAGAATATGGTTGGACTCTCAACCTAAAGAAAGCCTGGACTCTTGGGAAAAGCTAGTCAATGCCTTCTTGGCAAAGTTCTTTCCACCACAAAAATGGAGTAAGCTTAGAGTGGAGGTCCAAACCTTCAAACAGAAGGATGGAGAATCCCTCTATGAAGCTTGGAAAAGATACAAACAATTAATCAGAAAATGTCCCTCTGACATGCTTTCTGAATGGAGCATCATAGGTATTTTCTATGATGGTCTCTCTGAACTATCTAAGATGTCCTTGGATAGCTCTGCTGGAGGATCTCTTCATCTGAAGAAGACGCCTACAGAGGCTCAAGAGCTAATTGAAATGGTTGCAAATAACCAATTCATGTACACTTCTGAAAGAAATCCTGTGAACAATGGGACTAGTCAGAAGAGAGGAGTTCTTGAGATTGACACTCTGAATGCCATACTGGCTCAGAACAAGATATTGACTCAGCAAGTCAATTTGATTTCTCAAAGTCTGTCTGGAATGCAAAATGCACCTGGCAGTACTAAGGAAGCTTCATCTGAGGAAGAAGCTTATGATCCTGAAAACCCTTCAATGGAAGAGGTGAATTACCTAGGAGAACCCTATGGAAACACCTATAATTCTTCATGGAGAAATCACCCAAATTTCTCATGGAAGAATCAAGAGAGACCTCAACAAGGTTTCAATAACAATAATGGTGGAAGAAACAGGCTTGGCAATAACAAGCCTTTTCCATCATCTTCTCAGCAACAGACAGAGAGTTCTAAGCAGAATACCTCTGACTTAGCAACAATGGTCTATGATCTAATCAAAACCACTCAAAGTTTCATGAATGAAACAAGGTCCTCCATCAGAAATTTGGAAGGACAAGTGGGACAGCTGAGCAAGAAAATTACTAAACTCCCTCCTAGTACTCTCCAAGTAATACAGAAGAAAATCCAAAAGGAGAGTGCAAAGCCATAACCATGGCCGAATATGGAGAGGAAAGAGAGGAGGTGGACACCACTGAGGAAGACCTCAATGGGCGTGCACCAACCTCCTCTGTGTTCCCCAATGAGGAACCATGGGAATCTGAGGCTCAAAATGAGACCATAGAGATTTCATTGGACTTACTTTTGCCTTTCATGAGCTCTGATGAGTATTCTTCCTCTGAAGAGGATGAGTATGTCACTGAAGAGCAAGTTGCTAAATACCTTGGAGCAATCATGAAGCTAAATGACAAGTTATTCGGAAATGAGACTTGGGAAGATGAACCTCCCTTGCTCACCAAAGAACTGGATGACTTGTCTAGGCAAAAATTACCTCAAAAGAGACAAGATCCTGGGAAGTTTTCCATACCTTGTACCATAGGCACCATGACCTTCAAGAAGGCCCTGTGTGACTTGGGGTCAAGTGTGAACCTCATGCCTCTCTCTGTAATGGAGAAGCTAGGGATCTTTGAGGTACAAGCTGCAAAAATCTCACTAGAGATGGCAGACAACTCAAGAAAACAAGCTTATGGACTTGTAGAGAATGTTTTGGTTAAGATTGAGGACCATTACATCCCTACTGATTTCATAGTCCTAGAGACTGGGAAGTGCATGGATGAATCCATCATCCTTGGCAGACCCTTCCTAGCCACAGCAAAGGCTGTGATTGATGTTGATAGAGGTGAACTAATCATTCAAGTGAATAAAGAATCCTTTGTGTTTAAGGCTCAAGGATATCCCTCTGTCACCATGGAGAGGAAGCATGAAGAGCTTCTCTCAAATCAGAGACAAACAGAGCCCCCACGGTCAAACTTTAAGTTTGGTGTTGGGAGGCCACAACCAAACTCTAAGTTTGGTGTTGAACCCCCACATTCAAACTCTAAGTTTGGTGTTGGAAGGTTCCAACATTGCTCTGAGTATCTGTGAGGCTCCATGAGAGCCCTCTGTCAAGCTACTGACATTAATGAAGCGCTTGTTGGGAGGCAACCCAATGATTATATTTTATATATTTCTCTTTGTTATTTTATGTTTTTTGTAGGTTGATGATCATAAGAAGTCACAAAATCCATTGAAAAAGCAAAAACAGAATGAAAAACAGGAAGAAAAACAGCACACCCTGGAGGAAGAATTCACTGGCGTTTAAACGCCAGTGAAGCTAGCATTTGGGCGTTTAACGCCCAGTCTGGCACCATTCTGGGCGTTTAACGCCAGAAAGGGGCACCAGACTGGCGTTAAACGCCAGAAAAGGGCTAGAACCTGGCGTTAAACGCCAGGAATGGGCACCAGCCCGGCGTTTAACGCCAGAAATAGCTCAAAACGTGATTTTGAGCAACATTTGGTGCAGGGATGACTTTTCCTTGACACCACAAGATCTGTGGACCCCACAGGACCCCACCACCACTCTCTCTCTTCTTCCCCATTCACCAATCACCTCAACACCTCTTCCCCAAAAACCCTTCACCTATCAAATCCCATCTTTCTCTTCACCACTCACATCCATCCTTCATAAAACCCCACCAACCTCACCCTTCAAATTCAAACCACTTTCCCTCCCAAACCCACCCATAATGGCCGAACCTCATCTCCCCTCTCTCCTATATAAACCCTTCTTCACCCCTTCATTTTCACACAACCTAAACAACACTTCTCCCCCTCTTTGGCCGAATACACCACCATCTCCCTCTTCCTCATTTCTTCTTCTTCTACTCTCTTCTTTCTTCTTTTGCTCGAGGACGAGCAACCATTTTAAGTTTGGTGTGGTAAAAGCGTTGCTTTTTTGTTTTCCATAACCATTATGGCATCCAAGGCCGGAGAAACCTCTAGAAAGAGGAAAGGGAAGGCAAAAGCTTCCACATCCGAGTCATGGGAGATGGATAGATTCATCTCAAGGGTGCATCAAGACCACTTCTATGAAGTTGTGGCCTTGAAGAAGGTGATCCCCGAGGTCCCCTTTTCACTCAAAAAGGGTGAATATCCGGAGATTCGCCATGAGATCCGAAGAAGAGGTTGGGAAGTACTTACCAACCCCATTCAACAAGTCGGAATCTTGATGGTTCAAGAGTTCTATGCCAATGCATGGATCACAAAGAACCATGATCAAAGTATGAACCCGGATCCAAAGAATTATCTTACTATGGTTCGGGGGAAATACTTGGATTTTAGTCCGGAAAGTGTAAGGTTGGCATTCAATTTGCCTATGATGCAAGGAGATGAACATCCTTACACTAGAAGGGTCAACTTTGATCAAAGGTTGGACCAAGTCCTCACAGTCATATGTGAAGAGGGCGCACAATGGAAGAGAGATTCAAGAGGCAAGCCGGTTCAATTAAGAAGGCATGACCTCAAGCCCATGGCTAGAGGATGGTTGGAGTTCATTCAACGCTCAATCATTCCCACTAGCAACCGGTCCGAAGTTACTCTAGACCGGGCCATCATGATTCATAGCATCATGATTGGAGAAGAAGTGGAAGTTCATGAGGTTATAGCCCAAGAACTCTATAAAGTGGCGGACAAGTCTTCCACCTTGGCAAGGCTAGCCTTTCCTCATCTCATTTGTCACCTCTGTTATTCAGTTGGAGTTGACATAGAAGGAGATACCCCCATTGATGAGGACAAGCCCATCACCAAGAAAAGGATGGAGCACACAAGAGACCCTTCTCATCAAGAGATCCCTGAGATGCCTCAAGGGATGCACTTCCCTCCACAAGACTATTGGGAGTAAGTAAACACCTCCCTAGGAGAATTGAGTTCCAACATGGGACAACTAAGGGTGGAGCATCAAGAACACTCCATTCTCCTCCATGAAATTAGAGAAGATCAAAGAATCATGAGAGAGGAGCAACAAAGGCAAGGAAGAGACATTGAGGAGCTCAAGCACTCCATAGGATCTTCAAGAGGAAGAAAGAGCCGCCATCACTAAGGTGGACCCGTTCTTTGATTTCCTTGCTCTTTATTCTTCTGTTTTTCGAATTCTATGCTTATGATTATCCATGTTTGTGTCTTGTGATCATTAGTGTCTTAGTGTCTATGCCTTAAAGTTATGAATGTCCTATGAATCCATCACCTTTCTTGAATAAAAACGTGCTTAATTGAAAAGGAAAGAATTGCATGAATTCTGAATTTTATAGCAGTTTAATTATTTTGATGTGGTGGCAACACTTTTGTTCTCTGAATGTATGCTTGAACAGTGCATATGTCTTTTGAATTTGTGGTTCATGAATGTTGGCTCTTGAAAGAATGATGAAAAAGGAGACATGTTACTGAGGATCTGAAAAATCATAAAAATGATTCTTGAAGCAAGAAAAAGCAGTGAATACAAAAAAAAAAAAAGAGAGAGAAAAACCGAAAAAAAAAAGAAAAGAAAGAAAAAGAAAGAAATAAAGTTGTGATCCAAGGCAATAAGAGTGTGCTTAAGAACCCTGGACACCTCTAATTGGGGACTTTAGCAAAGCTGAGTCACAATCTGAAAAGGTTCACCCAATTATGTGTCTGTGGCATGTATGTATCCGGTGGTAATACTGGAAGACAGAGTGCTTTGGGCCACGGCCAAGACTCAATAAGTAGCTGTGTTCAAGAATCATCATACTTAACTAGGAGAATCAATAACACTATCTGGATTCTGAGTTCCTAAAGAAGCCAATCATTCTGAATTCCAAAGGATAGAGTGAGATGCCAAAACTATTCAGAGGCAAAAAGCTAAAAGCCCCGCTCATCTAATTAATACTGATCTTCATAGATGTTTTTGGAGTTCATTGCATATTCTCTTCTTTTTATCTTATTTGATCTTCAGTTGCTTGGGGACAAGCAACAATTTAAGTTTGGTGTTGTGATGAGCGGATAATTTATACACTTTTTGGCATTGTTTTTAGTATGTTTTTAGTATGATCTAGTTAGTTTTTAGTATATTTTTATTAGTTTTTAGTTAAAATTCACTTTTCTGGACTTTACTATGAGTTTGTGTGTTTTTCTGTGATTTCAGGTATTTTCTGGCTGAAATTGAGGGATCTGAGCAAAAATCTGATTCAGAGACTGAAAAGGACTGCAGATGCTGTTAGATTCTGACCTCCCTGCACTCGAAGTAGATTTTCTGGAGCTACAGAAGCCCAATTGGCGCGCTCTCAACGGCGTTGGAAAGTAGACATCCTGGGCTTTCCAGCAATATATGATAGTCCATACTTTGCCCAAGATTTGATGGCCCAAACCGGCGTTCAAAGTCACCTCAAGAAATCCCAGCGTTAAACGCTGGAACTGGCACCTAAATGGGAGTTAAACGCCCAAACTGGCATAAAAGCTGGCGTTTAACTCCAAGAAGAGTCTCTACACGAAAATGCTTCATTTGCTCAGCCCAAGCACACACCAAGTGGGCCCGGAAGTGGATTTTTATGTCATTTACTCATCTCTGTACACCCTAGGCTACTAGTTTTCTATAAGTAGGACCTTTTACTATTGTATTGAGATATCGGGGTAGCTATCTTCATTTTTATGCTATCTTAGATCATTGGGAGGCTGGCCATTCGGCCATGCCTAGACCTTATGCTTATGTATTTTCAACGGTGGAGTTTCTACACACCATAGATTAAGGTGTGGAGCTCTGCTGTACCTCGAGTATTAATGCAATTACTATTGTTCTTCTATTCAATTCCTCTTGTTCTTTGTCCAAGATATCACTTGTTCTTCAACTTAATGAAGGTGATGATCATCACGGATCATCACCATTCTCACTCATGAACAAAGTGATTGACAACCACTCTTGTTCTACAAGCATCTGAGGCTTAGTGAATATCTCTTGGATTCCTGATAACACGATGCATGGTTGATCGCCTGACAACCGAGTGCTCGCCTGACAAACGAGCCAGCCATTCCGTGAGATCAGAGTCTTCGTGGTATAGGCAAGAACTGATGGCGGCATTCAAGAGAATCCGGAAGGTCTAACCTTGTCTGTGGTATTCTGAGTAGGATTCAATGATTGAATGACTGTGACGTGCTTCAAACTCCTAGCAGGCTAGGGCGTTAGTGACAGACGCAAAAGAATCAATGGATTCTATTCCGGCCTGAACGAGAACCGACAGATGATTAGCCTATGCTGTGACAGAGCATTAGGGACGTATTTTCACTGAGAGGATGGGAGGTAGCTGCTGACAACAGTGAAACCCTACACGAGCTTGCCATGGAAAGGAGTAAGAAGGATTGGATGAAGGCAGTAGGAAAGCAGAGAGACGGAAGGGAAGGCATCTTCATACGCTTGTCTGAAGCTCTTACACCAATGATATACATAAGTATCTCTATCTTTATCTTTATGCTGTATTCGTTCATCACTATACCCATTTGAGTCTGCTTGACTGAGATCTACAAGATGACCATAGCTTGCTTCATACCACCAATCTCCGTGGGATCGACCCTTACTCGCGTAAGGTTTATTACTTGGACGACCCAGTGCACTTGCTGGTTAGTTGTGCGAAGTTGTGTTTATGCCATGGTATTGAGCACCAAGTCTTTGGAGCCATTACTAGGGATTGTTTATGTTTTGAAAAGTATTGATCACAATTTCGTGCACCAAAGGGAAACGAAAAGTGACCTTTCCTTGTGGCCATGTTTAAGCGCCGGTAGTCAATACATACCCTCCATGAGTTTTGGACTCTTGTGGCTATAAGATCTCCTTGTTCATTCTTGATTGTAGTAACACCGGATTTCTTTGGAACCACTTGGA
The DNA here is from genome assembly GCF_014773155.1 of Arachis stenosperma. Lineage (NCBI taxonomy): Eukaryota > Viridiplantae > Streptophyta > Magnoliopsida > Fabales > Fabaceae > Arachis > Arachis stenosperma. The sequence continues at coordinate 68,349,087 of NC_080378.1, forward strand.
CGGGGCTCACCCATTCACTATCCGAAATCAAATAGATAATGTCCGCTTCTAATAACCGGGTGACCTCCTTCTTCACAACGTCAAGAATGGTAGGATTTAGACGCCTTTGAGGTTGTCTAATAGGTTTGGCTCCTTCTTCTAATAAAATTCAGTGTTCACATACTTGGGGACTAATGCCAACCAAGTCCACCAGGCTCCACCCAATGGCCTTTTTGTTCCTCCTCAAGACATTTAGCATTTTCTCTTCTTGGTGGGAGGTATGTTCCCTTGCAACTATTACTCGGCACTTTATCTTCTGGTATCATTGGAGGTGATAAGGCATCTTCTTCACATACATGGGAACTCCCCACACTTGGGTCTTGATTCATACTCTTTCTATCAAAGCCATCATGGTGAACTTTGGCTATAACATTATCAATCAAATCACACCAGAAGATAGAGTGATCCTCCGGTCAATGCCGCATGGCTTCATCAAGATTAAAGCTCGCCTTTCTTCCATCAATCTCAAATAAATAAGTGCCCAAAATGCATCTAATTTGAATCGGGAGGTCTTCAAGAATAACCTCCCAAGAAAAATAGATGATGTCCTACCGGAGACACTAGGGGGCATCTTGAGAATGTGGAAATCAATAGGAAAAATCAACCCCTTTATACTCACTAGGACGTCCTCCGCTATACCAATCACGAAAATTATGCTTTTGTCCGCCAAAACAAACCAAGCGGCTAATCATTTCAACGGCAGAAGCTTGAGAACCTCATATACGGATGACGTGGTGGAAATTGGCAGATTAAGAATTATTAAAGAAAACAGCGTTGCAAGTACAGCTTTTAACCAGCAAAAATCCACTTGTCAATTTAGAATAGAGTTATCACAAATTTAAGAATAAGATTACTGGGAGTATGAATCCCAGGTCGTCTCCCAATGAGTTACAGAAAGATGTGCTATTTTTTATTAATCAGAGGTTTTCCAAAATGTTTTTGAGTTTGAGAAACAGAGAAATAAATAATAGTAAATTCAGATAAAGCCTTGACCGGGAGAAGATGAACTGGAATTTCTATCCTTGATGGATTTTCCCAAGTGCAATCCTAACAGGTTGTTGTCTTGCTTGGTCATCCCTTAATAACTGATGAGCGGATAATTTATACGCTTTTTGGCATTATTTTTAGTATGTTTTTAGTATGTTTTAGTTAGTTTTTATTATATTTTTATTAGTTTTCAGTTAAAATTCACTTTTCTGGACTTTACTATGAGTTTGTGTGTTTTTCTGTGATTTCAGGTATTTTCTGGCTGAAATTGAGGGACCTGAGCAAAAATCTGATTCAGAGGCTGAAAAGGATTGCAAATGCTGTTGGATTCTGACCTCCCTGCACTCAAAGTGGATTTTCTGGAGCTACAGAAGCCCAATTGGCGCGCTCTCAACTGCTTTGGAAAGTAGACATCCTGGGCTTTCCAGAAATATATAATAGTTCATACTTTGCCCGAGATTTGATGGCCCAAACAGGCGTTCCAAATCAGCTCAAGAATCCTGGTGTTTAACGCCGGAACTGGCACAAGAATGGGAGTTAAACGCCCAAACTGGCACAAAAGCTGGCGTTTAACTCCAAGAAAAGTCTCTACACATGAAAGCTTCAATGCTCAGCCCAAGCACACACCAAGTGGGCCCGGAAGTGGATTTTTATGTCATTTACTCATCTTTGTAAACCCTAAGCTACTAGTTCTCTACAAATAGGACCTTTTGCTATTGTATTTTTATCTTTGATCAGTCCTATGCTATCTTAGATCAGATCTTGGTTCTTCTGGTTCTCTCTTTGGGGCCGAAGCCAATGATCACCATTATCACTTATGTATTTTCAACGGTGGAGTTTCTACACACCATAGATTAAAGTGTGGAGCTCTGCTGTACCTTGAGTATCAATGTAATTACTATTGTTCTTCTATTCAATTCAGCTTATTCTTGTTCTAAGATATCACTTGTTCCTCAACTTGATGAATGTGATGATCCGTGACACTCATCTTCATTCTCACCTATGAACGCGTGCCTGACAACCACCTCCGTTCTACCTTAGATTGAGTGGATATCTCTTGGATTCCTTAATCAGAATCTTCGTGGTATTAGCTAGAATTGATGGCGGCATTCAAGAGAATCTGGAAGATCTAAACCTTGTCTGTGGTATTTTGAGTAGGATTCAATGATTGAATGACTGTGACGAGCTTCAAACTTCTGAAGGCTGGGCGTTAGTGACAGACGCAAAAGAATCACTGGATTCTATTCTAACCTGATTGAGAACCGACAGATGATTAGCCATGCTGTGACAGAGCGCGTTGAACATTTTCACTGAGAGGACGGGACTGTAGCCATTGACAACGGTGATGCCCAACATACAGCTTGCCATGGAAAGGAGTAAGAAGGATTGGATGAAGATAGTAGGAAAGCAGAGAGACAGAAGGTACAAAGCATCTCCATAAGCTTATCTGAAATTCTCACCAATGAATTACATAAGTATCTCTATCTTTATTTTATATTTTATTCATTAATCCTCCATAACCATTTGAATCTGCCTGACTGAGATTTACAAGATGACCATAGCTTGCTTCTTACCAACAGTCTCCGTGGGATCGACCCTTACTCGCGTAAGGTTTATTACTTGGACGACCCAGTGCACTTGCTGGTTAGTTGTGCGAAGTTGTGATAAAGAGTTGAGATTGCAATTGAGCGTACCATGTTGATGGCACCATTGATGATCACAATTTCGTGCACCAATAACTAAGGGAAATTCAAGTAACTAACTAACAAACTATATCCTCAGGTCCTAACCCTTTCCTAAAAAAAAGGATTAGAGTTAGAGATTAGAGTTGTCAGTCATCAACCATCCGTTAGGATTAACACTTGAGTATTCCAACTCAAGGTTCTCCTTTTAATCAACTCCCAATCAAGTTAGGGAACTACTCCATAATCATGAATATAGCTTTCACAAAATTAAGAGAGGAATAAAAGAAAGACAAGATGATTAATAATTAAAAATTAATTAAAAATAAAAATGGTTCTTTACATTAATAAATCTCAAAATCATAAAAGCTTCCCAATTGTAACTCTGGATAAGGATTAAAAATATAAAAAGAGTAAATAAGGTAAAGAAAGCAAACTAGAATAGTCAGTTCCAGAGGTAGACTCTTCCCAACATCCAAAGCAAAGCAATGAAAATTCTAAAACTATGAATGTAAAGAAAAACCTAGAGGAAGAGGTAGAATTCTCTCTCTAGATTCCAAAACTAAAACTAAAACTATGCAGAAATTATGAATGAATACGAATGAAAATAAAATAAAATAAAGCTAAGAACAAAAAGGAAAGAATATACCATGGTGGGTTGTCTCCCACCTAGCACTTTTAGTTAAAGTCCTTAAGTTGGACATTCGGTGAGTCCCTTATTATGGTGGCTTGTGCTTGAACTCATCCAGGAATCCCCACCAGTGTTTGTAATTCCAATAGCCTCCGGGATCCCACAATAGTTACATAAAGCCTTCAAGCAAGCTAAAGTAAGTGATGATGAGCGGATATTTTATACGCTTTTTGGGGTAATTTCATGTAGTTTTTAGTATGTTTTAGTTAGTTTTTAGTATATTTTTTTTTAGTTTTTAGGTAAAATTCATATTTCTAGACTTTACTATGAGTTTGTGTATTTTTCTGTGATTTCAGGTATTTTCTGGCTGAAATTGAGGGAGCTGAGCAAAAATTTGATTCAGGCTGAAAAAGGACTGCTGATGTTGTTGGATTCTGACCTCCCTGCACTCGGAATGGATTTTTTGGAGCTACAGGAGACAATTGGTGCGCTCTCAATTGATTTGGAAAGTAGACATCCAGGGCTTTCCAGCAATATATAATAGTCCATACTTTGCTCGAAGATAAACGACGTAAACTGGCATTTAACGCCAGTTCCATGTTCCATTCTGGCGTTAAACGCCAGAAACAGGTTACCAGTTGGAGTTAAACGCCCAAAATAGGTTACAACCTGTTGTTTAACTCCAGAAATAGCCCAAGCACGTGAAAAGCTCAAGTCTCAGCCCCAGCACACACCAGGTGGGCCCCAAAAGTGGATTTCTGCACTATCTATCTTAGTTTACTCATTTTCTGTAAACCTAAGTTACTAGTTTAGTATTTAAACAACTTGTAGAGATTTATTTTGTATCTCATGACATTTTAGATCTGAACTTTGTACTTTTTGACGGCATGAGTCTCTAAACTCCATTGTTGGGGGTGAGGAGCTCTGCAGCGTCTCGATGAATTAATGCAACTATTTCTGTTTTCTATTCAAACACGCTTGTTTCTATCTAAGATGTTCATTCGCAGTTCAATTTGATGAACGTGATGATCCGTGACACTCATCACTATTCTCAATCTATCAACGCGTGCCTGACAACCACCTCCATTCTACCTTCAATTGAATGAGTATCTCTTGGATTCCTTAATCAGAATCTTCGTGGTATAAGCTAGAATCCATTGGCAGCATTCCTGAGAATCCGAAAAGTCTAAACCTTGTCTGTGGTATTCTGAGTAGGATTCAGAGATCGAATGACTATGACGAGCTTCAAACTCACAAGGGTTGGGCGTAGTAACAGACGCAAAAGGATCAATGGATCCTATTCCAGCATGAGTGAGAACCGACAGATGATTAGCCGTGCGGTGACAGCGCATCTGGACCATTTTCACTGAGAGGACGGATGGTAGCCATTGACAACGGTGATCCAACAATCTATGTGGAATCCACCCTTACTCACGTAAGGTATTACTTGGACGACCCAGTGCACTTGCTGGTTAGTGGTACAAATTGTGAAAAGTGTGATTTACAATTTCGTGCATCAAGTTTTTGGCGCCGTTGCCGGGGATTGTTCGAGTTTGAATAATTAACGGTTTATTTTGTTGCTCAGATTAGGAAAATTTTGTCTTTTGGATCAGAGTCTTTTATTTTCTTTTCAAAAATTTTTCAAAAATATTATTTTTCTTTATTAATTTTGAGTTTTTCTGTGAGTTTAGTGTCATGTTTTAAGTTTGGTGTCAATTGCATGCTTTTCTTTATCTTTCAATTTTCGAATTGCATGTTTTTATTTTCCTTTAAAAATACCTTTTTAAAACACGTTAAATTTCTAGCTCAGTTGGTTAGAACGTTGTGCTTGTGTTCTTGGTAATTGGTTATCTTCCTGTTAAAACTTTTTCAAAAATAACTTTTCTTTGATTAAATCTTGTGCCAAAATTTAAGTTTGGTGTTCTCTTGTTAATTTTCCTTTAGTTTTCAAAAATCTTAATTTGGTTTTCTAAAAATTTTAAGTTTGGTGTTCTTTCTTTTGTTCTTGTTGTTCTTGTGAGTCTTCAAGGTGTTCTTGATTCTTCTTTATGTTTTAATCTTAAAATTTTTAAGTTTGGTGTGCCTTGGTGTTTTCCCTCCAAAATTTTCGAAAACAAGGAGCATTGGATCTAAAAGTTTTAAGTCTTGTGTCTGTTGCGTGTTTTTCTCTTTCATAATAAAATTCAAAAATAAAAAATATTTTCTCTAACTATTTTTAAGCAATTATTTCGAATTTTTTTCATAAAAATTCAGATTTCAATTTCAAAATTTTTTAAATTTTATCCTTTTAAGATTAAAAAAATCACATCTTTTTCAAAAATATCCTAACCACTTTCTCTCTCCTCACTTTTTTAAAAAATATTCATAAAATATTTTCAAATTTTTATTATTTTTATTTTTATTTTAGTTTTTATTTTATTTTATTTTATTATTTCGAAAATCTTTTTTTATAATAAAATAAATCCACGTCATCTCCCTTTCTCCATCATGGACCTAAGTGGAAATGAACAGTCCAAAAGGACTCTGGGGTCATATGCTAACCCTACTACTGCTTCATATGGGAGTAGTATCTGTATACCCTCCATCAGAGTTAGTAGTTTTGAGTTGAATCCTCAACTCATTATCATGGTGCAGCAAAGTTGCTAGTATTTCGGTCTTCCACAAGAAGAACCTACAGAGTTTCTGGCACAATTTTTACAAATTACTGACACAGTACATGATAAGGAAGTAGATTAGGATGTCTACAGATTATTACTGTTTCCATTTGCTGTAAAAGACCAAGCTAAGAGGTGGTTAAATAACTAACCTAAGGCTAGCATAAGGACATGGAAACAGCTGTCAGAAAAATTCCTGAATCAATATTTTCCCCCAAAACGGATGACACAGCTAAGGCTGAACATCCAAGGCTTTAAACAAGGAGATAATGAATCTCTTTATGATGCCTGGGAGAGATACAGAGAGATGCTAAGAAAATGCCCCTCTGAAATATTTTTAGAGTGGGTGCAGTTAGACATCTTCTATTTTGGGCTTACAGAAAAAGCTCAGATGTCTTTGGACCACTCAGCTGGTGGATCTATACACATGAGAAAGACAATTGAAGAAGCTCAAGAGCTCATTGATACAGTTACCAGAAATCAGCATCTGTACCTAAGTAGTGAGTCTTCCATGAAAGAAGAGGCTAAAGCAGTAACTGCTGAACTCAGTCCTACAGAACAAGTTACTGAATTCAATCAGCAATTAGATTTTCTAACAAAACAGCTAGCCGAATTCAAGGAGATATTACAAGACACAAGAATGGCTAATATGAACATGGAAGTACAGTTGAAGCAAACAGAACAGCAGTTATCAAAACAAATAACAGAAGAATGCCAAGCAGTTCAATTAAGAAGTGGGAAGATATTAAATACCTCACTTCAAGGTAGCAAGAAGCCAAGAAATGAACAAACTGCTACCCAAAATCCCTCTGAGGACAGTAAGAGCCCAGAGAGGAATAATTCTGGTGCTCAAACGCCAGAAAAGGGTGAAGAGCTGGCGTTAAATGCCCAACCCATGCTCAGTTCTGGCGTTCAAATGCCAGAAACAAGTGAGGAGTTGGCGTTGAACGCCCAAAGGAAGCTCAGTTCTGGCATTCAGACGCCAGAAACAAGTAAGGAGTTGACGTCTAACGCCACTCCAGCTTCCAACCCTGGCATTCAAATGCCAGTGAGGGATTAGACACATACAAGTGCTAATAGCAACCCTTCTAAAAAGGCTTCTCCAACCACATCTGTAGGAAATAAACCTGCAGCAACTAAGGTTGAGGAATACAAAGCCAAAATGCCTTATCCTCAGAAACTCCGCCAAGCGAAACAGGATAAGCAATTTGCCCGCTTTGCAGACTATCTCAAGACTCTTGAAATAAAGATTCCGTTTGCAGAGGCACTTGAGCAAATACCCTCTTATGCTAAGTTCATGAAAGAGATCTTAAGTCATAAGAAGGATTGGAGAGAAACTGAAAAAGTTTACCTCAGTGAAGAATGCAGTGCAGTCATTCTGAAAAGCTTACCAGAGAAGCTTAAAGATCCCGGAAGCTTCATGATACCATGAAAATTAGAGGGTACTTGTACCAAGAAAGCTCTATGTGATCTTGGAGCAAGTATCAACCTAATACCTGCATCCACTGTCAAAAATCTTGGTTTGACTGAAGAAGTCAAACCAACCTGGATTTGTCTCCAAATTGCTGATGGCTCCATTAAATACCTATCAGGCGTGATTGAAGACATGATTGTCAAGGTTGGGCCATTTGCCTTTCCCACTGACTTTGTGGTGCTGGAAATGGAGGAGCACAAGAGTGCAACTCTCATTCTAGGAAGACCTTTCCTAGCAATTGGACGAACCCTCATTGACGTCCAAAAAGGGGAATTAACCCTGAGAGTCAATGAGGACGAGTTTAAGTTGAATGTTGTCAAAGCTATGCAGCATCCAGACACCTCAAACGACTGCATGAGCATTGATATTATTGACTCTCTGATGGAAGATGTCAATATGACTGAGAGTCTCGAATCAGAACTAGAGGATATCTTTAAAGATGTTCAGCCTGATCTGGAGGAACCAGAGAGAATAATTGAACCTCTGAAAATCCTTCAGGAAGAGGAGAAACCTCCTAAATTTGAGCTCAAACCATTACCACCATCCCTGAAATATGCATTTTTGGGAGAAGGTGACACTTTTCCTATAATCATAAGCTCTACCTTAGAGCCACAGGAAGAGGAAGCACTAATTCAAGTGTTGAAGACACATAAGACAACTCTTGGATGGTCTATCAGTGATCTTAAGGGCATTAGCCCAGCCAGTTGCATGCACAAGATCCTATTAGAGGGTGACGCTAAGCCAGGGGTTCAACCACAGAGGCGGCTGAATCTAGCCATGAAGGAGGTGGTGCAGAAGGAGGTCACTAAATTACTAGAGGCTGAGATTATTTATCCTATTTCTGATAGCCCCTGGGTAAGCCCTGTCCAAGTCATCCCTAAGAAGGGTGGCATGACAGTGGTTCATAATGAAAAAAATGAACTGGTTCCTACAAGAACAGTTACAGGGTGGCGTATGTGTATTAATTACAGAAGGCTCAATACAGCCACCAAAAAGGATCATTTTCCTTTACCATTCATAGACCAGATGCTAGAAAGACTAGCAGGTCATGATTACTACTGCTTTCTGGATGGATATTCAGGATATAATCAAATTGCAGTAGATCCCTAGGATCAAGAAAAAACAACATTCACATGTCCATATGGAGTATTTGTATACAGAAGGATGCCATTTGGGCTGTGCAATGCACCTGCAACCTTTCAAAGGTGCATGCTCTCTATTTTCTCTGATATGGTGGAAAATTTTCTGGAAGTATTCATGGATGACTTTTCAGTATTTGGAGACTCATTCAGCTCCTGTCTTGACCATCTAGCACTTGTTCTAAAGAGATGCCAAGAGACTAACCTGGTTTTAAACTGAGAGAAATGTCACTTTATGGTGACTGAAGGAAATGTCCTTGGGCACAAAATTTCAAACAAGGGAATAGAGGTGGATCAAGCTAAGGTAGAGGTAATTGAAAAATTACCACCACCTGCCAATGTTAAGGCAATCAGAAGCTTTCTGGGGCATGCAGGATTCTATAGGAGGTTTATAAAAGATTTTTCAAAAATTGCAAAACCTCTGAGTAATCTTCTAGCTACTGACATGCCATTTATCTTTGATAAGGAGTGTCTGCAGGCGTTTGAGACTCTAAAAGCTAAGCTGGTCACAGTACCAGTCATCTCTGCACCAGACTGGACATTACCATTTGAACTAATGTGTGATGCCAGTGACCATGCCATTGGTGCAATGTTGGGACAAAGACATGACAATCTTCTGCACGTCATTTATTATGCCAGTCGTGTTTTAAATGACGCACAGAAGAACTACACAACCACAGAAAAAGAGTTACTTGCAGTGGTTTACGCCATTGACAAGTTTAGATCTTATTTAGTAGGATGAAAAGTTATTGTGTACACTGACCATGCTGCTCTTAAATATCTACTCACAAAGCAGGATTCAAAACCCAGACTCATAAGATGGGTATTGCTTCTGCAAGAGTTTGTGGTGCACGAATTTGTAATCCGTACAACTAACCAACAAGTGCACTGGGTCGTCCAAGTAATACCTTACGTGAGTAAGGGTCGATCCCACGGAGATTATTGGTTTGAAGCAAGCTATGTTTATTTTATTAATCTTAGTCAGGATACCAATAAGGTTATTTGGTTTTAATTGTAAGAAGTGAAAGTATTTGGAATAAGGAATTGTTACTTTATTAATGGAGAATATGTTGGGGTTTTGGAGATGCCTTGTCCTCTGAACATCAACTCTTCCTTGAAATCCTTTTCCCACACGCAAGGTTCCTTCCATGGCAAGCTCTATGTAGGGTGTCACCGTTGTCAATGGCTACTTCCCATCCTCTCAGTGAAAATGGTCCAAATGCTCTGTCACAGCACGGCTAATCATCTGTCGGTTCTCAATCAGGTTGGAATAGAATCCATTGATTCTTTTGCGTCTGTCACTAACGCCCAGCCTTCAGGAGTTTGAAGCTCGTCACAGTCATTCAATCCCAGAATCCTACTCGGAATACCACAGACAAGGTTTAGACTTTCCGGATTCTCATGAATGCCGCCATCAATCCGGCTTATACCACGAAGATTCTGATTAAGGAATCTAAGAGATACTCATTCAATCTGATGTAGAACGGAGGTGGTTGTCAGGCACACGTTCATGGAGTGAGGAAGGTGATGAGTGTCACGGATCATCACCTTCTTCATAATTAAGCGCGAATGAACATCTTAGATAAGAGCAAGCGTGTTTGAATAGAAAACAAAGGTAATTGCATTAATTCATCGAGACGCTACAGAGCTCCTCACCCCCAACAATGGAGTTTAGAGACTCATGCCGTCAAAAATTATGTGATTCAGATCTGAAAATGTCATGAGGTACAAAATAATTCTCTAAAAGTTGTTTAAATAGTAAATTAGTAACCTAGGTTTACAGAATATGAGTAAACTAAGATAATTGGTGCAGAAATCCACTTCTGGGGCCCACTTGGTGTGTGCTGGGGCTGAGACTAAAGCTATCCACGAGCTGAGGCTTTTCTTGGAGTTGAACTCCAAGTTATAACGTGTTTTGGGCGTTCAACTCCGGATCATGACGTGTTTCTGGCGTTTAACTCCAGACAGCAGCAGGTACTTGGCGTTCAACGCCAAGTTACGTCGTCTATCTTCGGGAAAAGTATGGACTATTATATATTGCTGGAAAGCCCTGGATGTCTACTTTCCAACGCCGTTGAGAGCGCGCCAATTGGACTCCTATAGTTCCAGAGAATCCATTTCGAGTGCAGGGAGGTTAGGATCCAACAGCATCAGCAGTCCTTTTTCAGCCTAACTCAGATTTTTGCTCAGCTCCCTCAATTTCAGCCAGAAAATACCTGAAATCACAGAAAAACACAAAAACTCATAGTAAAGTCCAGAAATATGATTTTTGCCTAAAAACTAATAATATTTAACTAAAAACTAATTAAAACATGCTAAAATCTACATGAAATTATCCCCAAAAAGCGTATAAAATATCGGCTCATCACAACACCAAACTTAAACTGTTGCTTGTCCTCAAGCAACTAGATAAATAAAATAGGATGAAAAGAATTTAAGAAGTAACAATTTTTAAGAGTTTTAAATGGAGCTCCGATGCTTATTAGATGAGCGGGACTTGTAGCTTTTTGTTTCTGAACAGTTTTGGCATCTCCCTTTATCCTTTGAAATTCAGAATGATTGGCATCCTTAGGAACTCAGAATTCAGATAGTACTATTGATTCTCCTAGTGTAGTGTGCTGATTCTTGAACACAGTTATTTTATGAGTCTTGGCCATGGCCCTAAGCACTTTGTTTTCCAGTAATACCACCGGATACATAAATGCCACAGACACATGACTGGGTGAACCTTTTCAGATTGTGACTCAGCTTTGCTAAAGTCCCCAGTTAGAGGTGTCCAGAGCTCTTAAGCACACTCTTTTGCTTTGGATCATGACTTTAACCACTCAGTCTCAAGCTTTTCACTTGGACCTTCATGCCACAAGCACATGGTTAGGGACAGCTTGATTTAGCCGCTTAGGCCTGGATTTTATTTCCTTGGGCCCTCCTATCCACTGATGCTCAAAGCCTTGGATCCCCTTTGTTTTTTTTTTGACTGCTTTTTCTTGCTTCAAGAATCCAATTCATGATTTTTCAGATCATCAATAGTATTTTTCGTGATCCTCATTCTTTCAGGAGCCAATATTCATCAAATTCAAAATACAAATTATGCACTGTTCAAGCATTCATTCAGAGAACAAAAAGTATTGCCACCACACATAGTTAATTATAATTTTTATTATTAAGAACTCGAAAAAGAAAAATTACTTCTTTATTCTAATTATCTACTATTTTATTCATGCTTGATGATGATGAGAAAAATAAATTATAACTTAATTGGGAATAAAACCAGAATAGATATACTAATTACTACTACTGCTACTACTACTACTATATATATCTCCTAAGGTAAATTTCTATAAAAACACTATCACAGAGATAAAGCTAAAAATTGGAACCCAACAACCTGTTGTTTTGAGAAGTAGATGTTCCTCTAATCTGTGGGGTGCTTTTCAAGGATTAATTTTTGGCGCTTCAGCTCCCTTAGATCACGCCCTTGCTCTTCCTGTTCCTTAAGCAGTTTGTAAAGCATGCTACTTTGATTGTTCTGTTCTTCCTTTATTTGGTCCATAGCTTCTTGCAATTTGGAAATAGAAGCCTCAAGATGTTCCCAATATTCGAATTGAGGAAGTTCTGGGAGGACTTCCTGTGCTCTCTTCTTGTTTGAATCATCCTGCAGCTGTTGTCTGTCCATTGATATTCTAGTGATTGGCCTCTCAACTGAGATATACTCTGTTATTCCCATCTTCACTCCGGCATCTTTACAGAGCATAGAAATTAAGCTTGGATAAGCCAATCTGGCGTCCTTGGAATTCCTGTTTGCTATTTTGTATAGTTCACATGAGATCAGTTGATGGACTTCTACTTCTTTTCCCAACATGATGCAGTGAATCATTACTGCTCTTTTAATGGTAACTTCAGAACGGTTGCTGGTGGGCAATATGGAACGCCCAATGAAATCTAGCCAGCCTCTGGCTACTGGTTTTAGATCTTCTCTTTTGAGTTGATTTGGGGTGCCAGTCGTGCTGGTGGTCCACCTGGCTTCAGGGATGCATATATCCTCTAGAATCTTGTCCAGACCTTTATTTACCCTCATCATTCTCCTATTAAAGGAGTCTGGGTCATCTTTCAGTTGAGGAAGCTTAAATATCTCCCTGATCTTGTCAGGATGGGTATGAACAATCTTTCCTCTGACTAAGGTCCGATGGTCATAGAGAGTAGCTCCAATTATTCTTTGCCTGTCTGTCTGCCATAGATTAGCATAGAACTCCTGAACCATGTTCCTTCCCACTTTTGTTTCAAGATTGGCTAGAATTTCCCAGTTTCTGTTTCGAATTTGCTCTTGGATCTCCGGATATTCATCTTCTTTCAGATCAAATTTGACTTCCGGGATCACTGATCTGTGACTTATTATTTTGTAGTAATGGTCTGAATGTTCTTTAGTTAAGAACTTCCCTTGATTCCAAAGTGGCTTTGGAGTATTCTCTTTCTTGCCTCTTGGGGTGGGTTGTTTTCCTTTAGGAGCCATGATCTTAATGAGTATGTTTTTGTGATCACGGATAAACACACCAAATTTAGAGCTTTGCTTGTCCTCAAGCAAAAGAGAAGAAAGGAGAGGGATAGGAGGAGAGCAAGTGTGGCATGGTGATGATGAAAGGGGCGCCGAATTCAATATATAGGGAGGGGGTGGGAATTTCGAAAATAAGAAAAAGATAAGATAGATGATATGATTTATAAAAGATAGATATGATAAGAAAAAGATATAATTTAAAAAGAGAAAGATATGAATAATATTTAAAAAGATAAATCTGAATTTTTAATTTTGAAAAATATTTTAAAAAGATAATTGAGTTTTGAAAATAAACTTAAAAGAGTTGGATTGGATTGGAAAATAATTTGTCTTTATGGATTAAGATATATTTGATATTTTTGAAAAAGGGATTTTAGAAATTAGGGTTCTTAGAAAACTAATTTGATTTTGAAGGATGACATTTTGAAACATGTTTGTGCAAGAAATCATGGATTGAAACATAAAAATTTAGAAAAATTGTAAAGAAAAACGAATTTCACCTCCTCCCCACCATCCTGGCGTTAAACGCCCAAACGATGCATGTTTTGGGCGTTTAACGCCCAAATGCTGCTTCTCCTGGGCGTTCAACGCCCAGCTGATGCTTCTTTCTGGCGTTGAACGCCAGGAAGTCCTTTGTCACTGGGCGTTTTCCTGAACGCCCAGGATGCTGACAATCTGGCGTTAAACGCCCAGAAGGTGCTTCTTTCTGGCGTTCAACGCCCAGAAGATGCTCCTTTCTGGCGTTTAACGCCCAGATGGCTACCCTTACTGGCGTTGAACGCCCAGTGGGTGCTTCTTTTGGGCGTTCAACGCCCAAAATGTTTCTTACTGGCTTTTTCACGCCAGTGTGCTTCCAAATTTCCCTGTAACTCTGTGAATTCAATCAATTGCTATTTTTACCCTTTGAAGATACTTGGACACATACCTGTAAAAAAAAGGAAATTTATTTAATTAATAAATAAAGTTTGTAAATGGCTGGGTTGCCTCCCAGCAAGCGCTTCTTTATTGTCTTTAGCTGGACTACCACTGAGCTCTAACCAAGTCTCAGTTTCGAGCATTCTTGCTCGAAGTTACTTTCAAGATAATGTTTAATTCTCTGTCCATTAACAATGAACTTTTTGTTAGAGTCATTATCCTGAAGCTCTACGTATCCATATGGTGATACACTTGTAATTACATATGGACCTCTCCACCGGGATTTTAATTTCCCGGGGAATAATTTGAGCCTAGAATTAAATAGCAGAACTTTCTGCCCCGGCTCAAAGACTCTGGATGACAATTTCTTATCATGCCATCTTTTTGCTTTCTCCTTGTAAATTTTTGCATTCTCGAAAGCATTGAGTCTAAATTCCTCTAGCTCATTTAGCTGGAGTAAACGTTTTTCTCCAGCTAATTTGGCATCAAGGTTCAGGAATCTGGTTGCCCAGTAGGCCTTATGTTCCAGTTCCTATGGCAAGTGACATGCCTTTCCATACACAAGCTAGTATGGAGAGGTCCCTATAGGGGTCTTGAATGCTGTTCTGTATGCCCACAGAGCATCATCCAAGCTTCTTGCCCAATCCCTTCTACGGTTAATTACAGTCTGTTCCAGGATTCTTTTGAGTTCTCTATTTGAGACTTCAGCTTGCCCATTAGTCTGTGGATGATATGGAGTGGCCACCCTGTGGCTAACTCCATAACGAACCAAAGCAGAGTAAAGCTGTTTATTGCATAAATGAGTGCCCCCATCACTGATTAATACTCTAGGGGTACCAAATCTGCTGAAGATGTGTTTCTGGAGGAATTTTAACACTGTTTTAGTGTCATTAGTGGGGGTTGCAATAGCTTCCACCCATTTGGATACATAATCCACTGCCACCAGAATATAGGTGTTTGAGTATGATGGTGGGAAAGGTCCCATGAAGTCAATTTCTCATACATCAAATAACTCAATCTCCAAGATCCCTTGTTGAGGCATGGCATAACTGTGAGGCAGATTACCAGATCTTTGGCAACTGTCACAATTAAGTACAAACACTCGGGAATCTTTATAGAGAGTAGGCCAGTAGAAGCCACTTTGGAAGACTCTTGTGGCTGTTCGCTCACTTCCAAAATGTCCTCCATACTGTGATCCATGGCAGTGCCATAGGATCTTCTGCGCTTCTTCCTTATGCACACATCTATGGATTACTCCGTCTGCACATCTCTTGAAGAGATATGGTTCATCCCAAAGATAGTACTTTGCATCTGTGATCAATTTCTTTGATTTCTGCCTACTGTACTCTTTAGGTATGAACCTCACTACCTTGTAATTTGCAATGTCTGCAAACCATGGCACTTCCTGGATGGCAAATAGTTGCTCATCCGGAAAGTTTTCAGAGATCTCAGTAAGAGGGAGGGACGCCCCTTCTACTGGTTCTATTCGGGATAGGTGATCTGCTACCTGATTCTCTGTCCCTTTTCTGTCTCTTATTTCTATATCAAACTCTTGCAGAAGCAACACCCATCTTATAAGTCTGGGTTTTGAATCCTGCTTTGTGAGTAGATATTTAAGAGCAGCATGATCAGTGTACACGATCACTTTTGATCCTACTAAATAGGATCTGAATTTGTCAATGGC
Organism: Arachis stenosperma; assembly: GCF_014773155.1. Classification (NCBI taxonomy): domain Eukaryota; kingdom Viridiplantae; phylum Streptophyta; class Magnoliopsida; order Fabales; family Fabaceae; genus Arachis; species Arachis stenosperma. Next base: position 68,364,841 of record NC_080378.1, read on the forward strand.
GTAAACCACTGCAAGTAGCTCTTTTTCTGTGGTTGTGTAGTTCTTCTGTGCGTCATTTAGAACATGACTGGCATAGTAAATGACGTGCAAAAGCTTGTCATGCCTTTGTCCCAACACTGCACCAATGGTATGGTCACTGGCATCACACATTAGTTCAAATGGCAATGCCCAGTTTGGTGCAGAGATGATTGGTGCTGAGACCAATTTAGCTTTCAGGGTCTCAAATGCCTGCAGACACTCTTTATCAAAGATAAATGGCGTGTCAGCAGCTAGCAGGTTGCTTAGAGGTTTGGCGATTTTTGAAAAATCTTTTATAAACCTCCTATAGAATCCTGCATGCCCCAAAAAGCTTCTGATTGCCTTAACATTGGCGGGTGGTGGTAATTTTTCAATTACTTCAACTTTAGCTTGATCCACCTCTATTCCCTTGTTCGAGATTTTGTGCCCAAGGACAATTCCTTCAGTCACCATAAAGTGACACTTCTCCCAGTTTAAAACCAGGTTAGTCTCTTGGCATCTCTTTAGAACAAGTGCTAAATGGTTAAGGCAGGAGCTGAATGAGTCTCCAAACACTGAAAAGTCATCCATGAAGACTTCCAGAAATTTTTCCACCATATCAGAGAAAATTGAGAGCATGCATCTCTGAAAGGTTGCAGGTGCATTGCACAGGCCAAATGGCATCCTTCTGTATGCAAATACTCCAGATGGGCATGTGAATGCCGTTTTCTCCTGATCCTGGGGATCTACTGCAATTTGATTATAACCTGAATATCCATCCAAGAAGCAGTAGTATTCATGACCTGCTAGTCTTTCTAGCATCTGGTCTATGAATGGTAAAGGAAAGTGATCTTTTCTGGTGGCTGTATTGAGCCTTCTGTAATCAATACACATACGCCACCCTGTAACTGTTCTTGTAGGAACCAGTTCATTTTTTTCATTGTGAACCACAGTCATGCCACCTTTCTTAGGGACGACTTGGACAGGGCTCACCCAGGGGCTATCAGAAATAGGATAAATAATCCCAGCCTCTAGTAACTTAGTGACCTCTTCCTGCACCACTTCTTTCATGGCTGGATTCAGCCGCCTTTGTGGTTGAACCACTGGCTTGGCGTCACCCTCCAGTAAGATCTTGTGCATGCATCTAGCTGGGCTAATGCCCTTAAGATCACTGATGGACCACCCAAGAGCTGTCTTGTGTGTCCTTAGCACTTGAATTAGTGCTTCCTCTTCTTGTGGCTCTAAGGTAGAGCTTATAATTACAGGAAAGGTATCACCTTCTCCCAGAAATGCATATTTCAGGGATGGTGGTAATGGTTTGAGCTCGGGTTTAGGAGGTTTCTCCTCTTCCTGAGGGATTTTCAGAGGTTCTACTATTCTCTCTGATTCCACCAGGTCAGGCTGAACATCTTTAAATATGTCCTCTAGCTTTGATTCGAGACTCTCAGCCATATTGACCTCTCTTACTAGGGAGTCAATAATATCAACACTCATGCAGTCATTTGGGGTGTCTGGATGTTGCATGGCTTTAACAACATTCAACTTGAACTCCTCCTCATTGACTCTCAGGGTTACTTCCCCTTTTTGGACGTCAATGAGGGTTCGGCCAGTTGCTAGGAAAGGTCTTCCTAGAATGAGAGTTACACTCTTGTGCTCCTCCATTTCCAGCACCACAAAGTCAGTAGGAAAGGCGAATGGCCCAACCTTGACAATCATGTCTTCAATCACGCCTGATGGGTATTTAATGGAGCCATCAGCAAGTTGAAGACATATCCTGGTTGGTTTGATTTCTTCAGTTAAACCAAGCTTTCTGATAGTAGATGCAGGTATTAGGTTGATACTTGCCCCAAGATCACATAAAGCTTGCTTGGTACAAGTACCCTCTAATGTGCATGGTATCATAAAACTCCCAGGATCTTTAAGCTTCTCAGGTAAGCTTTTCAGAATGACTGCACTGTATTCTTCAGTGAGGTAAACTTTTTCAGTTTTCCTCCAATCCTTCTTATGACTTAAGATCTCTTTCATGAACTTAGCATAAGAGGGTATTTGCTCAAGTGCTTCTGCAAACGGAATCTTTATTTCAAGAGTCCTGAGATAGTCTGCAAAGCGGGCAAATTGCTTATCTTGTTCCGCTTGGCGGAGTTTTTGAGGATAAGGCATTTTGGCTTTGTATTCCTCAACCTTAGTTGCTGCAGGTTTATTACCTACAGAAGTGGGTTGGGCAGCCTTTTTAGAAGGATTGTCATCAGCACTAGTATGTGACTGATCCCCCACTAGCATTTGAATGCCAGGGGTGGAAGCTGGAGTGGCGTTAGACGCTATCTCCCCATTTGTTACTGGCGTCTGAACGCTAGAACTATGCTCCCTTTGGGCGTTCAACGCCGGATTCATGCTTGTTTCTGGCGTTGAACGCCAGGAATGAGCATGGGCTGGGCGTTCAGCGCCAGCATTATTCCTCTCTGGGCTCTGATTGTCCTCAGAGGGATTTTGAGTAGCCATTTGTTCATTTCTTGGCTTCCTGTTGCTTTGAAGTGAGGTATTTAATGTTTTTCCACTTCTTAGTTGAACTGCTTGGCATTCTTCTGTTATTTGTTTTGATAGTTGTTTTTCTGTTTGCTTTAACTGTACTTCCATACTCCTGTTAGCCATTCTTGTTTCCTGTAGTATTTCCTTGAATTCGGCTAGTTGCTGGGTTAGAAAGTCTAATTGCTGATTGAATTCATTAGCCTGATCCACAAGACTGAGTTCAGCAGTTACTGTTTTAGCTTCTTCTTTCATGGAAGATTCACTGCTTAGGTACAGATGCTGATTTCTGGCAACTGTATCAATAAGCTCTTGAGCTTCTTCAATTATTTTTCTCATATGTATAGATCCACCAGCTGAGTGGTCTAGAGAAATCTGTGCTTTTTCTGTAAGCCCATAGTAGAAGATGTCTAATTGCACCCATTCTGAAAATATTTCAGAGGGGCATTTTCTTAGCATCTCTCTGTATCTTTCCCAGGCATCATAAAGGGATTCATTATCTCCTTGTTTGAAGCCTTGGATGCTTAGCCTTAGCTGTGTCATCCGTTTTGGAGGGAAATAGTGATTCAGGAATTTTTCTGACAGCTGTTTCCATATTTTTATGCTGTTCTTAGGCTGGTTGTTTAACCACCTCTTAGCTTGATCTTTTACAACAAATGGAAATAGTAATAATCTGTAGACATCCTGATCCACTTCCTTATCATGTACTGTGTCAGCAATTTGCAAAAATTGTGCCAGAAACTCTGTAGGTTCTTCATGTGGAAGACCAGAATACTGGCAGTTTTGCTGCACCATGATAATGAGCTGAGGATTCAACTCAAAGCTACTAACTCCAATGGAGGGTATACAGATACTACTCCCATATGAAGCAGTAGTGGGGTTAGCATATGACCCCAGAGTCCTCCTGGACTGTTCATTCCCACTTAATTCCATGATGGAATAAAAGAGATGATATGTATGTTGATATTATTTATTTTATAAAAATTAATTTTTATAAAATAAAATAAAAACGAAATAAATAAAAGAAATTGGAAATATTTTGAAATTGAAATCTGAATTTTTATATAAAATTTTCGAAAAATGTAGTTCAAAATTAGTTAGAAAATATATATATATATATATATATATATATATATATATTTTGAATTTTGAATTTTATGATGAAAGAGAAAAATATGCAAAAGACACAAGACTTAAAATTTTTAGATCCAATGCTCCTTATTTTCGAAAATTTTGGAGGAAAAACACCAAGGAACACCAAACTTAAAAAAATTTTAAGATCAAAACACAAGAAAGACTCAAGAACACCTTGAAGATTCACAAGAACACCAAGAACAAAAGAAAGAACACCAAACTTAAAATTTTTTTAGAGAACCAAGACAAATTTTCGAAAATTAAAGAAAAATTAACAAGGAAACACCAAACTTAGAGTTTGGCACAAGATTCAATCAAAGAAAAATTATTTTTGAAAAAGATTCCAAAGAGGATACCCAATTATCCAGAATAACTACTAAAGCTCCAGCCAATTGGGCAGCAACTTCAGAGTTGATTTTAAAAATATATTATATTTATGGATAAAAGTATAAAATTTTTGAAAGCTAAGGTTTTGAAAAAGTACCAGAAAAACAAGAAAAGACACAACACAAGAAAAACTCAAGATCAAACAAGAAAATAAACAAGAACAACTTGAAGATCAATGAAGAACAAAGAACACAAGTTCGAAAATTTAAAGAAAAATATAAAAGATGCAATTGACACCAAACTTAGAACAAGACACTAGACTCATGAAAAATTAACAATTAATAAAGAAAAATAATATATTTTTTTGAAGAGAAACTATCCTACCAGGATTTGATGACTCTATAACAATAAAAATAAATTATTCCTAATCTAAGAGATAAAATAAACCTTTAGTTGCTCAAACTCGAATAATCCCCGGCAACGGCGCCAAAAACTTGGTGCACGAATTTGTAATCCGTATAACTAACCTGCAAGTGCACTGGGTCATCCAAGTAATACCTTACGTGAGTAAGGGTCGATCCCACGGAGATTATTGGTTTGAAGCAAGCTATGTTTATTTTATTAATCTTAATCAGGATACCAATAAGGTTATTTGGTTTTAATTGTAATAAGTCAAAGTATTTGGAATAAGGAATTGTTACTTTATTAATGGAGAATATGTTGGGATTTTGGAGATGCCTTGTCCTCTGAACTTCAACTCTTCCTTGAAATCCTTTTTCCACACGCAAGGTTTCTTCCATGACAAGCTCTATGTAGGGTGTCACCGTTGTCAATGGCTACTTCCCATCCTCTCAGTGAAAATGGTCCAAATACTCTGTCACAGCACGGCTAATCATCTGTCGGTTCTCAATCAGGTTGGAATAGAATCCATTGATTCTTTTGCGTCTGTCACCAACGCCCAGCCTTCAGGAGTTTGAAGCTCGTCACAGTCATTCAATCCCAGAATCCTACTCGGAATACCACAGACAAGGTTTAGACTTTCTGGATTCTCATGAATGCCGCCATCAATCCGGCTTATACCACGAAGATTCTGATTAAGGAATCTAAGAGATACTCATTCAATCTGATGTAGAATGGAGGTGGTTGTCAGGCACACGTTCATGGAGTGAGGAAGGTGATGAGTGTCACGGATCATCACCTTCTTCATAATTAAGCGCGAATAAACATCTTAGATAAGAGCAAGCGTGTTTGAATAGAAAACAAAGGTAATTGCATTAATTCATCGAGACGCTGCAGAACTCCTCACCCCCAACAATGGAGTTTAGAGACTCATGCCGTCAAAAAGTATGTGATTCAGATCTGAAAATGTCATGAGGTACAAAATAATTCTCTAAAAGTTGTTTAAATAGTAAACTAGTAACCTAGGTTTACAGAATATGAGTAAACTAAGATAATTGGTGCAGAAATCCACTTCTGGGGCCCACTTGGTGTGTGCTGGGGCTGAGACTAAAGCTATCCACGAGCTGAGGCTTTTCTTGGAGTTGAACTCCAAGTTATAACGTGTTTTGGGCGTTCAACTCCGGATCATGACGTGTTTCTGGCGTTTAACTCCAGACAGCAGCAGGTACTTGGCGTTCAACGCCAAGTTACGTCGTCTATCTTCGCGCAAAGTATGAACTATTATATATTGCTGGAAAGCCCTGGATGTCTACTTTCCAACGCCGTTGAGAGAGCGCCAATTAGACTTCTGTAGCTCCAGAAAATCCATTTCGAGTGCAGGGAGGTCAGGATCCAACAGCATCAGCAGTGCTTTTTCAGCCTAACTCAGATTTTTGCTCAGCTCCCTCAATTTCAGCTAGAAAATACCTGAAATCACAAAAAAACACACAAACTCATAGTAAAGTCTAGAAATATGATTTTTGCCTAAAAACTAATAATATTTAACTAAAAACTAATTAAAACATGCTAAAATCTACATGAAATTATCCCCAAAAAGCGTATAAAATATCCGCTCATCAGTTTGATATAGGAATAAGAGACAGAAAAGGGATAGAGAACCAAGTAGCAGATCAGCTGTCCAGAATAGAACCAGTAGAATGGGCGTCCCTCCCTCTTACTGAGATCTCTAAAAACTTTTCGGTGAGCAACTCTTTGCCATCCAGGAAGTACCATGGTTTGCAGACATTGCAAACTACAAGGCTGTGGGACTCATACCCAAAGAGTATAGTAGGCAGCAATCAAAGAAATTGATCTCGGAGGCAAAGTACTATCTTTGGGATGAACCATATTTCTTCAAGAGATGTGCAGATGGATTAATCCGTCGATGTGTGCCTAAAGAAGAAGCACAGAAGATCCTCTTGCATTGCCATGGATCACAGTATGGAGGATGATAAATCACTATTTTATGGTTTATCTTATGCTCAATTGAGTGGTTTTTATCAACTCTTTACCCACTTCTTCATACTATTTGCATGAGTTTACGTTTTATTTCCAGATTTTGTGCTATGATTGAAAACATGCTTCTTTGGTCTTATATTTGTTAATATTAATCCTCTTTTATTACCATTAGATGCCGTGATATGTGTGTTAAGTGATTTTAGGAATTACAGGGTATGAATGGCTCAGAGGATGGAAAGGAAGCATACAAAAGTGGAAGGAATACAAGAAGTTGAAGAAATTGCTAAGCTGTCCAGCCTGACCTCTTCGCACTCAAACGACCATAACTTGAGCTACAGAGGTCCAAATGAGATGGTTTCAGTTGCGTTGGAAAGCTAACATCCGGGGCTTTGCAAGATATATAATTTGCCATAGCTGCCCCGATGCCAGGCGATGCAAATGCGTGGATCACACGGCCGCGTGACCTGGCAGGAACACAACCCACGCTAACGCGTGGACGACGCCTCCGCGTCACTCTTCCGCGACCTGTACGGACCAGAAAGCGTAGGGAGTGATTTCTGGGCTGTTTTTGACCCAGTTTTCAGCCCAGAACACACAGATTAGAGGCTATAAAGTGGGGGAATGCATCCATTCATAATCAGGCTCTCATAATTCATAATTTTAGGATTAAATGTAGTTTTTAGAGAGAGAGGTTCTCTCCTCTCTCTTAGGATTAGGATTTTTAGAAATTAAGAATATTACTTTTTCATCACAGGTTCAATGTTCTTTAATTTATGTTTCTCTTCTACTTTGGATACTCTAATACTTTTATCTCTTTATTATTTATATTGCCTATTTGATTCATAAATCTTTCCATGTTAGATTTAAATTTATATTTAAATACAATTGAGGTATTTTCAGATCTATGATTTGTTTCTTTTATTTATAATATAAATAATTTGGATTTTTCCCTTCTGGCTTTGGTTGAGTAATTGGTGACGCTTGAGCTGTCAAATAAAGGAGTGGTTGAAATTGGGAGTTGCTAATTAATTTGAGTTCCAATAACTCTAGCCTTTCCAAAGGAAAGACTAGGACTTTAGGTATCAAATTAATTAGTCCACTTGACCTTCCTTTGTTTAGTAAAAGTTAACTAAGTGGGATTAAAATCCAATTCTCATCACAATTGATAAGGATAGGACTTCCAGTTCTTGTACCTTGCCAAAGGGTATTTTTCAGTTATTATTATTTTATTTTACTTGTCATTCAACTAACTTTTTACCTTAATCCAAAATCCAAAAACACACTTTTTCATAACCAATAATAAGAGCATACCTCCCTGCAATTCCTTGAGAAGACGACCCGAGGTTTAAATACTTCGGTTATCAATTTATTTAGGGGTTTGTTACTTGTGACAACCAAAACGTTTGTATGAAAGGACTTTTGTTGGTTTAGAAGCTATACTTGCAACGGGAATTTATTCTGAATTCTAGACCACACAAAAGTTCTTTCATCAAAATGGCACCGTTGCCGGGGAATTGCAAACGTGTGCCTTATTATTGGTTATTGTAAATATTTTTCAAAAAAAAATTTATATTTTTTTTCAAAATCTTACCTTATCCTTTTTCAAAAATCATATATTTTTTTTCTAAATCCTATCATATCTTTTTCAAAATCTTATCTTTTTCAAAATATTTTCTTTTTGTTAGTTTTTGTTTTTATTTTCTTCTACTACTATGAACTCTCACCCCTTTGGCTATGAGTCTGGTTACAACTATGTTGCAGGAAGAGGAGATTATAATGGGAACAGGCATCAAGGTTGGCACAATCAAAGATGGGAAGAGCCACAAGGATTTAATTAACCCTCGTGGCAACAACCACCTCCATGCGCCTATGAACCCCCTCCTCAACATAGCTTTGGACCACCATACTCACGAGCCCCTTACCACTAAACACCCTCATACGATCCTAACCCGTACCCACCATACCAACCACCTTATGAGCCAAATGAACCATACACAGAACCACCACCTCAATATGCACCATCTCCTTATCATTATCAAGATGAACCACCTTCCTACCATGAACCCCTTCTCCCAACAAATGAACCCTCCTATCCACCCCAAACCTCCATGGAGAAAGCATTTACCGATCTAAACTCTACTATACAAGCTCTCGCCGCCCGAATCGGACCACCAAATACCTTCGACAATCAACCCTCAAGCTCTAGTGCACTTCCTTTTCAACCACATAATGATCCACCCATCCCATCACCACCATCCATGGAAGAGCACCCACATCCATCAATCCAAGAGCAAGATGATCCCAATGATGCTATTGATATGGAACAAGAGAGAGAATCATCTTCGCGAATCCATACTTCATAAGGAGCTAGAGGAGGCACTAAAGATGAAGGTAGGAGAGACCCTTGCAAATGAAGGAGTAATTGAAGAGAGTTGTCATGGAAAGGTAATCATCAAGGAGGAACAAGAGTCAAGGGATCATTTTCTAGAAATAGTAGTTCAATTTCATACAACCTTCATCAATTGGAGCAAGCAATATATCAATTAACTTTCCGATGTTCGAACACTCAAGGAACTCCCATGGCTTCATGTGGACAATCAAATGAAGAACGTAGCATGAAGGAGACATTAGAAACTCCAGTGGACAGTAAGGAGCATGAATTTGTACTGGAACAAGTGGAGGAAGCCGGAATTATTGAAGAGAAAGAAGTGGTTGAAGACTTAGGAGATGCAGAACCTCCATGGGAAATTCAAGTCATAAAGCCTCCTTCCAAGGTATTTAAAATTGATGTTTAGGAGGGTGTACAACCTCCAAGGCATGTCATAATAGACGACTTGGAAGAGGTTAATCAAGAGATGAAGATTCAAAAAGAAGAGGCACAACCTCCCATGCCTTTGGTGCGCAATAAAGAAGAGATTAAATTGGAAGAAAGCTACCAAGAGGAAGAGGTTGAAATTGAAGAAGCTTGCAAAGAGGTGGAAGATGTCAAAGAAGAGCACTAGGGAGTGGAGCTTGCATGTTCATTAAAAACACCTCCCCCTAAGTTGCCATCATCCTTCACAACATTCAAGTGGGTAAAGTTCATATCCCTTAGCTTTCTAATTCCACTTGAATACGGGCTACTGGAGAATGATGGTCAACTTAGAGCTCTTTGTGGCATTAAGAGTAAGAAGAAGATGGTCAGTGGTAAGATCTGTCCTGCAAGGTTCATTATGATTAGAAGCTCAAAATTTAAACGCAAAGGTTGGTATAGAGCTCAGCTGAATGGGTCTAGGAAGCTGTTTGGTTACTTCAGTGAGAATTCTAAAGCTGAATCACCCGGATGGAATCATGATAATCAACTTAAAGACGGGTGCAGAAACAAGATTATTCCAGAGGATATTGGATTTACAAACATTGGTGGAGATTCCTGGATCAGTACAAGCATAAGCCACCATGACAAGGAGCTCACCAAATGTCCAACTTATGGACTTTAACTAAAAGTGCTAGGTGGGAGACAACCCACCATGGTATGACCGCTCTTTTTTTCAGTTAAATTTTAGTCTACTTTTAAGTTTTTATTGAACCTGGAATCATGCATAGCATTCATATTAAGCATTGCACTCTACATACTACATAAAAGAAAGCACGCACGTGACGCGGCAGCGTTGCTGATGCGTCCGCGTCACATGTGCGCTGTGAAGAAGAGAAATCGAACAGAGAGTCACGCAAGAGCGTGGCTGGAGGCGTGCCCGTGGCATACATCGTCCCACGCGACCGTGTTGAGTGGGAACATTGGCCTCCCACGTGACCTCGTCACTCACGCGGCCGTGCGCTTTGGAATTCGACGTAGAAAAGGTGCACGAACGAAAGTTGTGCTAGAGTGGTGTTGGATGGGTGCTAAATGCACAATTCTTCCCACGCAGCCGCGTGACCGACGCGACCGCGTCATATCCTCATAATGGTCACTCACGCCACCGCGTGCCCCACGCGATCGCGTCACCCAATTTTTGGCAAGTAATGATTTTGAACAGAGAGTTGTGCGAGCGCGAGGCTACCCTCACGCCAATGGCATAAAACGGGTCACGCGACCGCGTGACCGACGCGACCGCGTCAATCTGAATAAGCGCAAGTCACGCGACCGCGTGCCCCACGCGTCTGCGCCGCTTGGGCCGCACAGATTATCCTAATTTGCCAAATATCTTATCTTTTCTTCTCCAATCCTAATTTTCCCTCCCTCCTTTCTTACTCACTTCTTTCCCTTCTCATTCTTCTTATCTTTCATTTTATTTATTTGCATATCTCATTCATTGCATTTTAATTTAGTGCATATTTTTCTTTTCTTTTCTAAATTTATCATTTTTTGGTGTTGATTTTCTTATTTAACTGTTGCATCTTTTCTGGTATAATTTTTAGTGACTTGTTTTACCATGTTGGGTGATGCTATTTTTCTGTCAATATCAATCTTTTATGATACCTGTATTCCTTTTGCATTGACATGAACTTACATTGTCTTTCATTACCCACTCTCTTCCCCATTGTTGTACATTTTGTACTACTGGCATGCCATGACTTCTATTGTTTTCTCACTTACATGTTGAAGCTTCCATGTAAATGAGACCTTTCTCATTTGGCATTAACCCATCCATACTTCATTTATTTTCTTATCTTTATTTTTGGGTTACTTTTTTTCCCAATTTTCTTTCAGGATGGCCACCCGGAAGGGAAGCTGAAAACGTTTACATGGGGAGAGAAGACAAGTCCATCTGCACAATCTTTGGAGAAAAGCATCAGTTGGAACAACCCGTCCACCTGCACATCTTAGCATGCACCGAGGACGGTGCAATCTTTAAGTGTGGGGAGGTCAATACCGATCTCCATGGGTTAGTTATTTCCTATTTCAACACCAATATTTTATTTTATTTGATAGTTCATTATTGCATTTGCATATTTGTTTGATTTTTGCATATTTTACCACTTGGTTAAAGTAATAATTTCTTTTGCAAGAAACTTTTTATAGCATTTCACTAATTTGAATAAAATTTTTTGTTACACTTGTTTGAAGTTGTATTTGGAACATGGTTTTTAAGCCAAAGAACACACAACCTGTGAGATTTTGAGCTTATCTACGTGGTTACATTATTTAACCATAAATGTTTATTCTTGTGTGTTTTCTTCTCTATAATTGTAATCTTTGCTTTGTTCCATTCTATATGTCCAATATTTAATATATTTACATGCTTGCATATGATTGAGGCCATTGTTTGATTCTAGCTCACTTATCCCAAAATTAGCCTACCTTTTACATCACCCTTGTTAGCCCCCTTGAGCCTTTAATTCCCTCTTATTCTATAAACCACAACACTAGCCTTAAGCAGAAAAACAAATTTAAAATCCCAAGTTGAATCCTTGGTTAGCTTAAGATAAAAAATTGTGTAATTGTTTAAGTGTGGGAAACCTATTGGGAACATGGATGATAAAAACAAAGGGTGGGAAGTTGAAAAGAATGAAATAATTCAAAATAAAATTTTTGGGAAGCATGCTCATGTGAAATCAAAATAATTGAATTACCATGTGCATTAATATATATATATATATATATATATATATATAATTCAGTATTTGAATAAAGGGGATACAAAAGAATTCCCCAAATGCAAAATAAAGCAATGCACATGGGATAAAATTAAAACTAATGCATGAGCATGTAACATCAAAAGTGGGAAAAATATGGGAGAATAGGTAAAGAAGCTTTGCTTTACAAAGTATGTATGTTAGGTGAGATCTTAGACTAATCAAGGATTCACTTAATTAGCTCACTTAGCCTTATATATATATCCCTACCTTTACCTCAGCCCCATTATAACCCTGAAAAGACCTCATGATGTTTGCATTAGTATACTAAATATTTGTTGATTGGTTAGATGAAGAACAAAGTTTTAGAAAGCATGATTAGAGAAGAGTAGAGAGATTGACCCTAGACACTTGAGAGATTTGAGCGCATATACACTACCAGTGAGGGTTCAATGCTTGATTCTATGTTCCCTGCTTTCATGAGCTATCTTCTTACAAGTTTACTTGTTTTCACTGTATGATTTGAATTAGTGAAATCTGATTTATGTTTGTCTTGGAGAACTTATTTATTTTTAACCAAGTAGGTAGAAACATTTTGCATTTAGTTGCATTCATAGGTTCCATCTCATACATTCTATCATTCCTCTTCATCTCTTTATAGTTCTCTTGAGCTTAGCATGAGGACATGCTATTGTTTAAGTGTGGGGAGGTTGATAAACCACTATTTTATGGTTTATCTTATGCTCAATTGAGTGGTTTTTATCAACTCTTTACCCACTTATTCATACTATTTGCATGAGTTTATGTTTTCCTTCCGGATTTTGTGCTATGATTGAAAACATGCTTCTTTGGTCTTATATTTGTTAATATTAATCCTCTTTTATTACCATTAGATGCCGTGATATGTGTGTTAAGTGATTTCAGGGATTACAGGGCATGAATGGCTCAGAGGATGGAAAGGAAGCATGCAAAAGTGGAAGGAATACAAGAAGTTGAAGAAATTGCTAAGCTGTCCAGCCTGACCTCTTCGCACTCAAACGACCATAACTTGAGCTACAGAGGTCCAAATGAGATGGTTTCAGATGTGTTGAAAAGCTAACATCCGAGGCTTCGCAACGAAATATAATTTGCCAAAGCTTCCTTGACGCCAAGCGATATGAACGTGTGGATCATGCGGCCGTGTGACCTGGCAGGAACACAACCCATGCTAACGCGTGGACGACACCTCCGCGTCACTCTTCCGCGACCTGTACGGACCAGAAAGTGCTGGGAGTTATTTTTGGGCTATTTTTGACCCAATTTTCAGCCCAGAACACACAGATTAGAGGCTATAAAGTGGGGGAATGCATCCATTCATAATCAGGCTCTCATAATTCATAATTTTAGGATTAGATGTAGTTTTTAGAGAGAGAGGTTCTCTCCTCTCTCTTAGGATTAGGATTTTTAGAAATTAGGAATATTACTTTTTCATCATAGGTTCAATGTTCTTTAATTTATGTTTCTCTTCTACTTTGGATACTCTAATACTTTTATCTCTTTATTATTTATGTTGCCCATTTGATTCATAAATCTTTCCATGTTAGATTTAAATTTATATTTAAATACAATTGAGGTATTTTCAGATCTATGATTTGTTTCTTTTATTTATAATATAAATAATTTGGATTTTTCCCTTCTGGCTTTGGTTGAGTAATTGGTGACGCTTGAGCTGTCAAATAAAGCAGTGGTTGAAATTGGAAGTTGCTAATTAATTTGAGTTCCAATAACTCTAGCCTTTCCAAAGGAAAGACTAGGACTTTAGGTATCAAATTAATTAGTCCACTTGACCTTCCTTTGTTTAGTAAAGGTTAACTAAGTGGGATTAAAATCCAATTCTCATCACAATTGATAAGGATAGGACTTCCAGTTCTTGTACCTTGCCAAAGGTTTATTTTCCAGTTATTATTATTTTATTTTACTTGTCATTCAACTAACTTTTTACCTTAATCCAAAACCCCAAAACACACTTTTTCATAACCAATAATAAGAACATACCTCCCTGCAATTCCTTGAGAAGACGACCCGAGGTTTAAATACTTTGGTTATCAATTTATTTAGGGGTTTGTTACTTGTGACAACCAAAACGTTTGTATGAAAGGACTTTTGTTGGTTTAGAAGCTATACTTGCAACGGAAATTTATTCTGAATTGTAGACCATGCAAAAGTTCTCTCATCAGAGGACATTTTAGAAGTGAGCGAACAACCACAATACTCCTCCAATGTGGCTTTTATTGGCCTACTCTCTATGAAAACTCCTGAGAGTTTGTACTTAATTGTGACAGTTGCCAAAGATCTTGCAATCTACCTCATAGTTATGCCATGCCTCAACAATCGATCTTGGAGATTGAGTTGTTTGATGTATGGGGTATTGATGAGCGGATAATTTGTATACTTTTTGGCATTGTTTTTAGTATGTTTTTGATATGATATAGTTAGTTTTTAGTGTATTTTTATTAGTTTTTAATTAAAATTCACTTTTCTGGACTTTACTATGAGTTTGTGTGTTTTTCTGTGATTTCAGGTATTTTCTGGCTGAAATTGAGGGACCTGAGCAAAAATCTGATTTTGAGACCAAAAAGGACTGCAGATGCTGTTGGATTCTGACCTCCCTGCATTCGAAGCGGATTTTCTGGAGCTACAGAAGCCCAATTGGCGCGCTCTCAACGGTTTTGGAAAGTAGACATCCTGGGCTTTCCAGCAATATATAATAGTCCATACTTTGCCCAAGATTTGATGGCCCAAACCGGCGTTCAAAGTCACCTCAAGGAATCCCAGCGTTAAACGCTGGAACTGGCACCCAAATGGGAGTTAAACGCCCAAACTGGCACCAAAGCTGGCGTTTAACTCCAAGAAGAGTCTCTACACGAAATTGCTTCATTGCTCAGCCCAAGCACACACCAAGTGGGCCCGGAAGAGGATTTTTATGTCATTTACTCATTTCTGTACACCCTAGGCTACTAGTTTCTTATAAGTAGGACCTTTTACTATTGTATAGAAATCTTTGGATCACTTTTAGATCTCTAGATCATCTTTGGACATTTTAGTTCTTAGATCATTGGGAGGCTGGCCATTCGGCCATGCCTAGACCTTATGCTTATGTATTTTCAACGGTGGAGTTTCTACACACCATAGATTAAGGTGTGGAGCTCTGCTGTACCTCGAGTATTAATGCAATTACTATTGTTCTTTCATTCAAATTCCGTGAGATCAGAGTCTTCGTGGTATAGGCAAGAACTGATGGCAGCATTCAAGAGAATCCGGAAGGTCTAACCTTGTCTGTGGTATTCTGAGTAGGATTCAATGATTGAATGACTGTGACGTGCTTCAAACCTGTAACCTACTGGGCGTTAGTGACAGACGCAAAAGAGTTATTCTATTCCGGTAGGGGAGGGAACCACACCGGTGATTGGCAGCACTGTGACAGAGTGTGTGCATTAGCTTTCACTGCGAGGATGGGAGGTAGCTGCTGACAACAGTGAGACCCTATACGAGCTTGCCATGGAAAGGAGTAAGAAGGGTTGGATGAAGACAGTAGGAAAGCAAAGAGACGGAAGGGAAGGCATCTTCATGCGCTTATCTGAAGTTCCTACCAATGAATTACATAAGTATCACTATCTTTATCTCTTATGTTATTTTCGTTCATCACCATATATATCTGAGTTTGCCTGACTAAGATTTACAAGATGACCATAGCTTGCTTCAATACTAACAATCTCCGTGGGATCGACCCTTACTCACGTAAGGTTTATTACTTGGACGACCCAGTGCACTTGCTGGTTAGTTGTGCAAAGTTGTGTAATGCCATGGTATTGGGCTACCACGTTTTTGGAGCCATTACCAGGGATTATGAGAGTTGTGAAAAAGTATAGTTCACAATTTCGCGCACCAAGTTTTTGGCGCCGTTGCCGGGGATTGTTCTAGTTTTGAGCAAGCCTTTGGTACATCAGTGCCAAGATCCGGCAACAACATCAAATTTTTGGTGTTATTGCCCGGGATTGTTCAGGCTGGACAACTGACGGTTCATCTTGTTGCTTAGATTAGGTATTTTTTTCGAAATTCTTGAAGATGAATTCTAGAGTTTCATGATGATTTGTTGAAATCTGGCTGGCTGAGAAGCCATGTCTAATCTGATTGGACCGAGGTTTCAACTTATCACCACAAGAGCTTGTTGATTTCGTATCAATCTTGCTCTTGGAGCAGTGATCTGCTAAGATTTGGCTGATCTTTGGTCATGTCTAGTGTTTTGGACCGAAGCTCTCTTTGGAAGCTTGGCTGGCTGTGAAGCCATGTCTAATTCCTGGACCGGAGTCTTAGACTAGCATTGCACTGATTCCTGGAATTCTCATTAAGAATTTTGATACCTTCTTTTTCCACTTAATTTTCGAAAAAACACAAAAAAATTAAAAAATTAAAAAAATCATAAAATTCAAAAATATTTCTTGTTTGAGTCTAGTGTCTCATCCTAAGTTTGGTGTCAATTGCATGCATTCATATGTCTTAGTGATCTTCAAGATGTTCTTGATAATTCACTTGCTCTGATCTTTGAATTCTATTGACTTGAGTATTTTGTGTGTCTCATATGCATTTTCAGTTCATTAGTGTCAGTAGTATACAAACTGCTAAGTTTGGTGTCTTGCATGCATTGTTATTTGATTCTTGTTGCATTTTAATTATTAAAAATCCAAAAATATTTTTAATTTGTGTCTTTTCAAGTCAATGATACAAGGGATTGAAGATTCAGAACACACTGCAGAGGAATTATACAGAAAAAGCTGAGCATTCAAAAATGCCCAGTGAAGAAGGCAGACTGGCGTTTAAACGCCAGCCAGGGCACCTGGTTGGGCGTTTAACGCCCAAAGAGGTAGCATTTTGGGCGTTAAACGCCAGAATGTATACCATTCTGGGCGTTTAACGCCAGGATGGTGCTAGGGGGAAGATTTTGTTTTCAAATCAATTTTTTTCAAATTTTTCAAAATCAAATCTTTTTCAAATCATATCTTTTCAATCAAATGTTTTCAAAATCAATTTCTTTCCTTTTTCAAAGATACTTACTAACAATCAATGATTTGATTGAACATTTTTTGCCTTTTCTGTTGAGGAAGGTTTTATGTTTGAATCATATCTTTTCTTGTTAGGCAAGTCATTAATTTTTAAAATCATATCTTTTCAAATTGTTTTCAAATCATATCTTTTCAAATTGTTTTCAAATCATATCTTCTCAATCACATCTTTTTAAGACAATAACCTTTCAATCATATTTTTTTATCATATCTTTTTCAAATTAGTTTTCAATCAAATCTTTTTAGTTTCTAATTTCAAAATCTTTTTCAAAAATCACTTGATTTCTCTTCCACTTTCAATTTTCGAAAATTATCAATCAAATTTTCAAAATGTTTTCAAAATCTTTTAATTGAATTTTCGAAAATCCTCTTCCCTCCTTCTCACATCCTTCTATTTATGGAGTACCACTCCTTCTAAATGCACAATTCGAACCTTATCTAATTAAAGTTCGAATTATTCTTCTCCTTCTTCTTTCTATTTCTCTTTTCCTCTGACATTTCAAGGAATCTCTATACTGTGACATAGAGGATTCCACATTTTCTTTTTCTCTTCTCTTTCATATGAGCAGGAGCAGAGATAAAGGCATTCTTGTTGAAGCTGACCCTGAACCTGAGAGAACCTTGAAGCGAAAGCTAAGAGAAGCCAAGGCACAACTCTCTTTAGAGGACCTGACCGAATTCTTCAAGGAAGAAGAGCCCATGGCAGCCGAAAACAACAACAATGCCAACAATGCAAGGAAGGTGCTGGGTGACTTTACTGCACCTACTCCCGACTTCTATGGGAGAAGCATCTCTATCCCCGCCATTGGAGCAAACAACTTTGAGCTTAAGCCTCAATTAGTTTCTCTAATGCAACAGAATTGCAAGTTCCATGGACTTCCAATGGAAGATCCTCATCAGTTTTTAGCTGAATTCTTGCAAATCTGTGACACAGTCAAGACTAATGGGGTTAACCCTGAGGTCTATAGACTGATGCTATTCCCTTTTGCTGTAAGAGACCGAGCTAGAATATGGTTGGATTCTCAACCTAAAGAAAGCCTGGACTCTTGGGAAAAGCTAGTCAATGCCTTCTTGGCAAAGTTCTTTCCACCACAAAGATGGAGTAAGCTTAGAGTGGAAGTCCAAACCTTCAGACAGAAGGATGGAGAATCCCTCTATGAAGCTTGGGAAAGATACAAACAATTAATCAGAAGATGTCCTTCAGACATGCTTTCTGAATGGAGCATCATAGGTATTTTCTATGATGGTCTCTCTGAACTATCTAAGATGTCCTTGGATAGCTCTGTTGGAGGATCTCTTCATCTGAAGAAGACGCCTGCAGAAGCTCAAGAATTGATTGAAATGGTTGTAAATAACCAATTCATGTACACTTCTGAAAGGAATCCTGTGAACAATGGGACTAGTCAGAAGAAAGGAGTTCTTGAGATTGACACTCTGAATGCCATACTGGCCCAGAACAAGATATTGACTCAACAAGTCAATTTGATTTCTCAAAGTCTGTCTGGAATGCAAAATGCACCAAACAGTACAAAGGATGCTTCATCTGAGGAAGAAGCTTATGATCCTGAGAACCCTTCCATGGAAGAGGTGAATTACCTAGGAAAACCCTATGGAAATACCTACAATTCTTCATGGAGAAATCACCCAAATCTCTCATGGAAGAATCAAGAGAGACCTCAACAAGGTTTCAATAACAATAATGGTGGAAGAAACAGGTTTAGCAATGGCAAGCCTTTTCCATCATCTTCTCAGCAACAGACAGAGAGTTCTAAGCAGAATACTTCTGACTTAGCAACAATGGTCTCTGATCTAATAAAGACCACTCAAAGTTTCATGAATGAAACAAGGTCCTCCATCAGAAATTTGGAAGGACAAGTGGGTCAGCTGAGCAAGAAAGTTACTGAACTCCCTCCTAGTACTCTCCCAAGTAATACAGAAGAAAATCCAAAAGGAGAGTGCAAGGCCATCAACATGGCCGAATATGGAGAGGAAAGAGAGGAAGAAGACGCCACTGAGAAAGACCCCAGTGGGCGTGCACCACTCTCCTCTGAGTTCCTCAATGAGGAACCTTGGGAATCTGAGGCTCAAAATGAGACCATAGAGATTCCATTGGACTTACTTCTGCCATTCATGAGCTCTGATGAGTATTCTTCCTCTGAAGAGGATGAGTATGTTACTGAAGAGCAAGTTGCTAAATACCTTGGAGCAATCATGAAACTAAATGACAAGTTATTTGGAAATGAGACTTGGGAGGATGAACCTCCCTTGCTCACCAAAGAACTGGATGACTTGTCTAGGCAGAAACTGCCTCAAAAGAGGCAGGATCCTGGGAAGTTTTCTATACCTTGTACCATAGGCACCATGACCTTCAAGAAGGCCTTGTGTGACTTAGGGTCAAGTGTGAACCTCATGCCCCTCTCTGTAATGGAGAAATTAGGGATCTTAGAGGTGCAAGCTGCAAGAATCTCATTAGAGATGGCAGACAACTCAAGAAAACAAGCCCATGGACTTGTAGAGGATGTTCTGGTTAAAGTTGAAGACCAGTACATTCCTACTGATTTCATAGTCCTAGAGACTGGGAAGTGCATGGATGAATCCATCATCCTTGGCAGACCCTTCCTAGCCACAGCAAAGGCTGTGATTGATGTTGACAGAGGAGAGTTAATCATTCAAGTGAATGAAAAATCCTTGGTGTTTAAGGCCCAAGGATATCCCTCTGTCATCATAGAGAGGAAGCATGAAGAGCTCCTCTCAAAACAGAGCCAAACAGAGCCCCCACAGTCAAACTCTAAGTTTGGTGTTGGGAGGCTACAACCAAACTCTAAGTTTGGTGTTGAAACCCCACATTCAAACTCTAAGTTTGGTGTTGGGAGGTTTCAACACGGTTCTGAGCATTTCTGAGGCTCCATGAGAGCCCTCTGTCAAGCTAATGACATTAAAGAAGCGCTTGTTGGGAGGCAACCCAATGTTTTATAATTAATTATTTTCTTTTGTTATTTTATCTTTTTTGTAGGTTGATGATCATAAGAAGTCACAAAAACAATGAAAAAAGCAAAAACAGAATGAAAAACAGGAAGAAAAACAGCACACCCTGGAGGAGAAGAAACTAGCGTTCAAACGCCAGTAATGCTAGCTGTTGGGCGTTAAACGCCCAGTCTGGCACCATTCTGGGCGTTTAACGCCAGAAAGGGGCACCAGACTGGCGTTAAACGCCAGTAAAGGGCAAGAACCTGGCGTTAAACGCCAGGAATGGGCACCAGCCCAGCGTTTAACGCCAGAAATGGCTCAAAACGTGATTTTGAGCAACATTTGGTGCAGGGATGACTTTTCCTTGACACTACAGGATCTGTGGACCCCACAGGACCCTACCATCACTCTCTCTCTTCTTCCCCCATTCACCAATCACCTCAACACCTCTTCCCCAAAAACCCCTCACCTATCAAATCCCATCTTTCTCTTCACCACTCACATCCATCCTTCATAAAACCCCACCAACCTCACCCTTCAAATTCAAACCACTTTCCCTCCCAAACCCACCCATAATGGCCGAACCTTTACCCCCCTCTCTCCTATAAATACCCTTCTTCAACTCTTCATTTTCACACAACCTAAACCCCCTTTCTTACCCTTCTTAGCCGAACACACTACCATCTCCCTTCTTCCTCATTTCTTCTTCTTCTACTCTCTTCTTTCTTCTTTTGCTCGAGGACGAGCAAACATTTTAAGTTTGGTGTGGTAAAAGCGTTGCTTTTTGTTTTTCCATAACCATTTATGGCATCCAAGGCCGGAGAAACCTCTAAAAAGAGGAAAGGGAAGGCAAAAGCTTCCACCTCCGAGTCATGGGAGATGGATAGATTCCTCTCAAGGGTGCATCAAGACCACTTCTATGAAGTTGTGGCCTTGAAGAAGGTGATCCCCGAGGTCCCCTTTTCACTCAAAAAGGGTGAATATCCGGAGATCCGCCATGAGATCCGAAGAAGAGGTTGGGAAGTTCTTACCAACCCCATTCAACAAATCGGAATCTTGATGGTTCAAGAGTTCTATGCCAATGCATGGATCACCAAGAACCATGATCAAAGTGTGAACCCGGATCCAAACTATTGGGAGCAACTAAACACCTCCCTAGGAGAACTAAGTTCCAACATGGGACAACTGAGGGTGGAGCATCAAGAACACTCCATCATCCTTCATGAAATTAGAGAAGATCAAAGAATCATGAGGGAGGAGCAACAAAGACGAGGAAGAGACATTGAGGAGCTCAAGCACTCCATAGGATCTTCAAGAGCAAGAAAGAGCCGCCATCACTAAGGTGGAC
This sequence comes from Arachis stenosperma, assembly GCF_014773155.1. Taxonomy (NCBI): domain Eukaryota; kingdom Viridiplantae; phylum Streptophyta; class Magnoliopsida; order Fabales; family Fabaceae; genus Arachis; species Arachis stenosperma. The sequence continues at coordinate 68,386,186 of NC_080378.1, forward strand.
CCGTTCTTTGATTTCCTTGTTATTGTTCTTCTGTTTTTCGAATTTTAATGCTTATGTTTATCCATGTTTGTGTCTTATGATCATTAGTGTCTTAGTGTCTATGCCTTAAAGTTATGAATGTCCTATGGATCCATCACCTTTCTTCAATAAAAACGTGCCTAATTGATAAAAGAAAGAATTGCATGAATTTTGAATTTTATAATAGTTTAATTATTTTGATGTGGTGGCAATATTTTTGTTCTCTGAATGTATGCTTAAACAGTGCATATGTCTTTTGAATTTGTGGTTCATGAATGTTGGCTCTTGAAAGAATGATGAAAAAGGAGACATGTTACTGAGGATCTGAAAAATCAATAAAATGATTCTTGAAGCAAGAAAAAGCATTTCAAAAAAAAAAAAACCGAAAAAAAAAAGAGAAAGGAATAAGAGTTGTGATCCAAGGCAATAAGAGTGTGCTTAAGAACCCTGGACACCTCTAATTGGGGACTTTAGCAAAGCTGAGTCACAATCTGAAAAGGTTCACCCAATTATGTGTCTGTGGCATGTATGTATCCGGTGGTAATACTGGAAGACAGAGTGCTTTGGGCCACAGCCAAGACTCAATAAATAGCTATGTTCAAGAATCATCATACTTTACTAAGAGAATCATTAACACTATCTGGATTCTAAGTTCCTAAAGAAGCCAACCATTCTGGATTTCAAAGGATAGAGTGAGATGCCAAAACTGTTCAGAGGCAAAAAGTTAAAAGCCCCGCTCATCTGATTAATACTGATCTTCACAGATGTTTTTGGAATACATTGCATATTCTCTTCTTTTTATCTTATTTGATTTTCAGTTGCTTGAGGACAAGCAACAATTTAAGTTTGGTGTTGTGATGAGCGGATAATTTGTATACTTTTTGGCATTGTTTTTAGTATGTTTTTGATATGATATAGTTAGTTTTTAGTGTATTTTTATTAGTTTTTAATTAAAATTCACTTTTCTGGACTTTACTATGAGTTTGTGTGTTTTTCTGTGATTTCAGGTATTTTCTGGCTGAAATTGAGGGACCTGAGCAAAAATCTGATTTTGAGACCAAAAAGGACTGCAGATGCTGTTGGATTCTGACCTCCCTGCATTCGAAGCGGATTTTCTGGAGCTACAGAAGCCCAATTGGCGCGCTCTCAACGGTGTTGGAAAGTAGACATCCTGGGCTTTCCAGCAATATATAATAGTTCATACTTTGCCCAAGATTTGATGGCCCAAACCGGCGTTCAAAGTCACCTCAAGGAATCCCAGCGTTAAACGCTGGAACTGGCACCCAAATGGGAGTTAAACGCCCAAACTGGCACCAAAGCTGGCGTTTAACTCCAAGAAGAGTCTCTACACGAAATTGCTTCATTGCTCAGCCCAAGCACACACCAAGTGGGCCCGGAAGAGGATTTTTATGTCATTTACTCATTTCTGTACACCCTAGGCTACTAGTTTCTTATAAGTAGGACCTTTACTATTGTATAGAAATCTTTGGATCACTTTTAGATCTCTAGATCATCTTTGGACATTTTAGTTCTTAGATCATTGGGAGGCTGGCCATTCGGCCATGCCTAGACCTTATGCTTATGTATTTTCAACGGTGGAGTTTCTACACACCATAGATTAAGGTGTGGAGCTCTGCTGTACCTCGAGTATTAATGCAATTACTATTGTTCTTTCATTCAAATTCCGTGAGATCAGAGTCTTCGTGGTATAGGCAAGAACTGATGGCAGCATTCAAGAGAATCCGGAAGGTCTAACCTTGTCTGTGGTATTCTGAGTAGGATTCAATGATTGAATGACTGTGACGTGCTTCAAACCTGTAACCTACTGGGCGTTAGTGACAGACGCAAAAGAGTTATTCTATTCCAGTAGGGGAGGGAACCACACCGGTGATTGGCAGCACTGTGACAGAGTGTGTGCATTAGCTTTCACTGCGAGGATGGGAGGTAGCTGCTGACAACAGTGAGACCCTATACGAGCTTGCCATGGAAAGGAGTAAGAAGGGTTGGATGAAGACAGTAGGAAAGCAGAGAGACGGAAGGGAAGGCATCTTCATGCGCTTATCTGAAGTTCCTACCAATGAATTACATAAGTATCACTATCTTTATCTCTTATGTTATTTTCGTTCATCACCATATATATCTGAGTTTGCCTGACTAAGATTTACAAGATGACCATAGCTTGCTTCAATACTAACAATCTCCGTGGGATCGACCCTTACTCACGTAAGGTTTATTACTTGGACGACCCAGTGCACTTGCTGGTTAGTTGTGCGAAGTTGTGTAATGCCATGGTATTGGGCTACCACGTTTTTGGAGCCATTACCAGGGATTATGAGAGTTGTGAAAAAGTATAGTTCACAATTTCGCGCACCAGGTATTGACTTCATGGGGCCTTTCCCACGATCACACTCAAACACTTATATTCTTGTGGCAGTGAATTATGTATCAAAATGGGTGGAAGCTATTGTAACACCCGCTAATGATACTAAAACAGTGCTGAAATTCCTCCAGAAACATATCTTCAGCAGATTTGGTGTCTCTAGAGTACTAATCAGTGATGGGGGCACTCGTTTCTACAATAAACAGCTCTGCTCTGCTATGGTTCGATATGGAGTTAGCCAAAGGGTGGCAACTCCATATGATCCACAAACAAATGGGTAACCTGAAGTCTCTAATAAAGAACTTAAAAGAATCCTAGAATGGACTGTGATTAACCATAGAAAGGACTGGGCAAGAAGCTTGGATGATGCTCTGTGGGCATACAGAACAGCATTCAAGACTCCTATATGGACCTCTCCATACCAGCTTGTGTATGGAAAAGCCTGTCACTTGCCAGTGGAACTGAAACATAAGGCCTACTGGGAAACCAGATTTCTAAACCTTGATGCAAGTTAGCTGGAGAAAAATGATTGCTCCAGTTAAACGAGCTAGAGGAATTCAGACTCAATGGTTTCGAAAATGCAAAAATTTACAAAGAGATAGCAAAAAGATGGCATGACAAGAAACTGTCGTCCAGAGTCTTTGAGCCATGGCAAAAAGTTCTGCTGTTTAACTCTAGGCTCAGATTATTCCCCGAAAAGTTGAAATCCCGGTGGAGAGGACCATATGTGATTACAGGTGTGTCACCATATGAATATGTAGAGCTTCAGGATAATGACTCTAACAAAAAATTCATTGTTAATAGACAGAGAGTCAAACATTATCTTGAAAGCAATTTTGAGCAAGAATGCTCAAAACTGAGACTTGATTAAAGCTCAGTAATAGTCCAGCAAAAGACAATAAAGAAACGCTTGCTGGGAGGCAACAGATAGGCAAAATTGTGATTTTCACTTTTTATAACTCGAACAATTCTTAGTAATGGCTCCAAAAACTTGGTGCACACTACTATGGTTCACTCACATTCTTCACAACTTCGCACAACTAACCAGCAAGTGCACTTGGTCGTCCAAGTAATAAACCTTACATGGGTAAGGGTCGATCCCACGGAGATTGTTGGTATGAAGCAAGATATGGTCATCTTATAAATCTCAGTCAGGTGGATTCAAATGGTAATAATAGTTTTCGAATATAAGGATAAATAAATAGAAAATAAAGATAAAAATACTTATGTAAATCATTGGTGAGAATTTCAGATAAGTGTATGGAGATGCTTTGTCCCTTCTGAATTTCTGCTTTCTTACTGCCTTCCTTCGATCCTTCTTACTCCTTTCCATGGCAAGCTGTATGTAGGGCATCACCGTTGTCAATGGCTACTTCCTATCTTCTCAGTTAAAATGGTCCAAATGCTCTATCACAGCACGGCTAATCATCTGTCTCGATCATGTCGGAATAGAATCCATTGATTCTTTTGCGTCTGTCACTACATCCAACAATCGCGAGTTTGAAGCTCGTCACAGTTATTCAATCCCTGAATCCTACTCGGAATACCACAGACAAGGTTTAAACTTTTCGGATTCTCAAGAATGGCCGCCAAAAGGTTATAGCTTATACCACGAAGATTCTGATTAAGGAATCCAAGAGATACACGCTCGGTCTAAGGTAGAACGGAAGTGGTTGTCAAGCACGCGTTCATAGAGACGGATGATGATGAGTATCATGGATCATCACATCCATCAGGTTGGAGTGCAGTGAATATCTTAGAATAAGAATAAGCATGAATTGAATAGAAAACAGTAGTACTTTGCATTAAAACTCGAGGTACAACAGAGCTCCACACCTTAATCTATGGTGTGTAGAAACTCCACCATTGAAAATACATAAGTGATCAAGGTTCAGACATGGCCAAATGGCCAGCCCCCAAAGTATAAGAACTAAACGTCCAAAGATAGATACCAAGATGTCTAATACAATAGTAAAATATCCTATTTATACTAGACTAGCTATTAGGGTTTACAGAAATAAGTCTAAGTGCAGAAATCCACTTCTGGGGCCTACTTTGGTGTGTGCTTGGGCTGAGCTTGAGCTTTGCACGTGTAGAGGCTTCTCTTGTGGTTAAACACCAAGTTGTAACGTGTTTTTGGCGTTTAACTCTGGTTTGTGACGTGTTTTTGGCGTTTTACTCCAGAATGCAGCATGGAACTGGTGTTGAACGCCAATTTGCGGCGTCTAAACTCGAACCAAGTATGAACTATTATATATTGCTGGAAAGCCCTGGATGTCTACTTTCCAACGCAGTTAAGAGCGCGCCATTTGAAGTTTTGTAGCTCCATAAAATCCTTTTCGAGTGTAGAGAGGTCAGAATCCAACAACATCAGCAGTCCTTTTTCAGCCTAAATCAGATTTTTGCTCAGGCCCCTCAATTTCAGCCAGAAAATACCTGAAATCACAGAAAAACACATAAACTCATAGTAAAGTCTAGAAATGTGAATTTTTGATGAAAACCAATAAAAACATCCCTAAAAGTAGCTAGATCCTACTAAAAACTACCTAAAAACAATGCCAAAAAGCGTATAAATTATCCGCTCATCAGCAACCCAGCCATTAACAAAGCTTATTTGTTAATTAATTGATAAAATTACAGGTTCATATTAATTTTCTTCAAGGTAAAGTATCAATTGCATGAGTTCACAGAGTTACAGAAGGATTCAGAGGATAAAACAGCAAAAAGAAGCTCACTGGTGCAAAAACGCCAGTAAGAGCTATTTTGGGCGTTAAACGCCCAAAAGAAGCATCTACTGGGCATTTAACGCCAGTAGAGATAGCCATCTGGGTGTTAAACGCCAGAAAGAAGCAGCTTCTGGGCGTTTAACCCCAGATTTATAGCGTCTTGGGCGTTCAGAAAAACGCCCAGTGATAAAGGAGTTTCTGGCATTTAACGCTAGCTAGAAGCAATAGCTGGGCGTTAAATGCCCAGACCAAGCACCAACTGGGCGTTAAATGCCCAAAACATGCAGCAGTTGGATGTTTAACGTCAGGATTGTGGAAGGGAGGAAGTTTTTGTTCCCAACTTGATTTTTTTCAAATTTTCATGTTTCCATCCATAATTTCTTGCATAAACATATCACAAATCCTAATTTTTCAAATCCTTTTTCAAAGATATCAAATGTATCTTAATTCTAAACATAAATCTTTTTTTAAATCCTCTTCAACTTCTTTTCAAATCTTTTTCAAAACTTAATTATCTTTTTGAATTGTTTTCAAATCTTTTTAAATTCTTTTCAAATCTTTTTAAACTCATCATATCTTCTTTCCAAAATTCAGATTTATCTTTTTCAAATATCTTTCATATCTTTTCAATTTTAAATTGCATCTTTTTCCTATCATACTTATCTTTTACAAATCATATCTTCTATCATATCTTCTTCAAAATTTTCGAAAACCCACCCCTCCCTTTAAATCCACGTTCGGCTCCCTCCTCTTTTCCATAATTCGAACTTGGCTCTCCATCCATCCCTCTCCTTTCCTTTCTTTTGCTTAAGGACAAGCAAACCTCTAAGTTTGGTGTGTTTATCCGTGATCACTAAACCAATACCCACTAAGATCATGGCTCCTAAGGGAAAACAAACCACTCCAAGAGGCAAGAAAGATAATATTCCAAAACCACTTTGGAATCAAGGGAAGTTCTTAACCAAAGAACATTCAGACCATTAATACAAAATAATGAGTCTAAGGTCAGTGATCCCGAAAGTTAAATTCGATCTGAAAGAAGACGAATATCCGGAGATCCAAAAGCAAATTCAAAACAGGAGCTGGGAAATCCTAGCTAATCCTTAAACAAAGGTGGGAAAAAACATGGTTCAGGAATTCTACTCTAATCTGTGGCAAACAGACAGGTAGAGAATAGATGGAACCACCTTCTATGACTATCGGACTTTGGTCAGAGGGAAGATTGTTCACCTCTACCCTGACAAAATCAGGGAGATCTTTAAGCTACCTCAGCTGAAAGATGACTCAGACTCCTTTAATAGGAGAATGATGAGAACAAATAAGGGCCTGGACAAAATTCTAGAGGACATATGCCTCCCTGGAACCAAGTGGACAACCAACACAAAGGGTGTCCCAAATCAACTCAAGAGAGGAGATCTCAAACCAGTCGCTAGAGGCTGGCTGGACTTCATTGGGCGTTCTATACTGCCCACTAGCAACCGCTCTGAAGTTACCATCAAAAGAGTAGTAATGATCCATTGCATTATGTTGGGAAAAGAAGTGGAAGTTCATCAGCTGATCTCTTGTGAACTTCACACAATTGCAAACAAAAACTCCAAAGAGGCCAAATTGGCTTATCTAAGCTTAATCTCTATGCTATGTAAAGATGCTGGGGTGAAGATGGGAGTAAATGAGTATATCTCAGTTGAGCAACCAATCACCAAAAAGTCAATGGAAGGACAACAAGTGCAGGACGACCCCATCAAGAGGAAAGCACAGGAGTTCCGCCCGAAAATCCCTCAAATTGAATACTGGGAGTGACTTGAAGCATCTGTCACCAAGTTGCAAGAAGTTATGGACCAACTAAAGGAAGAATAGCAAAATCAAAGTAGCATGCTTTGCAAATTGCTTGGGGAACAAGAAGAGCAAAGGTGTGAACTTAAGGAACTGAAGCATCAGAAGCTATCTCTTGAAGGGCCAAGCACCCCACAGATTAAAGAAGTATCCACCTCCCAAAATAAAGGTTGTTGAGTCCTAATCTTAGCCTTAACTCTGTGATAATTGTTCTTATTAGGAATTTACCTTAGAAGTTATATATGAGTAGTAGTAATTAGTATCTCTATTTTGATTTTATCCCCAATTAAGCTATAATTTATTTTTCTCATCATCATCAAACATGAATAAAATAGCAGATTTTTAGAATAATGAGGCAATATTTTTTTCGAGTTTTTAATAAGGAAAATTCTAATTATTTATATGTGGTGGCAATACTTTTTGTCTTCTGAATGAATGCCTGAATAGTGCATATTTTTTTGATATTGAATTTTATGAATGTTAAAATTGTTGGCTCTTGAAAGAATGATAAACAAGAGAAATGTTATTGATGATCTGAAAAATCATGAAATTGATTCTTAAAGCAAGAAAAAGCAGTGAAAAAAAAAAGAGAAGGAGCAATAGAAAAAGCCAATAGCCCGTTAAACCAAAAGGCAAGGGTAAAAAGGATCCAAGGCTTTAAGCATCAATGGATAGGAGGGCCCAAGGAAATAAATCCAGGCCTAAGCGGCTAAATCAAGCTATCCCTAACCATGTGCTTTTGGCATGCAGGTCCAAGTGAAAAGCTTGAGACTGAGTAGTTAAAGTCGTGATCCAAAGCAAAAGAGTGTGCTTAAGAACTCTGGACACCTCTAATTGGGGACTTTAGCAAAGCTAAGTCACAATCTGAAAAGGTTCACCCAGTTATGAGTCTGTGGCATTTATGTATCCGGTGGTAATACTAGAAAACAAAGTGCTTAGGGCCACGGCCAAGACTCATAAAGTAGCTGTGTTCAAGAATCAACATACTAAACTAGGAGAATCAATAATACTATCTGAATTCTGAGTTCCTATGGATGCCAATCATTCTGAATTTCAAAGGATAAAGTGAGATGCCAAAACTGTTCAGAAGCAAAAAGCTACTAGTCCCGCTCATCTAATTAGAATCTGAGCTTCACTTAAAACTCTGAGATATTATTGCTTCTTGATTTCTTTTTATCCTATTTTATTTATCTAGTTGCTTGGGGACAAGCAACAGTTTAAGTTTGGTGTTGTGATGAGCGGATATTTTATACGCTTTTTGGGGGGTAATTTCATGTAGTTTTTAGTATATTTTAGTTAGTTTTTAGTATATTTTTATTAGTTTTTAGGCAAAATTCATATTTCTAAACTTTACTATGAGTTTGTATGTTTTTCTATGATTTCAGGTATTTTCTGGCTGAAATTGAGGGAGCTGAGCAAAAATCTGATTCAGGCTGAAAAAGGACTACTGATGTTGTTGGATTCTGACCTCCCTGCACTCGGAAAAGATTTTTTGGAGCTATAGGAGTCCAATTGGCGCACTCTCAATTGGGTTGAAAAGTAGACATCCAGGATTTTCCAGAAATATATAATAGTCCATACTTTTCTCGAAGATAAACAATGTAAACTGGCGTTTAACGCCAGTTCCATGTTCCATTCTGGCGTTAAACGCCAGAAACAGGTTACCAGTTGGAGTTAAACACCCAAAATAGGTTACAACCTGTTGTTTAACTCCAGAAACAGCCCAAGCACGTGAAAAGCTCAAGTCTCAGCCCCAGCACATACCAAGTGGGCCCCAGAAGTGGATTTCTGCACTATCTATCTTAGTTTACTCATTTTCTGTAAACCTAGGTTACTAGATTAATATTTAAACAACTTTTAGAGATTTATTTTGTATCTCATGACATTTTAGATCTGAACTTTGTACTTTTTGACGGCATGAGTCTCTAAACTCCATTGTTGGGGGTGAGGAGCTCTGCAGCGTCTCGATGAATTAATGCAACTATTTCTGTTTTCTATTCAAACACGCTTGTTTCTATCTAAGATGTTCATTCGCACTTCAATATGATGAACGTGATGATCCGTGACACTCATCACTATTCTCAATCTATGAACGCGTGCCTGACAACCACCTCCATTCTACCTTCGATTGAATGAGTATCTCTTGGATTCCTTAATCAGAATCTTCGTGGTATAAGCCAGAATCCATAGGCACCATTCTTGAGAATCCAGAAAGTCTAAACCTTGTCTGTGGTATTCCGAGTAGGATTCAGGGATTGAATGACTGTGACGAGCTTCAAACTCACAAGGGTTGGGCATAGTGATAAACGCAAAAGGATCAATGGATCCTATTCCAGCATGAGTGAGAACCGACAGATGATTAGCCGTGCGGTGACAGTGCACCTGAACCATTTTCACTGAGAGGATGGATGGTAGCCATTGACAATGGTGATCCACCAACACACAGCTTGCCATAGGAGGAACCTTGCGTGCGTGAAGAAGAAGACAGGGGGAAAGCAGAGATTCAAAAGACAAAGCATCTCCAAAACTCCAACATATTCTCCATTACTGCATAATAAGTATTATTTAATCCATGCTCTCTTATTCATTTGCAAGTCAACTGATGATTATAATTGATATCCTTACTAAGAGTTGCAAGATAACCATAGCTTGCTTCAAGCCAACAATCTCCGTGGGATCGACCCTGACTCACGTAAGATATTACTTGGACGACCCAGTGCACTTGCTGGTTAGTGGTACGAATTGTGAAAAGTGTGATTTATAATTTCGTGTACCAAGGACAATGCCCCAAGAGTGTTGATTGCAAGGATGAATTCTGGGGTCCCAAACCTTGCTTTTGCACCCGTCTTCTTGTTGACCATCTTTGTTCCAACCGGGTGGTAAGCAATCCGAATTCTAACTGAGGCATCCAAACAGCTTCCTAGACCCATTCATTCGAGCCCTACACCAACCTTTGCATTTTAACTTGGAGCATACAATCATATTGAACTTTGCTTGATAACTCTTACCACTAACCATCTTCCTCTTACTCTTAATGCCATAAAGAGCTCTAAGTTGACCATCCGTCTCCAGTAGCCCATATTCAAGTGGGAAAGTAAAGGTGAAGGATAAGAATTTTACCCACTTGAATGTTGTGTGGGACGGTAATGGCCTTGGGAGAGGTGTTTCTAATGATCTTGCAAGCTCCACTCCCTTGTGCTCTTCTCTGACAACTTCCACCTCTTTGCAAGCTTCTTCAATTTCAATCTCTTCCTCTTGGTAGCTTTCTTCCAAATCAATCTCTTCTTTATTACTTACCAAGGGCATGAGAGGTTGTGCTTCGTCTTCTTTAATCTCCATCTCTTGATCAACCTCTTCCAAGTCTTCAACCAGGATATGCCTTGGAGGCTGTACACCCTCCTCAGCATCAATTTCAATTGCCTTGGAAAGAGGCTCTATGACTTGACTTTCCCATGGAGGTTCCGCATCTCCTAAGTCTTCAACCACTTCCTCTTTAACTATTGCGGCTTTGTCCAGTTGTTTTAGCATAAAAGCGTACTCCTCCTTGATGATTACCTTTCCATGACAACTCCCTTCAACTACTCCTTCATCTTCAAGGGTCTCTCTTACCTCCACATTTTGGTCTTCCTCTTGCTCCTCTGGAAATAAGGATGCGTGCAACTAATCCATTGCGTCCCTAAGACGATCCCTTCTTTCTTGTTCCATGTCACTAGCATAATTGGAATCGTGTTGCTCTTGGGTTGATGGATGTGGGTGTTCTTCCATAGAGGGTGGTGGTGTACTAGAGCTTGAGGGTTGAGTATTGGAGGTAGAGGGTTGGTTCATGCGGGATATAAGACTTTGGAGTGTAGAGGTTAGACTAGTGATAGAGGCAAGTGTGGTATGAAGCTCTGTATGCCCTTGGTGAATAACACCAAGGGTGTTGTCATCCAGTGGAGGTTGGGTTGGATAGGAGGGTTCATCATTTTAGAGAAAGGGTGCATGGTAGGAAGGTGGTTCTTCTTGGTAAGGATATGGAGATGGTGAATATTGAGGTGGTGGTTCTGGGTGTGGTTCATGTGGTGGTTGGTGTGGCGGATGTGGGTTAGGGACATATGGGGGTGTTTGGTAGTAAGGGGCTTGTGAGTTTGGTGGTTCAAAGGTATGTTGTGGAGGTTGTTCATAAGCATAGGGTGGGGCTTGTTGGTAACTACAAGGGGGTCCACCATATCTATCATCTTGGTACGCACCTCGGAATGGCTCTTGACCATAGTAATTTGGTGGAGGTTGGTTGTCACAAAAAGGTCCACCATAACTATTGTCTTGGTATGCATCATAGAACGGTTGTTGGTTATAGCGCATTGGAGGGGGTTGTTGCCAAGAGGGTTGATCAAATTCTTGTGGCTCCTCCCATCTTTGATTCTTCCAACCTTGATGCCTATTTTTATTATAGTTTCCATTCCTTACAACAACATTGGAACCAAACTTGAAACCAGAGGGGTGAGAATTCATAGTAGCTAATAAAAATTAAAAATAAAAAATAAACAACAAAAATAAATAAACAACAAAAGAAAATATTTACAATAACCAATAATAAGGCACACGTTAGCAATTCTCCGGCAACGGCGCCATTTTGACGAACGGATTCTTGCGTGGTCTAGAATTTTACAAATAAGCTCTCGTTGAAAGTATAGCTTCTAAACCTACAAAAATCATGAATAATGAATGTTGTATGAATGAATGGATGGATTCCCCCACTATATAGCACCTAATCTGTGTTTTCTGAGCCAAAAACTGGGCCAGCAATAGCCCGAAAATCGCTGGGGGCGAATTTTGCCATGTGCAGGTCGCTGATTTTCTGTAGAACAACGCGTCCGCATGATTCATGCGTGCGCATCATTTTGCTGTATGGCCACTATGATGATTTGTATATCATTTCAAAGCCCTGGTTGTTAGCTTTCCAACACAACTAAAATCGCATTATTTGGACCTCTGTAGCTCAAGTTATGACTGTTTGAGTGCGAAGAGGTCAGGCTGGACATCTTAGCAATTTCTTCAACTTCTTGTATTCCTTCCACTTTTGCATGCTTCCTTTCCATCCTCTAAGTCATTCCTGCCCTGTAATCCCTGAAATTACTTAACACACATATCAAGGCATCAAATAGTAATAAGAGAGGATTAAACATAGCAAATTTAAAGCCCAAAGAAGCATGTTTTCAATCATAAAACAAATTCTGGGAAGGAATTGTAAAACCGTGTAAATAATATGAATAAGTATGAGACTAGTGGATAAAATCCACTTAATTAAGTATAAGATTTACCACGAAATAGTGGTACATCAACGGACAAGGGCATAATACTCACACAAGCACCAAGATCGCACATACAATCAACAAATTGGACTCCATCTATGGTGCAAGTCACTAGGCAAAGGCCGGGGTCACCACATTTTTTCGGCACACAATCCATTAAAGAAGAAATTGAGCTCCCCAATGGTATAGTTTCTAATTCACAAATTTTCTCCTTATGCATACATAAGTCCATTAGAAACTTTGCATATTTAGGCACTTGGCAGATAGCATCAAAGAGAGGGATAGTTACCTCAACTTTCTTGAACATTTCCACCATTTTGGGTCCAACTCAACTTGCTTCTTGGTTTTCCTTGCCAATGTAGGAAATAGTATTGGAGTGGCTTCTTGCAAGACATCACCATCTTTAGATTTTCCTCCCCTTGGTTGAGCGATCATCTCTTCAACTACCTCTTGGGCTTTATCCTCTTCTTCAACCTCTTCTATCTCAACCACATCCTCATCTTGAGTGATCTCTATTGGGCTTGGCTCAATTCTCTCTTGCAATTTGGTTCCGGACCTCAAGGTAATGGCGTTGATGCCACCCTTGGGGTTGGATAAAGGTTGAGAGGGTAAGGCACTAGAACTTGAGGCTTGAGGAGTGGAGGTAAAGGGTGGTTCCAAGCGGGCTATAAGGGCTTGAAGAGTGGATGTAAGACCTATGAGACTAGAGGCAAGGGTTGTTTGAAGTTCTTTTTGTCCTTGAAGGATATAATAGAGTGTCTCATCTTGGTTGGAAGAGGGGGAAGGATAGGTGATTTGAGGGGTTTGTGGTTGATTTGGTTGGGGTGCTTGCCTTTGGTGTGGTGGTTGGTAAGTTTGGCATGGTTTGCCTTTGTTTTGTTGAGGGTATAGTTGGTTTTGTTGGTACCGTTGTTGTTGATGGTTGTTGTTCCATCTTTGGTTCCCTCCATTATCCCTTCCTCCTTGATTATAGGTATCCCGCCAACCTTGGTTGGAATTCTCTTGCCAACTTTGGGTGTAGTTGTCCCCTTGGTTATAGTTGCTTCCTTGTTGGTGATACCCTTGGTTCGGCCGGTTTTAGAAATTGTGGGTAGCCACTAGGGTAGTGTCTTCTTGGAGGTTTGGATACTCATCCGTGTAATGAGAGTAACAAGAGAAAATCCCACACACACGTTGGGAAATGAATTGTTAACTATGTTGTTGAGGAGGAGGTGGAGATTGTTGTTGATTAAGTTGGAGTTGCTTTAGAATGCTGGTCATCTCTCCCAAGGCTTGAGTAAGAGCAGTAGTCTCACTACTAGAAGAAACTTCATTTATGGCTTTCGAATGATTGTTTCTTTGTCTAGCGTGTTGGGTGGACTCGGCCAAATCGGTGATTAATTGCCATGCCTCCTCCGCCGTCCTATACTTTGTCAAGGAACCATTGCTTGAAGCATCTAAGAGGATCTTGTTTTTTGGTTTCATTCCTTGGCAAAAATAGCTAATCAACAATAGAGTGTCAATCATATGGTATGGGCATGAGTCAAGAAGCCTTCGAAACTGTTCCCAATAATCATTTAGACTTTCTATTTCACCTTGGACAATGCATGAAATCTCTTTCCTCAATCTATCCGTTAAATCCAGAGGAAAGAATTTGTCTAAGAATTCTCTTCTAAGCAAGTTCCAATCACTAACAATCTCATTGGGCAAAGTGTAGAACCACTCTTTGGCATGCCCTTCAAGAGAAAAGGGAAAGGCATACAGCCATATAGCAACTTCATCAGAACCTTCATGCCTAGTAGTAGAACATACACCTTGGAAGTCCCTAAGGTGTCTAATAGGATCTTGGGCGGAGAGTCAATGAAACTTGGGTAGAAGATTGATCAAAGCGGTCTTGAGTTCAAAATTAGCATTTAATTCCGGATGACGCACTTGAAGCGGTTGAAGAACAAAATCTAGAGCACCGGCTTCCTTAAGAGTAACTCTCCTTGGAGCGGCCATAGTCTCTGAACTAAATTCATCATTGTTAGATTCTTCTATTAACTAGAAAAGGAATTGAAAGGTTCAACATAAAAAAAGGGTAGAGAGCCAACAGAGGGTAGTTGTTTATGGTGAACAAGAACAAAGAAAAGTTATTTTCATCAACATAATAATCCTATGATTTAGGTGTTCTTGGATCCAAACTCATAATGCATAATTATAAGAACAAATAAGTAGTTGATATAGATTAGACAGTTATTGAGCACAATGGAACATCCATCCATACTGTTCTAGTTTCAAAGATATTGCAACAATAATACATGAATTAATTAATTTATTTTGTTATTTTACTTGTTATTGATTCATTGATTTCATTGTTGCTGGTTGTATTTTTATTGCTGGTTCAATTCATTGTTTTATTTGTTTTTCATTGTTTAGGGAAATTTATTGTTTTATTGCTTTACTTGTTATTGATTCATTGATTGCATTGTTGCTGGTTGTATTTTTATTGATGGTTAAGTTCATTGTTTTATTTGTTTTTCATTGTTTAGGGAAATTTATTATTTTATTACTTTACTTGTTATTGATTCATTGATTTCATTGTTATTGATTCATTGTTCTAATTGCTGGTTCACTGATCATTGTTCAATTTATTTGTTGTTCTATTTTTAATTTGTTTGTTGCTGTGTTTCTGCTCTTGATTTTGTACTATTGCTATATTATTATTATTATTTGTTGCTCTTTATTTGTTGTTGTGTTTCTGCTATTGATCATTGTTTAATTTATTTGTGGTTGTGTTTTTGCTCTTTCCAACAAGTGCTATATTATTATTATTACTATTGTTCTTATTATGTAACTGCTTTTTTTAGGTTGGTTTGTGTAAAGAAGTTTAGTTATTCTATTGGAGAAGACACTATAACTTGGTTATCTTTCAATGGAAATTTATATTTATTTTCAGTTGTGTACTTGTGTTGACTATTGAACTTTTAAACTCCTTTAATTGTCGTATTTGAATTCCTTTTTTCGTTAAATATTATTGGATCAACACTTTATTAGCTATTGTGTATTTGTGTTTGTCGATTTCAATGTTATGACTTTGTGAAATAGTATGGTAGTATTTTTTTTAATTCATTTAAAAAACCGAACAAACCGAACCATTCCAAACCAAATTTAATTGGTTTGGTTTGGTTCGGATGATCTCGGTAAAAAAATTGAACCAAATCAAACCACACTTTAATTAAACGATTAGATCGGATGACTTTTCTCTCAAAAATCGAACCAAACCGCACCATAAACACCTCTACTAGTGAGAGTGTCTATTGTTCAAGTTTGGGAAATTTGGGAATATTGGATGAGATAAAAAGTATTTTTGTATTTTTGTTGAAGATTTTGGGAATTGGGTACTTACTCATGCATTAAATATTTAAACCATATGCATTGACACTTTTGTATATATTTTATTATGAAAAAAAAGAAAAAAATAAAAAGAAAAAAAGGAGAAAAAGAAAAGAAAAACAAAGCAATAAAAAGGGGACAAAATGCCCCCAAAGTAGAGTAATAATAACAATGCATATGTTATGTGAAATGAAGAGAATACACGAGTGTGTGAAAAAGTGAGAATTATGGGTAGCTAGGTTTGTAGTAGAATTGTATAGGTTGTTATATGTGTTTTGTGAGAGCTTAAGTTAGTCAAAGATTCAAATTTCAAGCTCACTTAACCAAATACAATCTTACCTTGACCCTAGTCCCATTACAACCCATGGATAAGTCCTCATGATATATGTATGCATGCATTGAATAATTATTGATTGTTAGATGAAAAACAATCTTAGAAAGCATGATTAGAGGAGAATTGAGTAAATCAACCCTATACACTTGAGCAACTAAAGCGGATATACATCCGGTGAGGGTTCGATCTTTCAATTACATGTTTTCACCTATGATCATCTCTTCTCTTGCAAGTTGTTAAATTCTTTTCAATAACTCAATTCAATTGTGGATTTGATTTGGTTGCTATTGCTCTAGCCCTTGTGTTTATATATGTATTCTTGAAAATTGATTTATTTTTACCAAGTAGTTGCATGCATTTAGATATGATGCATTTAGAAAATTTATTTGCATTTAATAAATGTTATTACCCCTTTTTGTCTTTCTTGGTTTAGCATGAAGACATGCTTAGTTTTAGTGTGTGGAGGTTTGACAATTTTGTGGTTTATCTTGTGTTGAATTTAGGAAATTTTATCAACTTATCTCACATTTATTCAATGAAATAGCATATTTTGTGAAATTCTCCTAATTTGTTCTTAAGAGTTAAAAACATGCTTTTTGGGCCTTTAATTTGCTAAATTTAATTCACATTGATTCTACTCAATGCCTTGATATGTTCGTTGAGTGATTTCAGGTTCATAGGGCAAGGATTGGATGGAAGAAGTGAAGAGAAAAGCATGTAAAGTGGAGAATTCATGAAGAAATGAGGATTTGCAGAATTCATGGTGATGCGTGTACGTGGCCCACGTGTATGCGTGGAAAGGACATCTGCCAAGTGATGCGTGCGCGTCACCTATGTGTACGTGTGACAAGTGTCACGTGACCTCATTAAAGTGAATACGCTGGGGGCAATTTCTGAGCCATCCAGACCCAAGGCCAACTCATTTCTGATGCTATTAGAGGCCAAAATCAAGAAGGAGAAAGGGGGGAGCAATTAGTGTAGCTTAGGACCATGTTGTAGGGTAGCTTTCTAGAGAGAGAAGCTCCTTCTTTTCTCTAGAATTTGGGTTTTTAGGTTGATTTTCCTTTTAGATTTAGGTTTTGATTCTTGTTTTGATCAAGTTTTCCTTGCTTTTTATTGTTTTAGCACTTTAATTCTTAGTTTTACTTGTTAATTTTACATTCGTGCCACTTTTAGTTTTATGAACTCTTGTTAACTTTGATTTTCTTTAATGCAATTTGATGTTTCTTTGTTTATTATTGCTTGATTGAGTTGTTATTGTTATTTTCATACATTTGGTAGTATAGATTTTATTATTATTACAATTTTACTACACTTTTCTTTTATGCCTTCCAAGTGTTTGACAAAATACTTGGTTGGGCTTTAGAGTAGATTTTGTGAATTCTTTACTTGGAAAGAGAAATTAGGTGCTCTTGAGTCATTAATATCCAACTTATGTTGGTGATCTAGAGTTGTCACGAAAGGAAATTGTGTGTCGGTAAAGAATTCCTTAATTGAAATCTCGTTACAAGTATAGTTCTAAACCAACAAACAATTCCTTTAATCAAAAATTTTGTTGTCACCAAAATAAATCCCAGTGAAAATAACTGAAGTATTTAAACCTCGGATCGTCTCCCTAGAAATTGCAATGAAGTGTTTGATGAGCAGGTAATTTATACGCTTTTTGGCATTATTTTTAGGTAGTTTTTAGTAGCATCTAGCTACCTTTAGGGATGTTTTTATTAGTTTTTATGCAAAATTCACATTTCTGGACTTTACTATGAGTTTGTGTCATTTTCTATGATTTCAAGTATTTTCTGGCTGAAATTGAGGGACCTGAGCAAAAATCTGATAGGAGGCTGAAAAAGGACTACAGATGCTGTTGGATTCTGACCTCCCTACACTCGAAATAGATTTTCTAGAGCTACAAAACTCCAAATGGCGCGCTCTCAATTGCGTTGGAAAGTAGACATCCAGGTCTTTCCAGCAATATATAATTATCTATACTTTATTCGAGTTTAGATGATGCAAACTGGCGTTCAACGCCAATTCCATGCTGCATTCTGGAGTAAAACGCCAGAAACACGTCACAAACCAAAGTTAAATGCCAAAAACACGTTACAACTTGGCGTTTAACTCCAAGAGAAGCCTCTGCACGTGTAAAGCTTAAGCTCAGCCCAAGCACACACTAAGTGGGCCCCGGAAGTGGATTTCTACATCAATTACTTATCTCTGTAACCCTAGTAGCTAGTTTAGTATAAATAGAACTTTTTACTATTGTATTGAGTGTCTTTTGGACCATTGGTCCTTTTCCCTATTTTCGAATTCATATGCCATTGGAGGCTGGCCTCATGGTCATGCCTGAACCTTTATCACTTATGTATTTTCAACGGTGGAGTTTCTACACACCATAGATTAAGGTGTGGAGCTCTACTGTTCCTCGAGTATTAATGCAATTACTACTATTTTCTACTCAATTCAGCTTATTCTTGTTCCAAGATAATCACTGCACTTCAACATGATGAATGTGATGATCCGTGACACTCATCATCATTCTCACCTATGAACGCGTGCCTGACAATCACTTCCATTCTACCTTAGATCGAGCGTGTATCTCTTAGCCTCCATTCCGAAAGATTGGAGTCTTCGTGGTATAAGCTAGAATCCATTGGCAGCATTCTTGAGAATCCAAAAACTCTAAATCTTGTCTGTGGTATTTCGAGTAGGATTCAGGGATTGAATGACTGTGACGAGCTTCAAACTCGCGAGTGTTGGGCGTAGTGACAGACGCAAAAGAATCATTGGATTCTATTCCAACATGATCGAGAACCGACAGATGATTAGCCGTGCTGTGACAGCGCACCTGGACCATTTTTACTGAGAGGACGGGAGGTAGCCATTGACAACGGTGAAACCCAACATAAAGCTTGCCATAGAAAGGAGTAAGAATGATTGGATGAAAGCAGTAGGAAAGTAGAGATTCAGAAGAAACACAGTATCTCCATGCGTGATAAACCACTATTTTATGGTTCATATTGTGTATAATTATGTGGTTTTATCATGATCCCTACCCATTTATTCATTAATTTAGCATGCATTTATATTTCCTTCCTGGAATTATTGCATGGTTGAAAACTGCTTCCTAGAGACTTTTTATTATGCATTTTAGTTCTCCTTTATCCCATTCGATGCCGTGATCTGTGTGTTAAGTGTTTCAGGCTTTATAGGGCATGGATGAGTTGGAGATTGGAAGGGAAGCTAGCAAAAATGGAAGGAACACAAGAAATTGAGGAGACAACCAGCGAGAAGTGACGCGGCCGCATGGCTCACGCGTTCGTGCGGAAGAGGAGAAATCGCGGTGACGCGGTTGCATGGCTCACGCGACCGCGCGGAAAGGAAAAGCACAAGTGACGCGGAGGCGTGGACGATGCAAACGCGTGGCACAGAAAAACGCGAATGACGCGTCCGCATGGACGACGCGATCGCATAACATGCGCGTTCTGCATAATCTGCAGATTTCGCTGGGAGCGATTTTGGGCCCTGTTTTGACCCAGTTCTCGGCCCAGAACAGCAGACTAGAGTCAGAGAACATGCAGAAACGAAGAAGAACATTCATTCTACACAGTTTTGAGTTTTTAGATCTAGTTTTACTCTTCCTCTAGGTTTTCTCTCTACACAATTGGTACTCTTAGGATATTATTTTTCTACTACTTTTGCATTGGGATATTGAGAAGAGTCATTACAACATCAAGATTTCGTCATTCTAGTTCGTTTTCTTTACTTGGCTTTACTCTTCCATGTCCTTTGCTTTGTTAATTTTACCATTGGAATATTATTAGGATTTATTCAATATAAGGATTATTCTTATTTTAATTGGATTATTTTTTATTTCTATTTACAATGTCTTTCTTTAATTTCTTCTCATATGTTATGAATTTTGCATTCACAATGAGCGAGTAGTTCCCTAACTTGATAGGGAGTTGATTGAAAGGAACCAATTGAGTTGGAAGACTTGAAAGAAAGATTGTAATTGGGTTTACTGTTGGATTGCCTTCTAGTCACTAACACCAATCCCTTTTAATTAAGTGGATTGCAATTTGTGAACAGACGTAGCATTCCAACCTGTTTGATTTTCCTTTGCCTAGTAAAGGATAACAAAACAGAATAACTTTTAATTATCAATTAATCTTGAGAGCATTCCAACTATAATAGGGATTCCAACTAATCAACTCCCAGTCAAGGCTTTTATTTACATTATTCAAATTCATCAATTTAATTTCCTGTTATTCAACTCAAACCTTTTTGAAAACATCTGATTAATAAAATAGCACACCTTTCTGCAACTCGTTGGGAGACGACCTGGGATTCATACTCCCAGTATTTAAAATTTGAATTTCTGTGACATATTTCTAAATTGATATGTGGATTTTCGGTGAGTTAAGAACTATACTTGCAACGTACACATTTTAATAATTTTTAATTCACCAATTTTCGCTGCATCAATTTTTGGCGCCGTTGCCGGGGAGTTGCAACAGTGTGTTAATTTATTGATTGGTATTTATTTTTATTGCAATTTTTTCTTTTCATTTTATCACTATGAACTGCACGTTTCTTTCGTTAAATGACGCGTTCGCTTCCTGATCCAAGCTTGCCAGCATTTAACCCTGAAATTGAAAGAACTCTTTCACATATAAGGCGAGCTAGGCATAGGCGACTCCTCTTTGAGGACAAACCTGAACCGTCATTTAAGGAAGAAACAACCCCCTTTCTACTGATCCAGTTCATTTACGTGCAGGTGACATGGCAGCACCCAGAAGAGTCACCATCCAGGAGGAAGGAGCCCCTGATTTTACGCTCCAACCATTCCAGGCGCACCACCCAGCAGTAGCTGTAGATTTTGAAATAAAATCTTCACTACTCAACTTGATGCCCAAATTTCATGGCTTACCTGCTCAAGAGCCTATCAAGCATCTCAGGGATTTCCAGACCGCTTGCTCTACTGTTAAGCGTGATGGAGCTGATGAAATCTCTATTCTATTAAAAGCCTTCCCGTTTTCTTTGGAAGGAAAGGCAAGAGAGTGGTACTACACTCAGCCTAGAGAAACTATTTCCAATTGGGATACAATTAGGAGAGAATTTCTGGATAAATTTTTTCTAGCTGAAGTTGCTGATAAGCTAAGTAAGGACATGTCTATGATCGTCCAAGACGAATCTGAGACCCTCTATGAATACTTGGAACGATTCAATACACTTTGAAATGCATGTCCCCATCATATGATTGACAAGATAGTCGTACTCGGTTACTTTACACAGGGTCTGAGACCTCAAGATAGGACCACACTGGAAGGTGCTTGCAATGGTTCTATGAAAAAGCACAAGACTACGGACGAAGCATGGCAATTGATCAGAGACTTAGCTGACTCTACTAGGAATCATAGGCAGAGACAAAGTCGGTCAAGAACTGTTACGGAGGAATCCACTAATACACAGACTACCGCTATAGCCCAGAATCTATGTGAAATTACTAACTTGCTGAAACAGATGCAACTGAATCAACAACAACCTCAGCAAGTTCAGCCTTCTCTGCCACAGCACAGCCAGCAGTTAGTCCCACAAAGAGTGTGCGGCATCTGTGCAGATTATAGTCACTACACCGATGAGTGTCCGCAGCTCCAACCAGAAGACAATACTGTAGCAGCCACTCACAACTTTTATGACCGCCCCAATCAAGGGTACAATCAAGGTGGCAACTATAACCAAGGATGGCAGGATAATTCCAACCAAGGCTGGAGAGACAATTCTAACCTGGGTTAGAGGGACAATTCTAACAGAGGAGGCAGAGATAACAATGGAAATCAGAGGTGGAATAACAATAACAACAGGCAGCAGAATCAACCTTATAGAGCACCTCATTTAAGACAACCTCAAGCCCCTCAGCAAATCTCTCAGACCACTAGCATCTCTTCATCTCCTAATGCTGACTTACTACAAGCCATTGATCAGAGACATCAGGCTATGGAAGATAGTATTAAAGCAACTCTGAATACTTTCGCTTCTACTTTACAAACTCTTGTCTCACAGATGGGATCAATGCAAAATTCCAATAACCAGTCCTCAAGCTATGGTGGACTCCCCTCTCAACCATTCCCCAACCCAAATGGTGGTATTAATGCCATCACCCTATGGTCTGGAACCACACTGCAGGAGAGAAGTCAGGAGGAGCCAAGCCCACCAGAACACACCTCAGCTGAAGAGGTTGTGGAATTAGAAGATGTTGAAGAGAAAAAGGACATACAGGACATAGCTGAGAGAGAAGAAGCTCAATCACAGGAGAAAGCACCAAAAGGTGCAGACACTGCCTAAAACACCACTCCCATTCCATTTCCACAACTTGCAAGGAAGCCCAGGAAGCAGTTGGAACCTAACCCCAAGATGGTAGAAATCTTCAAAAAGGTTGAGGTAACTGTTCCCCTTTTTGATGTCATTCAACAGGTACCTAAATATGCAAAGTTTCTAAAAGATTTATGTATACATAAGGACAAAATTAATGAATTAGAAACTATTCCTTTAGGAAGTTCCATATCTGCTTTAATGGGAAGTTTACCTGAAAAATGTAGTGACCCAGGTCCTTGTATAGTTAGTTGTACTATTGGTGGTGTAGTAATTTATGTTTGCATGTGTGATTTGGGAGCATGTGTTAGTATTATGCCTTTATCTGTATATGATGTTTTAAGGCTCCCTCCCTTAAAAAGGTCGGCATCTCGTTTTGTGTTGGCAGATAAAAGCATTATTACAGTAGCTAGATTTGCTGAAGATGTTTTAGTGAACATTAAAGGGCTCACATTTCCCACTGATTTCTATATCTTGGAGATGCCCAATAATGACTCAGATAAGCCATCATCAATCCTACTTGGCAGACCATTCTTGAAGACATCAAGATTCAAATTAGATGCTTTTTCAGGAACATATTCTTTTGAAATAGATGGCCGAATAGTAATCTTCAATTTGAATGGAGTCACAAACAACCCTCCAGAAGATCATTCCATCTTCCAGTGTGATGTCATAGATGAAACTGTAGCTGAAATTCACCAGGAAGAGCTGGAAGAAAAGTACACAGAACAAAGTCCAAGTGTGGGGACTCTATTAGCTAACAATAAGGACACTTCTGGATTTTCACAAGCTCCAGACAATCTAGAGCCTGCCCATGACCAGAAGATTGAGTTGAAACCTCTCCCTCCACATCTCAAATACGCTTATCTTAAAGAAAGGCAGAAGTTTCCAGTTATTATTGCACAGGATCTCACTCCTGAACAGGAAGAGCAGCTACTTAATGTGCTGAGGAAGCACAAGAAAGCAATTGGGTGGAGTTTGGCAGACATCGTAGGCATCAACCCTCAAGTATGTGAGCACAGAATATTTTTAGAGGAAGGAGCAAGACGTGTCCACCAACCCCAGAGAAGACTGAATCCCACTATTTTGGAAGTTGTCAAAAAGGAAGTGACCAGACTATTGGAAGCGGGTATCATTTATCCCATTTCAAACAGTGAATGGGTTAGCCCAGTACAAGTGGTGCCCAAGAAGTCTGGAGTCACTACAGTGAAGAACGAGCATGGAAAGCTCATAGCGACCAGAGTACAGAACGCTTGGAGAGTCTGCATTGATTACAGGCATCTCAACCAAGCTACTCGCAAGGATCACTACCCTCTTCTATTCATTGATCAAATGCTGGATCGCCTGTCAGGTAAATCACATTATTGCTTTTTAGATGGTTACACAGGTTATTTCCAGATTCATATAGCTCCTGAGGATCAGGAAAAGACTACTTTTACATGTCCTTTTGGGACTTATGCTTACAAGAGAATGCCCTTTGGCTTGTGCAATGCACCAGCTACTTTTCAAAGGTGCATGATGAGTCTTTTTTCTGATCTCATTGAGGACTGTATGGAAGTTTTTATGGATGATTTTAGCGTTTATGGTGATTCTTTTAGCCTTTGCTTAGATGGATTATCTAGAGTATTAGATAGATGTGTCAATACAAACCTAGTATTAAATTTTGAAAAATGTCATTTTATGGTTAAACAAGGGATTGTATTAGGACATGTTGTATCTAATACTGGTATTTCTGTAGACCCAGCAAACGTGAATGTTATTTCCAGTTTACCTTACCCCTCCTCTGTGAGGGAAGTCCGTTCGTTCCTTGGCCATGCAGGTTTTTACAGGAGATTTATTAAGGACTTCAGTAAGGTAGCACTTCCCTTATCCAGATTGCTGCAGAAGGATATTGAGTTCGAGTTCAGTGAGAATTGTAAGCAAGTGTTCGATAAGCTGAAGACCAACCTGACTCAAGCTCCCATTGTGAGAGGACCAAACTGGAGCCAGCCATTTGAAATCATGTGCAATGCTTCCAACCATGCAGTAGGAGCAGCGCTGGCTCAGCGTGAAGGTAAGGATCCTTTTGTTATTGCTTATGCGTCTAAAACTTTAGATGCTGCCCAGTCCAATTATACTACTACTGAGAAAGAGCTTCTTGCTATTGTTTTTGCTCTGGATAAATTCCGAGCTTATCTACTTGGTAATAGAGTAGTAGTGTATTCGGACCATGCATCTTTGAAGTATCTATTAGCTAAAAAGGAGTCCAAACCAAGGCTCATACGTTGGATATTGCTTTTACAAGAATTTAATTTAGAAATAAAGGATAGGAGTGGTAATCAGAATCTAGTGGCAGACCACTTGAGTCGCCTTGAGCACATTAAGGATAATTCTACTCCTATAGATGATAATTTTCCATTTGATAACCTGCAAGCAGTATCTGAGGTAGCACCTTGGTACGCACCTGTAGCTAATTATCTAGTTAGCCGCACATTTCCTCCACATTTTTCTAAGCATCAAAGGGACAAGCTGAAAAGCGAGTCTAAATATTATATATGGGATGACCCATATTTGTGGAGATGTGGTGCTGATCAGGTAATTAAACGTTGTGTACCTCAATCAGAATTCCAGTCCATTTTGGAGACATGTCACTCATCTGAGAGTGGAGGACATTTTAGCCCTCAAAGAACAGCTAGAAAGATCTTAGACTGTGGATTCTGGTGGCCTACTCTTTTTAGAGACGCTGCTGAGTTTTGTAGATCTTGTCTCCCATGCCAAAAATTTGGTAATATATCCTGGAGGGATGAGATGCCTCAACAATTTATGCTTTTTTGTGAAATTTTTGATGTTTGGGGCATTGACTTTATGGGTCCGTTCCCAAATTCTAATGGTCAATTTTATATATTGTTAGCTGTGGATTATGTTTCCAAGTGGGTGGAAGCAATTCCCACCCGCACTGATGATGCTAACACTGTTGTTTCCTTTGTGAGAAACCATATTATTTGCCGCTTTGGATCACCACGAGCAATCGTGAGCGATCAAGGCACCCATTTTTGTAACAGGAGACTAACAGGATTGATGAAGAAGCATGGGATAATTCATAAGGTTGTAACAGCATAACATCCTTAGACCAATGGGCAAGCCGAGGTGTCAAATAGAGAGATAAAGCATATCTTGCAGAAGATAGTCAAACCTCATAGAAAAGACTGGAGCACCAGGCTGCAAGATGCACTATGGGCATATAGGACAGCATACAAAACACCCATTGGAATGAGCCCTTTCCGCTTAGTTTATGGAAAAGCTTGTCATCTCCCAGTTGAAGTAGAGCACGGAGCCTTTTGGGCAGTCAAGGAGTGCAACATGAGAATTGAGCAAGCTGGAGCTGAAAGGAAGTTGCAATTGCAAGAATTGGAGAGCCTTCGCCTAGAAGCTTATGAGAACTCAAGAATATACAAGGAAAAGATGAAGGCTGTACATGATCAGCACATTATGAGGAAAGAGTTCCAACCTGGGGATTTAGTCCTCCTTTATAAATCCCGACTAAGACTCATGCCAGGCAAGTTGAGATCGAGATGGGAAGGTCCATACAGAGTAGAGAAGGCCGAACCATACGGAGTTTATCACCTAAGCCACCCTTCACACTCTGAACTTATTAAAGTTAATGGACAACGTCTGAAGCTGTACTATGGAGAGAAGCTGCAGAAAAATAAGGAGCTTGAGATCTTCCTCTTGGAAGATCCCCACAGGCCAGAAGATTGAGCTACTGGAGCGTCCAACTTACGGACGTTAAAGCAAAGTGCTAGGTGGGAGACAACCCACCATGGTATGATCGTACTTTTCTTTCTATCTTTAGTTTTTCCTAGTCAATAACTCTTCTCTTTATTAGTACCTTCATGCATCTGCATTCGCATTTTATATATAAAAAAAAAGAGCTGCGCGACCACATTAGCAACGCGTCCACGTCGCAAGAAGAGGTGAGAAAATAAAAAGCGTACAGAGAGTCACGCCGGAGCATGGCTGGAGGCATGCCAATGGCACAAATCATCCCACGCGACCGCATCACTGACGCGTCCGCGTCACTGACTCACTGACGCGTCCGCGTCACTAACGCGTCCGCGTCACATGGGATTTTTGGCCTTTCACGCGATCGCATGCTCCACGTGGCCGCGTGCCCTGGATTTTGACGTAAAAGGGTGCACAACCAATTATTGTGCTGGAGTAGTGCTGGATTGGTGCTGAACGCACAATTCTACCCACGCGACTGCGTCACATTCCTCTAAAGCCCACTCACGCGATCGCATGCCCCACGCGATCGCGTCTCCCCAATTTTGGCAAATTTATCAATTTGAACAGAGAGTTGTGCGGCTGCAAGGCTATACTCGCGCCAGAAGCACAATATGGGTCATGCGACCGCGTGACTGACGCGACTGCGTCATCTACCTTACAGCACAATCACGCGAACGCATGCTCCACGCGGCCGCGTCGCTTGCGCCGCACAGCTCCACCAAAACTTCCAAATTATCTTATCTTTCTCTCCTCCAAATCCTAATTTTTCCTTTCCCTCCTTATTTCTCCCTTCTCCCTTCTTCCTTCTATCCCACCCTTCACTCTCTCTTTCTCTCACCTCCATTAACAAGGTTTTCTTTTCTTCTTCCCTTCTTCCCTTTTTATCATTCTTCTTATTTTAGATGTTATTTTCTTTTCTTTTCTTTTTCTTTTGTTTATCATTATTTTCTTTCTTCTTCTTTCCTTTTTACATGGTGCTAGCATATTTATTTGAGCCATCATTCCTCATTATTTGCTTGTGGATTATTGTAAATTGTTTGGCACTTATATCTTATTCTCACAAAAGGATTGCTTGCATGTTTACTTTAATACTTTCTATGCCTTATTTACCATGCATGCTATGTGTTTGTGAAAAGGCCCATATGGCATCATGCACTTTTCTACATTATCCTATTCTACTACTCCATGCATGTTTTTCACAAAAATTCCTTTACTATTTTATTAATCCAATTTAATTGCCAATACAAATTGTTAATTTGTTATGAAGTGATGCTTGATCTATGCTACTCATGCCCTTGTCGGCATGCCAATAATCATCTTGCATCTACTTCCCTTTTTATGCACCTATCCTATTTCCTTTCTTGATCTTTTCACATGTTGTCTAGACCATGTGTTTATTTCATTCATCTTCACTGTGACTGTTTATCACCCACTCCATCTCCTTCCTTGCTTTGTTTCTTTGGATCTAACTTACTTTCTCTTCCCTTTTTCAGAATGGCCACCAAGAAAGGCAAAGAGAAGGTGGTGGACGAAATTGTGATTCCTTTGTTATTGTATTTTGTAAATTTCATTGCTTTTTCTTTCCCTGGTAGTGGCGCCAAAAAACTTGATGCCAATACCATGGTTCACAACTCCGTTCTACTTAACCAGCAAGTGTACTGGGTCATCCAAGTAATACCTTACGTGAGTAAGGGTCGATCTCACAGAGATTATTGGTATGAAGCAAGCTATGGTCACCTTGTAAATCTCAGTTAGGCAGATTAAACCAATTGATTATGGATTTTCTAAAATAAATAATAAACAGAAAATAAAAAGGGATAGAAATACTTATGTAAATCAATAGTAGAAATTTCAGATAGGCGTATGGAGATGCTGTGCTCCTCTTGAATCTCTACTTTCTTATTACATTCATCCAATTCTTCTTACTCCTTTCCATGGCAAGCTGTATGTAGGGCATCACCATCATCAATGGCTACTTTTAATCCTCTCGGGAAAATGGTCCTATGCGCTGTCACTGCACGGCTAATCGTCTGGAGGCATCACCCTTGGTTGATAGCTACATCCTATCCTCTCAGTGAAAATGGTCCAAATGCTCTGTCACAGCACGGCTAATCATCTGTCGGTTTTCAATCAGGTTGGAATAGAATCCATTGATTCTTTTGCGTTTGTCATCACGCCCAGCCTTCAAGAGTTTGAAGCTCGTCACAGTCATTCAATACCGGAATCCTACTCGGAATACCACAAACAAGGTTAGACTTTCCGAATTCCCAAGATCCTACTTGGAATACCACAGACAAGGTTAGACCTTCCGGATCCCCATGAATGCCGCCATCTATCTAGCTTATACCACGAAGATTCTGTTGGGGAATCTAAGAGATATGCGTCCGGCCTAGAGTAGAACGGAAGTGGTTGTCAGTCACGTGCGTTCATAGGTGAGAATGATGATGAGTGTCACGGATCATCACATTCATCAAGTTGAAGTGCAACGTATATCTTGGAATAAGAATAAAAGAGAATTGAATAGAAAGTAATAGTAATTGTATTGAAACTTGAGGTACAGCAGAGCTCCACACCCTTAATCTATGGTGTGCAGAAACTCCACCGTTGAAAATACATAAGTGAAAGGTTCAGGCATGGCCGAATGGCCAGCCCCCTTGAATGATCAAGAGACCGAATAATCAAAGGCTAAACAGTCAAAAGATTAAACTGTCAAAAGATGTCTAATACAATAGTAAATTATCCTATTTATACTAGACTAGCTACTAGGGTTTACATGAGTAAGTAATTGATGCATAAATCCACTTCCGGGGCCCACTTAGTGTATGCTTGGGCTGAGTTTGATCTATCCACGAGCTGAGGCATTTATTGGAGTTGAACTCCAAGTTATGACATGTTTTGGGCGTTCAACTCCGGATCATGACGTGTTTCTGGCGTTTAACTCCAGACAGCAGTATGTACTTGGCGTTCAACGCCGAGTTACATCGTCAATTTCCGAATAAAGTATGGACTATTATATATTGCTGGAAAGCTCTGGATGTCTACTTTCGAACGCCGTTGAGAGCGCGCCATTTGGAGTTCTGTAGCTCCAGATAATCCATTTTGAGTGCAGGGAGGTCAGATTCCAACAGCATCAGCAGTCCTTTTGTCAGCCTTTTTCAGAGTTTTGCGCAAGTCCCTCAATTTCAGCCAGAAATTACCTGAAATCACAGAAAAACACACAAAATCATAGTAAAGTCCAAAAATGTAAATTTAACATAAAAACTAATGAAAACATCCCTAAAAGTAGCTTGAACTTACTAAAAACTACCTAAAACAATGCCAAAATGCGTATAAATTATCTGCTCATCACAACACCAAACTTAAATTGTTGCTTGTCCCCAAGCAACTAAAAATCAAATAGGATAAAAAGAAGAGAATATACTATAAATTCCAGAATATCAATGAATATTAATTATAATTAGATGAGCGGGACTTGTAGCTTTTTGCTTCTGAACAGTTTTGGCATCTCACTTTTTCCTTTGAAGTTCTGAATGATTGGCTTCTTTAGGAACTTAGAGTTTTGGATAGTGTTATTGACTTTCCTAGTTAAGCATGTTGATTCTTGAACACAGCTACTTATGAGTCTTGGCCGTGGCCCTAAGCACTTTGTTTTCCAGTATTACCACCGGATACATAAATGCCACAGACACATAACTGGGTGAACCTTTTCAGATTGTGACTAAGCTTTGCTAGAGTCCCCAGTTAGTGGTGTCCAGAGCTCTTAAGCACACTCTTTTGCTTTGGATCACGACTTTAACCACTCAGTCTCAAGCTTTTCACTTGGACCTTCATGACACAAGCACATGGTTAGGGACAGCATGGTTTAGCCGCTTAGGCCTGGATTTTATTTCCTTGGGCCCTCCTATCCATTGATGCTCAAAGCCTTGGATCCTTTTTACCCTTGCCTTTTGGTTTTAAGGGCTATTGGCTTTTTCTGCTTGCTTTTTCTTTTTCTTTCTATTTTTTTGCCAATTTTTTTTTCGCAAGCTTTCTTTTTCACTACTTTTTCTTGCTTCAAGAATCAATTTCATGATTTTTCAGATCCTCAATAACATTTCTCTTTGTTCATCATTCTTTCAAGAGCCAACAATTTTAACATTCATAAACAACAAGATCAAAAATATGCACTATTCAAGCATTCATTCAGAAAACAAAAAGTATTGTCACCACATCAATATAATTAAATTAAATTCAAGGATAAATTCGAAATTCATGTACTTCTTGTTCTTTTGAATTAAAACATTTTTTATTTAAGAGAGGTGAAGGATTAATGGATTCATTCATAGCTTTAACATGGTTACATACAAATGATCATGAAGTAAAGACACAAAACATAAATAAACACAACATTAAAAACCGAAAACAGAAAGAAATAAAGAACAAAGAATGAATCCACCTTTAGTGGCGTCTTCTTCTTGAAGGACCAATGATGTTCTTAAGCTCTTCTATGTCCCTTCCTTGCCTTTGTTGCTCCTCCCTCATTGCTCTTTGATCTTCTCTTATTTCATGGAGAATGATGGAGTGCCCATGATGTTCCACCCTTAGTTGTTCAACATTGTGGCTCAAATCTTCTAAGGAAGTGTTGAGTTGTTCCCAATAGTTGTTAGGAGGAAAGTGCATCCCTTGAGGCATCTCAGGGATTTCTTGATGATGAGCTTCCTCATGCATCTCTTGAGAACCGTGAAGGGTCTCTCTTGCTTGCTCCATCCTCTTCTTGGTGATGGGCTTATCCTCTTCAATGGAGATGTCTCCTTCTATGATAACTCCAGCTGAGTAACATAGATGGCAAATAAGGTGAGGAAAAGCTAGCCGTGCCATGGGTGAAGGCTTGTCAGCTATTTTGTAGATTTCATTGGAGATGACCTCATGAACTTCTACTTCCTCTCCAATCATGATGCCATGAATCCTGATGGCCCGATCCACAGTAACTTCAGATCGGTTGCTAGTGGGAATGATGGAGCGTTGAATGAACTCCAACCATCCTCTAGCCACAGGCTGAGGTCCAGTCTTCTTAGTTGGACTGGCTTGCCTTTGGAGTCTCTCTTCCATTGAGCTCCTTCCACACATATGTCCATAAGGACTTGGTCCAACCTTTGATTAAAGTTGACCCTTCTAGTGTAGGGGCGTTCATTTCCTTGCATCATAGGCAAGTGGAATGCCAACCTCACATTTTCCGGACTAAAATCTAAGTATTTCCCCTGAACCATTGTGAGATAATTCTTTGGACTCGGGTTCATACTTTGATCATGGTTCCTAGTGATCCATGCATTGGCATAGAACTCTTGAACCATTAAGATTCCGACTTGTTGCATGGGGTTGGTTAGGACTTCCCAACCTCTTCTTTGGATTTCATGTCGGATCTCCGGATACTCATTTTTCTTGAGCTTGAAAGGGACCTCAGGGATCACCTTCTTCTTTGCCACAACATCATAGAAGTGGTCTTGATGGCTCTTGGAGATGAATCTTTCCATCTCCCATGACTCGGAGGTGGAAGCTTTTGTCTTCCCTTTTCCTTTTCTAGAGGATTCTCCGGCCTTAGGTGCCATTGATGGTAATGGAAAAACAAAATCTTATGCTTTTACCACACCAAACTTAGAATATTGCTCGCCCTCGAGCAAGAGAAGAAAGAAGAGAAGAAGAAGAAGAAGAAGAAGAAGAGAATATGGAGGAGAAGGGGAGATGTAGGTTCGGCCAAGTGGGAGAAGAGGGGTTTGTGTTGTGTGAAAATGAAGTAGAATGGAAGGGTATTTATAGGGAGAGGGGGGGAGTATATGTTCGGCCATTTAGGGTGGGAATGGGTGGGAAAAAGGTTTTGAATTTTTGAAGGTAGGTGGGGTTTATGGGGAAGAGTGGATGGATGTGAGTGGTGAAGGGGGTGATTGGGAAGAGGAATTGAGGTGATTGGTGAAGAGTGTTGGGAAGTGTGACATGGGGAAGAGTAATCACAAAAACTAGGATTAAGAGGTAAGGTGGGAATATGGTAGGTGGGGATCCTGTGGGGTCCACAGGTCCTGAGGTGTCAAGGAATTCCATCCCTGCA
The DNA here is from genome assembly GCF_014773155.1 of Arachis stenosperma. Lineage (NCBI taxonomy): Eukaryota > Viridiplantae > Streptophyta > Magnoliopsida > Fabales > Fabaceae > Arachis > Arachis stenosperma. Next base: position 68,418,335 of record NC_080378.1, read on the forward strand.
CCAAATAGGCATGTAAATTGCCTTTGCACACCATTCTGGCGTTTAAACGCCGTGTGGTGCACATTCTGGGCGTTCAACGCCCATGTAAAGCATGTTTCTGGCGTTCAGCGCCAGCTTTTCTTCTCTAGGCACATTCCTAGCGTTCAGCGCCAGAATGTTGCTTGTTTCTGGCGTTCAGCGCCAGAATGATGCTCTGTTCTGGCGTTGAACGCCGGCTAGATGCATCTTACTGGCGTTGAACGCCAGCCTGTGCTTCCTCCAGGGTGTGATTTTTTTCTTCTGCTATTTTTGATTCTGTTTTTAATTTTTATGATTTTTTCGTGACTCCTCATGATCGTGTACCTAATAAAACACAAAATAACAATAATATAGAATAAAATAAAAATTAGATAAATAAAATTGGGTTGCCTTCCAACAAGCGCTTCTTTAATGTCAATAGCTTGACAGTGGCTCTCATGGAGCCACAAGGTGATCAGGTCAATGTTGTATAGTCCCAACACTAAACTTAGAGTTTGGATATGGGGTCTTGACACCAAACTTAGAGTTTGGTTGTGGCCTCACAACACCAAACTTAGAGTTTGACTGTGTGGGCTCTTCTTGACTCTGAACTGAGAGAAGCTCTTCATGCTTACTCTCTTCTGTCACAGAGGGATGGCCATGTGCCTTAAATACAAGGTAGTTCCCATTCAATTGAAGGACTGATTCACCTCTGTTGACATCTATCACAGCTCCTGCTGTGGCTAGGAAAGGTCTTCCAAGGATGATGCAATCATCCTCTTCCTTCCTAGTGTCTAAGATTATGAAATCAGCAGGGATGTAAAGGCCTTCAACCTTTACTAACACGTCCTCTACTATTCCATAGGCTTGTCTCAATGACTTGTCTGCCAGTTGTAATGAGAACAAGGCAGGTTGTACCTCAATGATCCCCAGCTTCTCCATTACAGAGAGTGGCATAAGATTTATCCCTGACCCCAGATCACACAAAGCTTTTGCAAAGGTCATGGTGCCTATGGTACAAGGTATCAAACACTTGCCAGGATCTTGTTTCTTTTGAGGTAAAATTTGCTGAATCCAGGTATCCAGTTCACTAATGAGCAAGGGAGGTTCACTTTCCCAAGTCTCATTACCAAACAACTTGGCATTCAGCTTCATGATAGCTCCTAAATGTTGAGCAACTTGCTCTCCAGTCACATCTTCATCCTCTTCAGAGGAAGAATAGTCTTCAGAGCTCATGAATGGCAGAAGGAGATTTAATGGAATCTTTATGGTCTCTATGTGAGCCTCAGATTCCTTTGGATCCTTAATAGGAAACTCCTTCTTGCTTGAGGGACGTCCCAGGAGGTCTTCCTCACTAGGATTTTCGTCCTCTTCCTCCCTTGTGCATTCGGCCATATTGACTATGTCAATGGCTTTGCACTCTCCTTTTGGATTCTCTTCTGTATTGCTTGGGAGAATACTGGGAGGAGTTTCAATGACTTTCTTACTCAGCTGGCCCACTTATGCCTCTAGATTTCTGATGGAGGATCTTGTTTCACTCATGAAACTGAAAGTGGCCTTTGACAGATCAGAGACTAGATTGGCTAAGTTAGAGGTGTTTTGTTCAGAATTCTCTGTCTGTTACTGAGAAGATGATGGATATGGCTTGCTATTGTTCAGCCTGTTGTGTCCACCATTATTAAAGCCTTGTTGAGGCTTTTGTTGATCCTTCCATGAGAAATTTGGATGATTTCTCCATGATGAGTTATAGGTGTTTCCATAAGGTTCACCCATGTAATTAACCTTTGCCATGGCAGGGTTCTCAGGATCATAAGCTTCTTCAGAAGCTGCCTCTCTAGTACTGTTGGATGCATGTTGCCATCCATTCAGATTTTGAGAGATCATGTTGACCTGTTGAGTCAACACTTTGTTCTGAGCCAATATGGCATTCAGAGCATCAATTTCAAGAACTCCTTTCTTCTGAGGTATCCCATTATTCACGGAATTCCTCTCAGAGGTGTACATGAATTGGTTGTTTGCAACCATATCAATGAGTTCTTGAGCCTCTTCAGGCTTTTTCTTTAGGTGAATAGATCCACCTGCAGAATGGTCCAATGACATTTTCGAAAATTCAGAGAGACCATAATAGAATATATCCAATATGGTCCATTTTGAAAACATATCAGATGGACATCTTTTGGTCAGCTGCTTGTATCATTCCCAAGCTTCATAGAGGGATTCACCATCTTTTTGTTTGAAGGTTTGAACATCCACTCTCAGCTTGCTCAGCTTTTGAGGAGGAAAGAATTTATCCAAGAAGGCTGTGACCAGCTTATCCCAGGAGTCTAGGCTATCCTTAGGTTGTGAATCCAACCATATTCTAGCTCTGTCTCTTACAGCAAAAGGGAAAAGCATGAGTCTGTAGACTTCAGGATCAACTCCATTCGTCTTTACAGTCTCACAGATCTACAAGAACTCAGTTAAAAACTGATAAGGATCTTCAGATGGAAGTCCATAAAACTTGCAGTTTTGTTGCATTAAGGCAACTAGCTGAGGTTTCAGCTCAAAGTTGTTGGCTCCAATGGCAGGAATAGAGATGCTTCTTCCATCAAACTTGGATGTTCGCTTTGTGAAGTCACCAAGCATTCTCCTTGCATTATTATTATTTTCGGCTGCCATCTCCTTCTCTTGTTCGAAAATTTCTAAAAGGTTGTTTCTGGATTGTTGTAACTTAGCTTCTCTTAATTTTCTCTTCAGGGTCCTTTCAGGTTCTGGATCAATTTCAACAAGAGTGCCTTTATCCTTGTTCCTGCTCCTATGAAAGAGAAGAAAACAAGAAAAGAAAGAGGAATCCTCTATGTCATAGTATAGAGATTCCTTTATATTAGTAGAAGAAGAAAGAGGATAAGGAAAGGAGAATGGTTCGGATTTTTAGATGAAAAGAGGTGAAGAGAAGTGTTAGTAAATAAATAATTAAATAGAATAAGAAAAGAGAGGGGAAATTTCGAAAATAATTTTGAAAAAGGGGTTAGTAATTTTCGAAAATTAGAGATAAAATGTAATTAAAATTAAAACATGAAACAATTAGTTAATTAAAAAAAAAGAATTTTCGAAAAAGGGGTGAGATATTTTCGAAAATTAGAGAGGGAAAAGTAGTTAGGTGGTTTTGAAAAAGATAAGAAACAAACAAAAAGTTAGTTAGTTGATTGAAAAAGATTTGAAATCAAAATTGAAAAGATAAGAAGATAAGAAGTTTAGATAAGATATTTTGAAATCAAATTTTGAAAAAGATAAAATTTTGAGAAGGATAAGATAAAAAGATAAGATAAAAATTTTAAGAAAAAGATATTTTGAAAAAGATTTAATTTTTAAAATGACTTAACTAACAAGAAACTACAAGATAAGATTCTAGAATTTAAAGATTGAACCTTTCTTAACAAGAAAGTAACAAACTTCAAATTTTTGAATCAATCACATTAATTGTTAGCATATTTTTGAAAATATGGTATAAAAGTTAAGAAAAAGATTTTGAAAAATAATTTTTAAAATTTTCGAAAATAAGAGAAAAATGGAAGAGATATGATTTTTGAAAAAGATTTTGAAAAGATAAGATTTTTAAAATTGAAATTTTGACTTGACTTGTAAGAAACAACTAATTTTTAAAAATTTTTGACCAAGTCAACCCAAAATTTCGAAAATTTGGAGGGAAATAAGGAAAAGATATTTTTTTTATTTTTGAAATTTTTAATTATGAGAGAGAAAAACAACAAAAATACTCAATGCATGAAATTTTTAGATCAAAACAATGAATGCATGCAAGAATGCTATGAATGTCAAGATGAACACCAAGAACACTTTAAAGATCATGATGAACATCAAGAACATAATTTTGAAAAATTTTTAATGCAAAGAAAACATGCAAGACACCAAACTTAGAAATCTTTAATGCATGGACTCTAACAAACGAAAAATGCATATGAAAAACAACAAACAACATAAAACAAGAAAACATCAAGATCAAACAAGAGGACTTATCAAGAACAACTTGAAGATCATGAAGAACACTATGAATGCATGGGATTTTCGAAAAATGCAAGAAAAATTTTTTTAAAGCATGCAATTGACACCAAACTTAAAAATTGACTCAAGACTCAAACAAGAAACACAAACTATTTTTTGTTTTTATGATTTTATGAATTTTTTTGGATTTTTATTAATTTTTTTCGAAAACAAAGTTAGGAAAAACGAAAAAGAAAAGAAATTTTTTTTTTAAAAAAGATTTTTGAAAAGAAAATTACCTAATCTGAGCAACAAGATGAACCGTCAGTTGTCCATACTCGAACAATCCCCGGCAACGGCGCCAAAAACTTGGTAGACGAAATTGTGATTCCTTTGTTATTGTATTTTGTAAATTTAATTGCTTTTTCTTTCCCTGGTAGTGGCGCCAAAAAACTTGATGCCAATACCATGGTTCACAACTCCGTTCAACTTAACCAGCAAGTGTACTGGGTCATCCAAGTAATACCTTACGTGAGTAAGGGTCGATCCCACAGAGATTGTTGGTATGAAGCAAGCTATGGTCACCTTGTAAATTTCAGTTAGGCAGATTAAACCAATTGATTATGGATTTTTTAAAATAAATAATAAACAGAAAATAAAAAGGGATAGAAATACTTATGTAAATCAATAGTGGAAATTTCAGAGCGGCGTATGGAGATGCTGTGCTCCTCTTGAATCTCTACTTTCTTATTACATTCATCCAATTCTTCTTACTCCTTTTCATGGCAAGCTGTATGTAGGCCATCACCATCATTAATGGCTACTTTTAATCCTCTCGGGAAAATGGTCCTATGCGCTGTCACTGCACGGCTAATCGTCTGGAGGCATCACCCTTGGTTGATAGCTACATCCCATCCTCTCAGTGAAAATGGTCCAAATGCTCTGTCACAGCACGGCTAATCATCTGTCGGTTCTCAATCAGGTTAGAATAGAATCCATTGATTCTTTTGCGTTTGTCATCACGCCCAGCCTTCAAGAGTTTGAAGCTCGTCACAGTCATTCAATACCGGAATCCTACTCGGAATACCACAAACAAGGTTAGACTTTCCGGATTCCCAGGATCCTACTTGGAATACCACAGACAAGGTTAGACCTTCCGAATCCCCATGAATGCCGCCATCTATCTAGCTTATACCACGAAGATTCTGTTGGGGAATCTAAGAGATATGCGTCCGGCCTAGAGTAGAACGGAAGTGGTTGTCAGTCACGTGCGTTCATAGGTGAGAATGATGATGAGTGTCACGGATCATCACATTCATCAAGTTGAAGTGCAACGTATATCTTGGAACAAGAATGAAAGAGAATTGAATAGAAAGTAATAGTAATTGTATTGAAACTTGAGGTACAGTAGAGCTCCACACCCTTAATCTATGGTGTGCAGAAACTCCACCGTTGAAAATACATAAGTGAAAGGTTCAGGCATGGCCGAATGGCCAGCCCCCTTGAATGATCAAGAGACCGAATAATCAAAGGCTAAACAGTCAAAAGATTAAACTGTCAAAAGATGTCTAATACAATAGTAAATTATCCTATTTATACTAGACTAGCTACTAGGGTTTACATGAGTAAGTAATTGATGCATAAATCCACTTCCGGGGCCCACTTAGTGTATGCTTGGGCTAAGTTTGATCTATCCACGAGCTGAGGCATTTATTGGAGTTGAACTCCAAGTTATGACGTGTTTTGGGCGTTCAACTCCGGATCATGACGTGTTTCTGGCGTTTAACTCCAGACAGCAGTATGTACTTGGCGTTCAACGCCGAGTTACGTCGTCAATTTCCGAATAAAGTATGGAGTATTATCTATTGCTGGAAAGCTCTGGATGTCTACTTTCCACCGCCGTTGAGAGCGCGCCATTTGGAATTCTGTGGCTCCAGGAAATCCATTTCGAGTGCAGGGAGGTCAGATTCCAACAGCATCAGCAGTCCTTTTGTCAGCCTTTTTCAGAGTTTTGCTCAAGTCCCTCAATTTCAGCCAGAAATTACCTGAAATCACAGAAAAACACACAAACTTATAGTAAAGTCTAGAAATGTGAATTTAACATAAAAACTAATGAAAACATCCCTAAAAGTAGCTTGAACTTACTAAAAACTACCTAAAAACAATGCCAAAAAGCGTATAAATTATCCGCTCATCAGAAGGCTACCCCTAAACCCACAGCAAGGAAAGGAACGAAGAGAGCATTAGTGGCAGAACCTTCTTCAACTGCAGTCAAGCCCTCAACAAAGAGAATTAAAAGGATTATCAAGGTTGATGAAAAGGAACGAGCCTTCCCAGCCAAGGACACTGCACGATTCCCAAATCGCTACTGTGAGCAGATGATTCCTAATCTGGCAGCTCAAAATTACAACAACAAACACCTTCTTATCCTTCCGCCTCATATCGCTGAATTTGTTGAGCCACAAATTGCACATAGACATTGGGGATTTTTACTGAGACAGCCACGACAGGTTAATCTTTCTTGGGTTGTTGAGTTCTACTCCAACTTCCACCTGCCGACTCTGTAGTCCATCTATTTACGCCAGAAGCAAGTCCCCATTACAGAAGAAGCCATACAACAAGCCTTAGATCTCCCACCTGCTCCAGAAGGATTGGACGCTTTTCAGAAAGCCGCAACCAAGCGCCAGACATACACTTTTGACTGGGACGCTGTTCTCAGAGTTATTGCTCGCCCTGGCAGCAAATGGATCTTTGGATACCATCGTTCCCATCCTAAGGGAATCTCGGCTTCCGCCCTTACCTTAGAGGCTCACGTATGGGCACAGATCATGTCCCATTATGTCTTCCCGAGTACTCATGAGTCCTCCTTCACCGCAGACATGGCCGTTCTACTATGGTGCATCCTCACAGACCAGCCTCTCAATTTACCGCGACATATCCGGAATGCTATGGAACATGTGCAGATCGCGGGCAACCTACCTTTTCCCGCATTGGTCTCTGATCTCATCTCAGCAGCCGGAGTATCCTACAGAGCTGGGGACACCAAATTCATTCTTCCACGGGATAATCAATATGTTCCTAATGGGAAATATCTCAGGCCACAACTTGTCACTACCAGCCAGTCCACAGAGGATGCTGTAGCTCCTCCACCATCTACCAGTCAACTGCTACATCAGATACTGAAGCGGTTGGACCAACCTGAAAAGAAAGCAAAGCTCCGTGAGCGCCGCAACCAACGCCGATTCAAACACCTCAGGGAGCTGCTTCGAGGAGATTGCAGAGACTCAGACACCCCGGACTCCACGTTCTTCACCAGCACAGGGAGCTATGACGGCCCCGACTATGGAGACACTACCACCAGCCACCATTGTTCCTGACAGATGGCACCGAGGACAGTGCAAAGCCTTAAGTGTGGGGAGGTCGGTCAGTACCTGACTTTCGGAGGTAAATTCTCTTCCCTAGCACCAATAAATTAGGATATTTTAGTTAGATTTTCTTTTTCTTAGAATAGGTTAGTTGCATGCATGTTCTACTTGATCGAAAAGACAATAAGTTTCTTCTAAAAAATATCTTTAGAACAAAATTTCACTAATTCTGATCCTAATTTTTAGGATAAATTTGCTTGAAGTTGTATTTGGAACATGATTTTTGAGCTAAAGAATACACAACCTGTGAAAATTTGAGCCTTTATGCATGGTTACTGGTGCACGAAATTGTGTATGCCAATATTAATGGATTATTTAACACAGCTTAGTACCACTAACCAGCAAGTGCACTGGGTCGTCCAAGTAATACCTTACGTGAGTAAGGGTCGATCCCACGAAGATTATTGGATTGAAGCAAGCTATGTTTATTTTATTATTCTTAGTCAGGATATTAATTAAAATTATCAGTTGGAATTATTAGAAAAATAAAAGAGTGTGAAATAGTTACTTGTTGTGCAATAATGAAGAACATGTTGGGGTTTTGGAGATGCTTTGTCCTCTGACTTCAACTCTTCCTTGAAATCCTTTTCCACACGCAAGGCTCCTTCCATGGCAAGCTGTATGTAGGGTGTCACCATTGTCAGTGGCTACCTCCCATCCTCTCAGTGAAAACGTTCCAGATGCTCTGTCACAGCACGGCTAATCAGCTATTGGTTCTCGATCATGTTGGAATAGGATCCATTGATCCTTTTGCGCTTGTCATCACGCCCAGCAATCACGAGTTTGAAGCTCGTCACAGCCATTCAATCCTTGAATCCTACTCGGAATACCACAGACAAGGTTTAGACCTTCCGGATCCTCAAGAGTGGCCGCCATCAATTCTAGCTTATAACACGAAGATTCTGATTAAGAAACCTAAGAGAAGCTCATTCAGTCTGATGTAGAACGGAGGTAGTTGTCAGGCACATGTTCATGGATCTGAGGAAGGTGATGAGTGTCACGGATCATCACCTTCTTCATGTTTAAGCGCGAATGAACATCTTAGATAGGAACAAGCGTGTTTGAATGGAAAACAAAGGTAATTGTATTAATTCATCGAGACGCTGTAGAGCTCCTCACCCCCAACAATGGAGTTTAGAGACTCATGCCGTCAAAGTGTATAAAATTAAGATCTGAAAATGTCATGAGGTACAAAATAAGTCTCTAAAAGTTGTTTAAATAGTAAACTAGTAACCTAGGTTTACAGAAAATGAGTAAACTATGATAGATGATGCAGAAATCCACTTCTGGGGCCCACATGGTGTGTGCTGGGGCTGAGACTTAAGCTTCTCACGTGCCTGGGGCTGTTTTGGGCGTTCAACGCCAGGTTGTAACCTGTTTCTGGCGTTGAACTCCAACTTGTAACCTGTTTCTGGCGCTGGACGCCAGACAGCAGCATGATACTGGCGTTGAACGCCAGTTTATGTCGTCTATCTTCACGCAAAGTATGGACTATTATATATTTCTGGAAAGCCCTGGATGTCTACTTTCCAACGCCGTTGAGAGCGCGCTAATTGGACTCCTGTAGCTCCAGAAAATCCATTTCGAGTGCAGGGAGGTCAGGATCCAATAGCATCAGCAGTCCTTTTTCAACCTAACTCAGATTTTTGCTCAACTCCCTCAATTTCAGCCAGAAAATACCTGAAATCACAGAAAAATACACAAACTCATAGTAAAGTCCAGAAATATGATTTTTGCCTAAAAACTAATAATATTCAACTAAAAACCAATTAAAACATACTAAAATCTACATGAAATTACCCCCAAAAAGCGTATAAAATATCCGCTCATCACAACACCAAACTTAAACTGTTGCTTGTCCTCAAGCAACTAGATAAATAAAATAGGATGAAAAGAATTTAAGAAGTAATAATATCTAAGAGTTTTAAATGGAGCTCAGATTCTTATTAGATGAGCGGGGCTTGTAGCTTTTTATTTCTGAACAGTTTTGGCATCTCCCTTTATCCTTTGAAATTCAGAATGGTTGGCATCCTTAGGAACTCAGAATTCAGATAGTATTATTGATTCTCCTAGTGTAGTGTGTTGATTCTTGAACACAGTTACTTTATGAGTCTTGGCCGTGGCCCTAAGCACTTTGTTTTCCAGTATTACCACCGGATACATAAATGCCACAGACACATGACTGGGTGAACCTTTTCAGATTGTGACTCAGCTTTGCTAGAGTCCCCAGTTAGAGGTGTCCAGAGCTCTTAAGCACACTCTTTTGCTTTGGATCACGACTTTAACCACTCAGTCTCAAGCTTTTCACTTGGACCTGCATGCCACAAGCACATGGTTAGGGACAGCTTGATTTAGCCGCTTAGGCCTGGAACTACTTCCTTGGGCCCTCCTATCCACTGATGCTCAAAGCCTTGGATCCTTTTCTTAATCCAATGATTTCTTGAAAATTTTTTTTTTCACTGCTTTTTCTTGCTTCAAGAATCAAATTCATGATTTTTCAGATCATCAATAGTATTTTTCGTGTTCCTCATTCCTTCAGGAGCCAATATTCATAAAATTCAAGATAAAAATTATGCACTGTTCAAGCATTCATTCAGAGAACAAAAAGTATTGCCACCACATATAGTTAATTATAATTTTTATTATTAAGAACTCGAAAAATAAATTACTTCTTTATTCTAATTATCTACTATTTTACTGATGTCTGATGATGATGAGAAAAATAAATTATAACTTAATTGGGAATAAAACCAGAATAGATATACTAATTACTACTACTACTACTATATATATCTCCTAAGGTAAATTTCTATAATAACATTATCACAGAGTTAAAACTAAATTTAGAACTCAACAACCTGTGTTCTGAGAAGTAGATGTTCCTCTGATCTGTGGGGTGCTTGGTTCTTCAAGGATTAATTTCTGGCGCTTCAGCTCCCTTAAATCACGCCCTTGCTCTTCTTGTTCTTTAAGCAGTTTGCAAAGCATGCTACTTTGATTGTTCTGTTCTTCCTTTATTTGGTTCATAGCTTCTTGTAATTTGGAAATAGATGCCTCAAGATGTTCCCAATATTCAAATTGAGGAAGTTCTGGGAGGACTTCCTGTGCTCTCCTCTTGATTGGATCATCCTGCAGCTGTTGTCTGTCCATTGATATTCTAGTGATTGGCCTCTCAACTGAGATATACTCTGTTATTCCCATCTTCACTCCGGTATCTCTGCAGAGCATAGAGATTAAGCTTGGATAGGCCAATCTGGCATCCTTGGAATTCCTGTTTGCTATTTTGTATAGTTCACACGAGATCAGTTGATGGACTTCTACTTCTTTTTCCAACATGATGCAGTGAATCATCACTGCTCTTTTAATAGTAACTTCAGAACGGTTGCTGGTGGGTAATATAGAACGCCCAATAAAATCCAGCCAGCCTCTGGCTACTGGTTTGAGATCTTCTCTTTTGAGTTGATTTGGGATGCCAGTCATGCTGGTGGTCCACCTGGCTTCAGGGATGCATATATCCTCTAGAATCTTGTCCAAACCTTTATTTACCCTCATCATTCTCCTATTAAAGGAGTCTGGGTCATCTTTCAGCTGAGGAAGCTTAAAGCTCTCCCTGATTTTGTCAGGATGGGTATGAACAATCTTTCCTCTGACTAAGGTCCGATGGTCATAGAGGGCAGCTCCAATTATTCTCTGCCTGTCTGTCTGCCATAGATTAGCATAGAACTCCTGAACCATGTTCCTTCCCACTTTCGTTTCAGGATTAGCTAGGATTTCCTAGTTCCTGTTTCGAATTTGTTCTTGGATCTCCGGATATTCATCTTCTTTCAGATCGAACTTGACTTCCGGGATCACTGATCTTAGACTCATTATTTTGTAGTAATGGTCTGAATGTTCTTTAGTTAAGAACTTCCCTTGATTCCAAAGTGGCTTTGGAGTATTCTCTTTCTTGCCTCTTGGGTTGGGTTGTTTTCCTTTAGGAGCCATGATCAAAGTGAGTATGTTTTGTGATCACGGATAAGCACACCAAACTTAGAGGTTTGTTTGTCCTCAAGCAAAAGAAGAGAGAGAAGAGGGATAGGAGGAGAGCAAGTGTGGAATGGTGGAGGATGAGAGGGGCGCCGAAAGTGGATATAAAGGGAGGGAGGGTGGGTTTTTTTCGAAAATAAGAAGAAAAAGGTAAGATAAAAGACAGATATGATAAGAAAAAAAGATATAATTTAAAAAGATATGAATGGTATTAAAAATAAATTTGAATTTTTAATTAAAAAAAGATTTTAAAAGATAATTAAGTTTGAGAAAAGAATTGTAAAAAGAGTTGGATTGGATTGAAAAAAAATTTATGTTTATGTATGAAGCCATATTATTTTTGAAAAAAGGGATTTTAGAAATTAGGGTTCTTAGAAAACTATTTTGATTTGAAGGATGACATTTTGAAACATGTTTATGCAAGAAATCATGAATTGAAACATAAAAAAATTAGAAAAGTTGTAAAAAAAATGAATTTTTACCTCCTCCCCACCATCCTGGCGTTAAACGCCCAAATGCTGCATGTTTTAGGCGTTTAACGCCCAATTGCTGCTTCTCCTGGGCGTTCAACGCCTAGCTGTTGCTTCTTTCTGGCGTTGAACGCCAGGAAGTCCTTGGTCACTAGGCATTTTTCTGAACGCCCAGGATGCTGTCAATCTGGCATTAAACGCCCAGAAGGTGCTTCTTTCTGGCATTCAATGCCCAGAAGATGCTCCTTTCTGGCGTTTAACGCCCAGATGGCTACCCTTACTGGCGTTGAACGCCCAGTGGGTGCTTCTTTTGGGCGTTCAACGCCCAAAATGTTTCTTACTGGCTTTTTTTTCGCCAGTGAACTTCCAAATTCCCCTGTAACACTGTGAATTCAAGCAATTGCTATTTTACCTTGAAGATACTCTGACATATATCTGTAAAAATCAATTACTTAGCAAAAATAAATAAAATTAAATTTTGTGAATGGCTGGTTTGTTGGTGCACGAAATTGTGATCACTACTTTTCACAACTCAAATAATCCCTAGTAATGGCCCCAAAGACTTGGTGCTTAATACCATGGCATAAACACAACTTCGCACAACTAACCAGCAAGTGCACTGGGTCGTCCAAGTAATAAACCTTACGCGAGTAAGGGTCAATCCCACGGAGATTGTTGGTATGAAGCAAGCTATGGTCACCTTGAAAATCTTAGTCAGGCAGACTCAAATGGTTATGGATGATATATGAATAAAACATAAAGATAAAGATAGAGATACTTATGTAATTCATTGGTGAGAATTTCAGATAAGCGAATGGAGATGCTTTGTCACTTCCGTCTCTCTGCTTTCCTACTGTCTTCATCCAATCCTTCTTACTCCTTTCCATGGCAAGCTGTATGCAAGGGTTTCACCGTTGTAAGTGGCTACCTCCCATCCTCTCAATGGAAATGTTCAACGCACCCTGTCACGGCATGGCTATCCAGCTGTCAGTTCTCGATCATGTCGGAATAGAATCCAGTGATTCTTTTACGTCTGTCACTAACGCCCCACAATCGCGAGTTTGAAGCTCGTCACAGTCATTCAATCATTGAATCCTACTCAGAATACCACAGACAAGGTTTAGACCTTTCGGATTCTCTTGAATGCCGCCATCAATTCTGGCTTATACCACAAAGACTCTGATCTCACGGAATGGCTGGCTCGGTTGTCAGGCGAGCGCTCGGTTGTCAGGCGAGCAACAACCATGCGTCGTATATCAGGAATCCAAGAGATATCCACCCAATCTAAGGTAGAACGGAGGTGGTTGTCAGTCACACGTTCATAGGTGAGAATGATGATGAGTGTCACGGATCATCACATTCATCAAGTTGAAGAACAAGTGATATCTTGGAATAAGAACAAGCTGAATTGAATAGAAGAACAATAGTAATTGCATTAATACTCGAGGTACAGCAGAGCTCCACACCTTAATCTATGGTGTGTAGAAACTCCACCGTTGAAAATACATAAGAACAAGGTCTAGGCATGGCTGAATGGCCAGCCTCCCAATGATCTAAGATAGCATAAGACTAAAGATAGCTACCAAGATATCTAAATACAATAGCAAAAGGTCCTATTTATAGGGAACTAGTAGCTTAAGGTTTACAAATATGAGTAAATGACATAAAAATCCACTTCCGGGCCCACTTGGTGTGTGCTTGGGCTGAGCATTGAAGCATTTTTATGTAGAGACTTTTCTTGGAGTTAAACGCCAGCTTTTGTGCCAGTTTGGGCGTTTAACTCCCACTTTGGTGCCAGCTCCGGCGTTTAACGCTGGGAATTCTGAGGGTGACTTTGAACGCCGGTTTGGGCCATCAAATATTGGGCAAAGTATGGACTATCATATATTGCTGGAAAGCCCAGGATGTCTACTTTCCAACGCCGTTGAGAGCACGCCAATTGGGCTTCTGTAGCTCCAGAAAATCTACTTCGAGTGCAAGGAGGTCAGAATCCAACAGCATCTGCAGTCCTTTTCAGTCTCTGAATCAGATTTTTGCTCAGGTCCCTCAATTTCAGCCAGAAAATACCTGAAATCACAGAAAAACACACAAACTCAAAGTAAAGTCCAGAAAAGTGAATTTTAACTAAAAACTAATAAAAATATACTAAAAACTAACTAAATCCTACTAGAAACATACTAAAAACAATGCCAAAAAGCGTACAAATTATCCGCTCATCACAACACCAAACTTAAATTGTTGCTTGTCCCCAAGCAACTGAAAATCAAATAAGATAAAGAGAAGAGAATATGCAATGAATTCCAAAAACATCTATGAAGATCAGTATTAATTAGATGAGCGGGGCTTTTAGCTTTTTGCCTCCGAACAGTTTTGGCATCTCACTCTATCCTTTGAAATTCAGAAAGATTGGCTTCTTTAGGAACTCAGAATCCAGATAGTGTTATTGATTCTCCTAGTTAAGTATGATGATTCTTGAACACAGCTACTTTATGAGTCTTGGCCGTGGCCCAAAGCACTCTGTCTTCCAGTATTACCACTGGATACATACATGCCACAGACGCATAATTGGGTGAACCTTTTCAGATTGTGACTCAGCTTTGCTAGAGTCCCCAATTAGAGGTGTCCAGGGTTCTTAAGCACACTCTTTTTGCCTTGGATCACAACTTTATTTCTTTCTTTTTCTTTCTTTTTCTCTTTCTCCCTTTTTTTTCGTTTTTCTCCCCTTTTTTTTTGTTTTTCTCCTCTTTTTTTCTCTCTTTTTTTTTGTATTCACTGCTTTTTCTTGCTTCAAGAATCATTTTTATGATTTTTCAGATCCTCAGTAACATGTCTCCTTTTTCATCATTCTTTCAAGAGCCAACATTCATGAACCACAAATTCAAAAGACATATGCACTGTTTAAGCATACATTCAGAAAACAAAAGTATTGCCACCACATCAAAATAATTAATCTGTTATAAAATTTAAAATTCATGCAATTCTTCTCTTTTTCAATTAAGAACATTTTTCATTTAAGAAAGGTGATGGATTCATAGGACATTCATAACTTTAAGGCATAGACACTAAGACACTAATGATCATAAGACACAAACATAGATAAACATAAGCATAAAAATTCGAAAAATAGGAAAATGGAGGACAAGGAGATTAAAGAACGGGTCCACCTTAGTGATGGCGGCTTGTTCTTCCTCTTGAAGATCTTATGGAGTGCTTGAGCTCCTCAATGTCTCTTCCTTGCCTTTGTTGCTCCTCTCTCATGATTCTTTGATCTTCTCTAATTTCATGGAGGAGAATGGAGTGTTCTTGGTGCTCCACCCTCAGTTGTCCCATGTTGGAACTCAATTCTCCTAGGGAGGTGTTCAGTTGCTCCCAATAGTTTTGTGGAGGAAAGTGCATCTCTTGAGGCATCTCAGGGATTTCATGATGCGTAGGATCTCTTGTTTGCTCCATCCTTTTCTTAGTGATGGGCTTGTCCTCATCAATGAGGATGTCTCCTTCTATGTCCACTCCAACTGAATAACAGAGGTGACAAATGAGATGAGGAAAGGCTAACCTTGCCAAGGTAGAGGACTTGTCCGCCACCTTATAGAGTTCTTGGGCTATAACCTCATGAACTTCCACTTCCTCTCCAATCATGATGCTATGAATCATGATGGCCCGGTCTATAGTAACTTCGGACCGGTTGTTAGTGGGAATGATTGAGCGTTGGATAAACTCCAGCCATTCCCTAGCCACGGGCTTGAGGTCATGCCTTCTCAGTTGAACCGGCTTCCCTCTTGAATCTCTGTTCCATTGGGTGCCCTCTTCACAAATGTCAGTGAGGACTTGGTCCAACCTTTGATCAAAGTTGACCCTTCTAGTGTAAGGGTGTTTATCTCCTTGCATCATGGGCAAGTTGAATGCCAACCTTACATTTTCCGGACTAAAATCTAAGTATTTCCCCCGAACCATTGTAAGCCAATTCTTTGGGTCCGGGTTCACACTTTGATCATGGTTCTTGGTGATCCATGCATTGGCATAGAACTCTTGAACCATTAAGATTCCGACTTGTTGGTTGGTAAGAACTTCCCAACCTCTTCTTCGAATCTCATGTCGGATCTCCGGATATTCACTCTTTTTGAGTTTGAAAGGGACCTCGGGGATCAATTTCTTCAAGGCCACAACTTCATAGAAGTGGTCTTGATGCACCCTTGAGATGAATCTCTCCATCTCCCATGACTCGGGGTTGAAAGCTTTTGCCTTCCCTTTCCTCTTTCTAGAGGTTTCTCCGGCCTTGGATGCCATAAATGGTTATGGAAAAACAAAAAGCAATACTTTTACCACACCATACTTAAAAGGTTTGCTCGTCCTCGAGCAAAAGAAGAAAGAAGAGAGTAGAAGAAGAAGAAATAGAGGAGAGGTAAGTGGCTTTGTGGTTCGGCCAAAGGGGAAGAAGTAGTGTTTAGGTTGTGTGAAAATGAAGGAGTGAAGATGGGTTTATATAGGGGTGAAAGAGAGGGGTAGGGTTCGGTCATTATGGGTGGGTTTGGGAGGGAAAGTGGTTTGAATTTGAATGGTGAGGTAGGTGGGGTTTTATGAAGGATGGATGTGAGTGGTGAAGAGAAAGATGGGATTTGATAGGTGAAGGGTTTTTGGGGAAGAGTGGTTGAGGTGATTGGTGAATGGGTGAAGAAGAGAGAGGGTGGTGGGGTAGGTGGGGATCTTGTGGGGTCCACAGATCCTGAGGTGTCAAGAAAAATTCAACCCTGCATCAAGTGGCGTGCAAAAATGCACCCTTTTGTCAATTCTGGCGTTAAACGTCGGGCTGGTGCCCATTTCTGGCGTTTAACACCAGCTTCTTGCCCTTTCCTGGCGTTTAACGCCAGTCTGGTGCCCCTTTCTGGCGTTAAACGCCCAGAATGGTGCCAGACTGGGCGTTAAACGCCCAACTGCTACCCTTACTGGCGTTTAAATGCCAGCAGGTTCTCCTCCAGGGTGTGCTATTTTTCTTTCTGTTTTTTATTCTGTTTTTGCTTTTTCAATTGATTTTGTGACTTCCTATGATCATCAACCTACAGAAAACATAAAATAACAAAGGAAAATAGATAAAATATAACATTGGGTTGCCTCCCAACAAGCGCTTCTTTAATGTCAGTAGCTTGACAGAGGGCTCTCATGGAGCCTCACAGATACTCAGAGCAATGTTGGAACCTCCCAACACCAAACTTAGAGTTTGAATGTGGGGGTTCAACACCAAACTTAGAGTTTGGTTGTGGCCTCCCAACACCAAACTTAGAGTTTGACTGTGGGGGCTCTGTTTGACTCTGTTTTGAGAGAAGCTCTTCATGCTTCCTCTCCATGGTGACAGAGGGATATCCTTGAGCCTTAAACACAAGGGATTCTTCATTCACTTGAATGATCAATTCTCCTCTGTCAACATCAATCACAGCCTTTGCTGTGGCTAGGAATGGTCTGCCAAGGATAATGGATTCATCCATGCACTTCCCAGTCTCTAGGACTATGAAATCAGTAGGGATGTAATGGTCTTCAATCTTCACCAAAACATCCTCTACAGGTCCATAAGCTTGTTTTCTTGAATTGTCTGCCATCTCTAGTGAGATTCTTGCAGCTTGTACCTCAAAGATCCCTAGCTTCTCCATGACAGAGAGAGGCATGAGGTTCACACTTGACCCTAGGTCACATAGAGCCTTCTTGAAGGTCATGGTGCCTATGGTACAAGGTATTGAAAACTTCCCAGGATCTTGTCTCTTTTGAGGTAATTTCTGCCTAGTCAAGTCATCCAATTCTTTGGTGAGCAAAGGGGGTTCATCCTCCCAAGTCTCATTACCAAATAACTTGTCATTTAGCTTCATGATTGCTCCAAGGTATTTAGCAACTTGCTCTTCAGTGACATACTCATCCTCTTCAGAGGAAGAATACTCATCAGAGCTCATGAATGGCAGAAGTAAATCCATTGGAATCTCTATGGTCTCAGTGTGAGCCTCAGATTTCCATGGTTCCTCATTAGGGAACTCATTGGAGGTTAGTGCACGCCCATTGAGGTCTTCCTCAGTGGCGTTCACTGCCTCTCCTTCCTCTCCAAATTCGGCCATGTTGATGGCCTTGCACTCTCCTTTTGGATTTTCTTCTGTATTGCTTGGAAGAGTACTAGGAGGGAGTTCAGTAATTTTCTTGCTCAGCTGTCCCACTTGTGCCTCCAAATTCCTAATGGAGGACCTTGTTTCAGTCATAAAACTTTGAGTGGTTTTGATCAGATCAGAGACCATGGTTGCTAAGTCAGAGTGGCTCTGCTTAGAATTCTCTGTCTGTTGCTGAGAAGATGATGGAAAAGGCTTGCCATTGCTAAACCTATTTCTTCCACCATTATTATTGTTGAAACCTTGTTGAGGTCTCTGTTGATCCTTCCATGAGAAATTTGGATGATTTCTCCATGAAGAATTATAGGTGTTTTCATAGGGTTCTCCCATGTAATTCACCTCTTCCATTGAAGGGTTCTCAGGATCATAAGCTTTTTCTTCAGATGAAGCATCCTTAGTACTGCTTGGTGCATTTTGCATTCCAGACAGACTTTGAGAAATCAAATTGACTTGCTGAGTCAATATTTTCTTCTGAGCCAGTATGGCATTCAGAGTATCAATCTCAAGAACTCCTTTCTTTTGATTCGTCCCATTGTTCACAGGATTCCTTTCAGAAGTGTACATGAAATGGGTTATTTGCAACCATTTCAATTAGTTCTTGAGCTTCTGTAGGCGTCTTCTTCAAATGAAGAGATCCTCCAGCAGAGCTATCCAAAGACATCTTGGACAGTTCAGACAGACCATCATAGAAAATACCTATGATGCTCCATTCAGAGAGCATGTCAGAGGGATATTTTCTGATTAATTGTTTGTATCTTTCCCAAGCTTCATAGAGGGATTCACCTTCCTTCTGTCTGAAGGTTTGGACTTCCACTCTAAGCTTACTCAATTTTTGAGGTGGAAAGAACTTTGCCAAGAAGGCATTGACTAGCTTTTCCCAAGAGTTCAGGCTGTCTTTAGGTTGTAAGTCCAACCATATTCTAGCTCTGTCTCTTACAGTAAAAGGGAATAGCATAAGTCTGTAGACCTCAGGGTCAACCCCATTAGTCTTGACAGTGTCACAGATTTGCAAGAACTCAGCTAAAAACTGATGAGGATCTTCCAATGGAAGTCCATGGAACTTGCAATTCTGCTGCATTAGAGAAACTAATTGAGGCTTAAGCTCAAAGTTGTTTGCTCCAATGGCAGGGATAGAGATGCTTCTCCCATAGAAGTCGGGAGTAGGTGCAGTAAAGTCACCCAGCACCTTCCTTGCATTGTTGGCATTGTTGTTGTTTTTGGCTGCCATGGGTTCTTCTTCTTTGAAGATTTCTGTTAGGTCCTCTACAGAATGTTGTGCCTTAGCTTCTCTTAGCTTTTGCTTCAAGGTCCTTTCAGGTTTAGGGTCAGCCTCAACAAGAATGCTTTTGTCTTTGCTCCTGCTCATATGAAAGAGAAGAGAACAAGAAAATGTGGAATTCTCTATGTCACAGTATAGAGATTCCTTGAGGTGTCAGAGGAGAAGAAAAATAGAAGGAAGAGGTAGAAGAATTCGAACTTAGTGAGATAGAGTTCGAATTGTGCATTGAGGAGGAGTGGTACTCCATAAATAGAAGGATGTGAGAAGAGGGGAAGAAATTTTCGAAAATTAAGTAAAAGATTTTAAAATCATTTTGAAAAAGATTTTGAAGAAGATATGATTGAAAACTTTTTTGAAAGAGATGTGATTGAGAAGATATGATTTGAAAAACAAAAAAAAAGATTTGATTTTAAAAATTAATGACTTGCCTAACAAGAAAGATATGATTCAAACATTAAACCATTCTCAACAGAAAAGGCAACATACTTGAAATGTTCAATCAAATCATTAATTGTTAGCAAGTATCTTTGAAAAAGGAAAGAAATTAATTTTGAAAGAGATTTGATTGAAAAGATATGATTTGAAAAAGATTTGATTTTGAAAAACTTTGAAAACTTGAAAAAAAATCTGAATTAAAAACAGAATCTTCCCTCTTGTGCCATCCTGGCGTTAAACGCCCAGAATGGTATCCATTCGGGCGTTTAACGCCCAAAGCTCTACCCTTTTGGGCGTTAAACGCCCAGCCAGGCACCCTGGTTGGCGTTTAAACGCCAGTTTTTCCTTCTTCACTGGGCGTTTTGAACGCCCAGCTTTTTCTGTATAATTCCTCTGTTGCATGTACTGAATCTTCAGTTCCCTGTATTATTGACTTGAAAATAGAACCAAGATCAAATAAACAATGCATGCAAGACACCAAACTTAAACAATCCCCGGCAACAGTGCCAAAAACTTGGTGCACGAAATTGTGATCACTACTTTTCACAACTCAAATAATCCCTAGTAATGGCCCCAAAGACTTGGTGCTCAATACCATGGCATAAACACAACTTCGCACAACTAACCACCAAGTGCACTGGGTCGTCCAAGTAATAAACCTTACGCGAGTAAAGGTCGATCCCACGGAGATTGTTGGTATGAAGCAAGCTATGGTCACCTTGAAAATCTTAGTCAAGCAGACTCAAATGGTTATGGATGATATATGAATAAAACATAAAGATAAAGATAGAGATACTTATGTGATTCATTGGTGAGAATTTCAGATAAGCGAATGGAGATGCTTTGTCCCTTCCGTCTCTCTGCTTTCCTACTGTCTTCATCCAATCCTTCTTACTCCTTTCCATGGCAAGCTGTATGCAAGGGTTTCACCGTTGTCAGTGGCTACCTCCCATCCTCTCAGTGGAAATGTTCAACGCACCCTGTCATGGCACGGCTATCCAGCTGTCGGTTCTCGATCATGTCGGAATAGAATCCAGTGATTCTTTTGCGTCTGTCACTAACGCCCCACAATCGCGAGTTTGAAGCTCGTCACAGTCATTCAATCATTGAATCCTACTCAGAATACCACAGACAAGGTTTAGACCTTTCGAATTCTCTTGAATGCCGCCATCAATTCTAGCTTATACCACGAAGACTCTGATCTCACGGAATGGCTGGCTCGGTTGTCAGGCGAGCAACAACCATGCGTCGTATATCAGGAATCCAAGAGATATCCACCCAATCTAAGGTAGAACAGAGGTGGTTGTCAGTCACTCGTTCATAGGTGAGAATGATGATGAGTGTCACGGATCATCACATTCATCAAGTTGAAGAACAAGTGATATCTTGGAATAAGAACAAGCTGAATTGAATAGAAGAACAATAGTAATTGCATTAATACTCGAGGTACAGCAGAGCTCCACACCTTAATCTATGGTGTATAGAAACTCCACCGTTGAAAATACATAAGAACAAGGTCTAGGCATGGCCGAATGGCCAGCCTCCCAATGATCTAAGATAGCATAAGACTAAAGATAGCTACCAAGATATCTAAATACAATAGCAAAAGGTCCTATTTATAGGGAACTAGTAGCTTAAGGTTTACAAATATGAGTAAATGACATAAAAATCCACTTCCGGGCCCACTTGGTGTGTGCTTGGGCTGAGCATTGAAGCAATTTCATGTAGAGACTTTTCTTGGAGTTAAACGCCAGCTTTTGTGCCAGTTTGGGCGTTTAACTCCCACTTTGGTGCCAGCTCCGGCGTTTAACGCTGGGAATTCTAAGGGTGACTTTGAACGCCGGTTTGGGCCATCAAATCTTGGGCAAAGTATAGACTATCATATATTGCTGGAAAGCCCAGGATGTCTACTTTCCAACGCCATTAAGAGCACGCCAATTGGGCTTCTGTAGCTCCAGAAAATCCACTTCGAGTGCAGGGAGGTCAGAATCCAACAGCATCTGCAGTCCTTTTCAGTCTCTGAATCAGATTTTTGCTCAGGTCCCTCAATTTCAGCCAGAAAATACCTGAAATCACAGAAAAACACACAAACTCAAAGTAAAGTCCAAAAAAGTAAATTTTAACTAAAAACTAATAAAAATATACTAAAAACTAACTAAATCCTACTAGAAACATACTAAAAACAATGCCAAAAAGCGTACAAATTATCCGCTCATCAGTTGCCTCCCAGCAAGCGCTTATTTAATGTCGTTAGCTGGACTATTACTGAGCTTTTAATCAAGTCTCAGTTTTGAGCATTCTTGCTCAAAATTGCTTTCAAGATAATGTTTAACTCTCTGTCCATTAACAATGAACTTTTTGTTAGATTCATTATCCTGAAGCTCTACGTATCCATATGGTGATACACTTGTAATTACATATGGACCTCTCCACCGGGATTTTAATTTCTCGGGAAATAATTTGAGCCTAGAGTTAAATAGCAGAACTTTCTGCCCTGGCTCAAAGACTTTGGATGACAATTTCTTATCATGCCATCTTTTCGCTTTCTCTTTGTAAATTTTTGCTTTCTCGAAAGCATTGAGTCTAAATTCCTCTAGCTCATTTAACTGGAGCAATCGTTTTTCTCCAGCTAACTTGGCATCAAGGTTTAGGAATCTGGTTGCCCAGTAGGCCTTGTGTTCCAGTTCCACTGGCAAGTGACATGCCTTTCCATACACAAGCTGGTATGGAGAGGTCCCTATAGGGGTCTTGAATGCTGTTCTGTATGCCCACAGAGCATCATCTAAGCTTCTTGCCCAATCCCTTCTACGGTTAATTACTGTCTGTTCCAGGATTCTTTTGAGTTCTCTATTTGAGACTTCAGCTTGCCCATTAGTTTGTGGGTGATATGGAGTAGCTACCCTGTGGCTAACTCCATAACAAACCAAAGCAGAGTAAAGCTGTTTATTGCAGAAATGAGTGCCCCCATCACTGATTAATACTCTAGGGGTACCAAATCTGCTGAAGATGTGTTTCTGGAGGAATTTTAACACTGTTTTGGTGTCATTAGTGGGTGTTGCAATAGCCTCCACCCATTTGGATACATAATCCACTGCCACCAGAATATAAGTGTTTGAGTATGATGGTGGGAAAGGTCCCATGAAGTCAATACCCCATACATCAAACAACTCAATCTCCAAGATCCCTTGTTGAGGCAAGGCATAACTGTGAGGCAGATTGCCAGATCTTTGGCAACTGTCACAATTAAGTACAAACACTCGGGAATCTTTATAGAGAGTAGGCCAGTAGAAGCCACTTTGGAGGACTCTTGTGGCTGTTCACTCACTTCCAAAATGTCCTCCATACTGTGATCCATGGCAGTGCCATAGGATCTTCTACGCTTCTTCCTTAGGCACACATCTACGGATTACTCCGTCTGCACATCTCTTGAAGAGATATGGTTCATCCCAAAGATAGTACTTTGCATCTGTGATCAATTTCTTTGATTGCTGCCTACTGTACTCTTTGGGTATGAACCTTACTGCCTTGTAGTTTGCAATATCTACGAACCATGGCACTTCCTGGATGGCAAAGAGTTGCTCATCCAGAAAGGTTTCAGAGATCTCAGTAAGAGGGAGGGACGCCCCTTCTACTGGTTCTATTCGGGACAAGTGATCTGCTACCTGATTCTCTGTCCCTTTTCTGTCTCTTATTTCTATATCAAACTCTTGCAGAAGCAATACCCATCTTATAAGTCTGGGTTTTAAATCCTGCTTTGTGAGTAGATATTTAAGAGCAGCATGATCAGTGTACACAATCACTTTTGATCCTACTAAATAAGATCTGAATTTGTCAATGGCGTAAACCACTGCAAGTAGCTCTTTTTCTGTGGTTGTGTAATTCTTCTGTGTGTCATTTAGAACATGGCTGGCATAGTAAATGACGTGCAGAAGCTTGTCATGCCTTTGTCCCAACACTGCGCCAATGGCATGGTCACTGGTATCACACATTAGTTCAAATGGCAGTGTCCAGTTTGGTGCAGAGATGATTGGTGCTGTGACCAATTTAGCTTTCAGAGTCTCAAATGCCTGCAGACACTCCTTATCAAAGACAAATGGCGTGTCAGCAGCTAGCAGGTTGCTCAGAGGTTTGGCGATTTTTGAAAAATCCTTTATAAACCTCCTATAGAATCCTGCATGCCCCAGAAAGCTTCTGATTGCCTTAACATTGGCAGGTGGTGGTAATTTTTCAATTACTTCAACTTTAGCTTGATCCACCTCTATTCCCTTGTTTGAAATTTTATGCCCAAGGACAATCCCTTCAGTCACCATAAAGTGACATTTTTCCCAGTTTAAAACTAGGTTGGTCTCTTGGCATCTTTTCAGAACAAGTGCTAAATGGTTAAGGCAGGAGCTGAATGAGTCTCCAAATACTGAAAAGTCATCCATGATGACTTCCAGAAACTTCTCTACCATATCAGAGAAGATAGAGAGCATGCACCTTTGAAAGGTTGCAGGTGCATTGTACAAGCCAAATGGCATCCTTCTGTATGCAAATACTGCAGATGGGCATGTGAATGCCGTTTTCTCTTGATCCTGGGGATCTACTGCAATTTGATTATAACCTGAATATCCATCCAGGAAGCAGTAGTATTCATGACCTGCTAGTCTTTCTAGCATCTGGTCTATGAATGGTAAAGGAAAATGATCCTTTCTGGTGGCTGTATTGAGCCTTCTATAATCAATACACATACGCCACCCTGTAACTGTTCTTGTAGGAACCAGTTCATTTTTTTCATTATGAACCACTGTCATGCCTCTCTTCTTACGGACGACTTGGACAGGGCTTACCCAGGGGCTGTCAGAAATAGGATAAATAATCCCAGCCTCTAGTAATTTAGTGACCTCCTTCTACACCACCTCCTTCATACCGCCTTTGTGGTTGAACCACTGGCTTGGCGTCACCCTCCAGTAAGATCTTGTGCATGCATCTGGCTGGGCTAATGCCCTTGATATCACTGATGGACCACCCAAGAGCTGTCTTGTGTGTCCTTAGCACTTGAATTAGTGCTTCCTCTTCCTGTGGCTCTAAGGTAGAGCTTATAATTACAGGAAAGGTATCACCTTCTCCCAGGAATGCATATTTTAGGGATGGTGGTAATGGTTTGAGCTCAGGTTTAGGAGGTTTCTCCTCTTCCTGGGGGATATTCAGAGGTTCTATTATTCTCTCTGATTCCTCCAGATCAAGCTGAACATCTTTAAAGATGTCCTCTAGCTCTGATTCGAGACTCTCAGCCATATTGACCTCTCTTACCAGAGAGTCAATAATATCAACACTCATGCAGTCATTTGGGGTGTCTGGATGTTGCATGGCTTTGACAACATTCAACTTGAACTCCTCCTCATATACTCTCAAGGTTACTTCCCCTTTGTGGACGTCAATGAGGGTTCGGCCAGTTGCTAGGAAAGGTCTTCCTAGAATGAAAGTTGCACTCTTGTGCTCCTCCATTTCCAGCACCACAAAGTCAGTAGGAAAGGCGAATGGCCCAACCTTAACAATCATGTCTTCAATCACGCCTGATGGGTATTTAATGGAGCCATCAGCAAGTTGAAGACATATCCGGGTTGGTTTGATTTCTTCAGTTAAACCAAGCTTTCTGATAGTGGATGCAGGTATTAGGTTGATACTTGCCCCAAGATCACATAAAGCTTGCTTGGTACTATTATCCTCTAATGTACATGGTATCATAAAGCTCCCGGGATCTTTAAGCTTCTCAGGTAAGCTTTTCAGAATGACTGCACTGCATTCTTCAGTGAGGTAAACTTTTTCAGTTTCCCTCCAATCCTTCTTATGACTTAAGATCTCTTTCATGAACTTAGCATAAGAGGGTATTTGCTCAAGTGCTTCTGCAAATGGAATCTTTATTTCAAGAGTCCTGAGATAGTCTGCAAAGCGGGCAAATTGCTTATCCTGTTCCGCTTGGCAGAGTTTTTGAGGATAAGGCATTTTGGCTTTATATTCCTCAACCTTAGTTGCTGCAGGTTTATTACCTACAGAAGTGGGTTGGGAAGCCTTTTTATAAGGGTTGTTATTGATGTGCGGAAAACGATCCGACACAAAACTCACCGGCAAGTGTACCGGGTCGCATCAAGTAATAATAACTCACATGAGTGAGGTCGATCCCACAGGGATTGAAGGATTGAGCAATTTTAGTTTAGTAGTTGGTTTAGTCAAGCGAATCAAGTATTGGTTGAGTGATTTGTGTTTAACAGAAGCTAAATTGCTTGGAATGTAAAGGGGGAAGGGAAAATTGCAGTAAATTAAAGAGCAGGAAAGTAAACTTGCAGAATCTTAAAGAACAAGAAAGTAAATGACTGAAACTTAAAGTGCAAGAAATGTAAATTGCAGTAACTTAAATTGCAAGGAATATAAATTGCTTGAATGTAAAAGGGATTTGAGGACAGGGATTTCAGAATTTAAACAAGGGAAATTGAATTGCAACAATCAATAGAACAGAAATTGAATTAGAAGCAATTGGAATTCAAACAGAGGGAAATTAAACGCAGCAAAGGTTCACAGAAGAACCAAAAGTAACTTGGGATCTCAGGTCTCCAGAGACTAGGTAGCAAAGCCTAGATCTCAATTGCCTTCCCAGATCCAAGCTAACAAAGCGATTGACAAAAAATAGAAGAAGAAGCAGTAAAGGAAATTGAAGTTGAATTCAATTGTGCAGAAAGGAATTAGAGAGATTTTGAATGGAGATTGAGACAGAATTTCCTCAATTCTTCACACCCAAAACTAAAAACAAGAAAAGTAAAAGTGCCCAAGCAAGAACGAGGAAGAAGAGAGATCAATTCTCCTCCCCAATTCTCTGAAATCTCAGTGAAGTCACCAAGAGAAGTTGCAAAATTCAAAGTTCCCAAGAAAGTGCCCAATGCAAAAGTCAAAGAAAAGGTGAAAAGTAAAAGTGAAAGTAAAGGTCCTATTTACATCAAACTAACTCCTATTTATACATTTTCTATTCTTGGATCTTGGGATTTGGATGGGCTTTTGATTTGGTGAAGAATTGAATTTTATTGGATTTTTAATCCAATTTTAGCCCATGAAGGATTGCTTCCAGGAGGCTGCCCTGCCCTTGTGGAGGGCAGGGCAGGATTTGGTGCTTGGTGCGTGCGTGGTGCGGGCTTGGTGCGCAGGATGCTGCCCTGCCCTCGCAGAGGGCAGGGCAGAAAAAGTTGGTGCGCCAGATTGATGCCTTGGTGCGCTGCTGGTGCTGCCAGATGATGCTGTGGTGCACCAGAATTGTGCCTTGGTGTGCCAGATTCATGCCACAACAAAATGCTGCCCTGCCCTCGCGGAGGGCAGGGCAGTGTTTCCACTTTGACGTCCCGAGTTCGAAACTTGGATGCTACACACGCTACCCATTTTCCTTGGCTTTCTTGGTACCAAAGTGAGGCTTAATTCCTTGCTTCCTCATGGTCCCGTGTTCAACTCTTGTGGCAAGCATTGTAGGCATTTTCCTTTGATTTTCTTCCCTTGGTGAGCCCGATACTGCCCTTATGGAGGGCAGGGCAAGGTTTTGTTCTTCTTGATTCCAAGGCACAAATTTGTGCTCTGCCCTTGTAGTGGGCAGGGCAGAGTTGCCTTTCATGCTTTGTTCCCTTATGTTGCCCTCCTAGAGGGCAGTGTGCCCTTGTGGAGGGCAATGCTTGCCTTCCTCATTTTGTGCGCCACACTTCTTCTCTCTTTGACCACATTTTCTTCTCCTTGGGCCACACTTCCTTAGGCCACGCTTTTCCTTTTTTTTCTTTTCTTCACCTACAATAAACCAAAACAACCACTCAAAGTATCACTAAATTCAAGAGGCTTATAAATCAATTAAAAATCAATTAAATTTAGCTTAAACCTCATGAGTTAACATTAATTTCATGATGGTTGTTTGATTTAAAGAAGTTATGCATTTTCACTCCAAATCACTTACTTAGGATGCAAGAAAGTGCATAAATGCTAATAAAACAAGTGAAATTAGCTTGAAAAATGGGTATATGATGACTTGTCATCACAACACCAAACTTAAATCTTGCTTGTCCCCAAGCAAGCATCAAAACTAAGAGAAATTGAAATGAACAAGAAAAGAACACATATCCTTATTAGGCATATAGCATAACTTGATTTTTGGGGTCTTTATGCAGACAATGATAACTCAAGTTATTGTTTGTTGTTACATAGTATACATTTTTCATCAAGGGTTTGCTAAACTTGCTGTTATAAGACTTGCTCTTTAATCACTCCCTTGCTAACTTTTCTTTCTTATAATGCTTAACAAGCTTATTCTTTTGGAGGTTTGGTGTCAAATGTTGCAGTAGTAGCCTTTGGCTTTATTTTTTTTTTCTTCTACTCAACATCTTTCCACCACAGACACATGGCTCACTAATTCTTCCTAGGATCATTGATGCCCAGCATCTCTTTGGATAACTAAATGTTCTGTATCTAAGTTGCTCTTTATTATGGACTTTCAATTGGCCATCCCAAATCAGTTGATCTAAGTGACCGGGTTTTAAAATACCCCTTAGAATTTACTCACCCAAGCATATCTCAGTACAAGAACATCACAGGCATATGTTCTAGGGTCCAAGCTATTGGTGTCCAACCTTTATTCTTTGTTTTCCTTGCCACTTTGGCTTTTTCTTCTTCCCTTTCTTTCTTATTTTTTTTGTTTTTGTTCTCAAGGGCTTTTTATTTATTGATGAGGATCTTTATAACAGCAAGCTAACTCACACTTGAATGAGAATGAGATTATGCAACAATTATTTCATGAGTCATGCATTTAATCAAACATATATACCACCATTAACTTCCATTCTACTTATGCAACATTGGATATTTCACTTTTCAATTCAAACCAAATCTCTTTTATTCAAGCATATGGGAAACAAAACAAAATTAAAGCTAAGTGATGGATAACAAGCATTATGCAGATTTGGCATTTTTAACAAACAATTTCACTTGCAACTAGATAAACACTTTAGCAAGACATACAATGGTTCCCATGTTCAAAATAATACACAGTAGCAAGGATCACGTTTAGATACAACCTTTGAAGTTGCAGCCCTTTGATTTTTCCTTCTGTTGTGTTTTCTTTGAGTTAGGATGCACAATATCTTCAATTGTTGACTTATGTCCTGCATATTTCTCAAAGTTGCTTGCTTCTCAAGCCCTTAAGTGTATGGTTAGTATGCATAAATTGAGTGTGGCTCTTGGATTTATTTAGGTGTTGGAGACACCAAACTTAATTGCTTGCCACTGCCTCTTATGCAACAAGTTAACCATATGTGAAACCTTGTATCCTTGCTAAAGGTTATGGAATTAAAGCTAGAAAGCAGTTAATTAGTTGGATAATTTGTTTGATTTCTTAGAGCTAGCACTATGCAAGAGGTGAGAATGTGTTTTTAAATGAGATTTTTGGTGGAACACCAAACTTAGAATCCTTCATTCTCCCTTAAATTGTTTTGGTGTGCAACACCAAACTTAGCTTCTTGCAATACATACCAATTATTCAACATTTTTATTGAAAAAGCTATGAAAAGAAAACTACCTCAGGTTGGGTTGCCTCCCAACAAGCGCTCTTTTATTGTCACTAGCTTGACATTGGACTCCCTTTAGGGTGGTTGATGTTGGTGATGTCTCAACTTGTCACCTCTCACTGTAAGCTTTCTCTGTGTGCCTTGATGCTCAATTTCAATGTGCTCAAGAGAGAGTACTTGGTTGACAGTGTAATAATCTTTTGTTCCCAGCTGTTGATACACTAGTTGCACCTTATCACCTTTGGCAAATCCTTCAGTTGGGATTTTCTTATTCTTCCACCCCTTGTAGGCCTTTTTCTTGTTTTTCTTCTTCTTCTTCCTTGTTAATATGCTTTCTTTGACAGTGACTTGAGTTGTGATACCTTCCTTTTTGTTTATCATCCCAGCTTCTTTTTGAATTCCTTTTTCTCCTTGTACAGGCTCACTCTCTTGTTCTATTGTTTTGTCGGTTGCTTGCTTTGGAAGGAAGTCACCACTTGTCTTGCTTGGTTCTTCATTCCTTTGTAATTCTGGAAAGACTTTCAAGGTGATGCTTTCCTCATGCATCCTGAGGGTTAGCTCTCCCTGTTCTATATCCACAATGGCTCTAGCAGTGGCCAAAAATGGTCGACCAAGTATTATTGAGTCATTTCCATTTTCTGAAGAATCCAGGATCACAAAATCTGCCGGATAGATGAACTTGTCAACCTTAACTAAAAGGTTCTCAATCAGCCCTTTAGGATATACTACTGATTGGTCCACCAACTCCAAGGATATCTGTATTGGTTTCACCTCCTCTATGCCAAGCTTCTTTACCAAAGAAGATGGGATTAGATTTATGCTTGCTCCTAAGTCACACATCCCCTTGTTGATGAATAGGTTTCCAATAGTGCAGGGTAGGAAGAAACCTCCAGGATCTTCAAGCTTGGGAGGGAGTCCCTTTTTGATGAGTGCACTACATTCTTCACTAAGCATTACAGTCTCCTTCTCATTCCAACTTCTCTTCTTGTTGATGAGCTCCTTTAAGAACTTGGCATACAGAGGCATTTGCTTTAATGCCTCAGCCAAAGGTATGTTGATTTCCAGCTTCTTGAAAGTCTCAAAAAATTTGTGGAAGTGCTGATCCTTTGTTTCTTTGTGGAATCTTTGTGGATAAGGTATTGGGAGTGTCAAGCTTTTCTCCCCTTGAAGTTGTCTTGGAATCAATTCTTCCATGATCTGCTTTCCCTTCTTCAGATTTTGTGGTTGGTTGTTTTCTTCTGTGAGTTTTTCTGGGACCTTCTTGGTTGTCATGTCCTTGTTGATGGATTCATCATTCTTTGTTGGCTCATTGTCATTCTCCATAAGTTTCTTGGTTGCTCCTTGGTTACCATCCATTAACATCTTTCCACTTCTTAGTTGCACGACCTTGCATTCTTCCTTTGGGTTAGGAATGGTGTCACTTGGTAGTGAGCTTGATGGTTTTTCAACAGAAATTTGTTTGGAGATTTGACCAATCTGCCTCTCTAGGTTCTTCATGGAAGCTTCTTGGTTCTTTGTTGTCAATTCTTGGTTCTTCATCATTTTCTCCATGAGCAGCTCTAGATTAGTGATCCTCTGAGATTCTTGTGAGATAGGTTGGTTTTGGGGTGTTGATGGATGATGGTAAGTGCTTTGGTTAGTTGGGTGGTTATTGGGTAGGTGATAGTTAGAATTGGGGTAGTTATTTTGTGGTTTTCTGTATGTGTTTTGGTTAGTGTTTGGCTGGGTGTTGTGGTTTGTGTTTTTCCAATTGTTCTGACTTGAGTTTCTTTGCCATGGTTGTTGGTTTTGATTGTGGTTGTCTCCCCATCTGAGGTTGGAATGGTTCTTCCAAGATGGATTGTAAGTATCACCATAAACTTCATTTGTTCCAGGATTTTGGTTGTGCATGTATTGGACTTGCTCTTGCTGTTGCTCCTCTTGGGTCTCTTCACTTTGCACCCATGTGGTTGATGGTTGGCTTGTGGTGCTCACTGCTGCCACTTGCAGGCCATCAATTCTTTTGGTCATTTGCTCAAACTGTTGTTGAATCTGCTGCTGCATCATCTTGTTTTGAGCTAGAATTGAATCCACTCCTTCTAACTCCATTACTCCTCTTCTCTGTGATGGTTGGCGTTGTCTTTGATGAGCAAAGAAATATTGGTTGTTGGCCACCATATCAATGAGGTTTTGAGCTTCCTCTGTGGTTTTCATGAGTTGTAATGAGCCTCCAGCTGAGTGATCAAGTGCTTCTTGAGCCTTTAGAGTAAGTCCTTCATAGAAGTTTTGCAACTTATCCCATTCAGTAAACATCTCTGGTGGACATTTTCTCAATAGAGCTTTATATCTTTCCCATGCTTCATATAAATTCTCAGCCTCCATTTGAGTGAATGTCTGCACCTCAGTCTTCAATCTTATGATTCTTTGAGGGGGGTAAAATTTGGCAAGAAACTTGCTCACCAAATCATCCCAAGTGTTGATGCTTTCCTTTGGGAACGTTTCTAGCCATTGAGTGGCTTTGTCTCTGAGAGAAAATGGAAAGAGCAACAACTTGTAACTGTCAGGAGGCACACCATTGGTTTTAACAGTGTCATAAATCCTCAAGAAGGTGGATAAGTGTTGATTTGGGTCCTCCAATGGTCCTCCTCCAAAAGAATAGTTGTTTTGAACCAAAGTGATGAGTTGTGGCTTTAGTTCAAAGTTGTTTGCATTGACATTGGGGGGAAGAATGCTACTCCCACAGTGTCTAGCATTTGCAAATGTATAGGAAGCCAGTACTCTTCTTTGTTGTTGATTATTATTGGCTCCTCCTTCTGGTTGATTGGGATTTGATGGATCTCCTTCCATTTCTTGGAATTCCTCCTCAGATTCTTCCTCTCCAATAACGTTCTTTCCTCTTTCAGCTCTTCTTATTCTTCGAAGAGTTCTTTGGTCAATTTCAGAGAGGATAGGGGAAGATCTTCCTGTACCTGACATACAAACACACAACAATAAACACACAGATCCAGAAAATTAATAAAACTTCAATCTATGGCTAGAATGAAGTTTTAGTTAGTTTAAGCAAAAATTCAAACAGTTAGTGTGTTAGAGAAACAGAAAAGAAAAAGTGCTTAATCTAGACCTCCACTTCACTTAATCATTGTCAATCTATTTCAATCCCCGGCAACGGCGCCAAAAACTTGATGTGCGGAAAACGATCCGACACAAAACTCACCGGCAAGTGTACCGGGTCGCATCAAGTAATAATAACTCACATGAGTGAGGTCGATCCCACAGGGATTGAAGGATTGAGCAATTTTAGTTTAGTAGTTGGTTTAGTCAAGCGAATCAAGTATTGGTTGAGTGATTTGTGTTTAACAGAAGCTAAATTGCTTGGAATGTAAAGGGGGAAGGGAAAATTGCAGTAAATTAAAGAGCAAGAAAGTAAACTTGCAGAATCTTAAAGAACAAGAAAGTAAATGACTAAAACTTAAAGTGCAAGAAATGTAAATTGCAGTAACTTAAATTGCAAGGAATATAAATTGCTTGAATGTAAAAGGGATTTGAGGACAGGGATTTCAGAATTTAAACAAGGGAAATTGAATTGCAACAATCAATAGAACAGAAATTGAATTAGAAGCAATTGGAATTCAAACAGAGGGAAATTAAACGCAACAAAGGTTCACAGAAGAACCAAAAGTAACTTGGGATCTCAGGTCTCCAGAGACTAGGTAGCAAAGCCTAGATCTCAATTGCCTTCCCAGATCCAAGCTAACAAAGCGATTGACAAAAAATAGAAGAAGAAGCAGTAAAGGAAATTGAAGTTGAATTCAATTGTGCAGAAAGGAATTAAAGAGATTTTGAATGGAGATTGAGACAGAATTTCCTCAATTCTTCACACCCAAAACTCAAAACAAGAAAAGTAAAAGTGCCCAAGCAAGAACGAGGAAGAAGAGAGATCAATTCTCCTCCCCAATTCTCTGAAATCTCAGTGAAGTCACCAAGAGATGTTGCAAAATTCAAAGTTCCCAAGAAAGTGCCCAATGCAAAAGTCAAAGAAAAGGTGAAAAGTAAAAGTGAAAGTAAAGGTCCTATTTACATCAAAATAACTCCTATTTATACACTTTCTATTCTTGGATCTTGGGATTTGGATGGGCTTTTGATTTGGTGAAGAATTGAATTTTATTGGATTTTTAATCCAATTTTAGCCCATGAAGGATTGCTTCCAGGAGGCTACCCTGCCCTTGTGGAGGGCAGGGCAGGATTTGGTGCTTGGTGCGTGCGTGGTGCGGGCTTGGTGCGCAGGATGCTGCCCTGCCCTCGCAGAGGGCAGGGCAGAAAAAGTTGGTGCGCCAGATTGATGCCTTGGTGCGCTGCTGGTGCTGCCAGATGATGCTGTGGTGCGCCAGAATTGTGCCTTGGTGTGCCAGATTCATGCCACAACAAAATGCTGCCCTGCCCTCGCGGAGGGCAGGGCAGTGTTTCCACTTTGACGTCCCGAGTTCGAAACTTGGATGCTACACACGCTACCCATTTTCCTTGGCTTTCTTGGTACCAAAGTGAGGCTTAATTCCTTGCTTCCTCATGGTCCCGTGTTCAACTCTTGTGGCAAGCATTGTAGGCATTTTCCTTTGATTTTCTTCCCTTGGTGAGCCCGATACTGCCCTTGTGGAGGGCAGGGCAAGGTTTTGTTCTTCTTGATTCCAAGGCACAAATTTGTGCTCTGCCCTTGTAGTGGGCAGGGCAGAGTTGCCTTTCATGCTTTGTTCCCTTATGTTGCCCTCCTAGAGGGCAGTGTGCCCTTGTGGAGGGCAATGCTTGCCTTCCTCATTTTGTGCGCCACACTTCTTCTCTCTTTGACCACATTTTCTTCTCCTTGGGCCACACTTCCTTAGGCCACGCTTTTCTTTTTTTTTCTTTTCTTCACCTACAATAAACCAAAACAACCACTCAAAGTATCACTAAATTCAAGAGGCTTATAAATCAATTAAAAATCAATTAAATTTAGCTTAAACCTCATGAGTTAACATTAATTTCATGGTGGTTGTTTGATTTAAAGAAGTTATGCATTTTCACTCCAAATCACTTACTTAGGATGCAAGAAAGTGCATAAATGCTAATAAAACAAGTGAAATTAGCTTGAAAAATGGGTATATGATGACCTGTCATCACAACACCAAACTTAAATCTTGCTTGTCCCCAAGCAAGCATCAAAACTAAGAGAAATTGAAATGAACAAGAAAAGAACACATATCCTTATTAGGCATATAGCATAACTTGATTTTTAGGGTCTTTATGCAGACAATGATAACTCAAGTTATTGTTTGTTGTTACATAGTATACATTTTTCATCAAGGGTTTGCTAAACTTGCTGTTATAAGACTTGCTCTTTAATCACTCCCTTGCTAACTTTTCTTTCTTATAATGCTTAACAAGCTTATTCTTTTGGAGGTTTGGTGTCAAATGTTGCAGTAGTAGCCTTTGGCTTTATTTTTTTTTTCTTTTACTCAACATCTTTCCACCACAGACACATGGCTCACTAATTCTTCCTAGGATCATTGATGCCCAGCATCTCTTTGGATAACTAAATGTTCTGTATCTAAGTTGCTCTTTATTGTGGACTTTCAATTGGCAATCCCAAATCAGTTGATCTAAGTGACCGGGTTTTAAAATACCCCTTAGAATTTACTCACCCAAGCATATCTCAGTACAAGAACATCACAGGCATATGTTCTAGGGTCCAAGCTATTGGTGTCCAACCTTTATTCTTTGTTTTTCTTGCCACTTTGGCTTTTTCTTCTTCCTTTTCTTTCTTATTTTTTTTTTTTTGTTTTTGTTCTCAAGGGCTTTTTATTTATTGATGAGGATCTTTATAATAGCAAGCTAACTCACACTTGAATGAGAATGAGATTATGCAACAATTATTTCATGAGTCATGCATTTAATCAAACATATATACCACCATTAACTTCCATTCTACTTATGCAACATTGGATATTTCACTTTTCAATTCAAACCAAATCTCTTTTATTCAAGCATATGGGAAACAAAACAAAATTAAAGCTAAGTGATGGATAACAAGCATTATGCAGATTTGGCATTTTTAACAAACAATTTCACTTGCAACTAGATAAACACTTTAGCAAGACATACAATGGTTCCCATGTTCAAAATAATACACAGTAGCAAGGATCACGTTTAGATACAACCTTTGAAGTTGCAGCCCTTTGATTTTTCCTTCTGTTGTGTTTTCTTTGAGTTAGGATGCACAATATCTTCAATTGTTGACTTATGTCCTGCATATTTCTCAAAGTTGCTTGCTTCTCAAGCCCTTAAGTGTATGGTTAGTATGCATAAATTGAGTGTGGCTCTTGGATTTATTTAGGTGTTGGAGACACCAAACTTAATTGCTTGCCACTGCCTCTTATGCAACAAGTTAACCATATGTGAAACCTTGTATCCTTGCTAAAGGTTATGGAATTAAAGCTAGAAAGCAGTTAATTAGTTGGATAATTTGTTTGATTGCTTAGAGCTAGCACTATGCAAGAGGTGAGAATGTGTTTTTAAATGAGATTTTTGGTGGAACACCAAACTTAGAATCCTTCATTCTCCCTTAAATTGTTTTGGTGTGCAACACCAAACTTAGCTTCTTGCAATACATACCAATTATTCAACATTTTTATTGAAAAAGCTATGAAAAGAAAACTACCTCAGGTTGGGTTGCCTCCCAACAAGCACTCTTTTATTGTCACTAGCTTGACATTGGACTCCCTTTAGGGTGGTTGATGTTGGTGATGTCTCAACTTGTCACCTCTCACTGTAAGCTTTCTCTGTGTGCCTTGATGCTCAATTTCAATGTGCTCAAGAGAGAGTACTTGGTTGACAGTGTAATAATCTTTTGTTCCCAGCTGTTGATACACTAGTTGCACCTTATCACCTTTGGCAAATCCTTCAGTTGGGATTTTCTTATTCTTCCACCCCTTGTAGGCCTTTTTCTTGTTTTTCTTCTTCTTCTTCCTTGTTAATATGCTTCCTTTGACAGTGACTTGAGTTGTGATACCTTCCTTTTTGTTTATCATCCCAGCTTCTTTTTGAATTCCTTTTTCTCCTTGTACAGGCTCACTCTCTTGTTCTATTGTTTTGTCGGTTGCTTGCTTTGGAAGGAAGTCACCACTTGTCTTGCTTGGTTCTTCATTCCTTTGTAATTCTGGAAAGACTTTCAAGGTGATGCTTTCCTCATGCATCCTGAGGGTTAGCTCTCCCTGTTCTATATCCACAATGGCTCTAGCAGTGGCCAAAAATGGTCGACCAAGTATTATTGAGTCATTTCCATTTTCTGAAGAATCCAGGATCACAACTGCCGGATAGATGAACTTGTCAACCTTAACTAAAAGGTTCTCAATCAGCCCTTTAGGATATACTACTGATTGGTCCACCAACTCCAAGGATATCTGTATTGGTTTCACCTCCTCTATGCCAAGCTTCTTTACCAAAGAAGATGGGATTAGATTTATGCTTGCTCCTAAGTCACACATCCCCTTGTTGATGAATAGGTTTCCAATAGTGCAGGGTAGGAAGAAACCTCCAGGATCTTCAAGCTTGGAAGGGAGTCCCTTTTTGATGAGTGCACTACATTCTTCACTAAGCATTACAGTCTCCTTCTCATTCCAACTTCTCTTCTTGTTGATGAGCTCCTTTAAGAACTTGGCATACAGAGGCATTTGCTTTAATGCCTCAGCCAAAGGTATGTTGATTTCCAGCTTCTTGAAAGTCTCAAGAAATTTGTGGAAGTGCTGATCCTTTGTTTCTTTGTGGAATCTTTGTGGATAAGGTATTGGGGGTGTCAAGCTTTTCTCCCCTTAAAGTTGTCTTGGAAGTGCTGATCCTTTGTTTCTTTTCTTCACCTACAATAAACCAAAACAACCACTCAAAGTATCACTAAATTCAAGAGGCTTATAAATCAATTAAAAATCAATTAAATTTAGCTTAAACCTCATGAGTTAACATTAATTTCATGGTGGTTGTTTGATTTAAAGAAGCTATGCATTTTCACTCCAAATCACTTACTTAGGATGCAAGAAAGTGCATAAATGCTAATAAAACAAGTGAAATTAGCTTGAAAAATGGGTATATAATGACTTGTCATCAGTTATCAGCACTTGTATGTGACTGATCCCCCACTGGCATTTGAATGCCAGGGGTGGAAGCTGGAGTGGCGTTAGACGCCACCTCCTTATTTGTTACTGGCGTCTGAACGCTAGAACTATGCTCTCTTTGGGCGTTCAACGCCGGATTCATGCTTGTTTCTGGCGTTGAACGCCAGGAATGAGCATGGGCTGGGCGTTCAGCGCCAGCCTTATTCCTCTCTAGGCTCTGATTGTCCTCAGAGGGATTTTGAGTAGCCATCTGTTCATTTCTTGGCTTCCTGCTGCTTTGAAGTGAGGTATTTAATGTTTTCCCACTTCTTAATTGAACTACTTGGCATTCTTCTGTTATTTGTTTTGATAGTTGCTTTTCTGTTTGCTTTAACTGTACTTCCATATTCCTGTTAGCCATTCTTATTTCCTGGAGTATTTCCTTGAATTCGGCTAGCTGCTGGGTTAGAAAGTCCAGCTGCTGATTGAATTCATTAGCTTGATCTACCGGATTGAGTTCAGCAGTTACTGTTTTAGCTTCTTCTTTCATGGAAGATTCACTGTTTAGGTACATATGCTGATTTCTGGCAACTGTATCAATAAGCTCTTGAGCTTCTTCAATTGTTTTTCTCATATGTATAGATCCACCAGCTGAGTGGTCTAGAGAAATCTGAGCTTTTTCTGTAAGCCCATAGTAGAAGATGTCTAATTGCACCCATTCTGAAAACATTTCAGAGGGGCATTTTCGTAGCATCTCTCTGTATCTCTCCCAGGCATCATAAAGGGATTCATTATCTCCTTGTTTGAAGCCTTGGATGCTTAGCCTTAGCTGTGTCATCCGTTTTGGAGGAAAATAGTGATTCAGGAATTTTTCTGACAGCTGTTTCCATGTCTTTATGCTGTTCTTAGGTTGGTTATTTAACCACCTCTTAGCTTGATCTTTTACAACAAATGGAAATAGTAATAATCTGTAGACATCCTGATCTACTTCCTTGTCATGTACTGTGTCAGCAATTTGTAAAAATTGTGCCAAAAATTCTGTAGGTTCTTCGTGTGGAAGACCGAAATACTGGCAGCTTTGCTGCACCATGATAATGAGCTGAGGATTCAACTCAAAGCTACTAACTCCAATGGAGGGTATACAGATACTACTCCCATATGAAGCAGTAGTGGGGTTAGTATACGACCCCAGAGTCCTCCTGGACTGTTCATTTCCACTTAATTCCATGATGGAACAAGGGAGATGATATGTATGTTGATATTTTTATTTTATAGCAATGGAATATAAAAACGGAATAAAAAATTTTGAAAATATTTTGTGAAGATTTTCGAAAAAATTTTGAAATTGAAATCTGAAATTTTTATATAAAAATTTCGAAATTATTGTTTAAAATTAGTTAGAAAAGATATTTTTTTTGAATTTTGAATTTTATGATGAAAGAGAAAAACACATAAAAGACACAAGATTTAAAATTTTTAGATCTAATGCTCCTTATTTTCGAAAATTTTGGAGGGAAAACACCAAGGAGCACCAAACTTAAAAATTTTAAGATCAAAACACAAGAAAAACTCAAGAACGCCTTGAAGATTCACAAAAATACAAGAACAAAAGAAAGAACACCAAACTTAAAATTTTTAGAAAACTTTACTAAATTTTCGAAAATTAAAGAAAGATCAACAAGAAAATACCAAACTTAAAGTTTGGCACAAGATTAAATTAAGAAAAATTATTTTTGAAAAAGGATTTTAAAAGGAAGGTGTCCAATTGCCAAGAACATAAGCCAACGCTATAACCAACTAAGCTAAAAATGTAACGTATTTTAAAGATGTATTATTTTTATGGATAAAATAAATTTTTGAAAACTAATGTTTTGAAAAAGCACAAGAAAAACAAGAAAAGACACAGAACAAGAAAAATTGAAGATCAAACAAGAAAAATAAACAAGAACAACTTGAAGATCAAGGAAGAACAAAGAACACTAATACGAAAATTTTAAAGAAAAATATAAAATATGCAATTAACACCAAACTTAGAACAAGACACTAAACTCGCTAAAAAAAATTAAAAATTGATAAAGAAAAATAATATTTTTGAAAAAATTTTTAAAAAAGGGATAATAGAAGATGCAATTCTAGTGAAAAAAAAGAGGATAAATTCTTCCTAATCTAAGCAACAAAATAAACCTTTAGTTGTTCAAACTCAAATAATCCCCAGCAACGGCGCCAAAAACTTGGTGCACGAAATTGTGTATGCCAATATTAATGGACTATTTAACACAGCTTAGTACCACTAACCAACAAGTGCACTGGGTCGTCCAAGTAATACCTTACGTGAGTAAGGGTCGATCCCACGGAGATTATTGATTTGAAGCAAGCTATGTTTATTTTATTATTCTTAGTCAGGATATTAATTAAAATTATCAGTTGGAATTATTAGAAAAATAAAAGAGTGTGAAATAGTTACTTGTTGTGCAGTAATGAAGAACATGTTGGGGTTTTGGAGATGCTTTGTCCTCTGACTTCAACTCTTCCTTGAAATCCTTTTCCACACGCAAGGCTCCTTCCATGGCAAGCTGTATGTAGGGTGTCACCATTGTCAGTGGCTACCTCCCATCCTCTCAGTGAAAACGTTCCAGATGCTCTGTCACAGCACGGCTAATCAGCTGTTGGTTCTCGATCATGTTGGAATAGGATCCATTGATCCTTTTGCGCTTGTCATCACGCCCAGCAATCGCGAGTTTGAAGCTCGTCACAACCATTCAATCCTTGAATCCTACTCGGAATACCACAGACAAGGTTTAGACCTTCCGGATCCTCAAGAGTGGCCGCCATCAATTCTAGCTTATACCACGAAGATTCTGATTAAAGAACCTAAGAGAAGCTCATTCAGTCTGATGTAGAAGGGAGGTGGTTGTCAGGCACACGTTCATGGATCTGAGGAAGGTGATGAGTGTCACGGATCATCACCTTCTTCATGTTTAAGCGCGAATGAACATCTTAGATAGGAACAAGCGTGTTTGAATGGAAAACAAAGGTAATTGTATTAATTCATCGAGACGCTGCAGAGCTCCTCACCCCCAACAATGGAGTTTAGAGACTCATGCCGTCAAAGTGTATAAAATTAAGATCTGAAAATGTCATGAGGTACACAATAAGTCTCTAAAAGTTGTTTAAATAGTAAACTAGTAACCTAGGTTTACAGAAAATGAGTAAACTATGATAGATGATGCAGAAATCCACTTCTGGGGCCCACTTGGTGTGTGCTGGGGCTGAGACTTAAGCTTCTCACGTGCCTGGAGCTGTTTTGGGCGTTCAACGCCAGGTTGTAACCTGTTTCTGGCGTTGAACTCCAACTTGTAACCTGTTTCTGGCGCTGGACGCCAGACAGCAGCATGATACTGGCGTTGAACGCCAGCGTACGTCATCTATATTCACGCAAAGTATGGACTATTATATATTGCTGGAAAGCCCTGGATGTCTACTTTCCAAAGCCGTTGAGAGCGCGCCAATTGGACTTCTGTAGCTCCAGAAAATTCATTTCGAGTGCAGGGAGGTCAGGATCCAACAGCATCAGCAGTCCTTTTTCAGCCTAACTCAGATTTTTGCTCAGCTCCCTCAATTTCAGCCAGAAAATACCTGAAATCACAGAAAAATACACAAACTCATAGTAAAGTCCAGAATATGATTTTTGCCTAAAAACTAATAATATTCTACTAAAAACCAATTAAAACATACTAAAATCTACATGAAATTACCCCCAAAAAGCGTATAAAATATCCGCTCATCAGTTACATTATTTAACCATAATTATTTTATTCTTGTGTGTTTACTTCTCTATGATTGTAATCTATATTTTGTCTCATCCTATATGTCCAATAGTTATTATGTTTATATGCTTGCATGTGATTGAGGCCATTATTTGTTTAAACTCACTTATCCAAATTAAGCCTACCCTTTTTAATTACCTTTGTTAACCACTTTGAGCCTTAAAATCCTATTTGTTCTGTATTTTACCACATTAGTAGCCTTAAGCAGAAAAATAATTGTATATCCCAAATTGAATCTTTGGTTAGCTTAAGATAGAATTGTGTATGCCAGTTAAGTATGGGAATTTGTGGGAACAAAAATTATTAAGGGAATGTGTCATGATAATATAATGGGAATTTGGGTACCTACTCATGTGAAGCTATAAGAATTACAAATCTATGTGCATTGATAAGCTATGTTTATTTTTTATATATATAAAAAAAAGAAAAAAAATCAATAAATGAATAAGGGGACAAAATTACCCCAATGTTAAATTAAAAATTCAAAGAACAATGCACATATGATAAAAAAAAAATTTGATACATGAGTATGGAAGGTAAAAGGGAATTCTGGGTAGCTAGGTATGAATTCTAAAGTTATATAAAATATATAGGTTGGGTTAAAGCTGGGTTAATTAAAGATTCAATTTATAAGCTCACTTAACCATATATATATCCCTATCCTTACCTTGGCCCCATTACAACCTTAAAAAGACCTCATGATGTTTGCTTTGGCATATTAACTGTTGTTGATTGGTTAGGAGAAAAACAAAAGTTAGAGAGCATAATTAGAGAAGGATAGAGTGATTACCCTATACAATAGAGGGATTAGAGCGTATATACATCATCAGTGAGGGTTCTATGCTTAAATTTTCATGTTCCCTGCTTTCATGAGTTATCTTCTTGCACTTTTATCTGTTTTACTGTATAGTGATAGAATTAATGGAATTTGATTTGTAATTGTTTTGAAGAGCTTATTTACTTTTGATCAAGTGGGCAAGAATCATATAGTTGCATTTGTATATATATATAGGTTGTATTGCATTGCATGAATTTCTACATGTTCATACTCATTTATCTTATCTCCTTCAATTAAGCATGAGGACATGCTAATGTTTAAGTGTGGGGAGGTTGATAAACCACTATTTTATGGTTCATATTGTGTATAATTATGTGGT
Organism: Arachis stenosperma; assembly: GCF_014773155.1. NCBI lineage: Eukaryota > Viridiplantae > Streptophyta > Magnoliopsida > Fabales > Fabaceae > Arachis > Arachis stenosperma. The sequence goes on from NC_080378.1 coordinate 68,460,722, forward strand.
TTTATCATGATCCCTACCCACTTATTCATTAATTTAGCATGCATTTATATTTCCTTCCTGGAATTATTACATGGTTGAAAACTGCTTCCTAGAGACTTTTTATTATGCATTTTAGTTCTCCTTTATCCCATTCGATGCCGTGATCTGTGTGTTAAGTGTTTCAGGCTTTATAGGGCATGGATGAGTTGGAGATTGGAAGGGAAGCTAGCAAAAATGGAAGGAACACAAGAAATTGAGGAGAAAACCAGCGAGAAGTGACGCGGCCGCATGGCTCACGCGTTCGCGCGGAAGAGGAGAAATCGCGGTGACGCGGCCTGGTGGACGAAATTGTGATACATGTTCTTTTGTACTTGTATGAAATCATTATTATGGCACTGGTTGAATTCACAACTCCGTTCAACTAACCAGCAAGTGTACTGGGTCGTCCAAGTAATAAACCTTACGTGAGTAAGGGTCGATCCCACAGAGATTGTTGGTATGAAGCAAGCTATGGTCACCTTGTAAATCTCAGTTAGGCAGATTAAATTGGTTTATGGTTTCGAAAATAGAAATAAGAAAATAGAAGAAATAATAAAAGGGATAGAATACTTATGCAGATTCATTGGTGGGAATTTCAGATAAGCGAATGGAGATACTGTATGGCTCAAGAACGCCTACTTTCCTACTGCTTCAACTCAATCCTTCTTACTCCTTTCCATGGCAAGCTGTGTATAGGGGTTCACCGTTCGACGATGGCTACTTTGAATCCTCTCGGGAAAATGGTCCTCTGCGGCTGTCACTCGCATGGCTAATCGTCTGGAGGCATCACACTGGCCGAAGGCTACATCCCATCCTCGCAGTGAAAACTACGCTCACGCGCTCTGTCACAGCACGGCTAATCACTGGTTGGTTCCCGCTCCTACTGGAATAGAATCCCTTGATTCTTTTGCGTCTGTCACTAACGCTCAGCACTTGCGAGTCTGAAGCACGTCACAGTCATTCATTACCGGAATCCTACTCGGAATACCACAGACAAGGTTAGACTTTCCGGATTCCCAGGATCCTACTCGGAATACCACAGACAAGGTGAGACTTTCCGTATCCTCATAAATGCCACCATCTATCTAGCTTATACCACGAAGATTCTGTTGGGGAATCTTAGAGATACACATTCAAGCTCTGTTGCATGTAGAACGGAAGTGGTTGTCAATCACGCGCGTTCATAGGTGAGAATGATGATGAGCGTCACATAATCATCACATTCGTCATGTTCTTGGGTGCGAATGAATATCTTGGAATAAGAATAAGAGAGATTTGAATATAAAGTAATGGTAATTGTATTAAAACTTGAGGTACAGCAGAGCTCCACACCCTTAATCTATGGTGTGCAGAAACTCCACCGTTGAAAATACATAAGTAAAAGGTTCAGGCATGGCCGAATGGCCAGCCCCCTAAATGTGATCACGGGATTCAAAATACAATCCAGGATCTGGTCAAAGATGTCCAATACAATAGTTAAATGTTCTATTTATAATAAACTAGCTCCTAGGGTTTACATGAGTAAGTAATTGATGCATAAATCCACTTCCGGGGCCCACTTGGTGTATGCTTGGGCTGAGCTTGGTCTATCCACGAGCTGAGGCTTCTCTTGGAGTTGAACTCCGAGTTATGACGTGTTTTGGGCGTTCAACTCCGGATCATGACGTTTTTCTGGCGTTTAACTCCAGACAGCAGCATGTACTTGGCGTTCAACGCCAAGTTACGTCGTCAATTTCCGAATAAAGTATGGACTATTATATATTGCTGGAAAGCTCTGGATGTCTACTTTCCAACGCCATTGAGAGCACGCCATTTGGGGTTCTGTAGCTCCAGAAAATCCATTTTGAGTGCAGGGAGGTCAGATTCCAACAGCATCAGCAGTCCTTTTTGTCAGCCTTTTTCAGAGTTTTGCTCAAGTCCCTCAATTTCAGCCAGAAATTACCTGAAATCACAGAAAAACACACAAACTCATAGTAAAGTCCAGAAATGTGAATTTAACATAAAAACTAATGAAAACATCCCTAAAAGTAGCTTGAACTTGCTAAAAACTACCTAAAAACAATGCCAAAAAGCGTATAAATTATCCGCTCATCACAACACCAAACTTAAATTGTTGCTTGTCCCCAAGCAACTGAAAATCAAATAGGATAAAAAGAAGATAATATACTATAAATTCCAAAATATCAATGAATATTAATTATAATTAAATGAGCGGGACTTGTAGCTTTTTGCTTCTGAACAGTTTTGGCATCTCACTTTTTCCTTTGAAGTTTAGAATGATTGGCTTTTCTAGGAACTTAGAATTTCGGATAGTGTTATTGACTTTCCTAGTTAAGCATGTTGATTCTTGAACACAGCTACCTATGAGTCTTGGCTGTGGCCCTAAGCACTTTATTTTCCAGTATTACCACCAGATACATAAATGCCACAGACACATAACTGGGTGAACCTTTTCAGATTGTGACTCAGCTTTGCTAGAGTCCCCAGTTAGTGGTGTCCAGAGCTCTTAAGCACACTCTTTTGCTTTGGATCACGACTTTAACCACTCAGTCTCAAGCTTTTCACTTGGACCTTCATGACACAAGCACATGGTTAGGGACAGCTTGATTTAGCCGCTTAAGCCTGGATTTAATTTCCTTGGGCCCTCCTATCCATTGATGCTCAAAGCCTTGGATCCTTTTTACCCTTGCCTTTTGGTTTTAAGGGCTACTGGCTTTTTCTGCTTGCTTTTTCTTTTTCTTTCTATATTTTTATTTTTATTTCGCCAATTTTTTTTTTCAAATTTTTTTTTTCGCAAGCTTTTGATTTTTCACTGCTTTTTCTTGCTTCAAGAATCAATTTCATGATTTTTCAGATTATCAATAACATTTCTCTTTGTTCATCATTCTTTCAAGAGCCAACAGTTTTAACATTCATAAACAACAAGATCAAAAATATGCACTGTTCAAGCATTCATTCAAAGTATTGTCCCCACATCAATATAATTAAATTAAATTCAAGGATAAATTCGAAATTCATGTACTTCTTGTTCTTTTGAATTAAAACATTTTTCATTTAGGAGAGGTGAAGGATTAATGGATTTTATTCATAGCTTTAAGGCATGGTTACATACTAATGATCATGAAATAAAGACACAAAACATAGATAAACACAATATTAAAAACCGAAAAACAGAAAGAAATAAAGAACAAGGAATGAATCCACCTCTAGTGGCGTCTTCTTCTTGAAGGTCCAACAATGTCCTTAAGCTCTTCTATGTCCCTTCCTTGCCTTTGTTGCTCCTCCCTCATTGCTCTTTGATCTTCTCTTATTTCTTGGAGAATGATGGAGTGCTCATGATGTTCCACCCTTAATTGTTCCACATTGTGGCTCAAACCTTCTAAAGAAGTGTTGAGTTGCTCCCAATAGTTGTTTGGAGAAAAGTGCATCCCTTGAGGCATCTCAGGGATTTCTTGATGATGAGCTTTCTCATGCATCTCTTGAGAACCGTGAGGGATCTCTCTTGCTTGCTCTATCCTCTTCTTGGTGATGGGCTTATCCTCTTCAATGAAGATGTCTCCTTCTATGATGACTCCAACTGAGTAACATAGATGGCAAATAAGGTGAGGAAAAGCTAGCCGTGCCATGGGTGAAGGCTTGTCGGCTATTTTGTAGATTTCATTGGAGATGACCTCATGAACTTCTACTTCCTCTCCAATCATGATGCCATGAATCATGATGGCCCGATCCACAGTAACTTCAGATCGGTTGCTAGTAGGAATGATGGAGCGTTGAATAAACTCCAACCATCCTCTAGCTATAGGCTTGAGGTCCAGTCTTCTTAGTTGGACTAGCTTGCCTTTGGAGTCTCTCTTCCATTGAGCTCCTTCCACACAAATGTCCATGAGGACTTGGTCCAACCTTTGATCAAAGTTGACACTTCTAGTGTAGGGGCGTTCATCACCTTGCATCATGGGCAAGTGGAATGCCAACCTTACATTTTTCGGACTGAAATCCAAGTATTTCCCCCGAACCATTGTGAGATAATTCTTTGGACTCGGGTTCATACCTTGATCATGGTTCCTAGTGATCCATGCATTGGCATAGAACTCTTGAACCATTAAGATTCCGACTTGTTGCATGGGGTTGGTTAAGACTTCCCAACCTCTTCTTCGGACTTCATGTCGGATCTCCGGATACTCATTTTTCTTGAGCTTGAAAGGGACCTCAGGGATCACCTTCTTCTTTGCCACAACATCATAGAAGTGGTCTTGATGGCTCTTGGAGATGAATCTTTCCATCTCCCATGACTCGGAGGTGGAAGCTTTTGTCTTCCCTTTTCCTTTTCTAGAGGATACTCCGGCCTTAGGTGCCATTGATGGTAATGGAAAAACAAAAAGCTTATGCTTTTACCACACCAAACTTAAAATTTTGCTCGCCCTCGAGTAAGAGAAGAAAGAAGAGAAGAAGAAGAAGAAGAAAATATGGTAGAGAAGGGGGAGTGATGGTTCGGCCAAGGGTGAGAAGAAGGGGTTGTGTTGTGTGAAAATGAAGTTGAATGGAAGGGTATTTATAGGGAGAGGGGGTAGTGTGGATTCGGCCATTTAGGGTGGGAATGGGTGGGAAATTGGTTTTGAATTTTTGAAGGTAGGTGGGGTTTATGGGGAAGAGTGGGTGGATGTGAGTGGTGAATGGGGTAATTGGGAAGAGGAATTGAGGTGATTGGTGAAAGTTGTTGGGAAGTGTGACATGGGGAAGAGTGAAATAAGATTAGGAGAGTGTGATTAGGATTAAGAGGGAAGGTGGGAATATGGTAGGTGGGGATCCTGTGGGGTCCACAGATCCTGAGGTGATCCTGTGGGGTCCACAGATCCTGAGGTGTCAAGGAATTCCATCCCTGCACCAAATAGGCATGTAAAATGCCTTTGCACACCATTCTGGCGTTTAAACGCCCATTGGTGCACATTCTGGGCGTTCAACGCCCATGTAAAGCATGTTTCAGGCGTTGAACGCCAGTTTCATGCTTGTTACTGGCGTTCAGCGCCAGCTTTTCCTCTCTGGGCACATTCCTGGCGTTCAGCGCCAGAATGTTGCTTGTTTCTGGCGTTCAGCGCCAGAATGATGCTCTGTTCTGGCGTTGAACGCCAGCCTGTGCGTCCTCCAGGGTGTGAATTTTTTCTTCTGCTATTTTTTATTCTGTTTTTAATTTTTATGATTTTTTTCGTGACTCCTCATGATCATGTACCTAATAAAACACAAAATAACAATAAAATAAAATAAAATAAGAATTAGATAAATAAAATTGGGTTGCCTCCCAACAAGCGCTTCTTTAATGTCAATAGCTTGACAGTGGCTCTCATGGAGCCACAAGGTGATCAGGTCAATGTTGTATAGTTGCCAACACCAAACTTAGAGTTTGGATATGGGGTCTTGACACCAAACTTAGAGTTTGGTTGTGGCCTCACAACACCAAACTTAGAGTTTGACTGTGTGGGCTCTTCTTGACTCTGAATTGAGAGAAGCTCTTCATGCTTACTCTCTTTTGTCACAGAGGGATGGCCATGTGCCTTAAACACAAGGTATTCCCCATTCAATTGAAGGACTAATTCACCTCTGTTGACATCTATCACAGCTCCTGCTGTGGCTAGGAAAGGTCTTCCAAGGATGATGCAATCATCCTCTTCCTTCCTAGTGTCTAAGATTATGAAATCAGCAGGGATGTAAAGGCCTTCAACCTTTACTAACACATCCTCTACTATTCCATAAGCTTGTCTCAATGACTTGTCTGCCAATTGTAATGAGAACAAGGCAGGTTGTACCTCAATGATCCCCAGCTTCTCCATTACAGAGAGTGGCATAAGATTTATCCCTGATCCCAGATCACACAGAGCTTTTTCAAAGATCATGGTGCCTATGGTACAAGGTATTAAGAACTTGCCAGGATCTTGTTTCTTTTGAGGTAGAATTTTCTGAATCCAAGTATCCAGTTCATTAATGAGCAAGGGAGGTTCACTTTTCCAAGTCTCATTACCAAATAACTTGGCATTCAGCTTCATGATAGCTCCTAAGTATTGAGCAACTTGCTCTCCAGTTACATCTTCATCCTCTTCAGAGGAAGAATAATCTTCAGAGCTCATGAATGGCAGAAGGAGATTTAATGGAATCTCTATGGTCTCTATATGAGCCTCGGATTCCTTTGGATCCTTAATGGGAAACTCCTTCTTGCTTGAGGGACGTCCCAGGAGGTCTTCCTCACTAGGATTTTCGTCCTCCTCCTCCCTTGTGCATTCGGCCATATTGACTATGTCAATGGCTTTGCACTCTCCTTTTGGATTCTCTTCTGTATTGCTTGGGAGAGTACTGGGAGGAGTTTCAATGACTTTCTTACTCAGCTGGCCCACTTGTGCCTCCAGATTTCTGATGGAGGATCTTGTTTCACTCATGAAACTGAAAGTGGCTTTTGACAGATCAGAGACTACATTGGCTAAATTAGAAGTGTTTTGTTCAGAATTCTCTGTCTGTTGCTGAGAAGATGATGGATATGGCTTGCTATTGCCCAGCCTGTTGCGTCCACCATTGTTAAAACCTTGTTGAGGTTTTTGTTGATCCTTCCAGGAGAAATTTGGATGATTTCTCCATGATGAATTATAGGTGTTTCCATAAGGTTCACCCATGTAATTAACCTCTGCCATGGCAGGGTTCTCAGGATCATAAGCTTCTTCAGAAGCTGCCTCTCTGGTACTGTTGGATGCATGTTGCCATCCATTCAGATTTTGAGAGATCATGTTGACCTGTTGAGTCAACACTTTGTTCTGAGCCAATATGGCATTCAGAGCATCAATTTCAAGAACTCCTTTCTTTTGAGGTATCCCATTATTCACGGAATTCCTCTCAGAAGTGTAAATGAATTGGTTGTTTGCAACCATGTCAATGAGTTCTTGAGCCTCTTCAGGCGTTTTCTTCAGGTGAATAGATCCACCTGCAGAACGGTCCAATGACATTTTCGAAAATTCAGAGAGACCATAATAGAATATATCTAATATGGTCCATTATGAAAACATGTCAGATGGACATCTTTTGGTCAGCTGCTTGTATCTTTCCCAAGCTTCATAGAGGGATTCACCATCTTTTTGTTTGAAGGTTTGAACATCCACTCTCAGCTTGCTCAGCTTTTGAGGAGGAAAGAATTTATCCAAGAAGGCAGTGACCAGCTTATCCCATGAGTCCAGGCTATCCTTGGGTTGTGAATCCAACCATATTCTAGCTCTGTCTCTTACAGCAAAAGGGAAAAGCATGAGTCTGTAGACTTCAGGATCAACTCCATTTGTCTTTACAGTCTCACAGATCTGCAAGAACTCAGTTAAAAACTGATAAGGATCTTCAGATGGAAGTCCATAAAACTTGCAGTTTTGTTGCATTAAGGCAACTAGCTGAGGTTTCAGCTCAAAGTTATTGGCTCCAATGGCAGGAATGGAGATGCTTCTTCCATCAAACTTGGACGTTGGCTTTGTGAAGTCACCAAGCATTCTCCTTGCATTATTATTATTTTCGGCTGCCATCTCCTTCTCTTGTTCAAAAATTTCTGAAAGGTTGTTTCTGGATTGTTGTAATTTAGCTTCTCTTAATTTTCTCTTCAGAGTCCTTTCAGGTTCTGGATCAATTTCAACAAGAGTGCCTTTATCCTTGTTCCTGCTCATATGAAAAAGAAGAAAACAAGAAAAGAAGAGGAATCCTCTATGTCACAGTAGAGATTCCTTTGTGTTTGTAGAAGAAGAAAGGGGTAGAAGAATGAAGAAGGAGATTCGGATTTATGGATGAAGAGAAGTAAAGAGAAGTGTTAGTAAACAAATAATTAAATAGAAGAAGAAAAGAAAAGAGAAATTTCGAAAATAATTTTGAAAGAGGAGTTAGTAATTTTCGAAAATTAAAGATAAAATATAATTGAAATTAAAATTTAAAACAATTAATTAATTAAAAATAATTTTTGAAAAAGAAAGAGGTATTTTCGAAAATTAGAGAGGGAGAAGTAGTTAGGTGGTTTTGAAAAAGATAAGAAACAAACAAAAAGTTAGTTAGTTGATTGAAAAAGATTTGAAATCAAAATTTAAAAAGATAAGAAGATAAGAAGTTAGATAAGATATTTTGAAATCAAATTTTGAAAAAGATAAAATTTTGAGAAGGATAAGATAAAAAGATAAGATAAAAATATTAATAAAAAGATATTTTGAAAAAGATTTAATTTTTAACATGACTTAACTAACAAGAAACTACAAGATAAGATTCTAGAATTTAAAGATTGAACCTTTCTTATCAAGAAAGTAACAAACTTCAAATTTTTGAACCAATCACATTAATTGTTAGCTAATTTTCGAAAATTAGATATAAAAGATAAGAAAAAAATTTTTGAAAAATAATTTTTAAAATTTTCGAAAAATAGAAAAAAAATGAAAAAGATATGATTTTTTGAAAAAGATTTTGAAAAGATAAGAATTTTAAAATTGAAATTTTGACTTGACTTGTAAAAAAAACAACTAATTTTGAAAATTTTTGACCAAGTCAACCCAAAATTTCGAAAATTTGGAGAGAAATAAGGAAAAGATATTTTTTGATTTTTGAATTTTTAAAGATGAGAGAGAAAAACACAAATATGACCTAAAACATAAAAATTTTGGATCAAAACACAAGATGCATGCAAGAATGCTATGAATGTCAAGATGAACACCAAGAACACTTTGAAGATCGTGATGAACATCAAGAACATATTTTTGAAAAATTTTTGATGCAAAGAAAACATGCAAGACACCAAACTTAGAAATCTTTAATGCATGGACTCTAACAAACAAAAAATGCATATGAAAAACACCAAACAACACAAAACAAGAAAACATCAAGATCAAACAAGAGGACTTATCAAGAACAACTTGAAGATCATGAAGAACACTATGAATGCATGGAATTTTCGACAAATGCAAGAAAAATTTTAAAGCATGCAATTGACACCAAACTTAAAAATTGACTTAAAACTTAAACAAGAAACACAAAATATTTTTAGTTTTTATGATTTTCTAATTTTTTGTATTTTTATTATTTTTTCGAAAATATTCTTTAAAAAAAACGAAAATAAAGAAAAAAGTTTTTTGAAAATTTTTTTTTTGAAAACTTTTTGAAAGGAAAATTACCTAATCTGAGCAACAAGACGAACCGTTAGTTGTCCATACTCGAACAATCCCTGGCAACGGCGCCAAAAACTTGGTGGACGAAATTGTGATACATGTTCTTTTGTACTTGTATGAAATCATTATTATGGCACTGGTTGAATTCACAACTCCGTTCAACTAACCAGCAAGTGTACTAGGTCGTCCAAGTAATAAACCTTACGTGAGTAAGGGTCGATCCCACAGAGATTGTTGGTATGAAGCAAGCTATGGTCACCTTGTAAATCTCAGTTAGGCAGATTAAATTGGTTTATGGTTTCGAAAATAGAAATAAGAAAATAGAAGAAATAATAAAAGGGATAGAATACTTATGCAGATTCATTGGTGGGAATTTCAGATAAGCGAATGGAGATACTGTATGGCTCAAGAACGCCTACTTTCCTACTGCTTCAACTCAATCCTTCTTACTCCTTTCCATGGCAAGCTGTGTATAGGGGTTCACCATTCGACGATGGCTACTTTGAATTCTCTCGGGAAAATGGTCCTCTGCGGCTGTCACTCGCATGGCTAATCGTCTGGAGGCATCACACTGGCCGAAGGCTACATCCCATCCTCGCAGTGAAAACTATGCTCACGCGCTTTGTCACAGCACGGCTAATCACTGGTTGGTTCCCGCTCCTACTGGAATAGAATCCCTTGATTCTTTTGCGTCTGTCACTAACGCCCAACACTTGCGAGTCTGAAGCACGTCACAGTCATTCATTACCGGAATCCTACTCGGAATACCACAGACAAGGTTAGACTTCCAGGATTCCCAGGATCCTACTCGGAATACCACAGACAAGGTGAGACTTTCCGAATCCTCATAAATGCCGCCATCTATCTAGCTTATACCACGAAGATTCTGTTGGGAAATCTTAGAGATACACATTCAAGCTCTGTTGCATGTAGAACGGAAGTGGTTGTCAATCACGCGCGTTCATAGGTGAGAATGATGATGAGCGTCACATAATCATCACATTCGTCATGTTCTTGGGTGCGAATGAATATCTTGGAATAAGAATAAGAGAGATTTGAATATAAAGTAATGGTAATTGTATTAAAACTTGAGGTACAGCAGAGCTCCACACCCTTAATCTATGGTGTGCAGAAACTCCACCGTTGAAAATATATAAGTAAAAGGTTCAGGCATGGCCAAATGGCCAGCCCCCTAAATGTGATCACGGGATTCAAAATACAATCCAGGATCTGGTCAAAGACGTCCAATACAATAGTTAAATGTTCTATTTATAATAAACTAGCTCCTAGGGTTTACATGAGTAAGTAATTGATGCATAAATCCACTTCCGGGGCCCACTTGGTGTATGCTTGGGCTGAGCTTGGTCTATCCACGAGCTGAGGCTTCTCTTGGAGTTGAACTCCGAGTTATGACGTGTTTTGGGCGTTCAACTCCGGATCATGACGTTTTTCTGGCGTTTAACTCCAGACAGCAGCATGTACTTGGCGTTCAACGCCAAGTTACGTCGTCAATTTCCGAATAAAGTATGGACTATTATATATTGCTGAAAAGCTCTAGATGTCTACTTTCCAATGCCGTTGAGAGCGCGCCATTTGGAGTTCTGTAGCTCTAGAAAATCCATTTTGAGTGCAGGGAGGTCAGATTCCAACAGCATCAGCAGTCCTTTTTGTCAGCCTTTTTCAGAGTTTTGCTCAAGTCCCTCAATTTCAGCCAGAAATTACCTGAAATCACAGAAAAACACACAAACTCATAGTAAAGTCCAGAAATGTGAATTTAACATAAAAACTAATGAAAACATCCCTAAAAGTAGCTTGAACTTGCTAAAAACTACCTAAAAACAATGCCAAAAAGCGTATAAATTATCCGCTCATCACGGCCGCATGGCTCACGCGACCGCGCGGAGAGGAAAAGCACAAGTGACGCGGAGGCATGGACGACGCGAACACGTGGCACGGAAAAACGCGAATGACGCGATCGCATGGACGACGTGATCTGCATAATCTGCAGATTTCACTGGGGGCAATTTTGGGCCCTGTTTTGACCCAGTTCTCGGCCCAAAATAGCATACTAGAGCCAGAGAACATGCAGAAACGAAGAAGAACATTCATTCTACACAGTTTTGAGTTTTTAGATCTAGTTTTACTCCTCCTCTAGGTTTTCTCTCTACACAATTGGTACTCTTAGGATATTATTTTTCTACTACTTTTGCATTGGGATATTGAGAAGAGTCATTACCTCATCAAGATTTCGTCATTCTAGTTCGTTTTCTTTACTTGGCTTTACTCTTCCATGTCCTTTGCTTTGTTAATTTTACCATTGGAATATTATTAGGATTTATTCAATATAAGGATTATTCTTATTTTAATTGGATTATTTTGTATTTCTATTTACAATGTCTTTCTTTAATTTCTTCTCATATGTTATGAATTTTGCATTCACAATGAGCGAGTAGTTCCCTAACTTGATGGGGAGTTGATTGAAAGGAACCAATTGAGTTGGAAGGCTTGAAAGAAAGATTGTAATTGGGTTTACTGTTAGATTGCCTTCTAGTCACTAACACTAATCCCTTTTAATTAAGTGGGTTGCAATTTGTGAACAGACGTAGCATTCCAACCTGTTTGATTTTCCTTTGCCTAGTAAAGGATAACAAAACAGAATAATTTTTAATTATCAATTAATCTTGAGAGCATTCCAACTATAATAGGGATTCCAACTAATCAACTCCCAGTCAAGGCTTTTATTTACATTATTCAAATTCATCAATTTAATTTCCTGTTATTCAACTCAAACCTTTTTGAAAACATCTGATTAACAAAATAGCACACCTTTCTGCAACTCGTTGGGAGACGACCTGGGATTCATACTCCCAGTATTTAAAATTTGAATTTCTGTGACATATTTCTAAATTGATAAGTAGATTTCCGGTGAGTTAAGAACTATACTTGCAACATACACATTTTAATAATTTTTAATTCACCAATTTTCGCTGCATCAATGCGCTTGTCTGAAATTCCCACCAATGAATTACATAAGTATCTCTATCTCTATTTTATGCTTTATTTATCTTTATATTCGAAAACCATTATAACCATTAGAATCCGCCTGACTGACATTTACAAGATGACCATAGCTCGTTTCATACCGACAATCTCCGTGGGATCGACCCTTACTCACGTAAGGTATTACTTGGACGACCCAGTGCACTTGCTGGTTAGTTGTGCGAAGTTGTGAAAAAGAGTGATATTACAATTGTGTGTACCAAGTTATTGGCGCCATTGAAATCACAATTTCGTGCACCAAGTTTTTGGCGCCGTTGCCGGGGATTGTTTGAGTTTGGACAACTGACGGTTCATCTTGTTGCTCAGATTAGGTAATTTTCTTTTCAAAAAGTTTTCAAAAATCTTTCAAAATTTTTTTTATTTGTTTTCGTTTTTCAAAAAAAGAAATTTTCAAAAAATCCAAAAAAACTTAAAAAAAACCAAAAAAATCAAAAAAAATTATTTTGTGTTTCTTGTTTGAGTCTAGTGTCAATTTTAAAGTTTGGTGTCAATTGCATGTTTTTAAAATTTATGCATTTTTTCGAAAAATTCATGCATGGTGTTCTTCATTATCTTCAGGTTGTTCTTGGTAAGTCTTCTCGTTTGATCTTCATATTTTCTTGTTTTATGTCTTTTGTTGTTTTTCATATGCATCTTTACATTCATAGTGTCTAAGCATGAAAAATTTCTAAGTTTGGTGTCTTGCAGGTGTTTCTTTTCTTGAAAATTTTTCAAAAACAAGTCATGATGTTCATCTTAATCTTCAAAGTGTTCTTGGTGTTTATCTTGACATTCATAGTGTTCTTGCATGCATCATTGGTTTTGATCCAAAATTTTCATGTTTTGGGTCATATTTGTGTTTTTCTCTCTCATCATTAAAAATTCAAAAAAATAAAAAAATATATTTCCCTTATTTTTCTCATAAATTTTGAAATCTTTGGATTGACTTAGTCAAAAAATTTTAAAATAAGTTGTTTCTTGTTAGTCAAGTCAAGATTTCAATTTTAAAAATCTTATGTTTTCAAAACTTTTTCAAAAATTAAATATTTTTCATTTTTCTTTTGTATTTCCGAAAAAATTTTTTAAAATTGATTTTCAAAATCTTTTTCTTAATTTTATTTCATAGTTTTCAAAAAAACTTTACTAACAATTAATGTGATTGATTCAAAAATTTGAAGTTTGTTACTTTCTTGTTAAGAAATGTTCAGTCTTTAAATTCTAGAATCATATCTTTTAGTTTCTTGTTAGCCAAGTAATCAATTTTAATTTTAAAAATAAAATCTTTTTAATTTCCTTTTCAAATCTTTTTCAAAATATCTTTTCAAATCATATCTTTTTCAAAATCAATTTTAAAATCTTTTCTAATTTCTTATCTTTTCAAAATTGATTTTCAAATCTTTTTTAACTAACTAATTGACTTTGTTTGTTTCTTATCTTTTTCAAAACCACCTAACTACTTTTCTCTCTCTAACTTTCAAAAATTTCTCACCCTTCCAATAATGACAACAACAATAATGCAAGGAGGATGCTTGGTGATTATACTACACCTACTTCCAATTTTTATGGAAGAAGCATCTCAATCCCTGCCATTGGAGCAAACAATTTTGAGCTGAAGCTTCAACTAGTTGCTCTAATGCAACAGAACTGCAAGTTTTATGGACTTCCATCAGAAGATCCCTACTAGTTTTTAACTGAGTTCTTGCATATTTGTGATGCTGTTAAGACTAATGGAGTAGATCTTGAAGTCTACAGGCTCATGCTTTTCCCTTTTTCTGTAAGAGACAGAGCTAGAACATGGTTGGACTCACAACCTAAAGATAGCCTGGACTCTTGGGATAAGTTGGTCACAGCCTTCTTGGCCAAGTTCTTTCCTCTTCAAAAGCTAAGCAAGCTTAGAGTGGATGTTCAGACCTTTAGGCAAAAAGATGGTGAATCCCTTTATGAAGCTTGGAAAAGATACAAGCAGTTGACCAAAAAGTGTCCTTCTGACATGCTTTCAGAGTGGACCATTTTGGATATATTCTATGATGGTCTATCTGAGTTCTCTAAGATGTCACTGGACCATTCTGCAGGTGGATCCATTCACCTAAAAAAATGCCTGTAGAAGCTCAAGCACTCATTGACATGGTTGCAAATAACCAATTCATGTACACCTATGAGAGGAATCATGTGAGTAATGGGACGCCTCAGAAGAAGGGAGTTCTTGAAATTGATGCTCTGAATGCCATATTGGCTCAGAACAAAATGTTGACTCAGCAAGTCAACATGATTTCTCAGAGTCTGAATGGATTGCAAAATGCATCCAACAGTACTAAAGAGGCATCTCTTGAAGAAGAAGCCTATGACCCTGAGAACCCTGCAATAACATAGGTGAAGCCTATGGAAACACCTATAATCCCTCATGGAGAAATCATCCAAATTTCTCATGAAAGGACCAACAAAAGCCTCAACAAGGCTTTAATAATGGTGGAAGAAACAGGTTTAGCAATAGAAGCCTTTTCCATCATCTTTTTAGCAACAGACAGAGAATTCTGAGCAGAGCCCCTCTAGCTTAGCAAACATAGTCTCTGATTTATCTAAGGCCACTTTAAGTTTTATGAATGAAACAAGGTCCTCCATTAGAAACTTGGAGGCACAAGTGGGTCAGCTGAGTAAGAAAATCACTGAAACTCCTCCTAGTACTCTCTCAAGCAATACAGAAGAGAATCCAAAAAGAGAGTGCAAGGCCATTGATATTATCAAAATGGCCGAATCCAAAGAGGAAGGGGAGGACGTAAATCCCAATGAGGAAGACCTCATGGGACGTCCTCCAGACAGAAAGGAGTTCCCTATTGAGGACCTAAAGGAATCTGAGGCTCATATAGAGACCATAGAGATTCCATTAAACTTCCTTCTGCCATTCATGAGCTCTGAGAACTATTCTTCCTCTGAAGAGGATGAAGATATAACTGAAGAGCAAGTTGCTCAATATCTAGGAGCCATCATGAAGCTGAATGCCAAGTTGTTTGGTAATGAGACTTGGGAAGATTAACCTCCCTTACTCATTAGTGAACTAAATACATGGGTTTAGCAAACTTTACCTCAAAAGAAACAAGATCCTGGTAAATTCTTAATACCCTGTACCATAGGCACCATGACCTTTAAGAAGGCTCTGTGTAACCTGGGGTCAGGTATAAATCTTGTGTCACTCTCTGTAATGGAGAAACTGGGGATCTTTGAAGTACAAGCTGCAAGAATCTCATTAGAGATGGCAGACAAGTCAATAAAACAAGCTTATAGATTGGTAGAGGACGTGTTAGTGAAGGTTAAAGGCCTTTACATCCCTGCTGATTTCATAATACTAGACACTGGGAAGGATGAGGATGAATGCGTCATCCTTGGAAGACCCTTCCTAGCCACAGCAGGAGCTGTGATTGATGTTGACAGAGGAGAGCTAGTCCTTCAATTGAATGGGGACTACCTTGTGTCTAAAGCTCAAGGATCTTCCTCTGCAACCATGGAGAGGAAGCATGAAAAGCTTCTCTCAATACAGAGTCAAACAAAGCCCCACAATCAAACTCTAAGTTTGGTGTTGGGAGGCCACAACCAAACTCTAAGTTTGGTGTTGAACCCCCACATTCAAACTCTAAGTTTGGTGTTGGGAGGTCCCAACAATGCTCTGAACATCTGTGAAGCTCCATGAGAGCTCACTGTCAAGCTATTGACATTAAAGAAGCGCTTATAGAGAGGCAACCCAATTTTTATTTATCTATATTTCTATGGAAGAAGGGACAAAAGTACACCTGAAAGTTCATACGCTGGGCAGTAATACACTTGAATCGTTTAATGAGTCACGCGTGCACAGTAATTATACACTCCGGCGGACAAAATTACCATTCCGGCCATCAGCATGTGGCGTGGTTAGTTTGAGTGGATAAGTGGCTCTATTTTATCCTTGCTGGCATGTTCACATTGAGTGACCTGGGCATTTAGTGCCAACTCAGAAATTACAATTTATTTTAATGATTAATTAAAATAAACCATTTCTTCTCTTTTATCTTCAGAAAGAAGATGCTATGTGTTGAAACCCTAACACCTTAACCAATAACTAAGAATATGGGCTCACTCTAGAAAAAATCAAGCTCTTTATCCCTAAATTATGGCAGCGCTGTTGGTGGCGGATCTTCGTTGCTGAAGAACAAGAAGAAGAAGAAGAAGTTTGAGTACAACAATGGCAAGTATTTGCACAGAATTGAAGCTGTGGTACTCAAGTCTGGAATAGAGTGAAATCCAGACAGATCCTTGTGAGTATTTTGTTTGGCTGGACGAAGTAGAAGGAAAAATAAGAAATGTAGGGACAGAGGTTGTATCTGAAGAAAGGCCATTGAAACAATCATACCAGAAGATGAATGAGCTTACAGAGTGTGCCATCGAATTGAAAGAAGATGTGCAACAGTTACAAAAGATAGTTAATATGATTAAGGGTGAAATAAAATGTATTAAGAATATGGTTGTGGGCATTTGTTTAGGATTGAGTTTTTAGGCATTATTGATCACCTAACCTTGCATTGAAATTTCTATCAATCAGAACATTTGTTGATTTAATATCTCTGTGGATCACAAGTCGTGTTGATGAATGAAGGGTATCAATTTCCTTTGCAGTTTGCAATGCCAAACGAATCCTTCTTCCCCAATTTGGAAGCTTGCTGTTATTGCTTTGGATTTTAGACAAGATATCAATCTCGTTATCAACCTCATTGTTGCTGATGATGAACTCTGGTGCAGATGCAAAGGAAGAAGAAGAAATCATTACAGCTTTATAGACATAACCATGGCTTCCTTTGCCGAGGAGTTCGCGCTCTGAGAAGCCATTGGTGGCAGCTTCAAGGTCACTGTAATGGAAGTGTTGGATCTTGATGGGTTTTTCTTTTTCTTTGTTGTTCTGTTTCTTTGAAGTGGTGGTAGTGGAAGAAGAAGAAAAAGAAGGTGATGGTGTGAGAGAATTGGAGGTTGAAACTGCGGATTCAGCCCTGTAAGTGAAATTGAGGTACACCATCAATCAAAGTTTCAAGCTTTTGGTGTGAATCAATGAAGGGGTGGAAGAGAAAGAAGATGTTAAGGTTTCACCCTTAATTTTGCCTAATTAATCATTAAAATAAATTAATTTTTTTGAGTTGGCACTAAATGAACGTGCCAGCAAGGATAAAATAGAGCCATTTGTCCACTCAAACTAACCACGCCACACGTTGATGGCCGGAATGGTGATTTTGTCCGCCGGAGTGTATAATTACTGTGCACGCGTGACTCATTAAACGATTCAAGTGTATTACTGTTCAGCGTATAAACTTTCAGGTGTACTTTTGTCCCTTCTTCCTATTTCTATTGTTCTTTTATGTTTTATTAGGTTTATGATCATGTGGAGTCATAAAAAAATTGCAAAAATTAAAAACAAAATCAAAAACAGCAGAAGAAAAAGCACACCCTGGAGGAAGAGCTGTCTGGCATTTAAACGCCAGAAACAAGCATCTGTCTGGCATTTAACGCCAGAACCAAGCACCAAGCTGGTGTTTAACGCCAGAAACAAGCATCAGGCTGGCATTAAACGCCAAAAACAGGCTACATTTGGGTGTTTAACGCCAGGAACAAGCATCGGTCTTGCGTTAAATGCCAGGATTGCAAACAAATGGCGTTTTACATGCCTAAAAGATGCAGGGATGAGAATATTTGATACCTCAGGATCTGTGGACTCCACAGGATCACCTCAGGATCTGTGGACCCCACAGGATTACCTTAGGATCTGTGGACCCCACAGGATCCCCACCTACCCCACTTCTCTCTTCTTCACACAATCCAATAACACTACACCCCCTTCACCAATCACATCCATCCACTCTTCCCCAAAAAACACCACCTACCTTCAAATTCAAAATCTCTTTCCAACCCTCTCTTCCCCTCTTGGCCCAAACCCACACCTCTCTCCATCTCCTTCATATATTCTTCTTCTTCTTCTATTATTTCTTCTTTTGCTCGAGGGCGAGAAACATTCTAGGTTTGGTGTGGTAAAAGCATAGCTTTTTTGTTTTTCCATAACTATTGATGGCACCTAAGGCCAGAGAAACCTCAAGAAAGAGGAAAAGGGAAGGCAATTGCTTCCACCTCTGAGTCATGAGAGATGGAGAGATTCATCTCAAAAGCCCATCAAGACCACTTCTATGAAGTTGTGGCCAAGAAAAAGGTGATCCTTGAGGTCCCTTTTAAATTCAAAAGGCAAGCCGGTTCAATTGAGAAGACTGGACCTTAAGCCTGTGGTTAGAGGATGGTTGGAGTTCATCCAACGCTCCATCATCCCCACTAGCAACTAATCCGAAGTAACTGTAGATCGGGCCATCATGATCCATAGCATCATGATTGGAGAGGAAGTACAATTTCATGAAGTCATCCCTCTAGAACTATACAAAGTAGTCGAAAAGCCATCCACCATGGCAAGGCTAGCTTTTTCTCATCTCATTTGCCATCTATGCAACTTAGCTAGAGTTGTCATAGAAGGAGACATCCTCATTAAAGAGGACAAGCCCATCACTAAGAAAAGGATGGAGCAAACAAGAGAGCCCATTCATGGATCTCAAGAGACGTATGAGGAAGCTCATCATCAAGAAATCCCTGAGATGCCTCAAGGGATGCATTTTCCTCCAAACAACTATTGGGAACAACTCAACACTTCTCTAGAAGGATTGAGTCATGACATGAACCAATTAAGGGTGGAACACCAAGAACACTCCCTCATTCTCAATGAGATTAGAGAATATAAAAGAGCTATGAGGGAGGAGCAACAAAGGCAAGGAAGAGACATAGGCGAGCTCAAGAACACCATTGGTCCTTCAAGAAGAAGGCGCCACCATCACTAAGGTGGACTCATTCCTTAACTTCCTTGTTCTTATCTCTCTGTTTTTCGGTTTTTGAGCTTCATAATTGTCTATGTTTGTGTCTTTATTGCATGATCATTAGTGTCTAGTGTCTATGTCTTGAGGCTATGAATAATTCCATGAATCCTTCACCTATCTTAAATGAAAAATGTTTTTAATACGAAAGAACAAGAAGTACATGAGTTTCGAATTCATCCTTGAAATTAGTTTAATTATATTGATGTGGTGACAATACTTTTTGTTTTCTGAATGAATGCAAGAACAGTGCATATTTTTTATCTTGTTGTTTATGAATGTTAAAATTGTTGGCTCTTGAAAGAATGATAAACAAAGAGAAATGTTATTGATAATCTAAAAAACCATGAAATTGATTCTTGAGGCAAGAAAAAGCAGAAAAAAAATATAATGGCGAAAAAAAAAGAAAGAAAAAGAAAAAGCAAGCAGAAAAAGCCAATAGACCTTAAAACCAAAAGGCAAGGGTGAAATGGATCCAAGGCTTTGAGCATCAAGGGATAGGAGGGCCCAAGGAAATAAATCCAGGCCTAAGCAGCTAAATCAAGCTATCCCTAACCATGTGCTTGTGTCATGAAGATCCAAGTGAAAAGCTTGAGACTAAGTGGTTAAAGTCGTGGTCCAAAGCAAAAAGGGTGTGCCTAAGAGCTATGGACACCTCTAACTGGGGACTTTAGCAAAGCTGAGTCACAATCTGAAAAGGTTCACCCAGTCATGTGTCTATGGCATTTATGTATCTGGTGGTAATACTGGAAAACAAAGTGCTTAGGGCCACGGCCAAGACTCATAAAAGTAGCTGTGTTCAAGAATCAACATACTTAACTAGGAGAATCAATAACACTATCTGAACTCTGAGAACTAATATTCATTGATATTTTGAGATTTATAGTATATTCTCTTCTTTTTATCCTATTTGATTTTCAGTTGCTTGGGGACAAGGAACAGATTAAGTTTGGTGTTGTGATGAGTGGATAATTTATACGCTTTTTGGCATTATTTTTAGGTAGTTTTTAGTAGGATCTAGCTACTTTTAGGGATGTTTTAATTAGTCTTTATGCAAAATTCACATTTCTGGACTTTACTATGAGTTTATGTGTTTTTCTGTGATTTTAGGTATTTTCTGGCTGAAATTGAGGGACCTGAGCAAAAATCTGATAGGAGGCTGAAAAAGGACTACAGATGCTGTTGGATTCTGACCTCCCTGCACGCGAAATGGATTTTCTAAGGTTACAGAACTCCAAATGGCCCTTACTCAATTGCGTTGGAAAGTAGACATACAGGGCTTTCCAGCAATATACAATAGTTCATACTTTATTCGAGTTTAGACGACGCAAACTGGCGTTCAACGCCAGTTCCAGGCTGCATTCTGGAGTAAAACGCCAGAAACACGTCACAAACCAGAGTTAAACGCCAAAAACACGTTACAACTTGGCGTTTAACTCCAAGAGAATCCTCTGCACGTGTAAAGCTCAAGCTCAGCCCAAGCACACACCAAGTGGGCCCCGGAAGTGAATTTCTACATCAATTACTTATCTCTGTAACCACCCTAGTAGTTAGTTTAGTATAAATAGAACTTTTTACCATTGTATTGAGTGTCTTTTGGACCATTGGTCCTTTTCCCTATTTTCAAATTCATATGCCATTGGAGGCTGGCCTCACGGCCATGCCTGAACCTTTATCACTTATGTATTTTCAACAGTGGAGTTTCTACACACCATAGATTAAGGTGTGGAGCTCTGCTGTTCCTCGAGTATTAATACAATTACTACTATTTTCTACTCAATTCTGCTAATTCTTGTTCTAAGATATTTGCTGCACTTCAACATGATGAATTTGATGATCCGTGACACTCATCATCATTCTCACTTATGAACGTGTGCCTGACAACCACTTCCGTTCTACCTTAGATCGAGCGTGTATCTCTTAGCCTCCATTCTGAAAGATCAGAGTCTTCGTGGTATAAGCTAGAATCCATTGGCAGCATTCTTGAGAATCCGGAAAGTCTAAACCTTGTCTGTGGTATTTCGAGTAGGATTCAGGGATTGGATGACTGTGACGAGCTTCAAACTCGCGAGTGTTGGGTGTAGTGACAGACGCAAAAGAATCACTGGATTCTATTCCAACATGATCGAGAACCGACAGATGATTAGCCGTGCTGTGACAGCGCACCTGGACCATTTTCACTGAGAGGACGGGAGGTAGCCATTGAAACAGTGAAACCCAACATACAGCTTGCCATAGAAAAGAGTAAGAATGATTGGATGAAAGCAGTAGGAAAGCAGAGATTCAGAAGAAACACAGTATCTCCATGCGCTTATCTAAAATTCCCACCAATGAATTACATAAGTATCTCTATCTCTATTTTATGCTTTATGAATCTTTATATTCGAAAACCATTATAACCATTAGAATCCACCTAACTGAGATTTACAAGATGACCATAGCTTGTTTCATACCGACAATCTCCGTGGAATCGACCCTTACTCACGTAAGGTATTACTTCGACGACCCAGTGCACTTGCTGGTTAGTTGTGCGAAGTTGTGAAAAAGAGTGATATTACAATTGTGTGTACCAGTGTCCTTATTATTGGTTAGGAAGTATGTTTTGGGGTTTTTGGAATAAGGAACAAGAAATGTAAATAGCAAAAGGAAATAAACTAACAACTAAGAAAGCTCTTGGCAAGGCATGAGAACTAGAAATCCTATCCTTGTTATCCTTATCAATTGTGACAAGAATTGTTCATTGCTCCACTTAGTTAACCTCTAACTATGAAGGAACGTCAAGTGGAGATAATCAATTTGAGTCCACAAGTCCTAGTCAAATCATAATGAGAGACTAGCTTTAGTAGCATTCAAATTGACTAGCAACTTCCAATTACCAATCAACAAAAGAGTTTGATGACTCAAGAGTCACCAATTACTCAACTCAAGCCAAGAGAGGGAAAACCTAACTCATAACCAAAAGAAATATTTCATCAAACACATAGAAGGCAATAAAGGTAAACATCATAAATTGCAAGAATTAAGGGAAGCTATAACTATAAAGGCAAGAAATCAATAATAGAAAACCAAAGCAAATATAAGAAGGCAAGGAAATCATAAATTGTATTGAAAGGAAATGGAGATCTACATAAGAGTTCACAAACTAAAATTGACAATAAAAAGGAACTACAAAAAGAAGTAAGATGCTAGAACAAGATAAAAGGAAAATTAAAGCAAAAGAAGAAGTAGATCTAGATCTAAAAGGAAAATAAAACTAAAAACCCTAATCTAGAGAGATGAGAGAGCCTCTCTCTCTAGAATTCTACATCTCTTTCTAAAGCTAAGTGCATCAATGATCCCTCCCCCCTTGACTCCTCTTCAATTCTGCATGTAATAGGCTCAGAAATGAGTTGGATTTGGGCCTGGGCAGCTCAGAAATCGCTCCCAGCATTTTCACTCTAAGTGGGTCACGTGCGAACACCGATGTGTACGCATGGGTCAAATCATAGTGAGCGTATGTCACGTGTGCGCGTCGGTGAGTGCATCCCAAATCCTTGATTTTCCATTATTTCTCCACTTTGCATGCTTTTCTCTTCATTCCTTTGATCCATTCCTAACCCTTTTTAACCTGAATTTACTAACAAACGCATCAAGGCATCTAGTGGAATCAAAGGTGAATCAAAATTAGCAATTAAGGACCTAAAAAGCATGTTTTCACTTTCAAGCAAAAATAAAGGAGAAAATCATGAAACCAGACTCAGGATTCGATGGTCCCAGAACATTTGGACCACTAAATGGTCCCATAACAAAACATGTTTTTTAAGTTTTTTTAATAACTGCTAAATAGTCATTTTTTAAATTTAATTACAAATTAACCCCATATATTTTATTTAATTATAAAAATGATTTTTTATTTTATAAATAATGGTTTTATCATAAATCTATGATGTTTATTGACAATCAAGGACAAAAATAATAACGAATTAGATCTTCCATCGATCCTAATAAATTTTTTGGCTATTCCAATCGATTAAAAGATTAAATTTGATTCGTCACGTTCGTGAGGAATCATAAAATCGTGTTTCCTTGAAAACCAATGATAAACCACTATTTTATGGTTTATCTTGTACTCAATTGAGTGGATTTTATCAACTCTTTACCCACTTATTCATACTATTTCCATGTTTTACATTTCCCTTCCTAATTATGTGCTTTGATTGAAAACATGCTTCTTTGGACTTATATTTGCTTATTATTAATCCTCTCATATTACCATTAGATGCCTTGATATTTGTGTTAAGTGTTTTCAGAGATTACAAGGCAGGAATGACTCAGAGGATGGAAAGGAAGCATGCAAAAGTGGAAGGAATACAAGAAGTTAGAGAAACTGCTAAGCTGTCCAGCCTGACCTCTTCGCACTCAAACGGCTATAACTTTAGCTACAGAGGTCCAAACGACGCGGTTCTAGTTGCGTTGGAAAGCTAACGTCCGGGGCTTCGATTTGATATATAATATGCCATACTGGCCCTGACGCTAGGCGACGCGATCGCGTGATCCATGCGGCCGCGTCGCAAGTGACAAAAATCAGCGAAGTTAAATTCGCAACCAGCGAATTCTGGGCTGTTTCTGACCCAGTTCTCGGCCCAGAAAACACAGATTAGATGCTATAAAGTGGGGGAATGCATCCATTCATTATGAGGCACTCATAATTCACTTTCTATGATCTAGATTTAGTTTTGAGAGAGGTTCTCTCCTCTCTCTCTTAGGATTAGGATTAGGATTAGAAATTAGGATTTTTAGAAACTAGGATTTAGGACTTCTCTTAGCTTTCTAGAGTGACTCTCGATCCAGGTTCAATATTCCTTTTTCTATTTAAATCTCTCTTTTATATTTTGATTACTCTGAAACTTTTATTATGTTTGATTGATGTTGCCCAATTGGCTGTTGATATTTTCCGTGTTAGAATTGACATTTTTATTTAATGATATTTGAAGCATTTCAGTTTATGATTGTTCCTTTTTATTATTCCCAATCTGAGGATATTGTTATTCAAGTAGATTTAGTTTTTCCCCTTTTGGCTTTGGTTAAATAATTGGTAACTCTTGATTTATCAAACTCATTGTTGATTGAAAATTGGAATTAATTCATCCACTTAACTTACCTTCATAGTTAGAGGTTAACAAAGTGGGAGAAAAATCCAATTCTCATCACAATTGATAAGGATAACAGGGATAGGACCTCCAGTTCTTATACCTTGCCAAGAGATTTTATTAGTATTATTTTATTTTACTTATCATATAATATATTCGCACGTTACTTCCAAAACCCCAATTTACAAACTCATAACCAATAATAAGAACATACCTCCCTGCAATTCCTTGAGAATACGACTCGAGGTTTAAATACTTCGGTTATCAATTTATTTAGGGGTTTGTTACTTGTGACAACCAAAACATTTGTACGAAAGGACTTTTGAAGGTTTAGAAACTATACTTGCAATTAGGATTTATCTGCAAATTTCTAGACCACGCAAAAGTTCCGACGTCAAAATGGCGCCGTTGCCGGGGAATTGCAAACGTGTGCCTTATTATTGGTTATTGTAAATATTTAAAAAAAATATTTTTCTTTTACTTGTTTATTTGTTTTCTCTTTTTCCCCCTTATTTCTGATAACTACTATGAATTCTCACCCCTCTCGCTTTGAGTTTGGTTCTAACTTTGTTGAAAGGAAATAGAAACCACAGCAGGAATATGCATCAAGGTCGGACCAATCAAGGATGGATGGAGCCAAGAGAATCTAATCAACCCTTTAGGCAACAACACCATCCTAGATATCATGGACAAAGACTAGGCTACAATGCATCCCAAGCTGATAGATATGGTGGACCACCTTGTAGCTACCAACAAGCCCACCCTATGCTCAGAGATCATCCTTTCAACACAAGCTCAACCCACCACACTCACAAGCCCTTTTCCGCCATTCACCTCCATATGACCCTAACCCTCAACCACCATACCAACCACCTTATGAGCCATATGAACCATATATAGAACCACCCCAATTCCAACCCAATTACTCACAAGAACCACCACTTCAATATTCACCATCTCCATATCCATCAATCCAAGAGCATTATGATCCTACTTATGAAAACCGAGTGCATCAAGAGGCAAAGGATCGTCTCAAGGAAACAATGGATCGATTTCAGGCAACCACTCAACAACTGGGGCAAGTATTAATTCAATGGGCTTCTAGATGCTTAAATACACAAGGATCAGCCATAACCCCATGTGGACAGTCTAGTGAAGAGCATAGCATAAAGGAGATACCAGAAACTCCAGTGGACAAGACAGAGCATGAATTCATACTAGAACAAGTAAAAGAAGCTATCATTGTTCAAGAAGAAGAGTTGGTTGAAGACTTAGGAGACGCAGAACCTCCATGGGAAAGACAAGACATAGAGCCTCCTTCCAAGACGGTTGAAATTGATGCTGAAGAGGGTGTACAACCTCCAAAGCATATCATAGTTGAAGACTTGGAAGAGGTTGATCAAGAGATGGAGATTCAAGAAGAAGAAGCACAACCTCCCATGCCCTTGGGAAGCAATGAAAAGGAGATTGAATTGAAAGAGAGCTACCAAGAGGAAGAGGTTGAAATTGAAGAAGTTTGCAAAGAGGTGGTAATTATCAGAGAAGAGCACAAGGGAGTGGAGCTTGCAATTTCATTAAAGATACCTCCCCCTAAGTCACCATCATCCTTCACAACATTCAAGTGGGTAAAATTCATATCCCATAGCTTTCTAATCCCACTTGAATATGGGCTACTGGAGACGGATGGTCAACTTAGAGCTCTTTGTGGCATTAAGAGTAAAAGGAAGATGGTCAGTGGTAGGAATTGTCCTGCAAGGTTCATCCTGGTTGGAAGCTTTAAGTTCAAACGCAAAGGTTGGTATAAAGCTCAACTGAATGGGTCTAGGAAGCTGTTTGGTCGCTGCAGTGAGAATTCAGATCACCTTTCACCCGGCCAAAAAAATGCAGATTGAAACAAAAACGGGTGTAAAAGTAAAGTTTGGGATCCTGGAATCTGTTCTGGCATTTGTCACCCCGGGAGCCTAAGAATCTGTTTGAAGCTTCTTAAGGGCTTTACATGCTTAGTTTGGGACCCCGGAGGCTACTGAAAATACAAACATTGGTGGGGATTCCTGGATCAGTACAAGCATCAGCCACCATAGCAGGAATCTCATCAAATGTCCAACTTAAGGACTATAACTAAAAGTGCTAGGTGGGAGACAACCCACCATGGTATGATCGTTTCTCTTTATTTAGTTTTGTTTGTTTTCAAGTTTTATTTTATTTATTATATTGAACCTGGAATTTTGCATCTCATTCACATTAAGCATTGCATTCCGCATTCTGCATTTTTCAGTTATCAAAAAAAAAAAATTTTCGCTACGCGACGCAATCGCATCAGCGACGCGTCCGCGTCACTTGGAGAGAAAGGAAAATTAAAAGTGAACAGAGAGTCACGCTGGAGCGTGGCTGGAGGTGTGCTAATGGCACATATCGACCCACGCGACCGCGTCGCTAACGCGTCCGCGTCGAATGGGAAATATGGCCTCCCACGCGACCGCGTGCCCCACGCGACCGCGTGCCCCACGCGGCCGCGTGTCCTGGGTTTTCGACGTAAAAGGGTGCACAATGAAATATTGTGCGAGAGTGGTGCAGGATTGGTGCTGGAAGCACAATCCTTATCACGCGACCGCGTGCCACACGCGGCCGCGTTATCCATCTTCTGAAGCACACTCACGCGATCGCGTGCCCCACGCAATCGCGTCACCCCAATTTTGGCAAATAAATTTATTTGAACAGAGAGTTGTGCTGGCGCGAGGCTGCACTCGCGCCAAAAGCATAAGATGGGTCACGCGATCGCGTGACTGACGCGATCGCGTTTCCATACTTAACGCGCATCCACGCGAATGCGTGCCCTACGCGTCCGCATCGCATGCGCCGCACAGCTCACCCTAAAATTGCCACATATCTTATCTTTCTCTCCTCCAAATCCTAATTTTTCTTTTCCTTTCTTATTTACTTCCTTTTCCCTTCTTTCCCTTCTCATTCTTCTTATTTTTCTTTTTATTTTATTTTAATCTGTTTGCATACTTTCATTCATTGCATTATTTTCATTGGTGTTGGAATTTTATTTGGGTCATTGTGGATTGTTGCAAAACTGTTTGGCAATTATATTTTTAAAGGGTTGCTTGCATGTTCACTTTAATACTTTCTATACCGTATTCACCATGCATGCTATGTGTTTGTGAAAAAGCCCATATAGCATTATGCACTTCTCTATTTTACTTTATACTATTCAATGCTTGCTTTTCATAAACTCCCTTTACTATTTTATTAATTGACCATAATTGTCAATACAAACATGGTGATTTATTACCAGTAATGCTTGGTGTATGCTACTCATGCCCTTTGCCGGCATGCCAATAAACACCTTGCATTCACCTGTCCTTATATGCACTAACTATTTTCCATTGATGGCTTTTCACATGTACTCGCGAGCATGTATTAATATCAGTTACATCCTAATGTGCATCCATCACCACCTTTTCCGTTCTCTTCCTTGCTATAGTCATCTCTTTGAATTTAATTTACTTTCTCTTCCCTTTTTCAGGATGGCCACCAAGAAAGGAAAAGAGAAAGCTACTCCCAAATCACCGGCAAGGAAAGGAACAGAAAGAGCCCCAGCTGAGGAACCACAACCCCCGTCCACTCGCACATCTTAGCATGCACCAAGGATGGTGTAATCTTTAAGTGTGGGGAGGTCGATACCGATCTCTGCGGGTCAGTTAGTCCCTTCTTAACACCAATCTTTGTTTTTCATTGTTGCATTTGCATGTTTGATTGCATGTCTGTTTTATTTGTGCATATTTTACCACTTGGTTGAAGTAATATTTTCTTTTTCAAGAAACTTTTTATATTATTTCACTAATTTAAATTAAAAAAAAACTTTTTGAAAAACTTGTATGAAAAAAATATTATTTTGGAACATGGTTTAAAGCTTGAACACACAAAACCAGTGAGATTTTGAGCCTAATTGATTGGTTGCATTTTATCAACCAATATTTTATTTTTTGTGTGTGTTTTTTCCTCTAAAATTGTGATCTTTGTCTTGCTTGATTCTATATTTCCAGTGTTTAATGTATGCATACACTTATATGATTGAGGCCTTGTTTCACTGAACTTACATACCCATATGGCCTTAACCTTTTCATTATCTATTGCAAACCAATTTTGAGCCTATTTTACCCCTTTTGTTCTTTATTTTAGTACATCATTAACTCTAAGCGAAAAACAATAATGACCTTAATTTGAATCCTTGGTTAGCTTAGACTAGTGAGAATGCTTATGAATTAAGTGTGGGGAAGAGTGGGTTTGGAAACATCTGGTTTGAGAATTGAGTATGTTAGAATTTTCTGAAAATGTGAAAGAAATGTTTAGGACATGTTCATGCATTCAATAAATTAATCATATGCATTGAAAAAAAAAAATATATATATATATATAAAGAGAGCAAAGTAAGTGAAAGGGGACAAAATGCCCCAAAGTAAGTGGTGAAAGCAATGCATATGAGTTGTACTTGAAATTAGAATGCATGAATATGTGGAAAACATGGTTAATGGATGGTTAGATGTTGTATTATGATTACATGGATTGTTTAAGTGGGAAAGTTTCAGTTAATTAAGGATTCAGATTTTAGTCCACTTGGCCAAATACAATCCTACCTTGATCCTAACCCCATTACAACCCTTAAAAGACCTCTTGATATGTGTATTTATGCATTAAATTTATGTTGATTGTTAGATGAAGAGCAAGCCTTAGAAAGCAAGTTTAGTAGAGAATTGAGAGAATCGAACCTAAAACACTTGAGTGATTAGAGTGATATACACTACCAGTAAGGGTTCGATGCTCAATTCTTTGTTCCCGGCTTTCATGAGCTATTTTCTTCTACAAGTCTATTTGTACTTCATTTTTTATGATCTGAATTAGTGAAATCCAGTTCATATTTATTCTTGGAGATTTATTTACTTTTAACTAAGTAGGTAGAAACATTTCGCATGTAGTTGCATTCATAGGTTGCATTTCATGCATTCTACCATTCCTCTTCATTCCTTTATAGTTTCTCTTGAGTTTAGCATGAGGACATGCTTTTGTTTAAGTGTGGGGAGGTTGATAAACCACTATTTTATGGTTTATCTTGTGCTCAATTGAGTGGATTTTATCAACTCTTTACCCACTTATTCATACTATTTGCATGTTTTACATTTCCCTTCCTAATTATGTGCTTTGATTGAAAACATGCTTCTTTGGACTTATATTTGCTTATTATTAATCCTCTCTTATTACCATTAGATGCCTTGATATGTGTGTTAAGTGTTTTCAGAGATTACAAGGCAAGAATGACTCAGAGGATGGAAAGGAAGCATGCAAAAGTGGAAAGAATACAAGAAGTTAGAAAAACTGCTAAGCTGTCCAGCCTGACCTCTTCGCACTCAAACGGCTATAACTTTAGCTACAGAGGTCCAAACGACGCGGTTCTAGTTGCGTTGGAAAGCTAACGTCCGGGGCTTCGATTTGATATATAATATGCCATAGTGGCCCTGACGCTAGGCGACCCGACCGCGTGATCCATGCGGCCGCGTCGCAAGTGACGAAAATCAGCGAAGTTAAATTCGCAACCAGCGAATTCTGGGCTGTTTCTGACCCAGTTCTCGGCCCAGAAAACACAGATTAGAGGCTATAAAGTGAGGGAATGCATCCATTCATTATGAGGCACTCATAATTCACTTTCCATGATTTAGATTTAGTTTTGAGAGAGGTTCTCTTCTCTCTCTCTTAGGATTAGGATTAGGATTAGAAATTAGGATTTTTAGAAACTAGGATTTAGGACTTCTCTTAGCTTTCTAGAGTGACTCTTGATCCAGGTTCAATATTCCTTTTTCTATTTAAATCTCTCTTTTATATTTTGATTACTCTGAAGCTTTTATTATGTTTGATTGATGTTGCCCAATTGGCTGTTGATATTTTTCGTGTTAGAATTGACATTTTTATTTAATGATATTTGAAGCATTTCAGTTTATGATTGTTCCTATTTATTATTCCCAATCTGAGGATATTGTTATTCTAGTAGATTTAGTTTTTTCCCTTTTGGCTTTGGTTAAATAATTGGTAACTCTTGATTTATCAAACTCATTGTTGATTGAAAATTGGAATTAATTCATCCACTTAACTTACCTTCATAGTTAGAGATTAACAAAGTGGGAGAAAAATCCAATTCTCATCACAATTGATAAGGATAACTGGGATAGGACCTCCAGTTCTTATACCTTGCCAAGAGATTTTATTAGTATTATTTTATTTTACTTATCATATAATATATTCGCACCTTACTTCCAAAACCCAATATACAAACTCATAACCAATAATAAGAACATACCTCCCTGCAATTCCTTGAGAAGACGACCCGAGGTTTAAATACTTCGGTTATCAATTTATTTAGGGGTTTGTTACTTGTGACAACCAAAACGTTTGTACGAAAGGACTTTTGAAGGTTTAGAAACTATACTTGCAACGAGGATTTATCTGCAAATTTCTAGACCAGGCAAAAGTTCCGACGTCAACCAATCAATTGGACTATCAATCCAATCGATTGAATTTTAACTCAATCGGTTAGATTATAGTTTACTACTAAACAATCGATTGAAAATTGTTGGGCAGCGTGTTTTTCGCAAAAATCAATCGATTGGTCATATTACCCAAACGATTGAACAATGACTAATAATGTGTGTTTCTTACAATTCAATCGATTGTTTAGAATTTTCAATCGATTGAATGCTTCAAAACAACCTGAGGTCTCACAATTCAATCTATTGCTTTTGTTACTCAATGATTGAAATATGTACTACGCCTACTTCAATCTTGTTGTCGTTTTTAGAAATTATCTTGTTATTCATCTATCTTATCTTTAAAATTCTATCTTTAATTTTTGCGGTTTTATTTTGATTTAGATACTCTAATCTTATCTTTTCCTTAATATTAACATTATAAATTGGTGAATAATCCATCACCAATTATTCAATATCACCATTAAAATCGTGTATCATTTTCTTTTATTATTAAAAATTTCATTGTTTTTCTTTGGAACATCCATCTACACAATATCCAATTTTTTTTTAATTTTTTATCCGTCTATTTAATATTCACTATTTCTTCATTGTTAATCACCGTTGCAGCAATTAGCAAAGGTCCAATCAAGTTTTTCATTGTAGTGTTCAGAGAATAAACCATCGTTTTGATTACAAAACGGAGGTCAGTGAATAGAATCTCTAATTTTGTAATTATTTGTTTCGATACTTTCTTCGTGAAATTGATTGTATAATGAAAAAATATTTTATCTTTTATTAATTCACAGACATTCAGAAATACTAAAAAGTAAATAGATGTTATTATTTTTTATTATTAATTAGCTAGCAATCAGGGACGGACCTAGAGGGGGCGAGTAATGGCCTGCACACCCCAAAATTTTTAGAAACCATACTTATCTATAACAATATATAATGGGAATACAGAGTGTTTGGTGTCCAATATTTTTTTCTATTTTACCCCTATCTTTATAATCTAAAACTACATACTCAATCACGTACTCACATTTTGTAAATTTTGCATTAATTCATGACAGAATGATGTAACTGCTTCACTTAAAAAAATTGCTCACTCTCAATCGTAAGATTATAAAAATCGCTCCACTTACACTATAATTTAAACAAACTAATTTTTTAATTAAATGTACAAAGAATAATTTTTCTCTTCAAATTATTATCATACTATTTTAATAATATACTCTTGATGCTTATATGCAATATATAATGATAATTAGTGTCTAAATTTAAATTCCAATATTACTCTTAAAGAGAGGTTTATTATTAAAAAAAAAATCTTTTGTCAATTTCGTTAAATAAAAAAATTTCTACCCATTTTTTTACAGTAACCTCGTTAGGATATTCTTATTGGATGTAAATTATTGTTACAAATATTTTTATTAAGATATATTTTGAAGGAATAAAAGTAAAATAGTTTAATAAGGATAATTTTTTTAAAAAAATAAATTTACACTAATAATTTTTCTCTTCAAATTATTAACGTACTTTTCTAATATACTCTAAGTGTACTATCCAATATAATTGGTGATGGATTATTCAAAGAAAAATAATGAAATTTTTAATAATCAAAGAAAATGATACACGATTTCAATGGTGATATTGAATAATTGGTGATGGATTATTTACCAATTTATAATGTTCATATTAAGGAAAAGATAAGATTACAGTATCTAAATCAAAATAAAACCGCAAAAATTAAAGATAGAATTTTAAAGATAAGATAGATAAATAACAAGATAATTTCTAAAAATGACAATAAGATTGAAATAGGCGTAGTACATATTTCAATCGATTGGGTAGCACAATTCAATCGATTGAATTAGGCAAATTCATATTGTTTTGGTGAATTCAATCGATTGAGTAACAAAAGCAATCGATTGAATTGTGAGACCTCAGGTTGTTTTGAAACATTCAATCGATTGGAAATTTTAAACAATCGATTGAATTGTAAGAAACACATATTATTAGTCATCGTTCAATCGATTGGGTAATATGACCAGTCGATTGATTTTTGCGAAAAACACGCTGCCCAGCAATTTTCAATCGATTGTTTAGTGGTAAACTGTAATCCAATCGATTGAGTTATAATTCAATCAATTGGTTTGATAGTCCAATCGATTGGTTTTCAAGGAAACACGATTTTATGATTCCTCACGAATGTGACGGATCAAATTTAATCTTTTAATCGATTGGAATAGCCAAAAAATTTATTAGGATCAATGGAAGATCTAATTCGTTATTGTTTTTGTTCTTGATTGTTAATAAACATCATAGATTTATGATAAAATAATTATTTATAAAATAAAAAAATCATTTTTATAATTAAATAAAATATATGGGGTTAATTTGTAATTAAATTTAAAAAAGGACTATTTAGCAGTTATTAAAAAAACTTAAAAAACATGTTTTGTTATGGGACCATTTAATAGTCCAAACGTTCTGGGACCACCAAATCCGGTGCCATGAAACCATGCTATTTCATTGAATAAATGTGAGAAAAGTTGATAAAATCCCCTAAATTAAGCACAAGATAAACCCTAAAAATGGGATTTATCAAGTTGATAGTTAATATTGTTTCCATTGACACTAATCTTTTGCTAATTCAATTAGTAAGTTGATTAGGACTTATGGATTGAGATTAACTGCTCTTATTTGATTTTCTCCCGATGTTGGAGATAACGAAATAGGATTACCTCCTGATAATTATTGTGTTATGATTAATGACTAGGATAGAAAACCTAGATTCTCAATCCTTGCCATGAATGCCTCTTTTTAGTGATTGTTATCTTTAGTTGTTTGATTTTTTTCTTGTCATCTAACTTTCTTGTCATTTAATTTCTTGCCTTTTTATCAATCCAACCCTTTGAACCTCATAACCAATAACTAAGCACTCGATTGTGATTCCTACGGAGAACGACCCGAGACTAATACTCTCGGTTATTTTTATTGGGTTGAACTTGTGACAACCAAAATTAAACTTTGATTGAGGGTTGTCTGTCAGTTTGGAACTATACTTGCAACGAAGTGACTTCTTTTACCGAGAAGAAATTCTAGACCGACGAAAACCTTCTTTCACAGTACGTATTCACATATCTTGTTTTTGCGAATAAACTCTATTTTTTACTGTTTAGCCTTCCTGGTAAGCTTGCGAACTTCCCTAACCTCTAATTAAGGTCCGACAACTTGTTTTTAGGCTTGGGAATGAATATAATTATATGGATTGGATTAAATTGATATTTTGGATGAGATTGTGGATTAAAGTTAATGAATATTGATGAAAGTTTGGAAGTAATGAACTTACTGAATACTAAATTGACATAAGACAATAACGATGAGATTGACGCTGACTGAGTATAGTCTTATTGGCAGGATTGGCAAGGTCTGGGTGATATCCCGCTTGTGTATTAATTGAATATCTGTTTATGGCGAGGTCCGAATGTTATCCCACTTACGTAATGAATTAAATTGGAACTCTCTTAGTATATGCAAGAGTGTGGTTCATGCCACTTACTCTGGGTTGAGGATTAGAACTCCCTAGGTAGATGCAGTGGTTTGTCCCACTTGTTTCGAGTTGAGATTTGAGACTTTATTGACCCTCTGTAGCAAGATGTGGCCAGACACTTAAGCCTTTCCGGATAATTCCTCCAAGGGAAGTGAATACCTCTTGGGGATGTGCGCACTGAGGGACAGTCCAAGTTTCGATAATAAACATGTCAGGTTTGGCTGTATAACTGATAGATGAGCTCATTGGTCGTAGGGTAGACATGCATCATTTGCATGTGTGTGTATTGATTGGGTGTGCATCTTGTATTTGGCTTACCTTATCGAATGATTGTATCTATAAGCTATTTGATCTAATTGCTCTATCTGTTCTCTCTATTTGTGCATTCCTTGTATTATTTTTTATTTGTTTGAACAATTGAGAAATTCTTTATGCTGGCGGTGGTAACGCTGAGGGTTGTTCTTGATGTGATGATTGGAGGTTTGTGGAAAACTGAGTTACTAAGTAGGAACTATTATGATAATGAGAATACTAATGACCTGTATTGAGAGGATTAGAAACCTGAGAGCACTAATTAGCTGGGATTTAGTTTTTAAGTGCCTTGTTTAGTTTAGAAATGACCCTAGGCTTGAACTTTGGGTTGCTTGCAGTATAGAATTGCGTAGCGGGTTCATATTTTTTACATTATCAATTTTTGGAATTATTACCCTACTGGAAACCTTTCGGTTTCACCCGTTTTGGGAATTGTTATTTTACAGATGCAGGACGTGATGCACCTTGTTGAGAGTGCTAGTTTCCTCTTGGAAGCAAAGACTGTCTTTTGGGACTTTTCATTTTGCTTTAGATGTTGTTCTCCACTTTTGTATATTGTAACTATATATCTCTCTTAGAGGTTAACTATAGAGAAACAGACTGTATTTTGTATCTTTTTGGGCTGTATTATATTATCTAGTCAGCCTTGTCTTCGCAGGTCGAGACTAGTATTGTTATGTATCTTTTTTATTCTTATATATACATATGTGTGTGTGTGTGTGTGTGTGTGTGTGTGTGTGTGTGTGTCGCTCTTTTCTGTATACCGACGCTCTATACTTTCGAGCTTTTGAGTGCAATTCTCCTTTTGTTTTGTTGTCTTTTCTCACAAGTACCTTGCAATATTTCTATCATTCATATATAAGTATGTATTTTGCCTTTAGAGGTATAATACCTCACTACCTCTTATTTACAACTATAGCATAAGGCTTTGTGTGGTAGAGTGTTACATTATGGTATCAGAGTAGTTCGTTCCCGTAGAGCCTGAGGGACGGACTAACTATGCTTCTGAGCATTCTCTGAATTGAAATTATGTGCTATTTAGGATATCTAACCGATAAATGTAGCATAATTGTTCATGAGCATGCTTTTGGAACTTTGAAGCACTAAACTTGAGATATTGAGATTAATCACCTTGATATAAATTGTTTAGTATGAACAGGACCCGAATGGCGACTCATGGACGTGGTCGAGGGAGAGGAAGGAGAGGTAATGCAGAATCGGAACTGACCGGCAACAACCCGGTGAACTTTATGGCCACATTAGGGAATATGGCTATTGCTATGCAAGCCACTGCTAAAATGCTGGGCCAGCAGGCTGGTAATGGGAATGGTGGCAATGGGCCTAATGGAGGGTTGATGATGTTGGGTTCTTTCTTGAAGGTGAATCCACCAACCTTTAGGGGTACCACTAATCTGACAGAGGCAAATAACTAGTTCTTAGCCATGGAAAGCGATCTACAAGCTCAGCACATGCCAAAGGAGCAGTATGTGGAATTTGCCATGTATAAGTTTGAGGCAGAAGCACAATTTTGATAGCAGGGAGTTAGTCGTCTGCTGTAGCAAGGTAATAAATACTTTCTGAGCTTAGTGAGTAAGGACTTAGAGCCTATGCAGCTAAAGTAGGACTCTATGATGGTGGTGGAATACACCAACAAATTTAAGGAGTTATGTCGGTTTTTGAGGGTATGTCAAGGCGCTCTAGAAGCCTATGAAAAATGAAAATGTATTAAATACCAAGGTGGTCTACAGAATGACATAATGAGTGTTGTTGTACTTGTGGAGATCCAAATCTTCTCCGAGTTAGTGAACAAGAGCAGGGTAGTTGAGGATTGCTCGTGAAGGGATGCTTTGGTGAAGGATGATCACTGAGAATTCTATAAGAGAGACCAAGACAAGGGTTATACACCGAGAAGTCACAAGTTCAAAAGAGGCGGTTGTGCGCCTTAATACAACCAAGGCCAGAATAACTTCCGAAGAAACAATAACAAAAATTACCGAGGAAGAGGAAAAGAAGAGCAAGCTCAAGTTCCTAACAATGACTTGACCTATAGCAGGTGTGAAGGTTATCACCTTGGTACTCCGTGTAGAGCTAGTTTGGGCTTATGTTACTCTTGTGGGGAAGCCGGACACATGTCGTGGAATTGTCTGGAGAGAAAAAATAAGGATGTTAGTAGGCTTAACAATAGGGCCAAGTTTTTACTATGATTACGGATGGTGCTGATAGGTCTGACACATTGATCAGAGGTAACTGTAAAATTGGTAACATGATTTTAACTGCTTTATATGATACTGGAGCATCACATTCGTTATCATTTGAGAAAGATTATGAATTAAGGTTGAAAATATTTGAGTTAGCCTATGATTTACACGTGCATACTCCAGCCTCTAAGGTTGTGATAACTAGGCTAGGTTGTCAGCAAGTTCCCTTTTGAATTGAGAATAGATAGTTATTCATGATTTAGTATTCTAACCACTGACTGGACTTGACCTGATTTTGGGTTTGAACTGGTTGTCAAAATACCATGTGTTATTATACTATTTTGAGCATTCGCTTCAGTTTATGTCTGAGGGGTCGGAAGGACCGGTTGTAGCAAACGGTTATTATTTGAATTCAGTTGCGGTGAATGGAGTGGGAGTGAATATCAGGGATTTGTGCTGTTAGCTGCAAGTTCATCGGGAGATGAGCAAAATTTAACTCAGATTCTGGTAGTGAGTGAATTTCCTGAAGTATTTCCTAAAGATATACCTAAAATTTCTCCTCCTCGAGAAATAGAGTTCGCAATAAAGTTAATACCGGGAGATGGACTAATCTCAATTTTGCCATACCAGATGTTTCTGCTAGAGTTGGCCGAACTCAAGGTTCAGTTAGAGGAGTTAATGAATAAGAGTTTTATTTAGCCAAGTGTTTTCCCGTGGGGAGCACCGGTTTTATTGGTGAAGAAGAATGACAGTAATATACGCTTGTTTGTGGACTATAGACAATTAAACAAGGTGACGTGAAAAAAAGATATCCTTTGCCAAGAATTGATGACCTGATGGATTAGTTGCAAGGAGCCAGAGTTTTCTCTAAGATCGACTTAAGGTCCGGCTATCACCAGATTAAGGTGAGAGAAGAACCCAAAATAGCTTTCAGAACTTGTTATGGTCACTACGAGTACATTGTGATGTCTTTTGGGTTGACAAATGCTCCTGCTGTGTTCATGGATTACATGAATAGAGTATTCCGACCCTTCTTAGACAAGTTTGTTGTCGTGTTCATTGATGATATACTGATCTATTCTAAGACTGTAGAGGAGCACGCAGAAAACTTGTGATTAGTGTTGTAGATTCTAAAGGAAAGGAAGCTTTATGCAAAGCTTTCCAAGTGTGACTTCTGGAAGGAGGAAGTTAAATTTTTGGGGGCATGTAGTGAGCCATGGAGGAATAGCGGTGGATCCTGCTAAGGTGGAAAAAGTGACGAAATAGGGATGACCAACCTCTATGACAGAGGTGAGAAGTTTCTTGGGATTAGTTGGTTATTACCGGAGATTCATTAAGGAATTCTCACAAATTGCATTGCCAATGACCAAGTTAACTCGCAAGGATACACCATTTGTGTGGACATCCAACTATGAGGAGAGTTTTCAGACTCTGAAAGAAAAATTGACTACAGCACCTGTAATTATGTTGCCCGAATCCCATGAGCCATTTGAGGTTTATTATCATGCTTTGTTAAAGGGTTTGGGGTGTGTTCTGATGTAACATCGCGATAACTAAAGAAGGACAGTAGTATGCGCTTGTGTGTAGACTACAGACAATTAGACAAGGTGACGGTGAAAAACAAACATCCTTTGCCGAGAATTGATGACCTGATGGATCATTGGCAAGGAGCTAGAATTTTCTCTAAGATTGACTTAAGGTCTGGTTATCATCAGATAAGGGTGAGAGAAGAAGATATCCCCAAAACAACTTTCAAAACTCGTTATGGTCACTACAAGTACACTGTCATGGATTACATTAACAGAGTATTTCAACCCTTCTTAGACATGTTTGTTATCGTGCTCATTGATGATATTCTAATCTATTCTAAGACTACAGAGGACCACGCGGAACACTTACGAATAGTGTTACAAATTCTGAAGGAATGGAAGCTTTATGCAAAGCTTTGCAAGTGTGACTTTTGGAAGGAGGAAGTTAAATTTTTGGGGCATGGAGTGAACCATGGAACTTAGTTGTGGATCCTACTAAAGTGAAAGCAATGACGAAATGGGGACAACCAACTTCTATGACGGAGGTGAGAAGTTTCTTGGGATTAGCTGGTTATTACTGAAGATTCATTAGGGGATTCTCACAAATTGCATTGCTAATGACTAATTTAACTCGAAAACATACACCACTCGTGTGGACATCCGAATGTGAGGAGATTTTTCAGACTCTGAAAGAGAAATTTACTACAATGCCTGTACTTGTGTTGCCCGAACACCATAAACCATTTGAGGTTTATTGTGATGCTTCGTTGAAGGGTTTGGGGTGTGTTCTGCTGCAACATCAGAATGTTGTTGCCTACGTGGAAGTGTGCTTGCATATGCGAGAGGGAAAATTTCATGCTTGCGTACGCAGGCAAGTGCCACGCGACGCCAGCTATCGGTTCTATCTAAGGGGGCTTGCGTACGCGGACAGGTATCACGTACGCGAGTGGGGTAAATGACACCCCGTGTATGTGCAACATGGAATGCATACACGGGAATCTGTTTTAACAAAATTGTATTTTTGTGATTTAAACATGATTTCAGACTTCTAAACCTCTATTTTTACTCCCTAAGACCCTAGAACTCAGTTGTAATAGTAAGGGGTGTTAAACCTTGAGAGGGTGGTAACTTGGAAGTGAAGAAAGGTTGTGATGTGGTGATCATAAGCTTGAGAAGTGCTAAAACATTGAATTTGTGGTGAATAATAGCTAAGATGATATTGAATGATTGAATCTGAATGATTAATTACTTATGCACTTCTTTCTATTTGAGATACAAGTTTTTCTGGGTAGATGCAGTGGCTTGCCACCACTTGCTTCAGGTTGAGACTCGTTACTCGATTGACCTTATGTCGCAAGATGGGGCCGGGTATTTTAACTCTCTGAAAATTCCCCCAATGAGCTAAATTTGATTATTGAATTGTAAAAGCTATGCATAGACTCATGGGATGCGCGCACGAAGGGACTGTCTAGGGTTAGCTACTGGACATGTCTGGTTGGCTTTATAACTGATAGATAAGATAG
The DNA here is from genome assembly GCF_014773155.1 of Arachis stenosperma. Taxonomy (NCBI): domain Eukaryota; kingdom Viridiplantae; phylum Streptophyta; class Magnoliopsida; order Fabales; family Fabaceae; genus Arachis; species Arachis stenosperma. The sequence goes on from NC_080378.1 coordinate 68,500,616, forward strand.
ATAAGACTCATCAGCCATGGGCCAGACATACATCATATGCATATGTTTGTCTTGTTTGATTGTGTATTAATTTGGTTTTCCTTTATGATCTAGTATGCTTATTTGCTATATATTCTACCTGCTATATTTGCTTTCTACCTGTGTTTTCATTTTATGCTTTGCTTGCCTGTACAATTGAAAGGCGCCTTGTCTGGTGAAGGAGTGACGAGGACAGTTCCACCTTTGTTTTGGGAGGATTGGAAGAAATGGAAATGTGAGGGATCAAGTTAGAATTGGGTTAGAATTTTAAGAACCTTAGATAACTTACCTTACTTATGGTTTCAATTATAGTTTTAAGTTTTTAATTTAAGTGTCGGAGTTCTAGATTCGCCTATGGCTTTCCCGAAACTTTATATATTATGTATGTTAGCACCATTACCATACTGAGAACCTTTGGTTCTCATTCAATACATATATTTATGATTTTTAGATGCAGGTCAAGAGGCACCTCGCTAGGCATCTGGAGTTTCTGTTGCAGCAAAGTTGGGATATTGGCTTATGTATTTTGCTAAGTTTATATAGATATGTTTAGACTTCTCCTTTTGTGCATATTTCACTCTTGTATCTCATAGAGGCTTTTGATGGAGAATAAAGTAAATGTTTGTGTAAATTTTGAAATCCATGCTCCAGTTTCCTGCCCTAAAAGTTTTGTATTTTTTGTTATAGTTATTGAGTAGATTTTATGATTTTGGTTATTTAAGAGTGATCCAGCATTGGATTATTGTTGGGTTTCACCCCTAATACCATTGGGTAAGGTGAGTTACTTTGAAACCCTTGTGGTTTGATATTTTGATTAGTTCTAGTGTTGATTTTGGTATATTATATGATGTTAGATTGAGATTTGGTGCTTGTTGGACTTGTTTTGGTTACTTGGAGCTCTGAGATTAAGTTTGGAGCTTGCGGATTAAGCTTGGTGGCCTTGTTTCAGTGTGTTGTACGTGTTGGAAATTGACCAACGTATGGTTTTGATTTTCTTTATATAATATGTAATGTTTCGTGAAACTTAGGCTAGTGGACCTTAGGATAAGTTTAAATTATTGGTGATGCATGATGATTATTGATGATTGTGGTAGTTGATGTATTATGATGGTGGTTGTTGATGTTTAATGATGAACATGTATGATATCACAGCAAATAGGAACAGGCATTCATCATATGCATCTTCAATATGCTTGTCTGCTTTACTTAACTTATATTTTGCTTAAATGAATCACATGCCTACTTCCTATTTGTTTTACTTGCTGTATATGTATATTACTTATTCTTTACTAGTTTGAAATACTTGTGATTTCTACTGGGATTGAGGAAGCTCGATAGGCGGTCGCGATAGGATCGCATAGAGGTTAGGTTGGCGAAGACTATGGGACAGTGGTGTTATGTTAGTTAGAAATCCCATAAGATAGATAACACTTTTATGGTTTAAGTTACTTTAAGTTTGAATCTTATGTTGATGCGAAGTTCTAGGATTACCTTTGGCATCCCAGAACCTTATATCTTATATATTGGGCATTGTTACCATACTGAAAACCTCCAGTTTTCATACCATATGTTGTTGTTTTTCATATGTAAGTCGCAATCCACCTCGGTGAGTTTGTGGATATGGTAACAGAGCGGAGGATGGCTTTTGTTTTATTTTATTCTGTTTTACTTTGGTTGTAGTTATTCTCTCATCTCTGTATATATCTAACTTTGATGCCTTAGAGACTTTACTTATGAAAACTTTGAGAGATAGGATGTAAGTTATTTTATTTTCAAAACTCTATTGTATCAGGTTTAAACTAGTCGGCCTAAACTCCGCAGGTTGCGGCTAATTTTCTTTTGTATTTAATACATATAACTTGTTCTTATTATCTATTACCTTGTATATCCTGGAGTTGTTTGCAAGGTTTATATATATTGTTTTTTCCTTTTCGTGTTAATGCATTTTGTTATCATGTATGAACGCTTCGCGTTTTGTAATTCTGCTTTATGCGAGTTTGAGCTTTATTCCTTTATTGGGCTTCTACTATTATTATTTCCTTCTATATATATTATTGTACGAGCTATAGAATTATCGTAGCACTTTGTTATTCTTTGCTTTACGGTATGAAGTAAGGCTTAGGGTAATAAGGTATTACAGTTTAAACTTTTGAAGGAGATTTAGGATACATAGTGATGTGTGAAAAATTATTGTTCAAAGTTTAAATTCTCAAATTAGTTTATGTTCGTTGTAACACCTCCAAACACCAAATTTGCACAATCAAATTTAAAAGGGGCAAAGGTCCTTTAAACATTTTAAAAAATAATTAACCGGAAAGTTTGACACAAATTATATCCCAACAAGGCAGCACATAGTTTGATCATGGTTAAAAAAAGAGATTTTGTGAGGGAAATTGCTATAAAAGAAACTAAACTAAATATAACAACTAATAAAGAAGCCATACTAACAAGTGAAGTTTTGGTTAGAATTTATCCTTGAGATAATTATCATTGTCTTTAATCTAGGAATTATAATAATCAAGAGCTATTCTAATATGCCAACCTCTAACAATGAAAAAAGTTAACTAGAAACGATGATTATTCTTAATCTTATATTATAACTAATTCACCAATAGTATTTTAGTAGATAAGTTAAGACATAAGAGACTAAGCTAATTCTCACTCTAAATTTATCAACGATAAATCACAAATTAAGACTCAAGTAAACCTCAATTCATGTCCCTAACCAAGTCAAGAAAAATTACTTTAAATCAATACTAAAAATTTCATCAAACACTTAGTGGTTATAATAAACATAAACTTGCATCGAACTAAAATTTATTTCTAACATCGCCAAATTTACAAGAAATATAAAATCAATATCAAGAAGCATAAATAAATAATTTCCATAAGAAAAATCTTTCATTCAATACAAAATCACAAATATTCAGAGTAGCAAGCATGCACAACATTAGGATAAAATAGAGCATGAAAATGAAAATACAACTAAAAGAGAACTTAGAGAAGACGAATTTAGATTTGAGTCTTGCAAGAACTAGCAAAAATTAAGCGAAAGCTAACCTAAAATAAAAAAACCTAACTCTAATTCTAGAGAGATGAGAGAGTGTTTTCCTTTCTAAAAACTAACTACAACATAACACTAAAACTACACCCTAAAATAAACTCTGCATATCTCCTCTCTTGAATCTCATTCTGAAATACTTGAAGAATATAATGCTTGGGCCTTTTGGCGGTCTAAAACGCAACTCCACATGGATTTTTAATAAGTCACGTGTGGCAACGGATGCGTATGCACAAAACGTGTGTATACATGAGATGATACGTACACATCCTTGTGGTAGTAGAAACCTTCATTTTCCTGATGCAATTCTCTCCTTGCTCATGCTTTTCTTCAATCTTTTAGACTACTAATTTTTCTAAAATCTAAAATATATCAATGAGGAATACATCGTGACATCAAGTCGAATAAAATTAATGAAAACCCTAGAAAGTATGACTTTAACCATTTAACTCAATGAGAAAAATATGCAAAAAGACTTTTAAATATGCAAAAAGTGTGCAAAGAAGATGATAAACTCCATATTTTTAGCATAATTTGAAATGGTAAAATGAAGTTTCTCATAGAATATTTAGGCTTGCTAATGAAACATGTGGTAATGTTTTATTATGAATGGCATGACCTAGCACACCCTCGTGGTGCACGCTCACGCATTGAAGTTAATTATAGTAGGAGGTACGAAGGATACGATCCATTTGTTCTGGCCTAAAATGCACGTCAAGTTTATTACATTCACTATACTGGGAGGTCTCAATCAAACCATTTAGAGGGTCATAACACATGTAGTTGTTACACTTATGATGACTCTGAGTAAAAGTAACTTTGTTATTATATACTTTATCAATTGAAATACTTAATTGTTTAATTGAATATTAAATAGTGATATCATTGTTATATAACATCACAATTTTTTGCATATCAAGTAGAGATATTGCCAGAGGATGAAGTGATGAGAGAGGCGTAAATCAAGTGTTGGTACCAGACTACCAGTAGGGGCAGGTACAAATTTTATTTTTATTTTTGCATATTTTTTTACATCATTTATAGCTTGTATTATCAGGATGTTGCCATTTATTATGAGTAATTTTGGATGTTTATTTTATTATTTTCAATTATCAAATTTAAAAAATTTTAAAAATAAAAAGAAATTCACTTTTAGCAACGACCTAGGAGCCAATAATATTTATATATTGAATTTTAATATTTTCATTTTAATAACAACATAGAAGCCGGTAAAACAAGTAAAAATAATCAGCAATGGAGCAATATTACTGGCACCGATAAAAGGCTAGTACACAATTAATTAATTTTACTGATGCCTCGAGGTCATCAATGAAAGTGAACTACCAACGATGACTTGTGTGACAGATATTTATTGATGCTCCGGCCGTCGATAAAACTATCAGTAAAGTTGTCAGTAAAATCAATGTATCTTGTAGTGTTATATCCCAAAAACTTCACTGAACAAGCAAAGATTAATTTTCCTTTCAATAATTGAAGAATCTATCAATCATTTATGGATTATATAGATGTTAGTAGAAACAAAGAAGTAAAATGTATATTACTTGATGGCAAAGTTTTTGGTATAGATGATGGGGACAAATCTACATGTATAGATTTGTGGTGGCAGCCTATTACTACAATAGGTGGCATAGCAGAAGACATGATGTGAAGCTTGGTAGAAACGTTGCAAAAAAAGTTGAAAGCAACAGGTGAGGAGGCTGGTAATTTGGTTTGATAATAATATGTTATGTTGATTAATTAATTTAGGTTGATTATGGGCCCAAATTTTGGTCTTTTCTAGTTTTTGGAGAAAAAGTAAATTTTGTGTTGCATGCCAAAAAGTGTAAAGAAAGAATACTATGAGTTTACATTCTTGCTACTTATTACCCAACAAACCAAAAATATCAATGCAACTATAATTACCAAAAAAATAAGCACCCTTGCATAAACCTAGAACTGGTTATCAAGCGGATTCGGTTTATCGCATAAACCAGTTTGTAATAAACCGATCAGAGAATTGGTCAAACTGTTGATTAACCAATAAACCAGTTGAACCAACTGATTTTTTAAAAAAAAAATTCAGCTTGACAACAAATTTTAAAACGACAGCGTTTGACAATAAAAAGAAACAAAACCCTAAATCAAACTATCCATTATCCTAATTCACCGCAGCTCCCATTTCTTTTTTTTCGCTTATACTGTGTATATAATAAGATATTCTAATAGTATTTAATAATATAAACAATTTGTAATTCTATAAGAGAAGAATTAATTTTTTTTGCAAGTATTGCATACTTGAGTGTTTTTAGATATCTAAATAAATATAAAACAAACCAAACTTTTTTATTTGATTAGTCACCAAAAATTTTTTTATTTGATTTACTACTATAAATTTCTTATTTTGATTTAAAATGATTTATTAAATTAATATAACTAAAATTAACTATAAACTATTTTATATAACGCATGCAGATTCAATTAAATGTTGCTTAAAATTATTATTATTATTATTATTATTATTATTATTATTATTATTATTACATACCTACTTGTTTTAATATCAATTTTCTGCATATGGATGATGATGATTGTATGAAAGTCCTTGGAATGCCTTAGTAGTTGCAGGGGTGCTCTTTTTTATTTTATTTTGGGTAATTATAGTTGCATTGACATTTTTGGTTTGTTCAGTAATAGCCTAATAGGTAGCAAGAATGTAAATTTATGGTATTCTTTCTTGATATTTTTTGGCTTGCAACACAAAACTCATTTTTTGTCTAAAAAATTAGAAAAGGTCAAGATTTGGCCCATAATCAACCTAAATTTATTAATCAACATAATATATTATTATCAAACTAAATTATCAGCCTCCTCATGTGTTGCATTTAACTTTCTCTCCAACACTTCTGCCAAGCTTCACATCATGTCTCCTGCTATGCCACCTATTGTAATAATAGGCTGCCACTACAAATCTATATATGTAGATACCAATATACTATCTACATTATAGAATTTGCCTTACTTGATTAATCTCTATAGCTTTTATAGAGCAATCATTTTCATCAATAAACATAACGAAGACAAGGTTAAGAAACAAGATAGAAGATAATTTTCTCATGGAATTGCTAAAAAATTTAGTTTTAATTTAATTATTGAAGATTTCAAATCACTTAAAATTCAAAAGGTACTGTTCTAAAGTATTTTATAATCTTTATCTGTATAAATATTAATTTTATTATCATCTTATTGGCAAACCTAAAAAAGAATTATATTTATAAATTTTATTTTAATATAGATACCGTTATGTAATTTTTATGTTAAAATTTATGTGTCCTCTAATAATTCTCTTCTAGTTCTGCCACTGCATTGACTTTTCTATCCTTGGGACATTTGTGAGTTCTTAGATGATAAAGTTGATGTTGAAATTAAACCCCATTTAGAATTTAATTATTCTTTTGCAGAATATAAGTTATCATTTTGGAAATCTTGTGTAGTTTCATAAATCAAGAACACATAGACAAATCAGCAAAACCAATTTTGGAAGAGCCATATATTGCTGCTTCTGTCACCCCGGAGTTGTTACTTGTTGAAATTGGAATTTAGTGATTATTCAAATCAAAAATATCAATGTCTCGAAGAGCCAGTCAAATTTCAAAGGGAGAGAAGAAAAACAAAACATTTAGAGGGGCAAAATTTAACTATACCAAAATACTAATTTAGATGTGTACATCCACACACACAAAGATGAGTAAAAAATTAAGGCAAATTCTACTGTATAGATAGAAGGACAATCTGCATATATAGATTACTGCTGGCACATCCTTCGACGGACAAGTGTTCCTGAGAAGAGACAAATTATGTCTTTTGTAAACCCCGCTAAAATCAGTAAATAATTAGTCAATAATTTAAATTTGAATTAGAAAAGCTAAAAATGTAAAACTAATATCAAAATAGGATAGAGCTCGTCGAAATGAGAATTTTGATATCAATTTCGAAATTTTTGCCCAAAATCGGACCGAAAAGGCCGAACCAGTTGAACCAAAGCCCAAACTGGACCGCGGGTCCAACCAAACCCAGACATTTAAACTAAACAGCAGCTCCTTCTTTCCCATTTCCATGCAATGATACAAAAAGATTTGGGGAAGGGAGGAGAAGCTCTCAAACCCTCACCATCTTTGATCCACCGTATCTTCCTCGCTTGAGCTCCGATTGACGAGCTGTTTGTGGCCACGCGTTCGTCTTGGGGTCCTCTTCAATTTTATATGAACAAAGTGGTAAGTTTTTCACCAATTCATTCCCAATTCTCTGTGCCTCTTTTCTACACGAAAATTGTTGAGGTTTTGAGTGATTTTGATAATTTTGGTGGTTTAGGTGCAAACTAAAATTGGATAATTGTTGGGTTGCACTCCAATCACCAATGGGTACGGTAAGAACAACCTAAACCCTAGCTAATTTTTTATTTATTTATGAAAAAACTGAATTTGGATATATATGTGAATTAGGGGTGAATTGAGTTATATATATATATATATATATATATATATATATATATATATATATATATATATATGCATTGGGTTTGAGTTGGGAGTACTTGGTGGCTTATTGGTGATCAAGGCTTGTTTTGAGGCTGTTTTAATTAAGCTTGGAGGGGCTGTGATTTATGTTGTGAGGCTGTTTTGGGTGAAACTAAGTGATCGGCCGAGGTATGGTTTAAGTTTCGCACGTTTAATATTTACGGTGTTGTGAAAACTTAGGTTAGAGGAACCATAGGATAAGTTGAATTATTTGTTGTATTTAATGATTAGCCTTGTAATGTTGTTAGAATATATTTGTTGGTGGATATATATTGGAATTATGAGGTGTGGAAGTTATTAATGATATGCTCTTGTATTTATTTATGATGGATTATGGTTGGTGTTTGTTAATAAGGATGTAGAGTTGTGTTGTGGGGATATTGCATATGCTGTAATTAATTCTGTGATGATCAAAATTGTGTGGAACCAAGTCCTAGTTAAACCTCGGAATATTTGGAACTAAACTGGAGAATTTGGGATCTTTTCGTTAAATATATGATTTATGGTGAATTTTCAAATTGTAGTCGTGGAATCTGATTTTTACTGCATAATTTTTAGAACAGCAGTAAATTGTTGGCTATGCTGCGAATGTTTCAAAATGAATTTTGAAATGAAACCAATTTTAAATAAAGTTTTAGTCCTATTATTTTAACGTCGTAAAATTTCAGAATGGTTGGACTTGTAGTTTTAAAGATATGAATTTTTGATATACGATACGTTATACAATAAAAGCCAGATTCTGTTTTCTTAGATCAGCAACTTTGAGAGTTTAAAACTTCTGATTATGGATGGATATTCAAATGCAACCAATTGGAGGTAAAAAGTAATTATGCTTATCAGTTGTGATTTAAATTTCAGGGTTGTCCATATTTTAATGAGTGAGTTATGAGACTTGGAAGAGGACATGTTCATTAGCTTTTAAAACAGAATTCTGCAGAAAGTTACTCAACTTCCAAGTTACATAACTCCTTCATTGAAAATGGTTTTGACCTGAAACCAATTGGAAAAGAAACCTGGATATGTTAAGTTGAACCATATTTATTTTTTAAGGCTATTTAATTTAATTTGAATTTTATATGGAATTTTAGATATCATATACTGCTGCTGTTTTCTGGTTTCTAAGCAATGCAGAGCAGTCAGCATTTCTCTTCTATTTCTAAGGCTAGTTAAATCAAAAAATTATGATTTTTAATTTGTTAGAAAGCTTATTCTGAGATGAACATCTGGACATAAAGTTTTCCCAATTCCGAGTTCATTTGTTATATTAAAAATAGAAAAGAAAATAGAGTGTCGAGGATGTCTTACTGATAGCTAGTCATGGGTATGAGAAGTCAAAGATTAATCTTCGTGTTATGTGATTGATTTAATGTTAGAGTTGGGTTGATTTTAAGATTATTCGATATTAAAAAGGTTGAGAAGAGTTTGATAAATAGTTTGGTTAGGACCCGGAAAGGGTAAACGTGATGAATTATAAGGGAATGATGTGAAAGCTAAATGAATACTAGTTGCTATGGCTATAAAGAACGAATGTAAGAAAATAATGATAAAAAATGTGAAAGGGAAGTTCTTAATAAAAGGAGTTAACACGCCATGGCTTGATGAATGATTAGATAATGATTATGACTATGAAATGGCTTATGAATGATGATATCTGAGATACGAGTTTTCCTGGGTAAAATCCGTAGCTCGCCACCACGTGTTCCAGGTTGAATCTCGATACTTTGTTGACCCTACGTTGTAAGGGTGACCGGGCACGTATAAATTCCCGGGTATGGATAGCCCCCATTGAGTGATTTATATGATGATTGAATGTAAACTCTATGCATAGACTCTTGGGGATGCGCAACGGGGGGACAATCTAAGGTTTTCAGACTTGTCGGGTTGGCTGGATAACCGACAGATGGGCCCCATCAGCCATAGGACAGGCATGCTTCATATGCATTTGTTTGTTTTGATTGCTATGCAATTCCTGGGTTTGCCTAATTGATTTATATCACCTGCTACCTGTTATACTTTCTATTTGTACTATCTGCCCATTACTTGTGCGTGAACTTGTTTGGTTGCTTGTTTCTGTTGCATTGTGGATGATGAAGGGATGGAGAAAAAGGAGAAATGGTTTGGTGTTAGATTAGGATTGAAATTGAGTAAGTTAGGTAGATTTAGAATACCTACCCCTGTTATAGCTTCTATTTAGTAATTAAGTTGGATAATTGTATAACGGAGTTCTAGGATTGCCTATGGCATTCTCAGGACCTTATTTATTATGCACGTGGCACTTTTACCATGTTGAGAACCTCCGGTTCTCATTCCATATTGTATTGTTGTTTTTCATATGCAGGTCGAGAGGCTCCTCGCTAGGCGTCTGGATCCTGGGAAGCAAAGTAGTCCTTGGGTGTATTTTGGTTTTCTATTTGCATGTATGTATATATGTATTTAGCTTACTCTCCAAGTAACTTATGTATGCTGCTCCTCTTAGAGGATGAGGGAGAGATAGGAGTTTATTTTGGTATTTTGGTGTATTTTGGGGATACCTATGTATGTTCATATATACATATATATATATATATATATATATATATATATCCTCTGGCCAGCCTTAGCTTCGCAGGCTGAGTCAGGGGCTAGTTATGTTGTTTCCTTGGCTTTTCTTTATTCTTTTGCTTATCTTTATCATGTTCCTATTAGGTTTCTTAGCACCCAAGTAATTCTTTCCTGAGCGTTGCACCTTTTATTTTGCGATTTTATTTTACCCATTTTTCAAGGCTCCTAGTTAAGTATCCTTTTCTCTATTATATATATATATAACTATTTTTAGAGGTCATAATACCTTACTATCTCAGTCTTATGACTTAAGCATAAGATTAAATATGGTAGGGTGTTACATTATGGTATCAGAGCAGTTCGTTCCTATAGAACCTGAGGACGGACTGAATATGCTACTGTGCATTCTCTGTGTATATGTCTATGTGCTATTAGGATATCTAACTGATATGTGTAGCATACATGTTCGTGAGCATGCGTTTGGGACTCTTAAGCACTAAACTTGATATATTGAGACTGATCACCTTAAAATCAATTATTTGGTGTAAACAAGGACCGAATGTGGACTCGCAGATCCGAGTAAGGTAACTGGAAGGAAAATTGATGAGCGGATAATTTATACGCTTTTTGGCATTATTTTTAGGTAGTTTTTAGTATAATCTAGCTACTTTTAGGGATGTTTTCATTAGTTTTATGCTAAATTCACATTTATGGACTTTACTATCAGTTTGTATGTTTTTCTGTGATTTCAGATAATTTCTGGCAGAAATTGAGGGACCAGAGCAAAACTCTTATAAAAGGAAGACAAAGGACTGCTGATGCTATTGGAATCTGACCTCCCTGCACTAGAAATGAATTTTTTGGAGCTACAGAACTCTAAATGGCACTCTCTTAATGGCATTGGAAAGTAGACATCCAGAGCTTTTCAGCAATATATAATAGATCATACTTTATTCGTGATTAGACGATGTAAACAGGCGCTCAACGCCAGTTCCATGCTGCATTCTGGAGTCAAATGCCAGAAACACATCACGAACCAGAGTTGGACGCCAAAAACACGTTACAACTTGGCGTTCAACTCCAAGATAAGTCTCAGCTCGTGTAAAGATCAAGCTCAACCCAAACATACACCAAGTGGGCCACGGAAGTGGATTTATGCATCAATTACTTACTTTTGTAAACCCTAGTAGCTAGTCTAGTATAAATAGGACGTTTTACTATTGTATTAGACATCTTTGGTCTCAGTTTTATTTTATTATTCATCTTAGGAGACTATTGATCACGTTTGGGGACTGGCCATTCGGCCATGCCTGAACCTTCATCACTTATGTATTTTTAACGGTGGAGTTTCTACACACCATATATTAAGGGTGTGGAGCTCTGCTGTACCTCTAGTTTCAATGCAATTACTACTATTTTCTATTCAATTCCGCTTGTTCTTATTCTAAGATATTCGTTGCACTTCAACATGAAGAATGTGATGATCCGTGACACTCATCATCATTCTCACCTATGAACGCGTGACTGACAACCACTTCCGTTCTACCTTAGACCGGGCGCATATCTCTTAGATTCCTTAATCAGAATCTTCGTGGTATAAGCTAGAATTGATGGCGGCATTCATGGGAATCCGGAAAGTCTAACCTTGTCTGTGGTATTCCGAGTAGGATTCCGAGATTGAATGACTGTGACGAGCTTCAAACTCGCGATTGTTGGGCGTGATGACAAAAGCAATAGAATCAAGGGATTCTATTCCAACATGATCGAGAATCGACAGATGATTAGTAGTGCTGTGACAGAGCATTTGTACCATTTTCACTGAGAGGATGGGGTGTAGCCATTGACAACGGTGATGCCCTACATACAGCTTGCCATGGAAAGGAATAAGAAGGATTGAAGGAAGACAGTACGAAAGCAGAGATCCAATAGGGATAAGCACCTCCACACACTTATCTGAAATTCCCACTATTGAATTACATGAGTAACTCTATCTTTATTTTCTGTTTTATTTATTTACTATTCGAAAACTCCATAACATTTATTATCCGCCTAATTGAGATTTACAAGATGATCATAGCTTGCTTCATACCAACAATCTCTGTGGGATCGACCCTTACTCACGTAAGGTATTTGATGAGCGGATAATTTGTACGCTTTTTGGCATTGTTTTTAGTATGTTTTTAGTATGATCTAGTTAGTTTTTAGTATATTTTTATTAGTTTTTAGTTAAAATTTACTTTTCTGGACTTTACTATGAGTTTGTGTGTTTTTCTGTGATTTCAGGTATTTTCTGGCTGAAATTGAGGGTCCTGAGCAAAAAACTGATTCAGAGACTGAAAAGGACTGCAGATGCTGTTGGATTCTGACCTCCCTGCACTCGAAGTGGATTTTCTGGAGCTACAGAAGCCCAATTGGCACGCTCTCAACGACATTGGAAAGTAGACATCCTGGGCTTTCCAGCAATGTATAATAGTTCATACTTTGCCCAAGATTTGATGGCCCAAACCGGCGTGGCAATTCAGCCTCAGAATTTCCAGCGTTTAACGCTGGAACTGGCATAAAACTTGGAGTTAAACGCCCAAACTGGCATGAAAGCTGGCGTTTAACTCCAGAAAAGGTCTCTACACATGAAAGCTTCAATGCTCAGCCCAAGCACACACCAAGTGGGCCCGGAAGTGGATTTTTTTGTCATTTACTCATTTCTGTAAACCTTAGGTTACTAGTTCACTATTAATAGGATCTTTTGACATTGTATCTGTACCTCATGACACTTTACACATTTCTTGGTGTACTTTCCACGGCATGAGTCTCTAAACCCCATGGTTGGGGGTGAGGAGCTCTGCTGTGTCTTGATGGATTAATGCAATTACTACTGTTTCTTATTCAATCATGCTTGCTTCCATTCTAAGATATCACTTGTTCTTAACCCGGATGAATGTGATGATCCGTGACACTCATCATATTCTCAACTATGAACGTGTGCCTGACAACCACCTCCGTTCTACCTTAGATTGAGTAGATATCTCTTGGATTCCTTAATCAGAATCTTCGTGGTATAAGCTAGAATTGATGGCGGCATTCAAGAGAATCCAGAAGGTCTAAACCTTGTCTGTGGTATTCTGAGTAGGATTCAATGATTGAATGACTGTGACGTGCTTCAAACTCCTAGCAGGCGGGGCGTTAGTGACAGACGCAAAAGAATCAATGGATTCTATTCCGGCCTGACCGAGAACCGACAGATGATTAGCCATGCTGTGACAGAGCATAGGAACGTTTTCACTGAGAGGATGGGAGGTAGCCACTGACAACGGTGAAACCCTACATACAGCTTGCCATGGAAGGAGCTTCGCGTGTTTGATGAAGAAAGACAGTAGGAAAGCAGAGATTCAGAGGATGGAGCATCTCCAAAACCTCAACCTATTCTCCATTACTGCATAACAAGTACTTATTTCATGTTCTTTTGCTTTTCACAATCAATCCTGATAGTTTCTGATATCCTGACTAAGATTTACAAGATAACCATAGCTTGCTTCAAGCCGACAATCTCCGTGGGATCGACCCTTACTCACGTAAGGTATTACTTGGACGACCCAGTGCACTTGCTGGTTAGTTGTGCGGAGTTGCAAAGTGTGATTGCAATTTCGTGCACCAAGTTTTTGGCGCCGTTGCCGGGGATTGTTCGAGTTTGGACAACTGACAGCTTATCTTGTTGCTTAGATTAGGACTGTTTTATTTTTGTTGGTTTAGAGTCTTTTGGTTGAGTCTAGTTTCATATTTTAAGTTTGGTGTCAATTGCATGCTTTTGTTTTTCTTTTAATTTTCGATTTCGCATGTCCTTAATCCCTTTTTGATCCGTAAAAGTTCTAAGTTTGGTGTCCTCTTTGTGTTTTCCTCTTAAAAAAAAAAATTCGAAAATTAGTGTTTGATTTTCTAAAAATTTTAAGTTTGGTGTCTTTTTGTGTTTTTCTCTTTCCTCTTTTCAAAAATCAAATCTTTTTCATAAAAATTTTTTCAATCATATCTTTTTAATTGTTATTTTCAAAATCTTTTTAATTACTTAATTGATTCAGTTCTCAATTTGCTTTGATCTTATTTTCTTTTTTATTTTCGAATTTTTATTTTAATTTTCTTTTGTTTTATTTTATTTTTTTTCGTTTAACTCAGAAAAAAAAAACAAAATTTATCTGTTTGCAATCATTATCATTTCCCTTTTGTCCATTATGGACCTAAGTGGGATTGATCAGTCCAAAAGGACTCTGGGGTCATATGCTAACCCCATCACAGCTGCATATGGGAGTAGCATCTGTACACCTCCCATCAAAGCAAGCAGCTTTGAGCTAAATCCTCAACTCATTATCATAGTGCAGCAAAATTGCCAGTATTCCGGTCTTCCACAGGAAGAACCTACTGAGTTTCTGGCACAGTTCTTACAAATTGCTGACACAGTACATGATAAAGAGGTGGATCAGGATGTCTACAGACTATTACTGTTTCTATTTGCTGTAAAAGATCAGGCTAAAAGGTGGTTGAATAACCAACCTACAGCAAGCATAAAGACATGGAAACAGTTATCAGACAAATTCCTGAATCATTTTTACCCTCCAAAGAGGATGACACAGCTAAGGCTGGACATCCAAGGCTTTAAACAAGAGGATAATGAATCCCTTTATAATGCCTGGGAGAGGTATAGAGGTATGCTAAGAAAATGCCCCTCTGAAATATTTTCAGAATGGGTACAGTTAGACATCTTCTACTATGGGCTTACAGAAAAAGCTCAGATGTCTTTAGACCACTCAGCTGGTGGATCTATACACATGAGGAAGACAATTGAAGAAGCTCAAGAGCTTATAGACACTGTTGCTAGAAACCAATATTTGTATTCTAGCAATGAGTTCTCTCCAGATGAGGAAGTCATGACAGTAGTCACTGACCCTAATCCTCAAGAACAGATGATTGAGCTTAATCAACAATTGCTCCTGATGACAGAACAGTTAGCAGAATTTAAAGAGATGCTCTATGAAACTAAAGTTGCTAACAAGAACATAGAACTGCAATTGAATCAAGCAAAACAGCAAATATCTAAACAGATAACAGAGGAGTGTCAAGCAGTTCAACTGAGGAGTGGGAAGACACTGAATACCACTGCTCAAAAGAGCAAAAAGCCAAACAGGGAACAATTGACAGAGGATAACCAAACCACTGTTCAAAATCCCTCTGAGGACAATAAGAGCCCAGAGAGGAATGTTATTGGCGTTCAAACGCCAGAAAGGGAAGGAAAGTTGGTGTTAAACGCCCATTCCTTGCCCAGTTCTGGCGTTCAAACGCCAGAAAAGGGAGAGAAGTTGGCGTTTAACGCCCAATCTTCACCCATTCCTGGCGTTCAAACGCCAAGGGAAGATCAGACACCTGAGAGTGCTGACAGTAATCCCTCTAAAAAGGCTTCTTCAACCACTTCTGTAAGGAATAAACCTGCAGCATCTAAGGTTGAAGAATATCAAGCCAAGATGCCTTATCCTCAGAAACTCCGCAAAGCGGAACAGGATAAGCAATTTGCCCGCTTTGCAGACTATCTAAGGACTCTTGAAATAAAGATTCTGTTTGCAGAGGCACTTGAGCAAATACCTTCTTATGCTAAGTTCATGAAGGAAATCTTAAGTCATAAGAAGGATTGGAGAGAAACTGAAAAAGTGTTTCTCACTGAAGAATGCAGTGCAGTCATTCTGAAAAACTTACCAGAAAAGCTTCAAGATCCTGGAAGCTTTCTGATACCATGCACATTAGAAGGCGCTTGCACCAAGACAGCCCTATGTGATCTTGAAGCAAGCATCAATCTAATACCTGCATCCACTATCAGAAAGCTTGGGTTGACTGGAGAAGTCAAACCAACCAGGATATGCCTCCAACTTGCTGATGGCTCCATTAAACATCCATCAGGCATAATAGAGGATATGATTGTCAAGGTTGGGCCATTTGCCTTTCCAAATGACTTTGTGGTGCTGGAAATGGAGGAGCACAAGAGTGCAACTCTCATTCTAGGAAGACCATTCCTAGCAACTGGACGGACTCTCATTGATGTACAAAAAGGGGAAGTGACCCTAAGAGTCAATGAGGATGAGTTCAAGTTGAATGCTGTGAAAGCTATGCAGCATCCAGACACACCAAATGACTGCATGGGCGCTGACATTATTGACTCTTTGGTGGAAGAGATCAATATGACTGAAAGCCTAGAATCAGAGCTTGAAGACATCTTCAAGAATGCTCAGCCTGATCAAGAAGAACCACAAGAAACAAAGGAATTTTCGAAAATTCCTCAGGAGGAGGATAAGCCTCCCAAACCTGAACTCAAACCACTACCACCTTCCCTGAAATATGCATTTCTGGGAGGGGGTGAAACTTTTCCAGTGATTATAAGCTCTGCTTTAAATCCACAGGAAGAGGAAGCACTGATTCAAGTGCTAAGAACACACAAGACAGCTCTTGGGTGGTCCATAAGTGATCTTAAGGGCATTAGCCCAGCCAGATGCATGCACAAGATCCTGTTGGAGGATAATGCCAAACCAGTGGTCCAACCACAAAGGAGGCTAAATCCAGCCATGAAAGAGGTGGTGCAGAAAGAGGTCACTAAATTACTAGAGGCTGTGATTATTTATCCTATTTCTGATAGCCCCTGGGTGAGCCCTGTCCAAGTTGTCCCCAAAAAGGGAGGCATGACAGTGGTTCATAATGAAAAAAATGAACTGGTCCCTACAAGAACAGTCACAGGGTGGCGTATGTGTATTGACTACAGAAGACTCAATACAGCCACCAGAAAGGATCATTTTCCTTTACCATTCATAGACCAAATGCTAGAAAGACTAGCTGGTCATGATTATTATTGCTTTTTGGATGGCTATTCAGGTTACAACCAAATTGCAGTAGATCCTCAGGACCAAGAGAAAACAGCATTTACTTGTCCTTCTGGCGTGTTTGCCTACAGAAGGATGCCTTTTGGTCTGTGCAATGCACCTGCAACCTTTCAGAGGTGCATGCTCTCTATCTTCTCAGATATGGTAGAGAAATTTTTGGAAGTCTTCATGGATGACTTCTCAGTATATGGAGACTCATTCAGCTCCTGTCTTAATCACCTAGCACTTGTCCTGAAAAGGTGCCAAGAGACTAACCTGGTTTTAAACTGGGAGAAATGTCACTTTATGGTGACTGAAGGAATTGTCCTTGGGCACAAAATTTCAAGCAAGGGAATAGAGGTGGATAAAGCAAAGGTAGAGGTAATTGAAAAATTACCACCACCTGCCAATGTTAAGGCAATCAGAAGCTTTTTGGGGCATGCAGGATTCTACAGAAGGTTCATAAAGGATTTTTCGAAAATTGCAAAACCTTTGAGTAACCTGCTAGCTGCTGACACGCCATTTGTGTTTGACACACAGTGTCAGCAGGCGTTTGAGACCCTGAAAGCTAAGCTGGTCACAGCACCAGTCATCTCTGCACCAGATTGGACATTGCCATTTGAACTAATGTGTGATGCCAGTGACCATGCCATTGGTGCAGTGTTGGGACAGAGGCATAACAAGCTTCTGCACGTTATTTATTATGCCAGCCGTGTTCTAAATGATGCACAGAAGAATTACACAACCACAGAAAAAGAATTACTTGCAGTGGTCTATGCCATTGACAAGTTTAGATCTTATCTAGTAGGATCCAAAGTGATTGTGTACACTGACCATGCTGCTCTTAAATACTTACTCACAAAGCAGGATTCGAAACCCAGGCTAATAAGATGGGTGTTGCTTCTGCAAGAGTTTGATATAGAAATAAGAGACAGAAAAGGGACAGAGAACCAAGTAGCTGATCATCTATCCCGAATAGAACCAGTAGCTGGGGCGTCCCTCCCTTCTACTGAGATCTCTGAGACTTTCCCAGATGAGCAACTCTTTGCCATTCAGAAAGCTCCTTGGTTTGCAGATATTGCAAATTATAAAGTTGTGAGGTTCATACCCCAGGAGTACAGCAAAGTGCAAAGAAAGAAATTAATTTCAGATGCCAAGTACTACCTCTGGGATGAACCATATCTCTTTAAGAGATGTACAGACGGAGTAATCCGCAGATGTGTACCCAGAGAAGAAGCACAAAAGATCCTATGGCTTTGCCATGGATCACAGTATGGAGGGCATTTTGGAAGTGAGCGAACAGCCACTAAAGTCCTCCAATGTGGCTTCTACTGGCCTACTCTCTATAAAGATTCCCGAGAGTTTGTGCGTAACTGTGACAGTTGCCAAAGAGCTGGTAACTTGCCTCACGGATATGCCATGCCTCAACAAGGGATATTAGAGATAGAATTGTTTGATGTATGGGGAATTGACTTCATGGGTCCATTCCCACCATCATACTCAAACACTTACATTCTGGTGGCAGTGGACTACGTATCTAAGTGGGTAGAAGCAATTGCTACACCCACTAATGATACCAAGACCGTGCTAAAATTCCTCCAGAAACACATCTTCAGCAGGTTTGGTGTTCCCAGAGTACTAATCAGTGATGGGGGCACTCATTTCTGCAATAGACAGCTATACTCTGCTATGGTTAGATATGGAATCAGCCATAAAGTGGCAACTCCATATCATCCACAGACAAATGGGCAAGCTGAAGTCTCTAACAGAGAGCTAAAAAGAATCCTAGAACGGACTGTGATAGCCCGAAGAAAGGATTGGGCAAAGAGTTTGGATGATGCTCTGTGGGCATACAGAACAGCATTCAAGACTCCTATAGGAACCTCTCCATACCAACTGGTGTATGGGAAGGCATGTCACCTGCCCGTAGAACTGGAGCATAAAGCCTACTGGGCAACCAGATTCCTAAACATGGATGCTCAGTTAGCTGGTGAAAAAAGATTGCTCCAGTTAAATGAGCTAGAGGAGTTCAGACTCAATGCCTTTGAAAATGCAAAAATTTATAAGGAAAAGGCAAAGAAATGGCATGACAAGAAGTTGTCAACCAGAGTCTTTGAGCCAGGACAAAAAGTGCTGCTCTTCAACTCTAGGCTCAAATTGTTTCCAGGAAAACTCAAATCCCGGTGGAGGGGTCCGTATGTGATTACAGAAGTGTCACCATATGGATATGTTGAGCTTCAGGATATTGATTCTGACAAAAAATTCATTGTTAATGGACAGAGAATCAAGCATTATCTTGAAAGCAATTTTGAGCAGGAACGCTCAAAACTGAGACTTGAGTGATTCTCAGTAAAGGTCCAGCTAAAGACAGTAAAGAAGCGCTTGCTGGGAGGCAACCCAGTCATTAGGAGGTTATATGATTTGTTTTTACAAAGGCATGTATCAAAAATGAAGGAATTCACAGAGTTACAGAAGGATTCAGCTCAAAAAGCAGAGAAAAAGAGCTTACTGGCGAAAAAACGCCAGTAAGGGGCATTTTGGGCGTTAAACGCCAGAATGGGTACCATTCTGGGCGTTTAACGCCAGTAATGGTGCCATTTTGGGCGTTAAACGCCAGAATGGGCACCATTCTGGGCGTTTAACGCCAGGTGTGCAGCATCCTGGGCGTTTAGAAAAACGCCCAGTGATAAAGGAATTCTGACGTTTAACGCCAGCCAGGGCACCTGGCTGGGCGTTAAACGCCCAAAAGGGGCAACAAATGGGCGTTAAATGCCAGAATGGGTGCCATTCTGGGCGTTTAACGCCAGAAAGGTGGGGGGACCACAATTTTGTTTTCAAACCAAATTTTTTCAAACTTTCCTTTTCTTACCCATACTTTTCTACAAAATCACACTTCAACCATTCATCATTCACTTTCAAATCTTCAAAAATCAAAACCATTCTTCAAATCTATTTCAAATCAATTCCAAATATTGTTCAAAAACTCACCTTTCTCTCAAATTCTTTCCATATCTTTTCAAATCTCTTTTCAAACTTTTTTTTTTCGAAATCTCTCCTCCCCACCTTATAAATACATGTTTGGACCCCTAATTTCCCACACCATTCGAATTTGCTTCTCCTCTCTCTCTCTTCCCTCCTTTCTTTTGCTTGAGGACAAGCAAACCTCTAAGTTTGGTGTGCTTTTCCGTGATCACTAAGCCAAGATTCATCAAGATCATGGCTCCTAAGGGAAAACAAACCAATTTAAGAGGAAAGAAAGAGAATAATCCAAAGAATCTTTGGAATCAAGAGAAGTTCTTAACCAAAGAACATGAAGACCATTATCACAAAATAATGGGTCTGAGGTCAGTGATCCCGGAAGTGAAGTTTGATCTGAAAGAAGATGAATATCCGGGGATCCAAGAGCAAATTCGAAACAGAGGATGGGAAGTTCTAACCAATCCTGAGACAAAGGTTGGAAGGAACATGGTTCAGGAATTCTACTCAAATCTGTGGTTAACAGATAAGCAGAGAATGACTGGAACTGCTTACCATACCTACAGAACTATGGTCAGAGGGAAAGTTATGTACTTCCATCTGGACAAAATAAGAGAAATCTTCAAATTGCCTCAACTGCAAGATGATCCTGACTCCTTTAATAGGAGGATGGTGAGAGCAGATAAAGGGTTGGATCAAGTTCTAGAGGACATATGCCTCCCTGGAACTAAGTGGATAACCAATTCTAAGGGTGTCCCAAACCAACTCAAGAGGGGAGACCTCAAACCAATTGCAAGAGGTTGGCTAGACTTTATTGGGCGTTCCATATTGCCCACTAGCAACCGTTCTGAGGTCACTATCAAGAGAGCAGTGATGATTCATTGCATTATGCTTGGAAAAGAAGTGGAGGTTCATCATGTGATTGCTTGTGAGATCTACACAATTGCAAATAAGAATTCCACTGAAGCCAAATTGGCTTACCCAAGCTTGATCTCCTTTCTCTGTAAAGAGGCTGGGGTGAAGATGGGAGTAGATGAATTCATACCCATTGAACACCCAATCACTAAGAAGTCAATGGAAGGACAAATGCAAGACAACTCTATCAAAAGGAGGGCGCAGGAGTTCCTCCCTGAATTTCCTGAAATTGGCTACTGGGCCAGCCTAGAAGCATCTATCACCAAGTTGCAAGAGACTATGGAGCAACTTAAGGAAGAACAGCAGAATCAGAACTGCATGCTCTGCAAATTGCTGAAGGAACAAGAGAAGCAGGGGCGTGAACTCCAAGAGATGAAACGCCAAAAGCTCTCCTCTCAAGTTGAGGGAGCATCCACTTCTCAAAATCAAGGTTGTTGAGTCCTAACTCTGTGAAAACCTCCATCATTAGGAGCCTATTTTCTGCGTTTTTTTATTTTGTTTTCTATTTTTATTTTTTTTAGTCTCATCTTATATCTATTTTTGGAGTCTTGTTCTTAATTCATAATTAATAAAATTTAAAATTCATGTCTTAAAGCTATGAATGTCCTATGAATCCATCACCTCTCTTAAATGAAAAATGCTTTAATCACAAAAGAACAAGAAGTACAGGATTTCGAAATTTATCCTTGAAACTAGTTGAATTAGCTTGATGTGGTGACAATAATTTTTGTTTTCCGAATGAATGCTTGAACAGTGCATATGTCTTTTGAACTTGTTGTTTTAAGAATGTTAAAATTGTTGGCTCTTGAAAGAATGATGGAAAAGGAGAACTGTTATTGAGGATCTGAAAAATCATCAAAGTGATTCTTGAAGCAAGAAAAAGCAGTGAATACAAAAAAAAATTTTCGAAAAAAAAAAAAGAGAGAAAAAGAAAGAAATAAAGTTGTGAACCAAGGCAAAAAGAGTGTGCTTAAGAACCCTGGACACCTCTAATTGGGGACTCTAGCAAAGCTGAGTCACAATCTAAAAAGGTTCACCCAATTATGTGTCTGTGGCATGTATGTATCCGGTGGTAATACTGGAAGACAGAGTGCTTTGGGCCACAGCCAAGACTCATACACTAGCTATGTTCAAGAATCATTATTTTTAACTAAGAGAATCAATAACATTATCTGAGTTCTGAGTTCTTATAGATGCCAATCATTCTGAACTTCAAAGGATAGAGTGAGATGCCAAAACTGTTCGGAAGCAAAAAGCTACTAGTCCCGCTCATCTAATTGGAACTATGTTTCTTTGATATTTTGGAGTCTATAGTATATTCTCTTCTTTTTATTCTATTTTGATTTTCAGTTGCTTGGGGACAAGCAACAATTTAAGTTTGGTGTTGTGATGAGCGGATAATTTGTACGCTTTTTGGCATTGTTTTTAGTATGTTTTTAGTATGATCTAGTTAGTTTTTAGTATATTTTTATTAGTTTTTAGTTAAAATTCACTTTTCTGGACTTTACTATGAGTTTGTGTGTTTTTCTGTGATTTCAGGTATTTTCTGGCTGAAATTGAGGGTCCTGAGCAAAAATCTGATTCAGAGACTGAAAAGGACTGCAGATGCTGTTGAATTCTGACCTCCCTGCACTCGAAGTGGATTTTCTGGAGCTACAGAAGCCCAATTGGCGCGCTCTCAACGACATTGGAAAGTAGACATCCTGGGCTTTCCAGCAATGTATAATAGTCCATACTTTGCCCAAGATTTGATGGCCCAAACCGGCGTGGAAATTCAGCCTCAGAATTTCCAGCGTTTAACGCTGGAACTGGCATAAAACTTGGAGTTAAACGCCCAAACTGGCATGAAAGCTGGCGTTTAACTCCAAGAAAAGGTCTCTATACATGAAAGCTTCAATGCTCAGCCCAAGCACACACCAAGTGGGCCCGGAAGTGGATTTTTTTTTGTCATTTACTCATTTCTGTAAACCTTAGGTTACTAGTTCACTATTAATAGGATCTTTTGACATTGTATCTGTACCTCATGACACTTTACACGTTTCTTGGTGTACTTTCCACGGCATGAGTCTCTAAACCCCATGGTTGGGGGTGAGGAGCTCTGCTGTGTCTTGATGGATTAATGCAATTACTACTGTTTCTTATTCAATCATGCTTGCTTCCATTCTAAGATATCACTTGTTCTTAACCCGGATGAATGTGATGATCCGTGACACTCATCATATTCTCAACTATGAACGTGTGCCTGACAACCACCTCCGTTCTACCTTAGATTGAGTAGATATCTCTTGGATTCCTTAATCAGAATCTTCGTGGTATAAGCTAGAATTGATGGCGGCATTCAAGAGAATCCAGAAGGTCTAAACCTTGTCTGTGGTATTCTGAGTAGGATTCAATGATTGAATAACTGTGACGTGCTTCAAACTCCTAGCAGGCGGGGCGTTAGTGACAGACGCAAAAGAATCAATGGATTCTATTCCAGCCTAACCGAGAACCGACAGATGATTAGCCATGCTGTGACAGAGCATAGGAACGTTTTCACTGAGAGGATGGGAGGTAGCCACTGACAACGGTGAAACCCTACATACAGCTTGCCATGGAAGGAGCTTCGCATGTTTGATGAAGAAAGACAGTAGGAAAGCAGAGATTCAGAAGATGGAGCATCTCCAAAACCTCAACCTATTCTCCATTACTGCATAACAAGTACTTATTTCATGTTCTTTTGCTTTTCACAATCAATCCTGATAGTTTCTGATATCCTGACTAAGATTTACAAGATAACCATAGCTTGCTTCAAGCCGACAATCTCCGTGGGATCGACCCTTACTCACGTAAGGTATTACTTGGACGACCCAATGCACTTGCTGGTTAGTTGTGCGGAGTTGCAAAGTGTGATTGCAATTTCGTGCACCAGTATTACTTGGACGACCCAGTG
Organism: Arachis stenosperma; assembly: GCF_014773155.1. Lineage (NCBI taxonomy): Eukaryota > Viridiplantae > Streptophyta > Magnoliopsida > Fabales > Fabaceae > Arachis > Arachis stenosperma. Next base: position 68,524,517 of record NC_080378.1, read on the forward strand.
CACTTGCTGGTTAGTTGTGTGGAGTTGTGACTAAGTGTGATTCACGTTTGAGAGCACTACCAAGTCTTTGGAGCCATTGTTGATGATCACAATTTCGTTCACCAAGTTTTTGGCGCCGTTGCCGGGGATTGTTCGAGTTTGGACAACTGACGGTTCATCTTGTTGCTCAGATTAGGTAATTTTCATTTTTATTTTCTTTTCAAAAAGTTTTCAAAAATATTTTTCAAAATTTTTCCTTTGTTTTCGAAAAATTATTCAAAATTTTTAAGAATGAATTCTAGTGTTTCATAAAGTATGTTGAAGCTTGGCTGGCTGTAAAGCCATGTCTAACTCAATTGGATTGAGGCTTCAAAACCATCATCATAGAGGCAAGTTAATTGGAATATCAGTTGTTACATGCCTGATTTATATCTTCTAAAGCTGGCTGGCTATTAAGCCATGCCCAACCCTTGGATTGGAGCTTTAGACTATCATTGAAAGATTCTTGGAATTCTTATTAAAAATTTTGAATTTCTTATTTTATTTTTCCTATATGTTTTTCGAAAAAAATTAAAAGAAAATCCAAAAAAATAATAAAATCATAAAATCCAAAAATATATTGTGTTTCTTGTTTGAGTCTTGAGTCAATTTTTAAGTTTGGTGTCATTGCATATTCATATTGTTCTTGCATTTTTTTCGAAAAATTCATGCATTCATGGTGTTCTTCATAATCTTCAAGTTGTTCTTGGTAAGTCTTCTTATTTGATCTTGATGTTTTCTTGTTTTGTATTTTTTGTTGTTTATCATATGCATTTTTCGTTTGTTAGAGTCCAATCATTAAAGATTTCTAAGTTTGGTGTCTTGCATGTTTTCTTTGCATCAAAAATTTTTCAAAAATATGTTCTTGATGTTCATCATGATCTTCAAAGTGTTCTTGGTGTTCATCTTGACATTCATAGTGTTCTTGCATGCATCATGTGTTTTGATCCAAAATTTTCATGTTTTGGGTCATTTTTGTGTTTTTCTCTCTCATCATTAAAAATTCAAAAATCAAAAAAATATCTTTTCTTTTTCTCTCTCAACATTTCGAAAATTTGGGTTGACTTAGTCAAAAATTTTAAAATAAGTTGTTTCTTATGAGTCAAGTCAAATTTTCAATTTTAAAAATCTTATCTTTGCAAAAACTTTTTCAAAAATCAAATATTTTTCATTTTTTATTTTCGAAAATTTAATTTTTTTTATATTTTTCAAAAATCTTTTTCTTAGTTTTATCTTTATTTTCGAAAATTTTGCTAACAATTAATGTGATTGATTCAAAAATTTGAAGTTTGTTACTTTCTTGTTAAGAAAGGTTCAATCTTTATATTCTAGAATCATATCTTTTAGTTTCTTGTTAGTCAAGTTATCAATTTTAATTTTAAAAATTAAATCTTTTTCAACCATATCTTTTTAATCATATCTTTTTAAAATTTTATCTTTTTCAAAAATTTGATTTTAAAATATCTTATCTAACTTCTTATCTTCTTATCTTTTCAAATTTGACTTGAATATCTTTTTCAACTAACTAATTAACTTTTTGTTTGTTATCTTTTTCAAAACCACCTAACTACTTTTCCCTCTCCAATTTTCGAAAATATCTCACCCCTTTTTCAAAATTCTTTTTAATTAATTAATTGTTTTAAATTTTAATTTTAATTTTAATTCTTCCTTTAATTTTTGAAAATCATTTAACTCCTTTTCAAAATTTAATTTCGAAAATTTCTCCCTCTCTCATCTTTTCCTATTTATTTATTCATTTACTAACACCTCTCTTCACTTCTCTTCATCTCAAATCACTGCCCCTATCCTTACCCTTGTGTTTGGATTCTCCTTTCTTTATTCCCTTCTTCTTCTACTAATAATAAGGAACCTCTTTACTGTGACATAGTGGATTCCTCTTCTTTTTCTGTTCTCTTCTCTTTCATATGAGCAGGAACAAGGAAAAAGGCATTCTTGTTGAAGCTGATCCAGAACCTGAAAGGACTCTGAAAAGGAAACTAAGAGAAGCTAAATTACAACAATCCAGAGACAACCTTGCTGAAATTTTCGAACAAGAAAAGGAGATGGCAGCCGAACATAACAACAATAATGCAAGAAGGATGCTTGGTGATTATACTACACCTACTTCCAAGTTTGATGGAAGAAACATCTCAATTCCTGCTATTGAAGCAAACAATTTTGAGCTGAAACCTCAACTAGTTGCTCTAATGCAACAAAACTGCAAGTTTCATGGACTTCCATCAGAAGATCCCTATCAGTTTTTAACTGAGTTCTTACAGATCTGTGAGATTGTAAAGACGAATAGAGTAGATCCTGAAGTCTACAGGCTCATGCTTTTCCCTTTTGCTGTAAGAGACATAGCTAGAACATGATTGGATTCACAAACTAAGGATAGCCTGGACTCCTGGGATAAGCTGGTCACGGCCTTCTTGGCTAAGTTCTTTCCTCCTCAAAAGCTGAGCAAGCTTAGAGTGGATGTTCAGACCTTCAAACAAAAAGAAGGTGAATCCCTTTATGAAGCTTGAGAAAGATACAAACAGATGACCAAAAAGTGTCCTTCTGACATGCTTTCAGAATGGACCATTTTGGATATATTCTATTATGGTCTATCTGAATTCTCTAAGATGTCACTAGACCATTCTGCAGGTGGATCCATTCACCTAAAGAAAACGCCTGCAGAAGCTCAAGAACTTATTAACATGGTTGCAAATAACCAGTTCATGTACACTTCTGAGAGGAATTCCGTGAATAATGGGACGCCTCAAAAGAAGGGAGTTCTTGAAATTGATGCTCTGAATGCCATTTTAGCTCAGAACAAAATGTTGTCTCAGCAAGTTAACATGATTTCTCAAAGTCTGAATGGATGACAAAATGCATCCAACAGTACTAAAGAGGAAGCTTATGATCCTGAGAACCCTGCAATAGCAGAGGTAAATTATATGGGTGAACCTTATGGAAACAATTATAATTCATCATGGAGAAATCATCCAAATTTCTCATGGAAGGATCAAAAAAAGCCTCAACAAGGCTTTAATAATGGTGGAAGAAATAGGCTCAGCAATATCAAGCCTTATCCATCATCTTCTCAGCAACAGACAGAAAATTATGAACAGAATACCTCTAACTTAGCAAATTTAGTCTCTGATCTGTCTAAGGCCACTTTAAGTTTCATGAATGAAACAAGGTCCTCCATTAGAAATATGGAGGCACAAGTGGGCCAACTGAGTAAGAAAATCACTGAAACTCCTCCTAGTACTCTCCCAAGCAATAGTGAAGAAAATCCAAAAAGAGAGTGCAAGGCCATTGATATAATCAACATGGCCAAACTTAGAGAGGAAGGAGAGGACGTGAATACCAATAAGGAAGACCTCATGGGACGTCTCTCAAGCAAGAAGGAGTCCCCTATTGAGGACCTAAAGAAATCTGAGGTTCATATAGAGAGCATAGAGATCCCATTAAACCTCCTTCTGCCATTCATGAGCTCTGAAGACTATTCTTCCTCTAAAAAGGATGAAGATATAACTGGAGAGCAAGTTGCTCAATATCTAGGAGCTATCATGAAGTTGAATGCCAAATTGTTTAGTAATGAGACTTGGGAAGGAGAACCTCCCTTGCTCATTAGTGAACTAGATACATGGATTCAGCAAACTTTACCTCAAAAGAGACAAGATCCTGGCAAATTTGTAATACCCTGTACCCTAGGCACCATGACCTTTGAGAAAGCTCTGTGTGACTTAGGGTCAGGCATAAATCTTATGCCACTCTCTGTAATGGAGAAACTGGGGATCATTGAGGTACAGCCTGCCTTATTCTCATTTTAATTGGCAGACAAGTCAGTAAGACAAGCTTATGGATTGGTAGAGGACGTGTTGGTAAAGGTTGAAGGCCTTTACATCCCTGCTGATTTCATAATCTTAGACACTAGGAAGGAGGAGGATGAATGCATTATCCTTGGAAGACCTTTCCTAGCCACAGCAGGAGCTGTGATAGATGTTAACAGAGGAGAAATAGTCCTTCAATTGAATAGGGACTACCTTGTGTTTAAGACTCAAGGGTGTTCTTCTGTATACATGGAGAGGAAGCATGAAAAGCTTCTCTCAGTACAGAGTCAAACAAAGCCCTCACAATCAAGCTCTAAGTTTGGTGTTGGGAGGCCACAGCCAAACTCTAAGTTTGGTGTTAAATCCCCACATCCAAACTCTAAGTTTGGTGTTGGGAGTCTACAACATTGACCTGATCACCTATGTGGCTCCATGAGAGCCCACTGTCAAGCTATTGACATTAAAGAAGCGCTTATTGGGAGGCAACCCAATTTTTATTTATATAATTTTATTTTATTTTCATTGTTCTTTTATGTTTTATTAGGTTCATGATCATGTGGAGTCACAAAAAAAATATTAAAATTAAAAACAGAATCAAAAACAGAAGAAGAAAAATCACACCCTGGAGGAAGGACTTACTGGCGTTTAAACGCCAGTAAGGAGAATCTGGTTGGCATTCAACGCCAGAACAAAGCATGGATCTGGCGTTGAACGCCAGAAACAAGCAACACCCTGGCGTTCAAATGCCAGGAATGCACCCTGAGGAGAGCTGGCGCTGAACGCTAGAAACATGCTGCACATGGGCGTTGAACGCCCAGAACATGCATCACCTCGGCATTTAAACGCCAGAATTGCATGCAAAGGCATTATACATGCCTAATTGGTGCAGGGATGTAAATCCTTGACACCTCAGGATCTGTGGACCCCACAGGATCTCCACCTACCATATTCTCCCCTCTTCTCAACATTCATCCTCTCTTTCCAATAAACACTCTTCCCCAAAGCCCTCCACCACTCACATCAATTCACTCTTCCCATAAACCCCACCTACTTTCAAAATTCAAATTTCTTTCCCACCCAAACCCACCCTAAATGGCCAAACCTACTCCCTCTCCCCTCACTATATAAACCCCTCCATTCTCCTTAATTTTCACACAACACAACCCCCTCTTCTATACCTTGGCCGAATATACCGCCCCCTCACTCTCCTCCATATTTTCTCTTCTTCTTCTTCTTTTCTTTCTTCTCTTGCTCGAGGGCGAGCAATATTTTAAGTTTAGTGTGGTAAAAGCATAAGCTTTTTGTTTTTCCATTAGCATTGATGGCACCTAAGGCCGGAGAAACCTCTAGAAAAGGGAAAGGGAAGACAAAAGCTTCCACCTCCGAGTCATGGGAGATGGAAAGATTCATCTCCAAAGCCCATCAAGACCACTTCTATGATGTTGTGGCCAAAAAGAAGGTGATCCCCGAGGTCCCTTTCAAGCTCAAGAAAAATGAGTATCCGGAGATGCGACATGAGATCCAAAGAAGAGGGTGGGAAGTTCTAACCAACCCCATCTAACAAGTCAGAATCTTGATGGTTCAAGAGTTCTATGCCAATGCATGGATCACTAGGAACCATGATCAAAGTACCCGAATCCAAAGAACTATCTTACAATGGTTCGGGGGAAATACTTAGATTTTAGTCCGGAAAATGTGAGGTTGGCATTCAACTTGCCCATGATGGAAGGAGATGCACACCCCTACACAAGAAGGGTCAACTTTGATCAAAGGTTGGACCAAGTCCTTAGGGACATATGTGTTGAAGGAGCTCAATGGAAAAGAGACTCCAAAGGCAAGCCGGTTCAATTAAGAAGACTGGACCTCAAGCATGTGGCTAGACGATGGTTGGAGTTCATCCAACGCTCCATTATCCCCACTAGCAACCGATCTGAAGTTACTGTGGATCGAGCCATCATGATTCATAGCATCATCATTGGAGAGGAAGTAGAAGTTCATGAAGTCATCTCCCTTAAATTCTACAAAATAGCCGAAAAGTCCTCTACCTTGGCAAGGCTAGCTTTTCCTCATCTTATTTGCCATCTATGTTACTCAGCTGGAGTTATCATAGAAGGAGACATCCCCATTGAGGAGGACAAGCCCATCACTAAGAAAAGGATGGAGCAAACAAGAGAGTCCACTCATGGAACCCAAGAGACGCATGAGGAAGCTCATCACCAAGAAATCCTGGAGATGCCTCAAGGGATGCACTTTCCTCCTAACAACTATTGGGAACAACTCAACACTTATCTAGAAGATTTGAGTTACAATATGGATCAATTAAGGGTGGAACATCAAGAGCACTTCATCATTCTCCATGAAATTAGAGAAGATCAAAGAGCGATGAGGGAGGAGCAACAAAGGCAAAGAAGAGACATAGAAGAACTCAAGGACATCATTGGTTCTTCAAGAAGAAAGCGCCACCATCACTAAGGTGGACTCATTCCTTGTTCTTATTTTTTCTGTTTTTCGGTTTTTATGCTATATGTGTGTTTATGTTTTGTGTCTCTACCTCATGATCATTAGTATTGAGTAACTATGTCTTAAGGCTATAAATAATTCCATAAATCCTTCACCTCTCTTAAATGAAAAATGTTTCTAATTCAAAAGAACAAGAAGTACATGAATTTCAAAATTATCCTTGAATTTAGTTTAATTATATTGATGTTGTGACAATACTGTTTGTTTTCTGAATGAATGATTGAACGGTGCATATTTTTTATCTTGTTGTTTATGAATGTTAAAATTGTTGGCTCTTGAAAGAATGATGAACAAAGAGAAATGTTATTGACAATCTGAAAAATCATGAAATTGATTCTTGAAGCAAGAAAAAGTAGTGAAAAAAGCAAAAGCCTGCAAAAAAAATTTTGCAAAAAAAAAAGGCGAAAGAAAAAAAATTAGAAAGAAAAAGAAAAAGCAAGCAGAAAAGCCAATAGCCCTTAAAACCAAAAGGCAAGGGTAAAAAGGATCCAAGGCTTTGAGCATCAATGAATAGGAGGGCCCAAGGAAATAAAATCCAGGCCTAAGCGGCTAAATCAAGCTGTCCCTAACCATGTGCTTGTGGCATGCAGGTCTGATAAACCACTATTTTATGGTTTATCTTGTGCTCAATTGAGTGGTTTTCATCAACTCTTTACCCACTTATTCATACTATTTGCATGAGTTTACGTTTTCCTTCCTGATTTTGTGCTATGATTGAAAACATGCTTCTTTGGTCTTAATTTAGCTAATATTAATCCTCTCTTATTACCATTAGATGCCTTAATATGTGTGTTAAGTGTTTTTAGATATTACAGGGCAGGAATGGCTTGGAGGATGGAAAGGAAGCATGCAAAAGTGGAAGGAATACAAGAAGTTGAAGGAACTGCAAAGCTGTCAACCTGACCCTCTCGCACTAAAACGATCATAACTTGAGCTATAGAGGTCCAAATGATGCGGTTCTACTTGCGTTGGAAAGCTAACGTCCGGGGCTTCGATTTGATATATAATTTGCCATAGTGGCCATACCGTTAGGTGATGCAAACGCGTGATCCACGCGGACGCGTCGCATTGACGAAAAACCAGCGTAGCTAAATTCGTAAACAGCGACTTCTGGGCTGTTTCTGACCCAGTTTTCGGCCCAGAAAACACAGATCAGAGGCTATAAAGTGGGGGAATCCATTAATTCATTATCAGGCTTTCATAATTCACTTTTTATTGTTTTTAGATGTAGTTTTTAGTGAGAGAGGTTCTCTCCTCTCTCTTAGGATTTAGGATTAGGATTCCTCTTAAAAGATTTAGAAATATTTTCATCTTCTTCAATTACAGGTTCAATGTTCCTTTTATTTATTTCCTCAATTTAGTTTATGGATTTCTATGTTCAACTCAACTTCTTTATTTGGCTACAACTGCCCATGTTACATATAATATCTTTATTAATTCATGATTTTGAGGTATTTCAGATCTAAGATTCTTATTTAGCTTTTTATATTATTGGCTTTAATTGATTAACTGAAAGCTCTTGAGTTATCAACTATTCATGATTGATTGTTATCTCGGCTAATTAACTGAAATTCCACTAACTCTAGTCTTTCCTTAGGAGTCGGTTAGGACTTGGGAAATCTAACCAATTGGATTCACTTGACTTTCCCTTGCTTATGCAAAGGTTAACTAAGTGGGATTAACTTCCATTCTTATAAGAGTAACTAGGATAGGACTTCCGAATTTTCATATCTTGTCAAGAGTTTATTTTATAGTTAATTATTTATTTTATTTGTCCTTTAATTTACTTGTTCCCCACTTTCAAAACCCCAATTTACAAAACCCATAACCAATAATAAGAACATAGCTCCCTGCAATTCCTTGAGAAGACGACCCGAGGTTTAAATACTTCGGTTATCAACTTATTTAGGGGTTTGTTACTTGTGACAACCAAACATTTGTAAGAAAGGTTGATTGCTTGGTTTAGTGACTATACTTACAACGAGAGTTTACTATAACTTCTAAACCACCAATCTTCAGTTCTTCAAGGTCCAAGTGAAAAGCTTGAGACTGAGTGGTTAAAGTCGTGATCCAAAGCAAAAAGAGTGTGCTTAAGAGCTCTAGACACCTCTAACTGGGGACTTTAGCAAAGCTGAGTCACAATCTGAAAAGGTTCACCCAGTCATGTGTCTGTGGCATTTATGTATCCGGTGGTAATACTGGAAAACAAAATGCTTAGGGCCACGGCCAAGACTCATAAAAGTAGCTGTGTTCAAAAATCAACATACTTAACTAGGAGAATCAATAACACTATCTGAAATTCTAAAGTTCCTATGGATGCCAATCATTCTAAACTTCAAAGAAGAAAGTGAGATGCCAAAACTGTTCAGAAGCAAAAAGCTACAAGTCCCATTCATCTAATTAGAACTAATATTCATTGATATTTTGGGATTTATAGTATACTCTCTTCTTTTTATCCTAATTTATTTTCAGTTGCTTGGGGATAAGCAACAATTTAATTTATACGCTTTTTGGCAATGTTTTTAGGTAGTTTTTAGTATAATCTAGCTAATTTTAGAGATGTTTTCATTAATTTTTATACTAAATTCACATTTCTGGACTTTACTATGAGTTTGTAAGTTTTTCTGTGATTTCAGGTAATTTTTGGTTGAAATTGAGGGACCTGAGCAAAACTCTGATAAAAGGCTGACAAAGGACTGCTGATGTTGTTGGAATCTGACCTTCCGGCACTCGAAATGAATTTTCTAGAGCTACAGAACTCCAAATGGCGCGATCTCAACGGCGTTAGAAATTAGACATCCAGAGCTTTCCAGCTATATATAATAGTCCATACTTTATTCGCGATTAGATGACGTAAACTGGCGCTCAACGCCAGTTCCATGCTGCATTCTGGAGTCAAACGCCAGAAACACGTCACGAACCAGAGTTGAACGCCAAAAACACGTTACAACTTGGTGTTCAACTCCAAGATAAGCCTCAGCTCGTGTAAAGATCAAGCTCAGCCCAAACATACACCAAGTAGGCCCCGAAAGTGGATTTATGCATCAATTACTTACTTCTATAAACCCTAGTAGCTAGTCTAGTATAAATAGGACGTTTTACTATTGTATTAGACATCTTTGGTCTCAGTTTTATTTTATTATTCATCTTAGGAGACTATTGATCATGTTTGGGGGCTGGCCATTCGGCCATGCCTGAACCTTCATCACTTATGTATTTTTAACGGTGGAGTTTCTACACACCATAGATTAAGGGTGTGGAGCTCTGCTGTACCTCAAGTTTCAACGCAATTACTACTATTTTCTATTCAATTCCGCTTGTTCTTATTCTAAGATATTCGTTGCACTACAACATGAAGAATATGATGATCCGTGACACTCATCATCATTCTCACCTATGAACGCGTGACTGACAACCACTTCCGTTCTACCATAGACCGGGCGCATATCTCTTAGATTCCTTAATCAGAATCTTCGTGGTATAAGCTAGAATTGATGGTGACATTTATGGGAATCCGGAAAGTCTAACCTTGTCTATGGTATTCCGAGTAGGATTCCGGGATTGAATGACTGTGACGAGCTTCAAACTCGCGATTGTTGGGCGTGATGACAAACGCAAAAGAATCAAGGGATTCTATTCCAACATGATCGAGAACCGACAGATGATTAGCCGTGCTGTGACAGAGCATTTGGACCATTTTCACTGAGAGGATGGGATGTAGCCATTGACAACGGTGATGCCCTACATACAGCTTGCCATGGAAAGGAATAAGAAGGATTGAAGGACGACAGTAGGAAAGCAGAGATCCAACAGGGATAAGCACCTCCACACACTTATCTGAAATTTCCACCATTGAATTACATGAGTAACTCTATTTTTATTTTCTATTTTATTTATTTACTATTCAAAAACTCCATAACATTTATTATCCGCCTAACTGAGATTTACAAGATGACCATAGCTTGCTTCATACCAACAATCTCCGTGGGATCGACCCTTACTCACGTAAGGTATTACTTGGACGACCCAATGCACTTGCTGGTTAGTTGTGCGGAGTTGTGACTAAGTGTGATTCACGTTTGAGAGCGCTACCAAGTCTTTGGAGCCATTGTTGATGATCACAATTTTGTGCACCAAAAATCCTAAGACCGAACCAATGCGAGGACCCTGAGATGGAAGCTCGGTTGTTGGTACGAGCAACATAGGTGAATACTATAGGCCCATGACCCTTACTGATTTTCTCAAGAGTGGTCCACCCCGGTTTAATGAAAATGCCAATGCGTTAGAGGCTGATCAGTGGTTTTGAGATGTGGAGAGATTTTTATACACTCAACACGTACCGGAAGTACAGTCGATGGAAATAGTGACTTACATGTTTGAGGGAAATGCTCAGGAATGGTGGCAGGAGTTATATCACACCTTGCAGATGGAGTTAACAGATATCCCTTGGAGTAGATTCAAGACGAAATTTTACGAAAAATATTTCTTACATGAAATTCGCATTGCAAAAGAATTGGAGTTAATGCAATTGAAGCAAGAAATATGTCTATTGCTGACTATACCCGTGAATTTGACAACTTGTGTCATCTCTCAAGAGTTTGTCAAGAAAATCCAGCCGACTATAAGGCGTGGAAGTGTGTTCAGTATGAGAAAGGGCTTAGAAGAGACATCTCTCAACTACGTGAGTCTGCAAAGGTTAACGAATTTTTCTGAATTGGTTATGAAAAGTCAATTCACAGAACGTTACTCTATGAAGTCAGCAATGTTACAGGAAGGCTATGGAGAGACTATTCCAGATGAGCTGCATAGAGCCAAACTAGGTGTATGTTACAAGTGCGGGAAGTCGGGGCATATAGCTCGAGACCGTCCACACAAGAAACACTGGGATGCAGTCGAATCCGATCTTCAGACCCGAGGTAACTATAAGCTAGCAGTTGAGTTTTTAACTACCTTGCGTATCATTAATATATGTATGATCCACTTGTGAAGCACGAAAAGTTTTGATGATCGTGGAGTCTGAGCCGATGGTTAGTTGAAGATTACTAGTTGTTGAGATGGAGCGATACTTAGCTAACTTAGATGAGCTGCTAGGTTCTTGAGAGATAAGAATCAGAATGACGAAGTGGACGCTGGGTGAATTATACCTAAGGAATTGGAACCGTTGAGAGTTATACGGAGTTATCGTTTGAAATCTAGTGACGTTAAGATTTCAAGGAAAAAGGAATAGAGCGAGTTCAACCTTTAGTTGTAAATTGATCGCGAGACAAGTGGAGGTGAGACCGAATTCCTATACAAGAGAGTTTCCAAGACCGTTCTTGAAGATGTACTAGAATTTCCACCTTAGAGAGAGCATGAGTTTGTTATAGACGTAGTGTCAAAAATCATATCAATGTTGATTGCACCACAAGGGAAGACATTATTAGAATCAGTAGAGTTCAAGACTGAGTTAAAGAGAGTACTAGAAGAGAGGATCGTCCAACTAGGTGTTTTTTTGCGAGAGTGTGCTAACTAATCTTCACGACTTGATTTAACCTTTCTCTTATAGCCTACATTGAAAGTCCTATCTTGAACCTTCTTCTGTAAAAGCCCAACTCATTGTTCTTCCGATCTTGTTCCTTACTCGTACAAAGCTTGTCTCTTTTGAATTCAGCCTGAACTCATCCTAATGTAATCACATAATGTTTTAATCCTGGTGATCTGCGGTGCGTGAAATTGCTCTCTTGTGGAAACTCGCATTCCTTTTAAGCCAACTAGAATCTATACAATCTGACATGCCTTATTCTTTCTATTTAAGCTTTGATTCGAACTTCTTTCCTGAAATGTAACTAGGTTTCTCTTCGTGTACATCCCATTAGTTCTGCACAACTCTGGTTAATTGTATGTAAGACTTCCTTTTGAATTTTGTGAACACCGTTTGTGCTACTCGTTCATTCCTTTGAACATAACTTTTCTTTGAAAAATAAACTTGTGTTGGATTTTGCGTCACGCATAACTCTTAGATGCAATTATTAGAGTATCAATCCTTTAAAGTAAGACTTTTGAACATGAAAATGAAGTAGCGACATTCCTAGGAAATCTAGAGCCTTAAACCTCGCCGATCGTATCGCTCATGACTAAATAGATGCAATGAGGTGCACCGTGTGAATGAAACACCAGGATACGCTAGAAGCCTTCGAGCCATGGAAAGAAGATTGATCCTTATACCAATACTTGTATCACTTGAACCTAATGAACCATTTAGGGAATTATTACGATGCATTATTGGAAGACTGAAGATGCGTGCTGAAGCGACATCGTAAGATCGTAGCAGACGCCTTAAGCAAGAAGTTTCTAAGGGATTCTTGGACGATAATTCCAAAGGAGAAAATGTTAGATGAGTTATAGTTCTATGTTGGAGAGTGCGAGTGTAGTTGGAAGGGTCGAACTAAATCCATTGCTAGTTTACAGCATGATAACGATGAAGTACGGGACACGTAATGAGTCAATAAAGAACCGCCAAAGATGTCGAAGTCTAGTAAACAAAAGAAAATTAAGAAGAGATTTACATGACCAATGCCGAAATAGAGATCATAGAGTCAAGGACTTAAGAAGTGCAATACTGGTAATAAAGAGCTATTAAGAGTACCGAAGCCGGTTGAATCAAGAAGACACCAAGAGAGGGTTGTGTGTCAAAATCGGGAGTTGGAAAGAGAAACTGTTGTCCGAAGCTTACAAGAGAATATTTTCAAAATTATCGTGAGATTTCTAAAATCTACACGAATCCAAGAAGATATTTTGAGCAACCAGAAATGAAGAACGAAGTGGAAATCTATGTGATTACAAGTTTGACGTATGAGAAAGAAAAGAGAGACCACCAGGAGCCGTGCGGAATGCCACAACCGTCGAAGGTTCTACATTAAAGGTAACAGAGAATAGCCATTGATTTCATAATAGCTTACCAAGGACTGGGACAAAAGGTAATTCTGTTAGGGAACTGTGGATCAAGTGACTAAGCCCGTTTTGCCCATTGGAGTAAACTACTTATTGGGGATATCGAAGAGACTATACATCAGAGAGAAGGTGAGACTTCACAGTATGATGAACACCTTTGAATTAACCGAAAACTGGAATATCGAATGTCTTAGTTCCTGAATTTGACAGCCGAGACAACGGAGGAAGAGTTAAGCAAATCTGAGTTAGAATTCTCACTATGAAAGCCGACAAAAGAGTTAGGCGGATCTAAGAAGAAGATTTCTCAAGTTGGAAGGAAGAAGATACCTATTCCTGAAGATCACTTCAATGAATTAGAATCGGATGACCAATCAAAAACTAAAAAGTTAAATCCCCGTTACATCAGACAAGTGGCGTATAGGATCGCTTTACCACCACATCATTCAAACCTACATGACGTGTTTCACATATCGCAGCTTCATAAATACAATTTTGATCCTAGCCATGTCCTAGAACCAGAATCAGTCCAAGTGAGAGAAGATCTGACGATTCTAGTAACTCCAATTAGGATCGATGATACCAGCATCAAGCGATTACGGGAAAAAAAAGGTTTCTTTAGTGAAAGTAGCTTGGAGTCGGGCTGGTATTGAAGAACATACTTGGGAGCTTGAGTCAGAGATGCGGAAGGACTACCCACACCTCTTTTCAGGAAACTCCCTCTGAATTTTGGGGACAAATTTACTAATTAGGTGGGTAGGATGTAAACCACGCTAAAATCGGTAAATAATTAGTCAATAATTTGAATTTTAATTAGGAAAGCTAAAAATGAAAAACTAATATCAAAATAGGATAGAGCTCGTTGAAATGAGAATTTTGATATTAATTTCGAAATTTTGACCCAAAATTGGACCGAAAGGACCAAACCGGTTGAACCGGGGTCCAAACTGGGCCCGTGGGTCCAACCGGACCCAAACATTTAAAGAAAACAGCAGCTCCTTCTTCCCCATTTGCATGCAACGATACAAACAGATTTGGGGAAGGGAGGAGAAGCTCTCAAACCCTCACCATCTTTGATCCACCGTATCTTCCTCGTTTGAGCTTTGATTGACAAGCCGTTTGCGGCCACGCATTTGTCTCGAAGTCCTCTTCAATTCTATCTGAACAAAGTGGTAAGTTTCTAACCAATTCATTCCTAGTTCTCTGTGCCCCTTTTCTACACGAAAATTGTTGAGGTTTGAGTGATTTTGATAATTTTGGTGGTTTAGGTGCAAACTAAAATTGGATAATTGTTGGGTTGCACTCCAATCATCAATAGGTACGGTAAGAACAACCTAAAACCTATCCCATTTTTGATTTATTTATGAATAATCTGAATTTGGATATATATGTTAATTAGGGGTGAATTGAGTTATATATATGTGCATTGGGTTTGAGTTGGGAGTACCTGGAGGCTTATTGGTGATCAAGGCTTATTTTGGGGCTGTTTTAATTAAGCTTGGAGGGGCTGTGATTTATGTTGTGAGGCTGCCTTGGGTGAAACTAAGTGATCGGCCAAGGTATGGTTTAAGTTTCGCACGTTTAATATTTACGGTGTTGTGAAAACTTAGGTTAGAGGAACCATAGGATAAGTTGAATTGTTTATTGTATTTAATGATTAGCCTTGTAATGTTGTTGGAATAGATTTGCTGGTGGATATATATTGGAATTATGTGGTGTGGAAGTTATTAATGGTATGCTCTTGTATTTATTTATGATGGATTATGGTTGGTGTTTGTTAATAAGGATGTAGAGTTGTGTTATGGTGGTATTGCATATGCTGTAATTAATTCTGTGATGATCGGAATTGTGTGGAACCAAGTCCTAGTTAAACCTTAGAATATTTGGAACTGAACTGGAGAATTTGGGATCTTTTCGTTAAATATATGATTTATGGTGAATTTTCAAATTGTAGTCGTGGAATCTGATTTTTACTACTTAATTTTTAGAACAGCAGTAACGTGTTGGCTCTACTGCAAATATTTCAAAATGAATTTTGAAATGAACCTAATTTTAAATAAAGTTTTAGTCCTATTATTTTAACATCGTAGAATTTCAGAATGGTTGGACTTGTGGTTTTAAAAATATGAATTTTTGATATACGATGCGTTATACAATAAAAGTCAGATTCTATTTTCTTAGATCAGCAACTTTGAGAGTTTATAACTTTTGATTATGGATGGATATTCAGATGCAACCAATTGGAGGTAAAAACTAATTATGCTTAGCAGTTGTGATTTAAATTTCAGGGTTGTCCATATTTTAATGAATAAGTTATAGGACTTGGAAGAGGACATGTTCATTGGCTTTTAAAACAGAATTCTGCATAAAGTTATTCAACTTTCAAGTTACATAACTCTTTCATTAAAAATGGATTTGACCTGAAACTAATTGGAAAAGAAACCTGGATATGTTAAGTTGAACCATATTAATTTTTAAGCCTATTTAATTTAATTTGATTTTATATGAGATTTTAGATATCATATACTGCTGCTATTTTCTTGTTTCTAAGCACTACAGAGCAGCCAGCGTTTCTCTTCTATTTTTGAGGCTAGTTAAATTAGAAAATTGTGATTTTTGCTTTGTTAGAAAGATTATTCTGAGATGAACGTCTGGACATAAAGTTTGCCCAATTCCGAATTCATTTGTTATATTAAAAACAGAAAAGAAAATAGAGTGTTGAGGATGTCTTAGTGATAGCTAGTCATGGGTCTGAGAAGTCAAAGATTAATCTTCGTGTTATGTGATTGATTTAATGTTAGAGTTGGGTTGATTTTAAGATTATTCGATATTAAAAAGGTTGAGAAGGGTTTGATAAAAGGTTTGGTCAGGATCCGGAAAGGGTAAACGTGATGAATTATAAGGGAATGATGTGAAAGTTAAATAAATACATATTGCTATGGCTATAAAGAACGAATGTAAGGAAATGATGATGAAAAATGTGAAAGGGAAGTTGTTAATAAAAGGAGTTAACATGCCATGTCTTGATGAATGATTAAATAATTATTATGACTATGAAATGGCTTATGAATGATGATATCTGAGATACGAGTTTCCCTTGGTAAAAACCGTGGCTCGCCACCACGTGTTCCAGGTTGAATCTCGATACTCTGTTGACCCTACATTGTAATGGTGACCGGGCACGTATGAATTTCCAGGTATGGATAGCCCCCATTGAGTGATTTATATGATGATTGAATGTGAACTCTATGCATAGACTCTTGGGGATGCGCGACAGGGGACAGTCTAAGGTTTTCAGACTTGTTGGGTTGGCTGGATAACCGACAATGGGCCCCATCAGCCATAGGACAGGAATACATCATATGCATTTGTTTGTTTTGATTGCTATGCATTTCCTGGGTTTGCCTAATTAATTTATATCACCTGCTACCTGTTATACTTGCTATTTGTACTATCTGCTCATTACTTGCGCGTGAACTTGTTTGGTTGCTTGTTTCTGTTGCATTGTGGATGATGGAGGGGTGGAGGAAAAGGAGAAATGGTTTGGTGTTAGATTAGGATTGAAATTGAGTAAGTTAGGTAGATTTAGAATACCTACCCCTATTATAGCTTCTATTTAGTAATTAAGTTGGATAATTATATAACTGAGTTCTAGGATTGCCTATGGCATTCTCAGGACCTTATTTATTATGCGTGTGGCACTTTTACCATGTTGAGAACCTCCGGTTTTCATTCCATTTGTATTGTTGTTTTTTAGATGCAGGTCGAGAGGCTTCTCGCTAGGCATCTAGATCCTGGGAAGCGAAGTTGTCCTTGGGTGTATTTTGGTTTTCTATTTGTATATATGTATATATGTATTTAGCTTACTCTCCAAGTAACTTATGTATGCTGCTCCTCTTAGAGGTTGAGGGAGAGATAGGAGTTTATTTTGGTATTTTGGTGTATTTTGGGGATACCTATGTATGTTCATATGTATATATATATCTTCTGGCCAGCCTTAACTTCGCAGGTTGAGTCAGAGGCTAGTTATGTTGTTTCCTTGGCTTTCCTTTATTCTTTTGCTTATCTTTATCATGTTCCTATTAGGTTTCTTAGCACGCAAGTAATCCTTTCCTGAGCGTTGCGCTTTTTATTTTGCAATTTTGTTTTACCTGTTTTTCAAGGCTCCTAGTTAAGTATCCTTTTCTCTATTATTATTATTATTATTATTATTATTAGATGTCGTAATACCTTACTATCTCAATCTTATGACTTAAGCATAACATTAAGTATGGTAGGGAATTACATCTCTAGTGCAGGTTGTTGCAGACCCTTTTCAGCTGAATAGATCACGTATTTGGTAGGAAAATTCGCATAAAATACATAATTATCAGTCTTAATCACTGATCACGTTTAAGTTAAAAATATTTTCCTTGATGGGATACTTTTGTGTTTTTGAATTTTTGAAAGCATGTAAAAGTTAAGTTGTTGTAAAAATAATAATCTCATATGCCAAAAAAACAAAAAAATAAGGATCCCAAAATGCGATGCAAGCAACTTAAAATAAATTCAAAACGGATGGATATTTAGTGAGCTGTGCCAAAAAATTAACTGTTAAAAGCTCTTTCAACACAAACTAATATTAATAGCAGTAATAATTATTGTATGTTCTATACGCTCCCCCCTCCTTTTATCTAGTAGACATATGTGAATATAGAATGTATGTTTCCAAAAAAGAAATGCATATAAACTGCATATTATTTTGTCTTCATTTCTCGATTGTATTTCCCCATGTTTAAGGAAAGGATGTAATAAATTATGTTGAGATACTTGTTAAAGTTATCGAAGAATAATCTTTGCATGTGAAAGTTCGGCTATCAAAACATTTAACATGATTATGTTTGTAATTGATCTAATAAAAATTCTTCTCATCTACCATTGAATTTGTGTTTGGACTAAAGTTTGTTAAATAGAATTTACATAAAATTAATTAAATTTAATTTTTATTAAAAATAAATTTGGTATTAACATGATTTATATTTAGTAATTTTTATATAAAAATAGATTATAATAAATTAAATTTTGTTTACATTATATTATTCAAAATAATTATTAGATGAAAAATTATTAAAAAAATATTAATTTAAATAATTATTTTAAATTTTTTATTGTTTTATTTTAAATATTTAAATATATTTTGATATTTTTTTTAATATTCTCCGTGCTCTTTAATATTATGTTAGCTATAATGTTTTACTACTTAAGATTTTAATATTACTTTTAGATGATAAGATTTTTTAAAAAGATTTTTATGATTTTAATATTACTTTAAGATGATAAGATTTTTTAACAAGATTTTTTTTAATGAAATGTTATTAACATGATTAAGTTTATTTTTTTATTGTAGTTAGTTTTATTATTGTTATTATTTTGATTATTACTATTACGTGTATTAGTACGAATATTATAATTTATAATAAAATTATATATTTATTTATTATGTATCTTTAGAACATATGTTAATATTATAAAATAAAAAAAATTATTAAAAATATAAAAAATTAAGTTTTTAATGTATTTATTTTATAATTATTAAATAAAAATATTTAAATTTTTTTACTAATGATAAACTTATCATATGCTCTTATTATTAATATCAGTACAATAATTATTGTTACTATTAATAATTTAATATTAGTTTGTGTTGAAAGAGCTTTTAACAGTTGATTTTTTGGCAAGTTCATCAAATATCCATATGTTTTGAATTTTTTTTAAGTTGCTCGCATTGCATTTTAGGATCCTTATTTTTTTTTTTTTTTGGCATATGAAGTTATCATTTTTACAACAACTTAGCTTTTACATGTTTTTAAAAATTCAAAAACACAAAATAAGCCCATCAAGAAAAATACTTTTAACTTAAACGTAATCAATGATTAGGGTTGATAATTATGTGTATTTCATGTGAATTTTTCTACCGTGATTTATTCAACTGAAAAAGACCTATAACAACCTGCAATAAAGACAAAATTTATCTCTTCTTAAAGACATTTGTCCATCAAAAGATGTGCCAGCAGTAATTTATACATGTAGATTTGTCCCTCCCTCTATACAGTAAAATTTACTAAAAAAATGTTTGAAATTAGTCGTTGTGCATTAAAATAACAATGCACCAAGTCTCAAAGATTTACAAAATTGACCAATCACATCAATTATATTTATGAAATCCACATACGTACACCATATTAGTTTATAATAATGTGATAAATCACTTGATGAAAAAGAGTTAAGAAACTAATAATATAGTATACTTTTGTCTATCTCAAAGATAACAGATAAAAGTGAAATTTTCAGGACTATTTTAGTATAAACTACCAATGCAAAGAACTATTTTTGACTTAACTTACACACAAAGTTATACGATCGACTAAAACCAAAACCGTGTTAGAATTGTATTGCTTCTTCATGTGCCATTGATAGAGCTGCCAAAAAGGTGTGTGCTATAGAGTAAAGCCAGATTACCATAAACGGAATAAGATGATTAAATTTCGTCATAATTTGAACGCTTTAATTAAATTTTTTGTTTCATTTTTTTTCGATATAAAAATTGTATTACTTGCATTTATAAATCTTTTTGTTTGCATAACATAATTATATTGCCTTCATAAGTTAATTGAAAGCAATTAAGGACTGATAATAAATAATTAACTGGAAATAGTATTTAATTAAGACATCAAATATAATCAAGAGGGATTTCCAAAATTTTCTTACATCAATTTGAACCGGCAAATCCTTCCTCAAATTACTATAAAATTTATATATGTTTTGTTAAAGCATCTAAAAAAATAGTGTATTTTAAAAGAAAATTTTAATTTCATAAAATTTTACATTAGCTTTTTTAATTAGTCTATCCAAATTTTTTTGTAAGGGAGTTAGGATTTTTTTTGTTTATAAAATAAAATAATTAATTAATTTTTTATAAAAGATTTTCTAGCTTTAATTTTAGGAATACGATTTTTTTTTTTGGAAATAAGAGCAAGTTCGTCGTACCCGCGGCAAACTCAATATTTCTTATAAAGTTCGTCGAGAGTTACGGCGAACTTACTCTTATTTTTTAAAAAAAAAATTATATTCTTGAAAATAAAGTTAAAAAATCTTTTCTACGGAATTAATTAATTATTTTATTTTATAAATGAAAAAAATCGAAGGGAGTTACGTTTGATAATGCTAATTATGTACCGGAAGTAGACTACTCACTAACTATCGCTCCTCTCTCAAACTTAAAAATACTACTCACTACTCATCTCTCAAACAAGTTCTCACAATTATGTGATTAAGCAGGTATATATGATGAAAGTTAAATGTAATGCATTTATATAGTCATTAAATTCATGTGAATGTATTTATAACCATTATATTTATAGCCATTATTTTTAATTTCTATTAAAATATACCCAAATAAATAAATTAAAATAATTAGATTTTTTTATTCAAATAAAATTAAATTTCTTATAACATATATAGTAAATATTCAAGTTAATTTGATTTACTATTGTTTCATGTAAATCGAATTAAATAGATCCGATTTACATAGAATTGAATCCAAATTCAGACATGCATGTAATTATTCTTCATTTAAAATAATTATGTAATATTAAATTATATTTTATCTATGTTTTACCCTAAATATTTCATTCTCATAAGATACATCCATTTTATATATACTAGCGGTTTAACAGTCACTATCATGCCTATTCAGCCGCTTTATATTATTTTTTAAGAAATTAATTTATTTTTTAGTTAATATATTATTCACTCTTCAAATTTATTACATAAATATTTTTTTATTATTTTAATATTGACGTGATCTTATTTATATCATATTTTTTCCCTTAAAATTACTATAAAAATTTTTTAAAATGTTAAATTATAAAAGAACACAATAAAGAGGTATATATATTATCAGAAAAAACAGTTCAAATAATAATAATAATAATATTATCCTAATTCAAAAAGAGTATATATAAACTAAAATACACATTAGTTATTTACAAAAAATAATTTTACTTAAATGTCATAGATATTCATATTTGTCTTCATTTTTTTAAGTGATAGGCTAAAATATGGATTTGGATCTGAAGAGGCCTTTATTTTCCTATAAATAGTAAAAAAAATAAAAGAAATGAAAATACTTATTTTTTTATTTTTAAATATCAAGCTATAAAAATGATTAATAAATAAAATAGGATAATATAAAAATTGTGTACTTGAAAAAAATATTTCATAATTCATCCTATATATCCTTATCAATAATTTCTTGAGTCTTAAAAAAAAACGATTACATTTATTAACCATAAAAATAACTATATAAACGATTTAAGATTATTCAATTAAATTGATTTCTTATTATAAGGACGAATTCAATTAATTCAATCAAAATCTATAAAATTGAGTTATTTTGTTTTGTACTGAATTTTTTGAAAAAACAAAAAAAATGACATTAATCTTTGTTTATGTATGACAAAATATAAATTAAATGAATAATTAAAATAACTTTAATTATAGAAAAATATTTTATAATTAAAAGTAAAAATAACTTTAATTATTTTTCAAAACACTCTTTTTTTTATACATAATTCTAATAGATAAAAAATTATTTCTTTAATCTTATATTGAATATCTTATCTTTAATTTATTATTATTTTAAAAATATTATTTTTTATTTTGATTATATCATCTCATCATATTATATACTATTATTTTTTCTTATTATTTTTTTAGATGTATAACTATTATTATCTCGTCATCACTATTATGTTTTCTTGTTTTATTCTCCTTTCTTATTTTCTTCTTCTTTTAACCCCAACCGCAATCAATTATCACCATACCATATTACCATTATCGCAGCTCTCATTTTTGTTTATCACTTTGATCCATACATATCTATTGTGTTAACTTTTGAGTTATTAAAGATTTGTTAAAAGAATTATTTTCTTGTTTGATTTAGATATCTAGATGTATAATTATTATATAGATGATTATTTTTCATACTTACTTGTTAAGTCATATTTTATTATTTTAAAAAAAATTTAAGATATCAAACATTCAAAAATTTTATATAGAATAATTAAATAACTAATAAAAAAATTTATTAATTATTTAATTATTTTAATATATAGAATAATTAAATTTAAATTAATTTAGGTATAATACTAAAATCATTACGTTGTTACTATGAGTAACAATGAAAATAAAAATTTATAAATATTTATAAATTTATTTATTTCTCAATTATATTTAATTTGAAACAGATATAAAAATTTATATTTAAATCACTCTTTCTCTCACATAATTTTAATAGCTAAAAATATTTTATTTTTTATAATTTTATATTCAACATTTTAAATTTTCTTTAATTTTATTATTCTTTTAGAATTTTTAATTTTTATTTTCATTATTATTTTTTCTTACCATTATCTATCTACATATGCCTCACCACCACCCTTATATTAGCTTGTTCTCTCTTCCTTCCTCCATTTTTTATTCTTTTTCTATCTTTTCTTCAATCCCAATTAGTTACCAACATATATTAGTTCATAATTATTATATTCAGAAGTAAATACTATTTTAAAAATAAAAGTTCAGAAAAAAAGTCCTGATGTGAATCATCTACACTCCTATCTATAAATGTAACGAATGAGTAAATTTAATTTTTTCTTATTATGAGTTTTTTTTATTATCTAATGCATACAAAATCATATATGTTTATTTATAATAAAAGTTGAACATTAAAATTAAATGATATTAGTACTTTTTGGTTTAATAAAATTAAAATAAAGTATAAAAATAAGGATAAAAACTAAAAAAATAAATGGCTTTAGAAAAGTATAATGTTAAATTTTATGTCATTATATGTGAGAACAGTGATTTATTTTTGTACCAAATAACAAAAAAATTAAATTTTATGTTGTTTTTTATTACTTATTTTACTTATCTATAGTTGTTTAAATTAGACTTTATAGTTATTGAGTCATATTTTCTTCCAAAAAAAAAGTTATGAAATCATTATTTTTTTTGTATAGAAGTACATCCATTATATCATAATTTTAATAATTAATATAAAATTTAAAAAATTAAATAAATATATGTTTATTTTGATTACATTCAAGAGTGAATTATATATATTCCTATAATCGAGAAATAGACTTAATTTCTTCTATAATAAATAGTTTTTCAATGATTTAATTTATAAAAAAGGTTTCGTCTTTTTATTTATCCTAAAAGTTAAATATTAAAATTAATGTTAATACTTTTTTATTAACAGAATTAAAATAAAATATAAAAATAAACCTTAAATAAAAATAAAAATACAAAATTTTGAAAAAGAATTTTGACCACCAAACTCATGTATTGCCATTATATATTATTATAGATGCTGGAGTAATCTATTAGAAATAAAGTAGAATTAGATCATTCTTTCCCTAGACAAGATAAATAATTGCTAATGTGATCCAGTGGTATCAAATTTGATAGCAATTTAAACTAATGTCAGTGGAATAGTGGAATTGGTGTATTTTAATGTATAGCAGATTTGCAATCGATTGGCGCATGCCTACGATCGATCGTTGAGTGCTACAATCAATTGTAGGAGTAAACAAACAATAACTAGAACAAAAAATGAGAATTTTGACTCTGTAAAGCAAAAATTTGATTCCAAGGCTCAGAGAATTGATTGTTTCAAGGTAAACAATCGTTTGTTGGAACATTAACTATGTTAATTGTGACGAGTGACGACTACTTTCTAGAGTCTTGTTTTTAAATAGACGATGTATGTTTATTATGTGCTGTTTGAATATATATTACGAAAACTATTATTTTCTTTTTATTATTTTAATAATTGGCGTTAACTATTCTGTTATTATTGTGATCGAATATAAAACCTTAAAAAACCTTTTAAAATGCCCAACTATAGAACAATAAAAAAACAGCTTAATAGAAACCGGGTTAAACCGCTAGTATATTATAGAGATAAATAAGAATAGATATATGACTGACATTATGAAAATAGAAATAGTTAAAAAAAAAGGGAGAATATATCAACATAGAAATTCACGTATCCGGACAGGTCTTTTCACCGCATTCGTAAAGCCCTGCAAAAGAGTGAAGTATTCATTGTTAATCCAAAAGATTACTAATTTTTTAAAATAGTTTTTCAAATTTAAAGCTTTTATTATTTTAGTTTTTTTAAATTTAAAATTATCTATACTGGTCTATAAAATATAATTCTGGGCACCATAATAGTTCTTGGATCATTTTTAATACTGATTCAGCAAACTAAATGCTGAGTTAATTCTGACTTGTCACACTAGATATCGAACTAAATAGTATTGTTTCGTTTTCGCACTTAAACAAGACAAAAACGAAAAGAGGGAGAAAAGTTTTATGATGTGCAAATTATTGTCTCCAACCAACCTCATTTTTGTCTTACTTAATACCTAAAACAAAAAGACGTCACTTAGTCATGTGTCTAGCGTGTCAAAGCTAGTTTAGCATTTTGTTTGTTGACTCAAGGAAAAGATCCAGGAACCAATATGATACTTGGATTTGGATCTCATGAACCAGTATAGTAAATTTTGAATTTAAATGACTAAAATGGTGAAAGTCATAAATTCCAGGGACTACTGTGAAAAAAAAAAGGAAAAAAAAAAAGAATGAAAGACAACTGAAAAACGGAGCATGTGTGCAAATTTAAACATGCAAATATTTAAATAAAAAAATCTGTGACAATTATAGTTCAACATATAGATATTAAAAGAAAAACAAGATGGAGTCAGGAATAAGAAGAATCCTGGACTTCAAACAGAAAACACAAAAACTCATTTTGATTGAGGAGATAGGAGTAGAAACAGTTTTTCTGGAGTTCTTAAAATTGGAGACACAACATATCTGTCGATATCTTTCTCAAACACAACCCAAGCATTTAGTAAAGTGTTAGAGAGTTGAGAAGTTGTAACTCTTAGTGAAATCAGTGTAATCTTTCCCGAATTATTTTGCACATTGCTATCACTACAGTAATAAAACTTCTATCTCTAATTCCAGGTCTATGAATTTCGATTTTATCTTTCTCATAACGTTACACGAAATGTTTATAGTATCGTACGAGCAAAAACATACCGATGGCCCTCTGAATTGTCTCAACCATAAATTTATGGGAACTATTTAATAGAAATCATGCCTCATTTCATCGTCTAACAAGCATTTGCATTAAATCATAAAATAAAGCAGCATACCTCATTAAACTTGAATAGTAAAGGGAATGGGTCTTTCTTCAAAGTTTCTTCTTTCTGCAGAGAGCCATCATTGCTTTTGAGGCCTTTCTCACCTGGCTTTTTAAACCTGCACTTCGAAAAAGATAGGTAGCCATAAACAATGAATATAATGATGATTATTCACCAAGGCATACTTCCTATTCATCAATGCTGATATAGATGATGATAATGAGTAAACCCCCTAAATAGTCCTTAATGAATTTGCCTTAGACAAATTTGTACTTAAATAAATGAAATTGATGAATTAGCTCCTCATCTTTTAAAAATACCAAACATATAAGCGGGATCATTACATGAATCAATCTTTACACCTGATTTGAGTAATCAATTTGTAATTTAAAAATAAGAGAGAAATCCCTAGTGTCAATGTGGCAGATTTGACATCGCTGCTTTTGACAAAATCAAACTTTTACCATGTTAGAAGCATAGTACATAGGTAAGTTTTTATTCAAGAGTTTTGTTTTCATTCACAACAAAATGAAATATAGACCACAATGAAAGTATGTCAATTCATGCATGATCCAAGTTAGACATTGGTTCTCTTGTTGACAAGATCAACATCACGTTATTACAGTATCCAGCAGATAAGTTAGAGAATTGGAAAAGTAAGAAGCAAAATGTAATTACTGGAACAAGAGTGGAGAAGTTTCGAGCTATGATATAAAATATCAAGCTCAATTGAAGTAGTGCCAACAAATCTACAATCAGTATTCCTGCTAATCCAGCTCAGCAAGACCAAACTAAGTCTACTTATTCAAGGAAAAATTAGACAGCGGTTAATATCCGCAGCGCACAGTTTTTTTCTAGGCTCCGGCTGGCCAATATATTAACTAAAGGCATACCATAAAATGATTTCAAGAAATCGTATGCAGGAACTTAAGATTTCAAAAGAATGAACAAAATTATCTGATATATAGGTTCACCAGTTAACAGGGAGTGTAGTACCATTTTTAGGTTCAATTCTATTTAATATGAGAGATTACTACCTGTGATCAGTAGCATTTTTAGGAAACTAGGGCCAGGAAACAATTTCCAGTTATATATTCCAGTTTTAACATACTTTTCAAGTTTTTTCAAGTTCTAATACGTGAGCTTATAAGATAAAATAGTGGTCTATTATTGTAAATTGTATTCTAGTGGATATATGAAATAAAAAACAACATTCAAGAAGAATCACCTGTCAAAGAAACTTGAAAAACCATTAGATGGCCTTTTCTTGTTTCCCGTGTTTGGCAGTTTTGCATTGTCTAAATCACATGGAACTTTATTAAGATTCGAGTTTGGTGAATCTGATTTGGGATTTGCATTTAACTGCCTCGCTAAAATGTTAGTATTTGTTTCAGTGGTTTTCTTATCAGCTGCAGCTCCATGGTTGGCTTTGGTTGATTGAGCATTGATAGTTCCAGTAGCAAAAACTTCATCTCCCTTTGTAACTTGCAAGATTCTCTGTTTTTCAACCTGAAACCCAATTGTTGGAACAGGAGTGCAAGACTGAGAGCAATGAAGTCACACGAACGTAATTGTGCCTTTCAATTATAGAATAAAATTCAAAATCAATTCATGTGGCTAATACAAAGTACGACAGTCTAAAGTCTGTCATTGGCCCACAAACACTCTTTCCTGATTTGTTAGAATTAAAAAGGGAATACACAGGTTGAAGTTAGAATGCCATCCAGAGCTATTGATGCGATAGGAATCAAACAACAAAAGCATGTAGTTTAAGAAGCCTTACTTCATGGAGCAAAACCTTCTTCATAGGTAATGAAAGGGTGTGATGATTGGAGGCATAGTCCTGCACAAATGTATAGAATAGAGAAATTAAAATCTGACTTAATTTCGTATATTTCCGGCAGAGAAGTGATTGAAACCTTAAAGTTTATGAAGTCATTGATTGGAGGAATAAGAGACACAGCCATGTCATTTGCTACTTCATGGCTTAGGTGATTAGGCAGCATTTCTGACTTTGTAGCCTTGTATGTTATAGAGTAAGAGACCATTGTACTAACTAGCTGAGAAAAATCGTTCTTCTCCTTTTCAGCTAGGAGATGTAATGCCACCTAAAAGTAAAGAAAAACCATCAGAAAAAGTGGAAAACCAATAAAGTGCAAGCTGAGCTGAGTGAAGGTAAAGGCAATGAAGGCTCAACTTGGAGATCAGACTAAAGTCACTTCACAAGCAAGCCTCAAAATGAAGCTACATAGGTCTTAATCATGTACCAAACTTTATAGATGACAGGAAAATATTTCTCAATTAGCTTGATCAAGAAGATGGTCATTCTAGCTACCTTGTGTTTATCTTTTTGTTTTGTTGTCTTGCTAATTTTTTATACAGATTGTTTTAAAATATTAAGCATCCAATTGCAACAACATTAAAGCATAGTAAGCTGTATGTTGTAGGGGAGTTTTTGATATAAAGAAGATTGATATTTACTTTGAATTTCATGATTCTCTCCTTATTTAATTAGGATTATAAGTCTACTATTCAAAATAGGGATTACTATAATGTCTACTTTATTGCATCTATATTATTTTAGTCCTTTATCTTTTTTACCTATCTAAATCCCACATTCTCAACAAAACACTCCAGGTCTGTGACAATGAGTCATTATTGGTTATGTGGGTCTACAGGTTCTAGCAACACTGGAGCAAGATTTTGATCAAATCAGATTTTAGCTTGTGTTCAACAAACAACAAGCCTTGGGAGGTTGGAATTTCTGAAGAAAATGGAGTAGAGTTTAAAAGAGTGGTACAGGACTCACTATTAGGATTTCTAGGTATCATAGCTAATGAAACGCACCACACTTTTCGGTGGGAAGAGTTCCTCTAGAGTTAACCCTAAGGTTAGAGTAGGAACAGTAGTCCAACACTTGACAAGCTCTACTATTAAAATCTATGTAAAATAATCTAGAAAATACTTAAATAAGTTATTTGTTCCCTTGAAAATATTATCAATTTTGGTTTTGGTCAACAACAAAACCTTATCCCACTACATGTGTCAGATACATGGATGAAATAATGTCATTATGCCCCCTCATCCCTCAAGTATCATGTTTGCTGTAAGCTCATTTAGGCTCAAATCTCTTTTGATCACCCCATTCATAGTCTTTTTGGGTCTCCCTCTGCACTGCCACTAACCACTGATTTATCATCAATTTAATATAACCTCTTGACAGGATGATCTACTGGAATTCCCTTCACATGTCCAAGCCATCCCAGCCACTTTGACTTTCTCTCTCATGTCCCCGTTTCTTATTTTATCATGGCCACTAATCTGTCTAATCATCCTCATTTCGGCCAAAACAAGACTTTATTTGTCTTCATCCTTTACGCCCTAACACTCTATCCACATAACATCACTAGTCGAAATACAGGGCAATAAAATTTACCTTTAAGTTTCTAAAGTACTTTTTTATCACATATAAAACCCAAAGCACTCCTCCAAATTGACCAGCCAACTTGAATCCCATATTTTACACCATCCTCCATTGTGTTGAATATTCAACCAAGATACTTAAATATCTTGGCCCGTTGGATGATGTTTTCTTCAATTTTCACTTCTAAATTAGAGTTCTCGCTTCCTATGTTATGCTTCATGTACTCCGTCTTAATACAACTTATGCGTATATCATGTACTTCACAGATTGTTTCTAAACACCTTTTCCACATAAATCTTTCCAAATTTCAACTGGTATATTGTCCAGACCCACTATCTACCATCCGGTTTAGGACCTCCTTAACTTCAAACTCTCGAATTCTTAGAAGTAATTAAAGTTTTGGTCCTCATTTCTTGTGTGTAGTTGACCCAAGCACGAAAGAGTCTTATGTTTCTCATTGAGAAATTTATTAGAATAGTTCTTCCATCTTTAGTTAATACTCTCTTCTATGACCAAAATCTCATCTTTATACTCAATGCACTTAACTTGGCCCAAATCACTAGTCCGGTATAAGATTTAAGTTATAAATCAAATCAAATCCTAGTTTTAAGTATTCCAAAGTAGAATTAGCACATCACCGGTCTTATCGTTGGTGGAGACAGAATATGCAACAACGGAGAAATTATATCTTCAACAATGCAACTAACTGATAGGTGCCTTGCAATATGTGGTGGGACTTTGTAGTGCCAAGTATTCAAAATGTCAATCTTCTCAGACATCATTGTTCGATACCTGGACATTTATAGCATTATGAAAAATATTTTGTAAGAATGCCATATTTAAAGATTTATGCTAAGTCCTACAAGAACAATTTGATACCTTTGATAAGACTTTGGCCACTCAATGCTTGGCTTCTGAACTTGAGCTACTATATGATGTACACCAATTGCTATGGGCGGCAAATATACTAGTGAAGACAGAACAGAAATGTGAATGAAATATGTTTTGCAACAATATCTATTGAAATTATTTCTCTTCTTACCATGAAGGGGCATTTGTTGTGTACGCCATATGAATTTATGCAATACATCAAAAACTCCAAGAATATTGAAGCACTTGACCTTTAATCAAATTTGAAAACAAATGTCAATGTTTCAAAGAGAATCAGCAAATTACCCAGCGTAACTCTAGTGGTCAATAATGCTTACAGTTTTTTGCATCACGGGATCATGATAATTGAGAAGCAAAATATTTTCATGAATTCCATCCAAAATCAAGTCACTATCACCTCTGCAAAATTAAATAGCCAGTTTTACCAAGGACATACACATATTTCAAAATGACAGGATAATGTAGAGGAACAATAATGTATGGCCTACCGGTTTGATATCAGGGAGTACAAGGAATCAAATTCAAAAGACTTGCTTTTAGGTGAATTTCTTTCCAACTTCTTTCTTTTCCTATGGAAAATCTAAGAGAAGCAGACCATCAAATACAAATATTGTAAAGATACTGCTAATCTTATTTAATATGAAATAAATAGACAAACTCAAAAGGTTAATTCACATTACCTCCTTCCAGATGTCTATAACATTCTTTGACATGTCCTTCTGGCCAACTACTTGAGAAGCTAAATCAAACTGAAAGCCAACAAGCCATGTGATTATTAAATCCAGCATGTAATAAACAAAAGAGTGATCTTCACTCAACAAAAAAGTCCACTTAAACTTTTGAATACATAAACCCACAAAAGAATGAAAGCGATATATAATAATTGGACCTCTACGTAATATAAAAACTAAGAAAATTTCCACCATGATAGTAATTCAACAATTCAAGAGTCAAGAAAAGACAGGTCTAGAATGTCTTCCTTCCAACAAATCTGAAAATGCCAGAGCTCTCTCTCTCCTCTAGGTTGCACATACTGAGTTTTCTCTTTAGGTTCTAGATACCTTGCTGAAGGAGAAGAAACTTAGAAAGGAGAGAATTCTTGAACTATTTGTATGATTCTACGTTTATTCACTGCAAACACTTACCTATAAACACAACTACTAGGTGGATTAGGAAAGTAAACACAGCAACACATACTTTACTACTTTCAATAAATACAACACTAAAACTGCTAACCACAAACATATCTCAACATTAGAAAGTACAACACGAAACTTTTTATCACAAACTTTGATATAGTATGCAAAATTCGAAAGAACAAGCCAATTGTGCTCACTTGTCTTTACCCTAAGTTAAGAGTACAAAAATTACAACCACAAGCAACAAAGAGCATAATAGTGTTAAGTTATCGCAGGAGCTCCCTCGAGAATTTAATCTCTTTCATATATCTTTCTCTTAAGAGGTAAAAGATTTGCAACCATTATGCAGAGATATTAAGAATTAAAAAGTAATATTCAAAAGTAGCAAAGTCATAAGCTCAAAAGAGTAAGAAATGGTAACAACTGAATCAATCTGTAATAAATGAGACAAAAATGTTCTTCCAATTTCTGGTTCACATTTAGTCTTACCATATTGAGGGTTTCCTTTTTCTTGGAGAGAAATTGCAGAGTATTCAAGCATGAGCGTATATCACACTCTGAAATGTGAGAGGTCAAATAAAACAAATTATCAACAAGTAATCTAAGCTAGAATATGGTGTATTTGCTTAAAGCATAACTCTTCAAGGAGATGTGTTTCATACATTATTACTTAGGGTATGTTAGAAAAGACCAAAGATTAAGCTTATTTCAATATTTTCTTATTGATTTTTGTTTTATATAATCAATTGATAAGTGGAGAAATGATTACAGGTATGAAATAATCATCTTTTGCATATAAACATAGGTTTCGAAATGTTGTTTATCCATATAAGTTGAATTTTAACTTAACATTATCAACTTATTATGATTTCATTTGACGGATTTCCAAACAAAATTTTTTCAAGGGGAAAAGAGAGGCTGCTTCCAAACATGATCTTGATTTTGGAAAACATGTTGACTTTAGAAATATAAGTCTCTTCAAAGATCAACTTTTAGTCCATATCTTCTGGTTTTACGCTGGTCTTGGAGGCTCTTTCCAAACATTGGAGATCCGATGCACCAATGGATGCTTCTTGCATATTATAAAGTCCTAAGAGGACAATAAAGAGAAGAATTGAAGGCTAGCCTTGAAGAAATAAGTTTTGGAAGAACATAGTTTACAAGTTTCACATAAGTAACAAAGATATTGATTGTATGTTTAGCAAGACATAAATTCTAACCTAGATGTGAAAATTGGACTCAATAAGTCAATAGTTAATACTAAAACACAAGGTACAAGAATCAATTGCAATGTATGATTCAACTTATCTAGGTCACTCCCAAGATTAATGAGGAAGATTTTCAGCTCCTCATGATTATATAAATTGGTATCAGGACCTTCCACCTTGTTGCTCTGCTACAAAAAAGTGATATAATATAGGTGCTAATAACAACAATGCTATGTTCGTCAAAGACTAGTCAGAGGAATAGTTCCCAGATAGCCTGTGCGCACCAAGGCTGCAGAGCATGGTGGGATGTTAAGAATCACTTGAAAACAAGGTATGACTTGAGTCAAAAATCGAAAACCATAGTATTCCGATGTGAGGCTTATAAGTCCTTGAGCTCTTCAATTAGAATAGTTAGCTTTCGTGGTCTAGTTCTCCCTAGAATATAATCGAGTAAAAGATGCTATTTCAGGTTTTTAATGGCCAATCCTAGTTCGAGAGGTGATTATCCTTTAATTTCAAAGGTCATGTCCTACCCATTGTAGGAGGATATTGGATCAAAAGGCTAATGATAGTACAGCTTTTCATAAAGCAGTGGGATCTGGTTCAACATTAATTTTATTTGTCTGCTAATAGGTCTTTATCTCTCAACCTTGAGGACAAGATGGGTCATTTGTGCGGAAGTAGAGTTAGAAATCTATTAGTTAAGAGATGGTTCTCTTGTATAGAGAATACACATAAGGGGAGAAGGGAATTAATAAGGTGACTGGGCATCTTTTTAGCAACTGTTGGAGAGTTTAGTAGCTCTAAATCTTCCTCATATCAATCACATTCGAGGTTATTGACAAATTGTCATCAATCCTATATCAATAAACAATTTCTTTTCAGTTCCTGTGTCCAATTACAAGTTCTAACAGTGCTTTTAAGTAGAAGAGAACTTCAGGTGTTTTATAGAGAAAAAGTACAGCTAAAGCAATTTTGACCATATAGTACAAAGGACTAAACATCCGATGAAAAAAGTCTGACGAAGAAAAAGAATACCCAATAATAGTCTAGATTAAAGTGGAGGGTGATCCACCACTAACTAAAGGTAGATACACCAAGAAAAGCCACATTTGAAACTTTTAATTGGTCCCAAGATGAAAACAAGATAGGGCTCCCCCTTCCATGGCTTTCAACAGTTGATCCTATATAGTGCATACATATGTTTGCATAACGAATTGATAAGAAAGTTAAAACTCACTAGAACAAGATTAGAGAACCAACCTGTGTAATTCGCTAGAGCAGTGAGCGCAATAGCACTAGCTTTCATTCCCTCCTTGTTACATATATATTTAAGCCTAAAAAGTTAATTTAGGTTAAAAATGGAACTGACAAAACTCAATGGACAGAAAAAGCTCTACTATACTAAAGAACAGTGAAATAATAAAATGTAATCTGGTGATAATTGATACTAGCAGAGTTCAAAATTAAAAGTACAAGCTCAATTACCCATATTTTATGTATGTAGCTAGCACTTAAGCAACTTATTCAGCTACTTCACTAAAGTTAACTTCCGATATTCTTAGCTGATTACTATGTGCTACTAATTTCACCATTATGAAATGGCACGTGGAGATGGGCTATGTTTAGGACAAATACTGTTTACAACTTGAACTTTGACAGGAAAATATAACAGTTCACTAATCTTGGTAATTCTCTTTATTATGGTGTTTGAATCATAGGATTAATGTTTGCTTTTTTCACAGGTGCAATTTACACGTGTCCTCTAACTAATAGCTTGTTAGAATATTTTCCTCTCTTGAATTATTAAGAAATACTAGAGTAAGACTCATGCAATGAGCAGAGTAGTAAATTAATTATAGTATATAGTATATTTTAATAAATATTATATTATTTAAAAATTAATTGAAATATATATAAACTAATATTAAATTTGATGTGTTTTTATTTAAAATATTTTGTAATACAAAAGTTTTTGATATTAAAGTTGTACAAAATTACATCTTCAGTTGTTTTTATCTTCGCATTTATTATAATTGACAGACTTAGTCTCTTTATATGGTGTTTGTCCTCCTTTTTTATTTTCGGTTGTTGTTGGAGTTATTTCTTTCTTCTTTCTGTCATATATTCTTGTGGAGACATGATGTTTCTGAACGGTTGACTTGTATACATTTTCTGATCTATTGTCCTTTCTATTTCTTTCTTCTTTCTGTCATATATTCTTATATGTTCTTCATCTGAAGATGTGTCTTATATTCGTTTACTTTTCTTTTTCCTTAATCTCTTAATTCATGTCATCTAGGTTTGATGATATTAGTATTGGTGAAGCTGGTTTCTATAATCAATGAAAAATATAAATGAGCAATAAAAATGATGTGAATAAATAAAATTTTTGTTGCATTACCTGTTTTATTTGTTGTGATAGGGGTTAAGTTTCAGTATTTTTTGTCAGAACAAATGGCTTGGTAATAATGTATTGTTAGCATAGTTAAAATTATTTACTTTGACTTCAAATATAAGTGTGAGGCTGTATAAATTTTTCAATTGGAATGGTGCTTTAATATCATTGCTGGCTTGGAGTATAATTAGATTTAAGATAGTTGTTTAAGATAGATGTTTCCAATAAAAGGATCTACATATGATATTTGTTGATTTGGAAAAAACGTACGACAGGGCACCACGAGAGGTCTTATGGAAGGTTTTAGAAAATAAGAGAGTAAAGATCGTATATATTCATGCAATTAAAGACATGTATGATGGGACTAAAACTAGTGTGAAGACTCAAAGTGGTGTGACAGAGAAATTTCTTATTGGTATAAGATTACACTAGGAATCATCCTTAAGTCTATATCATTTTATATTAGTCTTGGAAGTACTCACATAACATATCTAAGAACCTATACCATGGTGCATGCTTTTTGCTGATGATATCATTC
Source organism: Arachis stenosperma (assembly GCF_014773155.1). Classification (NCBI taxonomy): domain Eukaryota; kingdom Viridiplantae; phylum Streptophyta; class Magnoliopsida; order Fabales; family Fabaceae; genus Arachis; species Arachis stenosperma. The sequence continues at coordinate 68,559,655 of NC_080378.1, forward strand.
TTATGGGAAAGTCAAGAGAAGACCTAAATAAAAAGTTGGAGTTATGGAGAGAAGCTCTAGAAGTGTATGGTCTGCGCATAAGTCGTAGCAAGACAGAATATATGGAATGTAAGTTTAGCCTGCCAAGGGAAAACCCTAATATAGAGATGAAGATTAGAGATAACATCCTACGAAAAGTTAAGAGTTTTAAGTATCTTGGATGCATCATACAGGATAATAGAGAGATTGAACAGGATGTAAATCATAGAATCCAAACAGGTTAGTCAAAAGGTTGGTCAAAATGACAGAGTGCGTCTCGTTTTATATGTGACAAAAAAGTGTCTTTAAAATTTAAAGGTAAATTCTATCGCACTGCTATCAGATCGACTATACCTTATGGTACAGAGCGTTGAGCGGTCAAAAGGAAGCACGAACATAAGCTAAGCGTGGCAGAGATGAAGATGTTGAGATGAATGAATGGTCATACACAATTGGATTGAATAAGAAATGAACATATAAGAGAGAGAGTCGGAGTAATATCTATTGAGGAAAAGATGGTAAAATCGCGTCTCAAGTGGTTCTGACACGTCAGAAGAAGACCGACAGAACACCCCATCAAGAGGGTGGATGAGATGGAAGATGGAAAAGGAGTGAAAGGCAGAGAAAGACTTAAGAAGATCATCCATGAGGTGGTCAAACGAGATCTACATGTGAACGGTCTCTCTATATGATTGAACCGAGTAAATTAGTGATCCGCCGATTGAACCAATGACCCAATGACCGAATAAATTACCAGTTCGATTCTGATAACTGGTATTTCACAAAAGGAGTCCCTCATAAGGATTTTGACAACTTGACTCGTTGACCCGAATCAAATCAGTTGTTTGAATGCCAATATAAAGGTGCCAGGTGTCTGATGAGAATTCAACATTGTGTACATCTGCCAAGCTGACGTTGGAAAAATCAAGGAAGCCAGAGGTGTATGGTTTAAGATTTCAAGAAGCAGCAGTCTCTGGCTTAATGAGTTGGGCTTAATTATAGCTTTGCTATATTTGAGGTGATGAAGTTTGGCGGTAATTTGAAATGGAAATAATGAAAGAGGACGCAGCAGTGATGTGAGGACAAAAAGAGCATGAAGATGATGAATAATAGCAGAGGAAAAGCATGGAGATCATGAAGATGATGAATGATGGATGACAGGCTCAGCAAAGAAAAAGACACCGTTTTGGAGCCTGACTTAAAAATGCAAATGGGGTCTCTGTGACTGATAACACGCAAGAGATTATCGTGAATCACAGGCATAAATTTGGTGGAGCCAAATTGAGTTCACTGAAAATTCGGCAGACAAATTTAAATCACAAGTAAAAATTTAGGAACAATTATGAGCTTTTATATGTTAAATTTGGTTTGGCCGAAGTGATATCTATAGTAAAACTCGGATATAGTGGATTGTACTAAAGCCTTGCCCCCATTATAAGTGGAACTGAATCATGAGGTACCAATGGTTATAACTAAGCTGTAACTTTGTATTCTTTTATATAAAAGCAGAAATAGTTTAAGATAACAAGGCCATCACCTGCTTACCACACGACCAACTGTTGGCTGAACAAACATATGAACCCTGCCATGGTAAAGATCTCTTGTCAAGAAATCAAATTGTATATAAATTGAAATATACATATAACAGAAGAACAGATGGTAGGATGCAGACACGAAAGGGAAGGAAAACTAGCTTGGAAGAAATAAATAATTAAATATTAAAATATATTGTTGCCATTATATGTTATTTTAATTTGACTCGTAAAAGTTTCTATTTTACCGGCGATGTGTGTACAAATACAGTTTGGTTAAAGTCCCTATGGTTTATGCTCGTATTAACACCATCTATTAGAATTAACACACTAATGTGTGCACAGCAAATTACAAACAGAACACATATATTGGTTCGAAAATTCATATTATCTTGTCCCTATGCATAATACCCATTTTCAACAAAGATCCCAATCGTAACAAATAATTTCAATTTGATTCTTCAGGATAACTTTATGTCAAGTTCATGGTTAGTTTAACATCAATATATGGTAGCCACCATGACAAATTAGAAAAACATTGTTTTTTCCCATTAAGGACCATAGTAGGAACTATAACGACCAAAAGTGCATTTAAGCAAAGTTGAATTAGTACCGAGCTGTACGGGATCAAAGTTGTAAAACAGACAGAAACCTTGCATCTAAAATGCACTATATTTTAATGATAACAAATCATATAATACTCAAACTCTAAAATAAAACTTTATGCTTTTCATTCATGGCGACAATTGTATTGAACATAAACAAAATTGAACGGCGAGATGATCGAAGGGAGTAAGTTCCCCGGAATAAAGCAAGAGGCACCGCGAACCCCATTGATTTAATATACTTCGTGAATGTTAGAATGGTCCAAAGTTATTTGGTGAATCAGTAGTCCATAATACTTTCTTATGGTTCTATACTTGGTTTACTAGAGTTTTATAGAGCATCTCATTTTGTATTTAATAAATTAAAATAATTATTTGTTTTTGCTTGCAACTTTTAAAAGTTACCAATATTTTTGAAAGTACCTAAAAAAACATTTTTCAAAATTAATTTGTGCTTATTAAAATTAGAGTGATTACCAAAATCAGTCCCAAAGGTTTAAAAGCAGATATTTTAGTCCTAAAAAAATTAATATAGAAAAACATCTCCAAGGTTTTACTCTGATAGACAAATCAGTCTCTAATTCTTTTCCAGCAGAGTAATTACCCAAATTAGTCTCCAAAAATTTTAAAAACAGACATGTTAGTTCCTAAAAAAAATTAATACACATTTTTTGCATGTTTTTGGGAAAAAGTAATGATAAATTTATTCATTAGATTCTTATGTATGTATTTATAACAGGTTTCATTATTATGTTGATCCCTATAGTTTTGTGAAATTTTCAATTAAGTCCCTATACTTTTTTTTCCTTTTAATTGGGTCCCTGCATCAAATTTTTTTTTTCAATTAGATCCCTCTTAGTAATAATTGACTTAATTGTATAGAGACCCAACTAAAAAAAATTGGTACAAAGACTCAAATAAAAGAAAAAAAAAAGTGTAGAGACTCAATTAAAAAAAAATTAGTGCAAGGACTCAATTAAAAGGAAAAAAAGTATAGGGACCTAATTAAAAATTTGACAAAACTATAAAAACCAACAAAGTAATTAAACCTTTATAATATAAAGAGTTTCTGCATAAAAAGTATATATATATATATATATATATATATATATATATATATATATATATATATATATATATATATATATATATATATATATTGTCACTCAATAATAATAATAATAATAATAATAATAATAATAAGGTTCAATAAAATTATTAGAGATTATTCTACAAAAAACTCAATATTAAAACTATTTGATAGTTTTGTATTTAATATAACTTAGCTTGGTGATAGCTAGGAATTAAATATAATCAAAGTTATTCTTTTATTTTCACTTGAATCTCAATTTGATCATCAAATTATCAATTAACTCAAAAAGCTAACTGAATTTCTACTTCATAATAAATACCATATTAGAAATCAAATAGGTTTAACTTAACCTTAAAAGTTAATTTGATTATAATATCTACTAATATTCTTTTAGAATTGATCTGTGTATTAATTTTCTTTGGAGACTGAAATGTCCGCTTTTAAAATTCTTAGGGACTGATTTGGATAATTACTCTTAAAATTAAAAGTTTGATAATAACTCCTTATGTTAATAAATATCTAACTGTTATATTTGTCTATTATAATCTTTTTAAATTTTAAAAGTTATTTTATTAAACTCAATTGTTATTGCTTGTACTTATTAAAAGGCATGTTTAGTTGGATTTACTAAACATAAGTGCCACAACTTTTAAAAAAGAGTAAAGTATCGTTTTTGTCCCCAACGTTTTGGGTAAGTCCCAAAGTTGTCCCTAACGTTTCAATCGTTCTATTTAAATCCCTAACGTTTCAAAATTGACTTAATGTTATCCTACCGTTAGGGATCCGTTAACAAAATTGACGGCAGGACAAAATTGAGACGATTTTAAAAGGACTTAAATAGGACGAAAACGTTAGGGACAAAAATGATACATAAAAATAAATTTGAATTTAATTTTATCTTTCAATAATATTAATTTTTTACTGTAAATAGTATTCAATTATTTTTTAATTATATCTAAATAAATTACACTTAATCACATTACTTTTATTTTAAATAAATTTATTTTTTTATAATTTTAAAGAATTTTGATACATTAGAGACAAAAGGTATAATTTATATTTTATTGTATATATATTATTTTTTTCTTTTCTGCAAGTTTATATACTAGTCATTCTACAAATATTTCATGATGACTAAAAATCTTTAAGAGTAAAATTATAAAAAAATTAATTTATTTAAAATGAAAGTAATATGATTAAATGTAATTTATTTAGATGTGATTTAAAAATAATTGAATACTATGTATAGTAAAAAATTAATATTATTAAAGGATAAAATTAAAATTTATTTCTATATATTATTTTTGTCCCCAACGTTTTTGTCATATTTAAGTTTCTAACGTTTCAAAATTGTCTTAATTTTGTCTCGCCGTCAATTCTGTTACTGGATCCCTAACGGCAGGACAACATTAAGTCAGTTTTGAAACGTTAGGGACAACTTTAAGACTTACCCCAAACGTTGGGAACAAAAATGATACTTTACTCTTTAAAAAACTATCTTTCAAAAAAACTTTACCAAACCAATCCTAAAAACCTTACAAAAATTACGCTGAAGTGATCAAATATATGTAATACCATTATGGCTGCCCCATTTTTTCTCAGGAACAAAAAAATAAAAACAGAAAGAAATATAGCTTACTAAGTTGCAACGTGTAACCTGTGCCACTAACCTACAAAATGCATGCCGAGATTCTAGAAACAAAACAAATGCACTTTTATCTTGCTTGGACACAGTTCCTTTTCCAGAATAACTATTAGAACAACTAGTTTTGGATATATCCCCCTGACCATTTAAAGAAAATGGAAAGAAAATGGCTAATATAGCCTGTTTTCTTTTTAAATGGAGGGACGACAGAAACTTCCGCCAAAAGTTGTCATACAAAACCCCCACTTGCTGCTTTTAAATCACCCCAAAACACATTTTAGTTACATTTGACCATTCCGTTTCTTGTCATCCTTAAACCTAATATAGCTATTTTTCGGAACACAGCAGTCCATGCCCACACCAACAATGAACAAAAATTAATAGGACACTGCATCCCTGTTATGGTTGCCTATTTGTAATCAATGTTTGCCAGAGATTAAATAACAAGAAGAAAATTACACGTTTGACGCCAAGTTATGACAGCTCAAGAAAGGAGTGAAGACGTTCTAATTCATCGTTTAAAAGACTAAGAAACTTACTTGGCTATCTGACGTAACGGTCTTAAGGCAGGTGCATATAAATCATTACAAATGCAAATCACCTGTGTCAACAACCAATACCATCACCGATATAATAGACAGCAACTGATTTAGCACTTAACTATTCTAGTAAACACATGACAATAAAATGCTTGAAACTCACAGGTCTTGATAATGTTGCTCTTTTCCACCCCTTCTTTGACGATTTCCTTCCAGCATCAGACTTTGTTTCAGCAGAAACCTGCATTGTTAAAATAAACCAAGTTTCATGAATGTTCTTAATAGCAACTTGATTTTAAATCCCTTATAGCTAATACTAATACTTCTCAAGAAAAACCAATAGTTGCTGATATACTAGCATTATATTAATTAATAAATGGATTCTTGATAAATTAGTGGAAAGGTGAGGCTAATTTTTTTTTCTTTAATATGGTGTTAATTTTTTTAAAATTGTTATTAAAGAAATCAGGACGGTCAGATTTGTTGAAGGACGAAGAGGAGTATGAAATCGGAGAGTCCGATTTCAGTGCATGCAAATTTTTTCCCGAACACCACCCAAATCGGTAGGTCCGATTTCAATTTTTAAATTTTCTAAAATAGAAATTAGAGGGCCCAGTTTAATATTTTAAATTTTTTAATTGTTTAAAAAATAAAATCGGATGGTCCAATTTCAATATTATAAAGTGTGCAATTTTTTCAGAACAAAATTGGACTCATGCACCAAGTTGTGGAATGGCCATATCACTGAAATACACTTTAAAGTGAACACGTGTGCATTACAAGTTTTCTTTTCCAATAAAAAATTACTTTGCGGAAAGGTGAGCCATCAAACAAGGTATATGTCTATTCGGAAAATTTATGGAAATAATTACACTTTTATGGGAACAAGATATATGAAAATATTTAAGAAAGTCATGCTGCTCAGCTGAAATATACAACTCTGGCCCCTTAAATCAATTCAGCTTGAATAATACTGTACAAATGTTACACCCAGGGAACATTAAAAGCATAAACCCTGGTCTTCAAAAGACAGAAACGAACTGAAGAACAACATTCAGTTACAATAAGTTCAAGCCCATTCTACCGACTTTTTTAGGCATGTGCCCCCCTTTTCGAAACTTATCAAATGCCACATTTTTTGTAACTAATTACTCATATGTCATCTTTTTATCATAGTGACAACTGATTTATTATTTCATTTTTAATTATGATTGTTTATAATAACATAGGAAGTGTGGCTTCTAGGAAATTTCAAAAGAGTGACATTTTGGTAATAAATTTTGAAACACTGACACATTTGTGCATTCTCTTCCTAGTAATAGGAGCATGAAATCAAAACAGCTGAACTAAACCAATAAATAAGTGAAATAACAACAATCAAAAGCAGTATACAAACATCTTTGATGAAAATAAGAAATATTACTATGTGGAAAAGAATCTTTGACTAACCATCTTCAAAAGAACCTCCACAGCACCCTTGCCTTCACCAAGGGCTCCATCAATTTCATCCACCACCTGGAAAGTGAAGTCAATAGAAAACCCTTTTTGTTGTAAGTATTGATGGTAAGAAGCAAATGAAACATACTGAGAATAAGAATAACAGTAAATAAAATAAAATAAAATAAAGTACCAGACACTTTGGCCTTGAATCAGACAAGACAGAGTTCATTTGAACAACATCAAGGATTTTGGATTCAATAGTTGATGTAGAACGATCATCACTAGCATTAACCTACAACATTATTGTCCTGATCAGTATATTATATTAAAGCATCTCTAACAAGAGGCACAGAAACACGAAGAAGCAATAGAGGAGAGAGAAAAGCAAAATCAAACAAACTTAGTCAATAAGAGTTGATAACATGAGAAAATATGAAATACAGTTGAACATCATGAAGCATATACCCTTTGTCATATGTAATAACATGGACAACAACAACAATGTTATTTTATTTTATTCATTAGATCAACTTGGCCACATGAATCAAACAACCGATTGCATCTTGGCAAAAAACCTTTCAACCAAAAAGAATACACAAAACGAAGCAAAATTAGGTCCTGTGCCAAAAATTGTAATTGCTAACAAATTCATCTAATCAACTGATATTACATTCATAAATCACTAGCAAGAATATTGAATTTTACAACCTGAACAGTCAAAAAGGAAATGAGTATATATGATAGCTTGAATGCCCTGATTTTGAATAAAGAGTGGAAAATATACCTCCACTACATGATATCCACAGTGCCTGGCAGCTACATGGGCAATTGTTGTTTTTCCAAGACCAGGTGATCCACAGAGCAGAAGAATCTGCAGTACTAATAAAAACAGTTACGGATGGGATTCAACATGACTATCTCACAACTTGATTAAAGGCATCGGTATAAATATGGAAGTAGCATATTATCATGTAAGATCCAAACAATGACTAAAGTGGAAATGCATGGTATGAATTGTTTGAGAAGGATATGAAGAAATGCGATATTTCTTGAAAAAAATCTTCAAATTAAAAGAAAAGAAAATAAGCCCATAATAATCACATAAGATGAGAATGATGACTAGGCTACAAAGCTCTATTGGAAATTCAGACATTGAGTTCCACTCTAACTATTTGGATTCTGAACACTGTATTGGCGCTGAAATTAGGGGTATTTGACTCAATTATCAGACTTTGGTATGAACTGGATTATTTGACCCAAAGGTATATCTAGTGGTCTTTTACAACCCACAACTCTTAACCCCTTTTGTTTCTTTCGCATTTCAAACGTGAGTGTTATATCTTACGCACACACACATGTATTTTGAACAAGCTCATTACTGTTAAACACAATGCAGCTCAAGCACCAAAAAAATATTAAATACCTTCTGTTCTGGTGGACCAACATTGGTTGTCCTTGTATTCAGTATATCCTCAATGCTCTGTGAGTTACTACTCCCATCCATACTTCTTGAATTTTTATACCTCCCACTACTCCATTTGGCTCCTCTGTTTCTCCTTGAAAACTTTGAATTGAAAGGTCGCTGATTTTGGGCAACAGAAGAATGTCTCTTTAAAGCAAACAAAACATCATCTGATGTACTTCGAATATCAGATCCAAAAACAACAGAGTCCCATTGTTTCAACCATAAGAGTACCTGTCTTAGACAATAAACAAATCAACTAATGGGTACAAAAGCAAATTGTTAAAAAAATTAAAGAAAAAAGTAGAAATAATGTTTATATCTTCCAACTATAGCTCTTGTAAGTAATTATTTCAAGAGCTAAATTTCATATTAGAGATGTACCTCGCGATTTGTTTGTTCATCACTAAGAAGCTCAGTAAATGACTTTGGTGCATATTTATCTACCCAAAGTTGCTCATGCACCATTTGTGTTGCAGGAACATCTAGATAGCTTTGGCCCTCCAAACTAGCTTCCATGGTCTTTTAAAAAAGAATAATCATTAGGAAACCTTAAACCTATGATAAACAATTTTGAATTTTCTCCAAGTATACCTATCATAATGTAAAATCCTGAAAATTTTATAAGGTTTAGCCACTTCAATATCAGAAGATGTGAATTTAAGTCCAAACCTTAGCGATAGCCTCTTGCTCCAATCTTTCGAAGAGAGCATTAATAGGTTCTAAAGTTAGATCTGCAAGCAAATAGAATTCCCAGTTACACAAAGCATGACATTTTGAAGTTTCCAAATATATTAATAGGCCTAGATTCATCTATCCATAAAGCATGGAACTAAATCAAGCTGCCAGTTATAGATGACTAGTCAATATCAAGTGAAAACCGAATTAGTGACAAACTAATCATATATTCATTATTTAGATAGAGATAACTAAATGAAGTTGGAACCAAAAGAACCAGACTTCTGGAAAACACATCAACCTAATTTGCTAGAATACAAGGATATGTACCACGCTTTTACTACAAAATCGCATCAAGATGCACCAAACTGAAAGAACGGTCATTAAATTTGAATTGTTATCTGCATATGAATTTCCAAATCATTTTATAATACAAGTGAACAGAAAACAACTATTGCGGAATTATCTACAAAACCTTATGATGGGACATTCAGAAATTGATGGTAAATCAGTCAACCTCAAAATTTTAGAGAACTTTCGAATTAAAATCCCTAATTTGCAAAATTCTCTCTTAAGTATGAGAACTTACAAAGGTATTTTAGCATGAAATACCCACAATGCTAGCTACTGCAAACCATTCACTTCATCAAATTTCCCTCCTCTAACAACCCTTTATACTCTAAAATCTGCCAAACCATGATGGCTTCCACTATACTCTCTACAACTAGAATGATAACAACCACAACCCCAACCATGATCCAACAGTTATGCCTGGCTAAACTCCCATAGCCCTGTGTTTTCCCTTTGTTTTCCTAGAAGTCAGGGAGCTGTAATGCATGACTCTAATTCTTAATAAAATAAGTATCACACGCAATTCTCTGTTTCTAAGGGTTTCGCCAAATAAAGCCTCTACTCTATTATGTTTATCACTATTGTCTTTCAGGTTGAAGTAAGCACTGAATCTAACAAGACACAAAACCATAATCAGATCAGCATATTAACTATAGTTCTTAAAAATCTTTCACATTCCAAATTCCAGAAAATTTTAACTAAATTGTACGGAAATACAATATAATGGAAGGTAACGGAAAAATAGGGTATTCAAGTTATTTACTATAATTGTATCCCACTCCATCCTTTCCAACCTCGTTTAAATAATGCTGGATTTTTTTTTTTTTTTATGCTAGGTGTTTCGTGAATCTGTATTAACAAACATAGCAAAGTTAATTTAAACCGTAACTTCATGAAACTGATAACCTCAAGTAATTTTCCAATCAAGATTTGACAATTCCTTAAAATCCTATTTGTTTGAAAGCGTAAAATGGTAGAAATTTAATTACTTTTTTTCTTCTCTATTCCATTGCTAAAGCAATAAAAAAAATGAAAGGTTACACAAAACTACGCCCATATGAAACCTTACCAGCAGAATTGGCTCTCCAGTCCAACTTCCTAGCGAGTTCCACCCCTTCAATGCGGTTCAGTTTTGCGTAAACTCTATCGCCGCTAGGCGCAGTAACCGGCATACACTCCCCGTGGATCTCCCAAGCGTACCTTGACAGCTCCTTCTCCTTCACAAACCTATCTTCTTCTTCCATTCGAACGCCTCTAGGAGGAGGTGAGTATTGAAGCCAGTCCTCATCGTCATTGGAAACTGCATCAACCTCAGTGGCAGCAGAATCCCCAACCCTAACCCGCTTCTCCTCGGAAAGCGACCTGACTGGAGAAGGATCGTCGGAACGCGACCGCTTGTGGCCATTGGATTGGGGTTCTGGAAGAACCACCAGATCTGGCGATTCTGGTTGCGGGTGCGTTTGCGGTTGCTTTTGCGGTTGCAATTCCTGTTCCTGTTCGGGTTCGGGGATGTCAAAATCTGGGTAGTCCCTTTCGAGCTCGAGCAGTTCGAGCTCTTCAGGAAGGGGCATGTCCATGTCCATGTCCATGTTCATCATCTCCTTTTGGAAGATGATAATCAGAAAGATGTCAAAGATGTTTCAGACTTTCGGGGTTCAGCAATAAGAGGAGGCCGATGATCCGATTGGGACTTTTTACGTCATAATAGCGGCGCGGGAACGGGATTGTTTTTGGCGGGAAAGTGATGCAAATGTGGATTTTTTTATTTAAATAAATAAAAATTAGGATAATTCACCTTCGTAAACCAAAGCAATTCCAATTTTACATGTATCCTCCAAATCTAAAAGTGTTATGTGGTTGTCTCGTAAGATATAAATCGTATTATCGAATTTAAATTAAGGTTATTAATAATAAATCAAATCTATTTTATTCAAATTACTTGATTTTGTGGTTAAAACGTGTATCAAATTCAAAGAATTCAAATTAGGTAAATTACTATAAATCGAATCAATAAGTTTCAATTTATATGACAAATACTAATTCGAATCAATCAGGTTCGATTTAGTTCCCCTTAGTAAATCGAATCCAGAAAAATCGATTTACAGTCAATAATGAATAATGATAAATCAAAACTATTATATTCAATTTACTAGAAGTTAATTCGATTTAGTATATTTTTAATGTATATAAATACAAGTTGAACACTAAACAATGTTTATCACAACCATAAAAAATAGTGTTCGATTAATAAAATTCTAAAAATGCTAAACATTGCACGATGTAATTTATAAAAAATCGTTTACAATGACCATGAAAAAATTGTTAACAGGAACCAATTCAAAATGCTAAATAATGGATGACCAATTCTAATAAAAAAAAACTTAACCCAAACATATAATCTCACGCATTTAAACAAAATAAAAATGCTAAAATTAAATGGGCTTATGCATATGACTACTTTAGAAAAATTTATCTTTAATATGTAAAATATATCACAATACTCAATCAGCATCATGCCTACAACAATTGAGTTATATTGAACCTAATTCTAAACTAAATTTCGCTAAATATAAAGTTAATAACTTAAAAAAAATCTAATATAGTCTACAGTTACTATCCTAACTAAGTAACTAACATTTTTAGGTACCATTTCAAGTTATCAAAATCTAACCAACTAATCTATCTATTATATATATCTAATTTTACAACCAAAATGTGTCACATGTCATTTTCTCATTACAATTAGAATCAAATTTTTCCTACAAAATTAAGAAATTCTCCTCTCCTCCTTACTATTTTACAACCAAAATGTGTCACATGTTACTCTCTCATTGTAATTAAAATAAAATCTTTCTCTCCAAAATTAAAGAATTATTCTCCCCTCCTTACTAATTTTACAACCAAAATGTGCCACATGTCACTCTCTCATTGCAATTGAAATAAAATCTTTCCCTCTAAAATTAAAGAGTTCTCCCCTCCTTCCTTTTCCTTTCTCTATTTCTCTCATTCTTTCAATCACTCTATCTATTTTATATATCATTATCAATATCAATGACTGATGACTAATTACTAATTTCACAATCAAAATGTGCAACATGACATTATTTAATTGCATTAAAATTAAAATTAAAATTAAAATATACCTATATTATGTATCATATATTACTATCTAATTTAATAGTCAAATGTGTCACATGACACTCTCTTATTAAAATTGAGAGAAAATATTTTTTTTTTCAAAATTAATAAACTCCCTTCCTAAATTCTCTCATCTACCTCTCTCCATTTTTATTCCTCTCTACTATTTTTACTCTCTATATATAATTTATATTTTATGTTAATAATTTGACAAATCAAAATATGTCATCCAATATTTTTTTAAAATTAAAATAATTTTTTTCTTCCAAGATTAACAAACTCTCACTCTCACTCTCATTCTTCATCTTTATCTTTCTCTCTCTTTTCTCTCATTCTCTATTTTTTCTATCCTTTTGTTCTACAAAAAATAAAATTAACAAAATAATATAATTCAAATAAAAAATATTATTATTATATACATATTTTTTTAGTTTTTTATTTCGTTTTAAATTTTTACCGCTTATCTTTTTAATCTATATTTTTATTTCTCTTCTTTCAAATATTTATTACATATAATTTGGAGAGAATACTAATGTTATAATTAAAAGTTAAAATCAAGATTCGATTGTTTTTAAAAAAATAATTTTGAATTAATTTTATAACTATCAGTATAATTTTTTTATACTAATATCTAATTATATTTTTATATACATAGAGAGAAAAAATATTATTTTTAAATAAAAGTATAAAAATTAATTATTTCTATTTGTGTAGCAGACTTAACACCTAATTAAATGTAAGAGTATACACGTTAAATTATTTTAAATTTTAGATAACGAATGTTAAAATTAATTATTAATAAAAATTAGACTTTTTCATATAAAAATAATAACTAAAAATCTTATTATTTGATTTTTTATTTACAGATACACTGGTCTTCTTAGTTAAAGACTTTTGTCAATCTATGATTTTTTTTTGTAAAAGTGGTTTGATTTTATATATCTTTTGTGCCATGCATAATCTATACTGTCAGAACAAAGTAGACCGTAATTTTAAAAAAATTATATTTTCATAATATTATTACGGGTAAAAATACTAGTAGCTTAATACTTCTAACCATCGATTATATTGAAAAAAGTTAATTTTCTAATTTCTAACTAATGACTATAAGCAATTACTATAAGAAGTATGATAACATTACTTGCATGACTAAATTATGTTCAAAGCAAAAATTTTTGTTCAATAACCTCTTCATGGACGACACCAGCTCCATCTAACCGATAGATACGATTTGGATCGTCCTCCATGTGTTCATATTTGAATTTTCTGGGGTTTTTTTCCAAGATTTTTGAGGAGGATTATTTGTGGTGGGATTTGGTGGGTCTCAAATATTGGTTTGTAATTCAAATTAGCTGATTCGAATTCTATATATAGGCACAATATAAGTAAATTGACCCCATTTGATTCGATTTACTAGAGACACTCAACGATAATAAATCGAAACTATTACATTTGATTTACTATTGACACTAAATTGAGATCGCTGGTTTCAATTTATTGTGGACAAAACTCAAATTTTTGGCAGCCCGTTGTAAATTGAATTCAATCCATTCGATTTCTTAAAAAGAATGCTAAATCGAAACTACTTTATTCGATTTAGTCGTGGCCAAGTAATTCAAATCGAATAGATTCAATTTAGTGTTATGATGCCTAATTCAAATTCATTGAATTTGATTTACATAAAAACATGCAGCGAGACATTCACGTAATATTTTTGTATTTGAAGAATACAAGTAATATTGAAGTTGGTTTGGTTTATAAAAATAAATTACCTAAAAATTAATAGCAAACAAAAAATGTAATCCCAAATAATCAAATTGCTAATAAAGGTGTTTTTTAAATTTGTTAACGGTAAAAATCTTTTTAAATTTCAAAACAAGATATGAATATTCAATTGTTAAATATATATCTTCAAAAAAGCTAGATGGATTAGATTTAAAATAAGTGAAATTTTTTAAATTTTTTTAATAATATTAAAAAAATTTAAAATATAAAAATTTAAAGATCAAATTTTAGTTTATTTTTGCAAGCAATCTGAGTGTATTTATGCCTTTTACAAGAAAACTTATGAAAAATAGAAAGTATTTATATTTTTTAATATTTTAAGAAAAAAAACACAAAGTAAATTATTATTCTAAAATTTTTACAAAGTCACAATCAAAATCAACCTTTAACTCGAAAATACCGAGTAATTATTGTTTTACACTTCTTCAAAGTGGAACCATCATTTATTAATATCAATGCATAATTTAAAGTTCATTAAAATATTAACATTGGATTCTATCTTTTTAAAGTCTTCTCTATAAATAAAATTAATAGTTAGATTTGCAAACATTTTTAATTTATGAGTAAAACTTTTAAATTGTTCTTACTCTTAACTTCTTAAAGTTCCACAAATAGTTGGTCATATGTAAAAATCAGGATTTTAAAAATCGAACCAGATTGACCAGTTTAACTGGGTTAATCAAAAATCAATCTTTTAATCGATTCGATTGAAGCAAAAAATTGGTGAAAGAATTAGTCAAACCGACAGTTAATTGGTAAGTTAATTGAACCAGCTAGTATGTCATGACCAATGCCAATCATCAAGTGTTATCATCCAATTAAACCTAAACACTCTAGATTATATATTATTTATATTAATATGAGCCTGTAAGGTGCATTATAATCCTGAGTTAATAAAGTTATATTGTTATTTTCAATAGTAAGTACATAACCTATTCTTAATAAAAGTGGAAAACACAAATAGATATATTTACACAGGTATGCTCGAAGGTTGAGTTTCATACAGTAAGATTGTCATAGACTAAACAAAGTAATGATAGACTAAAGAAGGGTCCGCTCAGGATGGACATATGTGCGGGTTTGGATATCGCCCCATATGACTGTCCTGCCTATATAAGACATAGAGCCTTACGCTTAAGTCGTAAAATAGAGGTGGCGAGGTATTACGACCTCTAAAAGTAAAATACGTACATAAATATAGCTGAAAGAATTCATATCTAGAAGCCTTAAAGAATAAGTTAAACAAAAGCAAAAACAGAAAATCATGTCACACTCGCAAGGTTATTTGTAAAATGGATAGGTGAGATCAAAAGAAGGTTAAAAACATAATATAAATATCAGAGTTCTAAAAACACAGATATCAAGCTCCAGACTCGACTTGCGAAGCTAAGACCGGCCAGAGTATATATATAAGCAGTGAATTTTTCAGTGAATTGGATTCAGTGCATTTTTCTGAGTAGAAAAATATAATTATATGCAAAAAATTCCGTAAAAATGTGATCTGGTATTTAGCCAACTATATCGGCTTAAATCTTTCCGATATTAATAGTGAGAAAATTAATTTATGAATGAATGAAGTTGAGAAGTTGAAATTTATAGTTTAGAGGAATGAAAATAATTAGAATGCAATGTTAAACACCAATCTTAAAGGTTTTGACCCAAAGTTGGGCCAACAGACTAAATCGAGTGAACCGGATTCAAGTGGCCCAAACCCACACTATATAAACACCCTAATCAGCCCAAAAATCAGTATCATTCACCATTTGAAAAGGGAAGAGTTGTTGAAAGTGAGAAGAAAGGTGAGGAAGAGAAAACCCTAACACCATAATTCACTCTCATCTTCATTTGTCCATATCTTTTGATTCAGAGCTCCTATCATTTGCGGCCATGCAAAGCCCATCTCGCCTTCTTCAATTTTATCTAAAAAATTTGGTAAGCCTCTCCCTCACCAAGTTGTAGTTTTGATTTTCTTATTGAAATCACGTCTTTGGCTTGTGTGTTCATGAAACTTGGTGATTCTTGTGTCTAAGGGAAACTCTAACTTGAGTTCTGACTAGGTTTCATCACCAATTTTAGTGGATAAAATTAAAAACCACTTTTTCCATGTGTACATAATCTTTTATGTAGCCCTAGTGATTGAATATTGTATGTATTGTGCTAAATTAGTGTAGATTGAGTACTTGAGGTGTTGAATTGATCATTTATGGTACTTGATCTTGGTGGAGGTGAGCTTGGAGCCTAAGCTTAGTGGAATTCAAGACTTAGAGTTTGATTTTGAGTGTGGAGGAAAAAATCGGCTAAGGTACGGTTTAAATTTTATTTGAATACTATGTAATGTGACATGAAGTCCTAGGTTAGATGCCCCTAAGAATAGGATTGAATTGCATGATTGGATGAAAATGTTGTAATTGATGAGTTGTTGGATTTAAATTATGAAGGGTGATTGGTTGTTTATGAGTTATTAATTGAAATTGATGAAATTGATGAGTTGAGGAATTAGAATGTGAGAATATGATGTGAAAATATAGTTGTGTTGGTAATTATTGAATGATGATGGAAATTGTTAGAATGAATGATTAGGTTGTGATTGAGTTGGAGATTGTGGAAACTATTGTTGATAAAATGATATATATATATATATATATATATATATATATATATATATATATATATATATATATATATGTATATGTATATGTATATGTATATTTATATATGATCTAGTTAGTGGAAAAATTGTGAAATTGAGAAAATGGTGGATATTTGATATTGAATATTAATGAGAATTGGATTGGAGTACGAAGTTATAGTTTGCTTGATAATAAATATGATAAATGAATTGGAGATATTTTGATTAGGCTTGGAATGGTGAGGAGTTGATGGTCGAATGCTTGGAAGGCTAAAAAATGGTAAGGAAGTGGTTTAAATTAAATTGAATTGGTGAATTGGTCAAAAAGAATGTTTAGGAAAATTTGGTAAAAATAGAATTTTAACCAACTTTGGCAGGCCAAAACTTGGCCTTCGGAGTTTGGAATTGAGTGAACTTTATTTCAAATTGAATTTGGTTGTGAGAGCTTTAAAACGGTATAAAGAAAAAGGAAATTAGAGTTTTGTAGGAAAAGTTATGAACGTCGGAAGTTAGGTATAAAAAACTGAACTCTGTGATGTTGTAGAAAATAAGAATTTATTTGTGTGCACACACACGGAACAGAGGGTTGGGAGTGCTCGTGCATATGCACGAGGGATGTGCGCACGCATACCTTGCGATTTTTACAAGTTGTGCATATGCACATGTTGGGAATTTGTTCTGGTGCGTACGTACGCACAATAATGATGCGTACGCACAAGCCTTGTTTTTCACATAAAACTCTATTTTTAACTGTTTGACATCCTCAACAGTCTTGTAAACTTCCATAAACTCTGTTATGAGTCTAGAGTCAGTAAATTAGAGGGTAGAGGAGCGAGGAATGGGACTGAATGAGTTGAGAAAGTAAGTAAGAGGAGTATGAATTATAATTGAGATGTGACAAGAATAATTTTGATGTTTAATGATGATGATGTTTGATTATGATTAAGATATAAAGCAGATGATGGTGATGATGGCTGGTAATGATGATTTATTATGATTAAGATATAATGAGAAAGATTATGATATGAGAGATAATGACAATTGATTACGAATGAGATATACCTCCTGGGGATGTGTAGTGGAGTGATTCCACTTGTTGCAATAGAGTGATTCTAATTGCTCCTATATGTGATTAAATTGTAATGAAGTGATTCTGCTTGTCGCAATAAAGTGATTCTACTTGCAGTAGTAGAGTGATTCTACTTGCTCCCAAAATGTGATTGCAATGTAGTGGAGTGATTCCACTTGTCCCAATAGAGTGATTCTACTTGTTTTGTAATGCAATAGAGTGATTCCACTTGCTGTAATGGAGTGATTCCACTTACCAAATATACTTGTCTAGGTAGATGCAGTGGAGTGATTTCACTTGCTTTAGACATGTTGGGTTTGGTTGTATAACCGACAGATGAGACTCAGCATCCATAGGGCAAGCATACATTATTTGCATTTGCTTGACTTGTTTGGGTTTGCTATTTGTCATGGCTTTCTTAATTGCTCATATATTAATTGACTATATGCTAATTGCTTTACTTGAATTTAATTGTGTGTTACTTGTTTGCCTTGCGTGTGTTTGTTAAACTGAGAGGTCCCTTATGTTGGTGTTGGTTGACGCCGAAGGATATTCTGTTTGGAGTTTGGAGGACTATGGAACTTGAAGAGTTGTGGATATTATGAGAAGGGTGGATTAGTTTAGAATCCCTTAAGTTAGTTGCCTAACTTACGGATAGTGAGAACCTACGAATGGAAATGAAATGAGTGGAAGTTTAAGATTGCTTAGTGAATTTCCTGCTACCTTGTATTGTATTTATTTGACATTTTTATCATACTGAAAACCCATGGATCGGGAGTTCTCATTCCATATATACCACTTTTTTTAAGATATAGGTTCTGGTACTCCGCAGTGAGTTGGAGTTTGTCTAGAAGACGGCGAAGCTTACTTTGAGTTATGTCTTGTATTTTGTTTAGATTTTTTCTCCCTTTGGAAACTTTTCCTTTAGAGGCTTTGATGTATTTGGGAGAGTTACAATTGCCATCAACTGTTTTTAAATTCTGTAACACTAGTCGGCCTAAACTTTGCAGGTCGTGACTAGCGGCAATTATATATATGTTTATTTATATTCTGTCATTACTCTACTCTACCTTTGAATTTTATTTCACTCTATTTCACGAATGTGTTATGTGTCCGATAAGTATGTGTTTCCGATTGCAATTTTTCTTTTACTCCTTTTTAGGCTTCTCGTTTAATAATTCCTTATAAATATACATGTATTATAGCTTCCACTTCGAATCGTACTACCTTACTATTATTGACTTATGACTCGAGTATAAAGATTTATATATTAGGGTGTTACATTATCAAATTAACTTATAAAAAAAATTAGTAAAGAAAGAAAACCTATAAGAACAAAACAACAGAAAAAATAGAAAAAAAATAGAACAACAAATAAATAAGTATTTAGATAAAGAAAGAAAGGTCAAAAGTATTGACAAAAATTAAATATGAATCAAAATGTATGAAGTTATGTTATAAAAAGTAGGTTAAATTATTCTATTGGTCTCTATAATTTTACCAAATTTTTAATTAGGTCTTTATACTTTTTTTCCTTTCAATTGGGTCTCTACACTGTTTTAATTTTTTAATTAAGTCATTCTTAGTGTAAAAAATATTAGAGTTAATTGAATGTTTCTTCGCAAATTGAAGGTATTTATAATTAACAACTTAATTAAATCTTTGACCGCATGTATTTTGGTAAAAATATTATATTAATTTTAACATTTTTAACATGAAAAAGACGTAATTACAAAATTAAAAGTAGTGTAGGGATCCAATTAAAAGAAAAAGCATAGGAACCTAATTAAAAATTTGATAAAATTATAAGAACCAACAAAATAATTAAACCTAAAAAGTAATACGGAAAAGAATACCGAACAATATCACAAGCTAAAAAATGGGAAAAAAAATTATGACACAAAAAAAACCATGAGTTTAGAAACAAAAAACATATAGTGCCGAAATAACTTGCAAATAGTAGGGAAAAAAGGGAAAAAATAATTTAAATAATCAACTATAAATAGTATAAAACTAAAAAAAAAAATATATGAAAAAGAGATGATTATCGATAAAAAAAATACAAAATAAACAGAAATAATACAATAAAAGACAGAATACAAATTAAGACGAAAAACAGATTGGAAAATTTTAAATAAGAAACGTAAAATAAAATTAGCAAAAATTAACTGAAATTCATAATAGTTGTTATTAGAAAAACATACACAATAATAAAATATCACGAGTATTAAATAAAACAATCAAGAACTTATAGAGTAGTAAATTCCAAAGTGCAAATCAAGATACAACAGAAAAAATCCCTTATCTCACATTAATATTAACACTCGTTGCATTATAAAATAAGAAATGCCAACAATGAATACACTAAATAAATAAAACAACAAAATAAAAAATAAATTAATATTACAAGCATCGAATATAATTTACATTTGTCATTTTATTAGCAACAACATTTGCACTAATATAATAATTGTTTTGTCGATTTTTAGTAAATTGATGGTGGTTTAATTTTAATGGTATGGGAGTAAAATCTACTCCTTTATTGTAGGTATCAGTTTTCTATTAGTGTATCAAAGTATCTTGAATTAGACAAATATCAGAATAGACATTAAATTAATATTTGTAGAAAAATAAAAGAAATGAAAAATGAAGAACTCGAAAAGAAAATTTGACTGAAATTAAAAAGAGTTGCATTGAAATTTTAAAAAAGCAGTAAAGATGCCTTCAATTAAATCAAAGGACTTTGGACATAAAAATTAAAGATATTGAAATGTAAATTGAATTCGAAAAACAAAAATTGCTTGAAAGATAAAGTTTGCAAGAAATGTAAATGGAAAATAAAGACATATGGAAGGAATCCTACAGAAAATTGACTCGAAGTAGACTCAGAAAGTCTCTGGAATGTGGGTGTGCGTGAGTAATTTCTAAAGTAAAGTTCCAACCTCTATTTCCTAAAACTTTATAATATTTATAACCCATGTCTGTAACCGATCCTTAATTACACGACACTGCCTTATATGCAGATTCTTAGGTAACCGTTCCCGCTCTTCTGGCCATAGACGTTACCCATAAATTTCTCACTTGGAGAATGCCTTTAATTCCTCTACTTAACGTAACCGCTCGATTCCCTACTCGAGCAACTATTTGATTTCTCATCCAAATATTTGCTCAACCATGCTTGCTCGATTTAATAAGGTGTCTGATATCGAGTCCATGTCGAGTAACTCCCAATTAATGCCTGCACATGCACCTTTTCGACCTTTGCTTCCATCCTAATCATCTCTTCAATATTTCGAATTAGCTTATTCTAGTCGAAAATATTTTTCGACTAACAAATTGTCCCCTTGGATTAATGTGTTTGTCTTTGAAATCGCTTCTTGGAAGATGAAACACTTAATCCAAATTCAAACTTTAATCTCCTGAATCAGTAATAATTACCATTTAACTTCCCCATTAATACTGACCCGTTTGACACGTCTCCCACAATTCGCACTTTCTCTCTCCACCACTTCACCTTCTTCGCAAAGTTACATCCTTTTCCTTTGAACTCTATCTGCGATAACGGCTACAGTGAAACTCCCTTTAAATTCGACACTTCCGTCTTCGTTAAACTTTCTCGAACTATTATTCTCTCGATTTCTCTTGCATCCATTTTTCTTACACAACTTCTATTCTTCAATCTTCATTCCTCCTTACCCTTCAATGGTTGCTTCTTCATCTCATGCCGTTGCCCAAGACAAGGGCAAAGGCCCCATGGTGGATCCACCAGCTCCTCCAGCTCTTCATGTGTTAAATCAAGTCAATGATGAAGTCATTGACAACCCACAGCTTTAAACCAATGATCCCAGAATCCTAATTCCCTTCACGATAGGTGGAGACGTCCATTGTTTCATTGGACCTATTGAAAACCTGGAAAGGGCAAACAAGAAACTACCTTTCTTCCCTAGTGCTCAAGAGAAGGATTTGTTGATCAACCAAGACCTCGATATTTCTTTCTTCATCAGCCAAAAACCCTTTAGGAATAACCCAAAGATTAATCCTTGAGGGACTGACTTCACAGCCTGGTATGAGCGCCTTGCTCCTACAAAAAGTGCCGCTTGGGGGGCTCTTGGGATCCAGGACCTTCTAAGACTCTCCCACTTCTCACCTTCAATGCTCCCTTGGATGATTGGAGCCGTAACCTTCTTTTGGAATAGGACTACTAACAATTTTCACCTTCCTTGTGGAATGATTGATATGTCTCTTTTGGACGTAGCTGCTATCACCAGACTCCCAATAAGTCCTCTAGACTTCACCTATGACATGCAGCCCAGACAACAATACAACATTGCCCCCACAAATTCTTATAGTGATTTTATTGCTCATCACATGGGTGCAGATGGCACTGCTATTACAGATGATGAACATGTAGCCTTTCTGTTCTTTTGGCTAAATGCAGTCGTCTTTTGCTCCTCCCGAAGTGTCCAAATGTCAAAGCTTTTCCTTCCTCTCGCTGCTCTGCTTCATGAAGGAAACAATCTTAATTTGGCCAAGCTTCTTCTAGGGCATGTTTTCGAAGAGCTCGGCCAATTTGTAAATTGTCTTCAATACAATTATTTAATTAGTACAAGTGGCTCTCTCTGGCTTCTTCAACTATGGCTTAATGCCATTTTTGAAAAATATATGATAAAGCCTGGAGGTGGTGCTACCGATAAATAGCACATCGAAGGCTTTCGATTGGCTGATTTCAAGCCAGATTTTCCAGAAACATAATTGGATGAAGACCGATTTTGGGCTATTTTTTCTCTCCTCCATTCCTGTAAAAACTTTTACAATGAAAACCTCAATTTCACCCCTTTTTTGCGTCGAAATTGTTGTCCTGCGTGGCTTGAGCGCTTACTCTTTCCAAACGATGCTAAAGAAAATGAACTTGCTAATTGAAGTTGGGCAAATTTGTTAGCTGTTCAAGTAATTCCTATAGGGCTGCCCCAACACAAAAAAGAAAGGTTCAAAGTGACTTTGTACGACCCTCATTTCATAGCCAGGCAACTGGGCTTCTCACAAGCCATCCCAACTCCACTCCCTCGAAACAATAAGCCATTTTTCCATATCACTCTGGCTTCAAAGAGAGAACTTGATGCCTGCCTCTTGAAAAATCAACAACAGAGAGAGAGAGAGAGAGAGAGAGTTTTAATTACCTCGTTTATGATCGAAGTTCATATATCACTAGATCTTGCTTCGAATGGTGGATTGCTTACTACTCCAAATACAATCACACTCTGGAAGAAATCAAGCGTTCCATTGTTCAAATAGACCCTGCTGCTGAAGGTTCTCCAAAGAGGACTCGGAAGAGAAAAACTGAAACCACAGCTTCTTCACACCAACCATTAAGGAAAAGTCGACGGACACGTTCGAAAACCTCTGGGAAGGTAACTATATTTATATAATTATTCTTTCACCGAAATTCTCTAATAATTATATACACTTGTAACTCTCTTAATATCAACTTGTCCTCAGTTACAATTGTAATCGTCGAGTGAGAGCTCTAATGAAAGTGAGCAATCTATTCGAAACATCCTTGCTGCATCCTCACAATCAGAGGATACAATTGATTCAGATTCAGGCTTACAATTAATTCGAAGAACAAGGCTTATTCCGGTAACCTTATATCATTTTCACTTACATATTTCGATTGAGTTAAAATAAACCTTGACTTATAATGATATACCTTTTATTTCAGCCCGTAACTACTGCACAATCAATCACCTCATCTTTGGCACCAAATCAACCACAACAACAACAAGAAGATCTAGGACAAACCACATCTCACTCATCAATCCAAGCCACACAATCTGCTCAGCCTCTCCAAGTCGCTTTTCCAATTCCGACTAGGACACAGGTAGTCGACTTAACAAAGGAGCACACTCAGCACTCTTCAACACAGACACTAATCCTTGGATATGTCTCTCCAACCAACCAGGCTGTGTTTTCTGTTGAATACCAGGTAGCCGCTGACTCTGACTCTCTCTCTCGAGTTACTGAAACTACTACTTCGGATTCTCCTCCATCCAATGTCCTGGAAACCTTTCCTTCTCCTCAAAGAACCTCTAGTCCTCCCCAACAAACTGAATTTCAAACTCCCCTTGGTCAAGGATCTGGAAATTTAGGTGTTTCCATGGGGTCCGCAAGTGCCACCCTGGCTAACCTGGTCACTGTCCTAAATCAAGCCATTCAGGAAGACGAAGTGCCTATTTTTGCCCCTGTACTCCTTGGTCCTTCTACATCTGGTCCTTCGTTCGAGCTGAATGTTAATGCTCGAGAACAACTCCTGTCACTTCTCAAACTCCTGGACCATCCACCCATTGAATGGACCAATGATGCAGCCTTAAACAAACTTCTACCCAATCTTTTGAGTTCATTTTTTTGAGCTACAGGCTCCATCCCCACACTCCACCATAATCCATCAATTCAAACAAATTGCCAACAAAAGCGTAGCTACCCAGGACAAACTTCAAGAAATCGAAAATGCAGAAGCTAAGATCAGAACTGAAGCAGAAGGCTATACTGCAGCCCTTCAACCAATCAAAGCTTCCCGTAAAGAATTCGATTTGAGAATCTCTCAGGCTATTTCTGTTCAAGCTCATTATGATAAGGAAGAGAGAAAACTTGAAGTAAAATTGGCTCAGATTAATGAAAAACTTGCCAAAATTTGCAAGAGAAGAGCTGATATAGCTACACCTCTAGCCACTGCCCAACAAGAGCAACAATAATTGGTCCAAGAAATCATTTCTATTGAGGATAAACAAGAAGAATGTGAAAAGCAACTTGACAAGGCATAATACAAAAGATTCAAACATGCTGAGATGCTTTCAGTTCTGAACAATGAGAGGGTAAAGCTACGCTCAGACCTAGCAAAGCTAATGGCACCTTATGTTTCTTCACCTTAAACTCCAGTACTTGTAATGGTTTTACTTACTTTTGAACTGATGCATTTTAATTCTAAGTCAGCAAACAATGATACTGCTTTAAATATTTTCCATTAATCGAATTAATTATATTTCCTGACTCGATATCCTTGATTCGATATGCATTTTCAGAATACAATCCTATCACCTGGAAAGGGCCTTCCCAAGTATGGGACCATTTGCCAGAGAACTCTTGATTTCTTTTCCATTGTCAAAATAACTTTCAAAACCAACTCACCTATACTGAAGTATTTCTCCTTTATTTGATGATTATAATTTCGAGCAATACTTTCTTTTTATCGAATCATGTTTTCAAGTGCCAATATTCACTCTGAATCTAATTCATTCAACTCATCAAACATTGCATTCCAGTAATCATCGACTGGCAAATCGTCTTGCTTTGACATTCTCAAAGTATTTAGATTAATTTCCAATGGAAGCACAACATTATGACCATACACCAATTTATAGGACGACGCACCTGTTGACCCTCTTGGTGAATTCCGATAAGCCTATAGTACTTGACTCAACATTTCATGTCAAGTTTGAGGTCTATTTCTGATTTGTTTTTTAATCAAACCTATCAGAATTTTATTTGCTGCCTCAACTTGTCTATTAGCTTGTGCATAATAGGGGGTTGAAGTGACCATATTGATATTCCTCGAGACTGCAAAATTTTTAATTCGCTGACCAGTAAACATAGTCCCTTGATCAGTACTCAATGTTTGAGGAATTCCAAATCGATGGATTATATGTTCCTCAATAAAGTCTATTATTTCATTTTGACCAACTTCTATTAGAGGAACTGCCTTAACGCACTTTGTGAAATAATCAATAGCAACCAAAATAAACTTATGATGTTTCGAAGAAGGAGGGTGAATCAATCCAATTAGATCTAAAGTCCAACCTTTAAATGGCCATGGCTTTATAATTGAATGCAACTTAGATGCTGGGATCTGTTGTATCGAACCATGCTTTTGACACTCCTGATACGCCTTTGCATATTCAATACAATCTTTGATCATAGTTGGCCAATACACATGATTGCGATATAGCACCCATTTCATCTTCTTCCCAGTTTGATGTGCACCACATATCCCTTTATGGACTTCGCCCAAAACAGTGTCTTTATCATCTTGATTTAGATATCTCATCAATTCCTTTCTTATACAACTCATCAGCCATTAAGACAAAATTTATTACTTTTAATTTTATCTTTCTATCAACTGGGATGCTAGGATTCTTTAAATACTCAGTAATAGGCTTTCTCCAATCATTATCTTCCTACTCGCCTATACATAAAGCCTCCCTTTCATCCGTAGGCACTAAAATTTGATGGATACTAGCTAACTTTCTTAAAGTTTTTGGACCGATTCTATATCTCGAAGCGATTCGGGCTAACTCATTAGCAATCTGATTATGAATCCTTAGGATGTGAACCAAAGAAACCTTTCAAAAAGAAGTTAACAATTCCTAAGCCATTGCCAAATATTTTTGCAACTTCTCATTATTACATTTGAACTCCTTCGATAATTGTTTCAGGACTAACTGAGAGTCCCCTAGTATTTAGACTTCTATAGCCCCTTTACCGATCAATATTTTGAGACCCAGAATTAGAGCTTCATATTCTGCCATATTATTCGAGCAATGATATTTTAGCTCGAACAGGAATTCTGATGGAATTCCTTCTGGCGAGATAATAAGAATCCCGACCCCTGCACCATTTTTGTGCTTCGATCCATCAAAATATAACTTCCAGTAATAGACTTTAATGTCGAGTACATTTGCCCCCTGGTTATTCATATTATTCGAATTATCAACTAGAAAATTTGCAATGACCTGACCTTTCACAGCTTTGGCCGGGACATATTGTAAATCGAATTCTGTCAAAGCTAGCATCCATTTCCCTAATCGTTCTCGTAACATCGGAAAACTCAACATATATTTGCTATGCACTTCACCCTTCGTCAAAATGGATGACCATTGGTCATGGTCATCTATTTTGACGAAGGGTGAAGTGCATAGCAATCCATTCTCTTGACGATCCTACTCAAAATGCCACAGACAAGGTCGAATCTTCCGGATTAGAGAACGCTGCTTCTTGGATTCTAGCCTATACCACAGAGACCTTAATCTCCCTGGAAATTGGCTGAACTGGTATCTCAAGAAGTCCTCAACAAAGTCATGGATTAACCGTCTAAGAGATGTATAAACATAGCTGTTATCTCGAGCTTTTCTTCCAGGTACTCACACGAACCCAAGTAGACGCGGGTGTTTGTCAGGCATGTTCGTCTTAATGTGATGAACAAAGCTAATTGGTTAGATCATCCTATTCACCATGATGAAGATCGGGATATACATCTTAGAGATAGATCAAACACGGATCGAAGAAGAAATAGTAATACTTTTATTAATTCATAGGACTCAGCAGGGCTCCTCCCTTCAACCTAGGAGGTTTAGAAACTCATATTGAAAATAAAAACAATGGAAAATGAACACGATGCTCTCCTGAATCGAAGAGTGTCTGAATTACATAAATAAAATCCCTTAAATACTAAACAAATGACTAGTAAGGGTAAAACAATCTATTTAGTGCCAAAATCCACTTCTGGGGCACATTTAGTGAGTGTTTGGGCTGAGTCTTGATGAGATCCACATGCTATGAGGTTCCTTGGGCATGGAACGCCAGCTAGGGGGTCCTCCCTGGGCCTTTGGACGTTGGGCTCTGCTCTTTGGGCGCTGGATGCCTGGAAGGGGGCAAGAAGCTGGCTTTGGACGCCAGTTTTGGGCCTTTTAATCTGAAGCAAAGTATAAACTATTATATATTGCTGAAAAGCTCTGGAAGTCAGCTTTTCATAATCATTGAGAACGCTCCATTCAAACTTCTATAGCTCCAGAAAAGCTCTTCCGAATGTAGGCAGGTCAGATCTGGACAACATCTGTAGTGCTTTCTCTGTCTCTGAATCAGACTTCTGCTCCAGTTCCTCAATTGTAGCCAGAAAATACCTGAAATTGCCCAAAAACACAAAAACTCATAGTAGAATAAAAAAATATGAATTTAACACTAAAACCTATAAAAACTCAATAAAAACTAAATAAAAACTACTAAAAACTATATGAAAATGATGTCAAAAAACGTATAAAAGATCCACTCATCACAATACCAAACTTAAACCGTTGCTTGTCCCCAAGCAACTAAAAACACAGTAGGATAAAAAAGAAAATTAAGATACAATAAATTTCTAAGTTTCAACTGAAGCTTAGTTAAAATCTGATGAGCAGGACTTAGTAGGTTTTTGCTTCTGAATAGTTTTGGCATCTCACTATCCATTGAAACTCAGAGATGTTGGCACACTAGGTGTTACACTATTATCTCTCTTTTAGAGGGAGAATTGGGATGAGGCATCTTGAATAAGATGTGATCCTCCCCTAACTTTAGGGTTAGTTCTCCCTTAGCCACATCAATGATAGCATTGGTTGTGGCTAGGAAAGGTCTTCCAAGGATGACATAGTCATCCTCATCTTTTCCTATGTCTAAGATAATAAAGTTTGTAGGGTGTAGTGGTTTTCAACTTTAACCAAGACATCTTCCACTAAGCCATATGGCTTCTTCATGGTCTTATTTGCCATCTCTAATGAGACGTGTGCAGCTTGTACCTCAAGGATTCTCAGCTTCTCCATTACAGAGAGTGGCATGAGGTTAATACTTGACCCTAGGTAACACAGAGCCTTTTCAAAGGTCATAGTGTCTATGGTGCAAGGAATCAGAAAGTGTTCAGGATCTAGAAGTTTCTGAGGTAGCTCTTGCTGAACCAAAGCATGGAGTTCTTTGGTGAGTAGTGGAGGTTCTTCCTTCAGAGACTTTGTACCAAATAGCTTGGCATTCAGCTTCATAAGAGCTCCTAGGTACCGAGCAACTTGCTCTTTCCTAGTATCTTCATCTTCACTTGAGGATCAGTAGTCATCAGAACTTACGCACTGTAGAAGTGCATTCAAAGGAACCTCAATGGTCTTTCTGGTTTCCTTTGGTTCTAGGCTAGAGGGTTCTTGAGTGGGATTCAGGCACTCAAAGAGTGTGCTTTGACTGGCGTTCAACGCCAGCTCTATCAGCTTATTAGGCATTGAATGCCCTTGCTGTCTACCCTGACTAGCGTCAAATACCAGTCCCTCTAGCATTTTGGGCGTTGAACGCCCAGCAGGGATGTCCTTGCTGGCGTTTGACGCTAGCTTCCCTGCATTGGTGGGCGTTGAACGCCCAGTGAAGGCTTCTTCACTGGCATTCAATGCCTTTCCATTCTCCTCCAATTCGGCTTCAACCTCCATGGTTATGGCCTTGCACTCTTCTCTATGATTAACCTCAATATTACTGGGAAGACTGTTAGGAGGGATCTCAGGGATCCTCTTGCTCAGTTGACCAAATTGTACCTCCAAGTTTCTAATGGAGGACCTTGTTTCATTAATAAAACTGTGAGTGGTCTTAGTGAGGCTGGTGGTATGTGAAATTATGATTCACACTTTTCACAACTCTGCATAGCTGACCAGCAAGTGCATGGGTCGTCCAAGTAATACCTTATGTGAGTAAGGGTCGAACCCACAGAGATTGTCAGCTTGAAGCAAGCTATGGTCATCTTGTAAATCTCAGTCAGGCTGATTCAAATGGTTATGAGGTTTTGATAAATAAAAAGATAAATAAAACATAAAATAAGATAGATATACTTATGTAATTCATTGGTGGGAATTTCAGATAAGCGTTTGGAGATGCTTTGTTACCCCTGAAAATCTGCTTTCCTATTGTCTTCATCCAATCATGTGTGCTCCCTTCCATGGAAAGTTGTAGGATCTTTTCAGTGAAAATGGTCCTCTACGGTTTCTGTACGGCTAATCAACTGTCGAATTTCTCGTCTCGGGTGAAAAATACCAGGTATAGCTACCACATGGCTAATCATTTGTCGGTTCTTACTAGCGTCGGAATAAGATCCATTGATCCTTTTGCACACTGTCATTGCGCCCAACATTCGCGAGTTTGAAGCTCTTCACAGTCATCCCTTCCCAGATCCTACTCAGAATACCACAGACAAGGTTTAGACTTTCTAGATCTCAGGAATGCTGTCTATTATTCTAGCCTATATACCACAAAGATCCTAATCTTAGATTCAGATGCTCTGTTGTCAGGAGAGACGATGTGAATCGTTGATTAGAGATCCAAGAGAATATACTCCGGCTGTCATCCAATGACTACGTTGAAGATCATGTAGATCGCTTTGTGGTTGTCAGGCACGCGGATCTTGGCTAAGCGAGTACTGAAGATAGAGGGTGATTGTCACAGGTCACCCCTTTAGTCTGACTTAATTGAATTAATTACAAGAGTGTATCTTGGAGAAGAAGTAGGCATGAATTGAATGAAAAACCATAGTACTTGCATTAATTCATGAGGAACAGCAGAGCTCCTCACCTTAATCTATGAGGTGTAGAAACTCCACCGTTGAAAATACATAAGAACAAAAGGTCTAGGCATGGCCAAATGGCCAGCCTCCCAAATGGCATAAGAATTCGAAAATAGGGGAAGAAGACCTGATCAAAGGATCGAAAAGTCGTCCAAAGATATGAATACAATAGTAAAAGGTGCTATTTATACTAAACTAGTAAACTAGGTTTACAGAAAATGAGTAACTAAGTGCAGATAGTGCAGAAATCCACTTCTGGGGCCCACTTGGTGTGTGCTTGGGCTGAGAATTGAAGCTTTTACTTGCATAGGCTCTTCTTGGAGTTAAACTTTAGCTTGGGTGCCAGTTTGGGCGTTTAACTCCAGCTTTGGTGCCAATTCTGGCGTTTTACGCTAGAAAAGGGTCTCTGGTGGGCGTTTGGCTATCAAATCTCGGGAAAAGTATGGACTATTATACATTGCTGGAAAGCCCAAGATGTCTATTTTAAAATGCAATCAAGAGCACACCAATTGGGCGTCTGTAGCTCTAGAAAATCCCCTTCGAGTGCAGGGAGGTCAGAATCCAACAGCATCTACAGTCCTTTTTCAACCTCTGAATCAGATTTTTGCTCAGGTCCCTCAATTTCAACCAGAAAATACCTGAAATCACAGAAAAACACACAAACTCATAGTAAAGTCTAGAAATGTAATTTTTGCATAAAAACTAATAAAAATATACTAAAAAGTAACTAAAATATACTAAAAACTATCGAAAAACAATGCCAAAAAGCGTATAGATTATTCGCTCATCACAACACCAAACTTAAATTGTTGCTTGTCCCCAAGCAACTGAAAACAAAATAGGATAAAAGGAAGAGAATATACAATAAATCTCAAAATATCAATGAAGCTTAGTTCCAATTAGATGAGCGGGGCTAGTAGCTTTTTGCTTTTGAACAGTTTTGGCATCTCACTTTATCCTTTGAAGTTCAGAATGATTGGCATCTATAGGAACTCAGAATTCAGATAGTGTTATTGATGCTCATAGTTTAGTATGTTGATTCTTGAACACAGCTACTTATGAGTCTTGGCCGTGACTCTAAGCATCTTGTTTTCCAGTATTACCACCGGATACATGGATGCCACAGACACATAACTGGATGAACCTTTTCAGATTGTGACTTAGCTTTGCTAGAGTCCCCAGTTAGAGGTGTCCAGAGTTCTTAAGCACACTCTTTTGCTTTGGATCACGACTTTAACCACTCAGTCTCAAGCTTTTCACTTGGACCTTCATGACACAAGCACATGGTTAGGGACAACTTGATTTGGCCGCTTAGGCCAAAATTTAATTCCTTTGAGCCCTCTTATCCATTAATGCTCAAAGCCTTGGATCCTTTTTACCCTTTCCTTTTAGTTTTAAGTGTTACTGGCTTTTTCTGCTTGCTTTTTCTTTTTCTTTCTTTTTCTTTCTTTATCTTTCTTTTTCGCCATTTTCTCTCTCTTTTTTTTTCGCAAGCTTTTTCTTTTTCACTGCTTTTTCTTGCTTCAAGAATCAATTTTATGATTTTTCAGATTATCAATAACATTTCTCTTTTTTCATTATTCTTTCAAGATCCAACAATTTTAACATTCATAAACTTCACTATAAAAAATATGCACTGTTCAAGCATTCATTCAGAAAACAAAAAGTATTGCCACCACATCAAAATAATTAAACTAATTTCAAGATAGAATTCGAAATTCATGTACTTCTTGTTCTTTTGCAATTAGAAACATTTTTCATTTAAGAAAGGTGAAGGATTCATGGATTATTCATAACTTCAAGGCATAGACACTAGACACTAATGATCATGTAATAAATACACAAATATAGACAAAATATAAAGCATAATAAACGAAAAACAGAAAAATAAGAACAAGAAAATTAAAGAACGGGTCCACCTTAGTGACGGTGGCTAGTTATTCCTCTTGAAGATCCTATGGAGTGCTTGAGCTCCTCAATGCTCTTCCTTGTCTTTGTTGCTCTTCCCTCATGGCTCTTTGGTACTCTCTAATTTCATGGAGGATAATAGAATGCTCTTGGTGCTCCATCCTTAGTTGCTCCATGTTGGAACTCAAATCCCCTAAAGAGGTGTTGAGTTATTCCCAATAATTGTGTAGAGGAAAATGCATCCCTGGAGGCATCTCAGGGATTTCTTAATGAAGGACTTCCTCATGCACTTGTTGAGGTCCATGAGTGGGCTCTCTTTTTTGCTCCATCCACTTTCTAGTGATGGGCTTTTTGAGATGAAAAATCTACATCTCCCATGACTCGGAGTTAGAAGCAACTGCCTTCCCTTTTCTCTTTCTAGAGGTTTCTCCGACCTTAGGTGCCATTAATGGTTATGGAAAAACAAAAAGCAAAGCTTTTTTTCCACACCAAACTTAAAAATTTTGCTCGTCCTCAAGAAAAAGAAGAAAAAAAGGAGGAGAAGAAGAAGAAACAAAGGTGTGTGAAGGGTTCGGCCAAGGGGGTAGGAAGTGTTGAAGATGTGGGAAAATGAAGTAGTGAAGAGGGGTATTCATAGGGTAAGGGAGAGAGTGAGTCCGTGTGAGGTGGGTTGTATGATGGGAAATAGTGAATAGATGTGAGTGGTGAAGAGATTATGGGGAAGAGGGTAAGATTTGATAGGTGAATGGTGTTTGGAAAAGAGTGTTATGGAAAGGTGTGAAGAGGAATGAGAGTGAGTTGGGATAGGTAGGGATCCTGTAGGGTCCACAGATCCTGAGGTGTCAAGGATTTCTCATCCCTGCACCTTTCTGGCATTTAAATGCCCTCTGTGTGGCATTTCTGGCGTTAAACGCCAGGCTGATGCCCCTTTTTGGCGTTAAACGCCAGTCTGGCTGCCAGTTCTGGCGTTTAACACCCAGAATGCTGCCAGGCTAGGTGTTAAATGCCCATTCTACTATCCTTACTGATGTTTAACGCCAGCCAGATGCCAGACACCCTTTTCTGGTGTTAAACGCCAGTCTGTGTGTCATTTTTGGCGTTTAACACCTAGAATGGTGCCAAACTGGGCGTTAAATGCCCACTTTGCTAGCCTTACTGGCATTTAAATGCAGTAAGCTCGCCCTCTAGAGTGTGCTTAATTTTTTTGCTGTTTTTGATTCCTGCTTTAATTCTGCAGCTATTTTTGTGACTCCACATGATCATCAATCTAAAGAAGACATATAATAATAATGGCAAATAAAATGAAAGAGTAATTAATATAGATAAATAAAATTGAGTTGCCTCCCAATAAGTGCTTTTTTAATGTCAATAGCTTGACAGGAAGCTCTTACAGAGCTTCACAGGTGCTCAGAGCATGATTATGGCCTCCCAACACCAAACTTAGAAGTTGAGTGTGGGGGGCTCTATCTGACTCTGTATTGAGAGAAGCTTTTCATGATTCTTCTCCATTTCTACAGAAGAAGATCCTTGAGTCATGAATACAAGGGAGTCCTCATTCAATTGAAGGACTAACTCTCCTCTGTCTACATCAATCACAGCCCTTGCTGTGGCTAGGAAGGGTCTTCCAAGGATGATGGATTCATTCTCATCCTTCCCAGTGTTTAAGATTATAAAGTCAGTAGGGACGTAAAGGCCTTCAACCTTCACTAAGACATCCTCTACAAGTCCATAAGCCTGTTTTATTGATTTGTCTGCCATCTCTAGTGAGATTCTTGCAGCTTGTACCTCAAAGATCCCTAGTTTCCCTATTACAAAGAGTGGCATGAGGTTGATACCTGATCCCAGGTCACACAGAGCCTTTTTAAAGGTCATGGTGCCTATGGTGCAAGGTATTAAGAACTTTCTGGGATTCGGTTTCTTTTGAGGCAATGTCTGCTGAATCCATGTATTCAGTTCCTTGATGAACAATGGAGGTTCATCTTCTCAAGTCTCATTACCAAATAACTTGGTATTCAGCTTCATGATTGCTCCTAGATACTGAGCAACTTGCTCTTCAACCGTGTCTTCGTCCTCGTTAGAGGAAGAATACTCATCAGAGCTCATGAATGGCAAAAGTAAGTTCAGTAGAATTTCTATGGTCTCTGTATGAGCCTCAGATTCCTTTCGTTCCTCAATAGGGAACTTCTTATTGGTCAGTGGATGTCCCTTGAGGTATTCCTCACTGGGAATCACTGCTTTTTCACTCTCTCCAGGTTCGGCCATTTTGGTTATAGTTATGGCTTTGCACTCTCTTTTGGGATTCTCTTCTGTATTGCTTGGAAGAGTAATAGGAGGAGTTTCAATAACTCTTTTACTCAGCTGACCCACTTGTGCCTCCAAATTTCTGATGGAGGACCTTGTTTCATTCATGAATCTGAGAGTGGTCTTAGATAGATCTGAGACTATATTTGCTAAGCAGAGAGGCTCTGCTCAGAATTATCTGTCTGTTGCTGAGAAGATGATGGAAAAGGTTTGCTATTGCCAAACCTATTTCTCCCACCATTATTGTTGTTGAAGCCTTGTTGAGGCTTCTGTTGACCCTTCCATGAGAAATTTGGTTGATTCCTCCATGAAGGATTATAGGTGTTTCCATAGGGTTCTCCCATGTAATTCACCTATTCCATTATAGGATTCTCAGGGTCATAAGCTTCTCCTTCAGAGGAGGCGTCTTTAGCACTGCCGGATGTAGCTTACAATCCAGTCAGATTATGAGAAATCATATTGACTTGCTGAGTCAATATTTTGTTCTGAGCCAATATGGCATTGATAAACCATTATTTTATGGTTTATATTGTGCTAACTTGAGTGGTTTTTATCAGCTTTTCACCCACTTATTCATATGATTTGCATGGTTTTACAAATTCCTTCCTGGATTTATTCTATGATTGAAAACTTGCTTCCTAAAGCTTTAAAATTGTGTATTTTAATCCCCCTTTATACCATTCGATGCCGTGATCCGTGTGTTAAGTGTTTCAGGCTTTATAGGGCAGGAATGACTTAGAGGATGGAAAAGAAGCTTGCAAAAAGGGAAGGAGCATAAGAAATAAAAGAGACAACCAGCGAACAGCGACGTGCACACATGGCTGACGCGTGCGCACGATTTGGACAAAATCACAGCGACGCGTGCGCGTGCTTGACGCGTATGCGTGGATTGGAGTTTGCGCAAACGACGTGAGCGCGTGCTTGACGTGCACGCGTGGAGAGGAAAATCGTCAAATAACGCGTATGCATGACCGACGCGTACGCGTGACATGCGCGATCTGCAGAAAATTCAGAAAATGCTGGGGGCAATTTCGGGCCGCGTTTTGACCTAGTTTTCGGTCCAGAAACACAGAATAAAGCCAGGGAACCTGCAGAGA
This sequence comes from Arachis stenosperma, assembly GCF_014773155.1. Taxonomy (NCBI): domain Eukaryota; kingdom Viridiplantae; phylum Streptophyta; class Magnoliopsida; order Fabales; family Fabaceae; genus Arachis; species Arachis stenosperma. Next base: position 68,595,333 of record NC_080378.1, read on the forward strand.
CTCAGAGGATACATTACACAACATTGAATATTCACAATTTTATGTTTAGATGTAGTTTTTTAGAGAGAGAGAGAGAGGCTCTCTCCTCTCTCTTAGGTTTTAGGATTTAGGATTTCTTTTAGGATTAGGATTTCTACTTCTCAATTTTCAGGTTCAATGTTCCTTTTATTTATTTTCCCAATTTAATTTATGAACTTTTCCATGTTAGATTTAATTTCTTTTATTAATGCAATTTTAGGTATTTCAGATATATGATTTTTATTTAGCTTCCTATATTCTTGGCTTTAGTTGAGTAATTAGAGACTCTTGAGTTATCAAACTCTTTTGTTGATTGATAATTGGAAGTTGCTAATTGACTTGAATTCCACTAACTCTAGTCTTTCTTTGGGAATTGACTAGGACTTGAGGATTCATATTGATTTATCCACTTGACTTACCTTCATAGTTAGAGGTTGACTAAGTGGGAGCAACGAGTAATTCTCATCACAATTGATAAGGATAACTAGGATAGGACTTCTAATTTTCATACCTTACCAAGAATTTTCTTAGCTATTGATTTATTAATTCCTGCAATTCATTTCTCTTGTTCAAACCTTTCAAAAACCCAAAAATATTATTTTCCATAACCAATAATAAAACACACCTTCCTACAATTCCTTGAGAAGACGACCCGAGGTTTAAATACTTCGGTTTATAAATTTTAGTGGTTTTGTTACTTGTGACAACCAAACTTTTCTACGAAAGAATTCTCTGTTGGTTTAGAAACTATACTTACAACGCGAAATTATTTGTGAATTTATTTACTGATAGAAATCCGATCGTCAGGCATTCAGAGTATCAATCTCAAAAACTCCTTTCTTTTGAGTCATCCCATTATTCACATGATTTCTTTCAGAAGTGTACATGAACTGGTTATTTGCAACCATCTCAATGAGTTCTTGGGCTTCTGCAGGGGTTTTCAAATGAAGGGATCCACCAGTAGAATGATCTAATGACATCTTGAACATTTCAGACAGACCATCATAGAATATACATATGATGCTCCATTCTGGAAACATGTCAGAAGGACACCTTTTGGTTAATTACTTGTATCTTTCCCAAGCTTCATAGAGGAATTCACCTTCCTTCTGTCTGATGGTTTGGACGTCCACTATGTGCTTTCTCATCTTTTGAGGTGGAAAAAATTTGGTCAGGAAAGCATTGACCAGCTTGTCCCAAGAGTTTAGGCTTTCTCTAAGTTGTGAGTCCAACCATGTTCTAGCTCTGTCTTTCACAGCAAAGGGGAAAAGCATGAGTCTGTAGACCTCGGGATCAACCTCATTGGTCTTAACAGTATCACAGATTTGTAAGAATTCAGCTAAAAACTGATGAGGATCTTCCGATGGAAGTCCATGAAACTTGCAATTCTGCTGCATAAGAGAAACTAATTGAGGCTTGAGCTCAAAGTTGTTTGCTCTAATGGCAGGAATTGAGATGCTTCTTCCATAGAAATTGGAAGTTGGTGCAGTATAGTTACCAAGCATTTTTCTTGCATCTCTGGCATTGTTGTTGGGTTTGGCTGCCATGTCTGCTTCTTTTTCAAAATTCTCTGTAAGGACCTCTCTGGAGTGTTGTGCTTTAGCTTCTCTTAGCTTCCTCTTCAGAGTCCTTTCAGGTTTAGGATCAACTTCAATAAGAATGTTCTTATCCCTGTTTCTGCTCATATGAAAAAGAAGAGAACAAAAGGGAGTAGTGGAATCCTCTATGTCACAGTACAGAGATTTCTTGATGTGTGAGCAGAAAAGAAGAATAGAGGAATGAGGTAGAGAGAGAATAAGAAGAATTCGAACACAGAGGGAGAGAGAGGGTTCGAATTATAAGTAGAAGAGAAGTGTTAGCAAATAAATAGAAAGAGATGAGAGAGAGAGTTTTCGAAAATTGAAATTAAAACAATTAGTTAATTAAAAAGATTTTTGAAAAAGTGGTTAGTGATTTTCGAAAATTGGAAGTGGAAAAGTGGTTAGGTGGTTTTGAAAAAGATAAGAAATAGTAATTAGTTGAAAAAGATTTGAAAAAATTTTTGAAAAGATAAGAAGTTAGAAAAAAAATTTGGAAATCAAAATTTGAAAAGATATGATTGAAAATGATTTGATTGAAAAAAGGATATGATTGAAAAGATATGATTGAAAAAGATTTGATATCTTTTTAAAAAGATATGATTGAAAAGATATAATTGAAAAATATTTGATTTTTAAAAATTGATGACTTGACTAACAAGAAATTAAAAGATATGATTATAAAATTTAAAGATTGATCATTTCTTAATAAGAAAATAACAAACTTGCAATTTTTTGAATCAAAACATTAATTCTTAGCAAGGATTTTTGAAAATATGAGATAAGATTAAGAAAAATAATTTTCAAAAATTAGTTTGAAAATTTTCAAAAACATTAAAAGAAAAATGAAAAATGAAAGTTTAAAATATGTTTGATGCAAAAAGTTATGAATTAAAACATGAAAAATTGAAAAAAATCAAATTGGAAACAAAATTACCTCCCTTGTGTCATCCTGGTGTTGAACGCCCAGGATGCTATCCATTCTGGCGTTTAACGCCTAAAATGCTACCTCTTTGGGCATTTAACGCCCAGCCAGGTACCCTGGCTGGCGTTAAATGCCAGAATTCCTTCCTTACTAGGTGTTTTTCTAAATGCTCAGAATGATAGCTTTACTGGCGTTAAACGCCCAGAATGATAGCCATTCTGGCGTTTAATGGCCAAAGTGCATCTTTACTGGTGTTTTGACGCCAGTGAGCTCTTTTTCTCTGTGATTCTTTTACTTTATGTTCTGAATCTTCATTTCTCTGTATTATTTACTTGAAAAGATATCTTTTTGATTTTTTTGAATTTTTAATGAAGAGAGAGAAAAACAATAAAATGAAGCAGAATATAAAAATGCAAGATCGAAACAAGTAATGCATGCAAGGACACTTTGAATGTCAAGATGAACACCAACAACACTTCGAAGATCATGATGAACATCAATGACATATTTTTGAAAATTTTTAAGAAAAGAAAGACATGCCAGACACCAAACTTAGAAATTTTGAATGTTCAAAAACTATGATTTTGAAAATGCATATGAAAAACAACATAAAACATAAAACAGGAAAATCATGAGATCGAACAAAGAAAATCATCAAGAACAACTTGAAGATCACAGAAGAACACAATGCATGATTTTTTTTTCGAAAATAAAAATAAAAATTACCCAATCTAAGCAACAAGATAAACCGTCAGTTGTCCAAACTTGAACAATCCCCGACAACTGCGCCAAAAACTTGGTATACAAAATTGTGATTCACACTTTTCACAACTCCGCATAGCTGACCAGCAAGTGCACTGGGTCGTCCAAGTAATACCTTACGTGAGTAAGGGTCGATCCCACAGAGATTGACGGCTTGAAGCAAGCTATGGCCATCTTGTAAATCTCAGTCAGGCGGATTCAAATGGTTATGAGGTTTTGATAAATAAAAAGTTAAATAAAACATAAAATAAGATAGATATACTTATCTAATTCATTGGTGGCAATTTCAGATAAGCGTTTGGAGGTGCTTTGTTACTCCTGAACCTTTGCTTTCCTATTGTCTTCATCCAATCATGCGTGCTCCCTTCCATGGCAAGCTGTATGATCCTCTCAGTGAAAATGGTCCTCTACGGTTTCTGTACGGCTAATCAACTGTCGGATTTCTCGTATCGGATAAAAAATACCAGGTACAACTACCGCATGGCTAATCATCTATCGGTTCTCACTAGCGTCGGAATAAGATCCATTGATCCTTTTGCACACTGTCATTGCGCCCAACATTTGTGAGTTTGAAGCTCTTCATAGTCATTCCTTCCCAGATCCTACTCGGAATACCACAGACAAGGTTTAGACTTTTCAGATCTCAGGAATGCTGTCTATTGTTCTAGCCTATACCACGAAGATCCTAATCTCAAATTCAGATGCTCTATTGTCAGGAAAGATGATGTGAATCGTTGATTAGAGGTCCAAGAGAATATACTCCGGTTGTTGTCCAATGACTATGTTGAACATCATGTAGATCGCTTTGTGGTTGTCAAGCACGCGGATCTTGGCTAAGCGAGTACTGAAGATAGAAGGTGATTGTCACGGGTCACCCCTTCAATCTGACTTAGCTGAATTTAGTACAAGAGTATATCGTGGAGAAGAAATAGGCGTGAATTGAATGAAAAACCATAGTACTTGCATTAATTCATGAGGAACAGCAGAGCTCCTCACCTTAATCTATGAGGTGTAGAAACTCCACCGTTGAAAATACATAAGAACAAAAGGTCTAGGCATGGCCAAATGGCCAGCCTCCCAAATGGCATAAGAATTCGAAAACAGGGGAAGAAGACCTGATCAAAGGAGCAAAAATTCGTCCAAAGATATGAATACAATAGTAAAAGGTGCTATTTATACTAAACTAGTAAACTAGATTTACAGAAAATGAGTAACTAAGTGTAGATAGTGCAGAAATCTACTTCTGGGACCCACTTTATGTGTGCTTGGGCTAAGCATTGAAGCTTTCACATGCATAGGCTCTTCTTGGAGTTAAACGCCAGCTTGGGTGTCAGTTTGGGCATTTAACTCCAGCTTTGGTGCCAGTTCTGGCATTTTACGTCAAAAAAGGGTCTCTAGTGGGCATTTGGATGCCAGTTTGGGCCATCAAATCTAAGGCAAAGTATGGACTATTATACATTGATGGAAAGCCCAAGATGTCTACTTTCCAACGCAATTGAGAGTGCTCCAATTGGGCTTCTGTAGCTCCAGAAAATTCACTTCGAGTGCAGGGAGATCAGAAACCAACAGCATCTACAGTCCTTTCTCAGCCTTTGAATCCCTCAATTTCAGCCAAAAAATACATGAAATAACAGAAAAACATACAAACTCATAGTAAAATCTAGAAATGTGATTTTTTGCATAAAAAGTAATAAAAATATACTAAGAATTAACTAAAACATACTAAAAACTACCTAAAAACAATGCCAAAAAGCGAATAGATTATCCGCTCATCAGCTGGAAACCATAATGGCTAAGTCATAAAGGCTCTGATTAGAGGTTTCCATGTTCCCTTGAGAAGATGGAATGGTAGTCTATTGTTGAACCTATTCTGGTTCCTACCACCTTGATTGAAACCTTGTTGATGTTTCTGTTGATCCTTCCATGAGAGGTTAGGATGATTCCTCCATGAAGGATTGTAAGTATTTCCATAGGGTTCTCCCATGTAATGCACCTCCACCATGGTGGGTTTATCAGCTTCATAAGCTTCTTCTTCAAGAGAAGCTTCCTGATTACTGCCAGCTGCAGTTTGCATCCCAGTGGGATGTTGAGAGATCATGTTGACCTGTTGGGTCAAGATCTTATTTTGAGCCAAGATGCTATTCAGAGTCTCAACTTCATGAACTCCTTTCTTCTGAGAGATTCCATGGTTTAGTAGATTTCTCTCAGAGGTGTACATGAATCGGTTATTTGTAACCATCTCAATGAGCTCTCTTGCTTCTGTAGGCATTTTCTTCAAGTGGAGAGATCCACTTGCAAAGCTGTCCAATGAAATTTTGGACATCTCAGACAAACCATCATAGAACACGCCTATGATGGACCACTCTGGGAGCATGTCAGGAGGACATCTTCTGATCAGTTGCTTGTATCTTTCCCAAGCTTTATAGAGGGATTCACCTTCTCTTTGTCTGAAGGTTTGAACTTCTACTCTAATCTTGCTCATCCTATGAGGAGGAAAGAATTTAGCAAGGAAAGCCTTAACTAGCTTTTCTCAAGAGTCAAGACTCTCTCTAGGCTAGGCATCTAACCAGAACTTAGCTCTATCTCTTAAAGCAAAGGGAAAGAGCATTAACTTGTAGACTTCAGGATTAACTCTATTAGACTTTACAGTATCACAGATCAGCAAGAACTCAGCTAAAAACTAATGTAGATCTTCCATTGGAAGTCCATGAAACTTGCAGTTCTACTAGAAAAGAGAGACTAGCTGAGGCTTAAGCTCAAAATTATTAGCTCCAATGGTAGGTACAGTAATGCTTCTGCCATAAAAATCAGAGGTAGGCATGTTGAAGTCACCAAGGACCTTTCTAGGCTCCTCTTATGGTTTGGCCATGTCCTCCAGTTCTTGTTCAAAACTTTCTGAAAGGTCTTTTCCGAAGTGTTGTACTTTAGCTTGTTGTAAACGCCTCCTCAGAGTTTTTTAGGTTCAGGGTTAAGATGAAAAAAAGGTTCTTTATCTTGTTCCTGGTCATAAATAATAAGAAAAGAAAAAGAAATATGGAAAAGAAGAAAGCTTTTTGTGCCAATTGGCAAGAAGCTCCTTCTTAAAGTCAGAAGTAGAGAAAGAAGAAGAAGAAAGAAAATAAAAATAAAAATAATTAAAAGAAGTAAAAGCGGGTTACCTTGAAAAGAAAAGATAGAATAAAAGAAAAGAGAAAAGAAGAAAGTTTTTTGTTCCAATTGGATCAAAGAGCTTCCAGTAAGATGTGAATAAGAAAGTAAAGAAGATATAGAATTGTACACAAAGAGTTGAAAGAAGAAGAGTTGAATGAATAGAGATGAGAAGAGAAGAAGTATAAATAGAAAAAATAAATAATATTTTTATTTTTATTAATTAAGTAATTAATTTTTTCAAAAATTAAATTAAATTAATTTAAAAAAGATTTGAATTTTAATTGTTAAATTTTTGAAAATAGAGGAGGGAAGAGAAGAAGAAATTTTCGAAAATTAAGAGAGATGAGTTAGTTAGTTAGTTTTGAAGAATAAGAGAGAGAAGAGGGAGAGATATTTTCGAAAATTTGAGAGGAAAAAGTTAGTTAGGAGGTTTTAAAAAATAAGAGAGAGAAGATAAGATATTAATTAAGAAAAGATAAAAAAAGATTTGAAATAAAAATTTGTAATTAGAAAAAGATAAGATAAGATTTTTTTAAAAGTTTTGAAAAATATATGATTTAAAAATTAGAAGTTAGAAAAGATAAGATAAGAAACAAAAAAGATAAGATTAGAAAATTGATTTTGGAAAAGATTTAATTTAAAAATTTGAATTTTGAAAAAAAAGATAAGATTTGAAAAAGATATGATTTTTATTTTTGAAAAAATTTATTTTTGAAAACTCGACAACTAAGATATAATAAGATAAAATTTTAAAAATCAAAATTTGAATTTTATAAGTAATTTTCGAAAATTATGGATGGGAATTAGTTAGAAAATATATTTTTTTAGTTTTTAATTTATGATGAAAGAGAAAAACATAAAAAGACACAAGACTTAAAATTTTTAAATCTAGCACCCTTGTTTTTTGAAAATTTTGGAGGGAAACACCAAGGGACACCAAACTTAAAAATTTTTAGATCAAGACATACACAACATAAGAACACTTTGAAGGCTCATAAGAACACAAAGAACAAAATTTAAATACTCAAAGAAACACATGAACACGAAAAGGACACCAAACTTAAAATTTTTAGAAAACTCAACACAAATTTTCAAAAAACACAAGAAAATAAACAAGAAAACACCAAAGTTAAAAATTGAAACAAAAATTAATCAAAGAAAAATTTTTTTTGAAAAATTTTTAGAAAGAAAGACTCAAAGAAACATAAAATAACAAGAGCATAAGCCAACGCTCTAACCAATTGAACACAAAAAAAATTAAAAATATTTTTGAAAAACCTTTTCATAGTTTTCGAAAAATAGAAAGGAAAAAAATAAAATAAAATACTCAACACGAACGCAGACAAAGACTCAAATCAAGAACAAAAATTAAACAAAGAAAAGAAAAATATTTTTGAAAAAGTTTTTAGAAATTTTCGAAAAAATAGAAGAAGAAAAAAATCAAAATCATGGACTTAACAAAAATAAAAATTACCTGATCTAGGGAGCAAGACAATCTGGCAGTTTGTCCAAAAACTTGTGTGCACGTGTACGTAAAACCCACACTATTTCATACAACAGCAGTACCAGCAAGTGCATTGGGTCGTCCAAATAATACCTGAGCTAGTCAGGGTCGATCCCACAAGGATTGTGGCTTAAAGCATGCTATGGTTGTCTTGCAGGTCTTAGTCAAGCAGAATCAGAAGAAGTTAACTAATAGGAATTATATGGTGGGAATAGAGTTGAGAGTTGGAGTTGCTTTGTCTTTCTGAATTAACTCTGGTACTACTGTCTTTCTTGCTTGTGAATGATCTTCTTCTATGGCAGGCTTTAAGTGATCAAAGCCATTGCCCGTGGTCATTGATCTCCTCTGCTACAGAATGAACGCCATTGGCCGTGGTCATTCTGACGAAGGGTGAAGCGCATAGCAATCCATTCTCTTGGCGATCCTACTCAAAACGCCACAGACAAAGTCAAATCTTTCGGATCATAGAACACTACTTCTTGGATTCTAGCCTATACCACGGAGACCCTAATCTCCTCGGAAATCATTTGAACTGGTGTCTCGAGAAGTTCCCAACGAAGTTGTGGATGAACCGTTTAAGAGATGTATAAACATAGTTGTTGGCTCGTGCTTTTCTTCCAGGTACTCACACGAACCCAAGTAGACGCGGGTGTTTATCAAGCACGTTCGTCTTAATGTGATGAACAAATGTAAGACCCCAAGTTTTCGAAAATTAAATAATTAGCTATCTAGGCGTTATTATATTTGTTGAATTTTGTTTTTTTAAAAGAAAAATTATTTCTAACAAAAATAATTAAATAGAATTTTATAATTATTAAAGTTTAATTTAATTATAACTTATTTTATTAGTTTAAATTATGTATTAGAAACTATTTTAATAGATAAAGTTTAAATTGATCTTATTATTATTATTATTATTATTATTATTATTATTATTATTATTATTATTAACGTTTAAAAGAAAAAAAAAAAGAAGAAAGAATACTTGGCCGAAGCCAGGGGGAACAAAGGCAAAAGAAAGATTGGTAATATTATGTATACTATGCAAGCATTAACATAACAATGACACACACACACACACATATATATATATATATATATATATATATATATATATATCCATTTCCTTTGATAAATATTATGATACCTAACCACTATTGCCTTGCCAAATCATCATCAACTCATTTAAGCATTTTCTCTAATTCATTCAGTAATCACCGAACTTGCTTTTCAAAATGAAGAGAGAGTAACCGAATTGCATGGTGAAACCCGTGAGCTCCTCGTATTTCTTTCCTCTTCGATTTCTTTTAATCCGTAACTCCAATGAAAAATCTAATCCGATAAAAGTGTTCGTATCCTCCTCCTCTACGTATTGGCGTCACTTTTGATCGGTGGAAGTTGACGGTGACATAACTCCTCTTTCCCTTGAGTTCGGTCAATTGGAGTTTTAGGAGGCACAAACGATTCTTAACATTTTCTTCTTCAGCAGCTCGGTCAGAAAATTTCTCCGGAAGTCCCGTTAGTTTGATTTCGTATGGAGGTAGGGTTTGGTAACTTTATAATAATTAAATGTGAGTTTGATAAGTGAATGTTGATTTCGCTGATTATTGCGTGAATTTGAATGAGTTTATGTTAAATTATTGTTGAATTATTGTTGTTTGCTTGAGATTTTGATTCAGTTATGTATGAACAACTAGCTGGGATGCTTTGATTATTTTGGGAATAAGAAATGGAATTTTCAAAAGCTTTAAGAAATATATTAACTGATTTTGAATTATTAAAGAAATATTTTTGCTGCTGGAGTCGGTTGGATTATTAATTGTTTTAAAGATGTTGGAGAATGGCATAAAGATGTGGTTTTAGTTTTAAAAGAAAAAGAGAAGATAAATCGGCACGTGTACTTATGAGAATGATTGAAAGGTCACGAGAGGGTGACGGAAAGTAAATAGTTATGGTGCCGATGTGAAAGTATTAAGCCATGGGCTTTGTTTTTGAATGATTGTGCAGGGACGCCCGTGTGTATGGAACGGCTTCCAGGAGAAAGTGGTACATGCTTCAGCTGGAGAATCAACGCCTGCAAGAAGTGGAAACTTGTAGAGGTTATGCCGCTGGAATGCCTTATCTGACTTGCGAGTCGGATTGCGTCGGGTGCGGGTCGAAACCGACAAATGAGCTCATTACCTGCGATAGGAATAGACATGCATCATGCTTGTTTGCGCATATCTCTGTGCTGTGTAACTCTGTGATTGTGTGTGTGTGCTGCGTGACTGATTGACTTCTGAGTTCTTTTATTATTCATGCTTATAAGTGTTTTGTTGTTAGTTGCGGTTGGTTAATAATGGCAAAATGAACTTAACTTCTAACCCCGACCCTACTAAGAACTGCCCGGTTCTTACCCCCTATCTCCACCCCTTTTCAGCTATAGGTGCAAAGGCTCATTGTCAAGTTACGGGAGCACAGAGGAATATGTTTATAAGTTGAGTTGTTAGGATTTGTTTTCCCCTCGCCTTGTTAGTTAGAGTTTTTAGAGGGGTAGGATTTGTTTTTGGGAATCTTGAAATAAGTTTATGTATTTAATACTATGTAAATATATATACTTTTGTGATTTAGTGGCGTAAAATAAAGTCTCTTTTGGTTTTCTTAATTAAAGTTTCGGTTCGTATTCGCGATGGCTCAATATTAAATAAAGATAGTATATAATAAAAAGGTTTAGAGGTAAGTAGCACTCAGACTTTTAGTACGATCATGAGGTGCTAAAAGTTAGGGTGTTACATTATGGTATCAGAGCAGTTCGTTCCCGTTAGAGCCTTGAGAATGGACTGACTATGCTTTAGTGCATACTCTGAGAGTCTGTCATGCAATAGGACTTATCCCACTTACAAGAGTTTGAGTTTCAAATGCATGATTGTCTATTGATTAATGCTGTTAGTCGACCGTTGCATCTCTCATGGTATTAGGTCTGGCCAACTTAATACTAATGATTCATGTATATGGAAACACTAATGGATTATCATAGACGAGATAGAAGTAATAGGTAACGTGAATCGTGGGTTTTGGGAACGTTAGAGGTTAAGTTTTAGGGGTAAGCTTCGTTTCAACGTATAATCCTTACTTGTGCTAAAGTAGTTTGAAGTCATCTCTTTCTTGATTGCTTGCAGAGAAATTTTTGTTTCGAACTTCTTTCTTGAGATATGTTTTGAATAACTCCCGACCATATCTTGTCATTTATAAGATATGATTTCCTTCACATGAACTGGACATGCCAAATCTTTTTCTTTCTTTTTTTGACGTTTTGAAAGTGAAGTTGATGCAAATCTTTTCTATCTTATATCAATTTTCGAGGACGAAAATTTTTATAAGTGGGGTAGGATATAAGACCCCAAGTTTTCGAAAATTAAATAATTAACTATCTAGGAGTTATTATATTTGTTGAATTCTGTTTTTTTAAAAAAAATTATTTCTAACAAAAATAATTAAATAGAATTTTATAATTATTAAAGTTTAATTTAATTATAACTTATTTTATTAGTTTAAATTATGTATTAGAAACTATTTTAATAGATAAAGTTTATCTTTTTATTATTATTATTATTATTATTATTATTATTATTATTATTATTATTATTATTAACGTTTAAAAGAAAAAAAAAAGAAGAAAGAATACTTGGCCGAAGCCAGGGGAACAAAGGCAAAAGAAAGATTGATAATATTATGTATACTATGCATGCATTAACATAACAATGACACACACACACACATATATATATATATATATATCCATTTCCTTTGATAAATATTATGACACCTAACCACTATTGCCTTGCCAAATCATTATCAACTCATTTAAGCATTTTTTTTAATTCATTCAGTAATCACCGAACTTGCTTTTCAAAATGAAGAGAGAGTAACCGAATTGCATGGTGAAACCGTGAGCTCCTCGTATTTCTTTCCTCTTCGATTTCTTTTAATCCGTAACTCCAATGAAAAATCTAATCCGATAAAAGTGTTCGTATCCTCCTCCTCTATGTATTGGCGTCACTTTTGATCGGTGGAAGTTGACGGTGACATAATTCCTCTTTCCCTTGAGTTCGGTCAATTGGAGTTTTAGGAGGCACAGACGATTCTTAACGTTTTCTTCTTCAGCAGTTCGGTCAGAAAATTTCTCCGAAGGTCCCGTTAGTTTGATTTCGTATGGAGGTAGGATTTGGTAACTTTATAATAATTAAATGTGAGTTTGATAAGTGAATGTTGATTTAGCTGATTATTGCGTGAATTTGAATGAGTTTATGTTAAATTATTGTTGAATTATTGTTGTTTGCTTGAGATTTTGATTCAGTTATGTATGAACAACTAGTTGGGATGCTTTGATTATTTTGGGAATAAGAAATGGAATTTTCAAAAGCTTTAAGAAATATATTAACTGATTTTGAATTATTAAAGAAATATTTTTGCTGCTGGAGTTGGTTGGATTATTAATTGTTTTAAAGATGTTGGAGAATGGCATAAAGATGTGGTTTTAGTTTTAAAAGAAAAAGAGAAGATAAATCAGCACGTGTACTTATGAGAATGATTGAAAGGTCACGAGAGGGTGACGGAAAGTAAATAGTTATGGTGCCGATGTGAAAGTGTTAAGCCGTGGGCTTTGTTTTTGAATGATTGTGCGGGGATGCCCGTGTGTATGGAACGGCTTCCAGGAGAAAGTGGCACATGCTTCAGCTGGAGAATCAGCGCCTGCAAGTACTTGCAGAGGTCATGTTTGGCATACTTCAGTTGGAGAATCAGCGCCTGCAAGAAGTGGAAACTTGCAGAGGTTATGCCGCTGGAATGCCTTATCTGACTTGCGAGTCAGATTGCGTCGGGTGCGGGTCGAAACCGACAAATGAGCTCATTACCTGCGATAGGAATAGACATGCATCATGCTTGTTTGCGCATATCTCTGTGCTGTGTAACTCTGTGATTGTGTGTGTGTGCTGCGTGACTGATTGACTTCTGAGTTCTTTTATTATTCATGCTTATAAGTGTTTTGTTGTTAGTTGCGGTTGGTTAATAATGGCAAAATGAACTTAACTTCTAACCCCGACCCTACTAAGAACTGCCCGGTTCTTACCCCCTATCTCCATCCCTTTTCAGCTACAGGTGCAAAGGCTCATTGTCAAGTTACGGGAGCACAGAGGAATATATTTATAAGTTGAGTTGTTAGGATTTGTTTTCCCCTCGCCTTGTTAGTTAGAGTTTTTAGAGGGGTAGGATTTGTTTTTGGGAATCTTGAAATAAGTTTATGTATTTAATACTATGTGAATATATATACTTTTGTGATTTAGTGGCGTAAAATAAAGTCTCTTTTCGTTTTCTTAATTAAAGTTTCGGTTCGTATTCGCGAAGGCTTAATATTAAATAAAGATAGTATATAATAAAAAGGTTTAGAGGTAAGTAGCACTCAGACTTTTAGTACGATCAAGAGGTGCTAAAAGTTAGGGTGTTACATTAGGGTATCAGAGTAGTTCGTTCCCGTTAGAGCCTTGGGAATGGACTGACTATGCTTTAGTGCATACTCTGAGAGTCTGTCATGCAATAGGATTTGTCCCACTGACAAGAGTTTGAGTTTCAAATGCATGATTGTCTATTGATTAATGCTGTTAGTCGACCGTTGCATCTCTCATGGTATTAGGTCTGGCCAACTTAATACTAATGATTCATGTATATGGAAACACTAATGGATTATCATAGACGAGATAGAAGTAATAGGTAACGTGAATCGTGGGTTTTGGGAACGTTAGAGGTTAAGTTTTAGGGGTAAGCTTCGTTTCAACGTATAATCCTTACTTGTGCTAAAGTAGTTTGAAGTCATCTCTTCCTTGATTGCTTGCAGAGAAATTTTTGTTTCGAACTTCTTTCTTGAGATATGTTTTGAATAACTCCCGACCATATCTTGTCATTTATAAGATATGATTTCCTTCACATGAACTGGACATGCCAAATCTTTTTCTTTCTTTTTTTGACGTTTTGAAAGTGAAGTTGATGCAAATCTTTTCTATCTTATATCAATTTTCGAGGACGAAAATTTTTATAAGTGGGGTAGGATGTAAGACCCCAAGTTTTCGAAAATTAAATAATTAGCTATCTAGGAGTTATTATATTTGTTGAATTTTGTTTTTTTAAAAGAAAAATTATTTCTAACAAAAATAATTAAATAGAATTTTATAATTATTAAAGTTTAATTTAATTATAACTTATTTTATTAGTTTAAATTATGTATTAGAAACTATTTTAATAGATAAAGTTTAAATTGATCTTTTTATTATTATTATTATTATTATTATTATTATTATTATTATTATTATTAACGTTTAAAAGAAAAAAAAGAAGAAAGAATACTTGGCCGAAGCCAGGGGGAACAAAGGCAAAAGAAAGATTGGTAATTGTAACACCCTAATATTCAAATCTTTATGCTCGAGTCATAAGTCAGTGATATTACGGTGGTACGACTCTCAGGTGGATTTTTAATATATAAATATAGGTAATTTTGAAAGGAGTATTAATCGAGAAGCCTGAAAGGAGTAGAAATAAAATCGCGAAGACGTATCACTCACGTTTCGACAACGAAAAGATAAAACGTGAAGCCGAAAGCGATATACGGATAAGGCATAAAGGAGATTAAGAGATAGATAACAGATAGATATATATAACATAAGTAAATAGCCGCTAGTCGCGACCCGCAAAGTTTAGGCCGGCTAGGGTACAATATGAAAGTAGTTGACAACAGTACATCCTAATCTCTCCCAAAGGAAACATAAGAGCCTCTATAGGCAAGTTCCAAAAGAGTTCAATACATAATATAATCTTTTCAAAACGAAGATGGAGAGATTCTAAGCAAAACACAAAGTGGAGAAAATAAAGATCTTCGCCGTCTCTCAGACGTACCACAGCTCACTTCTGAGCACTTGGACCTGTATCTGAAAAACAAGAGATATATACGGAATGAGAACCCCGGGCCCATGGGTTCCCAGTACGGTAAAAGTGCCAAAAAAAAAAACAATGCACTGCAATAAAAACTCACTAAGCATCCTAAACTCCTTTTCTCCAAGTATCCAGCCTAGATTCTCACTAATCCATGAATAGGCATCTGTCGTAAGGGGATACTAAATCTAGTTCATATTACACATGTTTTTCCCAATCCGCTGATTCTTTCACGAATCAGACTCAGAATCATAAGCAAAATCATCACCAGTTGTTCTGCCTCAGCAACTCTATATCAATACATCATACCCTCGCCTGGAGCTAGTGAAATCACGTCACTGCGTCTATCCAGGGGGCTCAAATGATCTCATTCGAAAATCATCATTATTATGCAATCGCATTATCAATTCATCTCATCAAGAACAGCCCCCAACATCCACCAACACCATCATGAGGGATCTCTCAGTTGTACAAACACAAGCAATACAGACAAGTAATACACAAATAAGGTACAAGTAGAACAAGTAGCATGTAATCAGGTAACATAGTATATATGATATAGAAATCCAAAACAAATAGGCAAACCCAAACAATTCAAACATATGCAAATGATGTATGCCTGCCCTATGGCTGATGATATCATCTGTCGGTTATATAGCCAACCCGACACGTCCTGATAGCTAACCATGGACAGAAACACCCCTCGCGGAGCAAGTAGGTTTGAGCTACAACCCCCTTGCTACTACCCGCTCAGCCCAGAGCCAGTGGAACAACCACTACTGCGGCTACTACCCAGGCGTCACAATCTCTGACCTGGAGCAAGTGGGACAAACCACAACCCTTGCTACTGCCCAGGTATCTCAAGCATTAACCCGGAGCAAGCGGGACGAACCACAACCCTTGCTACTGCCCAGGTATCTCAAGTACTAACCCGGAGCAAGCGGGACGAACCACAACCCTTGCTACTGCCCAGGTATCTCAAGCATTAACCCGGAGCAAGCGGGACGAACCACAACCCTTGCTACTGCCCAGGTATCTTAGGCATATATTCATTCAATCTCAATTCATATTATCAATCCTCATTGTTATCACATCTCAAACATTAACCTGGAGCAAGTGGGACGAACCCCAACCCTTACTACTACCCAGGTATCAGAGTTACATTCATTCAAAACTCCATAATTAACTCATTTATCATAAACATCATTTTTCGTCTCATACCTGGAGCAAGTGGACTAGCCACTGCTACTACCCAGGGAAACTCGCATCTCAGATAGTGGAAGTGCGAATCACAATTATCAATAATTCAGCATAAACATGCATGAATTCTCATCCATGGATCAACATCCATATCAGCCATCCGGCTCGCGGTTAAATCCATAACCAGCCAATATTCATAGCATACACAGCTATTTCGGCTCACGGTTCAATCCAGAACCAGCCAATTTATAAACAATTACGGCCCTTCGGCCAATGGCATACCAAGCACTTCCACCACCATCCTCCACATCTCACATAATCATCAATGATCCTCATTGATTATTCATTTTCCCCTTGCTTCACTCGCAAGTTACCTCATTCACTAGCCCTTTTCTAATAGCTAGGCATATCATAACGATTTAGGATATAAGTGGTGAGATCGGAGGCTTAGAAGTATGAGATTTGGCTTTTAAAACTCAAATATCAACTTTGGCATGAAAACAATGCCACGCGTACGCGCACTCTACGCGCACGCGTGGATGTCCTTAAAAACTCATCGACGCGCAAGCGTCATGCATGCTAACGCGTGGATTAAAAAGTTACCAAATCGACGCGCACGCGTCAACCACGCGTACGCGTGGATACTCTCGTGCCCCAGGCACAAAGCTGGCACAGTTCTGGCACAACTCTCTGGAAAATGGCTGGGCATTGGGTGCAGCACTATCGGCGCGCCCGCGCACATCACGTGCACGCGTGGATGGCGTTTTCTGGAAGATCGGCGCGTACGCGCCAAGTGCGCCCACGCGCAAGGGGTTATTCTGCTAAAAATTTTCTAAGTTAAAAACTGCAGAATTCACAAATTCAACCCCCAATCTTCCGACGGACATAACTTCCTCATTTTAAATCGTTTTTCACCCGTTCTTCGAACGGCATGGACATCCCGGATCCAATTTCATTTCTAAACAGATTTGGCACAAAACAAAGATCCGTAGTCCAAGTTATGTCTCGTCAAAGTATGCCCAAAAACCATGTTTTCATATAAAACCACAAAGTGCCATTTTCAAAACAAGCCATTTTCAACTCTTTTCAAAATCAACTAAAA
This sequence comes from Arachis stenosperma, assembly GCF_014773155.1. Lineage (NCBI taxonomy): Eukaryota > Viridiplantae > Streptophyta > Magnoliopsida > Fabales > Fabaceae > Arachis > Arachis stenosperma. Next base: position 68,612,528 of record NC_080378.1, read on the forward strand.
CATGCCAATTTCAACCCTTTTTGAAACCAATCAAAATACACCAAAATCAACATCAAGCCTCCTCAACTCATACATTAACACTTTACCACGAATCACAAACCGCCATATAACCATTTTTACCCATTTCAAACAAATGGCTAAATTACAAACATATCAACATGTCATACATCCTTCCTCATCCCAATTTCCAACAATAATATTTCGATTCAACCATCATTATACATGATCAATATCATACCCACTAACACGTGGTTTCATCCCCAAATCAACCTCAACCATTTCTCAAGCATATATCACAACATACATATCTCTCATGCATTAACATACCATCAAGGCATCAATAATCATACTCACATATATGATCACATAATATATCTCAACCAAAATCAAACATACCTCATCTACACTATTTCACCCAAAATTTACCAATTTCCACACTTCAACTCCTCAAACCTCATTATTCAATAACCAACCCAATCATTCATATATTCATTATATGAAATTCATCCAATCACTTGTGTCATCATACAATGCACACATCAACTTACCTTCCTTACCTCTTTCCGGCCTCCGGCCCAAAATATACGGCCTCCGGCCCAATTTCACAATTTAAATGCATAAATCACAAATCAATACTCATTATCCAATACTTCAAATTTTCAATACACCAAGCATACAAGGCCACACAATTCTCAACCCAATCATCAATTCACATTACATACCAACTATGCATATTAGCATCAACCATTTACACAATCCAAACTTAATCCTAGGGGCATCTAGCCTAGGAATTCTCATCACACCACACGGTATTTAAATGAAACTTAAACCGTACCTCTTGTAGCCAAATCAATTGAGCCTCTTCTTTGGAAGTCTCCACCAACCTTAGCCCTAAGCCTCACCAAAGCTCCTCAAGCAACACCAATCTCCCAATTGTGCACCAAAACCATCATATGCACTAACATAACCAATATCACATACATACATCAACCTAGGGCTCATAAAAATGATAAATCACAAGGGTTTGAGCACTTCTTACCTCAGCCCATATGAAGTAGGGATAGAACCCACTTAGAATCCATGTTGGAGTATCCCTAAACACCCAAAATCACAAGATTTCAACACTAACTTCCCAAAAACGTGTAACAGTGGGGAATTTCGAAAACTGGGCAGAGATGAGTGGAATACTCACCACAAAACTTAGATAGAAATGTAGAGGATGAGAAGAGCGACGCGTGGCCGCAAACGGCTCGTCAATCGGAGCTCCGTAGCTCAAGTTATGGTGGTTTGAAGATCAAAGAGAGTTAGGTTTCCTCTCTTCTCTTCCCTCCTCTCAATTTCAGCGCCCCAACCCTCTTTTAGGGTAAAAATGAGCTGAAATGCTCATAACTAATGTTTATATATGTTGGGTCTTGGACCCACTTAGGCCCAGTTCACTTATTTTTGTCCGTTGGCCCAATTTTGAACCAAAACCTTTAACATTAGCGCTTTAAATCACACTTCAAATATTTCTACCTCCCCTAATTATAATTCCTCATTTCTTAATCTTATTTACTCATAATCAACTTTCTCAGCTGTAGTACCAGACAGGTCTCAGCTGGTACTGCCGGTCAAAATTCCACTGCGCACTTTTACGCAGAAAACTATGTCTTCCGACTCGGAAAAATTCACTGAATCCAAATATCATATTGAAATCATCAAATTCCAATTGCCAAATCTTCCAACCATATTCGCTCCTACTTACTCATTATTTAATTAATTTCGGTTAGACCGGGTATTACAGTAATATTATGTATACTATGCATGCATTAACATAACAATGACACACATATATATATATATATATATATATATATATATATATATATATATATATATATATATCCATTTCCTTTGATAAATATCATGACACCTAACCACTATTGCCTTGCCAAATCATCATCAACTCATTTAAGCATTTTCTCTAATTCATTTAGTAATCACCGAACTTGCTTTTCAAAATGAAGAGAGAGTAACCGAATTGTATGGTGAAACCGTGAGCTCCTCGTATTTCTTTCCTCTTCGATTTCTTTTAATCCGTAACTCTAATGGAAAATCTAATCCGATAAAAGTGTTCGTATCCTCCTCTTTTACGTATTGGCGTCACTTTTGATCGGTGAAAGTTGACGGTGACATAACTCCTCTTTCCCTTGAGTTCGGTCAATTGGAGTTTTAGGAGGCACAGACGATTCTTAACGTTTTCTTCTTTAGCAGTTCGGTCAGAAAACTTCTCCGGAGGTTCCGTTAGTTTGATTTCGTATGGAGGTAGGGTTTGGTAACTTTATAATAATTAAATGTGATTTTGATAAGTGAATGTTGATTTAGCTGATTATTGCGTGAATTTGAATGAGTTTATGTTAAATTATTGTTGAATTATTGTTGTTTGCTTGAGATTTTGATTCAGTTATGTATGAACAACTAGTTGGGATGCTTTGATTATTTTGGGAATAAGAAATGGAATTTTCAAAAGTTTTAAGAAATATATTAACTGATTTTGAATTATTAAAGAAATATTTTTGCTACTGGAGTCGGTTGGATTATTAATTGTTTTAAAGATGTTGGAGAATGGCATAAAGATGTGGTTTTAGTTTTAAAAGAAAAAGAGAAGATAAATCGGCACGTGTACTTATGAGAATGATTGAAAGGTCATGAGAGGGTGACGGAAAGTAAATAGTTATGGTGCCGATGTGAAAGTGTTAAGTCGTGGGCTTTGTTTTTGAATGATTGTGCGGGGACGCCCGTGTGTATGGAACGGCTTCCAGGAGAAAGTGGCACATGCTTCAGCTGGAGAATCAGCGCCTGCAAGTACTTGCAGAGGTCATGTTCGGCATACTTCAGCTGGAGAATCAGCGCTTGAAAGAAGTGGAAACTTGCAGAGGTTATGCCGCTGGAATGCCTTATCTGACTTGCGGGTCGGATTGCGTCGGGTGCGGGTCGAAACCGACAAATGAGCTCATTACCTGCGATAGGAATAGACATGCATCATGCTTGTTTGCGCATATCTCTGTGCTGTGTAACTCTGTGATTGTGTGTGTGTGCTGCGTGATTGATTGACTTCTGAGTTCTTTTATTATTCATGCTTATAAGTGTTTTGTTGTTAGTTGCGGTTGGTTAATAATGGCAAAATGAACTTAACTTCTAACCCCGAACCTACTAAGAACTGCCCGGTTCTTACCCCCTATCTCCACCCCTTTTTAGCTACAGGTGCAAAGGCTCATTGTCAAGTTACGGGAGCATAGAGGAATATGTTTATAAGTTGAGTTGTTAGGATTTGTTTTCCCCTCGCCTTGTTAGTTAGAGTTTTTAGAGGGGTAGGATTTGTTTTTGGGAATCTTGAAATAAGTTTATGTATTTAATACTATGTGAATATATATACTTTTGTGATTTAGTGGCGTAAAATAAAGTCTCTTTTCGTTTTCTTAATTAAAGTTTCGGTTCGTATTCGCGAAGGCTCAATATTAAATAAAGATAGTATATAATAAAAAGGTTTAGAGGTAAGTAGCACTCAGACTTTTAGTACGATCATGAGGTGCTAAAAGTTAGGGTGTTACAACAAAGCTAATTGGTTAGATCATCCCATTCACCACGATGAAGATTGGGATATACATCTTAGCGATAGATCAAACACGGATCGAAGAAGAAAGAGTAATACTTTTATTAATTCATAGGACTCAGTAGGGCTCCTCCCCTCAACCTAGGAGGTTTAGAAACTCATACTGAAAATAAAAACAATGGAAAATAAAAATGATGCTCTCCTAAATCGAAGAGTGTCTGAATTACATAAATAAAATCCCTTAAATGCTAAACAAATGACTAGTAAGGGTAAAACAATCTATTTAGTGCTAAAATCCACTTCTGGAGCCTATTTAGTGAGTGTTTGTGCTGAGCCTTGATGAGATCCACGTGCTATGAGGCTCCTTGGGCATGGAACGCCAGCTAGGGGGTCCTCTCTGGGCCTTTGGACGCTGAGCTTTGCTCTTTGGGTGTTGGACGCCTGGAAGGGGGCAGGAAGCTGGTGTTGGACATCAGTTTCAGGCCTTTGTATTCCGAAGCAAAGTATAGATTATTATATATTGCTGAAAGGCTCTCGAGGACAGATTTCCATAGCCATTGAGAGGGCTCCATTTGGACTTCTATTGCTCTAGAAAAGCTCTTCTGAATGTAGGCAAGTCAGATCTGGACAGCACCTGTGATGCTTTCTCTATCTCTGAATCAGACTTCTGCTCTAGTTCCTCAATTTTAGCCAGAAAACACCTAAAATTGCCCAAAAGTACAAAAACTCATAGTAGAATAAAAAAATATGAATTTAACACTAAAACCCATAAAAACTCAATAAAAACTACTAAAAACTATATGAAAATGATGTCAAAAAGCGTATAAAATATCCGCTCATCACAACATCAAACTTAAACCGTTGCTTGTCGCCAAGTAACTAAAAACACAGTAGGATAAAAAAGAAAATTAAGATACAATAAATTTCTAAGTTTCAATTGAAGCTTAGTTAAAATCAGATGAGCGGGACTTAGTAGCTTTTTGCTTCTAAATAGTTTTGGCATCTCACTATCCATTGAAACTCAGAGATGTTGGCATCCTTAGAAACTTAGAATTCAGATGATATTATTGACTTTTTTAGTTAAGCTTTTTTTGATTCTTGAACACAGCTTTCTGAGTCTTGGCCGTGACCCTAAGCACTCTGTTTTCCAGTATTACCACCGGATACATTCATGCCACAGACACTATACTGGGTGAACCTTTTTAGATAGTGACTCAGCTTTGCTAGAGCCCCCAGAAAGAGGTGTCCAAAGTTCTTAAGAACACTCTTTTTGCTTTGGACCACGACTTTAATCGCCCAATCTCAAGCTTTTCACATGACACCTTCATGCCGCAAGCACATTGTTAGGGACTGCTTAGATTGAGTCACTTAGGCTAGGATTTTATTCCTTTGGGCCCTCCTAACCACTGATGCTCAAAGCCTTGGGCTCTTTTATCCTTGCCTTTTGTTTTAAAAGGTTATTGGCTTTTTCTGCTTGTTTTTATTTTTTTCTTTCTTTTTATTTTTTATTTTTTTCGCATGCATAGTAATTTTTTTCTTTTGCAACATGCTTTTTCTTACTTCAAGAATCAATTTTTAGATTTTTTTCAGATTATCAATAATACTTTTTCTTTTTTCTTATTCTTTCAAGAGCCAACATTTCTAAATTTCAACTTCAAATATGCACTATTTATTTCAAACATTCAGAAAATAAAAGCAAATGACACCATATCAAACTAATTAAACTAATCTTATTTTAGACTTGAAATTCATACATCTCTCAGTTCTTTTCAAATAAAATTTTTTTATTTAAGTAAGGTGAGAGATATATGGAATATTTTACAACTTAAAGACATCAATGTAAATGATCATGCAACTAGAACAAGAGAACAGGTAAATAAATAGAGAGAAATAAGAAAAATAATAGGAAAGGAGTAAAAGAAAACGAATCCACCTGAATGATGGTGGCTAGTGCTCCTCCTTGAGGATCCCATGTAGTGCTTGATCTCTTCAATGTCACTCCTTTGTCTTTGTTAAGGCGGCTGTACAGGTTCATGTGCATGCTCTCTAATTTGTTCCATCCTCTTCTTCTATACTTAAAAGTGGTAGAAGTCATAAAGCAGAGCTTTTGCAATACCAAACTTAAGAGTTTTGCTCGTCCTCGAGCAAATATGATCATTGAGGAAGAAGAAGGTGGGGTAGGCGGAGCTTCTGTGGGACTTCTTGGTCCTGAGAGGCTAGGGAATTTCAGATTTCCTGCTTCTTTGCACTGGCGTTTGGACGCCCAGGGACTTCTCCCTGGCTAGTGTTCAACGCCAGCAATGCTGCCCATGATGGGTGTTTGGTGGACGAAATTGTGATCACATCAATATAGTACTCTTTGTTATTGTATGGAATCATTATTATGGCTCTTGGCTATGTGTGGACACAACTCCGTTTAACTTAACCAGCAAGTGTACTGGGTCATCCAAGTAATACCTTACGTGAGTAAGGGTCGATCCCACAGAGATTGTTGGTATGAAGCAAGCTATGGTCACCTTGTAAATCTCAGTTAGGCAGATTAAATTGGTTTATGATGAGTTCGAAAATTAATAATAAACAAAAAATAAAAAGGGATAGAAATACTTATGTAAATCAATAGTGGGAATTTCAGATAGGCGTGTGGAGATGCTAGAATCCTTTCGAATCTCTACTTTCTTATTGCTTTCATCCAATCCTTCTTACTCCTTTCCATGGCAAGCTGTATGTAGGGCATCACCATCATCAATGGCTACTTTTAATCTTCTCGGGAAAATGGTCCTATGCGCTGTCACTGCACGGCTAATCGTCTGGAGGCAACACCCTTGTTGATAGCTACATCCCATCCTCTCAGTGAAAATGGTCCAAATGCTCTGTCACAGCACGGCTAATCATCTGTCGGTTCTCAATCAGGTTGGAGTAGAATCTATTGATTCTTTTACGTTTGTCATCACGCCCAGCCTTCAGGAGTTTGAAGCTCGTCACAGTCATTCAATACCGGAATCCTACTCAGAATACCACAGACAAGGTTAGACCTTCCGGATTCCCAGGATCCTACTCGGAATACCACAGACAAGGTTAGACTTTCCGGATCCCCATGAATGCCGCCATCTATCTAGCTTATACCACGAAGATTCTGTTGGGGAATATAAGAGATATGCGCCCGGCCTAAGGTAGAACGGAAGTGGTTGTCAGTCACGTGCGTTCATAGGTGAGAATGATGATGAGTGTCACGGATCATCACATTCATCAAAGTGTTGTGCAACCTATATCTTGGAATAAGAATAAAAGAGAATTGAATAGAAAGTAATAGTAATTGTATTGAAACTTGAGGTACAGTAGAGCTCCACACCCTTAATCTATGGTGTGCAGAAACTCCACTGTTGAAAATACATAAGTGAAAGGTTCAGGCATGGCCGAATGGCCAGCCCCCCTGAATGATCAAAAGACCGAATGATCAAAGACTAAACAGTCACAAGATTAAACTGTCAAAAGATGTCTAATACAATAGTAAATTATCCTATTTATACTAGACTAGCTACTAGGGTTTACATGAGTAAGTAATTGATGCATAAATCCACTTCCGGGGCCCACTTGGTGTATGTTTGGGCTGAGCTTGATCTATCCACGAGCTGAGGCTTTTCTTGGAGTTGAACTCCAAGTTATAACGTGTTTTGGGCGTTCAACTCCGGATCATGACGTGTTTCTGGCGTTTAACTCCAGATAGCAGCATGTACTTGGCGTTCAACGCCAAGTTACATCGTCAATTTCCGAATAAAGTATGGACTATTATATATTGCTGGAAAGCTCTGAATGTCTACTTTCCAACGCCATTAAGAGCGCGCCATTTAGAGTTCTGTAACTCCAGAAAATTCATTTCGAGTGCAGGGAGGTCAGATTCCAACAGCATCAGCAGTCCTTTTGTCAGCCTTTTTCAGAGTTTTGCTCAAGTCCCTCAATTTCAGCCAGAAATTACCTGAAATCACAGAAAAATACACAAACTCATAGTAAAGTCCAGAAATGTGAATTTAACATAAAAACTAATGAAAACATCCCTAAAAGTAGCTTGAACTTACTAAAAACTACCTAAAAACAATGCCAAAAAGCGTATAAATTATCCGCTCATCAGTGTTGGATGCCCAGTGAGGGCTTTCTCCCTGGCGTTCAATTTTGACACTCCATCCAGAGTGCTCTGTTTTCAATGTGTGGATTCTGTCTCTTGACTTATGCGTATGATCATGACTCTGACAACTGAAAAAGAAAAACAAAATGGAAGAAAATAAATATGGTTGAGTAAAGTTGGGTTGCCTTCCAACAAGCGCTCTTTTAGAGTCACTAACTTGACCTTTAGCTCGTTACGGAGGTGAGTATGGGCTCAGATTTTCGCCCTTGACAGTGAATTTTCTGCCTGTCCTCTCATGAATGAGCTCTACATGCTCTAGAGATAGGACATGACTCACTGTGTGTGGTAAGACTGGCTTCTTAGTGAAGACAACTCTCATGCCAGGTGAAAGGCCTTCAGTAGGAACTTTCTTGTTATCTCTCTTTTAAAGGGAGAATTGGGATGAGGCATCTTGAATAACATGTGATCCTCCCCTAACTTTAGGGTTGGTTCCCCCTTAGCCACATCAATGATAGCATTGGTTGTGGCTAGGAAAGGTCTTCCAAGGATGACACAATCATCCTCATCTTTTCCTATGTCCAAGATAATGAAGTTTGTAGGGACGTAGTGGTTTTCAACTTTAACCTAGACATCCTCTACTAAGCCATATGGCTTCTTCATGGTCTTGTCTGCCATCTCTAATGAGACATGTGCAGCTTGTACCTTAAGGATTCCCAGCTTCTCAATTACAGAGAGTGGCATGAGGTTAATGCTTGACCCTAGATAACACAGAGCCTTTTCAAAGGTTATAATGCCTATGGTGCAAGGAATCAGAAAGCATCCACGATCTGGAAATTTCTGAGGTAGGTCTTGCTGAACCAAAGCATGGAGTTCTTTGGTGAGTAGTGGAGGTTCTTCCTCCAGAGACTTTGTACCAAATAGCTTGGCATTCAGCTTCATAAGAGCTCCAAGGTACCGAGCAACTTGCTCTTTCCTAGTGTCTTCATCCTCACTTGAGGATGAGTAGTCAGCAGAACTTACGCACTGTAGAAGTGCATTCAAAGGAACCTCAATAATTTTTATGGTTTCCTTTGGTTCTGGGCTAAAAGGTTCTTGAGTGGGATTCAGGCACTCAAGGAGTGTGCTTTGAATGGCGTTCAATGCCAGCTCTGTCAGCTTATTGGGCATTGAACGCCCTTGCTGTCTACCATGACTGGCGTTAAACGCCAGTTGATACATAGAGTTGATGTCAGTCTAGAATTTCTCTTAGAAAATTAGAACTTCGTTGTAAGCATAGCTCTAAACCAACAAACAACTCTTGCATCAAATTAAAATATGGTTTTGTCACATGTATAAACCCCAATGAGAATTAACCGAAGTATTTAAACCTCCGGTCGTCTCACATGGAATTGTAATGGAGTGAATGATTATTGGCTATAATGAACAAAGGGGGGTTTGATTGACAAAGGGGACAAGAAATTAAATGGGCAAGAATTTAAATGACAAGGAAAGTAAATCAAGTAAGCAATTTAAGAAAACAATTAATAAAGAGAGATATCCATGGCAAAGATTGAGAATATAGGCTTTCTATCCTAGTCATACAATGATTAATTCATCCTATTTAGTCAACTCCGGCAAATGGAAGAAGGTATCATATTATCTTCACACAGGGAGAACGTCAAATAAGACTAATCAATCATATCACAATAATAAACAAGAATTTATCTTATTACGTCATCCCCGACGATGGAGGAAAGTATCATGTTATCCTCACACTCGGAGAAAATCTAATAAGACTAGCTAATCTCAATCCAAAAGTCCTAATCAACTTACTAATTGAATTAGCAAAAGATTAGCGTCAATAGAAACAATATTAGCTAACAACTCTAGATCACCAACATAAGTTGGGTATGCATGACTCAAGATTACCTAATTACTCTTTCCAAGCCAAGAATGCTCAAAATCTACTCAGACATCCAACCAAGCATTTTGTCAAACACTTGAAAGGCATAAAAGGAAAGCATGGTAAATTACAAGGAAAGATAAAGTCTACCAACTACCAATTGCAAGGAAAGTAAGATCATAACTCAAATCAACAATAAAAGAACATCAACATCAAATTTCATTAAAAGAGATCCAAATCCAACATGAGTGCATGAACATACAAGAGGCATAAAAGTAAAATTAACATAACAAACTAAGAGAATGAAGGTGTAGAAGCAAGAAATCATAAAGGAAACAAGATGAAAACATGAAATTGGACCTAGATCTAAGATGGAAATACCCTAAGAACCCTAATTCTAGAGAGAAGAGGGAGCTTATCTCTCTAGAAACTAAACTACATGATGCAAAAACTCCAAACAATTGCTCCCCCCTTTGTTCTAGCTTGAATTATGCATGAAATAGCTTCAGGAATGGGTTGAAATTGGGCATGGACAGCTCAGAAATCGCCCCCAGCATTTTGCCTTTGAGTGAATCACGTGCGAGCATCGATGCATACGCGTCATGTACGCATCCATGCCGTTTGGCAATTTTTTTATCCACGTGTACGCGCCATGTACGTGTACGCGTCGCCATTCAACGTCACTTCTGCGCGCGTGCGCCTTGTACACGTGCGCGTCCATTGATGCACTCCTAATCCTTGTTTTCTCATGCATTCTCCACTTTGCATGCCTTTCTCTTCACTTCTTCCATCCAATACTTGCCTTATGGACCTGAAATCACTAACAAACACATCAAGGCATGAAATGGAATTAAGGTGAATTAAATTTAGCTTTTTTAAGGCCTAAAAAGCATGTTTTCACACTTAAGCACAAAATCAGGGAGAATTACAAACCATGCTATTTTATTGAATAAATGTGGAAAAAAGTTGATAAAATTCTCCGAAATAAGCACAAGATAAACCACAAAATTGGGGTTTATCACCAGCCCCTCTAGCATTCTGGGTGTTGAACGCCCAACAGCGATGTCCTTGCTGGTGTTCGACGCCAGCTTCCTTGGTCTGGTGGGCGTTGAACGGCCAGTGAAGGCTTCTTCACCGGCGATCAATGCCTTCCCATTCTCATCCAATTCAGTCTCAATCTCCATGGTTATGGCCTTGCACTCTTCTCTAGGATTAACCTCAGTATTACTGGGAAGAGTGTCAGGGGGGATCTCACACTACAACATTTTTGGCCTATGGTAACCCTTATTCGAAGCAACATTTAACAAAAGTTGCTTTAGATAGGCAAATACAACATTTTTAACGAGTTGCCTTTGAGTAAGGCAAAGATAACAAAATTTTTGGCCACCCATAAAAAGAGTTGTCTTTGATATCTAAAGCAACATTTACAAAATGTTACAAAATAAAAATTTTAAGACAACATTTTTAAATAAAATACAACATTTTATAATAGTTGTAAAAAAAATTGAACAAATAACATTTATAAAGAGTTGTCTAAAATTATTTATGGTTAAAAATTTTAGAGAAAAATTTTTAATCATATTCCCACCAATAAAATTTTTTCAATGAAAAAACAACTTAAACATAAAAAAACAGATGTGCTTCAGTAGTTCCACACTTCCACTTCCACTTCCACTTCACGCCCACAAGAGCCCTAACATAGCCATTCTTCCCTGCAACAAGGCACACACCATGCCCTTTCTCCCCTCCTAACGGCGACAGCAGGTCAGCAGCGTTCAATCGCTGTGCACTCCTCCACGTACGGCGACGATGCAGTGCTCTCCTCGACGGGCGATGGCGCGATGCTCTCTACAATCCCTAACATAGCCACTGCAACACGCACCCTTTCTCCCCTTCCTAACGGCGACAGTAGCCTTCAATCGCGGTGCACTCCTCTACGTACGGCGACGGCGCGGTGCTATCCTCGACGAGCGACGGTGTGGTGCTCTCCACAAGCCCTAACATAGCCACTGCAACAACGCACCCTTTCTCCCCTTTCTAACGACGACAGCAGCGCTCAATCGCGGTGCACTCCTCCACGTACGGCGACGGCACGGTGCTCTCCTCGACGGGCGCGGTGCTCAATTGCAAGAAACCCCTATCCCTTCTCTTCTCCTTCTTATTCTTCCTCTATTCCTCTGTTTCCAGGTATTTGAGAAAAATGATTTTCATGTTCTTTGAATTAACTCATTACAGTTTAGTTAGATTTTAATTTTTAGCTAGTAAATTATTTTGCTATTGTCTGATTTGCTGTTCTGTGATTTGCTGTTCTCTGAAAAAACATGAGTCTGTTATCTAATTTGCTGTTCTCTGAAAAAACTAAAATTCAGTATTTTAGTGTATGGCTCCTTCCAAACAATTTTGGATGCTCACATGTGTTCCTAATAAGAAAGTGTTGCCTAAAAGAAGTAATAGCATGACAAAACTTGTAGCAATACTCTTGAAATTATTTTGTTTTCCTTTCGAGCTGCTTTTTCTTTATGATTATGCCGGCAAAACTGAGATCTTGTTAGCAAAATATATATTCCCTCTCAAAACAGAGACTTATAATTCATCTCCTTGGAAAAATGAACTACTTATTCAGTAATTTTCTCCTGTATTTGATGTATTTGTTATTATACAATTTAATGTTAACCCCTATACAAATATAGAAAAATTAGAATAATTCATAATGACAATAAAATAATGAAGACAAATTCACACCTTTTCAAAAGAAAAGGCAATCACCATGAATATAGAAAATGACAAATTGGATCTACCGGCTATGATCAAAGGGCTCAAAACCTTCACAAGTAATGAGCCAGCCTTTTCCTCTCTCTACTGTCTCTTTGTATTAGTCAGCAACACTCCAGACAACTTAAGATATTAGGTGGAGGCTCGAGACCTTTGACCTTGAAGTGCGATAATGCACTCTGCCTGTTTGCCTTCCACTGAATTTCAACTTTTTAACTAGAATGTAGAAGATGGAAGAGGACCGTAATAAACTGGTATCAATATCTATGAAGAGTAAGGTAATGTATAAACTGACACTGTACAGTGACTTCCTTTTTCATGTACACCTTTTCTTTCATTCCTGTCTTTAACAAGCTTTGTTCTTTTCCCTTGTAAAGGATAGTCTAAAATTCAGTTATGTACTAGTTGTAGACCATCATAATCATTGCTTGCCATGACTTGGGATCCCCCCTTCAGTTATTTGATGCCATAGTATTGGAAGACATAATCAGCATCTTCATTACTTCTGCATTTCTTAAACTTATTCAAGGTATGTTGCTTATTGATGTCATTAATGTTAGTTTAATTGGATGTACCAAAAGAAGTTAATTTAGTTGGCTAATATAGTCATAATAGAATAATTTCTCCTTTTCAACAGCAATTTTAGACATCACCTTTTTACATGGAAAGCCAGATATACAATGGAATATTCTCAAAAAGTGAAACTCTTGATGAAGCTGATCTTTGCTCTTATATGGACTATTGTTCTTCCTGTTTGCTATGCTAATTCAAGAAGAAAATATACTTGTTATTCTACTAAGTATGGAACCTTGGTTGAGGAATGGTGCTTTACATCCTATATGGTTGCGGCAGCCATATACTTAACAAGTAATGCAGTTAATGTTGTGTTATATCTCGTCCCTGCCTTCTCCAAGTATATGGAGGTCTCTAATAACAAGATATGTAAAGTTTTATCTTGGTGGACTCAGGTATCAAGATTAGACTATTGCTTTAACTTGTTGATTACTTGAACATGTGCTATTATTGTTCTATGCCAATTCCAAGGCATAATCTTAGTGATATAACTATGCTTTCTGTTTTATCCTGTGGGATTGGATCTGTTTGATGTTTTTCATTTTCCATAAATGTTTGATACATTGATTTATATCTGTATGTAATATTCATTCCTGGTTTTAAATGTTTGAATCTGAGTGTCACATTTATTTATCATGTACACCCTCCAAATGAGAAATTTAGATTCTCAAACATATTATTGCTGATGTTTTGATTATATTTTTTTTTGTCAATTTAGATTTCACTGCAGTTTACCTTTTATGAGTATGCGATACTTCTAAATCTGGGCTCCCTTCAAGCAATATCAATGAAAGATTGTGTACTTATATTTGAATATAATCGGTAATGTCTTAATTTCAAATTAATACATTATGGTTATATCACTGTCATCATTTCATGGATAAAGTTATTTGAGTGGACTAAAGCCAAACTTCTGCCTCTGTTGATATTTATTAGTAAAGGAGGGCAAGCTTTTCTGGAGTCATTGTTGCCCAGGTTGAACCCCAAGAACAGTAACGGAGGGCTATCAAGGCCATTTGAACTCGAGGTTTGTCTGAAATTTACTATTTTCATTTAACATACATACATAGTACTGATTACTGAATAGGATAAGGAGATACACCAAAACTGAACGGTTGGAGAAATTTTAGAATTATAACTCAGTAGATCTTTATGGCCATAGTTTTTGAAAAGGTAAAAATAAGTTTCAGACTATTGTGGATGTTTGTGTGCACAAAGTATACAGATAGGAGAACCTAACCATTTCTTGGCTCTTCAGCAGTGAGTGTCTCTCCTAAGAGTTTTCTTTTGATTTCTTTTATGTTACTGAGGCATCCATTTGTGGTGACACTGTAAACAAGCGGCTGTGAACTGTCATCCATTAAACTATTAGACAAATCACATACATGGAGCCTTTCCCACTAAAATCTAAACAATTTACACTCCACTACAAAATAGATGAAAATCCTCTATTTCATATCCTATAATCTTCGAGGATTTCTTAGTTTCCTTTTCAGAGGGATATTTAATAAATGTATTCATATTTTTCTCAAACATGTTAATATTTTAAGAATCTGGACCAATCTCCATCGACTCATATACCAAATCATGATTAGGTATAGCTAAATTGTTGTAACACTTGAGTATACTTGTTATTGTTAAGCTGATGTTTTGACTATATTTTTTTTGTCGATTTAGATTTGGCTACAACTTGCTTATAGTTGGATGAGGTTTTCTGAAGAGATAAAGGCGATTCTTGGCACAATAGTGAAGCACAAAGTCCTTTTGGTTTCAAATGAAAAAATTAGTTTTTTTTTTGTTCAAGTTCATCATGAGAAAAACATGTATTTTATTTGCTTATGTTTAATTTTTATTTGATTTGGTAACTTAGCAAGTATATGTTAATTGATACTTGGAACACCTTTCTATATACATGCAATATATATTATTAGCCTATTCTCCCTATATTGAATAAATTGAATTTAAATTTTTAAATATTATTAGTGTGTGCTATATATCCTTCAATTGTCATTAACAAAGGTAAAAAATATATTGCTTTAGATATAAAAAAAAAGAGAATCTAAGAAAAACTCAATAAAGTGTTGCTTTAGGTATTAGAAAAAGACAACTGCAAATAAACTTAGATAAGTGTTGCTTTAGGTCTATGAAAAAGGCAACTTAAAAAAAATTTGGATAAGTGTTGCTTTATGTATATGAAGAAGGCAATTTAAAAAAACTTGGACAAGTGTTGCCTTAAATATATAAAAAGGCAACTTAAAAAAACCTGGACAAGTGTTGCTTTATGTATTAGAAAATACAACTTGTAAAATGTGTTGCCATAAAATTTTGTCTAAGCGTTGTGTTTGGGTCCTCTAAGGCAACCCTTATGAGGAGTTGCTTTTTTTGTAGAAAAGGCAACGCTTTTTGAAGGTTGCCATAAAAAGGGTTCCCTTTGATACACAAAAGCGTTACCTTAGACCAAAGGTAACGGCCGTATAGCCAACCCCCCAAAAAGCGTTGCGTTTTGTCGGAAAGTGTTGCTTTTGATCAAAGACAACACTTTTACTTATTATAGGCAACGTTTTTAAAGGGTTGCCTCAGCCTGAATTTGTTGTAGTGTCAAGGATCTTCTTGCTCAGTTGACCAACTTGTACCTCTAAATTTCTAATGGAGGACCTTATTTCATTAATGAAACTGTGAGTGGTCTTAATGAGGCTGGAAACCATATTGGCTAAGTCAGAAAGGCTTTGATTAAAGGTTTCCATGTTCCCTTGAGAAGATGGGAATGGTGGTCTGTTGTTGAACCTATTATGGTTCATACCACCTTGATTGAAACCTTGTTGAGGTTTCTGTTGATCCTTCCATGAGAGGTTAGGATGATTCCTCCATGAAGGGTTGTAAGTATTTTAATAGGGTTCTCCCATGTAATTCACCTCATCCATGGTGGGATGATCAGGATCATAAGCTTCTTCTTCAAGAGAAGCTTCCTGATTACTGCCAGCTGTAATTTGCATCCCAGTGAGATGTTGAGAGATCATGTTGACCTATTGGGTCAAGATCTTATTCTGAGCCAAGATGCTATTCATAGTCTCAACTTTATGAACTCCTTTCTTCTGAGAGATTCCATGGTTTAGTAGATTTCTCTCAGAGGTGTACATGAATTGGTTGTTTGCAACCATCTCAATGAGCTCTCTTGCTTCCGCAGGAGTTTTCTTCAAATGGAGAGATCCACTTGCAAAGCTGTCCAATGAAATTTTAGACATCTCAGACAAACCATCATAGAACACGCCTATGATGGACCACTCTAGGAGCATGTCAGGAGGACATCTCCTGATCAGTTGCTTGTATCTTTCCCAAGCTTCATAGAGGGATTCACCTTCTCTTTTTCTGAAGGCTTGAACTTCCACTCTAATCTTGCTCATCCTTTGAGGAGGAAAGAATAAAGTATTAACAAGCTTTTCCCAAGAGTCAAGACTCTCTCTAGGCTAGGCATCTAACTAGAACTTAGTTCTGTCTCTTAAAGCAAAGGGAAAGAGCATCAACTTATAGACTTCAAGATTAACTCTATTAGTCTTTATAGTATCACAGATCAGCAATAATTCAGCTAAAAACTGATGTAGATCTTCCATTAGAAGTCCATGAAACTTGTAGTTTTGCTACAAAAGAGAGACTAACTGAGGCTTAAGCTCAAAATTGTTAGCTCCAATGGCAGGTACAGCAATGCTTCTGCCATAAAATTTAGAGGTAGGGATGGTGAAGTCACCAAGGACCTTTCTGGGCTCCTCTTGTGGTTTGGCCATGTCCTCCAATTCTTGTCCAAAACTTTCTAAAAGGTCTCTTCCGAAGTGTTGTGCTTTAGCTTGTTGTAAATGCCTCCTCAGAGTTCTTTCAGGTTCAGGGTTAAGATGAAAAAGAGGTTTTTTTATCTCTGTTCCTGGTCATAAACAATAAGAAAAGAAAAAGAAAGATGGAAAAGAAGAAAGCTCTTTGTGCCCATTGGCAAGAAGCTCCTCCTTAAAGTCAGAAGTAGAGAAAGAAGAAAAAGAAAGAAAATAAAAATAAAAATAAATAAAAGAAGTAAAAGACAGTTACCTTGAAAAGAGAAGATAGAATAAAAAAAGAGAAAAGAAGAAAGCTTTTTGTTCCACTTGGATCTAAGAGCTTCCAGTTAGATGTGAAGAAGAAAAGAAAGAAGATAAAGAATTGTAGGCAGAGTTGAAAGAAGTAGAGTTGAATGAATAGAGATGAGAAAAGAAGAAGTATAAATAGAAAAAGTAAAGAATATTTTTATTTTTATTAATTAATTTATTAATTTTTTTCGAAAATTAAATTAAATTAATTTAAAAAAGATTTGAATTTTAATTGTTAAATTTTCGAAAATAGAGGAGGGAAGAGAAGAAGAAATTTTTGAAAATTAAGAGAGATAAGTTAGTTAGGTAGTTTTGAAGAATAAGAGAGAGAAGAGGGAGAGATATTTTCGAAAATTTGAGAGGAAAAAGTTAGTTAGGAGGTTTTGAAAAATAAGAGAGAGAGAAGATAAGATATTAATTAAGAATAGATAAAAAAGATTTGAAATAAAAATTTGTAATTAGAAAAAGATAAGATAATTTTTTTTAAAAGTTTTGAAAAATATATGATTTAAAAATTAGAAGTTAGAAAAGATAAGATAAGAAACAAAAAAGATAACTTTAGAAAATTGATTTTGAAAAAGATTTAATTTAAAAATTTGAATTTTGAAAAAAAAAATAAGATAAGATTTAAAAAAGATAAGATTTTTGAAAAAGATAAGATTTTTATTTTTGAAAAATTTGATTTTTGAAAACTTGACAATTAAGATATGATAAGATAAAATTTTAAAAATCAAAATCTGAATTTTATAAGTAATTTTCGAAAATTATGGTTGGAATTTATGATGAAAGAGAAAAACACAAAAAAAGACACAAGACTTAAAATTTTTAGATCTAGCACCCTTGTTTTTCGAAAATTTTAGAGGGAAATACCAAGGGACACCAAATTTAAAAATTTTAAGATCAAGACACACACAGGACTCAAGAACACTTTGAAGACTCACAAGAACACAAAGAACAAAATTTAAAGACTCAAAGAAACACAAGAACACGAAAAAGACATCAAACATAAAGTTTTTAGAAAACTCAACACAAATTCTTGAAAAACACAAGAAAATAAACAAGAAAATACCAAACTTAAAAATTAAAACAAGAGTTAATCAAAGAAAAATTAGTTTTGAAAAATTTTTAGAAAGAAAGACTCAAAGAAACACAAATTACCAAGAACATAAGCCAACGCTGTAACCAATTGAACACAAAAACGTATATTTTTGAGAAACCTTTTCAAAGTTTTTGAAAAATAGAAAGGAAAAAAAATAAAATAAAAGACTCAACACGAACATAAACAAAGACTCAAATCAAGAACAAAAATTAAACAAAGAAAAAAAAAATATTTTTGAAAAAGTTTTTAGAAATTTTCAAAAAAATAGAAGAAGAAGAAAATCAAAATCATGGACTTAACAAAAATAAAAATTACCTGTTCTAGGGAGCAAGATAATCCGACAGTTTGTCCAAAAACTTGTGTGCGCATGCAAGCAAAACCCACACTATTTCGTACAGCAGTAGTACCAGCAAGTGCACTAGGTTGTCCAAGTAATACCTAAGCGAGTCAGGGTCGATCCCACGAGGATTGTGGGTTGAAGCAAGTTATGGTTGTCTTGCAGGTCTTAGTCAGGCGGATTCAGAAGAAGTTAACTAATAGGAATTATATGATGGGAATAGAGTTGAGAGTTGGAGTTGCTTTGTCTTTCTGAATTAACTCTGGTACTACTGTCTTCCTTACTTGTGAATGATCTTCTTCTATGGCTGGCTGTAAGTGAACAAAGCCATTGCCTGCGATCATTAATTGATCTCCTCTGCTACAGAATGAATGCCATTGGCCGTGGTAATCCATTCTGACGAAGGGTGAAGCGCATAGCAGTCCATTCTCCTGGCGATCCTACTCCAAACGCCACAGACAAGGTTGAATCTTCTGGATTAGAGAACGCTGCTTCTTGGATTCTAGCCTATATCATAGAGACCCTAATCTCCCCGAAAATTGGCTGAATTGGTGTCTCGAGAAGTCCCCAACGAAGTCGTGGATTAACCGTCTGAGAGATGTATAAACATAGTTATTGGCTCGTGCTTTTCTTCCAGGTACTCACACGAACCCAAGTATACGCGGGTGTTTGTCAGGCACGTTTGTCTTAATGTGATGAACAAAGCTAATTGGTTAGATCATCCTTTTCACCACGATGAAGACATGGATATACATCTTAGAGATAGATCAAACACGGTGATGAGCGGATAATTTATACGCTTTTTGGCATTGTTTTTAGTATGTTTTAGTTAGTTTTTAGTATATTTTTATTAGTTTTTAGTTAAAATTCACTTTTCTGGACTTTACTATGAGTTTGTGTGTTTCTGTGATTTCAGGTATTTTCTGGCTGAAATTGAGGGACCTGAGCAAAAATCTGATTCAGAGACTGAAAAGGACTGCAGATGCTGTTGGATTCTGCCCTCCCAGCACTCAAAGTGAATTTTCTGGAGCTACAGAAGCTCAATTGGCGCGCTCTCAACGGCGTTGGAAAGTAGACATCCTGGGCTTTTCAGCAATGTATAATAGTTCATACTTTGCCCGAGATTTGATGGCCCAAACCGGCGTTCCAAATCAGCTCAAGAATGCCCGGTGTTAAACGCCGGAACTGGCACAAGAATGGGAGTTAAACGCCCAAACTGGCACAAAAGCTGGCGTTTAACTCTAAGAAAAGTCTCTACACATGAAAGCTTCAATGCTCAGCCCAAGCACACACCAAGTGGGCCCGGAAGTGGATTTTTATGTCATTTACTCATTTCTGTAAATCCTAGGCTACTAGTTCTCTACATATAGGACCTTTTGCTATTGTATTTTTCATCTTTAGATCTTTGAATCTTTGGATCCTTGATCATCTGGAGTCTTTTTATCACATTTTGGGGGCTGGCCTCACGGCCATGTCTAGACCTTGTTCTTATGTATTTTCAACGGTGGAGTTTCTACACACCATAGATTAAGGTGTGGAGCTCTGCTGTACCTCGAGTATTAATGCAATTACTATTGTTCTTCTATTCAATTCAGCTTGTTCTTGTTCTAAGATATTCATTCATACCCAAGAACATGATGAATGTGATGATTATGTGACGCTCATCATCATTCTCACTTATGAACGCGTGCCTGACAACCACTCCCGTTCTACAAGCAAACAAGGCTTGAATGTTTATCTCTTGGATTCCTTAATCAGAATCTTCGTGGTATAAGCTAGAATTGATGGCGGCATTCAAGAGAATTCGGAAGGTCTAAACCTTGTCTGTGGTATTCTGAGTAGGATTCAATGATTGAATGAATGTGACGAGCTTCAAACTCCTGAAAGCTGGGCGTTAGTGACAGACGCAAAAGAATCAATGGATTCTATTCCAACCTGATTGAGAACCGACAGATGATTAGCCGTGCCGTGACAGGGTGCGTTGAACATTTTCACTGAGAGGACAGGATTGTAGCCAATGACAACGGTGATGCCCAACATACAGCTTGCCATGGAAAGGAGTAAGAAGGATTGGATGAAGACAGTAGGAAAGCAGAGAGACGGAAGGGACAAAGCATCTCCATACACATATCTGAAATTCTCACCAATGAATTACATAAGTATCTCTATCTTTATGCTTTATTCATATATCATTCATAACCATTTGAATCTGCCTGACTAAGATTTACAAGATGACCATAGCTTGCTTCATACCAACAATCTCCGTGGGATCGACCCTTACTCGTGTAAGGTTTATTACTTGGACGACCCAGTGCACTTGCTGGTTAGTTGTGCGAAGTTATGATAAAGAGTTGAGATTGCAATTGAGCGTATCATGTTGATGGCGCCATTGATGATCACAATTTTGTGCACCAAGTTTTTGGCGCCGTTGCCGGGGAATTAAATGTCCTAACTATAGTTTCGCATTTGTTCCCTGCAATAACCGTGCCAAGTTTTGATCCGGCAACAACACCAAGTTTTTGGCGCCGTTGCCGGGGATTGTTCGAGTATGGACAACTGACGGTTCATCTTGTTGCTTAGATTAGGTATTTTTTTCAGAGTTCTTAAGAATGAATTCTAGTATTTCAAGGTGATGTTCTTATCATCACCAAAGCTGATTGATTCTCATCAATTTAGCTCTTGAATGCAATGTCTTGCTGAAGCTTGGCTAGCCATGTCTAATTTCTTTAGACTAAAGCTTTAGACTAACATTGCATGTTTCCTGGAATTCTCATTAAGAATTTTGATACTTTTATTTTCTTTTCCACTTAATTTTCGAAAAAATCCAAAAAATTACAAAATCATAAAAACCAAAAATATTGTATGTTTCTTGTTAAGTCTAGTGTCTCATGTTAAGTTTGGTGTCAATTGCATGTTTCTGTTCTTCTTGCATTCATTCATGTGTCTTAAGTGATCTTCAAGATGTTCTTGATGATTTCCTTGCTCTGATCTTTAAATTCTCTTATCTTGAGTATTTTTGTTGTTTGTCATATGCATTCTCATTTTGTTAGTGTCAGTAGTATACAAATTACTAAGTTTGGTGTCTTGCATGCATTGTTATTTGATTTTAGTTGCATTTTGATTATTCCTCATTATTAAAAATCCAAAAAAATTTTTTAATTTGTGTCTTTTCAAGTCAATAATACAGAGAATTGAAGATTCAGAATATACAGTAGAGAAATTATACAGAAAAAGTTGGGCGTTCAAAACGCCCAGTGAAGAAGGGCAAACTGGCGTTTAAACGCCAGCCAGGGTGCCTGGTGATGAGCGGATAATTTATACACTTTTTGGCATTGTTTTTAGTATGTTTTTAGTATGATCTAGTTAGTTTTTAGTATATTTTTATTAGTTTTTAGTTAAAATTCACTTTTCTGGACTTTACTATGAGTTTGTGTGTTTTTCTGTGATTTCAGGTATTTTCTGGCTGAAATTGAGGGATCTGAGCAAAAATCTGATTCAGAGACTGAAAAGGACTGCAGATGCTGTTGGATTCTGACCTCCCTGCACTCGAAGTGGATTTTCTGGAGCTACAGAAGCCCAATTGGCGCGCTCTCAACGGCGTTGGAAAGTAGACATCCTGGGCTTTCCAGAAATATATGATAGTCCATACTTTGCTCAAGATTTGATGGCCCAAACTGGCGTTCAAAGTCACCTTAAGAAATCCCAGCGTTAAACGCTGGAACTGGCACCTAAATGGGAGTTAAACGCCCAAACTGGCATAAAAGCTGGCGTTTAACTCCAAAAAGAGTCTCTACACGAAAATGCTTCATTTGCTCAGCCCAAGCACTCACCAAGTGGGCCCGGAAGTGGATTTTTATGTCATTTACTCATCTCTGAACACCCTAGGCTACTAGTTTTCTATAAGTAGGACCTTTGACTATTGTATTGAGATATCTGGGTAGCTATCTTCATTTTTATGCTATCTTAGATCATTGGGAGGCTGGCCATTCGGCCATGCCTAGACCTTATGCTTATGTATTTTCAACGGTGGAGTTTCTACACACCATAGATTAAGGTGTGGAGCTCTGCTGTACCTCGAGTATTAATGCAATTACTATTGTTCTTCTATTCAATTCCGCTTGTTCTTTGTCCAAGATATCACTTGTTCTTCAACTTAATGAAGGTGATGATCGTCACGGATCATCACCATTCTCACTCATGAACAAAGTGACTGACAACCACTCTTGTTCTACAAGCATCTGAGGCTTAGTGAATATCTCTTGGATTCCTGATAACACGATGCATGGTTGATCGCCTGACAACCGAGTGCTCGCCTGACAAACGAGCCAGCCATTCCGTGAGATCAGAGTCTTCGTGGTATAGGCAAGAACTGATGGCGGCATTCAAGAGAATCCGGAAGGTCTAACCTTGTCTGTGGTATTCTGAGTAGGATTCAATGATTGAATGACTGTGACGTGCTTCAAACTCCTAGCAGGCTAGGGCGTTAGTGACAGACGCAAAAGAATCAATGGATTCTATTCCGGCCTGAACGAGAACCGACAGATGATTAGCCTATGCTGTGACAGAGCATCAGGGACGTATTTTCACTGAGAGGATGGGAGGTAGCTGCTGACAACAGTGAAACCCTACACGAGCTTGCCATGGAAAGGAGTAAGAAGGATTGGATGAAGGCAGTAGGAAAGCAGAGAGACGGAAGGGAAGGCATCTTCATACGCTTGTCTGAAGCTCTTACACCAATGATATACATAAGTATCTCTATCTTTATCTTTATGCTTTATTCGTTCATCACTATACCCATTTGAGTCTGCTTGACTGAGATCTACAAGATGACCATAGCTTGCTTCATACCACCAATCTCCGTGGGATCGACCCTTACTCGCGTAAGGTTTATTACTTGGACGACCCAGTGCACTTGCTGGTTAGTTGTGCGAAGTTGTGTTTATGCCATGGTATTGAGCACCAAGTCTTTGGAGCCATTACTAGGGATTGTTTATGTTTTGAAAAGTATTGATCACAATTTCGTGCACCAAGTTTTTGGCGCCGTTGCCGGGGATTGTTCTTGTGTATGGACAACTGACGGTTCATCTTGTTGCTTAGATTAGGCATTTATTTTTTTTCGAAATTCTTGAAGGTGAATTCTAGAGTTTCATGATGATTTGTTGAAATCTGGCTGGCTGAGAAGCCATGTCTAATTCCATTGGACCGAGGTTTCAACTTATCATCACAAGAGCTTGATGATCTTTATCAATCTTGCTTTTGGAGCAGTGATTTGCTAAGGCTTGGCTGGCCTTTGGCCATGTCTAGTGTTTTGGACCGAAGCTTTCTTTGAAAGCTTGGCTGGCTGTGAAGCCATGTCTAATTCCTGGACCGGAGTCTTAGACTAGCATTGCACTGATTCCTGGAATTCTCATTAAGAATTTTGATATCTTTTTCCACTTAATTTTCGAAAAAAAAAAACACACAAAAAAATTTATAAAATCATAAAATCCAAAAATATTTCTTGTTTGAGTCTAGAGTCTCATCTTAAGTTTGGTGTCAAATGCATGTTTTTGTTATATTTTTCGAATCCATGCATGTATTTCTTTGTTTTGATCTTTGAATTCTATTGACTTGAGTATCTTTGTGTTTCATATAGTGTCAGTAGTATACAAACTGCTAAGTTTGGTGTCTTGCATGCATTGCTATTTGATTCTTGTTGCATTTTGATTATTAAAAAAATCCAAAAATATTTTTAATGTGTGTCTTTTCAAGTCAATAATACAAAGAATTGAAGATTTAGAACATACTGCAGAGGAATTATACAGAAAAAGCTGGGCATTCCAAATGCCCAGTGAAGAAGGCAGACTGGCGTTTAAATGCCAGCCAGGGTACCTGGTTGGGCGTTTAACGCCCAAAAAGGGTGCATTTTGGGCGTTAAACGCCAGAATGTATACCATTCTGGGCGTTTAACGCCAGGATGGTGCTAGGAGGAAGATTTTGTTTTCAAAATCAATTTTTTTCAAGTTTTCAAAGTTTTTCAAAATCAAATCTTTTTCAAATCATATCCTTTCAATCAAATGTTTTCAAAATCAATTTCTTTCCTTTTTTAAAGATACTTACTAACAATTAATGATTTGATTGAACATCTCAAATTTGTTGCCTTTTCTGTTAAGAAAGGTTTAATGTTTGAATCATATCTTTTCTTGTTAGGCAAGTCATTAATTTTCAAAATCAAATCTTTTTTTTAAAATTGTTTTCAAATCATATCTTTTCAAATTGTTTTCAAATCATATCTTCTCAATCACATCTTTTTAATCACATCTTTTTCAAATTAAGTTTTCAATCAAATCCTTTTGACTTCTAATTTCAAATCTTTTTCAAAAATCACTTGATTTCTTTTCCACTCTTATTTTCGAAAATCAATTAAGTGTTTTTCAAAAATGTTTTCAAAATCTTCTAATTAATTTTCGAAAATTACTCCCCTCCTTCTCACATCCTTCTATTTATGGAGTACCACTCCTTCTCAATGCACAATTCGAACCTTATCTAATTAAAGTTCGAATTCTTCTTCTCCTTCTTCTTTCTATTTTTCTTTTTCCTCTGACACCTCAAAGAATCTCTATACTATGACATAGAGGATTCCACGGTTTCTTGTTCTCTTCTCTTTCATATGAGCAGGAACAAAGACAAAGGCATTCTTGTTGAAGCTGACCCTGAACCCGAAAGGACCTTGAAGAGAAAGCTAAGAGAAGCCAAAGCACAACTCTCTGTAGAGGACCTGACCGAATTCTTCAAAGAAGAAGAAGACATGGCAGCCGAAAACAACAACAATGCAAACAATGCAAGGAAGGTGCTGGGTGACTTTACTGCACCTACTCCCGACTTCTATGGGAGAAGCATCTCTATCCCTGCCATTGGAGCAAACAACTTTGAGCTTAAGCCTCAATTAGTTTCTCTAATGCAACAGAATTGCAAATTCCATGGACTTCCAATGGAAGATCCTCATCAGTTCTTAGCTGAGTTCTTACAAATCTGTGACATAGTCAAGACTAATGGGGTAGACCCTGAGGTCTATAGACTGATGCTATTCCCTTTTGCTGTAAGAGACAGAGCTAGAATATGGTTGGACTCTCAACCTAAAGAAAGCCTGGACTCTTGGGAAAAGCTAGTCAATGCCTTCTTGGCAAAGTTCTTTCCACCACAAAGATGGAGTAAGCTTAGAGTGGAGGTCCAAACCTTCAAACAGAAGGATGGAGAATCCCTCTATGAAGCTTGGGAAAGATACAAACAATTAATCAGAAAATGTCCCTCTGACATGCTTTCTGAATGGAGCATCATAGGTATTTTCTATGATGGTCTCTCTGAACTATCTAAGATGTCCTTGGATAGCTCTGCTGGAGGATCTCTTCATCTGAAGAAGACGCCTACAGAGGCTCAAGAGCTAATTGAAATGGTTGCAAATAACCAATTCATGTACACTTCTGAAAGGAATCCTGTGAACAATGGGACTAGTCAGAAGAGAGAAGTTCTTGAGATTGACACTCTGAATGCCATACTGGCTCAGAACAAGATATTGACTCAGCAAGTCAATTTGATTTCTCAAAGTCTGTCTGGAATGCAAAATGCACCTGGCAGTACTAAGGAAGCTTCATCTGAGGAAGAAGCTTATGATCCTGAAAACCCTTCAATGGAAGAGGTGAATTACCTAGGAGAACCCTATGGAAACACCTATAATTCTTCATGGAGAAATCACCCAAATTTCTCATGGAAAAATCAAGAGAGACCTCAACAAGGTTTCAATAACAATAATGGTGGAAGAAACAGGCTTGGCAATAACAAGCCTTTTCCATCATCTTCTCAGCAACAGACAGAGAGTTCTAAGCAGAATATCTCTGACTTAGCAACAATGGTCTCTGATCTAATCAAAACCACTCAAAGTTTCATGAATGAAACAAGGTCCTCCATCAGAAATTTGGAAGGACAAGTGGGACAGCTGAGCAAGAAAATTACTGAACTCCCTCCTAGTACTCTCCCAAGTAATACAGAAGAAAATCCAAAAGGAGAGTGCAAAGCCATAACCATGGCCGAATATGGAGAGGAAAGAGAGGAGGTGGACGCCACTGAGGAAGACCTCAATGGGCGTGCACCAACCTCCTCTGTGTTCCCCAATGAGGAACCATGGGAATCTGAGACTCAAAATGAGACCATAGAGATTCCATTGGACTTACTTTTGCCTTTCATGAGCTCTGATGAGTATTCTTCCTCTGAAGAGGATGAGTATGTCACTGAAGAGCAAGTTGCTAAATACCTTGGAGCAATCATGAAGCTAAATGACAAGTTATTCGGAAATGAGACTTGGGAAGATGAACCTCCCTTGCTCACCAAAGAACTGGATGACTTGTCTAGGCAAAAATTACCTCAAAAGAGACAAGATCCTGGGAAGTTTTCCATACCTTGTACCATAGGCACCATGACCTTCAAGAAGGCCCTGTGTGACTTGGGGTCAAGTGTGAACCTCATGCCTCTCTCTGTAATGGAGAAGCTAGGGATCTTTGAGGTACAAGCTGCAAAAATCTCACTAGAGATGGCAGACAACTCAAGAAAACAAGCTTATGGACTTGTAGAGAATGTTTTGGTTAAGATTGAGGACCATTACATCCCTACTGATTTCATAGTCCTAGAGACTGGGAAGTGCATGGATGAATCCATCATCCTTGGCAGACCCTTCCTAGCCACAGCAAAGGCTGTGATTGATGTTGATAGAGGTGAACTAATCATTCAAGTGAATAAAGAGTCCTTTGTGTTTAAGGCTCAAGGATATCCCTCTGTCACCATGGAGAGGAAGCATGAAGAGCTTCTCTCAAATCAGAGACAAACAGAGCCCCCACGGTCAAACTTTAAGTTTGGTGTTGGGAGGCCACAACCAAACTCTAAGTTTGGTGTTGAACCCCCACATTCAAACTCTAAGTTTGGTGTTGGAAGGTTCCAACATTGCTCTGAGTATCTGTGAGGCTCCATGAGAGCCCTCTGTCAGGCTACTGACATTAAAGAAGCGCTTGTTGGGAGGCAACCCAATGATTATATTTTATATATTTCTCTTTGTTATTTTATGTTTTTTGTAGGTTGATGATCATAAGAAGTCACAAAATCCATTGAAAAAGCAAAAACAGAATGAAAAATAGGAAGAAAAACAGCACACCCTGGAGGAAGAATTCACTGGCGTTTAAACGCCAGTGAAGCTAGCATTTGGGCGTTTAACGCCCAGTCTGGCACCATTCTGGGCGTTTAACGCCAGAAAGGAGCACCAAACTGGCGTTAAACGCCAGAAAAGGGCTAGAACCTGGCGTTAAACGCCAGGAATGGGCACCAGCCCGGCGTTTAACGCCAGAAATAGCTCAAAACGTGATTTTGAGCAACATTTGGTGCAGGGATGACTTTTCCTTGACACCACAGGATCTGTGGACCCCACAGGACCCCACCACCACACTCTCTCTTCTTCCCCCATTCACCAATCACCTCAACACCTCTTCCCCAAAAACCCTTCACCTATCAAATCCCATCTTTCTCTTCACCACTCACATCCATCCTTCATAAAACCCCACCAACCTCACCCTTCAAATTCAAACCACTTTTCCTCCCAAACCCACCCATAATGGCCGAACCTCATCTCCCCTCTCTCCTATATAAACCCTTCTTCACCCCTTCATTTTCACACAACCTAAACAACACTTCTCCCCCTCTTTGGCCGAATACACCACCATCTCCCTCTTCCTCATTTCTTCTTCTTCTACTCTCTTCTTTCTTCTTTTGCTCGAGGACGAGCAACCATTTTAAGTTTGGTGTGGTAAAAGCGTTGCTTTTTCGTTTTCCATAACCATTATGGCATCCAAGGCCGGAGAAACCTCTAGAAAGAGGAAAGGGAAGGCAAAAGCTTCCACATCCGAGTCATGGGAGATGGATAGATTCATCTCAAGGGTGCATCAAGACCACTTCTATGAAGTTGTGGCCTTGAAGAAGGTGATCCCCGAGGTCCCCTTTTCACTCAAAAAGGGTGAATATCCGGAGATTTGCCATGAGATCCGAAGAAGAGGTTGGGAAGTACTTACCAACCCCATTCAACAAGTCGGAATCTTGATGGTTCAAGAGTTCTATGCCAATGCATGGATCACAAAGAACCATGATCAAAGTATGAACCCGGATCCAAAGAATTATCTTACTATGGTTCGGGGGAAATACTTGGATTTTAGTCCGGAAAGTGTAAGGTTGGCATTCAATTTGCCTATGATGCAAGGAGATGAACATCCTTACACTAGAAGGGTCAACTTTGATCAAAGGTTGGACCAAGTCCTCACAGTCATATGTGAAGAGGGCGCACAATGGAAGAGAGATTCAAGAGGCAAGCCGGTTCAATTAAGAAGGCATGACCTCAAGCCCATGGCTAGAGGATGGTTGGAGTTCATTCAACGCTCAATCATTCCCACTAGCAACCGGTCCGAAGTTACTCTAGACCGGGCCATCATGATTCATAGCATCATGATTGGAGAAGAAGTGGAAGTTCATGAGGTTATAGCCCAAGAACTCTATAAAGTGGCAGACAAGTCTTCCACCTTGGCAAGGCTAGCCTTTCCTCATCTCATTTGTCACCTCTGTTATTCAGTTGGAGTTGACATAGAAGGAGATACCCCCATTGATGAGGACAAGCCCATCACCAAGAAAAGGATGGAGCACACAAGAGACCCTTCTCATCAAGAGATCCCTGAGATGCCTCAAGGGATGCACTTCCCTCCACAAGACTATTGGGAGCAAGTAAACACCTCCCTAGGAGAATTGAGTTCCAACATGGGACAACTAAGGGTGGAGCATCAAGAACACTCCATTCTCCTCCATGAAATTAGAGAAGATCAAAGAATCATGAGAGAGGAGCAACAAAGGCAAGGAAGAGACATTGAGGAGCTCAAGCACTCCATAGGATCTTCAAGAGGAAGAAAGAGCCGCCATCACTAAGGTGGACCCGTTCTTTGATTTCCTTGCTCTTTATTCTTCTGTTTTTCGAATTCTATGCTTATGATTATCCATGTTTGTGTCTTGTGATCATTAGTGTCTTAGTGTCTATGCCTTAAAGTTATGAATGTCCTATGAATCCATCACCTTTCTTGAATAAAAACGTGCTTAATTGAAAAGGAAAGAATTGCATGAATTCTGAATTTTATAGCAGTTTAATTATTTTGATGTGGTGGCAACACTTTTGTTCTCTGAATGTATGCTTGAACAGTGCATATGTCTTTTGAATTTGTGGTTCATGAATGTTGGCTCTTGAAAGAATGATGAAAAAGGAGACATGTTACTGAGGATCTGAAAAATCATAAAAATGATTCTTGAAGCAAGAAAAAGCAGTGAATACAAAAAAAAAAAAGAGAGAAAAACCGAAAAAAAAGAAAAGAAAGAAAAAGAAAGAAATAAAGTTGTGATCCAAGGCAATAAGAGTGTGCTTAAGAACCCTGGACACCTCTAATTGGGGACTTTAGCAAAGCTGAGTCACAATCTGAAAAGGTTCACCCAATTATGTGTCTGTGGCATGTATGTATCCGGTGGTAATACTGGAAGACAGAGTGCTTTGGGCCACGACCAAGACTCAATAAGTAGCTGTGTTCAAGAATCATCATACTTAACTAGGAGAATCAATAACACTATCTGGATTCTGAGTTCCTAAAGAAGCCAATCATTCTGAATTCCAAAGGATAGAGTGAGATGCCAAAACTATTCAGAGGCAAAAAGCTAAAAGCCCTGCTCATCTAATTAATACTGATCTTCATAGATGTTTTTGGAGTTCATTGCATATTCTCTTCTTTTTATCTTATTTGATCTTCAGTTGCTTGGGGACAAGCAACAATTTAAGTTTGGTGTTGTGATGAGCGGATAATTTATACACTTTTTGGCATTGTTTTTAGTATGTTTTTAGTATGATCTAGTTAGTTTTTAGTATATTTTTATTAGTTTTTAGTTAAAATTCACTTTTCTGGACTTTACTATGAGTTTGTGTGTTTTTCTGTGATTTCAGGTATTTTCTGGCTGAAATTGAGGGATCTGAGCAAAATCTGATTCAGAGACTGAAAAGGACTGCAGATGCTGTTGGATTCTGACCTCCCTGCACTCGAAGTGGATTTTCTGGAGCTACAGAAGCCCAATTGGCGCGCTCTCAACGGCGTTGGAAAGTAGACATCCTGGGCTTTCCAGCAATATATGATAGTCTATACTTTGCCCAAGATTTGATGGCCCAAACTGGCGTTCAAAGTCACCTCAAGAAATCCCAGCGTTAAACGCTGGAACTGGCACCTAAATGGGAGTTAAACGCCCAAACTGGCATAAAAGCTGGCGTTTAACTCCAAAAAGAGTCTCTACACGAAAATGCTTCATTTGCTCAGCCCAAGCACACACCAAGTGGGCCCGGAAGTGGATTTTTATGTCATTTACTCATCTCTGAACACCCTAGGCTACTAGTTTTCTATAAGTAGGACCTTTGACTATTGTATTGAGATATCTGGGTAGCTATCTTCATTTTTATGCTATCTTAGATCATTGGGAGGCTGGCCATTCGGCCATGCCTAGACCTTATGCTTATGTATTTTCAACGGTGGAGTTTCTACACACCATAGATTAAGGTGTGGAGCTCTGCTGTACCTCGAGTATTAATGCAATTACTATTGTTCTTCTATTCAATTCCGCTTGTTCTTTGTCCAAGATATCACTTGTTCTTCAACTTAATGAAGGTGATGATCGTCACGGATCATCACCATTCTCACTCATGAACAAAGTGACTGACAACCACTCTTGTTCTACAAGCATCTGAGGCTTAGTGAATATCTCTTGGATTCCTGATAACACGATGCATGGTTGATCGCCTGACAACCGAGTGCTCGCCTGACAAACGAGCCAGCCATTCCGTGAGATCAGAGTCTTCGTGGTATAGGCAAGAACTGATGGCGGCATTCAAGAGAATCCGGAAGGTCTAACCTTGTCTGTGGTATTCTGAGTAGGATTCAATGATTGAATGACTGTGACGTGCTTCAAACTCCTAGCAGGCTAGGGCGTTAGTGACAGACGCAAAAGAATCAATGGATTCTATTCCGGCCTGAACGAGAACCGACAGATGATTAGCCTATGCTGTGACAGAGCATCAGGGACGTATTTTCACTGAGAGGATGGGAGGTAGCTGCTGACAACAGTGAAACCCTACACGAGCTTGCCATGGAAAGGAGTAAGAAGGATTGGATGAAGGCAGTAGGAAAGCAGAGAGACGGAAGGGAAGGCATCTTCATACGCTTGTCTGAAGCTCTTACACCAATGATATACATAAGTATCTCTATCTTTATCTTTATGCTTTATTCGTTCATCACTATACCCATTTGAGTCTGCTTGACTGAGATCTACAAGATGACCATAGCTTGCTTCATACCACCAATCTCCGTGGGATCGACCCTTACTCGCGTAAGGTTTATTACTTGGACGACCCAGTGCACTTGCTGGTTAGTTGTGCGAAGTTGTGTTTATGCCATGGTATTGAGCACCAAGTCTTTGGAGCCATTACTAGGGATTGTTTATGTTTTGAAAAGTATTGATCACAATTTCGTGCACCACCTGGCTGGGCGTTTAACGCCCAAAAGGGTAGTGCTTTGGGCGTTAAACGCCAGAATGGATACTGTTCCGAGGGTTACCTGAAACTGGAGGTCGATCTCGGACGAGATCTTCTGTACTGGTTGGTGCTAACGTGTCCGGCTGGTGGGAGACGGCCGGAGCTATCGTGTCCGACTTGTTGGACTGGCTGTACTGCTGATCCTTCGTCACCGGAGGGTGGGGGGTACCTGCAAGAGACTCCGATGCTTAAGTTAGCATGGGTATTAAACAGGTTTTATGTAGAATCAGAGTATGAGTTATACCTGGGTGCTCCAGTGTATTTATAATGGTGAGATGTGGCCTCCTGTGGATAAGATAAGTTTAGTTATCTTATCTTATCTTTAAGTGAGGTCATCATATCTTCAAGGGAACCGCCTTTATCTTTCTGGGCTTTAGCTGCCTTTAGATTGGGCTGTGTTCCTTCGTTTTGGGCCTGCTTTGGGCTCCTTTGGCGAGTTGGCCGAGCTCTTTGAGAAGAGGTCGGGCATTTAGCCGAGCTCTTTGAGAAGAGGTCGGGCATTTAGCCGAGCTCTTTGAGAAGAGGTCGGGCATTTAGCCGAGCTCTTTGAGAAGAGGTCGGGCATTTAGCCGAGCTCTTTGAGAAGAGGTCGGGCATTTAGCCGAGCTCTTTGAGAAGAGGTCGGGCATTTAGCCGAGCTCTTTGAGAAGAGGTCGGATGATAGCCTGACCTGAAGAGGTCGGTTGGCTTGTTGCTAAACACCCCAGGTCGGACATCTTGACCCAGGGTATGAACAGTGCCCCTGCTTGAGTTCGATCTTTTCGTGAGATCGTGTTTTTCAGAGCTTCGATCTCTTTGGAAGTCGTGCTCAAGCATCTGTCTGGCTTTGATTCTTCATTGCTTTGAAATCTTTTGCAGATTTTCTAGAGGTTTGGTACTTCACAGTCCGTCCTCTTTTGAGTAGTAGCGTGGGTTTTCTACCCTTGTCTTCTGGATCACGCCTTGCTTTTGTGTTGACAACCCTCTACTTTGGTGAAGTTATCCTTGCGGCTTGATATCCGGACTCTTAGTGACTTGTCTGATGACTTTTTAGTGTTCTTTTGTATAGAACCTTTTTAGTCTCGGATGACGTACGTAGCCCTGTTTGAGATTGTGCCTTCTTTGAGTGGAGTTGTATCCCTTTTTAGCTAAGCACTTTTGAGCCTTAAGGTTTTTTCTTAACCTTTTGGCTTGTTCTTTTTTGAGATTGTACTTGCGCCTCTTCTTAGCTGACGTCGACCTGTACGACTTTGCCCCTGCTTGAGTTCGATCTTTCCGTGAGATCGTGCTCTCTTTGGGGGAAGTCGTACTCAAGCATCCTGACTTTGGTCGATCTTGAGTAGTTTTATCTTGTGCGAGTTTGGCATTGCCTTTTTTTAGTTTGTTGAGAGGTCTTTTCAGCCTTCTTCCGACTTGTTTGTCTTCACTGTTCGGGCTTTTTAGTCATAATCCAACAACTTTTTAGGTATAGTTCCTGATGGGAAACCTTTTATAGTCTGTTTGGATGACTTTTTAGCGCCGTTTTGATTTGTGCTTTTGCCTTTTAAGTAGTGTCTTTTTCAAGACTTCGTACCTTTTAGCAAAGCATTCCTGGCATTCCTCTGGCCCGTTGCGAGATGTCTTTGTCCCCTTTGTGGATCTTTGTAGAGTGTCGGTATTTTGTTGTCCGACCTCTTTTGATCACTGCTAGTTTTGTCCACTTTCTGCTTGGTTGAGGTGGTCCTTGGGGCTAACTTGTCCGACGACTTTTTAGTGTTCTTTGGTAGAACCTTTTTAGTTGGTCTGAACAATTTTGATAGCCTTGTCATGGAGCCGTGGCTTTTTGGGCAAAGCTATGTCCCTTTTAGCGCACGCTTTTCGTTGGTCCAATTTCTCGTGTCGACGAGCTGTAGCTTTCGTTGGTCCGACTTCTTGTCGGTCCAAGCTGTGGTTTTCGTTGGTCCGACTTCTTCTTGTCGGTCCAAGCTGTAGCTTTTGTTGGTCCGACTTTTTCTTGTTTGTTCTAAGCTGTAGCTTTGGGCCGACTTCTTCATGTCGGTCGCTTCTAAGTTATTTCTAGTAATCCTCTTTATTGGACCTCTGTCAGGTCTCTTTCAGGGATTACTTTTTATAACTTTTTGTTTATGGGACGACTTCTTTACGTCAGTCCCTTCTCCAAGTTATTTTTGTAATCCTCTTTCTTGGACCTTTGTCAGATCTCTTTCAGGGATTACTTTTATAACTTGTCCGTTGTAGGAGACCGACTTCTTTATGTCGATCTCTTCTAAGTTATTTCGTAATCCTCTTTCTTGGACCTTTGCCAGGTCTCTTTCAGGGATTACTTTTTATAACTTTTTGTTTATGGGATGACTTCTTTACGTCAGTCCCTTCTCCAAGTTATTTTTGTAATCCTCTTTCTTGGACCTTTGTCAGATCTCTTTCAGGGATTACTTTTATAACTTGTCCGTTGTAGGAGACCGACTTCTTTATGTCGATCTCTTCTAAGTTATTTCGTAATCCTCTTTCTTGGACCTTTGCCAGGTCTCTTTCAGGGATTACTTTTTATAACTTTTGTTTATGGGACGACTTCTTTACGTCAGTCCCTTCTCCAAGTTATTTTTGTAATCCTCTTTCTTGGACCTTTGTCAGATCTCTTTCAGGGATTTGCTGATAACTTGGGTTGACTTGGTCCGACTTCTCAACATCGGCCAGTCTTTCAGTTACTATTTTAGCAATCCGTAAGACCTCGTCAGGTTCTTTTTTGGATCACTTTCGATAACTTCTTGCATTATTCTGTGTTCATCTTTGCCGATTTGTAGAAAGTGGTTGGCATCTCTAGCTCGTCCTTTGGGTGAATTGCGTTTTCACCTTTATCGGACGGTTATCTTTATCGTGACCGTGCAGTGAAATTGTTTTTCACTTTCTGCCGATCTGTTGCTTTATAATCGGACGATGAATTTGGTTTTCATCTTGCCGACTTTGTCGTGATCGGGCGATGATTTTGGTGTTTCACCTTGCCGACCTTGTCGTGATCGGGCGATGATTTTGGTGTTTCACCTTGCCGACCTGCCGTAGTCGGGCGTCTTGGTAGGAAACTTTTTAGGGAATCTGCAATCTTTTAAACAATAATATAAAGATAAGAGTGTGTACATGTTTAGTACTTACCTTTCTAGGTCGGGCAATCTTTTTGGATCTCGGCCTGGCGCCCCTTTTTAGATTGCAGGCATGCCATGACCTTGGTAGCTCTTGCCCTTCAAGTTCGGGCAGTCTGTAGCAACCTTTCCCCAGTTCTTCTAAACAACTTGGTATGGTCCTTTCCAGTTGGGTGCTAGCTTTCCTTCTCCAGGTCGAGTTGTTCCGATATCATTTCGGATTAGGATAAGGTTGTTGTTGGCAAAGCTTCGCTGTACTACCTTCTGATTGTATCTTGAGGCCATTCGACGTTTTAACGCCTCTTCCTTGATCGGAGCTCTCTCTCGGACTCTTGGAAGTAGGTCGAGTTCTTTCCTTTGGATTTGGGAGTTTGACCTCTTCATTGTAGAAGATCATTCTTGGGGGATCCTTCTTCGATCTCTACTGGGATCATTGCCTCCATTTCGTAAATCAATCGGAAGGGTGATTCCCCCGTGGTGAAGTGTGGAGTTGTCCGATATGCCCATAGGACTTGTGGGAGCTCTTCGGATGTGAATTGGTGCTTTATTTTCAAGTTAGCCATTCTTTTCTTGAAACCTGTGTCCGTGAATTGAGTGTCATTGTTTGTGGTGATGGAGTAAGAAACCCCAAACCTTGTAATAATGTTCTTGTACAAGAATTTCTGACTTCTTTGGGCAGTGGCATTAGCTAGGGGCTCTGCCTCAATCCATTTTGTGAAGTAATCCACCCCTACAATGAGGAACTTGACTTGTCCCGATCCTTGGAAAAATAGTCCGAGGAGGTCGAGTCCCCTCTTTGCGAACGGCCAAGGTGATGTTACACTGATGAGCTCCTCTGGTGGGGCAATGTGGAAGTTGGCATGCTTTTTGATGTAAAGCTTTGACTTTTGTATTTGGGTTTTTGCTCTGTTGTTGCCTCCAAAGGGTGCCCTTGGACTTTTGTGTGAGTCCTGGGGTTTCCCTTTTACTGCCGCGTCTGTCACTTTATGTTTTACTGTTATTGTCCGAGTTGTTTCCTTATTTGCCCGAGTTGTTTGGTAGTAATTCCATATTCGACCTATGTCTTTGAGATGTCTACTAAGATCCCGGACAGCGTGTCTGATTAGCTGGATTTCATAGTTTAAATGCGTGTTACTGTGGCTAACCCTGAGTACATCCCTTATACCGCCTTCGAGACCGATTTGTTGTGGTCTTGTAATGTAGCTCGGATGAGGCTTCTGTTATTGCCCCTTGGTTGGCTAGTTTTGAAAATGCATCAGCTCGGGCATTCTACTCTCAAGGTATGTGTCGGACCTCATATCCCCGAATTGTCCGAGCTGTTGGTGTTGGCTGGTTTTGAAAATACATAAGCTCGGGCATTCTATGTGTCGGACTTCATTTTCCCCGATTTGTCCGAGCTATTTTCTGTTTTTGTCCAGAGTCCCCCGAATTGTCTGAGATGTTCTCTGGTTTTGTCCAAGGTCTCCCGAATTATCTGAGCTGTCCTCTGTAGGATTCTTCCAGCTAAGCTTGTTTTCTGCAGGATGCCCTTTATTGGCTGGTTGGTTGGAACTCTGATAGTGTGAGCTTGAAAGTATGGGTGGAGTCGTCGAGAGGTGAGTATGAGGGTGTAGGCGAACTTTTTCTATCTGTTGATAGGTTAGTTCGGTCCCTTGTAAAGCTTTGCTGATGAAGTAGACGGGTTGTTTCCCACTTTCGTCTTCTCTGACTAGTGCTGAGGCTATTGCCTGACTTCCCACTGCGAGGTATAATGAGTTCTTCACTTTCCCGTGGTCTGGAAAGGATGGGTGGTTGCCCCAAGAATTTTGAAATCTCGGAAGGCTTGTTCGTACTCCGTTGTCCTTTTCAACTCGTCCGACCTCCTTGGTGTGAGGTGGACGTTCAACTCGTCCGACCTCTTTGGTGTGAGGTAGATGTTTAACTCGTTCGACCTCTTTGGTATGAGGTGGACCTTCAACTCGTCCGACCTCTTGGTGGTGAGGTGGACCTTCAACTTGTCCGACCTCTTTGGTGTGAGGTGGACCTTCAATTCGCCCGACATCTTCGGTGTGAGGTGGACCTTCAACTTGTCCGACCTCTTTGGTGTGAGGTGGAGCTTAAACTCGCCCGACATCTTCAGTGTGAGGTGGACCTTCAACTTGTCCGACCTCTTTGTTGTGAGGTGGACCTTAACTCGCCCGACCTCTTCCGTGTGAGGTGGACCTTCAACTCGTCCGACCTCTTTGGTGTGAGGTGGACCTTCAACTCGCCCGACCTCTTTCTCCTTTTTGTTTTTGATTGGGCGAGGTGGTGGGATCTTCTCCGATTGATCTTCTCTTTTCTTGGACTCTTTATCCTTGTCCCGTGGTACTGAGATGATGGCTTGGATCCAATGTGCCGCCGTACGGGATCATGTCGGGAGCCTTGAAGTCCTTTTGGATTTTAGCTTTCATGATATCTTTGGTGAATGGGTCTTGATCTTTGTAGGGGCTGTCTTCGTGACCGGATCGAGTTGTTTTGGCCTTGAGATCTGCTTCGAGTTTTAGGAGCTTGTCCTTTAACTCGTGGCATCACCTAACTTCCCTTCGTAGGTCTCTCTCAACTTCTTGTTGATGTTCCACCTTTTTTCGAGTTGCTTTAAGCGATCTTTGAAGTGCCTCCATAGCCTCCTCTTTTGGCGAATTCTCGCCTTTGGTGGGTTGAAGAGTATCTTTTGGTGTAGTATCCGCGTCTTTGTGCGGTGTTCTATCCTCTAGATCTGAATCATGGTCGTTGTCATGGTTGTCCGCCATGGTGATGGGATGACTTCCAGGTTCCCCGGCAACGGCGCCAATGTTCCGAGGGTTACCTGAAACTGGAGGTCGATCTCGGACGAGATCTTCTGTACTGGTTGGTGCTAACGTGTCCGGCTGGTGGGAGACGGCCGGAGCTATCGTGTCCGACTTGTTGGACTGGCTGTACTGCTGATCCTTCGTCACCGGAGGGTGGGGGGTACCTGCAAGAGACTCCGATGCTTAAGTTAGCATGGGTATTAAACAGGTTTTATGTAGAATCAGAGTATGAGTTATACCTGGGTGCTCCAGTGTATTTATAATGGTGAGATGTGGCCTCCTGTGGATAAGATAAGTTTAGTTATCTTATCTTATCTTTAAGTGAGGTCATCATATCTTCAAGGGAACCGCCTTTATCTTTCTGGGCTTTAGCTGCCTTTAGATTGGGCTGTGTTCCTTCGTTTTGGGCCTGCTTTGGGCTCCTTTGGCGAGTTGGCCGAGCTCTTTGAGAAGAGGTCGGGCATTTAGCCGAGCTCTTTGAGAAGAGGTCGGGCATTTAGCCGAGCTCTTTGAGAAGAGGTCGGGCATTTAGCCGAGCTCTTTGAGAAGAGGTCGGGCATTTAGCCGAGCTCTTTGAGAAGAGGTCGGGCATTTAGCCGAGCTCTTTGAGAAGAGGTCGGGCATTTAGCCGAGCTCTTTGAGAAGAGGTCGGATGATAGCCTGACCTGAAGAGGTCGGTTGGCTTGTTGCTAAACACCCCAGGTCGGACATCTTGACCCAGGGTATGAACAGATACCATTCTGGGCGTTTAACGCCAGGATGGCACAAGAGGGAATATTTTGTTTTTAATTCAAATTTTTTTCAGGTTTTCAAAATTTTTCAAAATCAAATCTTTTTCAAATCATATATTTTCAATCAAATCTTTTTCAAAATCAATTTCTTTCTTTTTTCAAAAGTACTTGCTATCAATTAATGATTTGATTCAACATTTCAAGTATGTTTCCTTTTCTGTTGAGAATGGTGGTGGACGAAATTGTGATCCATGTTCTTTGTATTTGTATGAAATCATTATTATGGCACCAGTTGAATTCACAACTCCGTTCAACTAACCAGCAAGTGTACTGGGTCGTCCAAGTAATAAACCTTACGCGAGTAAGGGTCGATCCCACAGAGATTGTTGGTATGAAGCAAGTTATGGTCACCTTGTAAATCTCAGTTAGGCAGATTAAATTGGTTTATGGTTTCGAAAATAGAAATAAGAAAATAGAAATAATAAAAGGGATAGAATACTTATGCAGATTCATTGGTGAGAATTTCAGATAAGCGAATGGAGATACTGTATGGCTCAAGAACGCCTACTTTCCTACTGCTTCAACTCAATCCTTCTTACTCCTTTCCATGGCAAGCTGTGTATAGGGGTTCACCGTTCGACGATGGCTACTTTGTATCCTCTCTGGAAAATGGTCCTCTGCGGCTGTCACTCGCATGGCTAATCGTCTGGAGGCATCACACTGGCCGAAGGCTACATCCAATCCTCGCAGTGAAAATTACGCTCACGCGCTCTGTCACAGCACGGCTAATCACTGGTTGGTTCCCGCTCCTACTGGAATAGAATCCCTTGATTCTTTTGCGTCTGTCACTAACGCCCAGCACTTGCGAGTCTGAAGCACGTCACAGTCATTCATTACCGGAATCCTACTCGGAATACCACAGACAAGGTGAGACTTTCCGGATCCTCATAAATGCCGCCATCTATCTAGCTTATACCACGAAGATTCTGTTGGGGAATCTAAGAGATACACATTCAAGCTCTGTTGCATGTAGAACGTAGGTGGTTGTCAATCACGTGCGTTCATAGGTGAGAATGATGATGAGCGTCACATAATCATCACATTCATCATGTTCTTGGGTGCGAATGAATATCTTGGAATAAGAATAAGAGAGAATTGAATGGAATAAAATAGAATTGCATTAATACTTGAGGTACAGCAGAGCTCCACACCCTTAATCTATGGTGTGCAGAAACTCCACCGTTGAAAATACATAAGTAAGAGGTTCAGGCATGGCCGAATGGCCAGCCCCCATGATCTGAGAACTAATCGTCCCAAGATGTCAAATACATTAGTTAAATGTTCTATTTATAATAAACTAGCTCCTAGGGTTTACATGAGTAAGTAATTGATGCATAAATCCACTTCCGGGGCCCACTTGGTGTATGTTTGGGCTGAGCTTGATCAATCCACGAGCTGAGGCTTCTCTTGGAGTTGAACTCTGAGTTATGACGTGTTTTGGGCGTTCAACTCCGGATCATGACGTTTTTCTGGCGTTTAACTCCAGACAGCAGCATGTACTTGGCGTTCAACGCCAAGTTACGTCGTCAATTTCCGAATAAAGTATGGACTATTATATATTGCTGGAAAGATCTGGATGTCTACTTTCCAACGCTGTTGAGAGCGCGCCAATTGGAGTTCTGTAGCTCCAGAAAATCCATTTCGAGTGCAGGGAGGTCAGATTCCAACAGCATCAGCAGTCCTTTTGTCAGCCTTTTTCAGAGTTTTGCTCAAGTTCCTCAATTTCAGTCAGAATTTACCTGAAATCACAGAAAAACACAAAAACTCATAATAAAGTCCAGAAATGTGAATTTAACATAAAAACTAATGAAAACATCCCTAAAAGTAGCTTGAACTTACTAAAAACTACCTAAAAACAATGCCAAAAAGCGTATAAATTATCCGCTCATCAAAAGGTTTAATGTTTGAATCATATCTTTTCTTGTTAGCCAAGTCATTAATTTTTAAAATCAAATCTTTTTCAAATCATATCTTCTCAATCACATCTTTTTAACACCATAACTTTTCAATCATATCTTCTTAATCATATCTTTTTCAAAATAGTTTTCAATCATATCTTTTTGATTTCTAATTTCAAAATCTTTTTCAAAAATCACTTGATTTCTTTTCCACTCTTAGTTTTCGAAAATCAATTAAAGTTTTTTAAAATGTTTTTTAAAATCTTTTACTTAATTTTCGAAAATTTCTTCCCCTCTTCTCACATCCTTCTATTTATGGACTAACACTGTTCCTCAATGAACAATTCGAACTCCATCTCTTTTGATAAGTTTGAATTCTTCTACCTCTCCTTCTATTTTTCTTTTCCTCTGACACCTCAAGGAATCTCTATACTGTGACATAGAGGATTCCATATTTTCTTGTTCTCTTCTCTTTCATATGAGCAGGAGCAAAGACAAAAGCATTCTTGTTGAGGCTGATCCTGAACCTAAAAGGACCTTGAAGCGAAAGCTAAGAGAAGCTAAGGCACAACTCTCTGTAGAGGACCTAACAGAAATCTTCAAAGAAGAAGAACCCATGGCAGCCGAAAACAACAACAATGCCAACAATGCAAGGAAGGTGCTGGGTGACTTTACTGCACTTACTCCCGACTTCTATGGGAGAAGCATCTCTATCCCTGCCATTGGAGCAAACAACTTTGAGCTTAAGCCTCAATTAGTTTCTCTAATGCAACAGAATTGCAAGTCCCATGGACTACCATTGGAAGATCCTCATCAGTTTTTAGCTGAATTCTTGCAAATCTGTGACACTATCAAGACTAATGGGGTTGACCCTGAGGTCTACAGACTTATGCTATTCCCTTTTGCTGTAAGAGACAAAGCTAGGATATGGTTGGACTCACAACCTAAAGAAAGCCTGAACTCTTGGGAAAAGCTAGTCAATGCCTTCTTGGCAAAGTTCTTTCCACCTCAAAAATTGAGTAAGCTTAGAGTGGAAGTCCAAACCTTCAGACAAAAGGAAGGAGAATCCCTCTATGAAGCTTGAGAAAGATACAAACAATTGATTAGAAAGTGTCCCTCTGACATGCTTTTTGAATGGAGCATCATAGGTATTTACTATGATGGTCTGTCTGAACTGTCCAAGATGTCATTGGATAGCTCTGCTGGAGGATCTCTTCGTCTGAAGAAGATGCCTACAGAAGCTCAAGAACTAATTGAAATGGTTGCAAATAACCAATTCATGTACACTTCTGAAAGGAATCCTGTGAACAATGGGACAAATTAGAAGAAAAGAGTTTTTGAGATTGATACTCTGAATGCCATATTGGCTCAGAACAAAATATTGACTCAACAAGTCAATTTGATTTCTCAAAGTCTGTCTGGAATGCAAGCTGCACCAGGCAGTACTAAGGACGCTTCATCTGAAGAAGAAGCTTATGATCCTGAGAACCCTTCAATGGAAGAGGTGAATTACATGGGAGAACCCTATGGAAACACCTATAATTCTTCATGGAGAAATCATCCAAATCTCTCATGGAAGGATCAACAGAGACCCTAACAAGGTTTCAACAACAATAATGGTGGAAAAAATAAGTTTAGCAATGGCAAACCTTTTCTATCATCTTCTCAGCAACAGACAAAGAATTCTAAGCAGAACTACTCTGACTTAGCAACCATAGTCTCTGATCTAATCAAAACCACTCAAAGTTTCATGACTGAAACAAGGTCCTCCATTAGGAACTTGGAGGCACAAGTG
Organism: Arachis stenosperma; assembly: GCF_014773155.1. NCBI lineage: Eukaryota > Viridiplantae > Streptophyta > Magnoliopsida > Fabales > Fabaceae > Arachis > Arachis stenosperma. Next base: position 68,655,085 of record NC_080378.1, read on the forward strand.
GGTCAGCTGAGTAAGAAAGTTACTGAACTCCCTCCTAGTACTCTTCCAAGCAATACAGAAGAAAATCCAAAAGGAGAGTGCAAGGCCATCAACATGGCCGAATTTGGAGAGGAGGAAGAGGCAGTGAACGCCACTAAGGAAGACCTTAATGGACGTCCACTGGCCTCCAATGAGTTCCCTAATGAGGAACCATGGGAATCTGAGGCTTACACTGAGACCATAGAGATTCCATTAGATTTACTTCTGCCATTCATGAGCTCTGATGAGTATTCTTCCTCTGAAGAGGATGAGTATGTCACTGAAGAGCAAGTTGCTAAATACCTTGGAGCAATCATGAAGCTAAATGACAAGTTATTTGGTAATGAGACTTGGGAGAACGAACCTCCTTTGCTCACCAAAGAACTGGATGACTTGTTTAAGCAGAAATTACCTCAAAAGAGACAGGACCCTGGGAAGTTTTCAATACCTTGCGCCATAGGCACCATAACCTTCAAGAAGGCCTTGTGTGACCTAGGGTCAAGTGTAAACCCCATGCCTCTCTCTGTAATGGAGAAGCTAGGGATCTTTGAGGTGCAAGCTGCAAGAATCTCACTAGAGATGGCAGACAATTCAAGAAAACAAGCTTATGGACTTGTAGAGGATGTTTTGGTAAAGGTTGAAGACCATTACATCCCTGCTGATTTCATAGTCTTAGAGACTGGGAAGTGCATGGATGAATCCATCATCCTTGGCAGACCCTTCCTAGCCACAGCAAAGGCTGTGATTGATGTGGACAGAGGAGAATTGATCATTCAAGTGAATGAAGAATCCTTTGTGTTTAAGGCTCAAGGATATTCCTCTGTCACCATGGAGAGGAAGCATGAAGAGCTTCTCTCAAAACAGAGTCAAACAGAGCCCCCACAGCCAAACTCTAAGTTTGGTGTTGAGAGGCCACAACCAACCTCTAAGTTTGGTGTTGAACCCCCACATTCAAATGCTAAGTTTGGTGTTGGGAGGTTCCAACATTGCTCTGAGTATCAGTGAGGCTCCATGAGAGCCCTCTGTCAAGCTACTGATATCAAAGAAGCGCTTATTGGGAGGCAACCCAATGTTATAATTATCTATTTTCCTTTGTTATTTTATGTTTTCTGTAGGTTGATGATCATGAGAAGTCACAAAATCAATTGAAAAAGCAAAAACAGAATGAAAAATAGAAAAAAAAATAGCACACCCTGGAGGAAGAACCTGCTAGCGTTTAAACGCCAGTAAGGGCAGCAAATGGGCGTTTAACGCCCAGTCTGGCACCATTCTGGGCGTTTAACGCCAGAAAGGGGCACCAGATTGGCGTTAAATGCCAGGAAAGGGCAAGAAGTTGGCGTTAAACGCCAGAAATGGGCACCAGCCCGGCGTTTAACGCCAGAATTGGCATATAGAGCATTTTTGCTCGCCACTTGGTGCAGGGATGACTTTTTCTTGACACCTCAGGATCTGTGGACCCCACAAGATCCCCACCAACCCCACCACTCTCTCTCTTCTTCACCCATTCACCAATCACCTCAACACCTCTTCCCCAAAAACCCTTCTCCTATCAAATCCCATCTTTCTCTTCACCACTCACATCCATCCTTCATAAAACCCCACCTACCTCACCATTCAAATTCAAACCACTTTCCCTCCCAAACCCACCCTCCCATAACCGAACCCTACCCCTCTCTCCACCCCTATATAAACCCATCTTCACTCCTTCATTTTCACACAACCTAAACACTACTTCTCCCCCTTTGGCCGAACCACAAAGCCATCTCCATCTCCTCTATTTCTTCTTCTTCTACTCTCTTCTTTCTTCTTTTGCTCGAGGACGAGCAAACCTTTTACGGTTGGTGTGGTAAAAGCATTGCTTTTTGTTTTTCCATAACCATTTATGGCATCCAAGCCGGAGAAACCTCTAGAAAGAGGAATGGAAAGGCAAAAGCTTCCACCTCCGAGTCATGAGAGATGGAGAGATTCATCTCAAGGGTGCATCAAGACCACTTCTATGAAGTTGTGGCCTTGAAGAAGGTAATCCCCGAGGTCCCTTTCAAACTCAAAAAGAGTGAATATCCGAAGATTCGACATGAGATTCGAAGAAGAGGTTGGGAAGTTCTTACCAACCCCATTCAACAAGTCAGAATTTTAATGGTTCAAGAGTTCTATGCCAATGCATGGATCACCAAGAGCCATGATCAAAGTGTGAACCCGAACCCAAAGAATTGGCTTACAATGGTTTGGGGGAAATGCTTAGATTTTAGTCCCGAAAATGTAAGGTTGGCATTCAACTTGCCCATGATGCAAGGAGATGAACACCCTTACACTAGAAGGGTCAACTTTGATCAAAGGTTGGACCAAGTCCTCATAGACATTTGTGAAGAGGGCGCTCAATGGAAGAGAGATTCAAGAGGGAAGCCGGTTCAACTAAGAAGGCATGACCTCAAGCCCGTGGCTAGGGGATGGTTGGAGTTTATCCAACGCTCAATCATTCCCACTAGCAACCGGTCCGAAGTTACTATAGACCGGGCCATCATGATTCATAGCATCATGATTGGAGAGGAAGTAGAAGTTCATGAGGTTATAGCCCAAGAACTTTATAAGGTGGCAGACAAGTCCTCTACCTTGGCAAGGTTAGCCTTTCCTCATCTCATTTGTCACCTCTGTTATTCAGTTGGAGTTGACATAGAGGGAGACATCCCCATTGATGAGGACAAGCCCATCACTAAGAAAAGGATGGAGCAAACAAGAGATCCCACTCATCATGAAATCCCTGAGATACCTCAAGGGATGCACTTTCCTCCACAAAACTATTGGGAGCAAATCAACACCTCCCTAGGAGAATTGAGTTCCAACATGGGACAACTAAGGGTGGAGCACCAAGAACATTCCATCCTCCTCCATGAAATTAGAGAAGATCAAAGAATCATGAGAGAGGAGCAACAAAGGCAAGGAAGAGACATTGAGGAGCTCAAGCACTCCATAAGATCTTCAAGAGGAAGAACAAGCCGCCATCACTAAGGTGGACCCGTTCTTTAATATCCTTATTCCTTATTTTCCTGTTTTTTGAAATTTTATGCTTATGTTTATCTATGTTTGTGTCTTGTGATCATTAATGTCTTAGTGTCTATGCCTTAAAGTTATGAATGTCCTATGAATCCATCACCTTTCTTAAATGAAAAATGTTCTTAATTGAAAAAGAGAAGAATTGCATGAATTTTAAATTTTATAACAGATTAATTATTTTGATGTGGTGGCAATACTTTTGTTTTCTGAATGTATGCTTGAACAGTGCATATGTCTTTTGAATTTGCGGTTCATGAATGATGGCTCTTGAAAGAATGATGAAAAAGGAGACATGTTACTGAGGATCTGAAAAATCATAAAAATGATTCTTGAAGCAAGAAAAAGCAGTGAATACAAAAAAAAAAAGAGAAAAAAGAGAGAAAAACGAAAAAAAGAAAAAGAAAAAAAAAATAATAAAGTTGTGATCCAAGGAAAAAAGAGTGTGCTTAAGAACCCTGGACACCTCTAATTGGGGACTCTAGCAAAGCTTGTTCTTATGTATTTTCAACGGTGGAGTTTCTACACACCATAGATTAAGGTGTGGAGCTCTGCTGTACCTCGAGTATTAATGCAATTACTATTGTTCTTCTATTCAATTCAGCTTGTTCTTGTTCTAAGATATTCATTCATACCCAAAAACATGATGAATGTGATGATTATCTGACGCTCATCATCATTCTCACTTATGAACGCGTGCCTGACAACCACTCCCGTTCTACAAGCAAACAAGGCTTGAATGTTTATCTCTTGGATTCCTTAATCAGAATCTTCGTGGTATAAGCTAGAATTGATGGCGGCATTCAAGAGAATCCGTAAGGTCTAAACCTTGTCTGTGGTATTATGAGTAGGATTCAATGATTGAATGACTGTGACGAGCTTCAAACTCCTGAAGGCTGGGCGTTAGTGACAGACGCAAAAGAATCAATGGATTCTATTCCAACCTGATTGAGAACCGACAGATGATTAGCCGTGCCGTGACAGGGTGCGTTGAACATTTTCACTGAGAGGACGGGATTGTAGCCACTGACAACGGTGATGCCCAACATACAGCTTGCCATGGAAAGGAGTAAGAAGGATTGGATGAAGACAGTAGGAAAGCAGAGAGACAGAAGGGACAAAGCATCTCCATACACTTATCTAAAATTCTCACCAATGAATTACATAAGTATCTCTATCTTTATGCTTTATTCATATATCATTCATAACCATTTGAATCTGCCTGACTAAGATTTACAAGATGACCATAGCTTGCTTCATACCAACAATCTCCGTGGGATCGACCCTTACTCACGTAAGGTTTATTACTTGGACGACCCAGTGCACTTGCTGGTTAGTTGTGCGAAGTTGTGATAAAGAGTTGAGATTGCAATTGAGCGTATCATGTTGATGGCGCCATTGATGATCACAATTTCGTGCACCACACGGATCGAAAAAGAAATAGTAATACTTTTATTAATTCATAGGACTCAACCGGACTCCTCCCCTCAACCTAGGAGGTTTAGAAACTCATACTGAAAGTAAAAACAATGCAAAATGAAAATGATGCTCTCCTGAATCGAAGAGTGTCTGAATTATATAAATAAAATCCCTTAAATACTAAACAAATGACTAGTAAGGGTAAAACAGTGTATTTACTGCTAAAATCCACTTCTGCGGGCCCATTTAGTGAGTGTTTGGGCTGAGCCTTGATGATATCCACGTGCTATGAGGCTCCTTGGGCATGGAATTCCAGCTAGGGGATCCTCTCTGGGCCTTTGGATGCTGGGCTCTGCTATTTGGGCATTGGACGCCTGGAAGGGGGTAGGAAGCTGGGGTTGGATGCCAGTTTTGGGCTTTCTAATCTGAAGCAAAGTATTGACTATTATATATTTCTAGAATGCTCTGGAAGTCACCTTTCAATTGCCATTGAGATCTGTAGCTCCAGAAAAGCTCTTCCGAATGCAGACAGGTCAGATCTAAACAATATCTGCAGTGCTTTCTCTGTCTCTGAATCAGACTTCTGCTCCAGTTTCTCAATTTCAGCCAGAAAATACCTAAAATTGCCCAAAAACTCATAGTAGAATAAAAAAATGTGAATTTAACACTAAAACCTATAAAAATTCAATAAAAACTAATTAAAAACTACTAAAAACTATATAAAATGATATAAAAAAGTGTATAAAATATCCGCTCATCAACAACGAAAGGCTGTTTTTAACACATCATCTTCTGCAATGAAGATTTGGTTATATCTTGAATAACTGTCCATAAAACATAAAATTTCATTTCCTGCTACAGAATCGATAATCATATCTGCAATTGGCATAAAATACTCATCTTTTGGAGTAGCATTATTCAAGTCTCAAAAATCAATGCATACCCGTAACTTTCCATTTTTCTTCATTACAGGAACAATATTCAAAACCCATTCAACATAACGTGCGATTCGAATAAACTTTACTTTAATCAACCGTTCTATTTCTTCCTTAATCTTTTGATTGATTTCTGGAGCAAAACAACGAGGGGTTTGCTTCACAGGTCGAGCATTTGGTTTCAATGCTAATCGATGTTCTACAAGAGAACGATCGAGACCAGGCATCTCATGATAATCCCAAACAAAACAATCTTTAAATTAATGAAAAAGATGGAAAAGCTAGCTAAAAAAGGATCAACAAGATCTTTACAAATATAAGTGATTCAAATGTCATCAAGAGTCCCTAAATTAATCTCTTCTAAGGGATCTTGAGATTCAAACCCTTTTAAATGATCCTCATCTTTTTCTGAATATTTCTCGAAACCCAAAGGTTCTAAATCATAGACACAATCAAAAGAGAAATCAACAGATTCATTAGAAATAAAATGAACTCGATCATTTGCTGGATTAATATCAACTTTATTTTTAACACAATGAACTTCTGCTATTAAATCAGAAGTTCGACTAACAATATTAATTGCATTACATAATGAAGAAAAACATAAACCATGACTAAACTCGATTGAAGACATCGAGTTGTTACAATTAAGCAAAGAGCTTGCATTCCTAAATGATTCCACTTCATCAGAGGAACCACTTTTATTTTCTACAGAAGGAAAATTACTTAAATAATTATTTGAAGTTACCAAGTAGTCTGAGACATCTTGAACCTGGTCCATTGAGCAATATCTTAGACAGCCCTTAAGATAAATAGTCCCAACCAGTTGGGATCATATTTGGATGTGGATGGCGCAATTTCACGGTTAAACCTTTCGAAGACAAGTAGCAACCCTCGCAGTTATAAGAATTCAAAGCCCTGCTAACATTCAAAGGCTTTAGCTTCGGACTATACATCCTGAAGTCGACATGCAGTTGTTCGACATAAAGATTTGAATTTGCCTTAACAACTTCAGGCTTTCCATCTTCTGTCCAAAGGAGGACACTTTGATGCACAGTAGATGATACAACTCTAACTCCGTGGATCCAATCTCGACCTAATAAAGCATTGTAAGTTGCTTTCGATGGCACCACCACGAACACAGTGTTTCACTCGGATTACCCCACCTTCACCCCTAAAGTAACAAAACCTTTGGCTAGAGTAAAAGAACCATTAAAGTCTGTTACAGCAATATTGGTGGGAACTAAGTCATCAGGATACTTTCCAACCTTCATCAGCATCCTTTCTGGTAGGAGACTTATGGCCGCTCCACCATCAATCAAAACTTTATTTACCTTGATCTCACTCAAATTAGTAGTAATATGGAGTGGGCAGAGATGAGATTTTTGCTTTTCAGTAGGCCTCAAGAAATACCCTGGTTCATCCTCATATCGGATGAAAGATAAAGCTTCTTCAGCGTCCATATCATAGTCTTCCTCGGGATCTCCTTCATACTCACCCAAATAATCAGTTGGAATAATTGAAATAGTTCCAACCATCTCATCATTTCCTTCCTCAAAGTATTCCTCATCCAAATCGGCCTCTTTGCCTTTATTCTTGCCTGGAGAAGGAGCTATTGCCTTTCCTTTCTCCAACTTTGTAGGAGAAAGATTTCCCTTTGGACATGTCTCTCCATCAGCAAGGAAGACTATTCGAGAATGCACTGAAGGCGTTGCCCCCTTGCCTCTGTCTGATTGGGGTTTTTTGTTTTGATTAAGATTCCTCCTTCCTCTACCCCTTGGATATCCTCTGGATCAACCACGGTGATAGGGGTACTGATTTTGAGGAGGCCCTCAATGTACCAATTGCGGATTCTGCCAATAGAGAGCATCTAGATTCTGGAATTCTTGACAATTTTGAATCCATTGAACACCTATAGCCTAGGAGTGGATCAATGGTGCAACGACATTTGACTGTGGGGTCTTGGAACTTTGACCCTCTATACGCCGAATTGGCTGTCTTTGACGAGCTTGCTCTTCTCTGTGAGCCAACTACTTCTTTATCATTTTTTTCTTGAAAATCGCTGCAACATCAGCATCGAATACAGCATTACATCGTAGACATAAAGATACATCTCGATCTTTGATCTTTTGCTGTACCAAGAAATCTAGCAAGCCATCCCCTGCTCGAGGATATACTGATCGAACTTGTGAATCGAAATCATCTAGAGCCACATCGAATTCATAAGACATACCAACCATATTCACTCCGAAACTTGGTTAGAAAAAACTAGCATCAGCATCGAGAGGATCGACATCAACTTTCATTTCTTTCTTCCCATCATCAAACTTCAATCGTCCCTCCATTATAGCCTCCTGAATTAAGTCCCTGAAACGAACACAACTGTTAGTCGAATGACTGGTTACTTTGTGAAATTTACAATAAAGTTTCCCTTTTAAATCTTTCACCGAAATTAAGATTCTACCCTCAGGCAGAATTAATTATTTATCTTTAAGCAACACATCGAAAATCTTATTAGATTTTGAAATATCAAAACTATATTTTTTCCCACTCTATAGTTTTGAATCATTCGACTTCTCATTACTAGGGATCTTTTTAAGTAGGGAGCACACATATGGAGGACCTTTCTTTAGTTCGGCCAAATCGACCTCTGTCTCGAGATCGAGTTCCTCCTCTGAGGACTCCATAGTCACATAAGCGACTTTCTCTTTTCGAGTAAAAGGCTTACTCTTTAACTTCTGCTCATTCCTATGCTTCCCCTTTTCTTTTTTCATGAGTTCAACCTGAAGAACCTTTTCAGCCAAATGGGCTAAGTCAGGGATATGCATATTAAGCAACTTTCGACGCATATAAAATCCTAACCCCATAACTGCTATTTTCACCACTTCATTCTCGGGTAATGACACATAGCATCTACTTCTAGCATTTTTAAAATGTATCATATAATCATTAATGGTTTCACCATCCTCATGTTTCAAAGCAATTAGATCAGTAACTGCCACATTCAATTCCCCTTGATAAAATTGAGCGTGAAAAGCAATTTTCAACTGATTCCATGTCATTATCGAATTTGGTCTGAGATTCAAAAACCAAGTAAATGTATTCTTTGTTAACGAAGGAGGAAAAAACTTCATTTTCAAATTCTCATCATTGACTAAATTTCCAATCTCAACCGAATATTGAGCTACATGTTCAGTGGTTGACTCTCCAACTTCTCCTACAAATTTTGTGATTGTCTTTGGATTTTTCACCCCTCTTGGCACTTCAGCCATTTGAACAACTTGAGGGAAAGCAGACACAAAATGGGATCGATTCATAAAACTAAAATTCAAGCCAACTCGATTAAGCACTTCTATAATTCTTGTGACTTGATAACGTTCACCACCATGATTAGCACGTAATCTGGCTAGAACCTCATATGCATCTTGACCACGAGGAACTATCTGAGGATTTTCTCTGTTTAAAGCATTGTTTTCATTTTGAAACACATTTTTGAATCCTTCATTATTCCCTCTGGCATCATGCCTTTCACCTTCCTCATATTCCACAATTCGAGTAATTCGCTCGACTTGTCTAGCAAGGTGTTCAAATTTTGATTCGTGATCAGCCATCATAGGATTTAGAATTGTGGTCATTTGTTGAGTCAACAAGTTGACTAAGTCATTATGACCTTCCTCTACATTTTGTCGATATACTGCCATGGACTTAGAAGCATTCAATGTAGAACCCACATTATAATCATGAGAATACTCAAAATGTTGTTGTGGGTTTTGAGGATTATTCACTCCATTTATACTTCCAAAATGAACAGGAGGAGCAAAACCACTCACTGGTGGAGTATAACCAGGATGTAGGCCATAAGGAGGCCATCCAGTGGTTAATGGAGGCTGGATTAGTGGAAAATTACCTCGTGGACGAGTGTTATATCTGACACTTCCAGTTTGCACAGTAGTAACCGCTATACTCTCACTTCCAATTACGCCTTCCGAACGTGAAGTAGTCCACAGATTGCACAATTACTAGTATGTTGTCTATCAGTTTTCTATCAGTGTATCAAAGTGTCTCGAATTAGACAAATATCAGAATAGAGATTAAATTAAAATTTGTAAAAGAATAAAAGAAGTGGAAAATGAAGAACTCAAAAAGGAAATTTGACTGAAATTGAAAAGAGTTGCATTGAAATTTAAAGAAAGCAGTAAAGATGCCTTCAATTAAATTAAAGGACTTTGGACATAAAAATTAAAGATACTGAAATGTAAATTGAATTCGAAAAATAAACATTGCTTGAAACATAAATTTGCTTGAAAGATAAAGTTTGCAAGAAATGTAAATGAAAAATAAAGACATATGGATGGAACCCTACAGAAAATTGACTCGAAGCAGACTCAGAAAGCCTCTGAGATGTGAGTGTGCGTGAGTAATTTCTGAAGCAAAGTTCCAACCTCTATTTCCTAAAACTTTCTAATATTTATAACCCATGTCTGTAACTGATCCTTAATTATATGACACTGTCTTGTATGTGGATTCTTAGGTAACCATTCCCGCTCTTTTGCCCATAGACGTTACCCATAAATTCCTCACTTGGAGAATGCCTTCAATTCCTCTACTTAACGTAACCGCTCGATTCTCTACTCAAGCAACTATTCGATTTCTCATCCAAATGTTTGCTCAACCATGCTTGCTCGATTTAATAAGGTGTCTGATATCGAGTCCGTGTCGAGTAACATCCAATTAATGCCAGCACATGCACCTTTTCGACCTCTGCTTCCATCCTTATCATCTCTTCAATATTTTGAATTAGCTTATCCTAGTCGAAAATAGTTTTCGACTAACAATAATAAACAACAAAATTATCAATGAGTTATAGCTCAAATGACATAGTTTCTCCATACTTATCTAAGAGATCACGATTTCAAGTCTCGCTATTTTCGATAAAATTGAATATACACTAAAGTAAGAATAATGGCCAATAACACCACCAATGAGAGTTGAGTCTTTCGAGTCCAAACACTTATCCTGCCTTTTTGCTAACGCCCATATAGCTAAAACCAAAACTGGCAATGCCACTATTGGTTAGAACTTGTAACCTAAGAAAGAAAAATATAGGAAAATTTGGTCAAAAGGAAGAGAGAAGCAAATAAGTGGGAACCAATATGGTATCCACACAAGGCTGGGGTGATATGTTCAAGCATATGCTTTATATGAAAAAATTGATCCCTCAATTAAGGAATAGTCTCGACCTAATTGCCATTATATTATTAATATCCTAATCAAGGGTGATTCTAGTGCTTATCATTCAAAACAGTAGCTTCTACAAAAGTTTCCTTTTGGCTCGTTTACACTACCATGCACAATTTGATCCCAATCGAGTTTATATTTTTTCTTTTATGTATTGAATTCAGAAGACAATTATTTTTTGTTTTAGCAAGAAACGTTCTGCTAGAGAGTGACTAAAGGTATGAGAAATAATGAGTTCTTAATACAATGAATATATCAAAAGCCAAAAAAGTTTAATACTTCGGTAAAAACTTAACAAAATCTTAGTAAGCCAAAACAATTCACTAATATCACGCCAGGAATAGTGTGCGTGTAACTCTCACAGGCCTTCGACACCCTTTCTTGAAGCAACATTAGTTTGTGAAGTTCAATAATAATCAATGCATAGGACACAATTCTCATATCAGATTTTTGCCTATTAAGTACTGGCTTTGTTTCTCACTATTTGCTCAATAAAAAATCCTAACCCTAAACTCTAACCCTAACCCTAAACCCTAAACTTAAACCTAAACCCTAAACGCTAATTCTAACCCTAAATATTAACTGTAACTCTAACCCTAATTCTAAACTCTAATCCTAAATCTAACCCTAAATTCTAATCTTAAACCCTAACCCTAACCCTAAACCCTAACCCTAACCCTAACCTCTATCCTTAACTCTAAACCCCAACCTTAATCCTAAATCCTAACTCCTAACCCCTAACCCTAACCCTAACACTAACCCTAAACGCTAACCCTAACCCTAAACCCCTACCCCTAATCCTAACCCTTTGAAAAAATAATTCTCAAATTGTAGCCAATATATTACTTTCATGTATGCCACACAAAAGGTGGACATATTTAAAAATTTAAAATATGAAAATAAATTAAGAAATCTATATTTTTAGAAAAATTATTTAGAATCATGAACGAGTATCTTAGTTGTCAAGTTGTTACTCATACTTGTTCTAAATAATATGATTAAATATTTAAATTGTCATCTTTTAATTAATTTTTAGGGTAAGTAGCCTTTGGTTCAAAACACTTTCCTTTCCGATTACTAACCTCATTTATAAAGGAACTAGGTTATTTGATTAGGTGTTAGCACCTGTCATTAAGCCTGTGACTATAAGAATAATTCTGACTTTGGCACTCACTCACAAATGGATAATTCGACAATTTGATTTTAATAACGCATCCTTAAATGGCGATTTATCTGAGTTGGTTTATATGCAACAACCTCTGGGCTTTGAATCTTCCAACTCTTGTCAAGTCTGCAAATTAAATTGAACTCTATATGGCTTGAGACAAGCCCCAAGGCCCTGGTTTTTGAAATTAGTAGCTTCCCTATCCACAACGACTGTCGCTGTCCGTCGCGCTCAGGCACTACCATCATCGTCTGGTCGTCCATGCTTCTTCCTCCTTCAAGAATCACAACTTTTTCTTCCTCGAGCTCGGCGCATCCGTCCTTGGTATTCATCTGCTCCATCGTGCTCATGCCCTCATCCATCACGCGCTCAGGCACCATCGTCTTCGTCTGGTCATCGTAGGTTCTTCCAACCCACTACCGTCTTCTGAACAAAATAGAATATAATTTCCAATGTTGACTAGAAGTTGTGTAGGACATATTTTGTAGAGAGAATTTGATCAAATTATGCTCTTTTGGAGTCCATGGAGATTTGACCGTTCACAAATTTTTACTCCCTTCACTCCTTTTTATCTAACACTTTATTTGAACTAGCAGAAGACCCGTGCCATGCACGGGTGGAAGATCTCTATTTGCTAAATTTTTTTATTCGATTATGTTTAAAAAAAATTATTGTTATTTTATTAAAAAAACGTGTAACATATATTGACTTAAAAAAATAAACAATATCTCCATTATATCATTTTTAACAAAAGACACGATAAAATTCGACACTTACTAAAATATTATCGCTTGTAAAATTATAATAAAAAAATACCTATGTCTTTAAATAATTTAACATTAATTTGTTTCTTTTAATTATCTTTTTGAATTGACAACTTTTAAGAAAAAATTTAACTAAATTTAAAAACAAATGTTAAATTTAATAAATGCATTTATTGTAATATAAAAATAAAAGTAACTATTAAGTTTTTTTTAAGTAACTATTAAATTATTTTTTTTATAGACATACCAATTCAAAATTTGAATTATCATTTTCTTTTAGTGTAATTATACCAACATAATATTTAACATATTCTTAATCGTGTGTTTCAAAAATTAATTAATTCAATTTAAAAAACTACAAAATATTAAATAAACATAAAAAGTAAAAAATATAGTCGTCCTAATTAACAACTAATTTTATAAGTTTATAATCATTAATTTGTGGCATAAATTGAAATATAATAATAAAACAAACATAAAATAAACATGAAGTGTATCCGTATTGCCTTCCTAAAAATATCTTAAAAAATAAATTTTAATTTTATTAATATGGGACAAAGAAAATTAAAATATCAATAATACCCCTATCACAAAATTGAGATATGATGTATATATTTAGATTAGGAATTCAATCTTTAATTGAGAGCAAAAATAGAACATGTGAAAAATAAAGCCAAAACTCGAGCAGGATAAACATTTCATAGATCAAACATTTTCCGTATAACTCTGATAAAATTAAAAGTGTCAATATAAAAAGTTAAAACAAAAAATATACTATTTTGTCACTTAGGCTAAATTAACTAATTAATTTAGCCAACATGTACCTAAGAAATCCATCTAGAAGACAGTTAACAAAGGATCAGTTACAAATTGTTGAATATAGAGAAATTGCATAACAATTCAAGCATGCACATGCATTCATCTAAATTCTATAAAATATTCACTTGCCAAAAGCAAATAGGTGAAGCAATAAGCTAAAATGTGGAATGAGATTTTAACATCATAAAAGAGCTACTTTACTTTATTGAATTTTAAAGAAATAACTGAACTACAAACATAAAGGACTGCACAATTAATTTGCCTACCGGCTAATAATAGTGTCCACACTCCACACCCTAACACTTAATCAATTACATGAGAAATAAACCCAATAAAAATGCACAAAGCAATCTATACAGAAGATGAAAACATTTTAATCCACACATCTCCTACATCACAACCCAAAATATGAAGTACTTACATAGACACAACAAAAATATTTAATGCCCTATTAATCCTAATCAGTAACTCTAGTTAACTGGCATGGACAACCATCTCATTTAACATGCAGACTCGTCCCCAAAACCATTAGACTCATCAAATTCATCAAATTCCAGCATCAAGGATCTTTTCAACCTCTTCCAAAGAAAGATGCTCCTCTTTCCTCAACAGAGCATTGTTTAAGCCACATACTCCTAATTTAAAAAATGCATGAAAATTGAAACCAAATTATAGAGATAATTACAAATAGTTGTAGTAAAAAAAATAAACAAAAGAGAGTAACATATAAGGATAAGTTTCTCACTAATTTGATTTTAAAAAATACGGCAACAAAATATAGAATATTCCACTTTTTTAACACACAAGCTTTTTGAAATTAAATGCATAAAAATGTATCACTTGTAAAAATGTTTCAAAAATTCTCTAAAAATAAACATTAAAAAAAAACATAATCAGGGTTAATTAGAATTAAAAAAACAAAGGAAAGAAAACTATGTTTAACTCTCAATTCTTGTGTACAAAATTTTAAAAGAAGAAAAATGACAAAAATATTGATGATAATTGTAAAATCAACATAGACCTCATACAAATAACAATCCTAAGAAGAAAAAAATAAAAAGGCAAAAATCTAAACCTGACTATAAATTCTTTTCAGTACAAAAAATTAGAAAAGAAAAAAATGTTCATGATACTTATAAAACCAACATGGAGCTCACATATTAACAATTTCGAGCATTTACTCCCACAGAAACAGAAAATAAGAAAATGGATCATTTAATCAAGAAATAAAGAAATAAATAAAAGAGAGTAAGGCCAACAAAAAAACAAAAAAATAATCCTAAAGAGAGAGAAGATATCAAATAAAAGCCAACATATTATAAAATTCTCAACAACAGTGTTAATTATACAAATGAAATTTGGTTACTAAGTTAAAAAACAAAATTTTAGTTAGAAGAAAAAAATAAAAAGGCAAGAATATAAATCTAAGTATGAATTCCTTTCACTGCAAAAATCAGAAAAAGAAAAATGTTTATGATACTTATAAAATTAACATGGAACTCATATTAATAACAATTCCGAGTATTTATCTCGTAGAAACAGAAAAAAAAAATAGATCATTCAATAAAGAAATGAAAAAGTAAACAAAACAGAATAAGGCCCACAAAAAATAACAAAGAAATAATCTTAAAAATACATAAGATATCAAATAAAGGCCAAGATATTAGTCCTCCCCTGTGTGTGCATGAATTCTGTACAAAATGACTAATTTGTGATTTTAAAATTCTGAAAAACAGTTTATCCTTTCTTAGTTTTTAAACCTTGGTAATTTTTTTAATTAAAAGAATCAAAGCAAGATGCATCATGCACAATAAATCACAAGACAACCAGCAAGATGCATTCAGAATTAGCATGCTATAGCGAAAAAAAGTAAAGACTGAAGAATGATTTACCCTTTCGCACTAAACGAAGAAACCACTCAGTTGCCTCTTTAGTTTATTAGGGTCTTTTGATACCTTTTCACTTTCCATCTTTTCCATTGCCTTTGAAGACACTCATTCCTTTCTTAGTCCCAACAAACCTAACAACACACAAACATCACCAAATAGCACACGAGACACCCAAATATAAATATTTGATACCTTAAATTTCATATAAAAATAAGCAAGTAGTAGTATAACTTAACTTGCCCAAAAAGCCTTTTCTCCAAAGCCAAGAGCTGCTCCACAATTAAAGAACAGGTGAGTTAGGAAAAAAAAGTTTATAAATAGCATCCAAGTAAAACTCAAGTGGTGTACAATTATGTTTATAAGCGTATGCCAGTTATCACATTCACAACGTCAGCGCTTATTATACTAATCAAATATGGCTACTAACCTACGACACGTAGCGTTAATCAAAATTAAAAAAAAATGCAAAAAACTAAAATTGACTCTCAATTCATGTGTGTGCAAAATTTCAGAAAAAAAAATAAAATCAAATGTTCATGATACTTGTCAAATCAACATGGACCTCAAATTCTTACTAATTTTATACAAATGAAATCTGGTTACTAACAACAAATAATTTTAATATGAAAAAAATAAGAAAGGCACAAAGCAAAATTTCACTCAAATCTTTTTTGTCCAAAATTTCAGAACAAAAATAAAAAAAATGTTTATGATACCTATAAAATCAACATGGATATCATGTAGAAATAACAACCCCATTATTTACCCCAATAGAAACAAAAAAATAAAAAAAAAATAAAAGATTCAATCAAGAGAGAACGAACTAAACAAAAGAGAGGAATGCCCACAAAAAATAACAAAGAAATAACCATAAAGAAATAGAAGATATCAAATAAAAGCTAGCATATTAGTCCTCCTCTTTATATGCATGAATTTTGTATAAAATGACTAACTTGTGATTTAAAAATTCTGAAAGACATCATATCCTTTCCTAGTTTATAAACCTTAGTAATTTTTTAAATTAAAAGAAGTCCTATAGTTGTGAAATAACTTTAGATTTTTTTCACCACCATTGCATTTTTAAATGAAATTCACTGACCCTATCAGATCCACTTTCACAAACATTTTTACTGCATTACTTGGAGAAGAAGCAGGAAAGGAAAAATGGGAGATTCATGTAAAAATATTTAACAAATTAAACTCCAAAGCTACATTCACAAACCTGAAAATCAGTAAGTTGGCAATCCTATCAATTTGCTCCCCGTATGCCGCTGTATTTATTCACTCGTCTCTAACCGAATCATGCTGCCTACTAAAAATATATACAAATAATTTCAAGTGATGAAGTAGTTACCACAAGTCCACAACAGAATACTTGCCAACCAATAAAAAATAACAGTCAAGATGCATAATATAAGGAGAAAATGAAATGAAAAGCTCTCGAGATAGATAACAATACAGTGAAGATGCTTGGTATAAAGAAATCATTCACATAGAATTAGGTATAATTAAATAAAGAAATAAAGAAGACAAAAAAAATAAAAGCTCCAAATAATACACCAAGACTGAGAACAAAGAACAAGAAGACATTTGAGATCTTGGAATGGAAAGAATATAAAATTAAAAAATTTGGAAGCTCGTCATGTAATTAGAAATATTTTAGTATTTTTAGCTCCACAAATAACCTCCAAAAAACAAATGAAAAATCAAAATAAACAAAATAAAATTTCAACTCTTTAACTCAATTGCAATAACATCCCTAGCTTAAAGGCATTCATGGTATGTATTTGGTTAGGAATTGTCTTTAATTTGAAAGCATTTCATGTGACTAAATAAGTACTACCCAATTCGAAAAACTAAATGGCATGTGATAAACACACAACATAATTTATTTATTCAAACAACTAAATAATGTACCTTACATTCTCCCCATAAATTTTATCTTTTGCCTATTTGGTAATGGCATGTGATAAATACGTAACATAACTTATATTAGCACACTTAGTAAGATTACCATATACCGTTTTATGGTGTTTAATGAGATGAGAAAAAATCTAGAAATATCTTTTTTCCCAAATCAATGGACATTTTTTGATCAAATGAGTACATTGACGTAATTACAATACAAAGTAGTAACATGAATTGATCCCTTATGCAATGCTAAATATCTATCAACCAATTATATAAATCAACATTCTAAATCCTAGTAACAATATATGATGACATCTAAAAAGAATGATTTCAATCTCGTACCCTTTGCGTGACAACAAAAGGAAATTAGAAAAGCAAACTTAATATCCAACAATTTTTAATATAAGCCTACTATTTTTCTCATTCAGTAAACTTCTTTTGTTTTCTTCACAGCAGGAATGGATACATTTTCTAAATCAAAGAAAATATTTAAATGGCATAATTTCAGCATAATAATTACATTTAATTTTCATTAGCTCCACAATAGCTTAAAGGACTTAATCTATTATAATTTTATTGGCCTATTTAAAAAAAAAGAGAAAAATCAAGACCCACTAAAAAGTGAGAAAATATTTTAAACAGGTGATGCACGCCTATATATAAATAATAAGGCACAGAGGTAAAAAATAAAATGAAAAATAACAATAAACAAAGTAATATGAATGAAGAGTCATACCTAGCATTGGCACTGCCACCACTGCAAAACCAGAGCAGACCATCAAAAGCAAATCATCATCCATCACGCCCATCACTCATAACACGTCAAAATAGAGGGAAACAAAATATGTATTGATAAAATAAGTACCCAAGAAGATAAAAATCAAAAGATTAGAGAAACAACAGAATAAAATAAAGGAACCCAACGGTTGAAATTACACCATATAAATTTTTAAAGAATTTTCCACTGTTTTAACACAATAGTTTTTCGAAATTGAATGCATAAAAAGGCATAATTCAATAGTTAGAAATATAAGAGACAAATAGCTCCAATCTGAAGCAAACGTTAAAAAAAAAGACAGAACAGCAACATTTATTAATTATTTAATTCAACACCCAAGAAAACAGAAGGGAAAAAAAGATTCAGACATGGAAAAAGAAATAAATAAAAGAGAGAAACAAATAACCATAAGTTTCTTACTAATTTTATTTCATAAGAGAGGTAAACAAAATATGTATTTAGAAAGTAAATAATCAAAAAGATAAAATACCATAAAATCAGAAAAAAAAAACAATAAACCAGTGAATACAATTGCATCCTATAAATACATTAACTTATTTTTACACACCTATAAACTTTCACATATCATAAAAAGGTAAAATTTATAAACCCACACAAAAGAAAATAAAAGAATAATTTATATAAAAAATAAGCAAGTAGTGGTCTTACTTAACTTACCCAAAAGTATTTTATCTCTGAACCCAAAAACTACTGCATAATTGAAGAACAGGTAACTGAAAAAAAAAGGGCAAGAAAACCAAATTTGCCTCTCAATTCCTTTGTGTCTAAATCTTTTGGGAGGAGGGATGAAATAAAATGTTAATGATACCTGCAAACTCAACATGGACCCCACAAGAACACCAAATAGTTTTATCAGAAACAAACCAGCTCCTTTCAATAAGATAAAAATTAGAATAAAGAAATGAAGGAAATAGGTAAGGAAGGGTTACTTTGCGACCTTTTGAAGGTTGGTGTAGGCTTCGAGCACATTGGATTGCATGATTCACAGTATTTTGGATCTCTCTGAAACACAAAATAGAGAAAACTCATCATAAAAAAGAGAAGGAATATCATAGCAACTTGCAACAATCCAGGCAGAAATCAAGACAAATTTTCACACTTCAACCAAGGAAGCAAAACAGATCGAAATAGCACGAAAGAAAAATGAATATTTTTGTCTTAAATTAATAATTAATCTTAAATAATTAAAGAGTTATCTTTATCTAACCAAAGTAATTAAGTACCTAAAATGAGCTAATTACCATATAATCAAATTAAATATCAATGAAACCTGTTAAACCTTAAAACCCAATGATAGAACAGCACAAGCAATACTTAATTAGTGTTTCACATCATCCTAATTAAGACACTTGTTTTCTTTTTACTCTAGGAAGATCAGATGCAAATAAAAAATGACAAAAATATGGCCCCATAAAAAGGAATAGTTAAGAATGAAGGCAAAATATATCAAACTTACACTGGGGACAAGGACAAGAAGGCAGAAATTATGTTTCCTAAGCAAGATAAAAGAAAGTAATTAAGATCAATGATGATATAGTAGATACAATTGAAGTAACTAATTAATTAGAGTACGCGCGAGAGACCTAAGATGTCAATAACAGTTCAAGTGATTTCTCCTGAGCATGCATATTAATTAAAAGTTTTCAATATACAAACTCTAAAATCACAATGAAACCATCTCATCAAAGCATCATATGGTTAAGCAGCAAATAAAAAGTAAACTGCTCCATGTTCATCTAGTTCTTATCAATTCTTTTAAATTATGGAATGTATATTTTTCAAGTTTATTGAATAATAGAAATTCATGGCTGATGAGCGGATAATTTGTATACTTTTTGGCATTGCTTTTAGTATGTTTTTGGTAGTTTTAGTTGAGTTTTTAGTATATTTTTATTAGTTTTTAGTTAAAATTCACTTTTCTGGACTTTACTATAAGTTTGTGTGTTTTTCTGTGATTTCAGGTATTTTCTGGCTGAAATTGAGGGACCTGAGCAAAAATCTGATCCAGAGACTCAAAAGGACTGCAGATGCTGTTGGATTCTGACCTCCCTGCACTCGAAGCGGATTTTCTGGAGCTACAGAAGCCCAATTGGCGCGCTCTCAACGGCGTTGGAAAGTAGACATCCTGGGCTTTCCAGCAATATATAATAGTCCATACTTTGCCCAAGATTTGATGGCCCAAACCGGCGTTCAAAGTCACCTCAAGAAATTCCAGCGTTAAACGCCGGAACTGGCACCTAATTGGGAGTTAAACGCCCAAACTGGCACTAAAGCTGGCGTTTAACTCCAAGGAGAGTCTCTACACGAAATTTTTTCATTGCTCAGCCCAAGCACACACCAAGTGGGCCCGGAAGTGGATTTTTATGTCATTTACTCATCTATGTACTAGTTTTCTATAAGTAGGACCTTTTACTATTGTATAGAGACATCTAGGACTTTTGGTAGCTATCTTTGTTTTATGCTATCTTAGACCTTTGGGAGGCTGGCCATTCGGCCATGCCTAGACCTTGTTCTTATGTATTTTCAACGGTGGAGTTTCTACACACCATAGATTAAGGTGTGGAGCTCTGCTGTACCTCGAGTATTAATGCAATTACTATTGTTCTTCCATTCAATTCCGCTTGTTCTTTATCCAAGATATCACTTGTTCTTCAACATGATGAAGGTGATGATTGACGCCCATCACCATTCTCACTCATGAACAAGGTGACTGACAACCATTCTTGTTCTACAAGCATCTGAGGCTTAGTGAATATCTCTTGGATTCCTGATTGCACGATGCATGGTTGATCGCCTGACAACCGAGTGCTCGCCTGACAAACAAGCCAACCATTCCGTGAGATCAGAGTCTTCGTGGTATAGGCAAGAACTGATGGCAGCATTCAAGAGAATCCGGAAGGTCTAACCTTGTCTGTGGTATTCTGAGTAGGATTCAATGACTGAATGACTGTGACGTGCTTCAAACTCCTAGCAGGCTAGGGCGTTGGTGACAGACGCAAAAGTATCAATGGATATTATTCCGGCCTGACCGAGAACCGACAGCTGAATTTTGCTATGCCGTGACAGGACATATGCAATCGCTTTCACTGAGAGGATGGGAGGTAGCTGCTGACAACAGTGAAACCCTACACAAGCTTGCCATGGAAAGGAGTAAGAAGGATTGGATGAAGACAGTAGGAAAGCAGAGAGACGGAAGGGAAGGCATCTTCATACACTTGTCTGAAGCTCTTACACCAATGATATACATAAGTATCTCTATCTTTACCTTTATATTATTTTCGTTCATCATCATATACATTTGAGTCTGCCTGACTAAGATTTACAAGATGACCATAGCTTGCTTCAATGCTAACAATCTCCGTGGGATCGACCCTTACTCACGTAAGGTATTACTTGGACGACCCAGTGCACTTGCTGGTTAGTTGTGCGAAGTTGTGTAATGCCATGGTATTGAACCACCAAGTTTTTGGGAGTTCATGACCAGGGATTATGAGAGTTGTGAAAAGTATTGTTCACAATTTCGCGCACCAAGTTTTTGGCGCCGTTGCCGGGGATTGTTCAAGTTTTGAGCAAGCTTTTGGTAACAATGCCTGGGATTGTTCTAGTTTGGACAACTAACGGTTCATCTTGTTGCTTAGATTAGGTATTTATTTTTTTCGAAATTCTTGAAGATGAATTCTAGAGTTTCATGATGATTTGTTGAAATCTGGCTGGCTGAGAAGCCATGTCTAATCTGATTGGACCGAGGTTTCAACTTATCACCACAAGAGCTTGTTGATTTTCATCAATTTTGCTTTTGGAGCAGTGATCCGCTAAGGCTTGGCTGACCTTTGGTCATGTCTAGTGTTTTGGACTGAAGCTTTCTTTGAAAGCTTGGCTGGCTGTGAAGCCATGTCTAATTCCTGGACCGGAGTCTTAGACTAGCATTGCACTGATTCCTGGAATTCTTCATTAAGAATTTTGATACCTTTTTCCACTTAATTTTCGAAAAACACAAAAAATTTACAAAATCATAAAAACCAAAAATATTTGATGTTTCCTGCTTAAGTCTAGTGTCTCATCTTAAGTTTAGTGTCAATTGCATGCATTCATTCATGTGTCTTAAGGATCCTCAAGTAATTCTTGATGATTTTTGTGTTCTAATCTTTGAATTCTATTGACTTGAAGTATTTTGTGTGTCTCATATGCATTCTCATATTGTTAGTGTCAGTAGTATACAAACTGCTAAGTTTGGTGTCTTGCATGCATTGTTAATTGATTCCTTTTGCATTTTGATTATTAAAAAATCCAAAAATATTTTTAATTTGTGTCTTTTCAAGTCAATGATACAAAGAATTGAAGATTCAGAACATACTGCAGAGGAATTATACAGAAAAAGCTGAGCATTCAAAAATGTCCAGTGAAGAAGGCAGACTGGCGTTTAAACGCCAGCCAGGGTACCTGGTTGGGCGTTTAACGCCCAAAGAGGTAGCATTTTGGGCGTTAAACGCCAGAATGTATACCATTCTGGGCGTTTAACGCCAGGATGGTGCTAGGGGGAAGATTTTGTTTTCAAAATCAATTTTTTTTCAAGTTTTCAAAGTTTTTCAAAATCAAATCTTTTTCAAATCATATCTTTTCAATCAAATATTTTCAAAATCAATTTCTTTCCTTTTTCAAAGATACTTACTAACAATTAATGATTTGATTGAACATTTTTTGCCTTTTCTGTTGAGGAAGGTTTTATGTTTGAATCATATCTTTTCTTGTTAGGCAAGTCATTAATTTTTAAAATCATATCTTTTCAAATTGATTTCAAATCATATCTTTTAAAATTGTTTTCAAATCATATCTTCTCAATCACATCTCTTTAAAACCATAACTTTTCAATCAAATCTTTTTAACCTCATCTTTTTCAAAATAGTTTTCAATCAAATCTTTTTGATTTCTAATTTCAAAATCTTTTTCAAAAATCACTTGATTTCTTTTTCACTTTTGATTTTCAAAAATTATCAATCAAATTTTCAAAATGTTTTCAAAATCTTTTAATTGAATTTTCGAAAATTCTCTTCCCTCCTTCCCAC
Organism: Arachis stenosperma; assembly: GCF_014773155.1. NCBI lineage: Eukaryota > Viridiplantae > Streptophyta > Magnoliopsida > Fabales > Fabaceae > Arachis > Arachis stenosperma. The sequence continues at coordinate 68,678,153 of NC_080378.1, forward strand.
ATCCTTCTATTTATGGAGTACTACTCCTTCTTAATGCACAATTCGAACTCTAACTCATAAAGTTCGAATTCTTCTTCTCCTTCTTCTTTCTATTTCTCTTTTCCTCTGACACTTCAAGGAATCTCTATACTGTGACATAGAGGATTCCACATTTTCTTTTTCTCTCCTCTTTCATATGAGCAGGAGCAGAGACAAAGGCATTCTTGTTGAAGCTGATCCTGAACCTGAAAGGACCTTGAAGAGAAAGCTAAGAGAAGCTAAAGCACAACTCTCTTTAGAGGACCTGACCGAATTCTTCAAGGAAGAAGAACACATGGCAGCCGAAAACAACAACAATGCCAACAATGCAAGGAAGGTGCTGGGTGACTTCACTGCACCTACTCCTGATTTCTATGGGAGAAGCATCTCTATCCCTGCCATTGGAGCAAACAACTTTGAGCTTAAGCCTCAATTAGTTTCTCTAATGCAACAGAATTGCAAGTTCCATGGACTTCCAATGGAAGATCCTCATCAGTTCTTAGCTGAATTCTTGCAAATCTGTGACACAGTCAAGACTAATGGGGTAGACCCTGAGGTCTATAGACTGATGCTATTCCCTTTTGCTGTAAGAGACAGAGCTAGAATATGGTTGGATTCTCAACCTAAAGAAAGCCTGGACTCTTGGGAAAAGCTAGTCAATGCCTTCTTGGCAAAGTTCTTTCCACCACAAAGATGGAGTAAGCTTAGAGTGGAAGTCCAAACCTTCAGACAGAAGGATGGAGAATCCCTCTATGAAGCTTGGGAAAGATACAAACAATTAATCAGAAGATGTCCATCAGACATGCTTTCTGAATGGAGCATCATAGGTATTTTCTATGATGGTCTCTCTGAACTATCCAAGATGTCTTTGGATAGCTCTGCTGGAGGATCTCTTCATCTGAAGAAGACGCCTGCAGAAGCTCAAGAATTGATTGAAATGGTTGCAAATAACCAATTCATGTACACTTCTGAACGGAATCCTGTGAACAATGGGACTAGTCAGAAGAAAGGAGTTCTTGAGATTGACACTCTGAATGCCATACTGGCTCAGAATAAGATATTGACTCAACAAGTCAATTTGATTTCTCAAAGTCTGTCTGGAATGCAAAATACACCTGGCAGTACTAAGGATGCTTCATCTGAGGAAGAAGCTTATGATCCTGAGAACCCTTCAATGGAAGAGGTGAATTACCTAGGAGAACCCTATGGAAACACCTATAATTCTTCATGGAGAAATCACCCAAATCTCTCATGGAAGAATCAAGAGAGACCTCAACAAGGTTTCAATAACAATAATGGTGGAAGAAACAGGTTTAGCAATAGCAAGCCTTTTCCATCATCTTCTCAGCAACAAACAGAGAGTTCTAAGCAGAATACTTCTGACTTAGCAACAATGGTCTCTGATCTAATAAAGACCACTCAAAGTTTCATGAATGAAACAAGGTCCTCCATCAGAAATTTGGAAGGACAAGTGGGACAGCTGAGCAAGAAAATTACTGAACTCCCTCCTAGTACTCTTCCAAGTAATACAGAAGAAAATCCAAAAGGAGAGTGCAAAGCCATAGACATGGCCGAATATGGAGAGGAAAGAGAGGAGGAGGACGCCACTGAGGAAGACCTCAGTGGGCGTGTACCAATCTCCTCTGAGTTCCTCAATGAGGAACAATGGGAATCTGAGGCTCAAAATGAGACCATAGAGATTCCATTGGACTTACTTCTGCCATTCATGAGCTCTGATGAGTATTCTTCCTCTGAAGAGGATGAGTATGTCACTGAAGAGCAAATTGCTAAATACCTTGGAGCAATCATGAAGCTAAATGACAAGTTATTTGGAAATGAGACTTGGGAGGATGAACCACCTTTGCTCACCAAAGAACTGGATGACTTGTCTAGGTAGAAACTGCCTCAAAAGAGGCAGGACCCTGGGAAGTTTTCTATACCTTGTACCATAGGCACCATGACCTTCAAGAAGGCCTTGTGTGACTTAGGGTCAAGTATAAACCTCATGCCCCTCTCTGTAATGGAGAAATTAGGGATCTTTGAGGTGCAAGCTGCAAGAATCTCATTAGAGATGGCAGACAATTCAAGAAAACAAGCTCATGGACTTGTAGAGAATGTTTTGGTGAAGATTGAAGACCATTACATCCCTACTGATTTCATAGTCCTAGAAACTGGGAAGTGCATGGATGAATCCATCATCCTTGGCAGACCCTTCCTAGCCACAGCAAAGGCTGTGATTGATGTTGATAGAGGAGAGTTGATCATTCAAGTGAATGAAAAATCCTTGGTGTTTAAGGCCCAAGGACATCCCTCTATCATCATGGAGAGGAAGCATGAAGAGCTTCTCTCAAAACAGAGCCAAGCAGAGCCCCCACAGTCAAACTCTAAGTTTGGTGTTGGGAGGCCACAACTAAACTCTAAGTTTGGTGTTGAACCCCCACATTCAAACTCTAAGTTTGGTGTTGGGAGGTTCCAACACGGTTCTGAGTATTTCTGAGGCTCCATGAGAGTCCTCTGTCAAGCTAATGACACTAAAGAAGCGCTTGTTGGGAGGCAACCCAATGTTTTATAGCTAACTATTTTCTTTTGTTATTTTATCTTTTTTGTAGGTTGATGATCATAAGAAGTCACAAAAACAATGAAAAAAGCAAAAACAGAATGAAAAACAGGAAGAAAAACAGTATACCCTAGAGGAAGAAGCTGCTGGCGTTTAAACGCCAGTAAGCCTAGCAGTTGGGCGTTTAACGCCCAGTCTGGCACCATTCTGGGCGTTTAACGCCAGAAAGGGGCACCAGACTGGCGTTAAACGCCAGTAAAGGGCAACAATCACCCTTCAAATTCAAACCACTTTTCCTCCCAAACCCACCCATCATGGCCGAACCTTTACCCCCCTCTCTCCTATAAATACCCTTCTTCATCTCTTCATTTTCACACAACCTAAACACCCTTTCTTACCCTTCTTGGCCGAACACACCACCTTCCCCCTCTTCCTCATTTCTTCTTCTTCTACTCTCTTCTTTCTTCTTTTGCTCGAGGACGAGCAAACATTTTAAGTTTGGTGTGGTAAAAGCGTTGCTTTTTCATAACCATTTATGGCATCCAAGGCCGGAGAAACCTCTAGAAAGAGGAAAGGGAAGGCAAAGGCTTCCACCTCCGAGTCATGGGAGATGGATAGATTCCTCTCAAGGGTGCATCAAGTCCACTTCTATGAAGTTGTGGCCTTGAAAAAGGTGATCCCCGAAGTCCCCTTTTCACTCAAAAAGGGTGAATATCCGGAGATCCGCCATGAGATCCGAAGAAGAGGTTGGGAAGTACTCACCAACCCCATTCAACAAGTCGGAATCTTGATGGTTCAAGAGTTCTATGCTAATGCATGGATCACCAAGAACCATGACCAAAGTGTGAACCCGAATCCAAAGAATTATCTCACTATGGTTCGGGGGAAATACTTGGATTTTAGTCCGGAGAGTGTGAGGGTGGCGTTCAACTTGCCTATGATGCAAGGAGATGAACACCCTTATACTAGAAGGGTCAACTTTGATCAAAGGTTGGACCAAGTCCTCACAACCATATGTGAAGAGGGCGCACAATGGAGGCAAGATTCAAGAGGAAAGCCGGTTCAATTGAGAAGGCATGACCTCAAGCCCGTGGCTAGAGGATGGTTAGAGTTCATACAATGCTCAATCATTCCCACTAGCAACCGGTCCGAAGTTACCATAGACCGAGCTATCATGATCCATAGCATCATGATTGGAGAAGAAATAGAAGTTCATGAGGTTATAGCCCAAGAACTCTACAAGGTGGCGGACAAGACCTCCACTTTGGCAAGGTTAGCCTTTCCTCATCTCATCTGTCACCTCTGTTATTCAGTTGGAGTTGACATAGAGGGAGATACCCCCATTGATGAGGACAAGCCCATCACCAAGAAAAGGATGGAGTACACAAGAGACCCCTCTCACCATGAGATCCCTGAGATTCCTCAAGGGATGCACTTTCCTCCACAAGACTATTGGGAGCAAGTAAACACCTCCCTAGGAGAGTTGAGTTCCAACATGGGACAACTAAGGGTGGAGCATCAAGAACACTCCATTCTCCTCCATGAAATTAGAGAAGACCAAAGAATCATGAGGGAGGAGCAACAAAGACAAGGAAGAGACATTGAGGAGCTCAAGCACTCCATAGGATCTTCAAGAGCAAGAAAGAGCCGCCATCACTAAGGTGGACCCGTTCCTTGATTTCCTTGTTCTTTATTCTTCTGTTTTTCGATTTTTATGCTTTATGTTTATCCATGTTTGTGTCTTGTGATCATTAGTGTCTTAGTGTCTATGCCTTAAAGTTATGAATGTCCTATGAATCCATCACCTTTCTTGAATAAAAACGTGCTTAATTGAAAAGGAAAGAATTGCATGAATTCTAAATTTTATAATAGTTTAATTATTTTGATGTGGTGGCAACACTTTTGTTCTCTGAATGTATGCTTGAACAGTGCATATGTCTTTTGAATTTGTGGTTCATGAATGTTGGCTCTTGAAAGAATGATGAAAAAGGAGACATGTTACTGAGGATCTGAAAAATCATAAAAATGATTCTTGAAGCAAGAAAAAGCAGTGAATACAAAAAAAAAAAAGAAAGAAGCAAACGAAAAAAAAAATCGAAAAAAGAAAGAAAAGAAAGGAATAAAGTTGTGATCCAAAGCAAATAAGAGTGTGCTTAAGAACCCTGGACACCTCTAATTGGGGACTTTAGCAAAGCTGAGTCACAATCTGAAAAGGTTCACCCAATTATGTGTCTGTGGCATGTATGTATCCGGTGGTGATACTGGAAGACAGAGTGCTTTGGGCCACAGCCAAGACTCAATAAGTAGCTGTGTTCAAGAATCATCATACTTAACTAGGAGAATCAATAACACTATCTGGATTCTAAGTTCCTAAAGAAGCCAATCATTCTGAATTACAAGGGATAGAGTGAGATGCCAAAACTATTCAGAGGCAAAAAGTAAAAGCCCCGCTCATCTAATTAATACTGATCTTCATAGATGTTTTTGGAGTTCATTGCATATTCTCTTCTTTTTATCTTATTTGATCTTCAGTTGCTTGGGGACAAGCAACAATTTAAGTTTGGTGTTGTGATGAGCGGATAATTTGTATACTTTTTGGCATTGCTTTTAGAATGTTTTTGGTAGTTTTAGTTGAGTTTTTAGTATATTTTTATTAGTTTTTAGTTAAAATTCACTTTTCTGGACTTTACTATGAGTTTGTGTGTTTTTCTGTGATTTCAGGTATTTTCTAGCTGAAATTGAGGGACCTGAGCAAAAATCTAATCCAGAGACTCAAAAGGACTGCAGATGCTGTTGGATTCTGACCTCCCTGCACTCGAAGCGGATTTTCTGGAGCTACAGAAGCCCAATTGGCGCGCTCTCAACGGCGTTGGAAAGTAGACATCCTGGGCTTTCCAGCAATATATAATAGTCCATACTTTGCCCAAGATTTGATGGCCCAAACCGGCGTTCAAAGTCACCTCAAGAAATTCCAGCGTTAAACGCCGGAACTGGCACCTAATTGGGAGTTAAACGCCCAAACTGGCACTAAAGCTGGCGTTTAACTCCAAGGAGAGTCTCTACACGAAATTTCTTCATTGCTCAGCCCAAGCACACACCAAGTGGGCCCGGAAGTGGATTTTTATGTCATTTACTCATCTATGTACTAGTTTTCTATAAGTAGGACCTTTTACTATTGTGTAGAGACATCTAGGACTTTTGGTAGCTATCTTTGTTTTATGCTATCTTAGACCTTTGGGAGGCTGGCCATTCGGCCATGCCTAGACCTTGTTCTTATGTATTTTCAACGGTGGAGTTTCTACACACCATAGATTAAGGTGTGGAGCTCTGCTGTACCTCGAGTATTAATGCAATTACTATTGTTCTTCCATTCAATTCCGCTTGTTCTTTATCCAAGATATCACTTGTTCTTCAACATGATGAAGGTGATGATTGACGCCCATCACCATTCTCACTCATGAACAAGGTGACTGACAACCATTCTTGTTCTACAAGCATCTGAGGCTTAGTGAATATCTCTTGGATTCCTGATTGCACGATGCATGGTTGATCGCCTGACAACCGAGTGCTCGCCTGACAAACGAGCCAACCATTCCGTGAGATCAGAGTCTTCGTGGTATAGGCAAGAACTGATGGCAGCATTCAAGAGAATCCGGAAGGTCTAACCTTGTCTGTGGTATTCTGAGTAGGATTCAATGACTGAATGACTGTGACGTGCTTCAAACTCCTAGCAGGCTAGGGCGTTGGTGACAGACGCAAAAGTATCAATGGATATTATTCTGGCCTGACCGAGAACCGACAGCTGAATTCCGCTATGCCGTGACAGGACATATGCAATCGCTTTCACTGAGAGGATGGGAGGTAGCTGCTGACAACAGTGAAACCCTACACAAGCTTGCCATGGAAAGGAGTAAGAAGGATTGGATGAAGACAGTAGGAAAGCAGAGAGACGGAAGGGAAGGCATCTTCATACACTTGTCTGAAGCTCTTACACCAATGATATACATAAGTATCTCTATCTTTACCTTTATATTATTTTCCTTCATCATCATATACATTTGAGTCTGCCTGACTAAGATTTACAAGATGACCATAGCTTGCTTCAATGCTAACAATCTCCGTGGGATCGACCCTTACTCACGTAAGGTATTACTTGGACGACCCAGTGCACTTGCTGGTTAGTTGTGCGAAGTTGTGTAATGCCATGGTATTGAACCACCAAGTTTTTGGGAGTTCATGACCAGGGATTATGAGAGTTGTGAAAAGTATTGTTCACAATTTCGCGCACCAATGGCGAGGAAGAATAGCAATAAAAAATAGCAAAATAGCAATTAAAAAAATAATTTATCAAAAATAGCCCATGCAACAGTTTTTTAATATGGGTAAAAAACTTGTAAACTCTATCTTCTAATGTATTGCATAAAGAAGTAACTTTTTTCAAACTCTGGATATCCAAACATCTCTATTAACAAAATATGATTAATTTTATGAAGAAAAAGTGAGAACAATTTTGAACTAAACAAAGGAACCCCGTCAAAGTCCATTTAAATCACTTACCTTAAGAAAAAGAACATTACATGCATACTCTAGTACTGCTCTCTCAAAGCGTTTTGCATTAGACATCAAGAGATCATCTCCAACTAACTGCACAATATTGTAATGAGTAGAAACCATTCAAATAAGATTTCTTATGAATAACATCTCATTGGTAACATGTTAGTATATTTCTAAAACTCTAAAAATATGAATAAAGTTCTTTATAATTTTACCTATTTTCTGAATTTCTAATAATGAAATCCTAATAGTGTCCTGCTCACAGATACAAATATTGTTAAAAACTTCTAATTTGTATGCTTATTTAGTATGACTATATTTTTTGAATTTTTTTTACCATGTGCAGGAAGTTGAAGATCACGGCCAAAAGATACCACTGGTATTTTTCTAAGAGATGAAGATTTCTGCAAAAAATCAGAATAAAAACCTTTAAACAAAAATCTCTTAAGTCTGTATGTTGGTTCCAGCTCAAATAATTGACCACAAAAAATTTTCAAATATTTCCAAACCTAAATCCTTTTCTTCAAATCAAATCCATCTAATATAACAGCATGGCCTTTGTTTATTTGTTTTGAGTTAAAAAATATATGGAAACAGCAACGGAAACGAATTACTTTTAAAGACTCATCGTTCTCAACTTCCTTCCTCGTCATGGATATACCTATCTGATGACATGCAAAAGAATAACATAATGCTTTTGCAGTATTTTTCTTTTGACTAAATTAAAAATTTAAATTAATCATTCAAAGGCATAAAAAATCTTTATGAGTACCTAACAAACTTATTTTCATAATGGTATTACTTAATCTTTAGGCAATCTATATAATAATATATAATTCCAATATCCACCCCCAATGCACAAACAGGAATGTCAAGAACAGCAGGATTTGAATATTGAGCAATTAGGGGTGTTCAAAATCGATCCGAACCGAATTAAACTGACAAACCGAACCGAAAAAATCAAAAACCGAATTAACCGATAACCGAAAAAATAAAAAAATTGATTTTACTGTTTTTTGTGCGGTTCGATTTAGTTTTCGGTTTTGAATCTGAAAATTCTAACCAAATCGAACAGAACCGGTTAGGAAAAAAACCCTAAACATTACCCTCGCCCCCAAGGAGCCCCACCCCTAAATGAAACTGCGTGACCCAGACCCCCACCCCCCAAACGAAACTGCGCGGGTGTGAGCGTCTAATCTAACCCCTAAATCCCCAATCCCTAACCTAGTCAGTACTCATCGCTCCCTCTTCTCCAAATCTCCACACCTGCCGACCTACGCACCCAGCCACCCACCACCGTGAAGCCTTCGGCTCGTTGCAGTCGCTCTCTGCTGCTCTCAGTCTCGCCCTCACAGAGTCGCAATCCCACCAGCCACCAACACCGAAGCCTTCTTCCCAATTCCCAGCAGGCAACATCATTCTTTCCAGCAGCGCCCAGCATCGCCAGTGAGCACCGGCCCAGGAACGTTCTTCCCAGCACCACCAAGCCACTGACCCCAGTTCCCACCAAGCCTCCATCGTCTTCTGTAATGGAGGCTATGCCTCATGTTTGTTTTTTTGTTCTGATTCTATTTTTATTTTTAAATTCTGGTTTAACCTTCTTATTGATTCTAATTTATAATTAATACTTGGTTGAGTTGTTCTTGATTCTATGGTTAAGTTGTTGATTCTAATTTTGTTTTTCAATTCTAAACTTTTTATTCTATTTTGATTTAGGGGTTTAAGGTTAATTCTGATTCATGATTTTCAATTCTATTTGTATATTTTGGTTCATAGGTTTAGGGTTGTTGTTTCTGATTTTTTGGTTGAGGGTTGTTAGATTTTTATTCTCTGTTCTGATTTTATTTGTTGTTGATTTACTAAATAGTTGTTTTTTCAGTTCCCACTGTATGGAATGGATTTTAGCAAGCAAAGTTATATTTACTGATCATGATATCTGGAAAGCTATTTTTGGTTTGAAGCATAATTTTAATATATAGAACATGGATGCTTTATGTTGTTTTCCTAACTCGCATTCTTTCACTGCAGATCTTCAATCTGCTTATTTGGGTTAAAGATCTCTGTTATTCTCAATCATGGCAACTAGTAAATAATCATATAGGCCTTCCCTACTTTCGTCTTCCTTACTAGAACTTGTTTTTGCTTTTTTGAGATAAGATATTGAATGTATATTATTTCCTTGCAGGACTACAATTTGAGAATAATTATGAAATTGGAGTGTTTTCAAAACTTACTAATGCCTATTGTTTGGTTGCCATAGGAGGATCTGAAAACTTCTACAGGTTTTCATTCTTTTTGGATTAGTGATGAATTTAATTTTAGCTTATTTAAAATTGTCTTCAAATGATTTGCTTTTTTTAAAATGGTTCTAATTTTAACTTATTTAAAATGCCCTTATTGTGTTTTGCTTCAGTTCTTACTTCTAAGTTCAAGTTTATATTTCTTTAATTTTCATGTTTATTAAGTATGGTCATGTTAGCATAGGTGTATTGTGGTACTGTAATACTTTAATACAAACAAATAAAAAAATGTAACATTAATTTTAGCTATACTTTTTAAGTGTTATCATCAAAATATATAATCACCATAAGTTCATAATTATTGGAATAATAACTACCATAAAATTCACCTTAAAATATATATATTAATTACATAAATTAAACCCTCTTACATATAAATTTTTGCATGAGTGTATTTACCAAAGCTATGTGAGAAGCACAAGACAAACCCTCACCGTGCCATGAATGAGCTAATGAGCTCAGGAGAAGCAGCCCCAAGACCTATTTCTAATCTCTTTTAAAAAATTTTATCAGCATTTGCCCCTTCTCCATAGTGATCATCATCATCTTTTTCAATCTTCTCTTCAAGAGATGGTGCAAATTTTAATGGGTTGGATTCGGATTTAAACATTGGTGTTGGTATAGAGTTTAGCATTAAGTATGTAACTAGTTATATATGTGTTATCCAAATTTGTGAAATTTTGGAAATATTGTTGGTCCTCTTTTTGAGAGAGATGATATAAACTTCGATACAATAAGAAAAATGTTATTTCGGTTTGTCGATTTCAATGTTATGACTTTGTATAATAGTATGGTAGAATTTTTTTTGATTTGATTGAAAAAATGGAACAAACCGAACCAAACCAAACCGATTTTAATTAATTTAGTTTGGTTCAGATGACCTTGACAAAAAAACGAACTAAACCGAACCGCACTTTAATTAGACAATCGGATCGGATGGCTTTTCCCTCAAAAACTGAACCAAACTGCACCGCGAACACCCCTATGAGCAACTGCAAAACATGATAATAGATCAAGTTATGGTAAGATTAGGATTATATGATAAAAGATAAGCTCAACTTTTTAGCAAAAGTCACTTGATATACTGGAGGAATGATCAAATATATAAATCTAAACTTAACAAATTTCCAAGATATGTAAAATAAATGAACTCTTAAGGGATAATATCAAAATACTTATACCAACAGTAAGAACACACAACTTAGACAACATAATAGGACACATACATAAGAAAGGTGGGGAAAAAAGAAAAGGGGTACGAATTCTTTTTTCCTTTGTTTTCTTATATTGTTGTCGGGTTTAGAGTGTACCATGGTAAGAAAAGATTTTGAGGAGCCTCCCAATAAGCTTCCTACCTATGAGTGTTGATAACCTTATCTTATATTAGACCAAGAATACAACAAATCATTTCAATTAGAAATCACAAAGAAAGATCTAAATTGAAGCTCACAGCAGCGTAGACAACAACCCAAAATATAGACACATATGAATGAAGAATAAGTTATCAGATTTAGAGTTGAAGTCTAAATTGACCAAATAAAAAGAAACCACTGTAAGTTTGTTAATAAAGCCAAATTTAAATTTGCATTTTGTAAATAAAGCCAGAATATTATTTGAGAAAATAGAATCCAGAGTATCACTAATTATTTGACCCAACCTAACTAACAATACTTGAATATAGTAAAATTAGGCCAAATTCTTCGCAAGCTTTCAGCATCAATTTGTAACAAAAACCATAAAGTAATAGAAGCACTTAAAAAAATACAAAAAACATAGTGAAGAGAAGCTCCACAACAAATGCTCACATAAAACAGAAAGGACTGAAAGCTAGAATGTAACAAAGTAGTTAAGGACTGAAAGGAGCTGTAACAACAGAGCAGTAAAAGAACCAGAAGCTAGTCATTTATCCCTCTTACACCAGATTAACAAATTTCTTAAACTACAACTTAAGGTGTATGCAAGCCTTTCAATTAGAACCCTGCAAGAGTATTCAAATTTGAGTTTAATAGTTGAACATTTAAAACTCTAACTTATATTTAAGCTAAAAATCTAACCTAAAAGGAGAGTATGAGACATAGTCAAGACCAATTTGAGCAAAGAATACAATAGAAGATGGCTCCCACCATGCTCTCCACATATTCCAACCTGATAAACCAACTCAATGCACTGAAACACATAAAAAAATGAATTCAATGAGATAAAAATTAGAATAAAAAAATGAAGAAAATAGGTAACGAAGGGTTACTTCGCAACTTTTTGGAGGCGGGTGTAGGCTTTGAGCACATTGGATTGCATGACTCACAGGATTTTGGATCTCTCTGATACACAAAATAGAGAAAACACATCATAAAAAAGGGAAGGAATATTTTTTTTTTCATATAACCAACTAATCAAGATGCCAAAAAATTATGAAGACACAAATGAATCAGAATACAACAGAATATATTATAAAAATAGCTATAAACATATGATTCTTAAGGGCTTCACCACTGCTATGAGAATCCTCAGCTTGATATGGTTTCAGCTCTTTCGATCAGGTTCCATTTGTGAATACCTCCATTTTTGTGGTTCCAACAACGAAGAAACTGGCCAAGATCAAAGAGAAATACGAATTAAAAGTTGGAAAATAGGGTTGAAGAGATGGGGTTTGTGAGTATGAGAGAGACAAAGCGCCTTCACCATTAGGGTTTCAAGTAGAGAGAGGGATGGTGACAAAGAGTTACAGTTGAACCTTCTTTGGCCAAACCCCAAATCAAAGACCACCAACCCACAAAGGAAACCCTAAATCACCGACTTTAAACATACAGCACCAGACAAACAAAGAGATCAGCAGAATAACTGCACGAGGACAGCGATGGTTAAGATCTCAACCGAATATGTATCACCAAAGCTGTTCACTTCCCTGAGCGTATTAAGCCCACAACAGAGATCGTAGTCGACCATCATCGCGAGCATCTCCCCGGCTGAAACTCACCATCGCCGTCGCCAACGCCAGAACCGTTCTCCCAGACGAATAATCCGCATACCTCGGTTGGTTAGGGTTTTCAAATCGGGTTCAGAGAGATGTTCTTCAGAAACTGGGGTATCAAACTACTCGGGAAGCGTCAATAGCCAGCGATGATATCAACCACAAGAATGGAGTAAGTCATCAAGGAGAGAACGAAGAAGAGAATGGGATTTTGGGTTTTCAATGAGAAAGAGGAGGGGACGGGTTGAAGTGAAATGCACGGACAGGGGGAGAAGATTAGAAGGCAGAATGTAATGTAACGTGTTTGCAATACCCCCGATCCCTCTTTTTTTATTCTGGTTAATTGAGAGAATGACGCGTGGCTTAATGAGCCACGGCTATTATACAAGTAATAGATACCCAATCATTAAGAAACTTGAAATTAAGTGTAATCCAGAGACAATATTATTAAGCTTCAAGCTGAGTAGTGGAGAATGGAGATAGAGAAAAAGGAAGAGAGACCAATTTCTTTGTCTACCTTTGAACACAGACCATACATAATGTCATTCAAACCCATGGAGCAGTAGTAACTAGCACTAACATTGTGATGAAAGAAAAATGCAACTTTGTAATAATGATTTCCCATTCAATAAGGATTTTAGTCCGTCAGTAATAACCTCTAAAAATGTTTCATATATATAAATATGCAAAAATACACTAATATTTAAAACCTGCAAGAGATATCATATAAAACACAAAACATAAAATTAAACCTTCGAATTGTTACGAAACTTGAAAAATTAAACCAAAACAAAATAATTTAGTGGCAACCAGTAGTAACTTACACACACTATCACTGGATATGATCCATATCAAGAAAAACTAATATTTGCCCTCTGTATTTAAGCAAGTCATAAGAATCAAGTTGAACAGATATATGGTGCATAACCAAACCCGATTCTTGCATCACGCCATGAAACATCAGGTTAGGTTGCAGGAGACTTAATATGAAAAGCATAAACAATTATTCTAGTTACCCAGCATATATCTTGTTCATGCATAAACAAATTATGGAGTATAAATAGATCGATTGCTTGACCCTACCACCAGCCTAAAGGAAAATTAATTGCAGGTTACATTAACACAAATATCCATATAAATTATAGGAAGTCAAGTAATAAATAGTATAGTGTTAGTAAATAAAAGTATGTCTGTGGATTATATGTCATAGATTATAGAACTAGCTATAGAAAGAGAATGGTCTCTAGAAAGCTGAGTACCCTTATATATTTTTAATACCACAGTAGAAGGAATAAAAAAGAATGTAACAGTAAATTTGCAACAGAAAGTTACAAATTCTAGACGACATAAAGAGATTAATTCAATACAAAAGGGACAAAAGAAAGTAATTGTACTGGATGTCATCAGTACGGGTTGTGAGATGGATCGGGGACTTGTAGGTCAAAATGGTGGCTGAATCGTCTGACTGGAGCAATGAGGAGTGGTACTTGCAAAGACACTCTGACGCTCAAGTCAGAATGGATCTAAGAGGTATAAGGTTTGTAGAATGAATGACGTACATAAGGGGGCATGGGGCTCTCCTTTATATAGGTGGTGGCAATTATCTTATCTTATCTTATTTGGCCAAGATAAGGGAAGTGTTTGAATTTGAATGTTGGTTAGAAGGTCTAGTAGGCTGGTTTCAGGCATTCTAGAAGAGGGAAGCGGGCCGAACCCAGATATCCGGGTTCGGAGGCTGTTCCGAGTGTGAGATCCGAACATCGGGTTCGTAACAGTAATAAAATTAGAAAGAAGCGAATCCAAAAACCAAAAGACGGGAAAGAATTATAATGAAATTAAAAGAATAGAAGGAATGAATGGAGGAATCACGATATACCATGAACAAAAAAAGTAGAAACAAAATTAAAAAAAAGAATCCAGCTACTTTAACATTTGAAACTTGATGCCAACTACTTGAAAAACTTAATGTATTCCTCTTTTAGAACAATTTTCTTTGAAATAGAAAGATAACCATTTGTCCCTTTTTTTTCTACAATTAAGATCCAACATAAGTCTCTCTTTTTCAATAATTCTAACAAGATCTTTTAGTCTTTTGAGATCTATTTGACCATTGTTGAACACATACTATAAAGAGAGAAATCAATTAAACACAGTATTGGCTAAATTATTTCTATTGAAAAATAACACATAAGTGGCATTCTTGAATAACATAATTAGTTGAGAGAGTTAATAAAAATGCCTACTCAATGGACCCGAAGAAATGGCAAAGAGGAATAATTTACGGAGGTGACAATGACATGGCTTTCTCTTTTCTTGATGTAACTCAAACAATTGTCCGAATTTATTCCTCCTCCTACTTACAAACTGCCTAAATTTTACCAGTCCTTCACATTTAAGTTCAGTAGAGGCAAAATTTGTGTAAGTTCTAAACGTATCATCAACCATAAAGCACAAAAAAAAATGCTGACATAACTTGTATATTTCTAAGAATCATGTTTAATAATATCATATTCAATAACAATTAAGAATACAACATTTTAGTAAATATGTTCCTTTAGACTGCGTTTATTTTTGTGGATAGGACACAGAGAGATGGACAGTAAATATCTAAAAAGTATTTGGATAAAGAGACATGGACACTGGACACAGTGTCTCCAGGACAATTTTCTTTATTTTTGTGTCCACTTTTAATCGAAGGACAATAATGGACACATAATTTGAGAGAGTGGACACAGATTTTCAATGAAAATTCTTCTCTGTATTGTCGTTCTCAGGAGGTACTCAGAGAGTACAAAGAGGTAACCTTTTTTCCATGCTCTTTCTCTATCTCTATGTTCTTCTTCTTTCATTGTGTTTTTCTTTCAATTTGGGTAAAAATATCAAATCAAGCCCCTATTGAATCTCTCAATTTACACAATAAAAAAAATTAGAAGCAGAAAAAGAAAAAAATTAAAAAAAATACGAAAATGAATTGTACCCAAATAGTTTTGAATGTTGACTTGGATAAGAGAGATTGAATTAACGGAAGCAAAGTTTAGCAGGTATAGCAAGCATCATTCCTCCACCGTCCTTCAGCAACTGGGGAAGGGTTAGGTGTAAAACCTGTGAAATTAATAAATAATTAGCTAATAAATTAATTATTTATTTAAAAAATTAGAAAATTAAATTTTATAGTTTAAAGAAGTAGAACTAATTAAAATATGAATTTTGATACTAATTTTAAAAATGTTGGCCCAAAATTGAACGAATGGGTCGAACCAGGCCCAAACCAGGCCCGCGGCCTACTTATATACACTTAACTCCAGCCCTTCTTCCCTATTACTTCACTGGAAGCACGCTGAAGAGAAGAGTAACGCCGAAAATCCCTAACCCTCAGCACAAAAATTTAATCATCCATAACTTTCAATTTGAAACTCCGATTGACGAGCCGTCAGTGGCCATGCATTTGTCTCAGAATTTTCTACAAAACTCACCGAACAATTTGGTAAGAATTTAGAAAATTTTCACTCATCCACTCTCCCCCTAATTTTGAAAATTTTAAGTTTTAATTTGAGAGATTATGTGATTTGAGTGTTTAGGGTCAAATTAGCTTTGTGTGCTTGCTGGGTCTTATCCGAAATTTCTGTCGGTAAGGTGAGAAATCACTAACTCTTATGAATCATTAATGATTATGAATACTGTTTTAATTAGAGTGAGATATATATTTTGGAGATAAATTTGGTGATATCGGTGACTAGAAAGTGAACCGTGGAGTTGGATTTTTGTTTGGTGAGGATTTGGAGCTTTGGAAACTTGAGAAACGGAGATATTTGAAGCGTTCCATGTATAGAGAGGAATCACAAGGTATGGTTTTGGTTTCTCATAGATAATATATAATGTTTCCTAAAAATGTAGGCTAGACAACCATAGGATAGGTTGAAATCTGTAAGTATGTTGATATTAGCAACCTTGATAGAAATATGTAATTATGTTGAGAATGAATTAATGAATAATGATATTGTGGATTTTTTATGTTGATGTTTGATGATGATAATGAATTATGATGAATTATGTTGTATAATTTTGGGTGTTTGGGGTAGAAGTCAATATATTTGAGAAAATGATATGAATGAAAGGAGATGAAATAGTTGAAATCTTGATTTATACATATGGAGTGCGGTTTTGAAGAGTGTAAACTAGTTTTGAAATTAAAGTCGGTGAAAATAGAGGTTTGTGACTTTTTTGGAAAAAACTTGATTTTTAACCGAACTTCGGCAGACCATAACTTGGCTTCTGGATCCTCAATTTCTATCAAACTTATTTCAAACAAAAATTAGGTCCATGAATTTTACGCCATTTGAAGAACGGATAGAAAATGTTTTCTAACAAAAAATTTGTGCGCGTCGAAAGTTTGGTATGTGAAAGTGTTTTTGCAGGTTGTAACAGCTTTTTGAGAAATCACAGGGACCGCGTACGCAGACACAAGGCTATGTATGCGGGAATTCACTTTTGTCTATGGGACTCGCATACGCAGATAGGGATCATGTACGTGAGATAGTGAATTACACCACTGCGTACGCGAGAAATGGCGTGGGTACGTAGTCATTCACCTCTGTCCAGTGTACTCACGTACGCGAGACCCCTGTGATGAGCGGATATTTTATACGCTTTTTGGGGGTAATTTCATGTAGTTTTTAGTATGTTTTAGTTAGTTTTTAGTATACTTTTATTATTTTTTAGGAAAAATTCATATTTCTGGACTTTACTATGAGTTTTTGTGTTTTTCTATGATTTCAGGTATTTTTCGGTTGAAATTGAGGGAGCTGAGCAAAAATCTGATTCAGGCTGAAAAAGGACTGCTGATGCTGTTGGATTCTGACCTCCTTGCACTCGGAATGGAGTTTTTGGAGCTACAGAAGTCCAATTGGTGCTCTTAATTGGGTTAAAAAGTAGACATCCAGGGCTTTCTATCAATATATAATAGTCCATACTTTGCTTGAAGATAAATGATGTAAATTGGCGTTTAACGCCAGTTCCATGTTGCATTCTGGCGTTGAACGCCAGAAACAGGTTGCAAGTTGGAGTTAAACGCCAGAAATAGATTACAACCTGACGTTTAACTCCAGAAAAAGCCCAGGCACGTGAGAAGCTCAAGTCTCAGCCCCAGCACACACTAAGTGGGACCCAGAAGTGGATTTCTGCACTATCTATCTTAGTTTACTCATTTTTCTGTAAACCTAGGTTACTAGTTTAGTATTTAAACAACTTTTAGAGACTTATTTTGTATCTCATGACATTTTAGATCTGAATTTTGTACTTTTTGATGGCATGAGTCTCTAAACTCCATTGTTGGGGGTGAGGAGCTCTTCAGCGTCTCGATGAATTAATGCAATTATTTATGTTCTCTATTCAAACATGCTTGTTTCTATCTATGATATTCATTCGCACTTTAATATGAAGAAGGTGATGATTCGTGACACTCATCACCATTCTCAACCATAGCTTGCTTCAACCATAGCTTGCTTCAACCCAACAATCTCCGTAGGATCGACCCTTACTCACGTAAGGTATTACTTGGACGACCCAGTGCACTTGCTGATTAGTTGTGTGGAATTACATAGTGTGAGTGTAATTTTTGTGCACCAAATTTTTGGTGCCGTTGCCGGGGATTGTTTGAGTTTGAACAGCTGACGGTGAATCTTGTTACTTAGATTAGAAAAATTTTGTCTTTTGGGTCAGAGTCTTTTATTTTCTTTTCAAAAACTTTTTCAAAAATAATTTTTCTTTGATTAAATCTTGTGCCAAACTTTAAATTTGGTGTTCTCTTGTTAATTTTTCTTTAGTTTTAGAAAATTCTAATTTGGTTTTCTAAAAATTTTAAGTTTGGTGTTCTTTCTTTTGTTCTTGGTGTTCTTGTGAGTCTTCAAGGTGTTCTTGAGTCTTCTTTGTGTTTTGATCTTAAAATTTTTAAGTTTGGTGTGCCTTGGTATTTTCCCTCCAAAATTTTCGAAAACAAGGAGCATTAGATTTAAAAATTTTAAGTCATGTGTCTTTTGTGTGTTTCTCTCTTTCATAATAAAATTCAAAAATAAAAAATATCTTTTCTAACTATTTTTAAGCAAATATTTCAAAAATTTTCATAAAAATTCAGATTTCAATTTCAATATTTTTCAAAATCTTATCCTTTTAAGATTTTTTTTTAAAAAAATCACATCTTTTTCAAAAATATCCTAACCACTTTCTCTTTCCACACTTTTTCAAAATCTTCATAAAATATTTTCAAATTTTTTATTTTTATTCTTTTTATTTTAGTTTTTATTTTATTTCATTTTATTATTTCGAAAATTACTTTTCTTATATAATAAATAAATAAAATAAATCCACATCATCTCCCTTTCTCCATCATGGACCTAAGTGGAAATGAACAGTCCAAAAGGACTCTGGGGTCATATGCTAACCCCACTACTGCTTCATATGGGAGTAGTATCTGTATACCCTCCATCAGAGTCAGTAATTTTGAGTTGAATCCTCAACTCATTATCATGGTGCAGCAAAGTTGCTAGTATTTCAATCTTTCACAGGAAGAACCTACAGAATTTTTGGCACAGTTTTTACAAATTTTTGACACAGTACATGATAAGGAAGTAGATCAGGATGTCTACAGATTATTACTGTTTCCATTTGCTGTAAAAGGCCAAGCTAAGAGGTGGTTAAATAACCAACCTAAGGCTAGCATAAGGACATGGAAACAGCTGTCAAAAAAATTCCTGAATCAATATTTCCCTCCAAAACAGATGACACAGCTAAGGCTGAACATCCAAGGCTTTAAACAAGGAGATAATGAATCTCTTTATGATGCCTGGGAGAGATATAGAGAGAAGCTAAGAAAATGCCTTTCTGAAATGTTTTCAGAGTGGGTGCAGTTAGACATCTTCTATTATGGGCTTACAGAGAAAGCTCAGATTTCTCTAGACCACTTAACTAGTGGATCTATCTACATGAGAAAGATAATTGAAGAAGTGCAAGAGCTCATTGATACAGTTGCCAGAAATCAGCATTTGTACCTAGGCAGTGAACCTTCCAGGAAATAAGAAGCTAAAACAGTAACTGTTGAACTCAGTCCTGCAGAACAAGTTACTGAATTCAATCAGCAATTAGATTTTCTAACAAAATAGCTAGCCGAATTCAAGGAGATACTACAAGACACAAGAATGGCTAATATGAATATGGAAGTGCAGCTGAAGCAAACAGCACAGCAGTTATCAAAACAAATAACAGAAGAGTGCCAAGCAGTTCAATTAAGAAGTAGAAAAAGATTAAATACCTCACTTCAAGGCAGCAAGAAGCCAAGAAATGAACAAACTGCTACCCAAAATCCCTCTGAGGACAGTAAGAGCCCAGAGAGGAATAATTCTGGCGCTCAAACCCCAGAAAAGGGTGGAGAGCTGGCGTTAAACACCCAATCCATGCTCAGTTCAGGCGTTCAAATGCCAGAAACAGGCAAGAAGTTGGCGTTGAACGCCCAAGGGAAGCTCAGTTCTGGCGTTTAGACGCCAAAAACAGGTAAGGAGTTGGCGTCTAACGCCACTCCAGCTTCCACCCCTGGTATTCAAACACCAGTGGGGGATCAGACACATACAAGTGCTGATAGCAACCCCTCTAAAAAGGCTTCTCAACCCACATCTGAAGGCAATAAACCTGCAGCAACTAAGGTTGAGGAATACAAAGCCAAAATGCCTTATCCTCAGAAACTCTGCCAAGCGAAACAGGATAAGCAATTTGCCCGCTTTGCAGACTATCTCAGGACTCTTGAAATAAAGATTCTGTTTGCAGAGGCACTTGAGCAAATACCCTCTTATGCTAAGTTCATGAAAGAGATCTTAAGTCATAAGAAGGATTGGAGAGAAACTGAAAAAGTTTACCTCACTGAAGAATGCAGTGCAGTCATTCTGAAAAGCTTACCAGAAAAGCTTAAAGATCTCGGAAGCTTTATGATACCATGCACATTAGAGGGTACTTGTACCAAGCAAGCTCTATGTGATCTTGGGGCAAGTATCAACCTAATACCTGCATCTACTATCAGAAAACTTGGTTTGACTGAAGAAGTCAAACCAACCCGGATATGTCTCCAACTTGCTAATGGCTCCATTAAATACCCATCAGGCGTGATTGAAGACATGATTGTCAAGGTTGGGCCATTTGCCTTTCCCACTAACTTTGTGGTGCTGTAAATGGAGGAGCATAAGAGTGCAACTCTTATTCTAGGAAGACCTTTCTTAGCAACTGGACGAACCCTCATTGACGTCCAAAAAGGGGAAGTAACCCTGTGAGTCAATGAGAACGAGTTTAACTTGAATGTTGTCAAAGCTATGCAGCATCCAGACCCCCCAAACGACTGCATGAGCATTGATATTATTGGCTCTCTGGTAAAAGAGGTCAATATGACTGAGAGTCTCGAATCAGAGCTAGAGGATATCTTTAAAGATGTTCAGCCTGATCTGGAGGAACCAGAGAGAATAATAGAACCTCTGAAAATCCCTCAGGAAGAGGAGAAACCTCCCAAACCCGAGCTCAAACCATTACCACCATCCCTGAAATATGCATTTCTGGGAGAAGGTGATACCTTTCCTGTAATCATAAGCTCTACCTTAGAGCCACAGGAAGATGAAGCACTAATTCAAGTGCTAAGGACACACAAGACAGCTCTTGGGTGGTCCATCAGTGATCTTAAGGGCATTAGCCTAGCTAGATGCATGCACAAGATCCTATTGGAGGGTGATGCTAAGCCTGTGGTTCAACCACAGAGGCGGCTGAATCCAGCAATGAAGGAGGTCACTAAATTACTAGAGGCTGGGATTATTTATCCTATTTCTGATAGCCCCTGGGTAAGCCCTGTCCAAGTCGTCCCTAAGAAGGGTGGCATGACAGTGGTTCATAATGAAAAAAATGAACTGGTTCCTACAAGAACAGTTACAGGATGGCGTATGTGTATTGATTACAGAAGGCTCAATACAGCTACCAGAAAGGATCATTTTTCTTTACCATTCATAGACCAAATGCTAGAAAGACTAGCAGGTCATAAATACTACTGCTTTCTGGTTGGATATTTAGGTTATAATCAAATTGCAGTAGATCCCCAGGATCAAGAGAAAACAACATTCACATGTCCATCCGGATTATTTGCATACAGAAGGATGCCATTTGGTCTGTGCAATGCACCTGCAACCTTTCAAAGGTGCATGCTCTCTATTTTCTCTGATATGGTGAAAAAATTTCTGGAAGTCTTCATGGATGACTTTTCAGTATTTGAAGACTCATTCAACTCCTGTCTTGACCTTCTAGCACTTGTTCTAAAGAGGTGCCAAGAGACTAACCTAATTTTAAACTGGGAAAAATGTCACTTTATGGTGACTGAAGGAATTGTCCTTGGGCACAAAATTTCGAACAAGGGAATAGAGGTGGATCAAGCTAAGGTAGAGGTAATTAAAAAATTACCGCCACCTGCCAATGTTAAGGCAATCAGAAGCTTTCTGGGGCATGCAGGATTCTATAGGAGGTTTATAAAAGATTTTTCAAAAATTGCAAAACCTCTGAGCAATCTGCTAGCTGTTGACACCCCATTTATCTTTGATAAAGAGTGTCTGCAGGCGTTTGAGACCCTGAAAGCTAAGCTGGTCATAGCACCAGTTATCTCTGCACCAGACTGGACATTACCATTTAAACTAATGTGTGATGCCAGTGACCATGCCATTGGTGCAATGTTGGGACAAAGGCATGACAAGCTTCTGCACCTCATTTATTATGCTAGTCGTGTTTTAAATGACGCACAGAAGAACTACACAATCACAGAAAAAGAGTTACTTGCAGTGGTTTACGCCATTGACAAGTTCAGATCTTATTTAGTAGGATCAAAAGTAATTGTGTACACTGACCATGCTACTCTTAAATATCTTCTCACAAAGCAGGATTCAAAACCCAGACTCATAAGATGGGTGTTGCTTCTGCAAGAGTTTGATATAGAAAAAGAGACAGAAAAGGGACAGAGAACCAAGTAGCAGATCACCTGTCCCGAATAAAACCAGTAGAAGGGGTGTCCCTCCCTCTTACTGAGATCTCTGAAAACTTTCCGGATGAGCAACTCTTTGCCATCCAGAAAGTACCATGGTTTGTAGACATTGCAAACTCAAAGCTGTGAGATTCATACACAAAGAGTATATTAGGCAGCAATCAAAGAAATTGATCACAGATGCAAAGTACTATCTTTGGGATGAACCATATCTCTTCAAGAGATGTGCAGACGAAGTAATCCGTAGATGTGTACCTAAAGAAGAAGCACAGAAGATCCTCTGGCATTGCCATGGGTCACAATATGGAGGACATTTTGGAAGTGAGCGAACAGCCACAAGAGTCCTCCAATGTGGCTTCTATTGGCCTACTCTCTATAAAGACTCCCGAGAGTTTATACTTAATTGTGACAGTTGCCAAATATCTGGCAATCTGCCTCACATTTATGCCATGCCTCAACAAGGAATCTTGGAGATTGAGTTGTTTGATGTATGGGGTATTGACTTCATGGGGCCTTTCCCACCATCATACTCAAACACTTATATTCTGGTGGCAGTGGATTATGTATCCAAATGGGTGGAAGCTATTGCAACACCCACTAATGATACTAAGATAGTGCTGAAATTCCTCCAAAAATATATCTTTAGCAGATTTGGTGTCCCTAGAGTACTAATCAGTGATGGGGGCGCTCATTTCTGTAATAAATAGCTTTACTCTGTTATGGTTCGATATGGAGTTAGCCACAGGGTGGCAACTCCATATCATCCATAGACAAATGGGCAAGCTGAAGTCTCTAATAGAGAACTTAAAAGAATCCTAGAACGGACTGTGATTAACCGTAGAAGGGATTGGGCAAGAAGCTTGGATGATGCTCTGTGGGCATACAGAACAACATTCAAGACTCCTATAGGGACTTCTCCATACCAGCTTGTGTATGAAAAAGCATGTCACTTGCCAGTGGAATTGGAACATAAAGCCTACTGGGCAACCAGATTCCTAAACCTTGATGCCAAGTTAGCTGGAGAAAAATGATTGCTCTAGTTAAATGAGCTAGAGGAATTCAGACTCAATGCTTTCGAAAATGCAAAAATTTACAAAGAAAAAGCAAAAAGATGGCATGATAAGAAGCAATCATCCAGAGTCTTTGAGCCAGGGCAGAAAGTTCTGCTGTTTTAATTCTAGGCTCAAATTATTCCCTGGGAAATTGAAATCCCGGTGGAGAGGACCATATGTGATTACATGCGTGTCACCATATGGATATGTAGAGCTTCAGGATAGTGATTCTAACAAAAAGTTCATTGTTAATGGACAAAGAGTCAAACATTATCTTGAAAGCAATTTTGAGCAAGAATGCTCAAAACTGAGACTTGATTAAAGCTCAGTAATAGTCCAGCTAAAGACAATAAAGAAGCGCTTGCGGAGAGGCAACCCAGCCATTAACAAAGCTTATTTGTTAATTAATTGAATTTTACAGGTTCATATTAATTATCTTCAAGGTAAAATAGCATTGCATGAGTTCACAGAGTTACAGAAGGATTCAGAGGATAAAACAGCAAAAAGAAGCTCACTAATGCAAAAAAGCCAGTAAGAGCTGTTTTGGGCGTTAAACGCCCAACAGAAGCATCTACTGGGCGTTTAACGCCAGTAGAGATAGCCATCTAGGCGTTAAACACCAGAAAGAAGCATCTTCTTGGCGCTTAACGCCAGATTTACAGCATCCTGGGTGTTCAGAAAAACGCCCAGTGATAAAGGGGTTTCTGGCGTTTAACGCCAGCCAGATGCTACAGCTGGGTGTTAAACGCCCATAAGAAGCTACAAATGGGTGTTAAATGCCCAAAACATGCAGCGTTTGGGCGTTTAACGCTAGGATTGTGGGGAGGAGGTAAATTCGTTTTCACTTCAAATTTTTTCCATTTTTCATGTTTTATCCATAATTTCTTGCATAAACATATTACAAATCCTTTTTCAAAGATATCAAATGTATCTTAATTCTTAAACATAAATCATTTTCAAATCCTCTCCAACTTCTTTTCAAATCTTTTTCAAAACTCAATTATCTTTTTAAATTCTTTTCAAATCTTTTTAAATTCTTCTCAAATCTTTTTAAATTCATCATATCTTATTTTCAAAATTCAGATTTATCTTTTTCAAATATCTTTCATATCTTTTCAATTTTAAATTGCATCTTTTTCCTATCATAATTATCTTTTACAAATCATATCGTCTATCATATCTTCTTTAAAATTTTCGAAAACCCACCCTCCCTCCCTTTAAATCCATGTTCGGCTCCCTCCTCTCCTCCACAATTCGAACTTGGCTCTCCATCTATCCCTCTCCTTTCCTTTCTTTTTGCTTGAAGACAAGCAAACCTCTAAGTTTGGTGTGTTTATCCGTGATCACTAAACCAATACCTCCTAAGATTATGGCTCCTAAGAGAAAACAAATCATTCCAAGAGGCAAGAAAGAGAATATTCCAAAACCACTTTGGAATCAAGGGAAGTTCTTAACCAAAGAACATTCAGACCATTACTACAAAATAATGGGTCTAATGTCAGTGATCCCGGAAGTTAAATTCGATCTGAAAGAAGATGAATATCGGAGATCCAAGAGCAAATTCGAAACAGGAGCTGGAAAATCCTAGCTAATCCTGAAACAAAGTGCAGGACAACAAGTGCAGGACGACCCCATCAAGAGGAAAGAACAGGAGTTCCTCCTGGAAATCCCTCAAATTGAATACTGGAAGCATCTTAAAGCATCTGTTACCAAGTTGCAAGAAGCTATGGACCAACTAAAGGAAGAACAGAAAAATCAAAATAGCATGCTTTGCAAACTGCTTGGGGAACAAGAAGAGCAAAGGCGTGAACTGAGGGAACTGAAGCGTCAGAAGCTGTCTCTTGAGGGACCACGCACTCCACAGACTAAGGGAGCATCTACCTCCCAAAATAAAGGTTGTTGAGTCCTAATCTTAGCCTTAACTCTGTGATAATTGTTCTTATTAGGAATTTACCTTAGAAGTTATATATGAGTAGTAGTAATTAGTATATCTATTTTGATTTTATCTCCAATTAAGCTATAATTTATTCTTCTCATCATCATCAAACATAAATAAAAAAGCAGATTTTTAGAATAAGGAGGCAATATTTTTTCGAGTTTTTAATAAGGAAATTTCTAATTATTTATATGTGGTGGCAATACTTTTTATCTTCTGAATGAATGCCTGAACAGTGCATATTTTTTATATTGAATTTTATGAATGTTTAAATTGTTGGCTCTTGAAAGAATGATGAACAAGAGAAATATTATTGTTGATCTGAAAAATCATGAAATTGATTCTTGAAGCAAGAAAAAGCAGTGAAAAAAAAAGGAGTGAGAAGGAGCAATGGAAAAAGCCAATAGCCCTTTAAACCGAAAGGCAAGGGTAAAAAGGATCCAAGGCTTTGAGCATCAATGGATAGGAGGGCGTAAGGAAATAAATCCAAGCTTAAGTGGCTAAAACAAGCTGTCCCTAACCATGTGCTTGTGGCATGCAGGTCCAAGTGAAAAGCTTGTTGAGACTGAGTGGTTAAAGTCGTGATCCAAAGCAAAAGAGTGTGCTTAAGAACTCTGGACACCTCTAATTGGGGACTTTAGCAAAGCTAAGTCACAATCTGAAAGGGTTCACCCAGCTATGTGTCTGTGGCATTTATGTGTCCGGTGGTAATACTGGAAAACAAAGTGCTTAGGGCCATGGCCAAGACTCATAAAATAGCTGTGTTCAAGA
This sequence comes from Arachis stenosperma, assembly GCF_014773155.1. Taxonomy (NCBI): domain Eukaryota; kingdom Viridiplantae; phylum Streptophyta; class Magnoliopsida; order Fabales; family Fabaceae; genus Arachis; species Arachis stenosperma. The sequence goes on from NC_080378.1 coordinate 68,704,354, forward strand.
ATCAACATACTAAACTAGGAGAATCAATAATACTATCTGAATTATGAGTTCCTATGGATGCCAATCATTCTAAATTTTAAAGGATAAAGTGAGATGCCAAAACTGTTTGGAAGTAAAAAGCTACTAGTCCCGCGCATCTAATTAGAATTTGAGCTTCACTTGAACTTCTGAGATATTATTGCTTCTTGATTTCTTTTTATCCTATTTTATTTATCTAGTTTCTTGAGGACAAGCAACAGTTTAAGTTTGGTGTTGTGATGAGCGGATATTTTATACGCATTTTGGGGGTAATTTCATGTAGTTTTTAGTATATTTTAGTTAGTTTTTAGTATACTTTTATTAGTTTTTAGGCAAAATTCATATTTTTGGACTTTACTATGAGTTTGGGTATTTTTCTGTGATTTTAGGTATTTTCCAGCTGAAATTGAGGGAGCTGAGCAAAAATCTGATTCAGGCTGAAAAAGGATTGCCGATGTTGTTGGATTCCAACTTTCCTACACTCGGAATGGATTTTTTGGAGCTACAAGAGTCCAATTGGTGCGCTCTCAATTGGGTTAAAAAGTAGACATCCAGGGCTTTCTAGCAATATATAATAGTCTATACTTTGCTTGAAGATAAATGACGTAAACTGGCGTTTAACGCCATTTCCATGTTGCATTCTGGCGTTGAACGCTGGAAACAGGTTGCAACTTGGAGTTAAACGCTAGAAACAGGTTACAACCTGACGTTTAACTCCAGAAATAGCCCAGGCACGTGAGAAGCTCAAGTCTCAGCCCCAGCACACACCAAGTGGGCCCCAAAAATGGATTTCTGCACTATCTATCTTAGTTTACTCATTTTTCTGTAAACCTAGGTTACTAGTTTAGTATTTAAACAACTTTTAGAGACTTATTTTGTATCTCATGACATTTTAGATCTGAACTTTGTACTTTTTGACGGCATGAGTCTCTAAACTCCATTGTTGGGGGTGAGGAGCTCTGCAGCGTCTCGATGAATTAATGCAATTATTTCTTTTATCTATTCAAACACACTTGTTTCTATCTATGATATTCATTCGCACTTTAATATGAAGAAGGTGATGATTCGTGATACTCATCATCATTCTCAACCTATGAATGCGTGCCTGCAACCACCTCCGTTCTACATTAGATTGAATGAGTATTTCTTAGATTCCTTAATCAGAGTCTTCGTGGTATAAGCTAGAATCCATTGGCAGCATTCTTGAGAATCCAGAAAGTCTAAACCTTGTCTGTGGTATTCCGAGTAGGATTCAAGGATTGAATAACTGTGACGAGCTTCAAACTCACAAGTGTTGGGCATAGTGACTGACGCAAAAGGATCAATGGATCCTATTCCGACATGATCGAGAACCGACAGATGATTAGCCGTGCGGCGACAGCGCATTTGGACCATTTTCACCGAGAGGACAGATGGTAGCCATTGACAACGGTGATCCACTAACACACATCTTGCCATAAAAGGAACCTTGCGTGCGTGAAGAAGATGACAGTAGGAAAGCAGAGATTCAGAAGACAAAGCATCTCCAAAACTCCAACACATTCTCCATTACTGCGTAACAATTACTCATTTCATGCTCTTTCACTTTTTACAATTGAAACTAAAGAACCCTATTGGTATCCTGACTAAGAATAATAAGATAACCATAGCTTGCTTCAAGCCAACAATCTCCGTGGGATCGACCCTTACTCACGTAAGGTATTACTTGGACGACCCAGTGCACTTACTGGTTAGTTGTGCGGAATTACATAGTGTGAGTGTAGTTTTCGTGCACCACCATGCTTTTGAAGAATGCATTTTTTTTAACTTCACCCCATTTTCTAATATCTAAACCTCTATTTTTACTCTCTAATGATTTGTGTTTGATGAAGTGCGGATATAGATGAGACATAATTAATGGAAATGATGATATTGATGATTTGAATGTGGGGAAGGCAGTAGGGTGCTAATTCCTCGATCTTTATCCCCCGCATTCTCTGTGATTGTGATGTGTTGGATGTAAGAAAGGTGGTAGGGCACTAATTCCTTGATTCATTCCCCCGTATTCCTTGTGATTATGTTGTGTGGGATGTGAGGAAGGTGGTAGGGCACTAATCCCCCTACATTTTCCCTCACATTCTCTCTCTCTCTCTCTCTCTCTCTCTCTCTCTCTCTCTCTCTCTCTCTCTCTCTCTCTCTCTCAGTTTGCAAGGTGGTAGGACATTAATCCTTCGATCGGTTTGGCACGGCCTCATTAGGGGAAGGTGGTAGGGCACTAATCCCCCGATTTATTTTTCCCTGGTGTACGCCTCCAGAAAAAGGTGGTAAGGCACTAATCTCCCGATGTTATGCCTCCTAGAAATGCGCAGACGAGAGACAGCATCCAGGTTAGCTATCGGAATGTGTTTTGCAATAGCAGTATAACCGACATGTGAACTCACGATCAGTAGGATAGGCATGCATCATGTTCATTTGTATGATTTGTTTGGATATACATTTGTATTGGTTTGCCTAATTGCTTAAGTATAATTAATTGCTATTTGATCTATTTGCTGTGTTTGTATCTTATTTGTGCTTTCCTTGCTTGAATGGTATGTCCGTGCAACTGAGAGACCCCTCATATGGCGAAGGTGTGACGAGGGTAGTTCCACCAGTGATTCAGAGGGTTGGAGGAGAATGAGAGTAAAGTGTTAAGATATATTTGGACTCCTGAGTACCTTAGACAGTCTACCTGATTTTTGGTTGAATTTATAACTCTAAGTTTTAAATCTGAGAGTCCGAATTCTAGGATTGCCTATGGATTTTTCGGGACCTTATATATTTTTTATGTAGGCACCATTACCATGCCGCGAACCCCAGATTCTCATTCCATACATATATTTTTGCTTTTCAGATGCAGGTCGAGATGCACCTCGGTGAGCGTCTGGAGGTTCCTATGGCAGGCAAAGTTGAAAAGTTATGCTTTGGGCTATCAATTATATATTGATGTTTTATAGACTCTCCTATGTATATATAACATATGTTTAATCCTCTTAGAGGCTTTTGGAGAACTAGTTAATTTCTTTATAAATGTTGGGGTTTTATGGGATATACTTATATACATGTATGTATGAACATATTCTCTGGCCGGTCATTGCGCTTTTTGCTTTGTGACTTTTGTTTAGGCTTTCCTTCAAGGCTCCTGGTTATAAATTTCTTTCAACTAGTACTATGTATATATTTTATTTTAGAAGTCGTAATACCTCACCACCTATGTTTTACGATTTAAGTGTAAATCTCTATGTGGTAGGGTGTTACATTATGTGGCAAGAAAGGACTGAGAGACAGAATAAGAGAGAGGAGGGTATGAGAGATATGTCTATTTTAGTCATTTTGCATAATATTTTAGTCTTTTCCATATGTATTCAAACATAATATTGGACATTACTTTAGTGTCTTATACATTATATTCAAACACAATACACAAAAGATAATTTTTAATGTTTCTATTCTATTATTGAAAACACAAATGCCACTAATCAGGGGTAGCATTTAGAAAACATACCTGTATAAGCAAGCAATGCTTTAAGTGCAGCAGCTTTGTTAAAAGGATCTGCATCAAGCATGATTGCATGGCCGCTGGTAAGCCCATCTTGTTTGTAAAGAATAGCATACTCAGCTACTAACTTATTATATTGAAAATTTGTTCCCAAATTTGATCCATCCTCCTTTAAATCCTAAAGGGGTGAACCAACAATTTGTTTCACTTTTTCCTGCCATAAGTATAAAAGATAACATCAATTGAACTCCTAAAATACAAAATCACATTTGGAAAACAAATAATACAAAAAAATACTAAACATTATTATTGACACAAATTGTCGATCACTATAACCAAAAGTCATAGTAACCTTCATTCTAATTTCATTATAATGATAAATAGGTTCACTTCATTCATATAAAATCCCAGCATATGCAGCATTCTCCATAATCGCAATCACATAATTTTTTTCTTCTAAAATTTAGAAAAAAAAGCTCCTTGATCATTTCACAAGTTACCAAATATAGTTAATGCCACAAATTTTCAATCAACACAACACAAATACAAACATAAGAACAAAAACAACCTTCACTGAAAATTTCAATAACGTAATATAATAGCTTTTTCTTAAAAAATAATTTTTAACAATATTAAAATGAAGAAACATGAGAAAGTAAATGCGGTGCATACCTTGTGTATGTCGATGCAGGGTCGGAATCGAATGGCACATTGAATAGAATTTGAAAATCTTGCAGTAGCTGATGCATGAGCATCTTTCTTATATATTTCTAGTGAATTTGCATTCAGATTTGTTAAGTTTAATCAAGATTTAAGTACTTTTAAGCCACTATGGATGCTACTTTGAGTCTTGTGCAATATGGTTTATTTTAGGTAGCATTCAGACGGATTTGACAAAGTTTGTGTAAAAGAAAAGGAGGAAAGTGGATGATGTTGTCAACCTTGACCTCTTCGCACTCCAACGTGCATAACTTGAGGTTCATAGATCCGATTGATATGGTTCCAGTGGCATTAGAAAGCAACCTTCAGAGCTTTCCAATGATATATAATAGTCTATAATTTTTTCTTGGAATCACGGTGCCAAACGCCATCAAGGTGGTACCAAACATGGGATTCTTTAAGTTTGGCGCAAAGATCAAGAAAAAATCCCAATACGTGTTGCCTTGGTGGCGTCAAACTTGGAAAATCCAAGTTTGACACCAGGATGAAGAGTTATTCATTACATTGCACAAGTGGAGTGGTGCCAAACTTGGGATTCTCCAAGTTTGGCATCAGCCTTAGAGAATTTAGTGGTCCCCACACCTAATTGAAGCCAGCAACGAATATCCTTTGTTATTTTGATTAAACTTTAATTATTTTTTACAATAGGAAAAGATATTATTTAGTTTTAGAAAATATATTTTACATTAATTAGGATTATATATAAAAAGAGAAGAGATCTTGGCCTAGGGTTTCTCTCCCTCTTCTCTTATTCTCCTCTTCCGCACTTTCACACTTTTTCTCTGCTAGGGTTTTTACGGACTATGAGCGACTAAACCTCCATTGTTAAGGTTAGGAGCTCTATTTATCTTGATAGATTAATATTATTTGTTCTTCTACTCTTTGATTAATGCATTGATTCAAGGATTGATTTTGTTCTTCATCTTAAGGATTAAAGTATATTGGATGATAACGTTTTTACGATTTGAATTCCTTTTGAATCTTGAAAAAGTTATATCACTGGAATTATAGCTTGAAATCAATTCCTCATAATTCTCTAATTATCTGGATTTAATACGATACGTGACATATAATCGTCTTATTTTTGGGTTCTTAGGGTTTTGTGTGGTTTATAAACTAGGATTTGAACTTAAACCCTCTAATTAGATTAAGTGACCAAGAAATTGGTGGTTGATTGAGTTAGAAGAGGATTAAATTACCAAGTAATTGGAGTTTAATCACTTAAAGTTCGCTATGAATTGAATCTTTACATGATTAAGGTAGAAGACAAGAATTGTTAATCCAGAAACTTAAATATCTCTGATACCTTAACTATCTTTATCATATTTCTTTCTTAACCAATTTTAGTTTGTTCTTATTTAATTTTTTATTTTTATGTTATTTGCTATTAAAACCTTAAATTTTGATTGTTTGACTAGAATAATCATTTAACTATTGTTGCTTGATCCATTAATCGTCGTGGGATCAACCCTCACTCATCTGAGATATTACTTTGTACGACCCGGTGCAATTGCTGGTTTAGTTCTGGACATTCAAATTTCACACCAAGTTTTTGCCGCCGTTGCCGGGAATTAATTGTAATTAACAACTACCAGTTGGTTGATTACCTAGATTAGACACTTGTCTTTCTGTTTTCTCTTTATAAAAAAATTTAAATTAAAAAAAAAGAAAAAAATTCTCTTCTTTGTTATTTGCTTTTCTATTTACCACATGGTGCATTTAATTCTGTTTGGTATTTTGTGCTAAGAAAAATAATGAAGAGAGATTACATGGGTTACTACTCACACCCAATAAGTGATACATATTATTGTGGATGGAGAAATTACCCGGATTTTGGTTGGCAAAGTCAAGAACAAAGAAATTTCAGTGCTCCATATCCCATCTATCAAGAACTACCATCTCTTTTTTATTAATATCAAGAGCCACCCTCTCCTTATTCACACCAAAAACCATCCTCCATTTACTCATATAAAGAGCCACTATCTCCTTACTCATATCAAGAATCATCATCTCCTTATTCATATCAAGAACTATCAGCTCTAAAGCTTGCCATGAAAGAATTATGGAATACTACTCAAAGTTTCATAAATGATATGAGAATGAGTCTCAAAAATATAGAGAGACATGTGGAGTTAATTACCAAGCGTCGGGCAGAGGAACAAGAGAACTCCCTCCCGAGAGAAGTAATACAAATTCCTACAAAAGAATGTGAGAGAATCATTCAAAGGAGTCCATCCTCTAATGAATCAGAGAGCTACATAGTGGTTGATTTAATTGAACCATTAATCTAAGAAGTTATTGATAAAGAGGTCCTCCCAAACACTACACAACACTCAAGTCCCGAAAAAGAAGAAGAGTTAGAAGTGCAAGAGCGAGACCAAGAGACCCCTGTACTAAGTGAAATTTCAATAAAGAAGAAGGTAGTAACTGAATACAAGCCTAGAATTCTATATCCTCAGAGGCTACAAGCAGAAGATGCACAAACAAAGGAGGAAGCCATGCACACTCCATGCTTGCACATTCCAATAATTAAGGAGGAAGCCATACAAGTCTTTTTAAATCCATGCATGCAAATTTTCGAAAAAGCAAAATCTGAATGCACCACCCACATGAAAATTGAGGTCTTCTCTTCCAACACTGGAATGTGCTTTCTTTGGTCCTAGTGAATCAATAAGTTGTATGGGAGTTACTTTTTGGTGGGCATTCTTTTTCTCCACATATCCACTGAAGTCATTTCTTTTAACCAACTGGACGAAGAGGAAGAAAATTCAAGAACCAATCGTCAAGCTAGTGACGTTAAAGAAGTGCTTGTTGGGAGACAACCCAATATTCTATATCCTTTGATTTTTCGTTAATTTTCAATTTATTTAGTTTGTTTTAATTTCTTATAGTTTTCCTTCTTTTTTAAGTGTGTTTTGATCATGCAAAGTGTGTAAAACAGGAACAATTTTTCTTTGCTTATGAACAAGCAAACTTTTAAGTTTGGTGTTGTAGAGCGTGCTCTCTATTTATCTTACCATCAATGGCACCATAGAGAGGTGAATCATCTTCACGGAGAAGCACAACCTGGAATGAGATGGCCACTAGGTCGACTGAGGTGGTTTAGTCCTTTTTTCACTTCCTATTTTCTTCTGTTCCTATTATGTTATATTCCTGTTTTTTGCTATTTTTCTTTGAATGACTGCATGATCTTTAGTATTTTTAATTCCTAGGTTTTAGTTTGATTATGTTGTTTGTTTTAAAATTAAAAAAATGTGTTCATGTACCGCTCACTGAGCTTGAATCTAAAAATAAAAAGAAAAGAAGTGATGCATTGCACGAGAAATCGAGTCTATATTTAAGAGCAGTCTTATTTACCTAAATATTGTGGTGTTACCTGTGACTTTGAATGCATGATATGAACAGTGCATATTTGAATTTGAATCAAAGGATGTTGATGCATGGGGAATAAGAATTTAGAGAAGTATTATGAATTCTCTGAACTAAAAAAGAAATCAATCTTTGAAGCAAAAAAACAACAAAAAGAAAAAAAATAAAAAGTAAGTTCTAAGGCTCTGAGCATCAATGGTTAGGAAGGTCAAGTATGATTAAAAGCTCAATAAGTTGTTTTCCTAGCCATATGTTTGTGGTGTGAATGTGTCAAGTAATCCTTGAGACAGAGCACTAAAAGTCGAGACCAAGTACAAATATAGAGTATGCCAAAGGCTTTGAGTACCACTGTTTGGGAGCAATTGAAAGAGAAATCAAAACTTAAAAGAGTTCCCCAGTCAAGTGCTTATTGTGGTATTTTTATGTCAAGTAAAGCTTAAAGTCACGGCTAAGCTCAAGGTGCAAAGCACCAGAGAAAAGAAAAGAAAAGAAAAATGCCCTATTCAAGGATTAATCCGAAGTAAAAAGGCAAGAGAATACATAATATTATCCGGAATCTAATTCCAAATGACATTGACATTCTTAAGATTCAAAGGATAGTGAGATGTCAAAACTATTTAGAGCTTTAGTGTTCCTAACCCCATTTTGAGACAAACATGAGCTTAATTGAACACTCAACTCTCATGCAAATTCACATCTTAAGTTGATATTAGTTTTGGTTTCTTGAGGACAAACAACAATTCAAGTTTGCTGTTGTGATGCGTGAGCATGTTTCCTATCTTTTCCTAATGAATTTGCATTTGAATTTGTTAATTTTAATCAATATTTAAGTACTTTTTAGCCACTATGGATGCTACTTTGAGTCATGTGCAATTTGATTTATTTTAGGTAGCATTCGGATGGATTTGACAGAGTTGGTGTAGAAGAAAAGAAAGAAAGTGGATGATGCTGTCAATCCTGACCTTCTCGCACTCCAACAACCATAACTCGAGCTAAAAAGTTCGATTGATGCGGTTTTAGCGACATTAGAAAGCCAATTTTCAGAACTTTCCAATAATATATAATAGTTTATGCTTTTCTTTTGGAATCATAGAGCCAAACGCCATCAAGGTGGCGCCAAACTTGGGATTTTCCAAGTTTGGCACCAAGATCAAGAAAAACTCCCAATACGTGCTGCCTTGGTGGCGCCAAACTTGGGTAATCCAAGTTTGGTGCCAGGATGAAGAGTTATTCACTAAATTGCACGAGTGGATCTCCAAGTTTGATGTCAGCCTTAGAGAATTTGGTGGTCCCCATACCTACTTGAAGCCAGCAATGAAGATCCTTTGTTTTTTTGATTAAACTTTTTTTTACAATAGGAAAAGATATTATTTGGTTTTAGAAAATATATTTTATGCTAATTAGGATTAGAAATAAAAAGAGAAGAGATCTTGGCCTAGGGTTTCTCTCCCTCTTCTCTTCTTCTCTTCTTCCACACTTTTACACTTTTTCTCTGCTAGGGTTTTTCCGCACTATGAGCGACTAAACCTCCATTGTTAAGGTTAGGAGCTTTATTTATCTTGATGAATTAATATTATTTGTTCTTCTACTCTTTGATTAATGCATTTATTTATATTCAAGGATTGATTTCGTTCTTCATCTTAGGGATTAGAGTATATTGGAAGATAACTCTTTTTCAATTTGAATTCCTTTTGAATCTTGAAAATGTTATATCACTGGAATTATAGCTTGAAATCAATTTCTCATAATTCTCTAATTATCCAGATTTAACGCGATACGTGACATATAATCGTCTTATTTTTTTGTTCTTAGGGTTTTTATGGTTTATAAATTAGGATTTGAACTTAAACCCTCTAATTAAATTAAGTGACCAAGGAATTGACGATTAATTGAGTTAGAGAAGGATTAAATTACCAAGGAATTGGAGTCTAATCACTTAAAGTTTGCTATGAATTGAATCTTTGCATGATTAAGGTAGAAGACAAGAATTGTTAATCCGGAAACTTAAATATCTTTGACACCTTAACTATCTTTATCATATTTCTTTCTTAACCAATTTTAATTTGTTCTTATTTAATTTTTTATTTTTATGTTATTTGCTATTGAAACCCTAAATTTTGATTGTCTGACTAGAATAATCAATTAACTATTATTGCTTGATCCATTAATTCTCGTGGGATCTACCCTCACTCACCTGAGGCATTACTTGGTATGCTTCGGTGCACTTGTCAGTTCAGTTGTGAACATTCGAATTCCCCACCAGTAATGGAGTGTGAGGATTGAAGAAAATAGAGGTGATTGGTGGAGTTGAAAAAGAAGAGTGATGAATTTCTGTTAATGGAAAGTGGATAGAAGGAACGAGTTAGAGTTAAGAATAACCAGACAAAGGTAATGAAGATTACAAATTAATAGTGGAAATTAATTACCCTAGGAAGAAACCAAATAGATATACACAATAACACAATAAACAAATAGGAAGAAAAATACAAAAAATAGAAAAATTATGTAAAATTAACGAAATCAAGGGCCACACTAAGAGGTACATGAATTAACTATTCCAATGCTTTCTTCCCCCTGCATCCTAATTGCCATACACAGTGTCTGATAGAAGCGACGCCAATAAGATGCATGATGTTGATTTGCCATGAGAAGTACCCAAAAGAAATCAAGAAGATTAGATGGAGACCAGTAAAAGGAAAAAAAACCAAAACATAATCACCATCATCAAACACACATCACCATGTATTGAAAACACAAAATACAAAGAAAATTACAAATTAATGAAATAGAGAACAACTAAACAAAATAATGGAAACAAAACATCAGCACACGAAAAAATAAGTTAAAAAATCGTGGCACATACCAAGAGACGCGGTGTAAGGAGGCAAATAAGATGAGACAACACAAAAGGAGGACCATCGGACTGGCCAGAGAAAGAGGAACTATTTAACCATGACATGCAACCATGAAGAACCAGAAAGATCCAGAAGCCAATTTGGGATTTGAGAGGTAGAAGAAGAAATAAAAAACAGATATAAAGAGAGATTCGTGAATTGCATTTACATTTATTTACATCGAACAAACCATTGAAATCAATTGAAAACAACAATGGTCAATAACACATGTATTGACGGTGATATGTTGAACAAAATAAAAGTATCACTACTTAATAACACATGTATTGTAAAACTCGATTAAATTATAATTAATAAATTAATTATGAGCAAAGAAGGTTAAGAATTTAAAATTCATAATTTGGGAAAGTAAAAATAATTAGGACGTGAATTAAAACACTTATCTTAAAGATTTTGGCCAAATGTTAGGCCAAACGGATTAAAATCTGCAAATGGCCTTCACTGGGCCCAAGCCCACATATTTAAACCCACAATTAGAAGCATTTTAGCCTCACCTTCCCCACACATTAAGAGAGAACATCTGAAAGAATAAAAAAGAGAGGACAAGAGAAACCCTTGATACACTACTTATCATCCCTTTCAATTGCTCATAACTTTCAATCTAAAGCTCTGATTGACAAGCCATTTATGGCCATGCGTTTGTCTTGGATCCCTCTTCAATTCAATTTAATTATTATGATAAGAAACTTTGAACTCATTTCCTAGTTCTCTATTCTCTTCCAATTTGCATTTTTGAGGTATATAGTATTGAGATATTGTGATTTTGGTTCTTTAAGGGTATTCTAGCATAGATTATAAGTGGATTCCATCCCAATTTTCTAGTAGGTTAAGGTAAAATATTCATTTCCTCTAATTTTCCCTGATTTGTATGCATACCCTAGCTTGAACTAAGTAAAATTTGATGTAATTCGATGAGATAGTGTTGCTTAATTGCCTAGGTTGATTTGGTTTGATTGGTGGATGATCCGTTGAGACTCGTTGATGCTGGGTGAAGCTCAAAATTGGACGGAGGAAAAGACTCAAGGGCTTGGATTTTTTTGCTTGTGGTACGGATTTTAGTTTCAAGTAGGCATTTTGTAAAGCTATGTAAAATTCTAGGCTAATTGTCCCTAGGATAGGATTGAATGAATTAATTATTTTGGTGATTGTTTGGTTGGACAATAGCTTGAATTATGATGTGAATGAATATATGTGTATGCGTATTTAAGATGGAAATGGTAATTAAAGTGGAAATTGGGTCGGAGGCTGTGATAGAGTGAGGAATCCCCTATTTGGTAACTGAAGGTAAGTGGTGTGAGATGATTGATTCTTGGTTGATTGTGAACTTGGATATATGAGTGTTATGCATTGTTGATGTGAATGGAATGATAGTTGTATAAGTATGTATGCCAAGGGTTTGATTGGTTGATTAGGGGTTGAAATGGTTAGAAAGGGGGTAGAGAATTGATAAATGCATGTTGAGTATGCTTAGTAAAGGTTTCGATATGGTTTGGAAATGAGTTGGATTAAAAATTGACGGAATTGAGCAATTGTGTAAATTTGATAAAAACATATTTTTAACAAACTTCTACAGGCCATAACTTGGTTCTCAGACCTTTAAATCTTGTGAAACTTATCTTAAATGAAAATTGGATTTGTTTAGTTTAGGACGTTCGAAGAACGAACGAAAAATAATTTTTAAGAAAAAATTTATGCCATTTGAAGTTTATGTTTAAAAATTGAATTCTGCAGAAATTGTAGAAAACAGAGGTCCTACATACGCACGACTCATGCGTACGCACAAAAGTCATGTATTCGCACGACCCATGCATACGCACAACTTGCATTATAGAATTAAATGTTTTTCATGCGCGTTTCTGTGCGTACGCGCCAAAGGGAACTTGTGCGTATGCATAACGCGTGCGTATGCATGACTGTTTTGTTTTTCAAAATATGTTGATTTTAACTATTTTTACCTATCTAATATGCTTTTTCACCTCTGTAATCCCCTGTTTAAAGTCTGCTAACTAGTATTTAGGCTTGAGAATGAGTATGAGCATAATTAAGGGATGAAATGGATAAGTTTGAATAAGATTGTGGATTAGAGTGTCAAAGATAATGATATAAGACTGATTATGGTCTGGTTTTATTGTGCTGGCTAGGGCCGGGGTTAATCCCGCTTGTATACTTGTGCTGGCAAGAGCTGGTGTTAATCTCGCTCGTGTACTAAATTGATTATTACTCTTGGCAAGGACGTGGCAAGGACGTGGCAAAGACGGTAGTGAATCCCGCTTGCACTGAGCTAAGTTATACTAAAACAAGGATGGTGGTTAATCCTACTTGTTTTGTGACTCACTCTGGTTGTAAGGATAGCCGGGCACGTATCCCAGATAGCACTGTCTCTAGTGAGAGGTGCATGGGCACTACCCTCTTAGACCGGTGATGAGCGGATATTTTATACGCTTTTTGGGGATAATTTCATGTAGATTTTAGCATGTTTTAATTAGTTTTTAATAGAATTTTATTAGTTTTTAAGCAAAAATCATATTTCTGGATTTTACTATGAGTTTGTGTGTTTTTCTGTGATTTCAGCTATTTTCTGGCTGAAATTGAGGGAGTTGAGCAAAAATCTGATTTAGGCTGAAAAAGGACTGCTGATGTTGTTGGATTCTGACTTTCCTGCACTCAGAATGGATTTTTTGGAGCTATAAGAGTCCAATTGGTGCGCTCTCAATTGGGTTGGAAAGTAGACATCCAGGGCTTTCCAAAAATATAGAATAGTCCATACTTTGCGTGAAGATAGACGACGTAAACTGGCATTCAACGCCAGTTCCATATTGCAGTCTGGCGTTCAGCGCCAGAAACAGGTTACAAGTTGGAGTTCAACGCTAGAAACAGGTTACAACCTGGCGTTCAACTCCAGAAACATCCCAGGCACGTGAGAAACCTAAGTCTCAGCCCCAGCACACACCAAGTGGGCCCCATAAGTGGATTTCTGCACCAATTATCTTAGTTTACTCATTTTTTGTAAACCTAGGTTACTAGTTTAGAATTTAAACAACTTTTAGAGACTTATATTGTATCTCATGACATTTTTAGATCTAAAATTTGTACCTTTTGGCAGCATGAGTCTCTAAACTCCATTGTTGGGGGTGAGGAGCTCTGCAGCGTCTCGATGAATTAATGCAATTATTTCTGTTTTCCATTCAAATACACTTGTTCCTATCTAAGATGTTCATTCGCGCTTCACTATGAAGAAGGTGATGATCCGTGACACTCATCATCTTCCTCAATCTATGAATGTGTGTCTGACAACCACCTCCGTTCTACATCAGATTGAATGAGTATCTCTTAGATTTCTTAATCAAAATCTTCGTGGTATAAGCTAGAATTGATGGCGGCATTCAGGAGAATCCGGAAAGTCTAAACCTTGTCTGTGGTATTCCAAGTAGGATTCTGGGATTGGATGGCTGTGACGAGCTTCAAACTCGCGAGTGTTGGGCGTGATGACAAACGCAAAAGAATCAATGGATTCTATTTTGACATGATCGAGAACCAATAGCTGATTAGTTGTGCTGTGACAGAGCATTTGGACCATTTTCACTGAGAGGATGGGAAGTAGCCATTGACAACGGTGACACCCTACATAGAGCTTGCCATGGAAGGAACTTTGCACTTTTGAATGAGAGGAAACATTATGTTACAGGAATTCAGAAGACAAAGCATCTCTAAAACTCCAACATATTCTCCATTATTGCACAACAAGTAATTATTTCACGCTCTTTTATTTTTTTAATAATTCAAACTGATAATTATAATTGATCTCCTGACTAAGAATAATAAAATAACCATAGCTTGCTTCAAGCCAACAATCTCCGTGGGATTGACCCTTACTCACGTAAGGTATTACTTGGACGACCTAGTGCACTTGCTGGTTAGTTATGCGGATTGCAAAAGTGTGATTGCAATTTCGTGCACCAACCGGCTTTTGATAAAGTCAAGATTATTATATTCCTCACGGAGATACACGACAGAGAAACAATATCTGGGTTAGCTACTAGAAGTGTCGGGTTCTAGTACTTTAACTGACATGTGAGCTCCTAGCCAGTAGGACAGGCATGCATCATATGTATTTATGTGAAATTGTTTGAGTGTGCATTGTTTTTGGTTTTCCTACATGTATATCTCTATTTAATTGCTAATTGCTGTCTATGTTATAACTATTTTTTATTGGGTTTGCATCCTATTATTTGTGTTTGCTTCTATTGAATATAATTACTGAAATCATTACCGAAATTATGTGGTATTGTATTGAAAAGAGATAGGATGAGATGAATATGAGAGAAAATTGAGATTTGGATCATGGACATAGCGAAGTATGTAATATGTTTACCCGGTTTTTTATTAGTATGATCCTAGGCTTGGATCTTGGTTGTTAGAGTTTAGGATTGCCTAGTGGATTCGTATGGTTTTACATCGTCTCTATTTGGAACTGTTACTCTGCTGGGAACCTTTTGGTTCTCACCCATTTCAAGAATTTTCTATTTTAAGAAACAGGACGTGACGCACCTCGCTGAGCGTGTTGGATACTCCGGAAAGAGAATATCTCATTTTGGGAGTTATATTTTGTATTCTCCATTGTTGTAAATTAACTTGTATGCTTTTGTGTATATATATATATATATATATATATATATATATATATATATATATATATATATATGTCGGTTTATCGTGACATTATAGATTATAGCACAAAAGTTTTATAGAATCAAACTACTTTTACAAAAGAATCGTAGGGGACAAAAGTCCTTGTCAGCTAAGAAGACCAGGATCTACGTAGATAAAAAATCAAATAATAAGATTTTTAGTTATTATTTTCATGTGAAAGAGTTTGATTTATTAATAATAATTAATTTTAATACTTGTTATCTAAAATTTAAATCGATTTAACTTGTATACTTTTGATTAGGTGTTAAGTTTGTTGCACAAATAGAAATAATTAATTTTTATACTTGCTATTTAAAAATAATATTTTTTCTCTCTATGTATATAAAAATATAATTAGATATTAGTATGAAAAAAATTATATTGATAGTTATAAAATTAACTCAAAATTAATTTTTTTAAAACCATTAAATCTTGATTTTAACTTTTAATCATAATATTAGTATTCTGTCTAAATTATATTTAATAAATATTTAAAAGAAGAAAAATAAAAATATTGATTAGAAAGATAAACAACAAAAATTTAAAACTAAATAAAAATTAAAAAAATATGTATATAGTAATAATAATATTTTTTATTTGAATTATATTATTTTGTTAATTATATCTTTTGTAGAACAAAAAGATAGAAAAAATAGACAATGAGAGAAAAGAGAAAGAAAGATAAAGATGAAGACTGAGAGGGAGTTTGTTAATTTTAAAAGAAAATATTTATTTTAATTATAATAAAAAGTATCTGATGACACATTTTGATTTGTCAAATTACTAATATAAAATATAAATTACAAATTATATATAGAGTGGAAACTGGAAAGAGTAGAGAGAAATAGAAAAAAGGAGAGAGATAGATGAGAGAATTTAAGAAGGGAGATTATTAATTTTAGAAGAAAATATTTTTTCTCAATTTGAATAAGAGAATGTCATGTGACACATTTGGTTATTAAATTAGATAATAATATATAAATATATCAAAATTATATATAGAGTAAGAAGGGTAGAGAGAAATAGAAAAAGGGAGAGAGATAGATGAGAGAATTTAGGAAGGTAGTTTATTAATTTTAGAAGAAAATATTTTCTCTCAAATTTAATAAGAGTGTCATGTGACACATTTTGTTATTAAATTAGATAACAATATATAATATATTATATAATATAGCTATATTTTAATTTCAATTTTAATATTTTAATTTTAATTTTAATATAATTAAAAAATGTCATATTGCACATTTTGATTGTCAAATTTATAATTATTCATTGATAATGATATATAAAAGAGATAGAGTGGTTGAAGGAATGAGAGGGATAGATAAAGGAAGAGGGAGGAGGGGAGAACTCTTTAATTTTGGAGGGAAAGATTTGATTTCAATTGCAATGAGAGAATGACATGTGGCACATTTTGCTTGTAAAATTAGTAGGGATGAGGGAAGAACTCTTTAATTTTAGAGGGAACGATTTGATTTTAATTGTAATGAGAGAGTAACATGTGGCACATTTTGGTTGTAAAATTAGTGGGAAGGAGGATAAAAATCTTTAATTTTGGAGGGTAAATTTAATTTCAATTGCAATGAGAAAGTAGCATGTGACACATTTTGATTGTAAAATTAGATAAATTTAATTAGTATGAAGTTAGATGTGGCGGTAGTCCGCACACATATGCAGATGCAAAAAACTAAATATGAAAAGTACGTAATTGAAGAACTGGATAAAACTTTATTGAATGATTGAAAAAGAAGAAGAGCTGGAGAGCTTACAAGGGAACTCTCAGAGCTTCTCTCTCTAACTTCTCTCTATAATTGTGTAAACTGAAAGGGTACCTCACAATAAGAACGAGGCCTCCTTTTATAATTAAAAATTTTACTGTTTCTACAGTACATGTTATGTTAACCAATACTATTTCTACAGTACAAGTTAATACAATTTTGATTTTCATAAATTTTGAGATTAGAATCTAATCCTCTCCTAGGTTGATCCCAAAGCAATCGTCTTCGTATTGATTATAATCACTTGAAGACTCTACTGACGAAGTAGGATCTTCTTTGTGTGCTTTACCTTCTTTGATCATCTGCATGATTTGTTGGATATGTTTTGCTAAAGTTTCATTTGATTGGGCTCCTGCAAGGGCTGCAGCAATTTGGGCTTTCTGGTTGAGGAATATTGATTCTTCATGGTCAAATGGTTTGGTGAACTTGGGGTGTTCGTTGAACCATTTTCGAACTTTGTCTGGGTGAGCCATGGTTGCATTGAACTGAGGCCACCATTTGACATAGGCATTTCTTTGAAGCATTGATGGTGCCTTTGGGTGCTCTTGTTTGCCATACCTGTACTGTCATGAGAATACCCAGGCCAATGAAAATGCAGAGAAAAATTGAAGATCTGTGGGAATGCTTGTTTTCTATTGGTCAAATTTTTTGGTGAAATTTTTGAACCCCTCATTGGCAGGTGGGGGCAAGATCTCTGGTAAAGGGCCAAAGTAATCCCACCATTGGGTAAACCAGTTTGGGAAAAGATAATTAGTATTTTTTTTTTTGAAGTAAATGAGCTAAGAATGTCTATTCTGATTATTTTGTAACCAAAATACTCTTGTCCAGGCGTCCACATAATCCCAATAAGAATATCCTATTGGGTCAAAAGGTTGGGAAAATTTATTAGTATTGTTTGGGTTTTTACCAAATTGAGTAGAGGCAAGTACTTTTAGGATTTGAATGGTTGAATGAGTTATGTTGGCGGTATCTTTGGGGTCTTTGTAGTGTTTTATCGAGACTGAATCTGAATACACTAGTATGAATTCATAAAACTGTCTGGTTTTGTTTATGGTTGTTGGTCTAAAATGGAATCCTGGTGGAAAGACTTTAGGGATTACCTTAAAAGGTGATTTTTCCCAGAACTCAGGTTCCATTAAGAGGACAGATAAGAACTTATTTTTTGAAATGTATGTGGATTGTTGTTTTGGTTGGGTGTTTAGGGGCTGGGTTTGGATTGATTGGGGTAGTTTTGCTTGGGTAATTGTTTTACCTTTTGGGTCATTACAAATGGTTTTTTGAGCTGCCACTTGTGAGATAAGTTTGGTTAGCTCTATTTCATTCTCATCTGAGCTGTCATATATATCAGCCCAGGATTTTTTATGGAGTTTTGAAAGGCCTGCATCCTATAAGGCCAATAAGATTTGGATTGGCAGGGCATAATCTACCTTTGTTTGTTTTGTTGTTTGGCCACTTGGGGGTTGAGTAGATAACTCAACAATATTTTTTGTGATCTGAGTAGATGACTCAGTTGGCTCTTGGGTTATTGGGGTAGATTGTTGGGTAGATGACCCAGTTGGGGTGTTTGACCCTGATTTTTTAGTTGGCCTTGGTAGGGCTAGGCGAACGCCTCTGCCTCATACAGAGGCTAATGTTGCCTTTTTATGCATCTTGTCCTTGCTTGTCTCCCTGCAAATATTCATGTGTGCAAAAGTCAGGGAGAGAGTTTGAGTTACCCTTGATGTGCTCAATATCAAAATAAAAAAACACTCAAGATGGCTTGCCATCTGGAAAAAAATTGTTTTGATGCAAGGTTTTTAACATCTTTTTGTAAAACTTCTTTAGCCGATTTACAATCAACTCGGACTAAAAATTTTTGATTGAGTAAATCAGACTGAAATTTTGTGATACACAAAATTATGGCTAAAATTTCTTTTTTGATGGTGGAATAGATTTGCTGAGTACTATTCCAATGCTTTGATGTGAATGCAATGATACATTCTTTGTTATGCAATTTTTGTTTCAAGATACCACTATATCCTAGATTAGATGCATTAGTTTCAATGATTTTAAATGCATGAGGAACAGGTAGGTATAGACAAGAAAAATTGCGAACTTTGGTTTTAAGAAATCTGATGATCTCAGAATGTTTGTCCGTCAAAGGTGGAGGATTTTTCTTAAGCCTATCATGAGGAGGTTTAATAAGGTTGTTAAGATTTGGGATGAAATCTGAGACATAATTAAAACATTCTAGAAACCTCTGGAGTTGAGGTTTGTCAAGGATATAGTCTGGAAACTTTTTTGCAAATAAAATTGATCGTTCGATTGGGGTTATAGTTCCTTGGGAAATCATATGACTAAGAAAACGAATTTTTGTTTGGAAAAGGACAATTTTTTATTTAGAAATAGCAAGTCCGTTTTTCTGGATGATGTACATAAATGTTTTAACATGTTTGAAATGTTCATCTAAAATTTGAGAAAAGATTAAGACATCATCTATGTAAACGATTGCAAAGTTTGAATATTGGTTAAAAATATCGTTCATTATCTTTTGAAATTCAGATGGGGCATTCTTCAGACCAGACGGCATTACATTCCATTCATATTGACCAAATAGGACTATAAATGCTGTTTTGTATCTGTCAGATTCTTTAATCTGGATTTGCCAAAAACCGGATTTCATTTCAAATTTTGAAAAGATATTTGCTGAGTTTAACCTATTGAGCAGATCTTTTTTGTTTGGGATAGGATAACGAATCCACTATAAAGCTTGATTCAAAGGTTTGTAATTGATGACAAGCCTAGGGGTTCCTCGTTCTATCTCAGCTTGCTTATTGACATAAAAAGCTGAGCAAGACCAAGGACTCCTGCTAGGAAGAATTAATCCTTTATCCAAAAGATCTTTAATTTCTTTTTGACAATGCTGCAAAAGCTGCTCATTCATTTGAATAGGGCGGGCTTTTGTAAGGATTTTTGATTCTTTGAAACCTTTTTCATAGGAAATATCAACAATGTGTTCTTTCCTTTTCCAGAAGGCATGAGGCAAATCAAAACAGATAGACTCTTCAATTTGAATTTAAAGATTTTTTATTTTATCTTGAATCTTTAGTTGAGAAAGTTGTGATTCAAGGGTTTTAAAAGAGATTTCTTCTTTCAAAAAATAAATCTGTTTGGTTTTGGATTCAATTAGGTTTAAAGCTTTCTGGGTTGGTGAGTCTAGAAATTCAAAGAAAGTTACCTGTCCTCCCACAAAAGAGGTAAGTCCAGGAAAATCTGTTAGGTATGGAAACAAAAGGATTATAAAAGGTGTCTCCAAGACTACATCGTTTTTGATATCTTTTGCTATGATAAAATTAGTTGGAATCCTAAGATTACCTTTTTCTACAAAAGCATTGGTTAATTTGAAATTGATTTTTAGTCTTTCACCCGTTATCGAGCTAAGACATTCAGTAGTTTTTTCAAAATACTTTGTGGGGATTAGACCTTCTTTAATACAATTTGAATATGCACCTGAGTCAAAAAGTGTGATGGTTTCGAGAACAAAATCTTTAACGACAATTCGGATATTAACAGGATGTTTCATAAAAGAGAACATATTTATTATTCTCAAGATTTCTTTTCCATTGTTGTCGTTAGAAATTTCATTTTCCTATTTTTCAGAAAACTCAGGTTGTTTTTTAAGAGAGTCAAGTTCTTCATCATCAGACTCTTCATCTTGCATTAATTGCGAGAGAATAAGTTGATGATCTTCTTGATTTCTTTTTATTTCTTGGATTTCCTTCTTAAGGTTGTTCACCTCAGTTTGGAGATCCTGAATGGTTATGAGGCGAACAACTTATTTTTCTAATTTCTTGAAAATGGGTTTGACATCATACTTATTACTAAGGACAAGGTTTTTGGGATTCTTTTTCTTTTGTAAAGATTTTTTTAATTTCAAATAAAAGAAAGTCTTTCTTTTGTTCTGGATCACCGATAGCCTCTATAGCATCAAATAAGAGATCTTGATCTTTGGATAAAACATTAATTTGTTTGTCGTCAGAATCTGAGGATGATTCAATATCATCAACTTGGATATTATTGATATCATCCGAGGATTCTGGTCCAGAATCATCATCTGAACTTTCGATTAAAAGATTGTTAATATGTTCCTCAATCTGGGGATCAAGGTTCAGATTATTAATCTTTTCTTTTAACCTACAGTATTTGCTAATATGCCTTGGTTTTTTACATGTATAGAAAATAATGGGGTTTTTCTGGGGATACTTTTGGAAGTTCGTTTGAAAATTTTTCTCATTCTTAGGGTTTTGAAAACCTTTTCTAGATCTCCTGAAATTCTTTTTAGGATTAGGTTTAAAAACTCTTCGATTGGATGGTCTTTTAGATTTTCTTAGATGGCAAGCAGGAAAACCAAATTGTTCACAGAAAGTTCCTAGATCAATATGATTTTGTGTTTTCTCACGAGCAAGTTGTCGTTGGATTTTATCATCTTGACAAATCTTTAAAGCAACTTTTTGGATGAAACAAATAAGTTGGCCGTAACTTAACTCGTCATAGGGTATTATCCCGTCTGGAGTTAAGCTACGAATTTTGTCCCTTACTTTATCTCCCAGGGATTTGGAAAGTCCGGCTAGGAATTTTTCCTTCCAGAAAGGCCGCTGACTGTCTTCTCTGGTATAGACCCTAGTAAGATAGGTGTCCTTATACCATCTAAATTCAGACAAAGTTTTGCATCTGAGATTAGAAAGTAATTCAGCAGAACAATCTTTCCAAAGAGATGGGTCACCTATGAAGTGGCTTGCTATGGTAAAGATTAAAGTGTTAACGGCATCGGGGATAGGTTCCCCGTTGTCTCCAATGATGGGTTCGTTTTGATCATTAACCTTTATGGCAGAAAAGATTGACTGTTTTTGGACATCAGAAAGGTAGTTATCCCACCAACCTTTGAGTTGACCAGAAAATCCAGAAACAATAACATTGGTTATTGCTTCCTTGGAGCTTTCATGAGCTGCCTGATAGGATGTACCTACAATGGTCATATGTTAAAGCATACTCATGATGTTTTATTCAGTTTTGCCATCTATATTTCATTCGTAGACACTATTGGCATTGAAGCTGACAAAACCTAGTTCTCTTTCCTCGAGAGCTAGATTCGGTGCAGATACACGATTATAACCATACGCAGAGGGTTTGGTTAGACCCTTCCACTTGGTTATAGAATTGGTCATAATTGGGCTGACTTTAAGAGATGATTTTCCAGAATTATCACTTTGATCTGAGGAAGATTCATTGGAATCTTGGTCAAGGACATTAATGGCTTTAGATGAGCGAGTTTGAATACGAGATGTAGATTCACTAGAGTTTGTAGGAGTTTCAGGGACAGTAGTAAGACGATTTCAAAGTTGGTCAATCTTTTGCATGACTTCTGAATCACCAGATTCTTGTTTTAAAATAGAGGTTTTAAGACTTTATTTAGCCTTGATACTCATTTTGAAAGGTTTGAAAAGGGGTTTTTCAATGGTCTTAGAAATAGAGGTTTCAGAGATATTTTTCGGAGACAAAAGAGATCCTGAAGATGAAAGGTTGTCACCCAAATATTGTAAAAACCTGTTAGTGTAATTTGATTGTTCAATAAGATTTTTAATATCTTTTGGGGCGACAGCTTCATCTATATTTTTGGTTTTGAATGGAGAGGCCATAACTGGGTTATGCCATTCCGTATTTAAAATAACAAAAGATTCTTTTGGAGGAAACTCAGATCTGATTAAATTTCCATCTTTAACTTTTCAAGTTGAAATAACATTTGCTGATGGCGAAATCTTTTTGTTTTTAAAAGGATAATCAATATTATGTTTGATGGAATAAGCATGAAACCATTCAAAGAAAGGAATATGCATTTTAACATCATTGAAAAAATTATAGTACTTTTCTTTGAATGACAAAATTTGAGCAACTGTATACGTACGTAAATGCCATTCTCTATGGAGATCATACTCCTTAGAGTAAAGGTTTTTACGTAAAGCTTCTTTATTTATAACAAATTCTGTGCTACTCATGGGCATCATTCATAGAAGAGTATGTTGGAGATTGAATAGAAGATTGTAATTCAACATCATCATCGGTTTGATAAAATGGTTGAGAAATGTTTGAATTATTTTGTAATCCCAAAATATTAATAGGTCTAGAATTTTTTAAAAACTGAGATTGAGAAGTCATAGAAAAAGATCTTCTTGTTGAAGCAAAATCATTAGATGTTCCTGCTTCAAATTTGGAGGAAAAAGAGTTTCGTCTGTCAAAGAAAATCTATACTCTCCCTGACTCGTCCTGTTTTATTTCTCGTAAGAGAGGTGCTT
Organism: Arachis stenosperma; assembly: GCF_014773155.1. Taxonomy (NCBI): domain Eukaryota; kingdom Viridiplantae; phylum Streptophyta; class Magnoliopsida; order Fabales; family Fabaceae; genus Arachis; species Arachis stenosperma. The sequence continues at coordinate 68,727,689 of NC_080378.1, forward strand.
GTCGAAGTTGTGTTGGAATGACTTGATCAATTGACCATGACTGAGGGAGGTCAATTTCATCCCACTTTATGAGCCTTGGGACCGTGACGTTGGCATTTGTCATGTCTGTGACAAACAAAGTGGTCTCACGATCACTGGATTTAAGAAGGACTCTAGAATTACAAGTGTTCATGACCTTGTATTGAATCCAATAGATCAAGGCGGCTGGGATAGATCCTTCCTTTATGTTAAAACCATAAATTCAGATGTTTAGGAAAAGAGAGTCAAGGATGTTGATGTCTAACAAACTGACTGTTTTGTTTGGAAAGCAGTTACAATAAACTGGACCGTGTCCTAGACTCGTTTCAACTATTCCGATTAAGATGTCTTAGAAATCATTGTGCCTAATATCTCTAAGACACATAAGGATGGAAGCATTGAGACCTTCTCTGATGAGGGGTTTGACAGCAACTTGGACACACCCTATATGAAGATATTTGTAGTGACGGACATGTTCTCTAACAGATTGTTTGGTTAAAAGATGGAATTCCTCACCGAAGTCTGGTCCTAGAGGAATATTATTTTCAACGGTTTTGATAATATAATCAGATTTTCTTTTGTTGTCATCTGGGACGTATAATTCATCCTAGGGGATCTTGTGTATTTCCCAATTATCTATAGCTTGATTGATATCTTTGAAGTAAACTTCTTCTTCGAAGATATTGTGTTTGGGAGAAAATTCCTCAGGCCGAGTTACTTTCTCAATAAGGGGATTGGAGGGAGAATTGGGTAAAGAAGTGGAGGAAGAAGACGAAGAAAATCCCCTAATGGAGAGACGTCTGGAGAGAGAACGGAAGAGGTTAGACATATTAAACAGAAATCTGATATCATTGCCCTCCTTTGGTTCAGACAGAATATGTATATTATCACTTAAATTTTTTAATCTGGAGGTTATAACTCTTTTTTTATATAATAAACCCTTAAATCCATAGCCACCAGAAATTCTTATGTTCAGATCTTATCACCTTCAATGACATCGTCAAATTAGCCTTACTGCCCAATCTTAAGGGTTTTACTGCTACAGCCCTTTTAAGTGATAAGATTAAACAGCCTGTACTTCCAGATTTAAAGCATTATTTCAAAGTTCCTCGTTAAACTATCCTTCGAATATACGTACATACTTTTTCTTTTAGATATCGTAATGCTTCACCACCTCTTATTTACGACTATAACATAAAACTCTATATGGTAGGGTGTTACATGTATTGATAAACTGGATCTGTTTGGATATGTTGTTGAACAAAAATAGAAAGATTGAAAACATCAATTTTCAGCAAAATGTGCATTGAAAACATGGGTAGAATGAAATAAAAAAATTGAAAATACCAGGGAATAAAAGGTTTAAAAAACTCAAGAATGAAGGAGGGGACGACGCATCAGCACGTCTTTAAGTAAGGGTGGAAACAGGCCAGACCAGATCAGGCTTTGCTCTTAACAGGCCTACCTTGTTATGTAGTTAATTTGCCTGAGCCTAGCCTGCAACCTGCTATAGGCTTTTTTTAAAGTACTAAGCCTGGCCTGTTGTTCAGCCTAGCCTGGCCTGAAGTCTATTAAAAGGCCTGATAATTTTTTTACAAAAATAAATATATTATTTTAAAAAATCATGTTTTAATAAAAATATTTATATATAATATGTCATATTTAATATTTATAAGAATTTTAAAACTTTTAAAGTATTTAAAATATACAAAGTATTTATAATAAAATATAATAAAATTAAAATATTTCATAATTTTATTAATAATAAAAAATATTATTATATATTTAATTATGTGTTAACAGGCTCAAGCAGGTCTGACAGGCCAATAAGGCTAATTAGTGAGCCTAACCTAGCCTATTAACGTATTAAGGCTTTTTTAAGAGCTTGAGCTTGTACCTATTTTATAACAAGTTAGGCCAGGCTAAACAGGTCAAGCTGCAGTCCCTGGTAGGCCGTTTGGCCTTTTTCCAACTCTAGCAATATTTTTATAGTGTGGTAAAAACAAGGTTGCAACAGAACATATTTATTGTAATTTATATGTATGTGATCTTTTAATTGTAAATATTTTAGAAAATTTTAGGCTTTTTTATTTAAATAAAATAATTGGCTTCCTATATTACCTGATTCCCCTAAATGGTTTTTGTGAACGTGAATACCCTAAACCATATAATATATAAATCGTCCTAGACTTGTGTGTTTTAATCAATATATAAATCATTATACCTGGGACGATTTATACATGAATTGTATAGCTGAAGAAGGCATAAATCGTCCCAGCCCACTGTGTATTAAAACTAACACGTAAATCATCCTACTCTAAGATGGTTAATGCATTTTAACCTAAAACACTCTACCCTGGCACGATTTACGTGTTGCTTCCTAACCCTCAATCCCCTAGCACGATTTACGTGCAAATCCAAGCCCCACAATACCCTAGCACGATTTACATGGAACTTTTTATCCCTCAATACCCCAGAACGAGTTATGTGTTACTAGAACAAGGCACGTTAGTCTGGGACGATTTACATGTATAAATACAATACTCGATACCGTGAAACGATTTATGTGCTGGAAGAGGCTATAAATACAGGAGGACGATCTGTGTCGAGCCATATTTCAGCCGAGGGTTGCAAGAAGATGGCTGAGAGTGTGTTTTTTGTTAGTTTATCATCGGGGAAAGATCGATGAAAACACAAGTGAGGGTGTGGATTTTAGTAGCAAAAAATATTGTCTACTTTCTTGAACCATGTACAACGGTCTCATATTTTGGGCAACACATATAACAACATCATACACTACTCATAGCAATAACATGATAACAAAATAGCTACCAATATATCAACACAGTCCATAAATATCACAATGGTACTCGATAACAGAAAATGACGACGTAACAGTACTAGACAATAACATAACAATAACGATCTAGCAACGGTACTGAATAAGAACATAACAATAACGAAAGTCAATAGTACTAGATGATACCATAGCAATAACATAGCAATAACCCACTATCTAACACATATGTGACCCGGTGCCACACTTGGCTGGCCTGATAACGCGCTTCTTCCTCTGAGTGACTGGTACATATGTCTCTGGTGGCTGGACCTCCATCCCAGGGGCAATGTTGGGCTGGTCAGCCAGCTGTGTGTGTGTGTCTGACCCTGGACAGCAAATGCTGGAGTACACCCATGGCAAACTTACCTCCCTGATAAGTAGTCGGCGATTCATTCAGATCAACGTTAAGATCCACTACCCCTCCCTCAAACTGAGGCCTATAATCACTATCTGTGCTGGCAAACTCCTGTATCTCAGCAAAAAAAATCACTCCCCGCACCAAATAACTGTTCCATCTGATTCGGACTGCAGAAGTCAGAGAACAGTGTCGACGTCTCAACCCGCCCCCCCCCCCCCCTGAAACCCCCACCTCCAAACCTACTAGATAACGAACCACAACCCCATCTAGACCCACCTGCACCACCCCCCCCCCCCCGAGCAGACCCTCCAGCCCCCCAACTCCCCCAGCCAGATCCACCTGGACCACCTCCCCGACCAGACCCTCCAGCACTACCTCTCCAACCAGACCCCGCTCCACCACCCCGACCAGAGCCTCCAGACTGACTCCCCCATCCAGATCCACCTGCCCCACTCCCTCGACCAGACCATCCACCACCACGCTAACCCCACCCGGATCCACATCTGCCATGTCCCCAGCCAGCACGATGACTCTGACTCCCCCCATGGTCCTTATTGCCACCCTAGGTCTCATCCAACTCCAAGGCATCGTCGCCCCTCTGCCCCATAGACTGGTTATATCGCGTGCCTACCCACTCACGCGTAGCCCTCCGACGGTTGTCTGGGAAGTTTGGTCCTTGCTGTCTAGCAAGGACAGCAATCTGACCCCGAACTGGAGCATCTGCAGGGATCCCGGCCTGGCGAGGGTCAACTAAATCCCGATCATGCGATAGAAATCTACGGGCTACCCTGTACCACTAATCAAGATACTCAACCGAAGGTCGTGGATCTAGTACCAGCTGAAACGTAAACACGCTTTGATGCCTCTGATCCCAATACTTATGCCATGTGGCAAAGACCTCAGGAAACCAGCAGGTAGGTCCTTGACCATCCTTCGATAACAGAAAATCAATGTTGATGGCTGGTTTAGGTACATGCTGAACTCCTCCAAGCTGGGATAGGACTCGGTCAACCTGGTGCCACTCGATGGAGGAAAAGTAAATCAACGTAGTTGTCGACTTTCATAATTGTGTGTGCTCAGGTTTGAGGATATCAGGATGGACAACTTGAATAACCTCTAGTGCCGAGTATGGCATCCAAATAAACTACAACGTGTAACATCGTAATGTCAAAGTTCGTATGTGATAAATACACCTAAACAAGGAAAATGTGAAACATGAACAAAAATCATGAGAGGTTATACTTACATCATCCACCCTCAACCTGTCCAATCTGTGTCGGGTAGCAACGACCCGAAGACCCTTCTCATCTGATGATGGCATGTATCTACCCCACCTGCAAGAATAAAAAATAGCGCTATTATACATACGGTAACAGTGATTCAGGCATTAACAATAAAAAAATTACGTTGGCAGTTAAAGTATATGAAGCTAAATAGTAAGCATTATTCTCACCTTGATGCAAGCGGCCAGAGAATGACATCAAAGAACCTCTAGAATATCCAGGATTGCAACAATGCTAGTGGCCCAGCTAAGTTTTTTACATTCCGATTGGCAACTCTGTAGAGACACCTATATAACCAAGACAACGTGGCCGAACCTCAGCTATACTTCCCGAGTCCGTCGAGATCCTCAACATGCGGGAGCCACCGTAAGTGAACTCTGGCACCAGACTTGTCGCCAAAAAGCATCATGGACAACAACATCATGATGTAACCACGCGCATAGACCTGTACCGTCGGCTCTGTAGCATCAGTTGGCATGACTCTGAACCTGTTTTGAAGGTGAACTCATCGATACAGTCCTCAGGAGGAAGTTCACCGAACAACTCTTCAAACCACTGCCACGCAGGCTTTCCACCCTCCATCAACTACTCAAAGTAACTGAGACAACCACTAATTGGAAATCCATCAACAGGGAGGCCGAACTGATATGCCACATCCTGTAAAATAACAGTGCACTCCCCAAATGGCATGTGGAAAGTGTGAGTCTCTGGACGCCAACACTCAGCAAAGGCACTAATCAATGGCTCATCCAGCTCAAACCAATAATCATTCAGCCTAGCAACATGCAGCAATCCGGCGCTATCTAGGTAAGGCATAATATGCTCATGCAATATCATCTTTTGTTGCCTACGGATGGTCCGTACACACCGGGTTGGCTGATAACAGAATAACAACAACAGTCACAACTCAACATCGCACAACAACCAAAGACATGCATCAGAAATCAACCTCATCCCTAAACCGAACAAGAACCATACCAATCCTAAGCATGTTAAGCTTAAGGTTTTACAAATTTCTAACACAACAAGCTTTTTTTTTCAAAATAATCACATTATTATAACTAAGCACATCAACGTCATTGACTATATGAGTTGTAAAACAAATTAATCACTAACCTCTTCGTCGATAAAACTTGCCATATGCGCGATGCCGTTCAGTCGGTATATGTCACCTTCGTTCCTCGCCATCTTGCACTGCCCCTCAACACCACCAAACCAGCCTTCAACCGCTACTAACCTAACTTTTCACCACCGTGATTATCACCTCAATCCTCCGCCGTGGGCCACCTTCAACGCTATGCACCGGAGGACAACCCTTCCGCCACCGACTTTCCACCACTAAACCCTTCTTCAACTTCCGGCCATGGTTCTCCTCCCCTCCACTAAACTCCTCGCCGCTAATGGAGTCTTACGACAGAGACATTACTCGTGAGAAGGTAAGTAAGGTTAGGGGTAACGCATGAATCGTCCTAGGCTGTTGAGGGGTGTATATATGCACGTAAATCGTGCTGGGTTGGTAGGGGTTAGGGTTGCACGTAAATCGTGCTAGGGTATTGTGAGGCTTGGATTTGCACATAAATCGTGCTAGGGGGTTAAGGGTTAGGAAGCAGCACGTAAATTGTGCCAGGGTAGAGTGTTTTAGGTTAAAATGCATTAACCATCTTAGTATAGGACGATTTACGTGTTAGTTTTAATATACAGTGGGTTGGGACGATTTATGCCTTCTTCGGATATGCAATTCATGCATATATAAATCGTCCCAGGGTACAATGATTTATATATTGATTAAAACATACGAGTCTAGGACGATTTATATGTTATATAGTTTAGGGTATTTACGTTCACGAAAACCATGTAGGGAATCAGATAATATAGGAAGTCGAATATTTTATTTAAATAAAAAATCCAAAATTTTATTTAATTTCGTTATGCTTTGTGTGTCTAATTAACTACTTTTATGGTTCTTGTTTCTAGTTACAATTAGTGACAAATTGCATGTTTCTTGCCCATAATTTGAAGGCTTTTGAATATTTAATAATTACTCAGTATCTTGATGTGTATGTTAGTGTTTTAAGATGAAATGGGGATCAGTGAAGACAAGGAGCATGGCCTAGAAGCAAAAGAGATCACAAAATAAAAGAGGGGCAGGCGTCAGCAGGATTGTGCACGTAGATGCTCGCTTATGTAGCATAATGTTGTGGACATGGATGCTTGCGTACACTGCATTGTCATCAAGCGTCTTATTTAAGTGATCAGTTACTTGTGTTTTGGGTCTAAAATATTTTTATTGCATCAGAAATCTATTTATATCATATAAAAGTTGATATCAAGATTATTCTATATTCAAATAATGACAGACAGATAGAATCTAATTTTTGTCATGTAAGCATATTATTGTAGATGTCATTCTTTGAGAAAATTAAATATATCTCGTCTTTCAACTCCAATGTTAATTTTTGTAATGGTTCCACCACAATTAACAAGGTGGCCCATACAACAAAAATATCATTTTAATACTGTTAAATGTCCTCTTAATTATTCAATTCTTATTTTGTAACAATTCTCACACTAATTAATAAGGTATTTATGCAACTAAAATTCTCCTCTTAATAATGTTAAAGGTCTTCTTAATTATTCAATTCATATTTTATAAATCACAATTTACATGAATATATACATTAGAAACAATCTTTGGGGTCTAAAATATTAATGATGATAAATATTAAAAAATATTGGTATCTCTTAATAGAATGATGGTAAAGGAGATGAGTTATGAGATCAATAATATAAAATATTGTATGTGCTGCAGTGCTGAATCTTAAATTGTAACTTAAAACATTTTCAAATTTTCTAAAAGACACATGAAGTAAGTTAGTTGTTCATTTATTTTTAAAATTATATTTTAAAAAAAAAATAATTTATGGGAATGGGTGTGCTATAGTTGACAAACATCGAGTTACTATTTATATAGTTTGTTTTGTAAATAAAAAAAAAAAGAAAAAATATACTATTGACAACTCCTAACTTTAGACTCTCAACCAATTTTATGCGTAATAACTCAATATTTTTTTTGGCATTCACTTAAATAATTTTACAACACACAAAATAACCATAGTAATATTGGATGAAATTATAATTTTTATTCGGTCTTTATGATAAATGATAGTCAAAATTTGAGGTGGTAAATGGGCCTAAATTCGTTGGGCCGGACTGCGTAACCCGCCAAAAAAAGGCGGGTCGGGATGGAAAAGAGAGACCGCCAAATAGCAAAAGTCCGCCTAACCTGTACTGCTTAAACTACGGGCTTTGGCGGGGCAGGGAGGGCTTCTCCGCCGAGTTTAGTGTTTTTTTAGTGAGGGGGTATTTTTACAATTTTTTGGTCAAAACCTAACTTCTCCCAACCTAACTTACAAGAGTATGAAGATAAAAATTGAGTGGTTTGGATTATGTTTATGTTACTTTGGAAACAATATTTATAATTATGTTTTAAAGTATATTTATTTTGCTTTGGAGAGAATATTTATACTTATGTTTTGGATGAAAATTTGATTTATAATTATAAAGACTTTAATGTTTATGAATATAAAAAATATAATTTTTTATGCCTTTAGAAATTATAAATTTATTAATATAGTTGTGAAATTATATATATTATTTAGTTGTTAATAGTAAAAAAAAAAAAAAAAAAAAGAGGAGCTTTGGCGGGCTTAACCCGCCAACCCGTAGTTAGACGGGGCGGAGTGAGATTTTAGAACCGCCTCACTAAGCGGGGCAGGACGGGCTTCTAGCGGGACGGAGCGAACTTTTTCGCTTACCACCCCTAATCAAAATAAGGAAATGAAAAAGTGCCATATAAAATTACTGTAAAAAAATATTTAAAAAATTAATTCATATTTATAAGATCATTAAAAGTAGTAATCGCTAGGTTAAAAATCCAACTTTTGAATTGATTCAAGTACATTCAATGTTATTTTATTTTAATATTTATATTTTAATTTTATTTAATAAAAAATGCAATATATTTGCATCTATCAAAATAGTTGATAATATAAATAGATGAAGCTGTAATTTTTGAAATAAAACTTAGTAAACATAACCTTAGATATTATACAAATAACTATTTGACATAGAGTCTTGCAATATTGTAGATTTATAATATGTTATAAATTTAATTAAACTTTTCATGATTTTTTAAAAACTATTTTTTATTAAATTTTTTTATTCATATTTATAATTACATATTTAACATTATTTTTATAAAATTTATTAGAATAAAGTACTATTTTTATCCTCAATATTTGAGCTAAATCCTAATTTAGTATCTAATATTTCAAATATTCTATTTTAGTTTTAAAAAAATTTTAAACATGTTCAATGTTGTCTCACAGTTAAATTTGATACAAACAATTAACATATTTAAAAACTAATATAATATTTGATTTGAATATGAAAATAAAATCAACTCATCAATGATCAGTAATGAAACAATTTTTTATTAATTATTTGAGTCAAATTTAGTAATAGAATAACATTAAATTCGTTTAAAATATTTTGAGACTGAAATAGAACGTTTAAAATATTAGAGACCAAATTAAAATTTAATATTAACATTAAAGAGTAAAATCGTACTTTATCCTATTTAATAATTGCTTATATTATTTATTTGAGTTGCATGTGCAGGACTAGTTCAGATAAAAAGAGGAGAATTCAAGGGAGCAAATTAGAGAAAACTTATGTTTATTTTAGTTTATGTTTTAAGTTAGTTTTTTAGAAAGAGAAATTAAACTATCTCCTTTCTCTAGAATTATGATTAGATTTAGAATTTTATCCAAGATTAATTTGATTTTACTTCAATTTCTTTAGTTGAGCTTCAAGAATTAAGCTCTAAATTGTCATTTTCTCCAATTTACTTTTGATTTGCATTTGGTTTCCAAAGTTCTTCCCTTTTTCATGTTATGAATGTTTATGTTAAATCTTTGATTTGAGTTTAACAATGTTGTCTTTGGGATATTTTGAATTTAAGTTTCTTGATGTTGATTTTACGTTAGTTGCGAATTTGGTTATCTTAGCTTTATATTTTTAATTACAAGTTTATGTTTAGTGATGTCTTCTACATATTTGATGAAATGTCTAGTTTAGAATTGAAGTAGTTTAATTGCTTAGCTTAAGAATATGACATAGGCTAGTCTTGAGCTACATATTTAAACTTAATTATTTGCAATTAAAGTAGTTGAAAAAATGACATAACCTTAACCTGTAAACTTATATCATGTAAACTTATTTTAGCGGAAGCATTAACTAGAATCTTAAAAGTTGCGATTTTTATACCTGGATTGATTGTCATAGTAAGTTTTGGTTACGGTAGAATTGAAATTTAAGATTGGTTTCTCTCCCTTTCCTTTTTTGTAGATGCTCATTAGGATGGCAGTTTCTCAATATTTTTAGTGAGTGAAAATTATAAAGACGTCGTGTATAAAGGCAGAGAGAGGACCACCTTTTATGTCTTTAAATTTAATGCGTCCATCAAACATTAGAATTAACGGATGAGATTAAATCATTAATAATTTATGAATAATTACAATTAGGTCACAACAGAAATTTAAATTACAATAAACTTCCAACATTACCTGCTTTCTATTTTATTATAGTTAATTGGTTAAGACTTAGTCAAGAAATTTTAGTAAACTTTCATTGTCAATGTAGGTTAACCTACTAGGACATCTTGACTATAATTGTATATATGTTTGACTGGATTGAGTGAACTACATTAGCAATGACCCAATCAACTCGCCAGATCATTTTACTTTGTTATTTACTCTTAATTTGTGCATTCACTTTCAAAAACTCTTAATTTTCATAATCAATCTATGTGCTCCTTACTTTAGAGACGACTCAATTTGTAAAACTTTTCGTTTATACTTTTTTAGAAGGTTTAAAGAATCTTTGCTCCTTCTATATTTAATTGTGAGAACATGACCAGAGAAAGGGGAGAGAGAGAGGTGCAAGAGTTAGCGCTTAGCTGCATTAGACAAAACATATACATATATATTACTTACACATTCCTTTAAATTGACACCACCAATCCTACCCTTAGAAGGGACTCCTAATCGGATCGATTCTAACAAAAGACAACCAGATACAAACCCTAATTCCTCTTTATTGAATCACCGAATGAAATGCAGCCCAATAGTCATGTGCTGGGAGAATTGCTCTAATTACTAGATCCAACAGGGATAGTCCTAACGATCTTCGTCCAGTGTTTGTTTGGGAAAATGGAACCATGCATCATGTAAGATCCAAGACTTTTGAAAAGTTTTACTTTGAACTAATCTCAAATCATATATTTATTCACAGTTTTATTTTCGGGAAATCATTTTATTGAGAATAATTTAAGGTAATTTTGATTTATTGGATTTGAAATAAATTAAGGTTTTTATCCAAACTCTATACTCCTGGATTATTTTTCTATTTATGATTTAAAGTTTTAAATATTAAAAAATAATGAGGTTTGGCTATTTAAATCAGAATTTCATTTAATTTTATAATTATTGAATTATTTTCTATAATTAAATTATAAAGTTGGTAGTTATGAAATAATAATAATTTTATATGATTTGGAGTAAATAAGTAATACTTTTATATATTAATACTGTTGTTTTGGAAAATAAAAGATTTAATTATATTATTTCTAATTATTTGATTTGGACATTTTATCGAAAATAATTTGTAAAAATTATAAACAAATAGTATCTTTTATATGTAAATAGTGTTGGATTTAACTTGGGTTTCAATTATTATATCATTTCTAATTTTATGTGAAATCACCAAACTACCCCTAACCCTAATTTTCAAAATAATGAAACCCTAATCCAGCGACCCGTTATCCAACCCGGTTCCCTTTTTCCCCTACACCCTTAGCCGCCGATAATTTCTCTTCCCCTAACTCAATAGCAGCAGTTGCAAATGAAAATGAAGAAAGAAAGAAACAGAAAGGGAAATAGAGAAGAGGGGGAGGACTAGAAGGGAAAGAGCGGAGGCAAGAAGGGAGGTGGCACCGGTGGGCGTCACTGCCACCGTCACCGCCGTCGTGACGCCACCAGGAGGTCGAAACCGAGGAGAGTGAGAGAGCAGCAGCGCCGAGAGGGAGAAGAGCGCTGCGCCCGCCGTCGCAGTCGCCGTCATGCCTTGCTGTGGTCAGCTTCGCCATCTCGCCGCTGACGTCGTTGAGCAGAGGAGAGTGACCACCATGAGGAGCCACCGTCCTCGCTCGTTGCTCCCCTGGAGTCGTCGCCGTCGATCCTTGCCCCTGTCGCCGCCGCGAATCACAAAGATCGAAGCCGAGGGAGAGGAATGTGCAAGGAGGGGGAGTGTTGCTGCTGGAGACGCGAGCTGGAGAAGCTGCCTTCAGCCGTCGCCGTTGCGCCAGTCACCGCCGTGTGTCGTCACTGCTGAAGGCAAAGAGAGGAGGCAAGAAGGGAGGTGGCGCTGGTGGGCGTCACTGCCACCATCGCCGCGTCGTGACGCCACCAGGAGGTTGGAACCGAAGAGAGTGAGAGAGCAGCAGCGCCGAGAGGGAGAAGAGCGTCGCGCCTGCCGTCGCAGTCACCGTCGTGCCTTGCTGCGGTCAGCTTCGCCGTCTCGCCGCTGACGTCGTTGAGCAGAGGAGAGTGACCACCATGAGGAGCCGCCGTCCTCACTCGTTGCTCCCCTGGAGTCATTGCCGTCGATCCTTGCCCCTGTCGCCACCGCGAATCGCAGAGATCAAAGCCGAGGGAGAGGAACGTGCAAGGAGGGGGAGTGTTGCTGCTGGAGACGCGAGCTGGAGGAGCTGCCTTCAGTCGTCGCCGTTGCGCCAGTCACCGCCGTGTGTCATCGCTGCTGTGTGTGCCACCGCCGCCACCTCTGGGTCTGTCACTGTTGAGCAGATCCGCGAAGAGAGAGAGAGAGAACCTGGGAAGAGGCCGCTGCCGGAGGAGAAACCAATTGCGCCGCCGAGGTTCTGGCCATCATCGTCGATGAGGGAGCTCACCAGAGTTGCTGGAGGCTGCCACTGCTCTGTCTGATTCTATGTTGAGCTGCGTCATTGGAGTTCTGGCCGCCGGAAAACCTCACAGTCGTCGCCGGAAAATCCTACCGGTAAGGGTTTAAGTTGGTCTTCGTTTTCTTTGGGTTTCCGGAAGCTTCATTGTCGTTGTATGTTAGTTTCAACTATTGTCACCAGAGATCTGGTCGCCGCCGCCATTCAAGGTGGTTACCGGGGCTGCCGCTAAGCCGGTTCAATGAACGCTGCTGTTTCGTTTTCTTAGTTCGGTAAGTAGTTGTGTTTTAGAAAACCTGCATTAGTATCTTGTTATGTTTGGTTATAAACTCTAAAGTCTTGGTAACGTAGGTATGAATTCCGTATGTTGCATGTCGCGTTTAAGTTGCTGTGAGTGAGGCGAAAGCGATCAGGAACCGAGTTGTGATTGCTGATGATTTCGGGTTGAGCTAAAAGGTTTCGTTAACGCATTTTGGGTTATGGTTTCGACGAGTCGAGGTAGGGGCTTTTCATAAAAACTAATTTATTTAAATTGGAAATTGTTATAAATAGATATGATGTGCGAAACGCATTTCTGGTGATTATGTGAGTCTTATGAATTGTCTAAGTTGTAATGGATGAATATGATTGCTGGTTTGATTGAAACAATGTATGATTTTGTTAAATTGGAGATTTCTGGATTGGTTGATTTGAAATGGTTTTTGATAATATGAAAGTTGAGTTTTTGTTTATTGGAAACTGATTTGCTCTTGAACCTGTTGGAAAGAGTTGATGATTAGTTTTGTTGGGACCCGGAAAGTGTGGCAAAGTCCAAGTTTTAGGGGAGATGTTGCCAAAATTGCTATAAAATCTGAGACTTTAATTAAAAACATTTTTTTTAAAAAAGAGAATGAATTAGGCTTTGAATTGAACTACGGATATATGAAATATGTTTGACTCTTTTATTAAGAAAATCTTTATATTTTAAATGTAAACTATTTTTGAAAAGGACTAGGTTCTAAAGTCAATTTAAAGATGAAAATAATTATGTTTTGGAAGTTGATTAAATAAGCAAATTTGAAGGAGTTTTAATGGATTAAAAAGGAACTTGGATTTGGATTAACTAATTTCACTTTACGAGGTTTTAGGAAAAGTTTGAAGTATTTTAGGAAACGTTGACTTAGTAAAACTGATACAATTCTTGAGCTTTTGGAAACAGATTTAAGAATGAAACTGAAATTGGTTTTCGGTTTAAATGACTTGGTTCTGGTTTAAGTAAGTTGGTTTTGAAATTGGTTCGGACTATTTAGATACATGACTTGATTTTGGTTCAAATCCTATTATTTTTCATTTTAAATCAAGAAATTAAGGTTTCAAAGGTTTTCAATGAATTTAAGGAAATGAGTTAGGTTATTCTTCCCTGAAGTCTTGAGGCTCTGCTGAAGAATTTATGACCAAATCCTAATTTAGAAATGAATGATTTTGGGTCTTTCAAAAGAGATTTTGAATTTGGCATGGTTTTAAGATTGTTTGGAAGTTTTGGAAAGATGTGGAAAGTGGCTCCATTTTAAAAAGTGATTCTTGGCAAGATGTGAATTGAATACGTTGTTATTTAAAAGTAAATGGGCTAAGAATAATTTTGAAGTAAGATATTGAGCCTGATTGATGGGTTGAAAATATTCTTCTGAAAAAGCATTGAACTACTGTTTTATATTGAGATTGTGAAACGCTATGCGCCCGGTAGGGGCCGAGGTTGGATCCCGCCTGTCGAGGTAGCGGCGGCGGCGTAAGGGCGGTGGTTCGTCCCACTTGCGCTTAGATGTGAGGTCCGTGGCAATAGATCCCACTCGCATCCCTTTGGATCATCAGAGCGTACAGGCGCAAAATCCTGGATAGTGATCCGAGCACTATATCTCGGAGGTTCCCACACCATGATTCCAAAGGGCAATGTCTCCATGGAGATGTGTCGGGTTGGCAATTGAACCGACAATGTGATATCACAGTCAGTAGGGCAGACATTCATCATTTGCATTTATGTAAAATTGTTTGGATGTGCATATTGTAATTGGTTTGCCTATGTGAATACTTATGTTAATTGCTAACTACTATATTTGCTGTAATTGCTATTGATTGTGTGAACTAAATTATCCGTGATTGTGTTTGATTGGTTGGTTTGTGATGAATTGATTGATGATTGAGTTGTTTGGGCCGGGGGCCGTGTTGGATTAGATGGGCTTGAGGCCGTGATTGGTATATTGAGTTCTAGTTTTGTATAAAGTATCTGACCGGTTCAGCATAGACTTAATGAACCTATGTTTGGAACGGGATGGTCATTTATACCGCGTAGGTAACTGCTTTCATGGTTGTGGTCTAGAAAAGTATGAAAAATCAAACTCTTACAACATAGACTTAGTGGAACCTATGTTTGAGACATGTTGGTCATTCATACTGTCTAGTAGGGGTGTGCATGGGCCGGGTGAAATCGGGTTTGATGTGACCCAGACCCGGCCCGAAATATATACCGCGCCTATTTATTAGACCCGAACCCGATCCTAGACCCGATAAAACCTATACACTTTTGGGCCACGATTATACCGGGTGAAAACCAGGCCGTTAACATTACATTACCTTGATACCTTCTTATAAGCTAGCATGTGAAAATATCCAAATTTCCAAGACTCCAACCATTATTTGACATCGTAAAATTCACTTAGAAAAATATAACAAGAACCAACTCTTCTCTAAAATTAAAGCATAACCATAATCAATACTAATATTGTCTAATAATACCAAATATTTAAATCAATACAAATAACACAATATTATGCATTAATTAGTCTAAAATCTTATGCATTTTAAACATAAAATATTAACTTATAGTCTTATAATAACTAATAACACAAAATATTAAGGTTTACAATACTTAAATTCCACATAAGAATAGCCATCATCCATCACTAATAACTCAAAATATTAATTGTGTATGATGACCGGGCCACCGGGCCGATTTCGGGTGACCCGAGCCATGACCCAGACCTGACCCGAAATAATGACCGGGTCTATTTTTAAGACCCTTACCCGGTCCTAGACCCGGTGAAATTACACCAAATTAGTCCCTAAATTGTTCGGGACCGGGCCGGGTCTTCGGACCGGACCGGGCCATGCACACCCCTACTGTCTAGGAAAAACCTTCCAGATTTTACAAGAAAGTAAAAAGGTTTTGTTTTAAATCATTTGAGAAATTTACCAAGTCTTCAAAAAAGAATTTTTCTGGATTTCGAATGTGTACCCAAGGTTTTTGGAAAGACTCATAAGACGAGCAATGATCACTGTACTCTAAGAATAGTTTTTATTTTACGTATCTTGTTATAGCAATTTCTGTAATCCTATAGTGAGAACAAGCGAGGACAAGGTTCTCACTTCCCTACAGGTTATTCCTTTTCAGGATATGGACGACAAAACTTCAGAAGAGTTACATTCCTTTTTCTGTTTATTCGTTATCTTGTTGTATTATCTTAGCTATTATTTTTCCTCGCCTTTATCTTTATTAAGTTTGTAAGAGGGATAGGAAGTTGTGATATGTATATTTGTAAGCTAGTATTATGTATATAAATATATCTTATGGTATTATATCTGTTTGTATGTACATGTATGTTTATGTTTTCAACGAAAAAGTGTTTAGGAAAGGTTATGCGGTTTTAAGTTTTAAATAAGCTCATATTTTAGTATTAAATATTAGAAGAGTCATCGTAATACTTGAGTTATCAGAGTGACGCAGCCGGAAGCGTGACACTTTGATAGTTAGGTGTTACACATCACAGATGATACTACTACATTTGGACTTGCCACTGCTAAAGTCTAGATGTTTGTCACGCCCATTCGAAAGTAAGCGAACGCAACCACCATTTCCATCTATAAAAGTTTGGAAGTAGGAAAATAGGTAGAAAACAAGTTGTGGCGAGACAGTTTTAGCAAGGGGAAAAGGATGAATGCAAAAGGGCGCGTTTAGGTGTTTTAATTAAGTTGTGGCTGAGGTATGTGATGTAGTGGCAAAAGTATTTGTCTCAAACTAAAGCCACACAAGTTCGAATTCTAGCAGTGGTAGCTAGGTTAGTGTGTGCGAATGGGTGTGTGAGTGTGTTTGTATGACAAAAAAAAAAGGTTTTTTAATTAAGTTCATTATCGAATGTCCTACTTATCACTTACCAAGTCGTAAAGTTTTTTGCTCAATTTCACGAGTTAAGCCCACTTTAGTTCTTGAGATTGGCGGGTTGCATTAATTTGGTCCTTAAGTTTTTTTTTTTAGTTTCCCACAGTATCTTCCAACCCGACAGGTCAAGGACTAATCCGTCGCGGATCTGAGCTCCATTTGAAGGACTGCCGCTGGCCAATGGGTTGCTGCATGCACAAAGCAGGATTCGAACCCCCAACACTTGTTTAAGCGGACGAGTGAGCTAGTCCCTGACATTAGCGAGTTGTATTGATTTGGTCCCTAAGTGTTTAATTGCTATACTTTGGTCGTCTAAATTTTAAAAAGTGCATCAATATAGTCCCTTATATATCTACTGTCACCAAAGCTCAACGTGGCTCAAGTCTTGTCACGTTGGACATATTAAAACGACGTCGTACGCGTTTTGGCGCTAAAAAAGGCACTAAACGACTTTATTTGAGGGGTTGAACAATACTAAAACGATACACCTCTCTCTTTTAGTATTGTTTAAATCCTCAAACGACATCATTTAGTACTCTTTTAGCACCAAAACGCGCACGACATCGTGTTAATATGTCCAGCGTATCAAGGTTTGAGCTACATCACTAACGGTATTAAACTTCTGTGACGAAAAATACACGAGAGACTACATTAAAGCACTTTTTTAATTTAGAAGGCCAAATTGTAACAATTAAAAAGTTAGGGACCAAATCAGTGCAACTCGGCCAAAGTAGGGCTCATATTTGATTAAATCCTAGCCCTAACAGGTTGAGTTTACCTAGAGTTCCCATCAACTTAATTGAATCTCTGTGCACTCTCCCATTTTGAAACCCCAAAGTAAGTAGCAATCACGGATCAAGATTTCTAGATTCATTTGCACACTTAAGCAAACACATCCATAACTAGCAATCATATGCTAATGCAATGCAATTTAAGACTCTTATCCGAATTTCGTCACGAGGACGCCATCTCAAAAATTCAGGTTGGTGCATAGCAACCAAGGTCTGACCCTTCAAGAACAAAAGCAGAGCTCTCTTGTCCTGGAATTTACCATCCATATCATAATCATAATCATAGGAACGGGAATAAAGCTCCCATGTCCTTCAATCACGATTCTCAAATCATTTATCATAACTATACCTTCATTGAGTCCAACCACACTCAGCACGAATCTTCAAATAGTTCAAGATCCTCAACCAAATCAAACCCTAGGTTACCATTAACTACCCAAACTAGACTCAAGCTTAATTAAATTTCACCCCTTTTCAAGAGCTTAAATAATTTCTTAGAGCCAAATATAGAATATTCTCTTTGCAGGTATCCACACTCTATTTTTGCTGGTCTAGAGTATATTTCATTACCCGAAGGAAGAACGAGCTCAACTTCAGTTGGACGAATTATGCCCCAAAGAGTTTGATCACACAAGAACAATACCAATCTTTATAAACCAAACATATATCAATAATTTCATAATTAATTACACTAATCATGTCATAATAAAATTATGATTATCAATCGTGTCAAACCTCCTTTCGTAGATTCATTAAGTCCCAAACACTCTAGATTTACTCTACTGGAGATCATAAGCTAAAATGCTCTACATTGTAACGTAGGCAAACGACATTGAAATTACAAACTCTATCCAAAAATGATCTTAAGGAAACAAACCTTCTAACTGAATCAGTTCCTATATTTTATGGGCAACCTAGCTCAAAATACAGGGCAAAACTAAAACTTCCCTATCTCAGAGATCAACTTCCTATTAGTTTATTGAAATATGAATATAACTCCTTAGAAACCTCTAACAGAGTTGATTTTAGACAGGGATATACTAGAAAGTAGAAACATCAAGTTTCCTAATAGTTTTGTGCACTTAAGAAGTCTTAGGCAACAAACTTCCAAAATCCATAATTAATTAGGGTAAGAATATACTAGAGACAATAAGCTTTCTAATGATTTTGCTCTCATGTGAATCCAAGCTTCATGGAATTAATTGTGTTCTTTAGATGCTTGTTCACTCTCGCTTGTTATTATGAACTCGTTATAATTGTTACTTCTCCTACTACTTTGCTTCTCTCAACTAAGAACACCTAAGAGTTCTCAACCTGGATTAGACTCCCATTTGCCAATGGTCAACCTTCTGCAAGCTAGAAAAAATAGTTGCATTAATGTGAAATTCAGCGACGATGGATCCAGAACCATGGTGACAAAATCCAACTCGGTGATTAGCATATATGATTTGCATGAGTGGCAAAGTGATTCACTCATTTAAAGTGTCAAACGTGACTTTTGATATCTTGCCCCCTTTGGAACGAACTTGCAAATGTTTCAAAAACTTTCGGCACAAGACAATATTGGGGAATCCCAAAAGAACCTGACAAAAACTTGGTATATACATGCACGAATGTCTGACCAGGGTTACTTTTCCATTTTGTAGAGGATAATAATATCAGCCATTACTAATTAACATTAATCCATATTTTCCAATAATGATATCCGGAATTTCTCTTTAAGTTCAGATTTTCAAACTAGCCATATCAATCAGATTTGACATGCTCATAGAACAACCCAAGCAGTTCCTGCCTATACATTTTATTCTGAAGAAAGGGCATGTAAAGAAACAGCTGGAAAAGCATAACCAACATTATTTATATATAACTTGTTATTTTGATCAGAAAGGATGATCTGTGGTGTTTCAGCAGTTCCTACATCTTTGACCAAAAGCGGCTCAGTGTAGCTTGAATCGACCCATGTGGCTCATCCGTGGGTAAGTATACATCATCGTTAAACTGCACAAACACCATCATTTAACAGCTTTAAGATATTAAATTAGGGTTTAAACTACCTATGCATTGGAAGCAAATTCCAATACATTGCATTCAAAATTTTATTTATGTTATTCAGCATATCAAAAGTTTTCATAAAAAACGGGGGATTACACACTAATCTTCTGTATCTTTTTATCTGTCACTTTGCTTAAACGCACAATTATTAAAAACTATAAATCAAGAGTGCCTAAACAACAACAATATAATTCAAGCTAATGAGGAGAGTTGAGGCAAGCTAATGTGGTTTTAATAAACTTGGACCATAAACTCGAAAAGTGAAAGGCAACATTGTAAAAATAATTCGATATTGGACTTATTATTATAGTATATTTTAATCAATGCAAATATTACTTTTGTTGCTTGACGATTTAATAGTATTTATATGAAATTAGCTTAATAATTGAATAAATATTGCATGACATAACCAGATACTTAAGTAACCAACATCAATAACCGAACTTGTACATTTGAGGACAAAACCAATCGAAATATAAACACATAAGATTGCTAATAGGATCAAGAGTATATCAGTTTTTTCAAAGTTTATGCAAGTTAACTTGTTTTTGGATGGTAAGCTTGTAAGACTGTAAAACCACGAGTGTAAAACTGAACTTGTCAATTCACAACCGTGGTTCTTTACCATTCACTGAACATTCATACTACCCCAGTCAATTCACAACTGTGGTTCTTTACCATTCTTTGCTATTTATGATTGGAATGATCCAACGTGATGGAATGGTGGGGAATGAAATGAAGGCTTCAACTTATGTGGCACATGGTGGACCTTTATGGTCTGAGGACTTGCATGACTTCATGAAAGAGTATTCAGTTTCACTGTTGGATACTTAATAATAGAATAGAATAGAACAAAATGGCATTGGATTGAATCCATTCTAATCTATTGAATATTCTTATTTTCCGGTCTCTCCAAATTTGGGCAAAAGGAGATGAAAGTGCAAGTTACTAAAATTCTTATTCTTCATCTTCTATTATTCTATTTACAGAAAACAGAGATGAAATTTCTTCCATTTCATGCTTTGATATCTTAAAAATGGGAAAATGTACAATTATTCCATTTCAGTCTATATTAATCCATTTCATTATATTCATTGGTTCTATTAATGCAGTGAACTGTTAGGGAAAAGAGGGAATACCTTTACAATTTGACCACCTGTATTTGAGATATTGACTGGTAGGAAATGAATATTTGGCATCTTTAGTTGAACAGAATCTATGTCAGGAAATCTGAAGCATAAAGTTAATTGTCAAACCCTACTTGATTGAACTAAAGAATAAATTTCAAGCGGGTTCTAGAGTGTGAGGTGCAGAGTGGATAAAGAAGCATGGATTGCCTCCCTAAACAGGGAGAGTATTGAAGAGATATATACCTGTTCAATGTGGCCCTTGCCATTTGATAGAGAGTGTTTTGAACAGATGGGCTGTACACCCCCTCATTCGGTGGACCGAAAAAGGTTTCAAGCAGAACTCTTTTAACATCGTTGTACCTCTCCATAAAGTAAAGCGGCTTCTGTGGGATGCTGCTTAGTGATTCATAAGAGTACCTACAATTTACATTAGAAGCATGACTCTATTTCCACATTTAACTATTGGTGGCAATAGTTATTGCGATATTATAACTTCTCTCCATGATGGTGCTAAATAATCCTAATGATGCTCAATAAAAATCTTTTAATTAATAAACGATAACTGAAGTGTAATAAAGTTGCTTAAAAGTCAGAATTAAGCCTGCAAGATATCTATGTGATTTTGGAGATTGATTTAAATCGTATAACTCTTTCCGACAAAAGAAACTTTTTCTGTTTTTACCTCTTCATTAAGATTTACTAATAGGGAAAAAAATGTCAATGTCTAAGGAAACAATGAAGTCTTACCTCCACAGACCAGTTACTTCTGTTGCCAGCATCCTTTCACGTGTTTCAGGAAGAGCTGTGTACTTGTCTCGTATAAACCCTTCAAAACCAGACTGCTCACAACAGATCCAAACTAAACTTAGAACAAAAATAAGGGATTGTATATCACAATCATGCTTTTAACTCTGTAAATCAAAGGGAGACCAATAGCAGCTACTATTTCGTAAAAGAGGGATCAGTGGAGAGTAAAAGAAAATTGACAGAATATTTGTCACAAAAACTCAGCATCATAGTATGGATGCCAGAAACCAGATCTCCAAGAAATGCTAGGTAGTTATCCATATGCTCATACAAATTTTGAAAGGTTTGAGTATTATAGTACTAAAAGCAGTTTGAGTATGTTACATAAAAAAAAAAAAAAAAAACTTTCCCAACTTTTCAAAATTTTAGTAGTCAAATTTAGAACTTAATCCTTTTTAATAGTTCAAAAGAGGTTTTCTTTCTCTTCCTCTAAATCTCATTGAAGGGGAGCCTTAGAGCAATAAATGAGTTGTCTCTGTACCTCAAGGTTACAGGTTCAAACCGTGGAAACAGACACTGGTAACATTATCAGGTTAGGCTGCTTAGATTACATCCTTTAGATGCGGCCCTTCCTAGGACCCTGCGTTAACACAGGATGCTTGGATACTGGGCTGCCCCTTTCCTCTAAACATTATTGGGCATTTAATAAACTCTAGAACATTTTTATAAATAAAAATTCTTCAGGTTCTTTAAAAAAAAAAATTTAGAAAAAATCTTCGTTGAAGGATGATCCTTTTTATAGATATAGATCTATTATATATAACTGCAAATATACTTTTTTGTGTTTCTTTTATCAATACCTACTTTATACATTGATATTCTTTCCAGCATTAGAGGGATAGAAGAAGGGGATCACGAGCAGGCAAAGGAATTTCCTTTCAACTCACAACCATATCATGTCATGCTTCTCCTATAATTGTGAAACCATAATATCAAAGTGATTCGCCAACTATAATATTAAGAATTTGGACCCAAAACAAAATACTGTTTACGAAATTATGTATTACATACACAGGAAATATTATATCAAAATCAAACTACAGGTTTCTATATAGCATACTTACCTTAGTAGTTTTCAGCACTGATAATCCTTCAACACCAGAAGTCAACTGTAGAGCACCAGACTTTTTTACTATTGCCTCAACTGTATGCCTCTCAGATCCAAGTTTGAAACCTTATAAAAATAAAATCAAAGGACTTGAGGGCTGAAAAGAAACAAATTGGAGTTTATTACTGTATCACGGAATCTAAAATTAGCTAGACCAGTATTCAACACAATATGATGAAAGTGGGATTTTTCCATTTGGACAATCTAATGAAATGTTCACTCAAATTGCTAGTTCCACTAAAAGTGCCATAAAGCAAGAAGTGAAATGCAAATTTGAAATATGTTAGGCAACCAAAATTTTTTAACAAATATTACAAATTGTATAACCAAAAGCAATTAGAAAAGGGTACAATCTATGAACTATACCATATTGAAACAAATAATATTGTAGAATGTAACATAGTCTAACAAACCATGCATATGAGGTTGACCATCCATGATGATGCGTTCCCATGGCTTTTCCACAATGTTCACAATAGCTGCAGTAACCTGTGAAAAGCCATAAAGCAACAAAAAACTATGGGGAGGAAGACAATATAACAAAAACAATAATAATAAAGCCTTATCCCACTAGATGGATAGACTACATAGATTAAACAACACCATTGTACCCTATCATATATCATATTCACAATGAAACCATTTATACGTAGATCTCCTTTGACTAAACCTAGTAAAAGGTCTTTTTAGATCTTCCTCGTATCTATCTTCTTGATCCACCCTCTTAATTGGATATTCCGTCGATCTTCTCCTCACATGTTCAATAACATGAGATTCTACCATCTTTTCAACAATAGGCACTACTCCAACTTTCTCTCTTATATCCCCATTCCTTGCATTGTCTATGAGTGTTTGGTCAATCATTCATCTAAGCATCCTCATCTCTACCACACTAAACTTATCCTCATTGAAAAATTAGGTTAACCAACCAATGGCTTTCCTCTTATAAACCTTTCCAAACTTCAATTGAAAAACCATAATGTGATATAAATAATTTGGTCAAAGAAAAATTGTTAGCAAGAAAATTTTAAAAGAAACAGCATAGTGCAAGAGGATTATAAAGGATAAAAGAAAACAAATGTAGATTTATTTGAATAATAATATTATACTGTATTTTACCATTCACCAACCTGCCTATAGAATGATATAAAGTGCTTGGCAAGCTCAATAGCAAAGTTCTCAACAGAAAGTATTTCAGAGCACTCCTTGGCTTTTGCATATACCTAGCAATATTTTCATAAAAAAAAATCAAAATTGAACAGATGTGATGATGGAGGATGAAAGACAAATAGCATATACAAGCAAATTCCTTGTTCTTTAAGTTTGTAGACAGTAATATATACCCAACCTATAGCATGAAATCAGGGTTGTAAACATTTTATGTGATCTGAGTTTAAATACTGGTATTATATTATAAGCATCTAAGACAGAAATACTTGCAGTTCTTGTATTTCCTAGAAGTGTAAGCAGAAAATATCGGTCTCTAATCAATATCTCTTTGTATTTCTGTCTATTTCTTTCTAGAGACAGGATCAAATCAAAACAAACCTAACATCATATCTATTTAGCCACTCCTTGAAAAAATACAATTGAAACCAACAGAAGGTACAAAGCAGCATATGAGATTCAGACATAATTGTTTTGTTAAAATGAGTAGATCAGACGACAACAGTTTATAACATTTACAATAGATCTTTTAATAGACTAAAATGTTGAACTAGTAAAGTTCAGAAAATCAAATAATTGATTTTAAATCCCATCAGAAAGCAAACATATTGCACTCCAAATATCAACATACAAACAGATAGATATCAGAGCTTAAAATGTTAACTTTGGATAGTGGTACAAATCACGCAGAAAATTACTAACACAGAAGAGAGGAAGAAGAAGGTTACAGTGTTCTTCATGGTGTCAGTGGCAACGATATCGGAGTTATCATCACGGAGATAAGAGTTGACACAATCAGAGAGGAGGCTGATGCTGACTCGCCACTCCACAACGTAGTGTTTTCCTTCCTTCGTCTTCCACACGCGAGCCACCCTTACCCTCTGTTTCCCATGCCTTTGCTCGAAGTTGAATCCCTCTACTCTTTCTGCCATGGGAAATTTCTCCCCTTTTCTTTTTTACTTTTTATTATAAGTTTAGAGTGTTCAGTGTTTGACCTGAGTGTCCATTCCGTTCCAATTTATATTGGAGATAAGACAGCAGAGATTTGCTGGTTTTGCTTTTCTCTCGGTTGGAGTCTGTGTGCGGATTACATCATCATCCTCATCCAAATTCCAAACACAAAGTTAACCGCTTCCTAGTACGTTTTGAATAACTGATTTGATTTAGAAATGATTAAACTATCTAACAGGTAGCTAAAATATTATACATAGTAAATAAAAAATATAATTAATAATATTTATATTTAAAAGAGAATGTGAATTATTTTTAAATTTAATTAATATAATTAATTTTTTATAATTATTTTTTTATTTAATTACACTAAAAATTAATTTTAAATTTAATGTGAATTAAATTTTAAAAATGCTTTTTTATTATTATTACATTCATAATTTTATAAATTTTTTTCTAAATAAAAATTTTAAAATTTGATATTATAAATCTAAAATATTTTAAATTATCTCAATATATTTTATAAAAATAAAAACATCTTATATTTGATTAGTCTTGTTCTAGCAAAGATACTCCTCCCGAGTTATGTGTCGGCCTCACGTCAATCCCAGTATGCCTGATAGCTTGAACCGAACCGGGAATATCCTCGTGAACTCGGACCCGAGTGTGGTACCTGCAAAAAGGACTCCGACGTCCAAGTCAGTAAAGGAATCACTTAAATAAAAGCGTGCGTATAATCAGGATGTTGTTTGATAGTATGTTACTTGTTGGAATGAATTTGCTCTCCCCTCTATCGTCGGTACCATGCCCGATTTATAGCCTAGTTAATGTGAAATTAGTCATTGGTTTCATTCGAGATCTTCGTGATCGATCTTGTGGCGAGATTGTAGTCTGTTATGATGGAGCCGTTTTTATGATAAGTCGTGCCGAGGTATAACTCAATTTTGTCCGAGATCACAGGGGTATAGTACAAGTCTCTATTTATTAAAAACATCTAATATTATAAGTTTTTAATCTGCAAAATAAAATAATAAATAATAAATTAACACTAATTCAGTAATTATAGATATTATATGTTTAAAATTATAAATGTTATATATATAAAATTATATATGCTAAATTAAACAATTTTAACAACTTCTACTATACAACTTATATTTTACATAAAACTATTAGAACATAAAAAATAGAAAATAAAATATAAACAAAAATTAAGAAATAAATTTTTAAAAGTGACTATTAACTTATTATATTAAAATCAATAAATAAGGATACATATGAGATAATAATTTGAAATATATAATAAGAGAAGAAGAAGATGACGATTTGGTGTTTTGTTGATGGTTGAATGATGATGTGTTTGGCATGAAATTGAGACTGAGATTATGTAGAAAACCAAGATTTTGGCCTGGTGTGCGTGTGCAAAAGGTGGTGGGTACGCCCCACTTAGAACGAAGCTCGTGCGTATACACAAGGGGTGATGCGTATGCACAAGAGAAAATGTGCAAGTTGTTCGTACGCACGGGGTGATGCGTATGCACGAGTGGGAAATGCTTTCTGATTGGTGCGTATGATACGGAATTTACAAACAATATTTGTAGAACTACCGGCAAGTGCACCAGGTCGTATCAAGTAATAAACTCACGATGAATGAGGTCGATCCCACGAGGATTAACGGATTAAGAAAACAATAGCTAATTGATTATTCTAGTTAGATGATCATAATTGAGTGATGAGCAAACAAGAAATGTAAATGACTTAAATAAAAAGTAAATGGAAGCAATAAGATGACAAGAAAGTAAATGACGAAAAAGTAAAGTACATGAAATTAAAGTGCAAGAAAGTAAATAACAAGAATGAAAAATAAAAAGAACATTGGGATCAAGAGATATTGCATTCTCAGGATCAATAGTTCTCATCTCCACTTCAATCATACAATCATTGATCTCTTGGCAAATCATAAGTGATTGAATTCCAATTCCTTGGAAATTCAATCTCTCGTAACTTAAGCAATTGCCAATTTCTTGATCTAATTATTCATGAGAAGAGATGAAGATTGGTCTCTGATTTAGAGTCACACAATTTCATAAATCAAGTTTTGGGATGATTATATGTCACATATCAATCCCAAACCCAATTTTATAACCACTATGAGAAAGAACTTCAAGCATAATTCTATTATTCCTTTTCCAAAGTTCACATAGAATTTATTAGATTCAATTCCTCTTCTGATAGAATTTGAATCATTAAAATGAAGATCGAAGATCTTTCTAAAGAAACAAAAAAAGAAGAAGAATTGAAGATGAAGAATGAAAATAAATTAATCCATTAAATTGTAACAGAGCTCTTTTTTCCAATTGAAGAGAGTTAGACATTCATAACTACAAAGAAACTACAAAATGTATAAAAAAGAAGGTGAAAGAGAGTAAGAGAGAATGAGAGTGGAAGGAATGTCTGAAGACTCCCCTCCCAGGGGTGTGTCTAACAAAATGAATCTAAGGTCCTATTTATAGCTATCCGAAATTACAAATTCAAATGAAATTTAATTCAAATTACATCAAATATAAATTTTATAACTACTTCTAGATGATTATTGTGGACTTGATTGCTTGTTAATAGGTCTTTGGACTTTGATTTATTGTGAATTGTGGCTTGTAAGAAGGCTGGAGTGGACTTGGTTGAAGGTTGGAGGCTGCAGGGGAAAGCTGGCGTGTGGTTCAAGTGCCACTTGATTGGCACGCCCATTCTGGATAAAAATTGCTTCCTGTAATTGTGGCCTAGTGTGCCACTTCTCCCCCATGCCACTCTACATGCCAGCACCAAAATGGTGCCCCTGGGAGTACAAATTCGAAGTCGTGTAAAATCCTCACACTGGTTACGCGCTGCTAAACACACACATTTTGCAATGCTGAAAGATGGGATCATTCGCGGTCCTAAACTGAATACCCAATATAAACTATTATATATTGTTGAAAAAAGCTCTATAAGTCACCTTTCTAACGCCACTAGAAGCGTGTCATTTGGATCTCTATAGCTCAAGTTATGCTCTTTCGAAGGTGAAGAGGTCAGTCTGTCAAAATGGTCCGACGTGCCACTTCCTAGACACGCCACTCCATACACCCAGATTGCAAGAAATTAAGGTACGAGGGAGTGCGGAATGAGACACGCTGGCCACACGCCAGTACACAATCCCATTTTGGCCGTCTGGGATAGTGGCCCAGCGTGCCACTTCGCAGGCACGTCTTAGTACATGCCAGGTTTACAATACTGAAAGAATAGTGATTTTCACCCTCAGCTTCAGCTTCCACTATAAAGTGTTATATATAGTTAGAAATTCTGGATGTATACTTTTCAATGCCGCTAGAGGCGCATCATTTTGACCTTTATATCTCAAGTTATATTCCTTTGAAAGTAAAGAGGTCAGGCTGGCATGTGACATGCTGATGCTATTCTCATGTTGCCTTTTCGGGGTTAATCACAACCTCAAATCTGGTGTCCACTATGAAGTGTTATATATGATTGTAAATCTCTGAAATTTTACTTTCTAATAACACTAGAATCATCTCATTTGGAGTTTTGTAGCTTAAATTATCCTTATTAGAGTGGGGAGAGGTCAATCTGTCCAACAAAGTGTGGCCCAGTGTGCCACTTCCCTTGCAGTCCATAGTGCACGCACAAGCACACACACACATGCCACATACACGCCACTCCACACGCCCTTGGCACGCTTTAGGGCCACGCTTTCAAAAGCGTGGCCTAAGGCTCTAAAGTGTATCCTAAGCTTTAAAGCGTGCCCAAAACTTTCTCTTTTTTTCTTTTGAGCTTGTTTTTTATTTTTTGCTTCTTTTTGTCTTATTTTCTATAAAATTTATCAAATCAAAAGGATCAAAGAAATTTCCAACTTAAGCACCAAAAATACTCCATAATTAAGCATTACGAATTGATTTCTTATGAAAAAGCATAGAAAACACAACATGATGCGCATGCATCACAACACTAAACTTAAGCTTTGCTTGTCCTCAAGAAAATAAAGAATCACGCAATACAATTTGACAATCCAAGGTGACAAGAGTAGCAATTTAATGTTCATGGTTGGCTAGTTTACTATGTATTCAACAATCACAAAAGAAATTCAAATGATTGATGTTTTTATCTAGCTCACTTTATGAAATATTTTCTTTATATTCCTTCGCTGAAACAAGCTTTTCATCTTTTTCTTAGCTTAGCTTCTTGGGTGCCTTGCACCATTTGTTTTTAGCTTTGACTTTAAATACTTTATTTTCAAGTATTACCACTTGATACATAAGCACCACATGCATTTTAACTAGAGAAATCTTTAAGCTCATATGTTTCTTTACTTTAATCTCTAATCATTGATGCACAGAGCTTTGAGCTTTGAGAGAGTGCTTTGTGCTTGAGCCTAGCCTTGACTCTAAGTATTTATTTTCAAGCTTTTTGCTTGATACATAAACACCACAAGTACTTGACTAATGATTTGTCATTGGTACTCAAAGCCTTCAGCTTTATCATTATTTCCCTTTTTCTTACTTGATCATTACTTGGTTTGCTTCTTCAAGGTTTTTCAAAATTTCAAAAATTTCACAAAATATTCCAGATGAAAACTTCAATTAAATAAATTCAAATGTGTTGAGCTAGAATAGTCATGCTATCCTTCCAATACTCATATGCACATGCTAGCTTCTTCTTTAATTACCTTGTTTGTTTATAATCATAATTGTAAACCCCGAGAAATTAATAAATAATTAGCCAATAAATTAATTATTATTAATAAAATTATTAAAATCGATTGTTATAATTTAGAGGAGTAGAAATATTAAAAATACGAATTTTGACGCTAATTTTAAATATTTTGACCTAAAAATAGACTAATACTGAACCGGTTAAACCGGGCCCGAACCGGACCCAAGGCTCAACCCGTTCACTCCCTTATAAGTGGCTTCAACCACTTCTCCCTCAATGAAAGGGAAATTCAAGTCGTTGAAAGGAGAAGAGAGAAATCGATGTAAAAGAAAAACCTAATGCCTCCGAAAATTCAATCGCCCATAACATTCAATCCGGAGCTCCGATTGACGAGCCGTCAGCGCCACGTGTTTATCTCAGAATTTTCTTTAATTCTATTAAAAAAATTGGTAAAAAATTAGCATTTTTCTCCCAGTTCTCCCTCTCCTCAATTTCGTGATTTTAAGGTTTGGGTATTGAGGAATTGAATGATGTTGATGGTTTAGGCAAACTATAGAAGCAGAGAATCACTGGGTTTTGTCCAATAGATTTGTGGGTAAGGTAAGAAACTATTGAACCCTTGTGAAATATTGAATTAGTGAATCCTATGATGATTATAGTGATATTGTGTGAAATGGATTGTGTTTTGGTTGATTTGAAGTTCAATTGGGAAGTTTGGAAAGAAATCCTGATAATTAGGCTTGAGGAATTGATGTTTAGAAGCATGGAGCTTGTGAAAGGAGAAATTTTTGTGGTGTTCCAAGTTTAGGGAGGAATCGGCCAACGTATGATTTTGGTTTCTCGTAGTTAATGTTTAATGTCACGTGAAAACTTAGGCTAGAAGACCTTCGGATAGGAATGAACTAAACGAATTATTTATGGATTATGTATATGGTATAAGATGTGTGGTCTGGTTGTATTAATGATTTGCTATTAGAGTTGGTTGGTTATGGAAAAAGATTTAATATTGGTATTTGTTTGATTTTGAAATAATTTGATACTGGAAATGATTTGCATGACTGAGAGGTGTTTGGTTTGGTGGTTGGGACCCTTGAAGGGTGGCAGAAATTTGAGTTTTAGAGGAGATACTACCGAAATTTCTATAAGAATTGAAGTTTTGGTTTGAAATGTTATTTTAAAAAGAAAAATATTATTATGTGGCTTGTATATTTGAGACTATTTGTAGACCCTCTGTCACAAGATTTGACCGAATACTTTAACTCCCTAGGTTCCCCCATGGGCATGCATACATATATAAATTTTAAATATTATATTATTGAGCTTGGAGTTTGACTCTATGGATATTATTTTTGAGCTTGGGGATGCATGCACAGAGGGACTATCCAATGGTTAACTACTAGGACATGTCGGCTTGGCAATATAACCAACAGATGAGACTCATCAGCCACAAGACAGGCATACATCATATGCATTTGTATGTTTTGCTTGAGTATGCATTGTTTTGGTTTGCTTAATTGCTTAATTCTGCTTATCTGTTACTTGTTCTACTTGCTGTAATTGTACCTCTATTTATGTTTTCTTTATTTGAATTGTATGTGTATGCTTCTGAGAGACCCTCTCTTGGCAGAAGAGTGAACAGAAGTTGTTCCACCGGTAATTCGGAGGATTGGAGGAGACAAAAAGTGAAGTGCTAACTTAAAGTTAGATTTAGAACTTGAATACCTTAGATAACTTACTTAATTTCTAGTTTTGTTGGGTCTCTAAGATGAAATCTGAGTGTCGAAGTTCTAGGAATGCCTCTGGCTTGCCCGGGACCTTTTATATTAACTATGTGGGCACCTTTACCATGCTGAGAACCTCCGATTCTCATTCCATATATATTCTGTTATTTTTCAGATGCAAGTCGAGAGTCAAGTCACTGAGCATCTGGAGTTTCTTGTGCAAGCGAAGTGTGGTTATTTTGGGATGTTGTATTTTGTATTTATGCTATGTATATATGTATATAGATTCTCCTTTGTATATATTTTATGTTTGTCCCTTCTAAAGGTTGACTTGGAGAAACAAGTGTTTATTCTATAGTTTGAGTTATATTTTGGGTTGTATAAATATATATAATTATATACTCTAGCCGGTCTTAGCTTCGTAGGTCGAGCCTGGAGCTTGATATCTGTGTTTTGGAACTCTGATCTATATATTATGTTTTTAGCCTTCTTTTGATCTTAGCTATCCATTTTACAATTATCCACGCGAGTGTGAAATAATTTACTGTTTTTGCTTTTGTTTAGCTTATTCTTCAAGGTTCCTAGATATAATTTCTTTCAACTATATTTATATAAGTCTTTTATTTTAGAGCTTGTAATATTTTGCCACCTCTGCTTTATGACTTAAGCGTAAGGCTCTGTGTGGTAGGGTATTACATTATGGTATCAGAGCCGTTCATTCCTGTATAGCCTGAGGGACGGACTGACTATGCTTCTGAGCATACTCTGGGTGTGTGTATATGCTAATTAGGATATCTAATTGATATATGTGGCATATTTGTTTATGAGAATGCATTTGGGACTTTGAAACATTAGACTTGAGATATTGAGACAGATCGCCTTAATATCACTTATTTGGTGTGAACAAGAACCAAATGATGACTCGTGGACGCAGACATGGTTGAGGTAGAGGCCAAAATATTAATGCGAAACCTGAATCCATTATGAATAATCCCATGAACTTTATGAATGATTTAGAAAACATGGCGGCTGCTATGCAGGTAACACCTGAGGCCATTGGTCAGCAAGTTAATAACGAAAACTGGGTAACGGCAGAAATGGGCTAATGACTTTAGCAACTTTTCTAAAGATAAACCCACCAACTTTTAGAGGAACCACAAATCCCACAGAGGCTGATAAGTGGTTTCAGGCAATGAAACGAGCTTTGCGAGTACAACAAGTGCCTGAAGATCAGTGTGTAGAGTTTGCTACTTATCAGCTGATGGGTAAAGCTCAGTATTGGTGGCAGGGGTCCCGACGCCTTCTGCAGCGAGATAATGTTGCAATCCATTGGGATGTATTCCAATCCAAATTTTAAAAGAAGTATTTCCCAAACTCAGTAAGGACGGCAAAGGAGCTTGAGTTTCTACAGCTGAAGTAGGGTCCTATGTCAGTAGCAGAGTAAACCAATCAATTTGAGAAATTTTGTTGGTTCTCTAGGATTTATCAAGGTGCTACGGGGGATTTTAAAGAATGAAAATGCATAAAATATGAAGGTGGTCTGTGGAGTGACATTCTAAGTACAGTGGGTTCGATGGAGATCAGAGTTTTCTCTGAAGTGGTAAACAAAAGCCGAGTTGCTAAGAATTGTGCAAGAAAGGCCATGTCAAACAAGGACGATCACTTAGCTTTTGTTAAGAGAGATCAGAGGAGGAACTTTGCACCTAGAGGACAAAATTTTGAGCGAGGAGGCTATGTTCCACAGCTATATCAAGGCCATAACACCTTCTGAAGATTCAACAATAATAACTAGGGAAGAGGCAAAGGAAAGCATATTCAAAATCCTCCCAATAACTTGACATGTAGGAGATGTAGGGTGGTGCACGGAATTGTGATCACACTTTTTCAAACTCTGGTACAACTAACTAGCAAGTGCACTGGGTCGTCCAAGTAATAAAACCTTACGCGAGTAAGGGCCGATCCCACGGAGATTGCTGGCTTGAAGCAAGCTATAGTCATCCTGTGAATCTTAGTCAGGTGAATTCAATTAGTTATGAGTTTTGATAATTGAAAGATAAATAAAATGCAAATTAAAATAAAGATACTTATGTAATTCATTGGTGGGAATTTCAGATAAGAGTTTGGAGATGCTTTGTTGCTTCTGAACCTCTGCTTTTTGATGCGGTAATTTATAGCCCACAAACTAACCGGCAAGTGCACCGGGTCGTACCAAGTAATACCTTACATGAGTAAGGGTCGATTCCACGAGGATTGATGGATTAAGCAACAGTTATTGAGTGATAAGCTTAGTTAGGCAAGCAGAAAAGGGTTTTGAGATATTCAAAAGGTTTAAATTCAAACTCAGAATATAAAAAAGATAGACAAATAAATAAGTTGGGAATAAAATATGGAGAAAATTGTTAAGGCTTCAAAGTTATCTATTTTTCCGGATTAACTTTTCTTACTAACTATTTTAATCATGTAGGATTTAATTCATGGCAAACTATATGTGACTAGACTCTAATTCCTTAGACCTTCCTAGTCTTCTCTAAAATTCATTAACTGCCAATTCCTTGGTCAATTAATTCCACAAGAATTTCAGTTTATATGCCACAAGAATCCTAATTATCCAAAATTAAGGGGATTATATGTCACGTATCCCGTTAAATACAAAGAATTAGAAATTCAGGATAATATGATTTCAAGCTATTGTTCAAGTAAAGAGCTTTTCCAAGTTTTACAAGAACTCAATTAGAACATGGGTCATACTTCTGTTCCACCCAAATTCATAAAATAAAAAATGAAAACAATTATTGAAATATAAATCAAAACAAGGGTTAAATTAGAAAGATCAAAGGAATTAATCCATACAAATAGACAGAGCTCCTAACCTTAACAATGGAGGACTAGTTGCTCATGGAATGTGGAATGTAAATTTGTATAGAATTCCGTAATGGAATCCCCCTAATGGAATCTCCTTTATAGAAGAGAAGTCTCCCCTTTTTATAACTAATCCTAATTAATTTAAAATCTAATTTTTAAAATTAAAATAATATCTTTTCCTATTTTAAAATCAAATTTGAATTTAAATCAGAATTAACTAACTACTTCGCGACTTATAACATGGGGACCATTTGCCTTCAT
The DNA here is from genome assembly GCF_014773155.1 of Arachis stenosperma. Classification (NCBI taxonomy): domain Eukaryota; kingdom Viridiplantae; phylum Streptophyta; class Magnoliopsida; order Fabales; family Fabaceae; genus Arachis; species Arachis stenosperma. The sequence goes on from NC_080378.1 coordinate 68,761,965, forward strand.
TGGATCCGTGCCTAACTTGGGTGCTAAAATGGGGCCCAGAAATCATCCCCCAATGGTTTTTGCGTTTCCTGCATGTGGCGCATGTCACGCGTACGTGTCAGTCACGCGTATGCGTCGATGATCTTCTTCGCAAGTCACGCGGACGCATCGGTCACGCGCACGCGTCAGGCACGCGTGCGCGTCGCTCCTCGCAGCCATCTCCTTTGATTCTTGTGTTGCAGACTCTCAATCAAATCTAGTCGAATGCTACCTAAAATAAACAGTATTGCACAAAACTCAAAATAGCATCCATAACGGCTAAAATATAATTAATTCTTGATTAAACTCAACAAATTAGATGCAAATTCACTAGGAAAAGATAGAAAAGATGCTCACGCATCACAACACCAAACTTAAACTATTGCTTGTCCTCAAGCAACCAAAGCTAATATAAGCTTAGGATGTGAATTTGCATGAGAATGAGAGTTCGATAAAGCTCATGTCTCTTCTTATAGTGGGGTTTACAACTGCAATCCTGAATTGTTTTGGCATTTCACTTTATCATTTGAAGTTCAGAATGATTGGAATCCATAGGAACTCAAAATTCAGATAGTGTTATTGATTCTCCTAGTTCAGTATGTTGATTCTTGAACATAGCTACTTTATGAGTCTTGGCCGTGACCTTAAGCATTTTGTTTTCCAGTATTACCACCGGATACATAAATGCCACAGACACATAACTGGGTGAACCTTTTTAGATTGTGACTCAGCTTTGCTAGAGTCCCCAGTTAGATGTACCCAGAGTTCAGCACACTCTTTTTTCTTTGGATCACGACTTTAACCGCTCAGTCTCAAGCTTTTCACTTGACACCTTCACGCCACAAGCACATGATTAAGGACAGCTTGATTTAGCCGCTTAGGCCAGGATTTTATTCCTTTGGGCCCTCCTATCTATTAATGCTCAAAGCCTTGGATCCTTTTTACCCTTTGCCTTTTACTTTAAGGGGTTATTGGCTTTTTCTGTTTGCTTTTTCTTTCTTTTTTTCGCAAGCTTTGTGTTTTTCACTGCTTTTTCTTGTTTCAAGAATCAATTTTATGATTTTTCAGATTATCAATAACATTTCTCTTTTTTCATCATTCTTTCAAGAGCCAACAATTTTAACATTCATAAACTTCACTATAAAAATATGCACTGTTCATGTCATGCATTCAGAATTACAAAAAATACCACCACATTTAAGTAAATAAGACTACTTTTAAATTTAACTCAATTTCTCATGCAATACATCACTTCTATATTTTTTATTTGAATTCTAGTTTAGTGAGTAATACATGAGACATCTTTTCAGAATTAAAGCATTTAAGGGAAAACTAAACTAGACCTAGGATTTTCACTAATAAAGGATCATTCAACAGACAAAGCAAAATAGCCAAAAACTGGAACATAACATAGAAAAAGAGGGGAGGAATAAAAAAAATGAAAGGAACTCAACCACCTTAGTTATCCTAGTGGTCGTTTTATTCTTTAGGTTATGCTCCTCCGTGAAGATGATTCGCCTCCCTTTTGGTGCCATAGGAATAAATAGAAAAGCTTTAGGCGAAGCATCAACACTAAACTTAAATGTTTGCTTGTCCTCAAGCAAAGAAAATCTGAAAACAAAAACAAATGATAAGATGAAAGAAGAATAAAAGGATAAAGGAAAAAAAGAGAATTAGGATTGGGAGAGAAAGAAAGAAAATTAAAAATGGGCGGCAAACTAGTGTAATTGTGCGGCACAGATGACGCGTACGCGTGCAGCACGCGTACGCGTGGGTCGCAAAATTTTCTTAAGGACGCGTAAGCGTTAGGCACGAGTACGCGTGCCCTGGGGTTTGTGCAATTCACGCCAAACCAGCAGCGCACACGCACAACTCTCTGTTCGCGTGGCTAGGGAACCAATATTGGCATACGACGCGTTCGCGTCATGCACGCGCACGTGTGGATGGTCGTTTGGTCAAATGACGCGCACGCGTCAGGGACGCGTACGCGTGGTCAATTTTGTGTGTCTAGCACACTTTTAGCCCCAAACTAGCACAAGTCTCTGTCCAAACACATATATACGCCATTTTTCTTGGTCACGCGTTCGCATCAGTGACGCGCACGCGTGGAGTGCCAAAATCACCAATGACGCGCATGCGTGGGCTTATTTGTGCGAAAGGCATTATTCCTGCGCCACTCCCGTGCATCTCTCTGTTAAATTTTATTTTTCACGCACATGCATATGATGCGGACGCATCAGCGACGCTTGCGCATCATGTGCTCCTCTTTTTTTTATCCGGTTCCTGCTCTAAAATAATTGCATGATCAGAAAATTAGTAAGAATTCAATAAAAATCAAATAAGTAAGAAAATTACTATTACGAAAAATAAATAAGAATGAAAAGGAATGATCATACCACGGTGGGTTGTCTCCCACCAAGCACTTTTAGTTAAAGTCCTTAAGTTGGACATGTGGTGAGCTCCTTGTCATGGTGGCTTATGCTTGTATTGATCCAGGAATCTCCACCAATGTTTGTAATTCCAATGGCTACCGGGATCCCAAACTAGGCGTATAACGCCTTTGAGCAAGTTGAAGCAAGTGACAAGGCCCCAAGAGTGTTGATTGTGGGAATGAATTCCAGGGTCCCAAACCTTGCTTTTACACCCGTCTTCTTGTGGATCACCATTGTTTCCACCAGGTGGCAAGTGATCTGAATTCTCACAGAGACATCCAAATAACCTTCTAAACCCATTCAAGTGAGCTATACACCAATCCTTGTACTTCAATTTGGAGCATGCAACTATATTGAACCTTGCTTGACATCTCTTGCCATTAACCATCTTCCTCTTACTCTTAATGCCACAAAGAGCTCTAAGTTGACCATCCGTCTCTAGTAGCCCATATTCAAGTGGGAAAGCAAAGGTTAAGGATAGGAATTTTGCCCACTTAAATGTTGTATTGGATGATGATGGATTTGGAAGAGGTCTTGCAAGCTCCACTCCCTTGTGCTCTCCTTTGAATTCTTCTACCTCTTTGCAAGCTTCCTCAATTTCAACCTCTTCCTCTTGGTAGCTTTCTTCTAATTCAATCTCTTCTTCATTGCTTACCAAGGGAATTGGAGGTTGTGCATCTTCCTCTTCTTCCATATGTGAGGGTGGAAAGTTCTCTAATTCACTGGAGTATAAATTTCTTTGATTGGTTTCCTCACTTTCTTCTATAGGATCTTGCATTGTATCTCTTGGGAAGAAATTTGCTTGTTCCCCTTCCTGGTTCTTGATCATCGTCTGCACATAATTCTCTAAATTTTTGACACTCGTCTTTATATCATGCAGGAATTCTTTCATGAGGAGTGATGAGCGGATAATTTATACGCTTTTTGGCATTGTTTTTAAGTAGTTTTTAGTATGATCTAGTTACTTTTAGGGATGTTTTCATTAGTTTTTATGTTAAATTCACATTTCTGGACTTTACTAGGAGTTTGTGTGTTTTTCTATGATTTGAGGTAAATTCTGGCTGAAATTGAGGGACCTGAGCAAAACTCTGAAAAAGGCTGACAAAAGGACTGCTGATGCTGTTAGAATCTGACCTCCCTACCCTCAAAATGGATTTTCTGGAGCTACAGAACTCCAAATGGCGCGCTCTCAACGGCGTTGGAAAGTAGACATCCAGAGCTTTCCAGCAATATATAATAGTCTATACTTTATTCGGAAATTGACGATGTAACTTGGCGTTGAACGCCAGGTACATGCTGCTGTCTGGAGTTAAACGCCAGAAACACGTCATGATCCGGAGTTGAACGCCCAAAACACGTTATAACTTGGAGTTCAACTCCAAGAAAAGCCTCAGCTCGTGGATAGATCAAGCTCAGCCCAAACATACACCAAGTGGGCCCTGGAAGTGGATTTACGCATTAATTACTTACTTCTGTAAACCCTAGGAGCTAGTTTATTATAAATAGAACTTTTTACTATCATATTATCATTTTGGATCCTGGATTGTATTTTGATCCAGTGACCACGTTTTGGGGGCTGGCCATTCGGCCATGCCTGAACCTCTCTCACTTATGTATTTTCAACGGTGGAGTTTCTACACACCATAGATTAAGGGTGTGGAGCTCTGCTGTACCTCAAGTTTCAATGCAATTACTATTATTTTCTATCCAAATCAATTTTATTCTTAATCCAAGATATACGTTGCACTTCAACTTGATGAATGTGATAATTTGTGACACTCATCATCATTCTCACCTATGAACGCACGTGACTGACAACCACTTCCGTTCTACCTTAGGCCGGGCGCATATCTCTTAGATTTCCCAACAGAATCTTCGTGGTATAAGCTAGATAGATGGCGGCATTCATGAGGATCCGGAAAGTCTAAACCTTGTCTATGGTATTCCGAGTAGGATTCTGGGATTGAATGACTGTGACGAGCTTCAAACTCCTGAAGACTGGGCGTGATGACAAACGCAAAAGAATCAAGGGATTCTATTCCAACCTGATTGAGAACCGACAGATGATTAGCCGTGCCGTGACAGAGCATAGGACCATTTTCACTGAGAGGATGGGATGTAGCCATTGACAACGGTGATGCCCTACATACAGTTTGCCATGGAAAGAAGAAAGAAGAATTGGATGAAAGCAGCAGGAAAGCAGAGATTCAGAAGGAACACAGCATCTCCATACGCCTATCTGAAATTCCCACCATTGGATTACATGAGTAACTTTATCTTTATTTTCAGTTTATTTAATTTAATCCTATAATCTCTTAATTTAGTTATTTAACCTGACTGGGATTTACAAGGTGACCATAGCTTGCTTCATACCAACAATCTCTGTGGGATCGACCCTTACTCACGTAAGGTATTACTTGGACGACCCAGTGCACTTGCTGGTTAGTTGTGCGAAGTTGTGAACCATGGCATTGACACCAAGTTTTTGGAGCCATTACCTTGGATTGTTGAAGTGAAAAGAATGAATCATAATTTCGTGCACCAAGTTTTTGGCGCCGTTGCCGGGGATTGTTCGAGTATGGACAACTGACGGTTCATCTTGTTGCTCAGATTAGGTAATTTTTATTTTATTAAAAAAAAATTTCGAAAATCTTTTCAAAATCTTCTCCCTATTTTCGAAAATTATTCAAAAAATTTTTTAATATGCATTCTAGAGTTTCATGAAGCATGTTGAAGCCTGGCTGGCTGTAAAGCCATGTCTAAATTCTTTTGGACTGAGGCTTCAAAACCATCTTCATAGAGGCAAGCTAATTTGATTATTAGCTGTATGCTAAAGCTTGGCTGGCCATTGGCCATGTCTAGTGTTTTGGACCGGGGCTTTCACAAAAGCTTGGCTGGCTATTAAGCCATGTCTAATTCCTGGACTGGAGCTTTAAACTAACATTGCGAAGATTCCTGGAATTCATATTAAAAATTTTGAATTTCTTATTTTATTTTTCCTATATATTTTACGAAAAAAATCAAATAAAATACAAAAAAAATTAGAAAATCATAAAAATCAAAAATATTTTGTGTTTCTTGTTTGAGTCTTGTGTCAAGTCATAAGTTTGGTGTCAATTGCATGTTCATCTTTTTCTTGCATAAAATTTTCGAAAAATTCATGCATTCATAGCATTCATCATGATCTTCAAGTTGTTCTTGATGAACTTTCTTGTTTGATCTTCATATTTTCTTGTTTTGTGTTGTATGGTGTTTTTCATATGCATTCTTGCATTCATAGAGTCTAAACATGAAAAATTTCTAAGTTTGGTGTCTTGCATGTTTTCTTTTCTTGAAAATTTTTCAAAAATATGTTCTTGATTTTCATCATGATCTTCAAAGTGTTCTTGGTGTTCATCTTGACATTCATAGTGTTCTTGCATGCATCATGTGTTTTGATCCAAAATTTTCATGCATTGAGTATTTTTAGTGTTTTTCTCTCTCATCAAAAAAAAAATTTCAAAAATCAAAAAAATATCTTATCTTTTTAAATCTTATCTTTTTAAAATCTTTTTCAAAAATCATATCTTTTCCATTTTTTCATCATTTTCGAAAATTTCAAAAATCTTTTTCAAAATATTTTCAAAATCTTTTTCTTATCTTTACATCATATTTTCGAAAATTGCATCAAAAATTAATGTTTTGATTCAAAAATTTCAAGTTTGTTACTTTCTTGTTAAGAAAGATTCAAATTTTAAGTTCTAGAATCATATCTTGTGATTTCTTGTGAGTCAAGTCATTGATTGTGATTTTAAAATTCAAATCTTTTTTAAAACTAATTTCAATCTTATCTTTTCAAAACCATATCTTTTTAAATCATATCTTTTATATCATATTTTTTTCAAAATTTTATCTTTTTCAAAAAAATTTTAAAATATCTTTTCTAACTTTTTATCCTCTTATCTTTTCAAATTTGATTTTAATATCTTTTTCAACTAACTAATTAATTTTTTGTTTGTTTCTTATCTTTTTCAAAACCACCTAACTACTTTTTCCTCTCTAATTTTCGAAAATACCTCCCTCTTTTTCAAAAATTCTTTTTAATTAATTAATTGTTTTAAATTTTAAATTTTAATTATATCTTATCTTTAATTTTCGAAAATCACTAACCCATTTTTCAAAATTATTTTCGAATTTCTCTCCCCCTCATCTCTTTCTATTTATTTTATTTATTTACTAACATTTCTCTTCACCTCTCTTCATCTCCAATCACTGCCTCTATCCTCACCATTGTGATTGGATTCTCCACTTTTATTCCTTTCTTCTTCTACTAACAATAAGGAACCTCTTTACTGTGACATAGAGGATGTAAAACCCGGTTAATTAACGGCTAATTAACCCATAAATGAGAATTTATTCTAGAAAGCCTAAAATGTGATTTTTATGGCTAAATGTGATAGAGGGGATTGAGACGAGAATTTTGGTACCAATTTTATGGAATTCGGACCAAGATTGGACCGAACGGGCCAAACCGGGCCAACCGGACCCAAAGTGGGCCCTTGGCCCAACATAACTTAACCAAAACCATGTTTTTCATAAAAACCACAAAGTGCCATTTTCAAAACAAGCCATTTCCAATTCTTTTCAAAATCAATCAAAATATGCCAATTTCATCCCTTTTCTTTGAAATCAATCAAATGTATCAAATTCAACATCAAGCCTCCTCAACTCACACATTGACACATTACCACAATATACAAAATCACTATTTCATCATTTTAGCCCACTTCACCCAAGTGGCTCAAACTCAAACATATTGACATATCATATACTATTCCTCATGCCAATTTTCAACAACACCAATTCCAATTAACCATCATTATACATAATCAATATCATATTCACCATCAACATGGTTCAACCCACAATTCAACCATAACCAATCATTAAGCATATATCACAACATGCATACTTCTCATACATCATACCATTAAGGCATCAATAATTATCATCACATATATGACCACATCATATATCTCAATCATTTAACAACATCAACCATTCAATGCCTATCTTAGGGCCTCTAGCCTAAGTATTTCCTACCACATTACATATTAGATACGGGAAACCGAAACCATACCTTAGCAGATTTTCCCAAGCTCCACCGGAGCACTTCCCAACCACTTATCCACAAGCTCTCAAGGCCTCAACACCTCCAAGAACAGATTTTTCACCACCAAACCCTTTCCAAGATTTTCAAAGTCACCAATCAAGCTCCAATATTCACATATACACAACCTAAGCCACAACCATCATACCCATACACAACATCTCAATACCCAAACATCATAAAACAACAAAATCACACTAGGGTTGAGAATCTTACCACACCCAAGGTCCAAGGAGACAAGATTAACCTTCTCCTTCAAGAGAGTTGGGTCCTATAACATCAAAGAACCTAAAATCTCAACATTTTACCCATGAAACTCGAAAATAAGGGCTGGAATTTCGAACAGAAATTTGTGGCTTGCCTCAAGATTAATTGTATGGGTTTTGTAGAGCTCTCCACGGTGAACGCGTGGCCACAAACGGAGCGGCAATCGGAGCTCTAGATCAAAAGTTATGGTGGTTTGAAGATCAAGTGAGAGAGAGAAGTTGAGAGAATGTTCTTCCCTTCCTCTCCACCATTTCAGCGTGAATGTGTAACAAATGAGGAGAGAGAGTGCTGAAAACTAGGGTTTTGGTTAAGTTATGTTGGGCCAAGGGCCCACTTTGGGTCCGGTTGGCCCGGTTTGGCCCGTTCGGTCCAATCTTGGTCCGAATTCCATAAAATTGGTACCAAAATTCTCGTCTCAATCCCCTCTATCACATTTAGCCATAAAAATCACATTTTAGGCTTTCTAGAATAAATTCTCATTTATGGGTTAATTAGCCGTTAATTAACCGGGTTTTACATTCTATCCACCTAATTAGGAATTTTGCCCACAAAATTCAAATGCAATTACCTGAGAATAAATGCGGATAATCCGTTCGCATCTCCGACTCAAGTTCCCAAGTGTGTTCCTCAACACCGCCTCGACTCCATGCCACTTTGACTAAGGAAACATCTTTTCCACGCAACCGTTTAATACTAGTATCATCAATTCTGACTGGAGCCACTGGAAGCGTCAAATCTTCCCTTAACTGAACCGACTCAGGTTCTAACACATGGCTAGCATCAGGAGTGTACTTCCGAAGCTGCGACACGTGAAACACGTCGTGCAGGTTCGAAAGATGAGGTGGTAGAGCCATCCGATACGCCACCGGTCCAATCCTCTCTAGGATCTGAAACAGACCAATGTATCGAGGATTCAACTTCTTTGCTTTAATCGCCCTACCTACTCCCGTGGTCGGAGTAACCTTAAGGAAAACATGGTCTCCTTCCTCAAATTCTAAGGGCTTTCGCCTCTGATCGGCGTAACTCTTTTGACGACTCTGCGCCGTAAGCATCCTATCTCGGATTTTCCTGACTTGCTCAGTGGTCTCAGCTATCATTTCTGGCCCCAACAAGCTTTTCTCTCCAGCTTCATACCAACATAGCGGAGATTGACATTTTCTCCCATACAAGGCCTCATACGGAGCCATTCCGATGCTCGCATGATAACTATTATTGTATGCAAACTCCACCAATGGCATATACCGATCCCAACTCGCCGGTTGGTCCAAAACACAAGCTCTCAACATATCCTCTAGTGTTTGGATCGTCCTCTCAGATTGACCATCTGTTTGAGGATGGTAAGCCGTGCTCAAGCTTAATTGGGTTCCAAAAGCTTTCTGAAATGCACCCCAAAACCTTGAAGTGAAACGAGGATCTCTATCAGAGATTATAGTAGCAGGTACACCATGAAGTCTCACAATCTCCTTTATGTATAACCGTGCTAGCTCCTCAAGGGTGTAATTCATACGAATGGGCAAAAAGTGAGCTGACTTCGTCAGTCGGTCCACAATCACCCAAACAGCATCAAAACCAGTCCTAGTCCTTGGCAATCCCGACACAAGGTCTATTGCAATACTTTCCCACTTCCATTGTGGAATCTCTAAAGGTTGCAACATCCCGGAAGGTCTTTGATGTTCAATCTTTACCTTTTGACAAGTTAGGCACTTTGAAACATATTCCGCCACATCATTCTTCATACCCGGCCACCAAAACATCGCCTTTAAATCATGGTACATCTTAGTACTTCCCGGGTGAATGGAGAATCCGTTTTTGTGTGCCTCCTTTAAGATATCTTGCCTCAAAGTGCCAACATCCGGCACAATAGTCCTACCCTTGAATCTCCATAACCCATCTTTTTCTTCCGACACTCTCTACTGTTTTCCTTGCTCAATGGCCGGTAACACCTTCCATAACGCTTCATCATTTTGATGAGCCTTTAGGAGTTCGGACTTAAAGTCACTTGAGATTTCTAATTGGCTCAAACACAAGATTCCGGATACTTCTTGAGCACCAATTTTAAGACTCTCGAATCCCTCGAGCAACTTCTCCTCTTGAAGCATCATCCAAGCCGCATATAATGACTTCCGACTCAACGCATCCGCCACTACGTTTGCCTTTCCCGGATGGTAATGCAACTCAAAGTCGTAGTCCTTCAACAATTCCATCCACCTTCTCTGCCTCATATTAAGCTCTTTCTGATCAAAGAGATACTTCAAGCTCTTATGATCAGAGAAAACTTGGAACTTAACCCCATAGAGATAATGCCTCCACACCTTCAAGGCAAACACAACCGCAGCGAGTTCCAAATCGTGCGTAGGGTAACTAACTTCATGAGGTCTCAACTGTCGTGAGGCATACGCCACCACATTATGGTGCTGCGTCAGCACGCACCCTAGACCCTTCAATGAGGCGTCACAATACACCTCAAAAGGCTCATTCGGCTCGGGTAACACTAACACAGGTGCAGTAGTCAACTTTTTCTTCAATGTCTGAAAGCTCTCCTCGCACTCAAGAGTCCAAACAAACGGAGTGTCTTTGCGGGTTAACTTTGTCATTGGTAACGCTATTTGTGAAAAGCCCTTGATAAACCTTCTGTAATAGCTAGCTAAACCCAGAAAACTCCTTATCTCTGTTATGGTGGTTGGTTGTTTCCAATCCATCACTGCCTCCACCTTAGTTGGATCTACTGCTATTCCCTTCTTACTCACCACATGGCCCAAAAACTTCACCTCACTCTTCCAAAACTCACACTTAGACAGTTTTGCATAAAGTTTCTTCTCCTTTAGAATCTGCAACACGGTCCTCAAGTGTTCCGCATGCTCTTCTTCAGTCTTGGAATAAATTAGTATGTCATCAATGAAGACAACAACGAATTTATCCAGAAACGGACGGAAGACTCTATTCATGTAATCCATGAATACCGCAGGAGCGTTCGTCAACCCAAAGGACATTACAGTGTACTCGTAATGACCATAACGAGTTCTGAAAGCGGTTTTAGGGATATCCTCACCCCTCACCCTTATCTGGTGATAACCGGATCGCAAATCAACCTTGGAGAAAACTCCAGCTCCTTGTAACTGATCCATGAGATCATCAATTCTCGGCAATGGGTACTTATTCTTTATTGTAACCTTGTTCAACTGCCTGTAATCCACACAGAGCCGTATACTCCCATCCTTCTTCTTCACCAGTAACACTGGAGCGCCCCACGGAGAGACACTTGGCCGTATAAAATTCTTTCCCAACAAATCCTCTAACTGAGACTTTAGCTCGTTCATCTCTAACGGTGACATCCTATAAGGAGCACTTGAGATTGGTCCCGCCCCGGGCACCAACTCAATAGCAAACTCAACCTCTCGGTTAGGTGGAAACTCATCAATATCATCGGGAAACACTTCCGGAAACTCACACACAACCGGAATCTGTTCCAACCTTTGATCATCACCCGAAACGCCCGCGGTTAACAACATGATACCCTGACATTCGATTCCAGAACAGTTCACCATCATCGAGTTCAAGTAATAATTATTCACCACGACCGGCCCTTCTGTATCTTCCGGCATAAAGTACACCGACTTTGTAGAACAATCAAGCAGTACATGGTTCTTAGATAACCAATCCAATCCCAAGATAAGATCAAGACCGATCATCGGCAAGCAGACTAAATTATGAACAAAATCACGCTGCTTGAACCTAAAGGAAACTTCCGGGCATCCTAGCTTAGTTACCGTGGCTTCGTGGGTAGCATTGTACACCCTTAGATCATAACCTAAAGTTACAATCTTCAACCCTAACTCATGGGCTTTCTCAAATGCAATGAATGAATGTGATGCTCCCGAATCAAATAAAGCATTTAAAGTTTGACCAGCCATTTCACAATTACCTCGAATAAGTGTCTCGGATCCCTCAGCTCCTACAGCTGAAGTGGTGAACACCCGACCAGTCTGTTGTGCTTTCCCAGCACCTTATTTTTGCCTCTCAGGACAACTTGCGGCTTTATGCCCCGCCTTTCCACATTTGTAGCACAAACCCCATCCGGCCTTGCATGGTGCTCCCGGATGGTGACTCCCACACCTAGTACAAGCTTGATCATTCTGAGGCTGCTTCCCAAACTTCTTCCCTTGGAAATTGTTGTTGTTGTTGGGCCTCCTGAAAGAGCTTCCCCTCTTGAAAGACAGACCTCTAGGTGCAAAGCTCTTCCCTCGGTTCTGTGGAAATGAACCTTTGTGACTCCCTTTCTCAGCGGTTGCCCTTCTCACACACTCTTCAGCAACCCTACACTTGTTCACCAATTCGGAGAAAGTCCTAATCTCCATTGGTCCCACTGAACTGAAGATATCACTCCGGAGTCCTCCTTCATACTTAACACACTTCCATTCCTCATATTCCACCGGAGTCCCTTGGCACATATGAGAGAACCTGAACAGCTCCTCAAACTTGTCAGTATACTCTGATATGGACATAGTACCCTGCTTCAGCTGTAACAATTCAAGTTCCTTAGCCGTCCTAGCAGAAGTCGGAAAGTACTTCTTATAGAACTCTTCTTGAAAAACATTCCAGGTGATATAGTCATCACCCTGCTGCAGAAGACATCGGATGCCTTGCCACCAATGCGACGCTTCACCGGTGAGCATATAAGTGGCAAACTCGACACGCTGTCCTTCAGGTACCACTTGTGCTTGCAGTGCTCGCTCTATAGCCTGAAACCATGTATCAGCCTCAGTCGGGCTAGTAGTTCCCTTGAACTTAGGCGGATTAACCTTCAAAAAGTTTGCCAAGGTCATCGGGCCCTGAACTCCACCTCCATCATTACCATGGTTGTTCATCTGTTGACCAAGAGCCTCAGCAGTGGCTTGCATAGCAGCAGCCATGTTCTCCAACGCAGTCATAAAGTTCACAGGGTCATTAGGGTTACCCTCCGGCGCACGAGCATTCGTACGACATCTCGCCCTACCTCTACCGCGTCCACGAGGCGCCATCTGGTTCCTATACATACCAAACAATCGATATTAAGTTGATCAGTCTCAATATCGGAAGTCTAGTACTTCAAAGTCCCAAATGCATGCTCATGAACGTTTATGCCAATTATATCAAGCAGATATACTAATAGCACATAACACACACACAGAGAATGCACAGAAGCATAGTCAGTCCATCCCTCAGGCTCTATAGGAACGAACTACTCTGATACCATAATGTAACACCCTACTATACAGAGTCTTATGCTTAAGTCATAATTCAGAGATGGCAAGGTATTACGACCTCTAAAATAAAAATTTAGTACGTATAGTAGTATGAATGATTGATTATAACTAGGAGCCTTTATAGAAAAAGGGGTAAACAAAAATCGCAACTCAAAAGCGCAACACTCCGATCGATAACGTAACGAACAAGGATAAACCAACGCGAGATTATATATATACAAAGGAGAGTCAAAAACAGGAATATCAAGACTCAAGATCCGGCTGCGAAGATAACCGGTCCGAGCATAACAATATATACATATGATAAAATAAGGAAAACCCCAAAGGAAACCCAAAGGGACACAAATACATAAAACCTATTCTCCAAAAATCTCCCGTAAGAGGAGTCATCACAGTTTGTATTATTTAATGGAGATAAAAGTATCTAAGCAAAACATATAAACTAAACATAGTCCCTCAAGAACAAGGAATCTTCGCAAATCTAGGAGTCTCCAGCATGCCTCAACGGGAAATCGTACGTCCTGCATCTGAAAACCACAAAATCCACATGGGTGAGAACCAGAGGTCCCCAGCATGGTAACAGCTTCCACATATATAATACATAATAATAGAGGAAAGCCAAAGGCAATCCTAGAACTTCCTCCAGATAATATCAAAGCTTATAAACAAGCTAAACCATATAAGGGCATCTGACTAAAGATTCTTTAGTACATAACTTGGACTACGGATCTCTGTTTTGTACCAAATCTGTTTAGAAATGAAATTTGATCCGGGATGTCCATGCCGTTCGAAGAATGGGTGAAAAATGATTTAAAATGAGGAAGTTATGTCCATTGGAAGATAGGGGTTTGAATCTGTGAATTCTGCAGCTTTTAACTTAGAAAATTTTTAGCAGAATAACCCCTTGCGCGTAAGCGTACCTGGCGCGTATGCGCCGATCTTCCAGAAAACGCCATCCACGCGTGCGCGTGATGTGCGCGGGCGCGCCGATTGTGCTGCACTCAATGCCCAGCCATTTTCCAGAGAGTTATGCCAGAACTGTGCCAGTGTTGTGCCTGGGGCACGAGAACACCCGCGTGTACGCGTGGTTGACGCGTGCGCGTCGATTGGCAAACTTGTAATCCACGCGTTAGCGTGCATGACGCTTGCGCGTCGATGAGTTTTTGAGGCCATCCACGCGTGCGCGTGGAGTGCGCGTACGCGTGGCCCTGTTTTCATCCCAAAGTTGATTTTTGAGTTTTAAAAGCCAAATCTCATACTTCTAAGCCTCCGATCTCACCGTTTATGTCTTAAATCATTATGACATGCCTAGCTATTAGAAAGGGGCTAGTGAATGAAGTAACTTGCGAGTGAAGCAAGGGAAAAATGAATGATCAATGAGGATCAAGATGATTATGTGAGATGCGGAGGATGGTGGTGGAAGTGCTTGTTATGCCATGGGCCGAAAGGCTGTAATTGTTAATGAAATGGCTGGTTATGGATTTAACCGTGAGCCGGATTAGCTGTGTATGCTATGAATATTGGCTGGTTATGGATTTAACCGTGAGCCGGAATAGCTGTGTATGCTATGAATATTGGCTGGTTCTGGACTGAACCGTGAGCCGGATGGCTGATATGGATGTTGATCCATGGATAAGAATTCATGCATGTTGATGCTGAATTATTGATAATTGTGAATTGCACTTCCACTATCAGAGATACGAGTTTCCGTGGGTAGTAGCAGTGGCTAGCCACCACGTGCTCCAGGTGGAGGCTCGAGACTCTGTTGACCCTATGTCGTAAGTGTGGCCGGGCACTGTGAAAGACCCGGACGAGCTCGCCCCCGAAATATTCACCAGTGAGGGTGATGGATATGGATCATGTTTATGATCAAGTTTATAACGAGTATAACTCGAGTTGGGGATGCGCGACAGAGGGACAGTCCAATGGTTAGCTACCAGGACTTGTCGGGATGGCTCTATAACCGACAAGATGATATCATCGGCCACTAGGGACAGGCATTCATCATATGCATACTATGTGAATTGTTTGAGATTGCCTATTTGACTGCATATTACTTGCTAATTGTCTAAATGTCTTAACTGCTCCTATTTGTATATTCTTTGTCTGATATAATTGTGTTTGCTATAATATACTCCTGCTGGTGGTTGGGAGGTTTGAAGGAATTGGAAAGGGAAGTATTAGTTAGACTGAAGAATCTTTAGTCAGATGCCCTTATATGGTTTAGCTTGTTTATAAGCTTTGATATTATCTGGAGGAAGTTCTAGGATTGCCTTTGGCTTTCCTCTATTATTATGTATTATATATGTGGAAGCTGTTACCATGCTGGGGACCTCTGGTTCTCACCCATGCGGATTTTGTGGTTTTCAGATGTAGGACGTACGATTTCCCGCTGAGGCATGCTGGAGACTCCTAGATTTGCGAAGATTCCTTGTTCTTGGGGGACTATGTTTAGTTTATATGTTTTGCTTAGATACTTTTATCTCCATTAAATAATACAAACTGTGATGACTCCTCTTACGGGAGATTTTTGGAGAATAGGTTTTATGTATTTGTGTCCCTTTGGGTTTCCTTTGGGGTTTTCCTTATTTTATCATATGTATATATTGTTATGCTCGGACCGGTTATCTTCGCAGCCGGATCTTGAGTCTTGATATTCCTGTTTTTGACTCTCCTTTGTATATATATAATCTCGCGTTGGTTTATCCTTGTTCGTTACGTTATCGATCGGAGTGTTGCGCTTTTGAGTTGCGATTTTTGTTTACCCCTTTTTCTATAAAGGCTCCTAGTTATAATCAATCATTCATACTACTATACGTACTAAATTTTTATTTTAGAGGTCGTAATACCTTGCCATCTCTGAATTATGACTTAAGCATAAGACTCTGTATGGTAGGGTGTTACAGAGGATTCCTCTTTCTTTTCTTGTTCTCTTCTTCCCTATATGAGCAGGAGCAAGGACAAGAACATTCTTATTGAAGCAGATCATGAACCTGAAAGGACTCTGAAGAGGAAGTCAAGAGAAACTAAAAATCAACAATTCAGAGAAACCTCAAAAAAAAAAAAAAAGAGAGAAAAGGAAAGACAAAAAGCTTCCACCTCCGAGTCATGGGAGATGGAAAGACTCATCTAAAGGGTTTATAGCTCAGTGGTAGAATATTTAACTACAAATCAAGAGATCCCTGAGATACCTCAGGGGATAAATTATCCTCCATACAACTATTGGGAGCAAATAAGGATAAAAACACCAAAATCACTAGGGATCATGCAACAGAAGCAAGGAAAAGACATAAAGGAGCTCAAAAAGCACCATTGGATCTTCAAGAAGGCGCCACCCTCACTCAGGTGGACTCATTCCTTGTTCTTATTTTCTCTTCTTTTTCGGTTTTTATCCTTCATGTTTATCTATATTTTATGTCTCTACTTCATGATCATTAGTATGTAGTAACTATGCCTTAAAGATTATGAATAATTCCATGAATCATTCACCTCTCTTAAAAGAAAAATGTTTTAATTCAAAAGAGCAAGAAGTACATGAATTTCAAATTTATCCTTGAATTTAGTTTGATTATATTGATGTGGTGACAATACTTTTTGTTTTCTGAATGAATGCTTAAACAGTGCATATTTTTGATCTTGTTGTTTATGAATGTTAAAATTGTTGGCTCTTAAAAGAATGATGAACAAGGAGAAATGTTATTGACAATCTGAAAAATCATGAATTTGATTCTTGAAGCAAGAAAAAGCAGTGAATGGCGAAAAAAATAAATAAATAAAAAAATAATTGGCAAAAAAAAAAATATTTTGAAAAAAAAGAGAAAAAGCAAGCAGAAAAAGCCAATAGCCCTTAAAACCAAAAGGCAAGGGTAAAAAGGATCCAAAGCAAAAAAGAGTGTGCTTAAGAGCTCTGGACACATCTAATTGGGGACTCTAGCAAAGCTGAGTCACAATCTGAAAAGGTTCACCCAGTCATGTGTCTGTGGCATTTGTGTATCTGGTGGTAATACTGGAAAACAAAGTGCTTAGGGCCACGACCAAGACTCAAAAAGTAGCTGTGTTCAAGAATCAACATACTTAACTAGGAGAATCAATAACACTATCTGAAATTCTAAGTTCCTAGAGAAGCCAATCATTCTAAACTTCAAAGGAAAAAGTGAGATGCCAAAACTATTCAGAAGCAAAAAGCTACAAGTCCCGCTCATCTGATTAGAACTAATATTCATTGATATTCTAAATTTATAGTATATTCTCTTCTTTTTATCCTATTTTATTTTCAGTTGCTTGGGGACAAGCAACAATTTAACTTTGGTGTTGTGATGAGCGGATAATTTATACGCTTTTTGGCATTGTTTTTAAGTAGTTTTTAGTATGATCTAGTTACTTTTAGGGATGTTTTCATTAGTTTTTATGTTAAATTCACATTTCTGGACTTTACTAGGAGTTTGTGTGTTTTTCTATGATTTCAGGTAAATTCTGGCTGAAATTGAGGGACCTGAGCAAAACTCTGAAAAAGGCTGACAAATGGACTGCTGATGCTGTTGAAATCTGACCTCCCTGCACTCAAAATGGATTTTCTGGAGCTACAGAACTCCAAATGGCGCGCTCTCAACGGCGTTGAAAAGTAGACATCCATAGCTTTCCAGCAATATATAATAGTCCATACTTTATTCGGAAATTGACGACGTAACATGGCATTGAACGCCAAGTACATGCTGCTGTCTGGAGTTAAACGCCAGAAACACGTCATGATCCGGAGTTGAACGCCCAAAACACGTTATAACTTGGAGTTCAACTCCAAGAAAAGCCTCAGCTCGTGGATAGATCAAGCTCAGCCCAAACATACACCAAGTGGGCCCTGGAAGTGGATTTACGCATTAATTACTCACTTCTGTAAACCCTAGGAGCTAGTTTATTATAAATAGAACTTTTTACTATCATATTATCATTCTGGATCCTGGATTGTATTTTGATCCAGTGACCACGTTTTGGGGGCTGGCCATTCGGCCATGCCTGAACCTCTCTCACTTATGTATTTTCAACGGTGGAGTTTCTACACACCATAGATTAAGGGTGTGGAGCTCTGGTGTACCTCAAGTTTCAATGCAATTACTATTATTTTCTATCCAAATCAATTTTATTCTGAATCCAAGATATACGTTGCACTTCAACTTGATGAATGTGATGATCCATGACACTCATCATCATTCTCACCTATGAACGCGCGTGACTGACAACCACTTCCGTTCTACCTTAGGCCGGGCGCATATCTCTTAGATTCCTTAACAAAATCTTCGTGGTATAAGCTAGATAGATGGCGGCATTCATGAGGATCCGGAAAGTCTAAACCTTGTCTATGGTATTCCGAGTAGGATTCTGGGATTGAATGACTGTGACGAGCTTCAAACTCCTGAAGGCTGGGCGTGATGACAAACGCAAAAGAATCAAGGGATTCTATTCCAACCTGATTGAGAACCGACAGATGATTAGCCGTGCCGTGACAGAGCATAGGACCATTTTCACTGAGAGGATAGGATGTAGCCATTGACAATGGTGATGCCCTACATACAGCTTGCCATGGAAAGAAGAAAGAAGAATTGGATGAAAGCAGCAGGAAAGCAGAGATTCAGAAGGAACACAGCATCTCCATACGCCTATCTGAAATTTCCACCATTGGATTACATGAGTAACTTTATCTTTATTTTCAGTTTATTTAATTTAATCCTATAATCTCTTAATTTAGTTATTTAACCTGACTGGGATTTACAAGGTGACCATAGCTTGCTTCATACCAACAATCTCTGTGGGATCGACCCTTACTCACGTAAGGTATTACTTGGACGACCCAGTGCACTTGCTGGTTAGTTGTGCGAAGTTGTGAACGATGGCATTGACACTAAGTTTTTGGAGCCATTACCTTGGATTGTTGAAGTGAAAAGAATGAATCATAATTTCGTGCACCAAGGAGCTCAAGATCTGATGGTATTTGAGATGAATAAGGAGATTGTGGCTCTTGATATGAATACGAAGGAGATGATGGTTCTTGATATGAATAGGGAGATGGTGGCTCTTGGTATGGGTAGAAAGATGATGGTTCTTGATATGAATATTGAGATGGTGGTTCTTGATATGAATATGGAGGTGGTGGCTCTTGATAGTTGGAACATGGAGCATTGAAGTCTCTTTGGTTTTGACCTTGCCAACCAAAATTTGGATAGCTCCTCCATCCACCATAATATGAATCACTACTCGGGTGTGAGTAGTAATCCATGTGATCTCTCTCCATTATTTTTCCTTAGCATAAAACACAAAACAAAATTAAACGCACCATGTGGTAAACAGGAAAGCAAAGAAGACAGAACATAATTTTTTCTTCTTTTTTTGAAAATATTATTTTTTATTTTTATTTTTATTTTTTGTTTTTTTAAGAGAAAAATTACTACGGGGACACCAAATGTAATTTCAAAAATTAAGAGGAAAAATTTTAAATAAAGTAAATCAATATATATATATATTTCGAAATTTTTTTAAAAATAGATTTTAATAAAATTAAAAATAAAACGCCTAATCTAAGCAATCAAACAAGTAATAGTTGTTAATCACAGTCAATTCCCAGCAACGGCGCCAAAAACTTGATGCGGTATTTTATAGCCCACAAACTAACCGGCAAGTGCACCGGGTCGTACCAAGTAATACCTTACGTGAGTAAGGGTCGATCCCACGAGGATTGATGGATTAAGCAACAGTTATTGAGTGATAAGCTTAGTTAGGCAAGCAGAAAAGGGTTTTGAGATATTCAAAAGGTTTAAATTCGAACTCAGAATATAGAAAGGATAGACAAATAAATAAGTTGGGAATAAAATATGGAGAAAACTGTTAAGGCTTTAGAGTTATCTATTTTTCCGGATTAACTTTTCTTACTAACTATTTTAATCATGTAGGATTTAATTCATGGCAAACTATATGTGACTAGACCCAAATTCCTTAGACCTTCCTAGTCTCCTCTAAAATTCATTAACTGCCAATTCCTTGGTCAATTAATTCCAATTAGAAGGTGATGATCAAATTTCAGTTTATATGCCACAAGAATCCTAATTATCCAAAATTAAGGGGATTATATGTCACGTATCTTGTTAAATACAAATAATTAAAAATTCAGGATAATATATTTTCAAGCTATTGTTCAAGTAAAGAGCTTTTCCAAGTTTTACAAGAACTCAATTAGAACATGGGTCATACTTCCGTTCCACCCAAATTCATAAAATAAAGAACGAAAACAATTATTGAAATATAAATCAAAACATGGATTAAATTAGAAAGATCAAACGAATTAATCCATACAAATAAACAGAGCTCCTAACCTTAACAATGGAGGATTAGCTGCTCATGGAATGTGGAATATAACTTTGTATAGAATTCTGTAACGGAATCCCCCTAATGGAATCTCCTCCATAGAAGAGAAGTCTCCCCTTTTATAACTAATCCTAATTAATTTAAAATCTAATTTTTAAAATTAAAATAATATCTTTTCCTATTTTAAAATCAAATTTAAATTTAAATCAGAATTAACTAACTACTCCGCCTCTTATAACGTGGGGACCACTTGCCTTCACTGGTTCCGTGCCTAACTTGGATGCTAAAATGGGGCCCAGAAATCATCCCCCAGCGGTTTCTGCATTTTCTGCACGTGGCGCATGTCACGCGTACGCGTCGATGATATTCTTCGCAAGTCACGAGGACGCATCGGTCACGCGCACGCGTTGCTGAGCAAATCTTTAAATCACGCGTACATGTCAGTCACGCGCACACGTCGCCGTAGAAAGCTCCAATTCACGCGCACGCGTCAGGCACGCGTGCGCGTCGCTCCTCGCAGCCATCTCCTTTGATTCTTGTGCTACAGAAACTCCATCAAATCTAGCCGAATGCTACCTAAAATAAACAGTATTGCACAAAACTCAAAATAGCATCCATAGTGGCTAAAATATAATTAATTCTTGATTTAACTCAACAAATTAGATGCAAATTCACTAGGAAAAGATAGAAAAGATGCTCACGCATCACAACACCAAACTTAACTGTTGCTTGTCCTCAAGCAACCAAAACTAATATAAGCTTAGGATGTGAATTTGCATGAGAATGAGAGTTTGATTAAGCTCATGTCTTTTCTTATAGTGGGGTTTACAACTGCAATCTTGAATAGTTTTGGCATTTCACTTTATCCTTTAAAGTTCAGAATGATTGGAATCCATAGGAACTCAAAATTCAGATAGTGTTATTGATTCTCCTAGTTCAGTATGTTGATTCTTGAACATAGCTACTTTATGAGTCTTGGCCGTGACCCTAAGCATTTTGTTTTCCAGTATTACCACCGGATACATAAATGCCACAGACACATAACTGGGTGAACCTTTTCAGATTGTTACTCAGCTTTGCTAGAGTCCCTAGTTAGAGGTGCCCAGAGTTCTTAAGCACACTCTTTTTGCTTTGGATCACGACTTTAACCGCTCAGTCTCAAGCTTTTCACTTGACACCTTCACGCCACAAGCACATGGTTAAGGACAGCTTGATTTAGCCGCTTAGGCTAGGATTTTATTCCTTTGGGCCCTCCTATCCATTAATGCTCAAAGCCTTGGATCCTTTTTACCCTTTGCCTTTTACTTTAAAGGGTTATTAGCTTTTTCTGCTTGCTTTTTCTTTCTTTTTTTTGCAAGCTTTGTGTTTTTCACTGCTTTTTCTTGCTTCAAGAATCATTTTTATGATTTTTCAGATTATCAATAACATTTTTCTTTTTTCATCATTCTTTCAAGAGCCAACAATTTTAACATTCATAAACTTCACTATAAAAAATATGCACTGTTCATGTCATGCATTCAGAATTACAGAAAATACCACCACATTTAAGTAAACAAGACTACTCTTTAATTTAACTCAATTTCTCATGCAATACATCACTTCTTTATTTTTTTATTTGAATTCCAGTTTAGTGAGTAATACATGAGACATCTTTTCAGAATTAAAGCATTTAAGGGAAAACTAAACTAGACCTAGGATTCTCACTAATAAAGGATCATGCAACAGACAAAGCAAAATAGCCGAAACCGGAACATAACATAGAAAAAAAGGGGAGGAATAAAAAAAATGAAAGGAACTCAACCACCTTAGTTATCCTAGTGGTCATTTTATTCTTCAGGTTGTGCTCCTCCGTGAAGATGATTCGCCTCCCTTTTGGTGCCATAGGAATAAACAGAAAAGCTTTAAGCGAAGCGTCAACACCAAACTTAAATGTTTGCTTGTCCTCAAGCAAAGAAAATCTGAAAACAAAAACAAATGATAAGATGAAAGAAGAATAAAAGGATAAAGGAACAAGAGAGAATTAGGATTGGGAGAGAAAGAAAGAAAATTAAAACTAGGCGGCAAACTAGTGTAATTGTGCGGCGCTGGCGACGCGTACGCGTGCAGCACGCGTACGCGTGGGTCGCGAAATTTTCTTAAGGACGCGTAAGTGTCAGGCACGCGTAAGCGTGCCCTGGGTTTTGTGCAATTCGTGCGAAACCAGCCGCACGCACACAATTGGTTATGAGTTTTGGTAATTGAAAGATAAATAAAATGCAAATTAAAATAAAGATTCTTATGTAATTCATTGGTGGGAATTTCAGATAAGCGTTTGGAGATGCTTTGTTCCTTCTGAACCTCTGCTTTCCTATTGTCTTCATCCAATCATGCGTGCTCCCTTCCATGGCAAGCTGTATGTTAGTGGATCACTGTTGTCAATGGCTACCATTCGTCCTCTCAGTGAAAATGGTCCAGCTACAGTTTCTGTACGGCTAATCAACTGTCAAATTTCTCGTCTTGGATGAAAAATACCAGGCACAGCTACCGCACGGCTAATCATCTGTTGGTTCTCACTTGTGTCGGAATAGGATCTCTATCCTTTTGCATACTGTCACTGCGCCCAACATTCGTGAGTTTGAAGCTCGTCACAGTCATCCCATCCCAGATCCTACTTGGAATATCACAGACAAGGTTTAAACTTTTCGGATCTCAGAAATATTGCCAATTGCTTCTAGCCTATACCACGAAGGTTCTAATCTCACGGATTCGAATACTCTGTTGTCAGGAGAGGTAAGTCAAATCTGTGGATCAGAGGCCCAAGATACTATACTCCAGCTGTCGTCCAATGACTATGTTGAACATCATGTAGACTGCTTGTGGTTGTCAGGCATGCTGATCTTGGCTAAGCGAGTAACGAAGATAGGGGGTGATTGTCATGGGTCACCCCTTCATTCTGACTAACTGAATTAAGTGCGAGAGTATATCTTGGAGAAGAAGTAAATGTGAATTGAAAGAGAAACAATAGTACTTGCATTAATTCATGATGAACAGCAGAGCTCCGCACCTTAATCTTTGAGGTGTAGAAACTCCACCGTTGGAAAATACATAAGAGAAAAAAGTTTAAGCACGGCCGAATGGCCAGCCTCGCCAAATGTGCAAAATCACCTAAAAGTCTCAAAAAAGGATTCTGAATACAATAGGAAAAAGTGCTATTTATACTAAACTAGTCACTAGGGATTACAGAAAATAAATAACTAAGTGTAGATAGTGCAGAAATCTACTTCTATGGCCCACTTGGTGTGTGATTGGGCTGAGCATTGAGCTTTACACGTGCATAGGCTTTTTCTGGAGTTAAACATCAGCTTGGATGCCAGTTTGGGCGTTTAACTCCCGTTCTGGTGCCAGTTCCGACGTTTTACGCTAGAAAAGGGTCACTGGTGGACGTTTTAATGCCAGTTTGGGCCATCAAATCTCAGGCAAAGTATTAACTATTATACATTGCTAGAAAGCCCAAGATCTTAGCTTTCCATCCCAATCGAGAACGCGCCAATTGGACTTTTGTAGCTCCAGAAAAACGTGTTTGCGTGCAGGGAGGTCAGAATCCAACAGCATCTGCAGTCCTTTCTCAACCTCTGAATCAGATTTTTGCTCAGGTCCCTCAATTTCAACCAGAAAATACCTGAAATTATAGAAAAATACACAAACTCATAGTAAAGTCAGGAATTGTGATTTTTGCATAAAAACTAATAAAAATATAATAAAAAATGAATAAAATATGCTAAAAACTATGTAAAAACAATGCCAAAAAGCGTATAAATTATCCGCTCATCACAACACCAAACTTAAATTGTTGCTTGTTCCCAAACAACTAAAAACAAAATAGGATAAAAAGAAGAGAAAATACAATAAATTTCAAAATATCAATGAAGCTTAGTTCCAATTAGATGAGCGAGACTAGTAGCTTTATGCTTCTGAACAGTTTTGGCATCTCACTTTATCCTTTGAAGTTCAGAATGATTGGCATCCATAAGAACTCAAAATTTAGATAGTGTTATTGATTCTCCTAGTTTAGTATGTTGATTCTTGAACACAACTACTTTATGAGTCTTGGCCGTGACCCTTAGCATTTTGTTTTCCAGTATTACCACCGGATACATAAATGCTACGGACACATAACTGGGTGAACCTTTTCAGATTGTGACTCAGCTTTGCTAGAGTCCCTAGTTAGAGGTGCCCAGAGTTCTTAAGTACACTCTTTTTGCTTTGGATCACGACTTTTACCACTCAGTCTCAAGCTTTTCACTTGGACCTTCATGACACAAGTATATGGTTAGGGACAGCTTGATTTAGCCGCTTAGGCCAGGATTTTATTCCCTTGGGCCCTCCTATCCACTGATGCTCAAAGCCTTGGATCCTCTTTACCCTTGCCTTTTAGTTTAAAGGGTTACTGGCTTTTTTCTTGCCTTTTCTTTTTCTTTATTTTTTGCCATTTTTTCGCAAGCTTTGTGTTTTTCACTGCTTTTTCTTGCTTCAAGAATCAATTTTATGATTTTTTAGATTATCAATAACATTTCTCTTTTTTCATTATTCTTTCAAGAGCCAACAATTTTAACATTCATAAACTTCACTATCAAAAATTATGCACTATTCAAGCATTCATTCAGAAAATAAAAAGTATTGCCACCACATCAAAATAATTAAACTATTTTCAAGATAGAATTCAAAATTCATGTACTTCTTGTTCTTTTGCAAATAGAAACATTTTTCATTTAAGAAAGGTGAAGGATTCATGGAACATTCATAGCTTTAAGACATAGACTCTAAACACTAATGATCATGTAATAAAGACACAAACATAGACAAAACATAAAGCAAATGAAATAAAAAACAGAAAAATAAGAACAAGGAAATTAAAGAACGGGTCCACCTTAGTGACGGCGGCTAGTTCTTCCTCTTGAAGATCCTATGGAGTGCTTTTGCTCCTCAATATCTCTTCCTTGCCTTTGTTGCTCCTCCCTCAGGGCTCTATGATCTTCTCTGATTTCATGGAGGATGATGGAGTGCTCTTGGTGCTCCACTCTTAGTTGCTCCATGTTGGAACTTAATTCTTCTAAAGAGGTATTGAGTTGCTCCCAATAGTTGTGTGGAGGGAAGTGCATCCCTTGAGGTATCTCAGGAATTTCTTGATGAGAGACTTTCTCATGCTCTTGTTGAGGTCCATGAGTGGGCTCTCTTGTTTGCTCCATCCTCTTTCTAGTGATGGGCTTTTGAGATGAATCTCTCCATCTCTCATGACTCAGAGTTGAAAGAAACTGCCTTCCCTTTTCTCTTCCTAGAGGTTTCTCCGGCCTTAGGTGTCATTAATGGTTATGGAAAAACAAAAAGCAGAGCTTTTTTTCCACACAAAAATTAAAAGGTTTGCTCATCCTCGAGCAAAAGATGAAAGAAAGGATTAGAGGAAGAAGAGATGGAGGAGATGGAGGTGTGTGAATGGTTCGGCCAAGGGGGGTTTTAGGTGGTTATGATATGTGAAAATGAAGGAGTAATGAGGGGCTTATATAGGAGTGGAGTAGAGAGGGAATTCTTGTAATAGGGGTTGGGTTTTAGGTGGGTTTTATAATGGTTTTGGAGGAGAAATGGAGGTGATTGGTGGAGGTTATTTTGGGAAAGAGTGTTATGGAAAGGTGTGAAAAGGAGAGAGAGTGAGTTGGGGTAGGTGGAGATCCTGTGGGATCCACAAATCCTGAGATGTCAAGGATTTCTCATCTCTGTACCTTTCTGGCATTTAAACGCCCTCTGTGTGCCATTTCTGGCATTTAACGCTAGCTCTACTACCCATTCTGGCATTAAACGCCAGGGTAATGCCCCTTTCTGGCGTTTAACGCCAACCAGACACCAAGCACCCCTTTTTTTGGCATTAAACGCCAGTCTGTCTGCCAAGTCTGGCGTTTAACGCCCAGAATGCTGTCAGATTGGGCGTTAAACGCCCATTTTGCTATCTTTACTGGCATTTAAACGCCAGTAAGCCTGTCCTCCAGGGTGTGCTGTTTTTGATTCCGCTTTAATTCTTCAGCTATTTTTGTGACTCCACATGATCATCAACCTAAATAAAATAGAAACTAACAATGGAAAATAAAATGAAAAAGTAATTAACATAGATAAATGAGATTGGGTTGCCTCCCAATAAGCGCTTCTTTAATGTCAATAGCTTGAAAGTAAGCTCCTACAGAGCTTCACAGGTACTCAGAGCATGATTGTGGCCTCCCAACACCAAACTTAGAGTTTGAATGTGGGGGCTCTGCTTAACTCTGTATGGAGAGAATTGGTTGAAGCTTTTCATGCTTCTTCTCCATGTTTACAGAGGAAGATCCTTGAGCCTTAAACACAAGGTAGTCCTCATTCAATTGAAGGACTAAGTCTCCTCTATCTATATCAATCACATCCCCTTGCTGTGGCTAGGAAGGGTCTTCCAAGGATGATGGATTCATCCTCATCCTTCACAGTGTCTAGGATTATGAAGTCAGCAGGGATGTAAATGCCTTCAATCTTCACTAAGGCGTCCTCTATAAGTCTATAAGCCTGTTTCATTGATTTGTCTGCCATCTTTAGTGAGATTCTTGTAGCTTGTACCTCAAAGATCCCTAGTTTCTCCATTACAGAGAGTGGCATGAGGTTTATACCTGACCCCAGGTCACACAGAACGTTCTCAAAGGTCATAGTGCCTATGGTACAAGGTATTAAGAATCTTCTGGGATCTGGTTTCTTCTGAGATAATTTCTGCTGAACCAAGGCATTCAGTTCACTGATGAGCAATGGAGATTCATCCTCCCAAGTCTCATTACCAAATAACTTGGCATTCAGCTTCATGGTTGCTCCTAGGTATTGAGCAACTTGTTCTTCAACAATATCTTCATCTTTTTCAGAGGAAGAATACTTATCGGAGCTCATGAATGGTAATAGGAAGTTTAGTGGAATCTCTATGGTCTCTATATGAGCCTCAGATTCCTTTGGTTCCCCATTAGGGAACTTCTTAGTGGTCAGTGGACGTCTATTGAGGTCTTCCTCACTGGAAATCACTGCCTCTTCCTCCTCTATAGGTTCGGCCATTTTGGTTATATTGATGGCCTTGCACTTTCTCATTGGATTCTCTTCTGTATTGCTTGGGAGAGTACTAGGATGAGTTTCAGTAACTCTTTTACTCAGATGACTCACTTGTGTCTCCAAGTTTCTGATGAAGGACCTTGTTTCAGTCATGAAACTGAGAGTGGCCTTAGATAGATTAGAGACTATGGTTGCTAAGCCAGAGAGGCTCTGCTCAGAATTCTCTATCTGTTGCTGATAAGATGATGGAAAAGGCTTGCTATTGCCAAACCTATTTCTCCCACCATTATTGTTATTGAAGCCTTGTTGAGGCTTCTGTTGATCCTTCCATGAGAAATTTGGATGATTTCACCATGAAGGATTATAGGTATTTCCATAGGATTCTCCTATGTAATTCACCTCTTCCATTACAGGATTCTCAGGGTCATAAGCTTCTCCTTCAGAGGAGGCATCTTTAGTACTACCGGATGCAGCTTGCAATCCAGTCAGATTCTGAGAAATCATATTGACATGCTGAGTCATTATTTTGTTCTGAGCCAATATGGCATTCAGAGTAAAAATCCAATGTTGCATAAGTAGAATGGAAGCTAATGGTGGTATATGTGTTTGATTAAATGCATAACTCATGAAATAAGTGCTGCATAATATCATTTTCATTGAAGTGTGAGCTAGCTTGCTGTTATGAAGGTTCCTATCAATAGAGAAAAAGCCCTTGAGAACAGAAATTTAAAACAGAAAGAAAAGGAAGAAGAGAAAGCCAATGTGGCAAGAAAAAAAACAAAGAATAAAGGCTGGACACCAATAGCTTGGACCCTAGGACACATGCCTGTAGTGTTCTTGTACTAGGATATGCTTGGATAAGTAAATTCTAAGGGGTATTTTAAAACCTGGTCACTTAGATCAACTGATTTGGGATGACCAATTGAAAGTCCACAATAAAGAGCAACCTAGATACAGAACATTTAGTTATCCAAAGAGATGCTGGGCATCAATGATCCTAGGAAGAAGTAGTGAGCCATGTGTCTGTGGTGGAAGATGTTGATTTAAAAATAAAGCCAAAGGCTATTACTACAACATTAGACACCAAGCCTTCAAAAAAATAATAAGCTTGATAAGCAACATGAGAAAAGAAAAGTTAGCAAGGGAGCAAAGAAAGAATAAACCTTATAACAGCAAGTTTA
Source organism: Arachis stenosperma (assembly GCF_014773155.1). Classification (NCBI taxonomy): domain Eukaryota; kingdom Viridiplantae; phylum Streptophyta; class Magnoliopsida; order Fabales; family Fabaceae; genus Arachis; species Arachis stenosperma. The sequence goes on from NC_080378.1 coordinate 68,790,685, forward strand.
GCAAGCCTTTGAGGAAGAATGTATATTATGTAACAGCAACAATAATTGAGTTATCATTATCTGCATAAAAACCCCATGAATCACATTCTGCTATATGCCTAATAAGGATATGTTTCTGTTCTTGTTCATTTCATTTTCTCTTAGTTTTGATGCTTGCTTGGGGACAAGCAAGATTTAAGTTTGGTGTTGTGATGACAGGTCATCATATACCCATTTTTCAAGCTAATTTCACTTGTTTTACTAGTCTTTATGCACTTTCTTGCATCCTAAGTAAGTGATTTGGAGTGAAAATGCATAACTTCTTTAAATCAAACAACCACCATGAAATTAATGTTAACTCATGAGGTTTAAGCTGAATTTACTTGATTTTTAATTGATTTATAAGCCTTGTGAATTTAGTGATACTTTGAGTAGTTGTTTTGGTTTATTGTAGGTGAAGAAAAGAAGAAAAGAGGAAGCGTGGCCCAAGAGAGAAAAAGTGTGGCGCATAAAAGGAGGAAGCAAGCATTGCCCTCCACAAGGGCACACTGCCCTCAAGGAGGGCAACATAAGGAAGCAAACTTTGAAAGGCAACACTGCCCTGCCCTCCTCAAGGGCGGAGCACAAATTGGTGTCATGGATCAAGTTGAGCAAAAATTCTGCCCTGCCCTCCTCAAGGGCAATATCGGGCCTTCATGGAAAATAAATCAAAGGAAAAAGCCTACCAATGCTTGCCACAAGGATCGAACACGGCACCATGAGGAAGCAAGGAACTAAGCCTCACTTTGGTACCAAGAAAACCAAGAAAAATAGGTAGCGTGCGCGTCACCCAAGTCTCGAACACGGAGCTTCAGCCTCGGCACATTGCCCTGCCCTCTGCAAGGGCAGGGCAGCATTTTGTGGTGCACGGCCAGCGCACCAAATTGGCGCACCAAGGGAGCTTCGGCAGCAACATAGCACACGCACAGGCAGATTCTGGTGCACCAAAAATTTCTGCCCTGCCCTCCACAAGGGCAGGGCAGCATCCTGCAGCTCTACACGCCCAACTCGCACGCACCAAGAGCCACACGCACAAATTCCTGCCCTGCCCTCCACAAGGGCAGGGCAGCCTCCTGGAAGCAAATGTTCTTGGGCTAAAAAATTGAATTAAAAATCCAATTTAATTCATTTCTTCACCAAATCAAAAGCCCATCCAAATCCCAAGATCCAAGAATAGAAAGTGTATAAATAGGAGATAGTTTGATGTAATTAGGAGCTTCTCTTTGGAGCTTTGAACCTTTCTTTTCACTTTTGACTTTTGAACCTTCTTTGGGTTTTTGAATTTTTACTTTGAATATTGAGAGCTAGGACTTCACTGAGATTTCTGAGAATTGGAGAGGAGAATTGATCTCTCTTCTTCCTTGTTCTTGCTTGAGCTTTTTCTACTTTTCTTGTTTGAATCTTGGGTGTTAAGAATTGAGGAAATTCTGTCTCAATCTCCACTCAAGAACTCTTTAATTTCTTTTCTGCATAATTAAGTTCAATCACATTTCCTTTACTGCTTCTTCTTTAATTTCTTGCTAATTGCTTTGTGAACTTGGATCTGGGAAGGCAATTGAGATCTAGACCTTGCTATCTAGTCTCTGGAGTCCTGAGACCCAATTTTCCTTTTGGTTCTTCTATGAACCCCTGCTGCAATTTAATTTCCCTTTCTGTTTGAGATTTAACAGAATTCAAATCATTTCTTGCTTTGATAATTGTTGCAATTTACTTTCCCTTGCTTGAATTTTGACAACCCAGTCCTCAAATCCCTTTTCATTTCTGCAATTTATATTTCTTGCACTTTAAGTTACTGCAATTTACATTCTTGCACTTTAAGTTTCAGTCATTTAATTTCTTATTCTTTAAGATTCAGCTCTTTTACTTTCAATTTTCTTTAATTTCTGCAATTCATCCCTCTCCCTTTACATTTCATGCTATTTACTTACTGTTGGATACAAAATCACTCAACCAATACTTGATTCGCTTGACTAAATCAACCACTGAACTAAAATTGCTCAATCCTTCAATCCCTGTGGGATCGACCTCACTCCCGTGAGTTTTATTACTTGATGCGACCCGGTACACTTGCCGGTGAGTTTTGTGTTGGATCGTTTTCCACACATCAGCTGCATTAGAGAAACTAATTGAGGCTTAATCTCAAAGTTGTTTGCTCCAATGGCAGGAATTGAGATGCTTCTTCCATAGAAGTTGGAAGTTGGTGCAGTATAGTCACCAAGCATCTTCTTTGCATCTCTAGCATTGTTGTTGGGTTCGGCTGCCATGTCTGCTTCTTTTTCAAAATTTTCTGTAAGGTCCTCTCTGGAGTGTTGTGCTTTAGCTTCTCTTAGCTTCCTCTTCAGAGACCTTTCAGGTTCAGGATTAGCTTCAACAAGAATGTCCTTTCAGGTCCTCCCTGGCTAGCATTAAACGCTAGAAATTCTTTGTTACTGGGCTTTTTTTTTCTGAACGCCCAGGATGCTGCTGTTTCTGGCATTAAACGCCTAAAATGCTGCCCATTCTGGCGTTTAACGCACAGAATGATACCTTTACTGGCGTTAAACACCTAGAATAATAGCCATTCTGGCGTTTAACGCCCAAAGCGTCTCTTTACTGGCGTTTTAATGCCAGTGAGCTCTTTTTCTCTGTGATTCCTCTTCTTTATGTTCTGAACCTTCATTTCTATGTATTATTTACTGAAAAGATATATATATATATATATATATATATATATATATATATATTTAATTTTTGAAATTTTGACTTGACTAACAAGAAACAACTAAATTTAAAAAATTTTTGACCAAGTCAACTCAAAATTTCAAAAACTATGAGAAGAAAAAGGAAAAGATATTTTTTTTACTTTTGAATTTTTAATGAAGAGAGAGAAAAACAACAAAATAAAACAAAACATAAAATTTTATGATAAAAACAAGTAGTGCATGCAAGAACACTTTGAATGTGAAGATGAACACCAAGAACACTTCGAAGATCATGATGAACTTCAAGAACATATTTTTGAAAATTTTTAAGAAAAGAAAGACATGCAAGACACCAAACTTAAAAACTTTTGTACTAGGGACACTAACAATTCGAAAATGCACCAGAAAAGTAAGAAAAGACACAAAACAAGAAAAATTAAAGATCAAACAAGGAAAATCATCAAGAACAACTTAAAGATCAAAGAAGAACACAATGCATGAATTTTTGAAAATCTAAGAAAAATTAAAATTATGCAGTTGACATCAAACTTAAAATTTGACATTAGACTCAAACAAGAAACACAAATTTTTTGGTTTTATGATTTTATTAATTTTTTTGCATTATTTTATTTTATTGTATTTATTTTTTTAAAACTTTTTTGAAAAGAAAATAAAGGTTGAAACAAGAAAGAAGGTTACCTAATCTAAGCAACAAGATGAACCGTCAGTTGTTCAAAGTCGAACAATCCCTGGCAACGGCGCCAAAAACTTGGTGCATGGAATTGTGATCACACTTTTTCCAACTCTGGTACAACTAACCAGCAAGTGCACTGGGTCGTCTAAGTAATAAAACCTTACACGAGTAAGGGTCGATCCCACGGAGATTGCTGGCTTGAAGTAAGCTATAGTCATCTTGTAAATCTTAGTCAGGCAGATTCAATTAGTTATGAGTTTTGATAATTGAAAGAGAAATAAAATGCAAATTAAAATAAAGATTCTTATGTAATTCATTGGTGGGAATTTCAGATAAGCATTTGGAGATGCTTTGTTGCTTCTGAACCTCTGCTTTCCTATTGTCTTCATCCAATCATGCGTGCTCCCTTCCATGGCAAGCTGTATGTTAGTGGATCACTGTTGTCAATGGCTACCATTCGTCCTCTCAGTGAAAATGGTCCAGCTATAGTTTCTGTACGGCTAATCAACTGTTAGATTTCTCATCTCAGATGAAAAATACCAGGCACAGCTACCGCACGGCTAATCATCTGTCCGTTCTCACTTCTGTCGGAATAGGATCTCTCTATCCTTTTGCACACTGTCACTGCGCCCAACATTCGTGAGTTTGAAGCTCGTCACAGTCATCCCATCCCAGATCCTACTCGGAATACCACAGACAAGGTTTAGACTTTCCAGATCTCAGGAATGCTGCCAATTGCTTCTAGCCTATATCACGAAGGTTCTAATCTCATGGATTTGAATGCTCTGTTGTCAGGAGAGGCAAGTCAAATCCGTGGATCAGAGACCCAAGAGACTATACTTTGGCTGTCATCCAATGACTACGTTGAACATCATGTAGACCGCTTGTGGTTGTCAGGCACGCAAATCTTGGCTAAGCGAGTAACGAAGATAGTGGGTGATTGTCACGGGTCACCCCTTCATTCTGACTTAACTGAATTAAGTGCAAAAGTATATCTTGGAGAAGAAGTAAGCGTGAATTGAAAGAGAAATAATAGTACTTACATTTATTCATGAAGAACAGCAAAACTCCGCACCTTAATCTATGAGGTGTAGAAACTCCACCGTTGGAAAATACATAAGAGAAAAAGGTCTAGGCATGGCCGAATGGCCAGCCTCCCCAAATGTGCAAAATGGCCTAAAAGTCTCAAAGAAGGATTCCGAATACATTAGGAAAAAGTGCTATTTATACTAAACTAGTTACTAGGAATTACAGAAAATAAGTAACTAAGTGCAGATAGTGCAGAAATCCACTTTCGAGGCCCACTTGGTGTGTGCTTGGGCTGAGCATTGATCTTTACATGTGCATAGGCTTTTTTTGGAGTTAAACGCCAGCTTGGATGCCAGCTTGGGTGTTTAACTCCCGTTCTGGTGCCAGTTTCGACGTTTTACGCTAGAAAAGCTCTGGTGGGCGTTTTAACGCCAATTTGGGCCATCAAATCTCGAGTAAAGTATAGACTATTATACATTTCTGGAAAGCCCAAGATGTTAGCTTTCCATCCCAATTGAGATCGCGCCAATTGGACTTATGTAGCTCCAGAAAAACGTGTTTGAGTGTAGGGAGTTCAGAATCCAACGGCATCTGCAGTCCTTTCTCAGCCTCTGAATCAGATTTTCGCTCAGTTCCCTCAATTTCAGCCATAAAATACCTGAAATTATAGAAAAACACACAAACTCTTAGTAAAGTCTAGAATTGTGATTTTTGGATAAAAACTAATAAAATATAATAAAAAATGAATTAAACATGCTAAAAACTATGTAAAAATAATGCCAAATAGCGTATAAATTATCCGCTCATCATAGGGTATATCATCCTAACACTCCATGTAGATCTGGACTGGGTGTATGCTACTACTGTGGTGGAGCCAGACATTTGTCTTGGAATTATCCAGAGAGGAAGAGATAGGAACCTAAGAGAGTTCAACAGCAGGGACGTATGTTTACTATGTCAGCGGATGGTGCTAAAAGGTCAGACACTCTAATCAGAGGTAAATGTGAAATTGGTGGTAAAATCTTAATTGCTTTATATAATACTGGGCATCACATTTGTGTATATTATTTGCGAAAATCAGTGAGTTAGGATTGAAGATAACCATGCTAACCTATGATTTGCAAGTACATACTCCTGCCTTTAAGGTTGTCGTAACTAAATTAGGCTGTCAACAAGTTCCGTTTCAAATTAAGTACTGAACTTTTGTCCATGACTTGATTTGCTTGCCGATGACTGAACTTGATTTAATTATGGGTCTGGATTGGGTGTCAAGGTATCACGTACTACTAAACAATTTTGAACGGCCGGTGCAATTTATGTCGGAAGGGTCTAAAGGACCGGTGGTGGCGAATGGATATTACATGAATTCTATCATGGTGAATTATAATGGAAGTGAGTGTTTGAGATTCATACTATTGGCTGCCAGTGTGTCGGGCGACGAAAAAAGTTTGAATCAGATTCCAATTTCAAATGAATTTCCAGAATTATCCCTGAGGATATACCTGAATTTCCTCCTTCTCGAGAAATTAAATTTGCGATTGAGATGGTTCCTAGAGTAGGACCAATTTCAATTGCGCCTTACCAAATGTCACCTTTGGAACTGGCTAAACTTAAGGCTCAGCTGGAGGAGTTAATGAGTAAGAAGTTCATTCATCCGAGCATTTCTCCGTGGGGAGCACCGGTGTTATTGGTGAGAAAAAAGGATGGAAGTATGCGGCTGTGTGTAGATTACAGATAGCTAAGTAACTATAAAGAATAAATACCCGTTGCCGATAATTAATGATCTGATGGACCAATTGCAAGGAGTTAGTGTCTTTTCTAAGATTGACTTAAGGTCTAGTTATCACCATATAAGAGTGAGAGATGAAGATATCTCAAAAACCGCTTTCAAAACTCGATATGGTCACTATGAATACACTGTGATGTTATTTGGGTTAACCAATGCCCCTGTTGTGTTCATGGACCATATGAATCGGATATTTCATCCTTTCTTAGGTAGATTCGTCATAGTCTTCATTGATGATATTCTAATCTACTCTAAGACTGAGGAGGAGCACGCGGAACACTTGCGGATCATGCTACAGATTCTGAAAGAGAGGAAGTTGTAGGCTAAACTTTCTAAATGTGAATTCTGGAAGAATAAGGTGAAATTTTTGGGTCACGTAGTGAGTAAGTAGCGAATAGCTATGGATCCTTCTAAAGTTGAGGCAGTAATAGATTGGGGACAACCTACATCAGTAACAGAGATAAAAAGCTTCTTAGGTTTAGCAGGATATTATCAAATATTTATCAAGGGCTTTTCACAAATTGCATTGCCTTTGACAAAGTTAACTCGAAAGGATGCGCCATTTGTCTAGACATCAGAATGTGGGGAGAGCTTTCATGCCTTGAAGCAGAAACTAACTTCAACACCTGTGCTTGTATTATCCAAACCTAATGAGCCTTTTGAGGTGTATTCCGATGCTTCTTTGAAAGGTCTGGTGTGTGTGTTAATGCAACACCAGAACGTGGTAGTTTATGCATCGCGTCAGCTGAGACCTCATAAGTTGAACTACCCAACTCATTACTTGGAATTAACGGTGGTTGTATTTTCATTGAAGATTTGGAGGCATTACTTGTACGGAGTGAATTTTTAAGTCTTCTCTGATAACAAGAGTCTCAAGTATCTCTTTGATCAGAAGGAGCTCAACATGCGGCAAAGGAGGTGGATGGAGTTGCTGGAGGATTACGACTTTGAGTTAAGTTTCCACCTAGGGAAAGGCGAATGTTGTAGCGAATGCATTGAGTAAAAAATTGTTGATGGTCGCTTGGATGATGATTAAAGAAGAGGAGTTGGTGAGCAAGTTTGGGGATTTGAGACTGGGTATCGCAGAATCTAATGGGAGTGTATACCTGAACCAACTGCAGATCTCTAGTGACTTCAAGTATGATATTTTAAAAGCTCAACAAGACAAAAAGGAATTACAGAAGGTGTTTCCAGCAATTGAGAAAGAAAAGTGATGGGGAGTTTCGTGGAACAGAGACGAGATATGGAGGTACAAGGGTAGGATTTGCGTACCGAATGTTGGGAATTTGCGGCAAGATATCTTGAAGGAAGCGCATAGGTGATGAACAAAAATTGTATATCGGTAAAGAATTTCACAAATGAATTCTCATTGCAAGTATAGTTCTAAACCAACAAACAATTCCTCAATCAAAAATTTGTTTGTCACATGTACAAACCCCAATAAAATAACCGAGAGTATTAATCCTAGGTTGTTCTCCCTAGGAATTGCAATGAAGTGCTCAATTATTGGCTATGAAGGAATGTTTTGTGGTTTTTGTAACAAGGAACAAGAAATGTAAATAGCAAAAGAAATAAGCTAACAACTAAGAAAGCTCTTGGCAAGGAATGAGAACTAGAAGTCCTATCCTCATTATCATCATCAATTATAACAAGAATTGTCCATTGCTCCACTTAGTTAACCACTAATTATGAAGGAAAGTCAAGTGGATATAATCAACTTGAGTCCACAAATCCTAGTCAAATCATAGTGAAAGACTAGCTTTAGTGGCATTTAAATCAATTAGCAACTTCCAATTATCAATCAACTAAAGACTTTGACAATTTAAGAGTCTCTAATTATTCAACTCAAGCCAAGAGAAGAAGAATCTACACTAAAATCCAACCAAGCATTTTATCAAATACTTGGAAGGCATAAAAGGAAAGCATGGTAAAATGACAAGAAATGTAAATTCTAACAACTACCAAAAGCAAGAAATCAACAATAGCAAAGCAATTAAACAATAAGAACACAAAATATGAAATTGCATTAAAGGAAATTAAAATCCAACATGAGTGTATGAACATAAAAGAGGCATGAAAAGGGAACTAACACTACAAACTAAGAAAATTAAGATGAAGGAACAAGAAAGCATAAAGAAAACAAGAATTAAAACCTAGATCTAAGAAGAGATTTGAATCTAGTCTAATCTTAATTCTAGAGAGAAGAGAGAGCTTCTCTCTCTAGAATTCTATCCTAAAACATGATGAAAACTAAACTATGACTCTTTCGTTCATTCCCCATTCAATGCTTGGGTTCAATAACATCAGAAATGAGTTGGATTGGGCCCAAAATGAGCTAGAAATTACTAGCCACGTTTTCCCCTAAAATGGCCCACGCTGATCTGCAATGCGTGTGCGTGGATCAATGCATTCGCATCACCAAACGCAAGGAAACTATGGCAAATTTTATATTATTTTGAATCCCCAGATGTTAGCTTTCCAACACAACTGGAACCGCCTCATTTGGACCTCTGTAGCTCAAGTTATGATTGTTTTAGTATGAAGAGGTCAGGATTGACAACTTAGCAATTCCTTCATTTCTTCATGAGTTCTCCATTTTTACATGCTTTTCTCTTCACTTCTTCCATCCAATACTTGCCTTACGATCCTGAAATCACTTAACAAACATATCAAGGCATCGAATGAAATTAAAGTGAATTAAATTTAGCTATTTTAAGGCCCAAAAGCATGTTTTCACACTTAAGCAAAAATTTAGGGAGAATTACAAAACCATGCTATTTCATTAAATAAATGTGAGAAAAGTTGATAAAATCCACTCAATTCAGCATAAAATATACCACGAAATAGTGGTGCATCAAATCTCCCCACACTTAAACCAAGCATGTTCTCATGCTAAGAATAAAGAAGGACAAGAAAAGAGGTATGAACATTTATTCAATGCAGAGAAACTATATAAACCTATCTACATGCATGCAACTAAATGCAAAGTGATTCTACCTACTTGGTTAAAAATGAATCAATCTCCAAGAACAAATATAAGCAAGTAGCGCAAAGATAGTATGATGATTCATGAATCCCACCAATTCAAATATCAAAATAAAGTTCAAATAGACTTGCAAGAAGAAAGCTCATGAAAGCTGGGAACAAGGAATTGAGCACCGAACCCTCACCGAAAGTGTATCCGCTCTAGTCGCTCAAGTGTATAGGGTCGATCCATTCAATTATCCTCTAATCGTGCTTTCTAAGATTTGTTTTTCATCTAACAAAAAACAATTATTCAATGCATGCATACATTTGTCATGAGGACTTGTTCATAGGTTGTAATGGGGTTAGGGTAAAGGTAAAGGATGCATATGGTCAAGTGAGCTTGAAATTTGAATCTTTGATTAACCTAAGCTTCCCACCAAACACATATAACAACCTATACAATTCTAATACAATGCCTAGCTACCCATGATTCCCACTTTTTTTTCCACATACTCATGCATTCTCTTTAATTCACATTCCATATGCATTGTTATTAATACTTTACTTTGGGGCATTTTGTCCCCTTTTTATTGCATTTTTATATATATTTTTCTTTTTCTATTTTTTTCTTTTTATTTTTCTTTTGATATATCTTTTTCTTTATTTTGTATATTTTTTCTTTTTTGCAATAAAGTATATACAAACATATCAATGCATATGGTTTAAACATAATTAATACATGAGTACGTACCCAATTCCCATGATTTTCAATGAAAATACAAAACACCCTTTTACCTCAACCAATATCCCAACTTTTCCCACACTTGAATGATACACACATTCACTAGCCTAAGCTGATCAAAGATCCAAATTAAGGACGTTTATTATTTTTCGCTTTAAGGCTTGTAATGTGCTAATTAACCCATAAATGATGTAAAACCCGGTTAATTAACGGCTAATTAACCCATAAATGAGAATTTATTCTAGAAAGCCTAAAATGTGATTTTTATGGCTAAATGTGATAGAGGAGACTGAGACGAGAATTTTGGTACCAATTTTATAGAATTCGGACCAAGATTGGACCGAACGGGCCAAACCGGGCCAACCGGACCCAAAGTGGGCCCTTGGCCCAACATAACTAAACCAAAACCCTAGTTTTCAGCACTCTCTCTCCTCACAACACTCAAAAACACGCTGAAAAGTAGAGGGATGGGGGAAGAACACTCTCTCAACCTTCTATCTCTCACTTGATCTTCAAACCACCATAACTTTTGATCTAGAGCTCCGATTGCCGCTCCGTTTGCGGCCACGCGTTCACCGCGGAGAGCTCTACAAAACCCATACAACTAATCTTGAGGTAAGCCACGTGTTTCTGTTCGAAATTCCAGCCCTTATTTTCGAGTTTCATGGGTGAAATGTTGAGATTTTGGGTTCTTTGATGTTATAGGATCCAACTCTCTTGAAGGAGAAGGTTAATCTTGTCTCCTTGGACCTTGGGTGTGGTAAGATTCTCAACTCTAGTGTATTTTGTTGTTTTATGATGTTTGGGTTTTGAGATGTTGTGTATGGGTATGATGGTTGTGGCTTAGGTTGTGTATATGTGAATATTGGAGCTTAATTGGTGACTTTGAAAAGCTTGGAAAGGGTTTGGTGGTGAAAAATCTGTTCTTGGAGGTGTTGAGGCCTTGAGAGCTTGTGGATAAGTGGTTTGGAAGTGCTCCGGTGGAGCTTGGGAGAATCGGCTAAGGTATGGTTTCGGTTTCCCGTATCTAATATGTAATGTGGTAGGAAATACTTAGGCTAGAGGCCCTAAGATAGGCATTGAATTGTTGATGTTGTTGAATGATTGAGATATATGATATGGTCATATATGTGATGATGATTATTGATGCCTTGGTGGTATGATGTATGAGAGATATGCATGTTGTGATATATGCTTGATGATTGGTTATGGTTGAATTGTGGGTTGAACCATGTTGATGGTGAGTATGATGTTGATTGTGTACAATAATGATTTATTGGAATTGGTGTTGTTGAGAATTGGCATGAGGAATAGTATATGATATGTCAATGTGTTTGAGTTTGAGCCACTTGGGTGAAGTGGGGTAAAATGATGAGATAGTGATTTTGGTAAATTGTGGTAATGTGTCAATGTGTGAGTTGAGGAGGCTTGATGTTGAATTTGATACATTTTGATTGATTTCAAAGAAAAGGGATGAAATTGGCATGTTTTGATTGATTTCGAAAAGAGTTGAAAATGGTTTGTTTTGAAAATGGCATATTGTGGTTTTGTATGAAAATATGGTTTTTGGGCATACTTTGACGGGACATAACTTGGACTACGGATCTCCGTTTTGTACCAAATCTGTTTAGAAATGAAATTGGATCCGGGATGTCCATACCGTTCGAAGAACGGGTGAAAAACGATTTAAAATGAGGAAGTTATGTCCGTTGGAAGATTGGGGTTTAAATCTGTGAATTCTGCAGCTTTTAACTTAGAAAATTTTTAGCAGAATGACCCCTTGCGCGTGGGCGCACCTGGCGCGTACGCGCCGATCTTCCGAGGAGTGCCATCCACGCGTACGCGTGATGTGCGCGGGCGCGCCGATTGTGCTGCACCCAATGCCCAGCCATTTTCCAGAGAGTTATGCCAGAACTGTGCTAGTGTTGTGCTTGGGGCACGAGAACACCCACGCGTACGCGTGGTTGACGCGTGCGCGTCGATTGGCAAATTGTGGAATCCACGCGTTAGCGTGCATGACGCTTGTGCGTTGATAAGTTTTTGAGGCCATCCACGCGTGCGCGTGGAGTGCGCGTACGCGCGGCCCTGTTTTCATCCCAAAGTTGACTTTTGAGTTTTAAAAGCCAAATCTCATACTTCTAAGCCTCCGATCTCACCATTTATATCTTAAATCATTATGGCATGCCTAGCTATTAAAAAGGGGCTAGTGAATGAGGTAACTTGCGAGTGAAGCAATGGAAAATGAATGATCAATGAGGATCAAAGATGATTAAGTGAGATGCGGAGGATGGTGGTGGAAGTGCTTGTTATGCCATTGGCCGAAGGGCCGTAATTATTTGTGAATTGGCTGGGTTTGGATTGAACCATGAGCCGGAATAGCTGTGTATGCTATGAATATTGGCTGGTTATGGATTTAACCGTGAGCCGGAATGGCTGATATGGATGTTGATCCATGGATGAGGATTCATGCATGTTTATGCTGAATTATTGATAATTGTGAATTGCACTTCCACTACCAGAGATACGAGTTTCCCTGGGTAGTAGCAGTGGCTAGCCACCACGTGCTCCAGGTTGAGACTTGATACTCTGTTGACCCTATGTCGTAAGTGTGGCCGGGCACTGTGAAAGACCCGGATGAGCTCGCCCCCGAAATGTTCACCAGTGAGGGTGATGGATATGGATCATGTTTATGATCAAGTTTATAACGAGTAAAACTCGAGTTGGGGATGCGCGACAGAGGGACAGTCCAATGGTTAGCGACCAGGACTTGTCGGGTTGGCTCTATAACCGACAAGATGATATCATCAGCCACTAGGGACAGGCATTCATCATATGCATACTATGTGAATTGTTTGAGATTGCCTATTTGACTGCATATTACTTGCTAATTGTCTAAATGTCTTAACTGCTCCTATTTGTATATTCTTTGTCTGATATAACTGTGCTTGCTATAATATACTCTTGCTGGTGGTTGGGAGGTTAGAAGGAATTGGAAAGGGAAGTATTAGTTAGACTGAAGAATCTTTAGTCAGATGCCCTTATATGGTTTAGCTTGTTTATAAGCTTTGATATTATCTGGAGGAAGTTCTAGGATTGCCTTTGGCTTTCCTCTATTATTATGTATTATATATGTGGAAGCTGTTACCATGCTGGGGACCTCTGGTTCTCACCCATGCGGATTTTGTGGTTTTCAGATGCAGGGCGTGAGGTTTCCCGCTGAGGCATGCTGGAGACTTCTAGATTTGCGAAGATTCCTTTTTGGGGACTATGTTTTTGGTTTATATGTTTTGCTTAGATACTTTTATCTCCATTAAATAATACAAACTATGATGACTCCTCTTATGGGAGATTTTGGAGAATATGTTTTATGTATTTGTGTCCCATTGGGTTTCCTTTGGGGTTTCCTTATGTTATCATATGTATATATTGCTATGCTCGGACCGGTTTTCTTCGCAGCCGGATTTTGAGTCTTGATATTCCTGTTTTTGACACTCCTTTGTATATATATAATCTCGCGTTGGTTATCCTTGTTCGTTACGTTATCGATCGGAGTGTTGCGCTTTTGAGTTGCGATTTTTGTTTACCCCTTTTTCTACAAAGGCTCCTAGTTATAATCAATCATTCATACTACTATACGTACTAAATTTTTACATTTGAGGTCGTAATACCTTGCCATCTCTGAATTATGACTTAAGCATAAGACTCTGTATGGTAGGGTGTTACATTATGGTATCAGAGCAGTTCGTTCCTGTAGAGCCTGAGGGATGGACTGACAATGCTTCTGTGCATTCTCTGTGTATGTGTTATGTGCTATTAGTATATCTGCTTGATATAATTGGCATAAACGTTCATGAGCATGCATTTGGGACTTTGAAGCACTAGACTTCCGATATTGAGACTGATCAACTTAATATCGATTGTTGGGTGTGTATAGGAACCAGATGGCGCCTCGTGGACGCGGTAGAGGTAGTGCGAGAGGTCGTACGAATGCTCATGCACCGGAGAATAACCCTAATGACCCGGTGAACTTTATGGCTGCGTTGGAGAGCATGGCTGCTGCTATGCAAGCCACTGCTGAGGCTCTTGGTCAACAGATGAACAACCATGGTAATGATGGAGGTGGAGTTCAAGGCCCGATGACACTGGCAAACTTTTTGAAGGTTAATCCGCCTAAGTTCAAGGGAACTACTAGCCCGACTGAGGCTAATACATGGTTTCAGGCTATAGAGCGAGCACTGCAAGCACAAGTGGTACCTGAAGGGCAGCGTGTCGAGTTTGCCACCTATATGCTCACAGGTGAAGCGTCGCATTGGTGGCAAGGCATCCGACGCCTTCTGCAGCAGGGTGATGACTATATCACCTGGAATGTCTTTCAAGAAGAGTTCTATAAGAAGTACTTTCCGACTTCTGCTAGGACGGCTAAGGAACTTGAATTGTTACAGCTGAAGCAGGGTACTATGTCCATATCAGAGTATACTGACAAGTTTGAGGAGCTGTTCAGGTTCTCTCGTATGTGCCAAGGGACTCCGGTGGAATATGAGGAATGGAAGTGTGTTAAGTATGAAGGAGGACTCCGGAGTGATATCTTCAGTTCAGTGGGACCAATGGAGATTAGGACTTTCTCCGAATTAGTGAACAAGTGTAGGGTTGCTGAGGAGTGTGTGAAAAGGGCAACCGCTGAGAAAGGGAGTCACAAAGGTTCATTTCCACAGAACCGAGGGAAGAGCTTTGCACCTAGAGGTCCGTCTTTCAAGAGGGGAAGCTCATTTAGGAGGCCCAACAACAACAACAACTCCCAAGGAAAGAAGTTTGGGAAGCAGCCTCAGAATGATCAAGCTGGCACTAGGTGTGGGAGTCACCATCCGGGAGCACCATGCAAGGCCAGATGTGGTTTGTGCTACAATTGCGGAAAGGCGGGGCATAAAGCCGCAAGTTGTCCGGAGAGGCAGAAACAAGGTGCTGGGAAGGCACAACAGACTGGTCGGGTGTTCACCACTTCAGCTATAGGTGCTGAGGGATCTGAGACACTCATTCGAGATAACTGTGAATTAGCTGGTCAACTTTAAATGCTTTATTTGATTCGGGAGCATCACATTCATTCATTGCATTTGAGAGAGCCCATGAGTTAGGGTTGAAGATTGTAACTTTAGGTTATGATCTAAGAGTGTACAATGCTACCCATGAAGCCACGGTAACTAGGCTAGGATGCCCGGAAGTTTCCTTTAGGTTCAAGCAGCGTGATTTTGTTCATAATTTAATCTGCTTACCGATGGTCGGTCTTGATCTTATCTTGGGATTGGACTGGTTATCTAAGAACCATGTTCTGCTGGATTGTTCTACAAAGTCGGTGTACTTTATGCCGGAGGATACAGAAGGGCCGGTCGTGGTAAATAATTATTACTTGAATTCGATGATGGTGAACTGTTCTGGAACCGAATGTCAGGGTATCATGTTGTTAACCGCGGGCGTTTCGGGTGATGATCAAAGGTTGGAGCAGATTCCGGTTGTGTGTGAGTTTCCGAAAGTGTTTTCCGATGATATTGATGAATTTCCACCTAACCGAGAGGTTGAGTTTGCTATTGAATTGGTGCCCGGGGCGGGACCAATCTCAAGTGCTCCTTATAGGATGTCACCGTTAGAGATGAACGAGCTAAAGTCTCAGTTAGAGGATTTGTTGGGAAAGAATTTCATACGACCAAGTGTCTCTCCGTGGGGTGCTCCAGTGTTACTGGTGAAGAAGAAGGATGGGAGTATGCGGCTCTGTGTGGATTACAGGCAGCTGAACAAGGTTACAATAAAGAACAAGTACCCATTGCCGAGAATTGATGATCTCATGGATCAGTTACAAGGAGCTGGAGTTTTCTCCAAGATTGATTTGCGATCCGGTTATCACCAGATAAGGGTGAGGGGTGAGGATATCCCTAAAACCGCTTTCAGGACTCGTTATGGTCACTACGAGTACACTGTAATGTCTTTTGGGTTGACGAACGCTCCTGCGGTATTCATGGATTACATGAATAGAGTCTTCCGTCCGTTTCTGGATAAATTCGTTGTTGTCTTCATTGATGACATACTGATTTATTCCAAGACTGAAGAAGAGCATGCGGAACACTTGAGGACCGTGTTGCAGATTCTAAAGGAGAAGAAACTCTATGCAAAACTGTCTAAGTGTGAGTTTTGGAAGAGTGAGGTGAAGTTTTTGGGTCACGTGGTGAGTAAGAAGGGAATAGCAGTAGATCTAACTAAGGTGGAGGCTGTGATGGATTGGAAACAACCAACCACCATAACAGAGATAAGGAGTTTTCTGGGTTTAGCTGGCTATTACAGAAGGTTTATCAAGGGCTTTTCACAGATAGCGTTACCAATGACAAAGTTAACCCGCAAAGACACTCCGTTTGTTTGGACTCCTGAGTGCGAGGAGAGCTTTCAGACATTGAAGAAAAAGTTGACCACTGTACCTGTGTTAGTGTTACCCGAGCCGAATGAGCCATTTGAGGTGTATTGTGATGCCTCATTAAAGGGTCTAGGGTGCGTGCTGATGCAGCATCATAATGTGGTGGCGTATGCCTCACGACAGTTGAGACCTCATGAAGTTAGTTACCCTACGCACGATTTGGAACTCGCTGCGGTTGTGTTTGCCTTGAAGGTGTGGAGGCATTATCTCTATGGGGTTAAGTTCCAAGTCTTCCCTGATCATAAGAGCTTGAAGTATCTCTTTGATCAGAAAGAGCTTAATATGAGGCAGAGAAGGTGGATAGAATTGTTGAAAGACTACGACTTTGAGTTGCATTACCATCCGGGAAAGGCAAACGTAGTGGCGGATGCGTTGAGTCGGAAGTCATTATATGCGGCTTGGATGATGTTTCAAGAGGAGAAGTTGCTCAAGGGATTCGAGAGTCTGAAAATTGGTACTCAAGAAGTATCCGGAACCTTGTGTTTGAGCCGATTAGAAATCTCAAGTGACTTTAAGTCCGAACTCCTAAAGGCTCATCAAAATGATGAAGCGTTATGGAAGGTGTTACCGGCCATTGAGCAAGGAAAACAGTGGAGAGTGTCGGAAGAAAAAGATGGGTTATGGAGATTCAAGGGTAGGATCGTTGTGCCGGATGTTGGCACTTTGAGGCAAGATATCTTAAAGGAGGCACACAAAAGCGGATTCTCCATTCACTCGGGAAGTACTAAGATGTACCATGATTTAAAGGTGATGTTTTGGTGGCCGAGTATGAAGAATGATGTGGCGGAATATGTTTCAAAGTGCTTAACTTGTCAAAAGGTAAAGATTGAACATCAAAAGCCCGCCGGTATGTTGCAACCTTTAGAGATTCCACAATGGAAGTGGAAAAGTATTGCAATGGACTTTGTGTCAGGATTGCCAAGGACTAGGGCTGGTTTTGATGCTATTTGGGTGATTGTGGACCGATTGACGAAGTCAGCTCACTTTTTGCCCATTCGTATGACTTACACCCTTGAAGAGCTAGCACGGTTATACATAAAGGAGATTGTGAGACTTCATGGTGTACCTGCTACTATAATCTCTGATAGAGATCCTCGTTTCACTTCAAGGTTTTGGGGTGCATTTCAGAAGGCTTTTGGAACCCGATTAAGCTTGAGCACGGCTTACCATCCTCAAACAGATGGTCAATCTGAGAGGACGATCCAAACACTAGAGGATATGTTGAGAGCTTGTGTTTTGGACCAACCGGCGAGTTGGGATCGGTATATGCCATTGGTGGAGTTTGCATACAATAATAGTTATCATGCGAGCATTGGAATGGCTCCGTATGAGGCCTTGTATGGGAGGAAATGTCAATCTCCGCTATGTTGGTATGAAGCTGGAGAGAAAAGCTTGTTGGGACCGGAAATGATAGCTGAGACCACTGAACAAGTCTAGAAAATCCGTGATAGGATGCTTACGGCGCAGAGTCGTCAAAAGAGTTACGCCGATCAGAGGCGAAAGCCCTTAGAATTTGAGGAAGGAGACCATGTTTTCCTTAAGGTTACTCCGACCACGGGAGTAGGTAGGGCGATTAAAGCAAAGAAGTTGAATCCTCGATACATTGGTCCATTTCAAATCCTGGAGAGGATTGGACCGGTGGCGTATCGGATGACTCTACCACCTCATCTCTCGAACCTGCACGACGTGTTTCACGTGTCGCAGCTTCGGAAGTACACTCCTGATGCTAGCCATGTGTTAGAACCTGAGTCGGTTCAGTTAAGGGAAGATTTGACGCTTCCAGTGGATCCGGTCAGAATTGATGATACTAGTATTAAACGGTTGCGTGGGAAAGATGTTTCACTAGTCAAAGTGGCATGGAGTCGAGGCGGTGTTGAGGAACACACTTGGGAACTTGAGTCGGAGATGCGAACGGATTATCCGCATTTATTCTCAGGTAATTTCATTTGAATTTTGTGGGCAAAATTCCCAATTAGGTGGGTAGAATGTAAAACCCGGTTAATTAACGGCTAATTAACCCATAAATGAGAATTTATTCTAGAAAGCCTAAAATGTGATTTTTATGGCTAAATGTGATAGAGGAGACTGAGACGAGAATTTTGGTACCAATTTTATAGAATTCGGACCAAGATTGGACCGAACGGGCCAAACCGGGCCAACCGGATCCAAAGTGGGCCTTTGACCCAACATAACTAAACCAAAACCCTAGTTTTCAGCACTCTCTCTCCTCACAACACTCAAAAACACGCTGAAAAGTAGAGGGATGGGGGAAGAACACTCTCAACCTTCTATCTCTCACTTGATCTTCAAACCACCATAACTTTTGATCTAGAGCTCCAATTGCCGCTCCGTTTGCGGCCACGCGTTCACCGCGGAGAGCTCTACAAAACCCATACAACTAATCTTGAGGTAAGCCACGTGTTTCTGTTCGAAATTCCAGCCCTTATTTTCGAGTTTCATGGGTGAAATGTTGAGATTTTGGGTTCTTTGATGTTATAGGACCCAACTCTCTTGAAGGAGAAGGTTAATCTTGTCTCCTTGGACCTTGGGTGTGGTAAGATTCTCAACCCTAGTGTATTTTGTTGTTTTATGATGTTTGGGTTTTGAGATGTTGTGTATGGGTATGATGGTTGTGGCTTAGGTTGTGTATATGTGAATATTGGAGCTTAATTGGTGACTTTGAAAAGCTTGGAAAGGGTTTGGTGGTGAAAAATCTGTTCTTGGAGGTGTTGAGGCCTTGAGAGCTTGTGGATAAGTGGTTTGGAAGTGCTCCGGTGGAGCTTGGGAGAATCGGCTAAGGTATGGTTTCGGTTTCCCGTATCTAATATGTAATGTGGTAGGAAATACTTAGGCTAGAGGCCCTAAGATAGGCATTGAATTGTTGATGTTGTTGAATGATTGAGATATATGATGTGGTCATATATGTGATGATGATTATTGATGCCTTGGTGGTATGATGTATGAGAGATATGCATGTTGTGATATATGCTTGATGATTGGTTATGGTTGAATTGTGGGTTGAACCATGTTGATGGTGAGTATGATGTTGATTGTGTACAATAATGATTTATTGGAATTGGTGTTGTTGAGAATTGGCATGAGGAATAGTATATGATATGTCAATGTGTTTGAGTTTGAGCCACTTGGGTGAAGTGGGGTAAATGATGAGATAGTGATTTTGGTAAATTGTGGTAATGTGTCAATGTGTGAGTTGAGGAGGCTTGATGTTGAATTTGATACATTTTGATTGATTTCAAAGAAAAGGGATGAAATTGTCATGTTTTGATTGATTTCGAAAAGAGTTGAAAATGGTTTGTTTTGAAAATGGCATATTGTGGTTTTGTATGAAAATATGGTTTTTGGGCATACTTTGACGGGACATAACTTGGACTACGGATCTCCGTTTTGTACCAAATCTGTTTAGAAATGAAATTGGATCCGGGATGTCCATACCGTTCGAAGAACGGGTGAAAAACGATTTAAAATGAGGAAGTTATGTCCGTTGGAAGATTGGGGTTTAAATCTGTGAATTCTGCAGCTTTTAACTTAGAAAATTTTTAGCAGAATGACCCCTTGCGCGTGGGCGCACCTGGCGCGTACGCGCCGATCTTCCGAGGAGTGCCATCCACGCGTACGCGTGATGTGCGCGGGCGCGCCGATTGTGCTGCACCCAATGCCCAGCCATTTTCCAGAGAGTTATGCCAGAACTGTGCTAGTGTTGTGCTTGGGGCACGAGAACACCCACGCGTACGCGTGGTTGACGCGTGCGCGTCGATTGGCAAATTGTGGAATCCACGCGTTAGCGTGCATGACGCTTGTGCGTCGATAAGTTTTTGAGGCCATCTACGCGTGCGCGTGGAGTGCACGTACGCGCGGCCCTGTTTTCATCCCAAAGTTGACTTTTGAGTTTTAAAAGCCAAATCTCATACTTCTAAGCCTCCGATCTCACCATTTATATCTTA
Organism: Arachis stenosperma; assembly: GCF_014773155.1. Lineage (NCBI taxonomy): Eukaryota > Viridiplantae > Streptophyta > Magnoliopsida > Fabales > Fabaceae > Arachis > Arachis stenosperma. The sequence goes on from NC_080378.1 coordinate 68,811,018, forward strand.
AATCATTATGGCATGCCTAGCTATTAAAAAGGGGCTAGTGAATGAGGTAACTTGCGAGTGAAGCAAGGGAAAATGAATGATCAATGAGGATCAAAGATGATTAAGTGAGATGCGGAGGATGGTGGTGGAAGTGCTTGTTATGCCATTGGCCGAAGGGCCGTAATTATTTGTGAATTGGCTGGTTTTGGATTGAACCATGAGCCGGAATAGCTGTGTATGCTATGAATATTGGCTGGTTATGGATTTAACCGTAAGCCGGAATGGCTGATATGGATGTTGATCCATGGATGAGGATTCATGCATGTTTATGCTGAATTATTGATAATTGTGAATTGCACTTCCACTACCAGAGATACGAGTTTCCCTGGGTAGTAGCAGTGGCTAGCCACCACGTGCTCCAGGTTGAGACTTGATACTCTGTTGACCCTATGTCGTAAGTGTGGCCGGGCACTGTGAAAGACCCGGATGAGCTCGCCCCCGAAATGTTCACCAGTGAGGGTGATGGATATAGATCATGTTTATGATCAAGTTTATAACGAGTAAAACTCGAGTTGGGGATGCGCGACAGAGGGACAGTCCAATGGTTAGCGACCAGGACTTGTCGGGTTGGCTCTATAACCGACAAGATGATATCATCAGCCACTAGGGACAGGCATTCATCATATGCATACTATGTGAATTGTTTGAGATTGCCTATTTGACTGCATATTACTTGCTAGTTGTCTAAATGTCTTAACTGCTCCTATTTGTATATTCTTTGTCTGATATAACTGTGCTTGCTATAATATACTCTTGCTGGTGGTTGGGAGGTTAGAAGGAATTGGAAAGGGAAGTATTAGTTAGACTGAAGAATCTTTAGTCAGATGCCCTTATATGGTTTAGCTTGTTTATAAGCTTTGATATTATCTGGAGGAAGTTCTAGGATTGCCTTTGGCTTTCCTCTATTATTATGTATTATATATGTGGAAGCTGTTACCATGCTGGGGACCTCTGGTTCTCACCCATGCGGATTTTGTGGTTTTCAGATGCAGGGCGTGAGGTTTCCCGCTGAGGCATGCTGGAGACTTCTAGATTTGCGAAGATTCCTTGTTCTTGGGGACTATGTTTTTGGTTTATATGTTTTGCTTAGATACTTTTATCTCCATTAAATAATACAAACTATGATGACTCCTCTTATGGGAGATTTTGGAGAATAGGTTTTATGTATTTGTGTCCCATTAGGTTTCCTTTGGGGTTTCCTTATGTTATCATATGTATATATTGCTATGCTCGGACCGGTTTTCTTCGCAGCCGGATTTTGAGTCTTGATATTCCTGTTTTTGACACTCCTTTGTATATATATAATCTCGCGTTGGTTATCCTTGTTCGTTACGTTATCGATCGGAGTGTTGCGCTTTTGAGTTGCGATTTTTGTTTACCCCTTTTTCTACAAAGGCTCCTAGTTATAATCAATCATTCATACTACTATACGTACTAAATTTTTACATTTGAGGTCGTAATACCTTGCCATCTTTGAATTATGACTTAAGCATAAGACTCTGTATGGTAGGGTGTTACAAATGAGCTGAATAAAATAATGGCCTCAATCATATAAATACATGTATACATGGAATAATGGACATAAAGAATCAAACAATTCAAAGATTACACTCATAGAAAGAGAATAATGCACACAAGAATGGAAATAAGTGGTTATAAGATGTAACCACACAATTGGGCTCAAAACTCACATGCTTGTGTTCTTAGCTCAAAAACCATGTTCCAAAATAAATTCTTCAAGCAATTTCAACAAAAGTATTTTTCGAATTGGTAGGGTGCCCTAAAACAATTTTCTTAGAAAAGAAATCATCACCCTAACTAAGTAGTCCTAACCTAAAAAGGAAGTGGTAAAAATATGTACAAACTCTAACTATCATGCAACCTATCATGCAACGCAACAACTAATCTAACAAAGAAAATCAAGAATCGGTGTTGAAAAAGGAAATTGTTACCCATGGAGATCGGTCGGACGACTTCCCCACACTTGAAGATTGCATCGTCCTCGGTGCATGCAAAGAAGAGCAAGATGGACGGGTTGCTACAATTGATGAGCTTCCTGAAAGGAATGTGCGGATGACTTGTTTGTTGCCCCCTTTAGAAGCTTTTCCTTTTCCTCTTTTGGTGGCTATTCTGGGGGTTACCTGAAACTGTAGGTCGATCTCTGACGAGATCTTTTGTACTGGTCGGCGCGGTTGTGTCCGACTTGATGATGGTGGCCGGAGCCGCCGTGTCCGACTTGTTGGACTTGGTGGCGGTGCTGATCCTTCGTCATCGGAGGGTGGTGGTGGTACCTGCAAGGGACTCCGATGCTTAAGTTAGCAAGGGTATTAAGCAGATTTTTAGTAAAATCAGAGTATGAGTTATACCTGGGTACTCCAGTGTATTTATAATGGCGTAGAATGATCTTTCTTTGGGATAAGATTGTTATCTTATCTTATCTTTGAGTGAAGTTATCTTATCCTTAAGGGAACTGCCTTTATCTTTCTAGGCTTCGGACTGCCTTTAGATTTGGGTCATGTTTCTCTTTTTTGGGCCTTCTTAGGCCTCTGTAGCGATTTGGCCGACCTCTTTCATAAAGAAGTCGGGTAGTCCTGGTCTAAATAGGTCGGTCAATTTGTCGTTGATTAGCCCGGGTCATATAGCTCGACCCAGGGCATGAATAGTGCCCCTGCTTGAGTTCGATCTTTTTTAAAGGACGAGTCCTTTAGACCTCGATCTTTTTCGGAGAAGTCGAGCTCGAGAATTCGGATTTTGTTTTTGTAGAACTTCGATCTGGTAGCTTTAAATGCAGAACATTTTCTCCTTGTAGCGCGCGTTTTCACACTACCTTGGGAACGTGCGGGGGTTTTAAATGCTCATTAACCTCTCTCCTTGCCTTTTCCTTTACTTCCCTCTTTGCTTTTATTTTGAATTTTTCCAAAAGACTTTCGCCCTTCAATTTTTTCTTTTTCTTGCTCACCGTAACTCCATTTTTAACCTTTTGTACTTGCGTTCTCTGGCTTGTCTGTGGCTTCCCAGGTTCTACATCTTCGTGATCGTTGGGTGTGGGTTCGTTCATTTGCTTCCGTCTTCCCTACTTCCTCACTTTTATAGGTTGGTCTTTCTTTCTCTCTTTTCCGTGCTCGTTCCATGTTTGAAAAGTTTTGATCTTGGTGTTGTATATGGAAAGCTTGAATCTTTTCTGTATTTGTCGCGTATTTTGATCAAATGTGCATTTTGGGGGCTTCTATGGCTTTTCATGTTTCCTGCTAATTAGGGTTTTGCCTGTTGATCTTATCTCTGATTTGCGCCTTTTGACGATTTCCCTATTTTATTCTGAGAAAGGTTGCACCTGTTGATTATTTCTTGCATGGTCTGTTTAATAGTTTGCTTTGTCTTGTGCCTCTTATCTGTTGTCAATGTTGATGGTTTCTTTGAGTCTTGAAAGAACCATTTGCTGATCCATTTGTGAAAAAGCTTGTAGTTTTTGATGGTTTTGCTGTGACTTTGTAACTTTTCTTTGTGGAGTGTCACTGTCAAAGGAGAGTTATTTTCCAGTTTGAGGGGTGTCGAGACGTATGTTTCAGTCCTTACTTCATTGCTGCCTCCAAAGGGTGCCCCTGGACTTTTTTGGTGTGAGTCCTGGGGTTTCCCTTTTACCGCTGAGTCTGCTACTTGTTGTTTAATTTTGCTGTCTGATTTGTTACCTTATTTACCTGAGTTGTGTTGGTAGTAATCTAGTTTTTTCTTTTTCTTGTTGTAGGACTAGTTGATCTTATGTCTTCTCGCAAAAATATTGTCGAGACATCCTCCCAGGTCCCTGATGGCATGGCCGACTGGGTGGATTCTATGGTTCTTATGTGTGTTTTCCTGGTTGATTCTGAATTTTATGAGCAGCTTAGGAAGTTTCATAGGATTTGCAGTAATGGCAGTGATGAAAAGAATTATGAGCTTGTATCCCCTACTTCTGAAGAGAGAGTTTGTTTTTCTACTCGGGTTGTTAGAGACCGTCCTTTTTTTTATGCGTACGACTTCTTTTTTAGTCAAATGAATATCACTCTTCCTTTCACTCCTTTCGAGACCAACCTTTTGTGGTCTTGTAACGTAGCCCCATCCCAACTACACCCCAATTCTTGGGGTTTTATAAAGATTTTTCAATTGTTGTGCTGTGAATTAGGTGTCCAGCCTTCTCAAACTCTTTTTCTTTACCTTTTTGTTTTGACCAAACCTGGGATTTCTGCCAAAAAGAAAGCTTCCTGGGTTTTTTTTTTGGTCTGCCCAAGGAAAGAAGGTATTTTCAATGTATGATGAGTCTTTCCGAGACTTCAAAAATTATTTCTTTAAGGGCCGAGCTGTTGAAGGAGCTCGACCTTTTTTTCTGGATGAGAATTATGAGCCAGCCTTTCCTTTAGAATGGAAAAATAATGTTGTAGTGTCGAGGTATTCATGGGAGATGTTGGACGAGGTTGAACAGGCCTTTGTTAGTGTGTTGGAGGAGAACTGGGGATAGCCTCCTTATCTTGATACTAAAACGTTTTTAGGGGATCCCTCACTGCTCCGGGCTGAGCTTGGTAGTGACCGATTTCTTTTCTATGTTGCTTTGTTTGTTTCTTGTTGATTTCTTTTCCCATTCATAACTTGGTTTTCGCTGTGTATTTTCAGAGATGATTAAAAACAATGACTCCATGAAGGCCTTCAAGAAGGCGAAAAAAGCTACAATTACTCTGAGCATCTCGGCAAAGGCCAGGGAGAGTGGATCTTCTCAGGTTCCTCCTAAAAAGCTCATCTCAGACACGTTTAGGCCGAGAAGGGTTGTTCTTACTCCTCCAGTTGGTTGTTTCTCCTCGAAGTGCTGCTGCTACCTCTTTTATTGGCCCGTCGCAGAAAAAACAGAAGACCGTTGAACTTTTTAACCTTGATGCCCCTGATTTTGATGTTGTGGGGTTTGTCGATCACCAAATTACTCCTTATGGTATTGTGCCTACGGATGATGTATCCATCCTTCATCATCTGGAATTCATTACCCGAAACAGTGTTTAAATGGCGCACATGAGAGCGGCCTTGTTCCGGACTGCTCAAGATGTTCTAGTGCATGAAAGAAAGGCTTTCACGAAGGAGGCTAAGTCAGAATATGATAGGATTAAAGGTTTGAAAGAGGAACTTGAGGTAAAGGTGGCGAAGTTGGAGAAAGAGTTGGAGGGTGAGAAGACTCGGGCTACAGCGGCTAAGGCTCTGGCGGATCTATTTGAGGAGATGGCTTAGAAGCACAAGGATAGCTATGTCCGAACTTATAGGGAGATGGTGGCATTCCGAGAGAGTTTAGAGTCTGCCCGATCTGACTATGCAGAGCTCTAGAGTCATCTAGTGAGCAGTGTGACTGCTGCTTATGAGAATCTGAAGTCTCAAGTCCTAGTTCTTGCTCCCGAGCTCGACCTGACTCTATTTAGTTTGGACAACATTGTAGTAGATGGGAAGACCGTTCCTACCCCGGATGATGATGATGATGATGTAGATCCTCCTCCTGTGCCATCAGCCAAAGCACCTGCTGCCCCACTTCTTCTACTCCAGCTACTGAGGTCGGCCATCCCGAGTCTGATCCTGAGGTTCAGATTCTAACTCGGCCAGATGGAACAGTTGATGCTGTTCCTCTTGCGACTCGTCCTCCTTCACCTCGGGATGCTGCTATTGGGGAGTCTTTGAACCCCTTGTAATTTTTTGATTTAGTATCTTTTATGGCCCGATTTGTGGGTCTTTGAACTCTTCTTTGTTGTATCTTGTGGTCTGGACTTGGATATTTTGGTTGCTTTTCCTAGCAACCTTTATTTAGAAAAATAAAGTAACTTCTTTGAGCTTTTTAAGGTCGACTCTTGAGTGGCCTTTTGAGCTTTTTATGGTAACGGCTTTATTTCTTTATGATATGCTTGCCTGCAGTTTTCTTTAGCAATTTCCAGGAATATTCAAAGTGTTGAAGTCTTATTGTCCGACCTCTTTTGATTGCCTTTGTGCTTTGTTTATTTCCTGCCTTAGTTGAAGTGTCCTTTTTAAGGCTAGTTCTTTGTTTGAGTATTCTTTGATAGAATACTTTGTAAATTGATTTTGGCGAGGTCGTGGTCTTTCGGGTCAAGTTGTCTCCCTTTTGACGCGTGCCTTCTGTTGGTTGATTCACTTAGTTGATCTTTTCTTGAGTTATTTTCTAGTAATCCCTTGGGTTTACTTTTTATAACTCTGTCGCTTTTGGTCGCCTCGGGCTTACTTCTTCATGTCGGTCTGCCCCAAGTTATTTTGAGTAATCCATTTGATTTGGACCTTGTCCGGTCTATTTTTTATGGATTACTTTGTATAACTTTTGTAGCTTTCTGGGCCGACTTCATCGTATCAGTCCCTTCGAAGTTATTTCTAGTAATCCATTTTATTTGGACCTTGTCAGGTCTCTTATGCTTGAACTCTTCCTTGAATCCCCACCAATACTTGCATTTCCAATAGCCTCCGGGATCCCAAACTAAAGCACGTCAAGCTACCAAGAGATCTCAAGCGAGTACCAAGGCCCCAAAGTTTTTGATGATTATCTATGTCTATTCCAGGGTCCCATACCTTGTTTGTCAACCCCCTTTCTTCTTGATCTCATGCTTCCAATTGTGTGACTTAGGTGACAAACTTCTTGAATTCTCCTTAGAACTCCTAATCCTCACCCTCCTAGATCCCGTGAATTGAGCTTCACTCCAACTATGAATCCTAAAATTTGAGCTTCCTTCCACTATGCACCTTGATTCTTGTTTCCAACCAACACCCAACTCTTTTCTATTTTCTAACCCACACATAGCTCTAAGTTGACCATCTGTTTGTAACAATATATATTGATATGGGCCAAGAAAATTAAAGGATGCAATGATTAACCATTTAACTTGTGATTTGGATGGTGACTTAGCAAGGAAGATATCCAATGGTCTTGACATTGTAGGCTCCACTTCCTTTGACTCCTCCTTAATGATTTCCATCTTTTGACAACATTCTTCAATCTCTTCTTATTTGCTAACTTCTTCCAACTCTTTCTCATTAATCAAGTCATGTGTTGGAGGTTGCGCACCCTCCTCAACATCGGTTTTACATGCAATGGAAGAAGCTTCAACAAGGTCCTTAGTGTCACTTGGTCTAGAGTTGTCTTCAATGATGGAATTCCCCTCTTGTTCAACCTCCCCTAGATCTACTTCAACTTCTTCTTCATCTTCAAGGGTCTCTATTACCTCCATCTTTTGGGTCTCCTCTTGCTTCTCTTGAAGTATGGATGCGTGAATCCGATACATTAAGTTCCTAAGACGATCCCTTCTCTTTTGTTCCATATCAATCGCATAATTAGGATCATGTTGCTCTTGGATTGATGGATATGGATGTTCTTTTATGGAGGGTGGTGGTGGGATGGAGAGATCATTATGTGATTGGAAAGGAAGTTCATCAAAGTTTAGAGTTTGGAAAGTGTTTTGGTTGTTGGTAGAAGATAGAGGTATACGGGATATAAGCTCTTGGAAGGTGGAGGTCAAATCGGCAAGTGCGGTTTGAAACTCTTCTTGATCTTGAGAAATGATACCAAGTGTATCATCCATAGAGGCTTGGCTGGAGGAAAAAGAAGGATTGTGAGGGTAGTGATGTTGAAGTGGTGGTGGTTCCATGGGTGCTTGTTCATAATGGTTATAAGTGTGTGCATATGGAGGATATGGATTAGGATCGTGTGGAGGTAGTTGATGGAAATAGGATTTGGATTGAGAATATAGAGGTTGGAATGATGGTGTTTGAGGGCTATGTTGAGAGTATGGTGCATGGAATGATGGTGGTTGAGTAGTATAATCATGATAAGAACCATCATATCCATTGGAATGATATGCATTATAGGAAGGATTGCAATCATAGTAGCTTGGTTAAGGAAGTTTCCATGATGATTGCTCATATGGATGTGGCTACCTTCTCAAGAATTCATGTTTCCATTACCTACAACATAGTCATAACCATATCCAAAATCACAAGGATGAGAACTCACATGGAAAAAGGGAAAATCAAAACAAAAATATCAAAAACAAATAAAGAAAGAAATAAACTCCTAAGTACTAGCAAAACCTAGAAGTAAGCAAAATGCAAGATATTCACAATATTAACAAATTCACAATAGCCAATAACATAACACCATTGCAATCCCCCGGCAACGGCGCCATTGTGATGAACGAAAATTATCTATCGGTAAAGAATTTCACAAATGAATTATTATTGCAAGTATAGTTCTAAACCAACAAACAATTCCTCAATCAAAAATTTGGTTGTCACATGTACAAACCCCAAAAAATAACCGAGAGTATTAATCCCGGGTCGTTCTCCCCAGGAATTGCAATGAAGTGCTCAATTATTGGTTATGAAGGAATGTTTTGGGGTTTTTGTAATAAGGAACAAGAAATTTAAATAGCAAAAGAAATAAGCTAATAACTAAGAAAGCTTTTGGCAATGAATGAGAACTAGAAGTCCTATCCTTATTATCATCATCAATTGTAACAAGAATTGTCCATTGCTCCACTTAGTTAACCTCTAACTATGAAGGAAAGTCAAGTGGTTATAATCAACTTGAGTCCACAATTCCTAGTCAAATCATAGTGAAAGACTAGCTTTAGTGGCATTCAAATCAATTAGCAACTTCCAATTGTTAATCAACAAAAGACTTTGACAATTCAAGAGTCTCTAATTACTCAACTCAAGACAAGAGAAGAAGAATCTACACTAAAATCCAACTAAGTATTTTATCAAATACTTGGAAGGCATAAAAGGAAAGCATGGTAAAATGACAAGAAATGTAAATTCTAACAACTACCAAAAGCAAGAAATCAACAATAGCAAAGCAATTAAACAATAAGAACACAAAACATGAAATTGCATTAAAGAAAATTAAAATCCAACATGAGTGCATGAACATAAAAGAGGTATGAAAAGGGAATTAACACTACAAACTAAGAAAATTAAGATGAAGGAACAAGAAGTCATAAAGAAAACAAGATGAAAACAAGAATTAAAACCTTGATCTAAGAAGAGATTTGAATCTAATCTAATCCTAATTCTAGAGAGAATAGAGAACTTCTCTCTAGAATTCTATCCTAAAACATGATGAAAACTAAACTATGACTCCTTCATTCATTCCCCCTTCAATTCTCGGGTTCAATAGTATCAGAAATGAGTTGGATTGAGCCCAAAATGAGCTAGAAATAGTTGGCCACGTTTTCCCCTAAAATGGCCCACGCTGATATGTGACATGTGCGCATGGATCGACGTGTACGCATCACCAACGCAAGAAAACTATGGAAAATTTATATCATTTTGAAGACCCGAATGTTAACTTTCTAACGCAACTAAAACTGCTTCATTTGAACCTTTGTAGCTCATGTTATGATTGGTTTAGTATGAAGAGGTCAAGATTGATAGTTTAGCAATTCCTTCATTTCTTCATGAGTTCTTCATTTTTACATGATTTTCTCTTCACTTCTTCCATCCAATACTTGCCTTACGATCCTGAAATCACTTAAAAAATATATCAGGGCATCGAATGGAATTAAAGTGAATTAAATTTAGCTATTTTAAGGCCCAAAAAGCATGTTTTCACACTTAAGCACAAATTTAGGGAGAATTATAAAACCATGCTATTTCATTGAATAAATGTGAAAAAAGTTGATAAAATCCACTCAATTCAGTATAAAATATACCACGAAATAGTGGTGCATCAATAGGAGCAGATTCTCTATCCATCCGGGAAGTACCAAGATGTACCATGATCTAAAGGCGATGTTCTAATGGCTGGGAATGAAGAATGATGTGGCGTTGCATGTTTCAAAATATTTGACTTGTCAAAAAGTAATGATTAAACACCAGAGACCGTTCAGAACATTACAACCTTTAGAAATTCTGCAATGGTAGTTGAAAAGCATCGATATGGATTTTATGTCGGGTTTGCCAAGAACTCGAGTTGGATTTGACGCGGTTTGGGTGATTGTGGATCGGCGGACGAAGTCAGCTCACATTTTATCCATTTGAATGAATTATACCTTAGAGGAGATATCACGTTTGTATATCAAGGAAATTATATGGTTGCATGGCGAGCCTACCACCTTAATCTCCAATAGAGATCCTCTTTTCACTTCTAGATCCTGGGGAGCATTTCAGAATGCATTTAGAATTTAATTTAGCTTAATTACCACGTACCATTCACAAACTGATGGCCAATCAGAGAGGACAATTCAAACCCTAGAGGATATGTTGAGGGCTTGTATTTTGGACCAACCGGCAAGTTGGGATCGGTATATGATGATAGTGGAGTTAGTTACCATGCGAGCATTGGAATGGCTCCGTATGAGGCTCTATATGGGAGAAAGTGCCAATCTCTGCTATGATAGTGTGAAGCTGGGGAAACAAGTTTGTTAGGGCCTGAGTTAATAGATGAAACCTCTGAACAGATTAAAAAAATCCGAAGCCAAATGCTTACCACTCAGAGTCGCTAAAAAGCTACGCCGATCAGAGACGAAAGCCGTTAGAATTTGATGAAGGAGATCATGTATTCCTAAGAGTTACTCTAACAACAGGAGTGGGTAGAGCGATCAAGGCAAAGAAATTAAATCCTCGTTATATCAGTCTGTTTTAGATCTTGAAGAGAATTGGGCTGGTGGTGTATCGGATAGCTCTACCATCGCATTTTTTAAAACTTGCACGATGTGTTTCATGTGTCACAGCTTCAGAAATACACTTCTGATGCTAGCCACATTTTTGAACCTAAATCATTTCAATTGAAAGAGGATATGACATTTCAAGTGACTCCGATTCCAATTGAAGACACTAGTATTAAGCGATTATGCAGAAAGGAAGTCTCATTAGTAAAAATTGCTTGGAGTCAAGCTGGAATTGAGGAACACACTTGGGAACTTGAGTCAGAAATGAGAAAAGACTACCCACACCTATTTTCAGGTAACTGAATATGAATTTTGGGGGAAAAATTCTTAATTAGGTGGATAGGATATAAACCCCGTAAAATTAAAAAAAATCAATTTATATAATTTAGAGGAGTAGAAATATTAAAAATACAAATTTTGACATTAATTTTAAAGATTTTGGCGCAAAACTGGACCAACGAGCCGAACTGGTTGAACCGGACCCAAATCGGACCCAAGGCCCAAACCGTTCACTCTCTTATAAGTTGCTTCAGCCACTTCTCCCTCAATGAAAGAAAAATTCACGCCGTTGAAGGGAGAAATCGACGTAAAAGAAAAACTTAACGTCTCCGAAAATTCAATCGCCCATAACTTTCAATCCGGAGCTCCGATTGATGAGCCGTTAGTGACCACATGTTCATCTCAGAATTCTCTTCAATTCTATCTAAAAAATGTGGCAAGAAATTGATGCGCGAGTATCTTTCCTAAGTTTTTCTAGTGAATTTGCATTCAAATTTGTAAGTTTAATCAAGATTTAAGTATTTTTGAGCCACTATGAATGTTACTTTGAGTCATGTGTAATTTGGTTTATTTCTTGTAATATTCGGATGGATTTGACAGGGTTTGTGTAGAAGAAAAGGAAGAAAGTGGATGATGCTGTCAACCCTGACTTCCTTGCATTCCAACAGAAATAACTTAAGCTATAGAGGTTCACTTGATGCGGTTCTAGTGGCATTGGAAAGCTAACTTTCAGTGCTTTCCAACAATATATAATAGTATACCCTTTTTTTCTTAGAAGCATGGCCTTGATGGCGCCTAACTTGGGATTATCCAAGTTAGGCGCTAGATGAAGCACAATCACTCCAAACCACGCTGCCATAGTGGCGCCTTAGGCGCCAATCCTAAAGAATGCAATAGTCCCTACGCCTAACAGGAGTGTTCAAAGATTTTATTTCATTTTGATTAAAACTTTATTTTATTTACAAATAGGAAAATATATTATTTTGTTTTAGAAAATATATTTTTCATTAATTAGGATTAGATATAAAAGGAAAAAGATTCAGCCCTTGGGGCTCTCTTTTCTCTTACACTCTTCACTCCGCACTTTATAGTTTTACTAAATCCTAGTTTTTTCTCTGAGTCATGAGCAACTAAACCTCCACTGTTAATGTTAGGAGCTCTATTTATTCTATGGATTAATACTATTACTCTTCTATTTTAATTAATGTATTGATTTTAATTTCAAGAATTTGTTTTCGTTCTTTATCTTATGGATTTGGGTAGATCAAAAGAATAACCCTTATTCTATTTGAGTTCTTGTGAGCCTTGGAAAAGAAATTTACTTGAACAATAGCTTGAAAACAATTTCTCCGAAATCACTAATTATCTGACCTTAATGGGATACGTGACATATAATCCTTTTATCTTTGGGTAATTAGGATTTTTGTGGTATATAAACTAGAATTGAACTTAACTCTCTAATTGAACTTAAGTGACCAAGGAATTGGTGGTTAACTAGATTAGAGGAGACCAAATTACTAAGGAATTAGGGTTTAGTCACATATAGTTTGCCATTGAATCTTGCATGATTAGAATAGTTGGTAAGAAAAGTTAATCCAGAAGATAAATAACTCTGAAACCTTAACTGTTCTCTCATTTTCTGTTTAATGTTGTTGGACCCTCAAACATCATTTTCTGCTTGATCTATCAATCCTCGTGGGATCGACTCTCACTCACCTGGGGCATTACTTGGTACGACCCGGTAAATTACCATTTCCCTCCCAGTTCTCCCTATCCGTAATTTTGTGATTTTAGGGTTTAGGTATTGAGGAATTGAATGATTTTGATGGTTTAGGTGAACTCTAGCAGCGGAGAATCACTGGGTTTTGTCCAATAGATCTGTGGGTAAGGTAAAAAACTATTGAACCCTTATGAAATATTGAATTAGTGAACCCTATGATGATTATAGTGATATTGTGTGAAATAGATTATGTTCTGGTTGATTTGGAGTTCAATTGGGCAGTTTGGAACAAAATCTGGATAATTAGACTTGGGGAATTGACATTTGAAAGCTTGGAGCTTGTGAAAGGAGAGGATTTTGAGGTGTTTCGAGCTTAGGAAGGAGTTGGCCAAGGTATGATTTTGGTTTCTCATAGTTAATGTTTAATATCACGTCAAAACTTAGGCTAGAAGACCTTAGGATAAGAATGAACTGAACGAATTATTGATGGATTGCGTATATGGTATATGATGTGTGGTTTGGTTGTTGTTAATGATTTGCTATTGGAGTTGGTTAGTTATGGAAAAAGATTTAATATTGGTATTTGTTTGATTTTAAAATAATTTGAATTGGAAATGATTTGAATGACTAAGAGGTGTTTGGTTGAAGGTGGTAAAAATTCGAGTTTTAGAGAAGATATTGCCAAAATTTCTATAAGAAATGGAGTTTTGATTTGAAGTGTTATTTTAAAAAGAAAAAGAATATTACGTGGCTTGTATATTTGAGACTATTTGTTGACCCTCTGTCGTAAGATGTGACCAGGCATTTTAATTCCCCAGGTTCCCCCATGGGCATTGTAACACCCTAATTAGCCTAAGCTTTACCTCGCGTCGTAAAGCAAAGATTAATTAAGGATTACAATAGTTCTAAGCTCATACATATGATATATAGGAGGAATAGTATTATGTAGAAACCTGATGAAGGATATAGTTTCAAATCAGGATTTAAAAGCACAAAACGAACTAAAGAAGTGTCTAACTTAACACACAAGAAACATATGTGATATAAGCAAGGATAGTAGTATAATAGTGTAATATTATAAGAAACTAGCCACGCCTCGCAGAGTTTAAGGTGGCTAGCCAAATATACTGACAAAAGGAAACTGAAGTTTAAAATGGCTTATACAAGTTTTGTTCTCTCTCAAATACAAGCCTCTAGGCCAAAATAAAAATGCAAAAGTGAGAGATATATACAAATAAACAAAAGAGACTCAAAAGGAAGTATCCAGATCCTCTGCTTCTATCACCACCCAAACAACTCACCGAGGTGGGTTACGACTTACATCTGAAAAACACAACAGAAATATGGTATGAGAACTGGAGGTTCTCAGTATGGTAACAGTGCCCAATGATGTAGGATATAAGACCCTGGGACGCCAAAGGCAATCCTAGACTCCATATCCATCACAAGAATTCAAGTTTAAAACATTCTAAACCAAATAAGCATAATTATATAAAACTTTAATGAAACTTAAACCAAAGCACCATAAAAGGGCAATCTATCTTAGAAAATTTGTACTCTAATTAAACACCGCTGTCCCACAGCCTTCACCACCTGATCCGCCATGCGATTAATACAATACAAGTAAAATACAAGTAGAAACATATATAGCAATTAATACAAATAGCAATTAGACATGTTATACAGATAGGGAAAACAATATTAAGTCGACAAAGCATACAAACAGGTAGAAAATGCATATGATGAATGCCTGCCCTACTGGCTGTGATATCACATTGTCGGTTCAACTGCCAACCCGACACATCTCAATGGAGATGTTGCCCTTCGGATTCATGAAGTGGGAATCCCTGAGATATAGTGCTCGGATCACTATCCAGGGTTTTGCGCCAGTATGCTCTGATGATCCGAAGGGATGCGAGCGGGATCTATTGCCACCGACCTCACATCTAAGCACAAGCAGGACAAACCAGTGCCCTTACGCCGCCGCTACCTCGACAGGTGGGATCTAACCTCAACCCCTGCCGAGCGCAAAGCGTCTCATAATCTCAATGAAAAAGTAGTGCAATTGTTTTCAAAAAACGTTTTTAGTACAAGATGGATCCATCACTTCATTCAGAGTCCCCGACTCTTTTCAACCACTGTTCGTTCACATTACAGTTCCGAACTCAACAGTTCCTTAATCCTCACCTCATTCATCAACCATTCATCACATAATATTGAACAGCCTTCAGTACGCCAGAAGCCTAGTCCTCTGTTTTCTAAATTTCCAAATAATAGCATCTAAAAGCCTTAAATCTTTTCCCATGTTTGAGTATCTAAAAATATGCACATAAGTCTTTATAAAGTTGTTATAGAAGCTTACAACCTTGTTGGGGAGGTAGAATAGTTGAAAACAAAGCAAAATTTGAGAAACAGGGCGTGTGCGTCCGCACAGGGGTGTGCGTGCGCACGCCTAGGAAAATTTTTAAAAGTGTGCGTACGCACAGGGGTGTGTACGCACAGCTACCAAAACTTTCAAAATTAGTTCACTCGCACAACCTATGCCAGCGCCCCTAATAGACTGGCCTCCCCAACGTCTGCGTGCACACAGGTCTGTGCGTACGCACAGGTTGCAATTTTCCATTGGTGTGTGCGCGCACAAGCTGTGCCAGCGCTGCAAGCAGATTGAATGCCTCTGCATGTGTGGACGCACAGGTCTGTGCATGCGCACAGGTCTGTCTGTGCGCACAGGTCTGTGCATGTGCACAGGTCACAATTTTTGCAGAGTGTGCGTACTCACATACTAGAAAATACGGAATTCTGTAACTTTGCAGAGTTTTGATTTTCAACACCAAGTTTGAATGATCATAACTTCCTCTACAAAATCTTAATTTTCACAAACTTTATATCGATTTAAAGGGTTTTCAAAGATCTTTAATTCTAGATAAGTTTCATCAAATTTTAAAAAACAAGGCAAAAGTTATGATCAGACAAAGTTCACCAAAATCAACTTTTACCCAAAATTACAATTTCCTCAATTCCTTTATGAAACAACCAAAAGCAAACCAACCAAATCCAAACTCCACTTTTCATCAAAATCAACCCTCTATATCATATTACACCAAACTTACCACATTTTTCCTTCATCTTTCCTCATTCACAACATCACATCAATATATTACATATATCCAACCTTGTTAACAATTTCCAACTACATTACCAATCAATCAACATCAATATCACATTTATCAACACAATTCACTCCTCAACTTCACAATCCTTCATCCTCATCATATCCACATCAAGCATTACAATTAAACTCAACATTCATCAAAAATCATCATATACCATCATTCAACAACTTAACAACCATTCAAATCCAAACCTATCCTATAGGTCACTAGCCTAAGTGTCCATGAATATTATATACTACATAGAGTAAACCAAAACCATACCTTGGCCGATTCCCTTTATAAACCGAATGAGATTTCAACCAAAATCCAACCACCAATGTAACTCCAACAAGCACCAACAAGCTCCAAACTCACAATAATCAAACTATATATGCGCAAACCATCATAAATCAACCTATGGCTCAAAATAAATCAAAACTTCATAAGAGTTCAAGGCCTTTTATCTTTTCCAATAGCTTTGGAAGCTAAAACCCAATGCTAGGCAAGGATTAGGGTGAACCTAAACATCTAAAATCACAAAAATCCACTTACTCAAAAATCTTAAATACCCAAAATTTTGAAGAGGGAAACTAGGAAGATTTAGTGATTACCTCAAGAGTTTCTTAAATGGGTTTTCTAGAGCTCTTCACAAGAAACACGTAGCCGCAAACGGTGCGGCGATCGGAGCTTTGTAGCTCAAGATATTAGCTTGGGAAGAAGATAATAAATAGTAACCATGGGGGTTTCTTCTCCATTCCTTTCTCAGCTGGGTGTGTGTGTGTGTTTGAGTGTGTTATGAGTGTTTGGGTTCATTAATGAACCCTTATATATGTTGGGCTTGGGCCCAACATGGGGCCGGTCCAACCCATTAGCATTTTTAGCATGTTCGGCCTAACTTTGGGCTAAACCTTTAACACTACCATCTCAAATATTTTTCTAAGGTTTTTGGCTGTTTTCACTGCTTCTCGCACCCCAAATTCTCATCCTAACTTTCCGGAATTTAATTTGGGCATTTAAATGATTTTATTCGTGAAAAAATCGGGTTTTTATATCCTCCCTTCCTTAAAAAGATTTTCGCCCTCGAAAATCCGAATCACGCGATGGGATATATATATATACATATATATATATTCTCCATGAAGCATCCTACTCTCAACATTGCTAATCAAACAAGTTGCCAACGTATCTCGTTCACCATCATCCTACCGTGTCGATATTTTCTCTCACCAACTCCTCCATAGAACAGTTCACTCGGATATGCCGAAAATGAGCGGACTTGGTTAAGTAAACAACGATCACCCAAACCGCATCAAATCCCAGCCTAGTTGTAAGGTCCCACATCGGTTGGGGAGGGAAACGAAGCATGCCTTATAAGGATGTGGATACCTCTCCCTAGCATGACGCCTTTTGACGAGTGAGTGTGGGGGGCTTTGGCTATCATCCCTATCGTCAAAGGCAAAACCGTGAGGCCTTGTGTGCCAAAGCGGATAATATCGTGCTAGCGGGTGGTCTGGGCTCTTACAGATGGTATCAGAGCCAGAGTCCGAATCGATGTGCCAGCGAGGGCGCTGGGCTCCCTTAGGGGGATGGATTGTAAGGTCCCACATCGGTTTGGGAGGGAAACAAAGCATGCCTTATAACGGTGTGGATGCCTCTCCCTAGCATGACGCATTTTGACGAGTGAATGTGGGGGGCTTCGGCTATCATCCCTATCGTCAAAGGAAAAACCGTGAGGCCTTGTGTGTCAAAGCAGACAATATCGTGCTAGCAGGTAGTCTGGGTTGTTACACTAGTCTTTGGCAAACCGGTCACAAGATCCATCGCGATTCCTTCCCACTTTCACTGAGGAATCTCAAGAGGCTGTAACATTCCTGATGGCTTCTGATGCTCTATCTTCGCCTTCTGACATGTCAAACACTTGGATACCGCTGTAGCTACATCACCTTTCAACTCAGGCCACCAGAACATCTTCTTTAAGTCATACTACATCTTCGCCCTTCCGGGATGAATAGGAAATCCACTGTAGTGAGCTGCTGACAACAAGTCTTACCTTATCCTCCCGACATTCGGTATGAAAATTCTTCCCTTATATCTCCACAATCCTTCACCATCCTTAGCGAAATTCTCACGCCTCTTTTCACCAACTGGTTGGGACAATTTCTGAAGCTTCTGCTTATCTTGCTGAGCCTTCTGAATCTCCGTCTTAAACGTGCTTGAAATCAGCAACTAGTCCAAACAAGTTCTTCTGGCACATTCACCAATGTCCAGCTTAAGATCCACGACTTATCCACTAGCTCCTCTTCCTTGATTTTTATCCAAGCAATTGTTAAAGATCTCCGACTCAATGCGTCTACTACCATATTCGCCCTTCCAGGATGATAACTTAGTTCAAAGTCATAGGCCTTAAGCAACTCCATCCATATTCTCTAACGTATATTAAGCTCTTTCTGATCAGAAAAGGCACTAAACCTCACTCCATACAAGTGGTGCTCCCAAATCTTTAGTGCAAACACAAACGCCGCATATTCCAAGTTATGAGTTGGGTAGTTTATCTCATGCGGCCTCAGTTGATGCGATGCATAAGCCACCACGTTTCGGTGTTACATCAACACGCAACCCAAACCCTTCAGAGAAGCATCATAGTATACCTCGAATGGTTCATGTGATTCCGGCAAGATCAAAATAGCTGCTGAAGTTAACTTTTGTTTCAAAGTCTGAAAACTCTCTTCACACTCTGACGTCCAAACAAAGGCACTTCCTTCCTTGTCAACTTCGTCATAGGTAGTGCAATCCGGGAAAATCCTTCAATAAATCTCCGGTAATATTTGGCTAAGCCCAAAAACTTTCTGACTTCCGTCACAGTCGTCGGTCTTTCCCATTCCATCACCGCTTCTACCTTAGAAGGATCCACGGTTATTCCTCCTTTGCTCACCACGTGACCTAAGAACTTCACTTCCCTCTTCCCGAACTCACACGTCGACAACTTAGCATACAACTTCCGTTGCATCACTCTGATTATCATCATTAAGAAACCGAAATTTTTCCTTAAACCAAATACCGATTTTGTAATATTTGTCAAAACCTTTAAATCAACTTCAATCTAAATAAGTCTATTGTTAAAACCTTATCAAAAGAGTCAAAAACTTTTTATTTTTAACCCAAACATTTTAAAGCATGATTTGCCTAAATTCATCAAAACCTTTAAATCAAAACCTTTCCATTTGAATCCCTTTTGTTAAATTAAATCTTACAAACCAAAATACAAGTGAACAAAATCTTAGGACTCACTTTTCCTCTTTAAATCGTATCATTTGATCAAAGTTCCAATCTTAGTTTCAAAACCAAATCATTCAAAATAGTTCATTCTAGACCAGATCACTGTTGAGTTTTCTGATAGGAGTTAAAATAGTTTACTCGGAAGTTGCCTACTTCAAATCATGATTTTCTTAAATTAAAACTTTCCAAACTAAATCCGTTTCGACATGAGAAATTTGGAAACCATTTTCACAATTGAACAAAATCAGAGAACTCACCTTTTGTTTAAACCATATCTTTTAAATCAAGAATTCTGACTAACTTTCAAAACCGAATCATTTAAGCCAAAGTCCCAACCCAAATTAGAAATTATTCTAAACCTTAAAACCACAGAAATCATAGTTAAAAACCGCAAAGATGTCAGTCGATACTTCCATTACTACTAGTGATGAATCGCCCCCATCACCCATGCAGGGAGTCGCCAAGACTTCTAGTCATACCTATAAACCATTCCGGCATGTCCACTCTTATCGTTCGTCATCATAGGCCTGACATCCTTGGCTACCGCCATTAGAACTTTCCTCGCCCATGGTTTTACTCCAAACACAACTCTAAGCCCTTGTAATCCTAACGACGACTTTGCAAAAAGATAGAACCAAACTAACCTTAATTTCAGGCAATATAAGACTCAAAGCATACGCTTACCTCTCGTCGAAGGATCCGACCCCGTCGTATCACGTGAATCTAAAGTGAACACACGGCCTAACTGTTGATTCTGAGCCTCATCTCGGTTCCTCCCGCGGCGACAATCTCTAACCAAATGTCCTGGTGCGCCACACTTGTAACATAGCTTCTTACCCAACTGGCATGGCCTATTCGGATGGTAGTTCCCGCACTCCTAACATTTCATATCAGAGGAGTAAGCTCTTGACCGCTTCCCTCCACCATATTTCTTGAAGTTTTGTCCCCTCGGTCCAAGGTGATCATCGAGTTCCCTACTATTATTCCCTCCATGAGTGTTCCTTGACGAGGCTACCGTCCTTGCATATTCTTCAACAACCCTTACCGTGTCCACCAATTCAGAAAATCTCCTCATCTCTAGTGGAGCCACAGTACACTTGATATCCTCTCTCAACCCCACTTCGTATTTGATGCATTTTCATCCTTCACAAGACCTAGAAGTACCCTGACTTATCCTCAAGAACCTACAGAGTTCCTCGAACTTGCTGGTGTATTCTGCTATAGTCATGGGCCCTTACTTCAGCTGTAAAAGCTCCAATTCTCTGGCCTCCCTTAATGACCCATGAAAGTACTTCATATAGAAAGCTTCCTCGAATAACGCCCAGGTAGTGTTCACGTTATGTTGGTGTAGCAGTTGGCTCTCCTTGCCACCATTGCTGAGCATCTCCCACTAGTTGATAAGTCGCATATTCCACGAACTTGTCATACGGTACATGTTGAGTTAGCAATGCATTCTCCACAGCTTAGAACCAGTTGTCTACTTCAGTATGGTTTGTCGAACCATTGAAAACCGGTGGGTCAGCTTTTCAAAAAGTAGCTAGAGTCCTCTGAACATCTCTCAAGCTGTCCTCAGCACCTTCTCCATTGTCGTTTTTGCTTCTGGCCAGTTGGGTTAACCTCTGCACAACTTACAGAGTCACAGCAGCATTTGCTTCCATGGTGTTCGCCAGGTTCACCATCGCCGCCGTGAACTCGGCATGGTTATCAGCCAGTTGCTCATTCCTACTCTCTCATGAACGTGCTCGACCTCGTCCGTGAGTAGCCATTGGGTTTCTTGTCTACACCAAACAATCGATATCAAGGTGATCAGTCTCAATATCAAAAGTCTAGTGCTTCAATTATCCCAAACAGGCACTCACAAATAAGCATGCAATGCATATATCAAACAAATAACCTAATAGCATCAAAGAAAAGACACATAGAATATGCAATGAAGCACAATCGGTCCATCCCTCAGGCTCACGAGGACAAACTGCTCTGATACCACTAATGTAACACCCCAATTAGCCTAAGTTTTACCTCGCATCGTAAAGCAAAGATTAATCAAGGATTACAACAGTTCTAAGCTCATACATATGATATATAGGAGGAACAATATTATCTAGAAGCTTGATGAAGGATATAGTTTCAAATCAGGATTTATAAGCGCAAAACGAACTAAAGAAGCCTCTAACTTAACACACAAGAAACAGATGTGATATAAGCAAGGATAATAGTATAATAGTGTAATATTATAAGAAACTAGCCACAGCTCGCGGAGTTTAAGGTGTCTTGCCAAATATACCGACAAAAGGAAATTGAAGTTTAAAATGGCTTATACAAGTTTTGTTTTCTCTCAAATACAAGTCTCTAGGCCAAAATAAAAATGCAAAAGTGAGAGATATATACAAATAAACAAAGGAGACTCAAAAGGAAGTATCCGGATCCTCCGCTTCTGTCACCACCCAAACAACTCACCGATGTGGGTTACGAGCTGCATCTGAAAAAAACAACAGAAATATGGTATGAGAACCGGAGGTTCTTAGTATGGTAACAGTGCCCAATGATGTAGGATATAAGACCCCAGGACACCAAAGGCAATTCTAGACTCCATATCCCTCACAAGAATTCAAGCTTAAAGCATTCTAAACCAAATAAGCATAATTATATAAAACCTTAATGAAACTTAAACCATAGCACCATAAAAGGGTAATATATCATAGGGAATTTCTACTCTAATCAAACACCGCTGTCCCATAGCCTTCACCACCCGATCCGCCATGCGATCCAATCGCCACCGCCTTCCAAACCTCCTCAATCCCAGTAAAAGCACAAGTATATACAATACAAGTAAAACACAAGTAGAAACATATATAGCAATTAATACAAATAGCAATTAGACATGTTATACAGATAGGGAAAACAATATCAAGTCGGCAAAGCATACAAACAGGTAGAAAATGCATATGATGAATGCCTGCCCTACTGGCTGTGATATCACATTGTCGGTTCAACTGCCAATCCGACACATCTCAATGGAGATGTTGCCCTTCAGATTCATGGTGTGGGAACCCCTGAGATATAGTGCTCGGATCACTATCCAAGGTTTTGCGCTAGTATGCTCTGATGATCCGAAGGGATGCGAGCGGGATCTATTACCACCGACATCACATCTAAGCGTAAGCGGGAAAAACCACCGCCCTTATGCCACCGCCGCTACCTCGACAGGTGGGATCCAACCTCGGCCCCTACCGAGCGCAAAGCGTCTCATAATCTCAATGAAAAAGTAGTGTAGTTGTTTTTAAAAAACATTTTTAGTACAAGATGGATCCATCACTTCACTCAGAGTCCCCGACTCTTTTCAACCGTTGGTCATTCACATTACAGTTTGGAACTCAACAGTTCCTTAATCCTCACCTTATTCATCAACCATTCATCACATAATATTGAGCCACCTTAAGTACGTCAGAAGCCTAGTCCTCTGTTTTCTAAATTTCCAAATAATAGCGTCTAAAACCCGTAAATCTTTTCCCATGTTTGAGTATCCAAAAATCTTAAAAAAGGTGTTATAGAAGCTTATAACCTTGTTGGGGAGGTAGAATAGTTGAAAACAAAGCAAAATTTGAGAAACAGGGCGTGTGCGTGCGCATGCCCAGGAAAATTTTTAAAAGTGTGCATACGCACAGGTATCAAAACTTTCAAAATCTGTTCACTCGCACAACCTGTGCCAGTGCCCCCAACAGACTGGCCTCCCCAACGTGTGTGTGCACACAGGTCTGTGCGTATGCACAGGTTGCAATTTCCCATTGGTGTGTGCGTGCACAAGCTGTGCCAGCACTGCAAGAAGATTGCCTGCCTCTGCGTGTACGGATGCACAGGTCTGTGCGTGCACACCAGTCACAATTTTCGCTGAGTGTGCGTGCGCACAAGGATGCGCGTACACACATACCAGAAAACACAGAATTCTGTAACTTTGCAGAATTTCAGATTTTTCAAAACCAACTTTGAATGAACATAACTTACTCTACAAAATCCCAATTTTCACAAACTTTATATCGATTTAAAGGGTTTTCAAAGATCTTAAATTTTATATAAGTTTTATCAAAATTTGAAAACCGAGGCAACACTTATGATCAGACAAAGTTAACCAAAATCAACTTTTACCCAAACTCCAAACTTGACTTTCTGTCAAAATCAACCCTGTATATTATATTACACCAAACATACCACATTTTTACTTCATCTTTCCTCATTTACAATATCACATCAAAATATTACATATATCCAACCATGTTAACAATTTCCAACTACATTACAAATCATTCAACATTAATATCACATTTATCAACACAATTCACTCCTCAAATTCACAATCCTTCATACTCATCATATCTATATCAAGCATTACAATTAAACTCAACATTCATCAGATCATCAAAAATAATCATATACCATCATTCAACAACTTAACAACCATTCAAATCCAAACCTATGCTATAGGTCACTAGCCTAAGTGTCCATGAATATTATATACTACATAGAGAAATGCAAATTTGAAATATGTTAGGCAACCAAAATTTTTTAACAAATATTACAAATTGTATAACCAAAAGCAATTAGAAAAGGGTACAATCTATGAACTATACCATATTGAAACAAATAATATTGTAGAATGTAACATAGTCTAATAAACCATGCATATGAGGTTGACCATCCATGATGATGCGTTCCCATGGCTTTTCCACAATGTTTACAATAGCTGCAGTAACCTGTGAAAAGCCATATAGCAACAAAAAACTATGGGGAGGAAGACAATATAACAAAAACAATAATAATAAAGCCTTATCCCACTAGATGGATAGACTACATAGATTAAACAACACCATTGTACCCTATCATATATCATATTCACAATGAAACCATTCATACGTAGATCTCCTTTGACTAAACCTAGTAAAAGGTCTTTTTAGATCTTCCTCGTATCTATCTTCTTGATCCACCCTCTTAATTGGATATTCCGTCGATCTTCTCCTCACATGTTCAATAACACGAGATTCTACCATCTTTTCAACAATAGGCATTACTCCAACTTTCTCTCTTATATCCCCATTCCTTGCATTGTCTATGAGTGTTTGGTCAATCATTCATCTAAGCATCCTCATCTCTACCACACTAAACTTATCCTCATTGAAAAATTAGGTTAACCAACCAATGGCTTTCCTCTTATAAACCTTTCCAAACTTCAATTGAAAAACCATAATGTGATATAAATAATTTGGTCAAAGAAAAATTGTTAGCAAGAAAATTTTAAAAGAAACAGCATAGTGCAAGAGGATTATAAAGGATAAAAGAAAACAAATGTAGATTTATTTGAATAATAATATTATACTGTATTTTACCATTCACCAACCTGCCTATAGAATGATATAAAGTGCTTGGCAAGCTCAATAGCAAAGTTCTCAACAGAAAGTATTTCAGAGCACTCCTTGGCTTTTGCATATACCTAGCAATATTTTCATAAAAAAAATCAAAATTGAACAGATGTGATGATGGAGGATGAAAGACAAATAGCATATACAAGCAAATTCCTTGTTCTTTAAGTTTGTAGACAGTAATATATACCCAACCTATAGCATGAAATCAGGGTTGTAAACATTTTATGTGATTTGAGTTTAAATACTGGTATTATATTATAAGCATCTAAGACAGAAATACTTGCAGTTCTTGTATTTCCTAGAAGTATAAGCAGAAAATATCGGTCTCTAATCAATATCTCTTTGTATTTCTGTCTATTTCTTTCTAGAGACAGGATCAAATCAAAACAAACCTAACATCATATCTATTTAGCCACTTCTTGAAAAAATACAATTGAAACCAACAGAAGGTACAAAGCAGCATATGAGATTCAGACATAATTGTTTTGTTAAAATGAGTAGATCAGACGACAACAGTTTATAACATTTACAATAGATCTTTTAATAGACTAAAATGTTGAACTAGTAAAGTTCAGAAAATCAAATAATTGATTTTAAATCCCATCAGAAAGCAAACATATTGCACTCCAAATATCAACATACAAACAGATAGATATCAGAGCTTAAAATGTTAACTTTGGATAGTGGTACAAATCACGCAGAAAATTACTAACACAGAAGAGAAGAAGAAGAAGGTTACAGTGTTCTTTATGGTGTCAGTGGCAACGATATCAGAGTTATCATCACGGAGATAAGAGTTGACACAATCAGAGAGGAGGCTGATGCTGACTCGCCACTCCACAACGTAGTGTTTTCCTTCCTTCGTCTTCCACACGCGAGCCACCCTTACCCTCTGTTTCCCATGCCTTTGCTCGAAGTTGAATCCCTCTACTCTTTCTGCCATGGGAAATTTCTCCCCTTTTCTTTTTTACTTTTTATTATAAGTTTAGAGTGTTCAATTTTTGACCTGAGTGTCCATTCCGTTCCAATTTATATTGGAGATAAGACAGCAGAGATATGCTGGTTTTGCTTTTCTCTCGGTTGGAGTCTGTGTGCGGATTACATCATCATCCTCATCCAAATTCCAAACACAAAGTTAACCGCTTCCTAGTACGTTTTGAATAACTGATTTGATTTAGAAATGATTAAACTATCTAACAGGTAGCTAAAATATTATAAATAATAAATAAAAATATAATTAATAATATTTATATTTAAAAGAGAATGTGAATTATTTTTTAAATTTAATTAATATAATTAATTTTTTATAATTATTTTTTTATTTAATTACACTAAAAATTAATTTTAAATTTAATGTGAATTAAATTTTAAAAATGCTTTTTTATTATTATTACATTCATAATTTTATAAATTTTTTTCTAAATAAAAATTTTAAAATTTGATATTATAAATCTAAAATATTTTAAATTATCTCAATATATTTTATAAAAATAAAAACATCTTATATTTGATTAGTCTTGTTCTAGCAAGGATACTCCTCCCGAGCTATGTGTCGGCCTCACGTCAATCCCAGTATGCCTGATAGCTTGAACCGAACCGGAAATATCCTCGTGAACTCGGACCCGAGTGTGGTACCTGCAAAAAGGACTCTGACGTCCAAGTCAGTAAAGGAATCACTTAAATAAAAGCGTGCGTATAATCGGGATGTTGTTTGATAGTATGTTACTTGTTGGAATGAATTTGCTCTCCCCTCTATCATCGGTACCATGCCCGATTTATAGCCTAGTTAATGTGAAATTAGTCGTTGGTTTCATTCGAGATCTTCGTGGTCGATCTTGTGGCGAGATTGTAGTCTGTTATGATGGAGCCGTTTTTATGATAAGTCGTGCCGAGGTATAACTCAATTTTGTCCGAGATCACAGGGGTATAGTACAAGTCTCTATTTATTAAAAACATCTAATATTATAAGTTTTTAATCTGCAAAATAAAATAATAAATAATAAATTAACACTAATTCAGTAATTATAGATATTATATGTTTAAAATTATAAATGTTATATAGATAAAATTATATATGCTAAATTAAAAAATTTTAACAACTTCTACTATACAACTTATATTTTACATAAAACTATTAGAACATAAAAAATAGAAAATAAAATATAAACAAAAATTAAGAAATAAATTTTTAAAAGTGACTATTAACTTATTATATTAAAATCAATAAATAAGCATACATATGAGATAATAATTTGAAATATATAATAAGAGAAGAAGAAGATGACGATTTGGTGTTTTGTTGATGGTTGAATGATGATGTGTTTGGCATGAAATTGAGACTGAGATTATGTAGAAAACCAAGATTTTGGCCTGGTGTGCGTGTGCAAAAGGTGGTGGGTACGCCCCACTTAGAACGAAGCTCGTGCGTATACACAAGGGGTGATGCGTATGCACAAGAGAGAATGTGCAAGTTGTTCGTACGCACGGGGTGATGCGTATGCACGAGTGGGAAATGCTTTCTGATTGGCGCGTATGATACGGAATTTACAAACAATATTTGTAGAACTACCGACAAGTGCACCAGGTCGTATCAAGTAATAAACTCACGATGAATGAGGTTGATCCCACGAGGATTAACGGATTAAGAAAACAATAGCTAATTGATTATTCTAGTTAGATGATCATAATTGAGTGATGAGCAAACAAGAAATGTAAATGACTTAAATAAAAAGTAAATGGAAGCAATAAGATGACAAGAAAGTAAATGACGAAAAAGTAAAGTACTAGAAATTAAAGTGCAAGAAAGTAAATAACAAGAATGAAAAATAAAAAGAACATTGGGATCAAGAGATATTGCATTCTCAGGATCAATAGTTCTCATCTCCACTTCAATCATACAATCATTGATCTCTTGGCAAATCATAAGTGATTGAATTCCAATTCCTTGGAAATTCAATCTCTCGTAACTTGAGCAATTGCCAATTTCTTGATCTAATTATTCATGAGAAGAGATGAAAATTGGTCTCTGATTTAGAGTCACACAATTTCATAAATCAAGTTTTGGGATGATTATATGTCACGTATCAATCCCAAACCCAATTTTATAACCACTATGAGAAAGAACTTCAAGCATAATTCTATTATTCCTTTTCCAAAGTTCACATAGAATTTATTAGATTCAATTCCTCTTCTGATAGAATTTGAATCATTAAAATGAAGATCGAAGATCTTTCTAAAGAAACAAAAAAAGAAGAAGAATTGAAGATGAAGAATGAAAACAAATTAATCCATTAAATTGTAACAGAGCTCTCTTTTCCAATTGAAGAGAGTTAGACATTCATAACTACAAAGAAACTACAAAATGTATAAAAAAGAAGGTGAAAGAGAGTAAGAGAGAATGAGAGTGGAAGGAATGTCTGAAGACTCCCCTCCCAGGGGTGTGTCTAACAAAATGAATCTAAGGTCCTATTTATAGCTATCCGAAATTACAAATTCAAATGAAATTTAATTCAAATTACATCGAATATAAATTTTATAACTACTTCTAGATGATTATTGTGGACTTGATTGCTTGTTAATAGGTCTTTGGACTTTGATTTATTGTGAATTGTGGCTTGTAAGAAGGCTGGAGTGGACTTGGTTGATGGTTGGAGGCTGCAAGGGAAAGCTGGCGTGTGGTTCAAGTGCCACTTGATTGGCACGCCCATTCTGGATAAAAATTGCTTCCTGTAATTGTGGCCTAGTGTGCCACTTCTCCCCCATGCCACTCTACATGCCAGCACCAAAATGGTGCCCCTGGGAGTACAAATTCGAAGTCGTGTAAAATCCTCACACTGGTTACGCGCTGCTAAACACACACATTTTGCAATGCTGAAAGATGGGATCATTCGCGGTCCTAAACTGAATACCCAATATAAACTATTATATATTGTTGAAAAAAGCTCTATAAGTCACCTTTCTAACGCCACTAGAAGCGTGTCATTTGGATCTCTATAGCTCAAGTTATGCTCTTTCGAAGGTGAAGAGGTCAGTCTGTCAAAATGGTCCGACGTGCCACTTCCCAGACACGCCACTCCATACACCCAGATTGCAAGAAATTAAGGCACGAGGGAGTGCGGAATGAGACACGCTGGCCACACGCCAGTACACAATCCCATTTTGGCCGTCTGGGATAGTGGCCCAGCGTGCCACTTCGCAGGCATGTCATAGTACATGCCAGGTTTACAATACTGAAAGAATAGTGATTTTCACCCTCAGCTTCAGCTTCCACTATAAAGTGTTATATATAGTTAGAAATTCTGGATGTATACTTTTCAATGCCGCTAGAGGTGCATCATTTTGACCTTTATATCTCAAGTTATATTCCTTTGAAAGTAAAGAGGTCAGGCTGGCATGTGACATGCTGATGCTATTCTCATGTTGCCTTTTTGGGGTTAATTGCAACCTCAAATCTGGTGTCCACTATGAAGTGTTATATATGATTGTAAATCTCTGAAATTTTACTTTCTAATAACACTAGAATCATCTCATTTGGAGTTTTGTAGCTTAAATTATCCTTATTAGAGTGGGGAGAGGTCAATCTGTCCAACAAAGTGTGGCCCTGTGTGCCACTTCCCTTGCAGTCCATAGTGCACGCACAAGCACACACACACACGCCACATACACACCACTCCACACGCCCTTGGCACGCTTTAGGGCCACGCTTTCAAAAGCGTGGCCTAAGGCTCTAAAGTGTATCCTAAGCTTTAAAGCGTGCCCAAAACTTTCTCTTTTTTTCTTTTGAGCTTGTTTTTTATTTTTTGCTTCTTTTTGTCTTATTTTCTATAAAATTTATCAAATTAAAAGGATCAAAGCAATTTCCAACTTAAGCACCAAAAATACTCCATAATTAAGCATTACGAATTGATTTCTTATGAAAAAGCATAGAAAACACAACATGATGCGCATGCATCACAACACTAAACTTAAGCTTTGCTTGTCCTCAAGAAAATAAAGAATCATGCAATACAATTTGACAATCCAAGGTGACAAGAGTAGCAATTTAATGTTCATGGTTGGCTAGTTTACTATGTATTCAACAATCACAAAAGAAATTCAAATGATTGATGTTTTTATCTAGCTCACTTTATGAAATATTTTCTTTATATTCCTTCGCTGAAACAAGCTTTTCATCTTTTTCTTAGCTTAGCTTCTTGGGTGCCTTGCACCATTTGTTTTTAGCTTTGACTTTAAATGCTTTATTTTCAAGTATTACCACTTGATACATAAGCACCACATGCATTTAACTAGAGAAATCTTTAAGCTCATATGTTTCTTTACTTTAATCTCTAATCATTGATGCACAGAGCTTTGAGCTTTGAGAGAGTGCTTTGTGCTTGAGCCTAGCCTTGACTCTAAGTATTTATTTTCAAGCTTTTTGCTTGATACATAAACACCACAAGTACTTGACTAATGATTTGTCATTGGTACTCAAAGCCTTCAGCTTTATCATTATTTCCCTTTTTCTTACTTGATCATTACTTGGTTTGCTTCTTCAAGGTTTTTCAAAGTTTCAAAAATTTCACAAAATATTCCAGATGAAAACTTCAATTAAATAAATTCAAATGTGTTGAGCTAGAATAGTCATGCTATCCTTCCAATACTCATATGCACATGCTAGCTTCTTCTTTAATTACCTTGTTTGTTTATAATCATAATTGTAAACCCCGAGAAATTAATAAATAATTAGCCAATAAATTAATTATTATTAATAAAATTATTAAAATCAATTGTTATAATTTAGAGGAGTAGAAATATTAAAAATACGAATTTTGACACTAATTTTAAATATTTTGACCTAAAAATAGACTAATACTGAACCGGTTAAACCGGGCCCAAACCGGACCCAAGGCTTAAGCCGTTCACTCCCTTATAAGTGGCTTCAACCACTTCTCCCTCAATGAAAGGGAAATTCACGTCGTTGAAGGGAGAAGAGAGAAATCGATGTAAAAGAAAAACCTAATGCCTCCGAAAATTCAATCGCCCATAACATTCAATCCGGAGCTCCGATTGACGAGCCGTCAGCGCCACGTGTTTATCTCAGAATTTTCTTTAATTCTATTAAAAAAAGTGGTAAAAAATTAGCATTTTTCTCCCAGTTCTCCCTCTCCTCAATTTCGTGATTTTAAGGTTTGGGTATTGAGGAATTGAATGATGTTGATGGTTTAGGCAAATTATAGAAGCAGAGAATCACTGGGTTTTGTCCAATAGATTTGTGGGTAAGGTAAGAAACTATTGAACCCTTGTGAAATATTGAATTAGTGAATCCTATGATGATTATAGTGATATTGTGTGAAATGGATTGTGTTTTGGTTGATTTGAAGTTCAATTGGACAGTTTGGAAAGAAATCCTGATAATTAGGCTTGAGGAATTGATGTTTAGAAGCATGGAGCTTGTGAAAGGAGAAATTTTTGTGGTGTTCCAAGTTTAGGGAGGAATCGGCCAACGTATGATTTTGGTTTCTCGTAGTTAATGTTTAATGTCACGTGAAAACTTAGGCTAGAAGACCTTCAGATAGGAATGAACTAAACGAATTATTTATGGATTATGTATATGGTATAAGATGTGTGGTCTGGTTGTATTAATGATTTGCTATTAGAGTTGGTTGGTTATGGAAAAGATTTAATATTGGTATTTGTTTGATTTTGAAATAATTTGATACTGGAAATGATTTGAATGACTGAGAGGTGTTTGGTTTGGTGGTTGGGACCCTTGAAGGGTGGCAGAAATTTGAGTTTTAGAGGAGATACTACCGAAATTTCTATAAGAATTGAAGTTTTGGTTTGAAATGTTATTTTAAAAAGAAAAATATTATTATGTGGCTTGTATATTTGAGACTATTTGTAGACCCTCTGTCACAAGATTTGACTGGATACTTTAACTCCCTAGGTTCCCCCATGGGCATGCATACATATATAAATTTTAAATATTATATTATTGAGCTTGGAGTTTGACTCTATGGATATTATTTTTGAGCTTGGGGATGCATGCACAGAGGGACTATCCAATGGTTAACTACCAGGACATGTCGGCTTGGCAATATAACCAACAGATGAGACTCATCAGCCACAAGACAGGCATACATCATATGCATTTGTATGTTTTGCTTGAGTATGCATTGTTTTGGTTTGCTTAATTGCTTATTTCTGCTTATCTGTTACTTGTTCTACTTGCTGTAATTGTACCTCTATTTATGTTTTCTTTATTTGAATTGTATGTGTATGCTTCTGAGAGACCCTCTCTTGGCAGAAGAGTGAACAGAAGTTGTTCCACCGGTAATTCGGAGGATTGGAGGAGACAAAAAGTGAAGTGCTAACTTAAAGTT
Organism: Arachis stenosperma; assembly: GCF_014773155.1. Lineage (NCBI taxonomy): Eukaryota > Viridiplantae > Streptophyta > Magnoliopsida > Fabales > Fabaceae > Arachis > Arachis stenosperma. The sequence goes on from NC_080378.1 coordinate 68,842,926, forward strand.
AGATTTAGAACTTGAATACTGGTGCGCGAAATTGTGAACAATACTTTTCACAACTCTCATAATCCCTGGTCATGAACTCCAAAAACTTGGTAGCTCAATACCATGGCATTACACAACTTCGCACAACTAACCAGCAAGTGCACTGGGTCGTCCAAGTAATACCTTACGTGAGTAAGGGTCGATCCCACGGAGATTGTTAGCATTGAAGCAAGCTATGGTCATCTTGTAAATCTTAGTCAGGCAAACTCAAATATATATGATGATGAACGAAAATAATATAAAAGATAAAGATAGTGATACTTATGTATATCATTGGTGTAAGAGCTTCAGACAAGTGTATGAAGATGCCTTCCCTTCCGTCTCTCTGCTTTCCTACTGCCTTCATCCAATCCTTCTTACTCCTTTCCATGGCAAGCTCGTGTAGGGTTTCACTGTTGTCAGCAGCTACCTCCCATCCTCTCAGTGAAAGCGATTGCATATGTCCTGTCACCGCATAGCGGAATTCAGCTGTCGGTTCTCGGTCAGGCCGGAATAATATCCATCGATACTTTTGCGTCTGTCACTAACGCCCTAGCCTGCTAGGAGTTTGAAGCACGTCACAGTCATTCAGTCATTGAATCCTACTCAGAATACCACAGACAAGGTTAGACCTTCTGGATTCTCTTGAATGCTGCCATCAAGTCCTGCCTATACCACGAAGATTCCGATTAAAGAATCCAAGAGATATTCACTAAGCCTCAGATGCTTGTAGAACAAGAATGGTTGTCAGTCACCTTGTTCATGAGTGAGAATGGTGATGGGCGTCAATCATCACCTTCATCATGTTGAAGAACAAGTGATATCTTGGATAAAGAACAAGTGGAATTGAATGGAAGAACAATAGTAATTGCATTAATACTCGAGGTACAGCAGAGCTCCACACCTTAATCTATGGTGTGTAGAAACTCCACCGTTGAAAATACATAAGAACAAGGTCTAGGCATGGCCGAATGGCCAGCCTCCAAAGGCCTAAGATAGCATAAAACAAAGATAGCTACCAAAAGTCTCTTTAAATACAATAGTAAAAGGTCCTACTTATAGAAAACTAGTACATAGATGAGTAAATGACATAAAAATCCACTTCCGGGCCCACTTGGTGTGTGCTTGGGCTGAGCAATGAAGCATTTTTCGTGTAGAGACTCTCCTTGGAGTTAAACGCCAGCTTTAGTGCCAGTTTGGGCGTTTAACTCCCAATTAGGTGCCAGTTCCGGCGTTTAACGCTGGAATTTCTTGAGGTGACTTTGAACGCCGGTTTGGGCCATCAAATCTTGGGCAAAGTATGGACTATTATATATTGCTGGAAAGCCCAGGATGTCTACTTTCCAACGCCGTTGAGAACGCGCCAATTGGGCGTCTGTAGCTCCAGAAAATCCACTTCGAGTGCAGGGAGGTCAGAATCCAACAGCATCTGCAGTCCTTTTGAGTCTCTGGATCAGATTTTTGCTCAGGTCCCTCAATTTCAGCCAGAAAATACCTGAAATCACAGAAAAACACACAAACTCATAGTAAAGTCCAGAAAAGTGAATTTTAACTAAAAACTAATAAAAACATAATAAAAACTCAACTAAAACTACCAAAAACATACTAAAAACAATGCCAAAAAGTATACAAATTATCCGCTCATCAAATACCTTAGATAACTTACTTAATTTCTAGTTTTGTTGGGTCTCTAAGATGAAATCTGAGTGTCGAAGTTCTAGGAATGCCTCTGGCTTGCCCGGGACCTTTTATATTAACTATGTGGGCACCTTTACCATGCTGAGAACCTCCGATTCTCATTCCATATATATTCTGTTATTTTTCAGATGCAAGTCGAGAGTCAAGTCGCTGAGCATCTGGAGTTTCCTGTGCAAGCGAAGTGTGGTTATTTTGGGATGTTGTATTTTGTATTTATGCTATGTATATATGTATATAGATTCTCCTTTGTATATATTTTATGTTTGTCCCTTCTAAAGGTTGACTTGGAGAAACAAGTGTTTATTCTATAGTTTGAGTTATATTTTGGGTTGTATACATATATATAATTATATACTCTGGCCGGTCTTAGCTTCGTAGGTCGAGCCTGGAGCTTGATATCTGTGTTTTGGAACTCTGATCTATATATTATGTTTTTAGCCTTCTTTTGATCTTAGCTATCCGTTTTACAATTATCCACGTGAGTGTGAAATAATTTACTGTTTTTGCTTTTGTTTAGCTTATTCTTCAAGGTTCCTAGATATAATTTCTTTCAACTATATTTATATAAGTCTTTTATTTTAGAGCTTGTAATATTTTGCCACCTCTGCTTTTTGACTTAAGCGTAAGGCTCTATGTGGTAGGGTATTACATTATGGTATCAGAGCCGTTCATTCCTGTATAGCCTGAGGGACGGACTGACTATATTTCTGAGCATACTCTGGGTGTGTGTATATGCTAATTAGGATATCTAATTGATATATGTGGCATATTTGTTTATGAGAATGCATTTGGGACTTTGAAACATTAGACTTGAGATATTGAGACAGATCGCCTTAATATCACTTATTTGGTGTGAACAAGAACCAAATGATGACTTGTGGACGCAGACATGGTTGAAGTAGAGGCCAAAATATTAATGCGGAACCTGAAACCATTATGAATAATCCCATGAACTTTATGAATGATTTGGAAAACATTGCAGCTGCTATGCAGGTAACACCTGAGGCCATTGGTCAGCAAGTTAATAACGAAAACTGGGTAACGACAGAAATGGGCTAATGACTTTAGCAACTTTTTTAAAGATAAACCCACCAACTTTTAAAGGAACCACAACAAGTGCCTGAAGATCAGTGTGTTGAGTTTGCTACTTATCAGCTGATGGGTAAAGCTTAGTATTGGTGGCAGGGGACCCGACGCCTTCTGCAGCGAGATAATGTTGCAATCCATTGGGATGTATTCCAATCCAAATTTTAAAAGAAGTATTTCCCAAACTCAGTAAGGACGGCAAAGGAGCTTGAGTTTCTACAGCTGAAGTAGGGTCCTATGTCAGTAGCAGAGTAAACCAATCAATTTGAGAAATTTTGTTGGTTCTCTAGGATTTATCAAGGTGCTACGGGGGATTTTAAAGAATGAAAATGCATAAAATATGAAGATGGTCTGTGGAGTGACATTCTAAGTACAGTGGGTTCGATGGAGATCAGAGTTTTCTCTGAAGTGGTAAACAAAAGCCGAGTTGCTAAGAATTGTGCAAGAAAGGCCATGTTAAACAAGGACGATCACTTAGCTTTTGTTAAGAGAGATCAGAGGAGGAACTTTGCACCTAGAGGACAAAATTTTGAGCGAGGAGGCTATGTTCCACAGCTATATCAAGGCCATAACACCTTCTGGAGATTCAACAATAACAACTAGGGAAGAGGCAAAGGAAAGCAGATTCAGAATCCTCCCAATAACTTGACATGTAGGAGATGTAGGGTGGTGCACGGAATTGTGATCACACTTTTTCAAACTCTGGTACAACTAACTAGCAAGTGCACTGGGTCGTCCAAGTAATAAAACCTTACACGAGTAAGGGCCGATCCCACGGAGATTGCCGGCTTGAAGCAAGCTATAGTCATCCTGTGAATCTTAGTCAGGTGAATTCAATTAGTTATGAGTTTTGATAATTGAAAGATAAATAAAATGCAAATTAAAATAAAGATACTTATGTAATTCATTGGTGGGAATTTTAGATAAGAGTTTGGAGATGCTTTGTTGCTTCTGAACCTCTGCTTTTTGATGCGGTAATTTATAGCCCACAAACTAACCGGCAAGTGCACTGGGCCGTACCAAGTAATACCTTACATGAGTAAGGGTCGATCCCACGAGGATTGATGGATTAAGCAACAGTTATTGAGTGATAAGCTTAGTTAGGCAAGTAGAAAAGGGTTTTGAGATATTCAAAAGGTTTAAATTCAAACTCAGAATATAAAAAGGATAGACAAATAAATAAGTTGGGAATAAAATATGGAGAAAATTGTTAAGGCTTCAGAGTTATCTATTTTTCCGGATTAACTTTTCTTAGTAACTATTTTAATCATGTAGGATTTAATTCATGGCAAACTATGGAAGATCAAAGGAATCAATCCATACAAATAGACAGAGCTCTTAACCTTAACAATGGAGGATTAGTTGCTCATGGAATGTGGAATGTAAATTTGTATAGAATTCCGTAATGGAATCCCCCTAATGGAATCTCCTTTATAGAAGAGAAGTCTCCTCTTTTTATAACTAATCCTAATTAATTTAAAATCTAATTTTTAAAATTAAAATAATATCTTTTCCTATTTTAAAATCAAATTTGAATTTAAATCAGAATTAACTAACTACTTCACGACTTATAACATGGGGACCATTTGCCTTCACTGGATCCGTGCCTAACTTGGGTGCTAAAATGGGGCCCAGAAATCATCCCCCAATGGTTTTTGCATTTCATGCACGTGGCGCATGTCACGCGTACGTGTCAGTCACGCGTACGCGTCGATGATCTTCTTCGCAAGTCACGCGGACGCATCGGTCACGCGCACGCGTCAGGCACGCGTGCGCGTCGCTCCTCGCAGCCATCTCCTTTGATTCTTGTGTTGCAGACTCTCAATCAAATATAGTCGAATGCTACCTAAAATAAACAGTATTGCACAAAACTCAAAATAGCATCCATAACGGCTAAAATATAATTAATTCTTGATTAAACTCAACAAATTAGATGCAAATTCACTAGGAAAAGATAGAAAAGATGCTCACGCATCACAACACCAAACTTAAACTATTGCTTGTCCTTAAGCAACCAAAGCTAATATAAGCTTAGGATGTGAATTTGCATGAGAATGAGAGTTCGATAAAGCTCATGTCTCTTCTTATAGTGGGGTTTACAACTGCAATCCTGAATCGTTTTGGCATTTCACTTTATCATTTGAAGTTCAGAATGATTGGAATCCATAGGAACTCAAAATTCAGATAGTGTTATTGATTCTCCTAGTTCAGTATGTTAATTCTTGAACATAGCTACTTTATGAGTCTTGGCTGTGACCCTAAGCATTTTGTTTTCCAGTATTACCACCGGATACATAAATGCCACAGACACATAACTGGGTGAACCTTTTTAGATTGTGACTCAGCTTTGCTAGAGTCCCCAGTTAGATGTACCCAGAGTTCTTAAGCACACTCTTTTTTCTTTGGATCACGACTTTAACCGCTCAGTCTCAAGCTTTTCACTTGACACCTTCACGCCACAAGCACATGATTAAGGACAGATTGATTTAGCCGCTTAGGCCAGGATTTTATTCCTTTGGGCCCTCCTATCTATTAATGCTCAAAGCCTTGGATCCTTTTTACCCTTTGCCTTTTACTTTAAAGGGTTATTGGCTTTTTCTATTTGCTTTTTCTTTCTTTTTTTCGCAAGCTTTGTGTTTTTCACTGCTTTTTCTTGTTTCAAGAATCAATTTTATGATTTTTCAGATTATCAATAACATTTCTCTTTTTTCATCATTCTTTCAAGAGCCAACAATTTTAACATTCATAAACTTCACTATAAAAAATATGCACTGTTCATGTCATGCATTCATAATTACAAAAAATACCACCACATTTAAGTAAATAAGACTACTCTTAAATTTAACTTAATTTCTCATGCAATACATCACTTCTTTATTTTTTATTTGAATTCTAGTTTAGTGAGTAATACATGAGACATCTTTTCAGAATTAAAGCATTTAAGGGAAAACTAAACTAGACCTAGGATTTTCACTAATAAAGGATCATTCAACAGACAAAGCAAAATAGCCGAAAACTGGAACATAACATAGAAAAAGAGGAGAGGAATAAAAAAAATGAAAGGAACTCAACCACCTTAGTTATCCTAGTGGTCGTTTTATTCTTTAGGTTATGCTCCTCCGTGAAGATGATTCGCCTCCCTTTTGGTGCCATAGGAATAAACAGAAAAGCTTTAAGCGAAGCATCAACACTAAACTTAAATGTTTGCTTGTCCTCAAGCAAAGAAAATCTGAAAACAAAAACAAATGATAAGATGAAAGAAGAATAAAAGGATAAAGGAACAAAAGAGAATTAGGATTGGGAGAGAGAGAAAGAAAATTAAAACTGGGCGGCAAACTAGTGTAATTGTGCAGCACAGGTGACGCGTACGCGTGCAGCACGCGTACGCGTGGGTCGCAAAATTTTCTTAAGGACACGTAAGCGTTAGGCACGAGTACGCGTGCCCTGGGGTTTGTGCAATTCACGTCAAACCAGCCGCGCACACGCACAACTCTCTGTTCGCGTGGCTAGGGAACCAATATTGGCATACGACGCGTTCGCGTCATGCACGCGCACGCGTGGATGGTCGTTTGGTCAAATGACGCGCACGCGTCAGGGACGCGTATGCGTGGTCAATTTTGTGCGTCTAGCACACTTTCAGCCCCAAACTAGCACAAGTCTCTGTCCAAACACATATATACACCGTTTTTCTTGGTCACGCGTTCGCGTCAGTGACGCGCACGCGTGGAGTGCCAAAATCACCAATGACGCGCACGCGTGGGCTTATTTGTGCGAAAGGCATTATTCCTGCGCCACTCCCGTGCATCTCTCTGTTAAATTTTATTTTTCACGCACATGCATATGACGCGGACACGTCAGCGACGCTTGCGCATCATGTGCTCCTCTTTTTTTTTTTATCCGGTTCCTGTTCTAAAATAACTGCATGATCAGAAAATTAGTAAGAATTCAATAAAAATCAAATAAGTAAGAAAATTACTATTACGAAAAATAAATAAGAATGAAAAGGAATGATCATACCACGGTGGGTTGTCTCCCACCAAGCACTTTTAGTTAAAGTCCTTAAGTTGGACATGTGGTGAGCTCCTTGTCATGGTGGCTTATGCTTGTATTGATCCAGGAATCTCCACCAATGTTTGTAATTTCAATGGCTACCGGGATCCCAAACTAGGCGTATAATGCCTTTGAGCAAGTTGAAGCAAGTGACAAGGCCCCAAGAGTGTTGATTGTGGGAATGAATTCCAGGGTCCCAAACCTTGCTTTTACACCCGTCTTCTTGTGGATCACCATTGTTTCCACCAGGTGGCAAGTGATCTGAATTCTCACAGAGACATCCAAATAACCTTCTAAACCCATTCAAGTGAGCTCTACACCAATCCTTGCACTTCAATTTGGAGCATGCAACCATATTGAACCTTGCTTGACATCTCTTGCCATTAACCATCTTCCTCTTACTCTTAATGCCACAAAGAGCTCTAAGTTGACCATCCGTCTCTAGTAGCCCATATTCAAGTGGGAAAGCAAAGGTTAAGGATAGGAATTTTACCCACTTAAATGTTGTATTGGATGATGATGGATTTGGAAGAGGTCTTGCAAGCTCCACTCCCTTGTGCTCTCCTTTGAATTCTTCTACCTCTTTGCAAGCTTCCTCAATTTCAACCTCTTCCTCTTGGTAGCTTTCTTCTAATTCAATCTCTTCTTCATTGCTTACCAAGGGAATTGGAGGTTGTGCATCTTCCTCTTCTTCCATATGTGAGGGTGAAAAGTTCTCTAATTCACTGGAGTATAAATTTCTTTGATTGGTTTCCTCACTTTCTTCTATAGGATCTTGCATTGTATCTCTTGGAAAGGAATTTGCTTGTTCCCCTTCCTGGTTCTTGATCATCGTCTGCACATAATTCTCTACATTTTTGACACTCGTCTTTATATCATGTAGGAATTCTTTCATGAGGAGCTCAAGATCTGATGGTATTTGAGATGAATAAGGAGATTGTGGCTCTTGATATGAATAAGAAGGAGATGATGGTTCTTGATAAGAATAGGGAGATGGTAGCTCTTGGTATGGGTAGAAAGATGATGGTTCTTGATATGAATATTGAGATGGTGGTTCTTGATATGAATATGGAGGTGGTGGCTCTTGATAGTTGGAACATGGAGCATTGAAGTCTCTTTGGTTTTGACCTTGCCAACCAAAATTTGGATAGCTCCTTCATCCACCATAATATGAATCACTACTCGGGTGTGAGTAGTAATCCATGTGATCTCTCTCCATTATTTTTCCTTAGCATAAAACACAAAACAAAATTAAACGCACCATGTGGTAAACAGGAAAGCAAAGAGGACAGAACATAATTTTTTCTTCTTTTTTTGAAAATATTATTTTTTATTTTTATTTTTATTTTTTATTTTTTTTAGAGAAAAATTACTACGGGGACACCAAACGTAATTTCAAAAATTAAGAGGAAAAATTTTAAATAAAGTAAATCAATATATATATATATATATTTCGAAATCTTTTTAAAAATAGATTTTAATAAAATTAAAAATTAAACGCCTAATCTAAGCAATCAAACAAGTAATAGTTATTAATCACAGTCAATCCCCAGCAACGGCGCCAAAAACTTGATGCGGTATTTTATAGCCCACAAACTAACCGGCAAGTGCACCGGGTCGTACCAAGTAATACCTTACGTGAGTAAGGGTCAATCCCACGAGGATTGATGGATGAAGCAACAGTTATTGAGTGATAAGCTTAGTTAGGCAAGCAGAAAAGGGTTTTGAGATATTCAAAAGGTTTAAATTCAAACTCAGAATATAGAAAGGATAGACAAATAAATAAGTTGGGAATAAAATATGGAGAAAACTGTTAAGGCTTTAGAGTTATCTATTTTTCCGGATTAACTTTTCTTACTAACTATTTTAATCATGTAGGATTTAATTCATGGCAAACTATATGTGACTAGACCCAAATTCCTTAGACCTTCCTAGTCTCCTCTAAAATTCATTAACTGCCAATTCCTTGGTCAATTAATTCCAATTAGAAGGTGATGATCAAATTTCAGTTTATATGCCACAAGAATCCTAATTATCCAAAATTAAGGGGATTATATGTCACGTATCTTGTTAAATACAAATAATTAGAAATTCAGGATAATATGTTTTCAAGCTATTGTTCAAGTAAAGAGCTTTTCCAAGTTTTACAAGAACTCAATTAGAACATGGGTCATACTTCCGTTCCACCCAAATTCATAAAATAAAGAACAAAAAAAATTATTGAAATATAAATCAAAATATGGATTAAATTAGAAAGATCAAACGAATTAATCCATACAAATAAACAGAGCTCCTAACCTTAACAATGGAGGATTAGCTGCTCATGGAATGTGGAATATAACTTTGTATAGAATTCTGTAACAGAATCCCCCTAATGGAATCTCCTCCATAGAAGAGAAGTCTCCCCTTTTTATAACTAATCCTAATTAATTTAAAATCTAATTTTTAAAATTAAAATAATATCTTTTCCTATTTTAAAATCAAATTTAAATTTAAATCAGAATTAACTAACTACTCCGCCTCTTATAACGTGGGGACCACTTGCCTTCACTGGTTCCGTGCCTAACTTGGATGCTAAAATGGGGCCCAGAAATCATCCCCCAGCGGTTTCTGCATTTTCTGCACGTGGCGCATGTCACGCGTACGCGTCGATGATATTCTTCGCAAGTCACGAGGACGCATCGGTCACGCGCACGCGTCGCTGAGGAAATCTTTAAATCACGCGTACATGTCAATCACGCACACGCGTCGCCGTAGAAAGCTCCAATTCACGCGCACGCGTCAGGCACGCGTGTGCGTCGCTCCTCGCAGCCATCTCCTTTGATTCTTGTGCTGCAGAAACTCCATCAAATCTAGCCGAATGCTACCTAAAATAAACAGTATTGCACAAAACTCAAAATAGCATCCATAGTGGCTAAAATATAATTAATTCTTGATTTAACTCAACAAATTAGATGCAAATTCACTAGGAAAAGATAGAAAAGATGCTCACGCATCACAACACCAAACTTAACTGTTGCTTGTCCTCAAGCAACCAAAACTAATATAAGCTTAGGATGTGAATTTGCATGAGAATGAGAGTTTGATTAAGCTCATGTCTTTTCTTATAGTGGGTTTTACAACTGCAATCCTGAATAGTTTTGGCATTTCACTTTATCCTTTAAAGTTCAGAATGATTGGAATCCATAGGAACTCAAAATTCAGATAGTGTTATTGATTCTCCTAGTTCAGTATGTTGATTCTTGAACATAGCTACTTTATGAGTCTTGGCCGTGACCCTAAGCATTTTGTTTTCCAGTATTACCACCGGATACATAAATGCCACAGACACATAATTGGGTGAACCTTTTCAGATTGTGACTCAGCTTTGCTAGAGTCCCTAGTTAGAGGTGCCCAGAGTTCTTAAGCACACTCTTTTTGCTTTGGATCACGACTTTAACCGCTCAGTCTCAAGCTTTTCACTTGACACCTTCACGCCACAAGCACATAGTTAAGGACAGCTTGATTTAGCCGCTTAGGCCAGGATTTTATTCCTTTGGGCCCTCCTATCCATTAATGCTCAAAGCCTTGGATCCTTTTTACCCTTTGCCTTTTACTTTAAAGGGTTATTAGCTTTTTCTACTTGCTTTTTGTTTCTTTTTTTTGCAAGCTTTGTGTTTTTCACTGCTTTTTCTTGCTTCAAGAATCATTTTTATGATTTTTCAGATTATCAATAACATTTTTCTTTTTTCATCATTCTTTCATGAGCCAACAATTTTAACATTCATAAACTTCACTATAAAAAATATGCACTGTTCATGTCATGCATTCAGAATTACAGAAAATACCACCACATTTAAGTAAACAAGACTACTCTTTAATTTAACTCAATTTCTCATGCAATACATCACTTCTGTATTTTTTTATTTGAATTCCAGTTTAGTGAGTAATACATGAGACATCTTTTCAGAATTAAAGCATTTAAGGGAAAACTAAACTAGACCTAGGATTCTCACTGTTAAAGGATCATGCAACAGACAAAGCAAAATAGCCGAAACCGGAACATAACATAGAAAAAGAGGGGAGGAATAAAAAAAATGAAAGGAACTTAACCACGTTAGTTATCCTAGTGGTCATTTTATTCTTCAGGTTGTGCTCCTCCGTGAAGATGATTCGCCTCCCTTTTGGTGCCATAGGAATAAACAGAAAAGCTTTAAGCGAAGCGTCAATACTAAACTTAAATGTTTGCTTGTCCTCAAGCAAAGAAAATCTGAAAACAAAAACAAATGATAAGATGAAAGAAGAATAAAAGGATAAAGGAACAAGAGAGAATTAGGATTGGGAGAGAAAGAAAGAAAATTAAAACTAGGCGGCAAACTAGTGTAATTGTGCGGCGCTGGCGACACGTACGCGTGCAGCACGCGTACGCGTGGGTCGCGAAATTTTCTTAAGGACGCGTAAGTGGCAGGCACGCGTAAGCGTGCCCTGGGTTTTGTGCAATTCGTGCGAAACCAGCCGCACGCACGCAATTGGTTATGAGTTTTGGTAATTGAAAGATAAATAAAACGCAAATTAAAATAAAGATTCTTATGTAATTCATTGGTGGGAATTTCAGATAAGCGTTTGGAGATGCTTTGTTCCTTCTGAACCTCTGCTTTCCTATTGTCTTCATCCAATCATGCGTGCTCCCTTCCATGGCAAGTTGTATGTTGGTGGATCACCATTTTCAATGGCTACCATCCATCCTCTCGGTGAAAATGTTCTAGCTACGATTTCTGTATGGCTAATCAACTGTCAGATTTCTCGTCTCGGATGAAAAATACCAGGCACAGCTAATCATCTGTTGGTTCTCACTTGTGTCGGAATAGGATCTCTATCCTTTTGCATACTGTCACTGCGCCTAACATTCGTGAGTTTGAAGCTCGTCACAGTCATCCCATCCCAGATCCTACTCGAAATATCACAGACAAGGTTTAGACTTTTCGAATCTCAGAAATATTGCCAATTGCTTCTAGCCTATACCACGAAGGTTCTAATCTCACGGATTCGAATACTCTGTTGTCAGGAGAGGTAAGTCAAATCCGTGGATCAGAGACCCAAGATACTATACTCCGGCTGTCGTCCAATGACTATGTTGAACATCATGTAGACTGCTTGTGGTTGTCAGGCATGCAGATCTTGGCTAAGCGAGTAACGAAGATAGTGGGTGATTGTCATGGGTCACCCCTTCATTCTGACTAACTGAATTAAGTGCGAGAGTATATCTTGGAGAAGAAGTAAGTGTGAATTGAAAGAGAAACAATAGTACTTGCATTAATTCATGATGAACAGCAGAGCTCCGCACCTTAATCTATGAGGTGTAGAAACTCCACCGTTGGAAAATACATAAGAGAAAAAAGTCTAAGCACGGCCGAATGGCCAGCCTCGCCAAATGTGCAAAATCACCTAAAAGTCTCAAAAAAGGATTCTGAATACAATAGGAAAAAGTGCTATTTATACTAAACTAGTAACCAGGGATTACAGAAAATAAATAACTAAGTGCAGATAGTGCAGAAATCTACTTCTATGGCCCACTTGGTGTGTGATTGGGCTGAGCATTGAGCTTTACACGTGCATAGGCTTTTTCTGGAGTTAAACATCAGCTTGGATGCCAGTTTGGGCGTTTAACTCCCGTTCTGGTGCCAGTTCCGGCGTTTTACGCTAGAAAAGGGTCACTGGTGGACGTTTTAATGCCAGTTTGGGCCATCAAATCTCAAGCAAAGTATTAACTATTATACATTGCTGAAAAGCCCAAGATCTTAGCTTTCCATCCCAATTGAGAACGTGCCAATTGGACTTTTGTAGCTCCAGAAAAACGTGTTTGCGTGCAGGGAGGTCAGAATCCAACAGCATCTGCAGTCCTTTCTCGACCTCTGAATCAGATTTTTGCTCAGGTCCCTCAATTTCAACCAGAAAATACCTGAAATTATAGAAAAATACACAAACTCATAGTAAAGTCAAGAATTGTGATTTTTGCATAAAAACTAATAAAAATATAATAAAAAATGAATAAAACATGCTAAAAACTATGTAAAAACAATGCCAAAAAGCGTATAAATTATCCGCTCATCACAACACCAAACTTAAATTGTTGCTTGTTCCCAAACAACTAAAAACAAAATAGGATAAAAAGAAGAGAAAATACAATAAATTTCAAAATATCAATGAAGCTTAGTTCCAATTAGATGAGCGGGACTAGTAGCTTTTTGCTTCTGAACAGTTTTGGCATCTCACTTTATCCTTTGAAGTTCAGAATGATTGGCATCCATAAGAACTCAAAATTTAGATAGTGTTATTGATTCTCCTAGTTTAGTATGTTGATTCTTGAACACAACTACTTTATGAGTCTTGGCCGTGACCCTTAGCATTTTGTTTTCCAGTATTACCACCGGATACATAAATGCTACGGACACATAACTGGGTGAACCTTTTCAGATTGTGACTCAGCTTTGCTAGAGTCCCTAGTTAGAGGTGCCCAGAGTTCTTAAGTACACTCTTTTTGCTTTGGATCACGACTTTTACCACTCAGTCTCAAGCTTTTCACTTGGACCTTCATGACACAAGTATATGGTTAGGGACAGCTTGATTTAGCCGCTTAGGCCAGGATTTTATTCCCTTGGGCCCTCCTATCCACTGATGCTCAAAGCCTTGGATCCTCTTTACCCTTGCCTTTTAGTTTAAAGGGTTACTGGCTTTTTTCTTGCCTTTTCTTTTTCTTTATTTTTTGCCATTTTTTTGCAAGCTTTGTGTTTTTCACTGCTTTTTCTTGCTTCAAGAATCAATTTTATGATTTTTTAGATTATCAATAACATTTCTCTTTTTTCATTATTCTTTCAAGAGCCAACAATTTTAACATTCATAAACTTCACTATCAAAAAATATGCACTATTCAAGCATTCATTCAGAAAATAAAAAGGATTGCCACCACATCAAAATAATTAAACTATTTTCAAGATAGAATTCGAAATTCATGTACTTCTTGTTCTTTTGCAAATAGAAACATTTTTCATTTAAGAAAGGTGAAGGATTCATGGAACATTCATAGCTTTAAGACATAGACTCTAAACACTAATGATCATGTAATAAAGACACAAACATAGACAAAACATAAAGCAAATGAAATAAAAAACAGAAAAATAAGAACAAGGAAATTAAAGAACGGGTCCACCTTAGTGACGGCGGCTAGTTCTTCCTCTTGAAGATCCTATGGAGTGCTTTAGCTCCTCAATATCTCTTCCTTGCCATTGTTGCTCCTCCCTCATGGCTCTATGATCTTCTCTGATTTCATGGAGGATGATGGAGTGCTCTTGGTGCTCCACTCTTAGTTGCTCCATGTTGGAACTTAATTCTTCTAAAGAGGTATTGAGTTGCTCCCAATAGTTGTGTGGAGGGAAATGCATCCCTTGAGGCATCTCAGGAATTTCTTGATGAGAGACTTTCTCATGCTCTTGTTGAGGTCCATGAGTGGGCTCTCTTGTTTGCTCCATCCTCTTTCTAGTGATGGGCTTTTGAGATGAATCTCTCCATCTCTCATGACTCGGAGTTGAAAGAAACTGCCTTCCCTTTTCTCTTCCTAGAGGTTTCTCCGGCCTTAGGTGCCATTAATGGTTATGGAAAAATAAAAAGCAGAGCTTTTTTTCCACACAAAAATTAAAAGGTTTGCTCATCCTCGAGCAAAATAAGAAAGAAAGGATTAGAGGAAGAAGAGATGGAGGAGATGGAGGTGTGTGAATGGTTCGGCCAATGGGGGTTTTAGGTGGTTATGATGTGTGAAATGAAGGAGTAATGAGGGGCTTATATAGGAGTGGAGTAGAGAGGGAATTCTTGTAATAGGGGTTGGGTTTTAGGTGGGTTTTATAATGGTTTTGGAGGAGAAATGGAGGTGATTGGTGGAGGTTATTTTGGGGAAGAGTGTTATGGAAAGGTATGAAAAGGAGAGAGAGTGAGTTGGGGTAGGTGGAGATCCTGTGGGATCCACAGATCCTGAGATGTCAAGGATTTCTCATCTCTGTACCTTTCTGGCATTTAAACACCCTCTGTGTGCCATTTCTGGCGTTTAACGCTAGCTCTGCTACCCATTCTGGCGTTAAACGCCAGGGTAATGCCCCTTTCTGGCGTTTAACGCCAACCAGACACCAGGCACCCCTTTTTCTGGCATTAAACGCCAGTCTGTCTGCCAAGTCTGGCGTTTAATGCCCAGAATGCTGCCAGATTGGGCGTTAAACGCCCATTTTGCTATCTTTACTGGCATTTAAACGCCAGTAAGCCTGTCTTCCAGGGTGTGCTGTTTTTGATTCTGCTTTAATTCTTCAGCTATTTTTGTGACTCCACATGATCATCAGCCTAAATAAAATAGAAACTAACAATGGAAAATAAAATGAAAAAGTAATTAACATAGATAAATGAGATTGGGTTGCCTCCCAATAAGCGCTTCTTTAATGTCAATAGCTTGAAAGTAAGCTCCTATAGAGCTTCACAGGTACTCAGAGCATGATTGTGGCCTCCCAACACCAAACTTAGAGTTTGAATGTGGGGGCTCTGCTTGACTCTGTATGGAGAGAATTGGTTGAAGCTTTTCATGCTTCTTCTCCATGTTTACAGAGGAAGATCCTTGAGCCTTAAACACAAGGTAGTCCTCATTCAATTGAAGGACTAAGTCTCCTCTGTCTATATCAATCACATCCCCTTGCTGTGACTAGGAAAGGTCTTCCAAGGATGATGGATTCATCCTCATCCTTCACAGTGTCTAGGATTATGAAGTCAGCAGGGATGTAAATGCCTTCAACCTTCACTAAGGCGTCCTCTACAAGTCTATAAGCCTGTTTCATTGATTTGTCTGCCATCTTTAGTGAGATTCTTGCAGTTTGTACCTCAAAGATCCCTAGTTTCTCCATTACAGAGAGTGGCATGAGGTTTATACCTGACCCCAGGTCACACAGAACCTTCTCAAAGGTCATAGTGCCTATGGTACAAGGTATTAAGAATCTTCCGGGATCTGGTTTCTTTTGAGATAATTTCTGCTGAACCAAGGCATTCAGTTCACTGATGAGCAATGGAGATTCATCCTCCCAAGTCTCATTACCAAATAACTTGGCATTCAGCTTCATGGTTGCTCCTAGGTATTGAGCAACTTGCTCTTCAACAATATCTTCATCTTTTTCAGAGGAAGAATACTTATCGGAGCTCATGAATGGTAATAGGAAGTTTAGTGGAATCTCTATGGTCTCTATATGAGCCTCAGATTCCTTTGGTTCCCCATTAGGGAACTTCTTAGTGGTCAGTGGACGTCTATTGAGGTCTTCCTCACTGGAAATCACTGCCTCTTCCTCCTCCATAGGTTCGGCCATTTTGGTTATATTGATGGCCTTGCACTCTCTCTTTGGATTCTCTTCTGTATTGCTTGGGAGAGTACTAGGATGAGTTTCAGTAACTCTTTTACTCAGATGACTCACTTGTGTCTCCAAATTTCTGATGAAGGACCTTGTTTCAGTCATGAAACTAAGAGTGGCCTTAGATAGATCAGAGACTATGGTTGCTAAGCCAGAGAGGCTCTGCTCAGAATTCTCTATCTGTTGCTGATAAGATGATGGAAAAGGCTTGCTATTGCCAAACCTATTTCTCCCACCATTATTGTTATTGAAGCCTTGTTGAGGCTTCTGTTGATCCTTCCATGAGAAATTCGGATGATTTCTCCATGAAGGATTATAGGTATTTCCATGGGATTCTCCTATGTAATTCACCTCTTCCATTGCAGGATTCTCAGGGTCATAAGCTTCTCCTTCAGAGGAGGCGTCTTTAGTACTACCGGATGCAGCTTGCAATCCAGTCAGATTCTGAGAAATCATATTGACTTGCTGAGTCATTATTTTGTTCTGAGCCAATATGGCATTCAGAGTATCAATCTCAAGAACTCCTTTCTTCTGAGTCATCCCATTATTCACAGGATTTCTTTTAGAAGTGTACATGAATTGGTTATTTGCAACCACCTCAATGAGTTCCTGAGCTTCTGTAGGGGTTCTCTTCAGATGAAGAGATCCACCAGAAGAGTGGTCCAATGACATCTTGGACAATTCAGACAAACCATCATAGAATATATCCAAGATGCTCCATTCTGAAAGCATGTCAGAAGGACACCTTCTGATCAATTGCTTGTATCTTTCCCAAGCTTCATAGAGGGA
Organism: Arachis stenosperma; assembly: GCF_014773155.1. Lineage (NCBI taxonomy): Eukaryota > Viridiplantae > Streptophyta > Magnoliopsida > Fabales > Fabaceae > Arachis > Arachis stenosperma. Next base: position 68,859,974 of record NC_080378.1, read on the forward strand.
TTCACCTTCTTTCTGTCTGAAGGTTTGGACGTTCACTCTAAGCTTGCTCAGCTTTTGAGGTGGAAAGAATTTGGCCAAGAAAGCATTGACCAACTTGTCCCAAGAGTTTAGGCTTTCTTTAGGTTGTGAGTCCAATCATATCCTAGCTCTGTCTCTTACAGCAAAGGGAAAAGCATAAGTCTATAGACCTCGGGATCAACCCCATTGGTCTTAACAGTATCACAGATCTGCAAGAATTCAGCTAAGAACGGATGAGGATCTTCCGATTGAAGTCCATGAAACTTGCAATTTTGCTGCATTAGAGAAACTAATTGAGGCTTAAGCTCAAAGTTGTTTGCTCCAATGGCAGGAATTGAGATGCTTCTTCCATAGAAGTTGGAAGTTGGTGCAGTATAGTCACCAAGCATCTTCTTTGCATCTCTAGCATTGTTGTTGGGTTCGGCTGCCATGTCTGCTTCTTTTTCAAAAGTTTCTGTAAGGTCCTCTCTGGAGTGTTATGCTTTAGCTTCTCTTAGCTTCCTCTTCAGAGACCTTTCAAGTTCAGGATTAGCTTCAACAAGAATGTCCTTTCAGGTCCTCCCTGGCTAGCATTAAACGCCAGAAATTCTTTGTTACTGGGCTTTTTTTTTCTGAACGCCCTGGATGCTGCTGTTTCTGGCATTAAACGCCAAAAATGCTGCCCATTCTGGCGTTTAACGCACATAATGATACCTTTAATGGCGTTTAACACCTAAAGTGCCTCTTTACTGGTGTTTTAACGCCCAAAATGATACCTTTACTGGCGTTAAACACCCAGAATAATAGCCATTCTGGCGTTTAACGCCCAAAGCGTCTCTTTACTGGCGTTTTAACGCCAGTGAGCTCTTTTTCTCTGTGATTCCTCTTCTTTATGTTCTGAACCTTCATTTCTATGTATTATTTACTGAAAAGATATATATATATATATATATATATATATATATTTAATTTTTGAAATTTTGACTTGACTAACACGAAACAACTAAATTTTAAAAATTTTTGACCAAGTCAACTCAAAATTTTGAAAATTATGAGAAGAAAAAGGAAAAGATATTTTTTTGACTTTTGAATTTTTAATGAAGAGAGAGAAAAACAACAAAATGAAACAAAACATAAAATTTTAAGATAAAAACAAGTAGTGCATGCAAGAACACTTTGAATGTGAAGATGAACACCAAGAACACTTCGAAGATCATGATGAACTTCAAGAACATATTTTTGAAAATTTTTAAGAAAAGAAAGACATGCAAGACACCAAACTTAGAAACTTTTGTACTAGGGACACTAACAATTCGAAAATGCACCAGAAAAACAAGAAAAGACACAAAACAAGAAAAATTAAAGATCAAACAAGGAAAATCATCAAGAACAACTTAAAGATCAAAGAAGAACACAATGCATAAATTTTTGAAAATCTAAGAAAAATTAAAATTATGCAGTTGACATCAAACATAAAATTTGACATTAGACTCAAATAAGAAACACAAATTTTTTGGTTTTATGATTTTATTAAATTTTTTTGCATTATTTTATTTTATTGTATTTATTTTTTTAAAACTTTTTTGAAAAGAAAATAAAGGTTGAAACAAGAAAGAAGGTTACCTAATCTAAGCAACAAGATGAACCATCAGTTGTTCAAACTGGAACAATCCCTGGCAACGGCGCCAAAAACTTGGTGCATGGAATTGTGATCACACTTTTTCCAACTCCGGTACAACTAACCAGCAAGTGCACTGGGTCGTCCAAGTAATAAAACCTTACGCGAGTAAGGGTCGATCCCACGGAGATTGCTGGCTTGAAGTAAGCTATAGTCATCTTGTAAATCTTAGTCAGACAGATTCAATTAGTTATGAGTTTTGATAATTGAAAGAGAAATAAAATGCAAATTAAAATAAAGATTCTTATGTAATTCATTGGTGGGAATTTCAGATAAGCATTTGGAGATGCTTTGTTGCTTCTGAACCTTTGCTTTTCTATTGTCTTCATCCAATCATGCGTGCTCCCTTCCATGGCAAGCTGTATGTTAGTGGATCACTGTTGTCAATGGCTACCATCCGTCCTCTCAGTGAAAATGGTCCAGCTACAGTTTCTGTACGGCTAATCAACTGTTAGATTTCTCATCTCAGATGAAAAATACCAGGCACAGCTACCGCACGGCTAATCATCTGTTCGTTCTCACTTCTGTCGGAATAGGATCTCTCTATCCTTTTGCACACTGTCACTGTGCCCAACATTCGTGAGTTTGAAGCTCGTCACAGTCATCCCATCCCAGATACTACTCGGAATACCACAGACAAGGTTTAGACTTTCCAGATATCAGGAATGCTGCCAATTGCTTCTAGCCTATATCACGAAGGTTCTAATCTCACGGATTTGAATGCTCTGTTGTCAGGAAAGGCAAGTCAAATCCGTGGATCAGAGACCCAAGAGACTATACTTTGGCTGTCATCCAATGACTACGTTGAACATCATGTAGACCGCTTGTGGTTGTCAGGCACGCAAATCTTGGCTAAGCGAGTAACGAAGATAGTGGGTGATTGTCACGGGTCACCCCTTCATTCTAACTTAACTGAATTAAGTGCAAAAGTATATCTTGGAGAAGAAGTAAGCGTGAATTGAAAGAGAAATAATAGTACTTACATTAATTCATGAAGAACAGCAAAACTCCGCACCTTAATCTATGAGGTATAGAAACTCCACCGTTGGAAAATACATAAGAGAAAAAGGTCTAGGCATGGCCGAATGGCCAGCCTCCCCAAATGTGCAAAATGGCCTAAAAATCTCAAAGAAGGATTCCGAATACATTAGGAAAAAGTGCTATTTATACTAAACTAGTTACTAGGAATTACAGAAAATAAGTAACTAAGTGCAGATAGTGCAGAAATCCACTTTTGAGGCCCACTTGGTGTGTGCTTGGGCTGAGCATTGATCTTTACACATGCATAGGCTTTTTTTGGAGTTAAACGCCAGCTTGGATGCCAGCTTGGGTGTTTAACTCCCGTTCTGGTGCCAGTTTCGACGTTTTACGCTAGAAAAGCTCTAATGGGCGTTTTAACGCCAGTTTGGGCCATCAAATCTCGAGCAAAGTATAGACTATTATACATTTCTGGAAAGCCCAAGATGTTAGCTTTCCATCCCAATTGAGATCGCGCCAATTGGACTTCTGTAGCTCCAGAAAAACGTGTTTGAGTGCAGGGAGTTCAGAATCCAACGGCATCTGCAGTCCTTTCTCAGCCTCTGAATCAGATTTTTGCTTAGGTCCCTCAATTTCAGCCATAAAATACCTGAAATTATAGAAAAACACACAAACTCTTAGTAAAGTCTAGAATTGTGATTTTTGCATAAAAACTAATAAAATATAATAAAAAATGAATAAAACATGCTAAAAACTATGTAAAAATAATGCCAAAAAGCGTATAAATTATCCGCTCATCATAGGGTATATCATCCTAACACTCCATGTAGATCTGGACTGGGTGTATGCTACTACTGTGGTGGAGCCAGACATTTGTCTTGGAATTATCCAGAGAGGAAGAGATAGGAACCTAAGAGAGTTCAACAGCAGCGATGTATGTTTACTATGTCAGCGGATGGTGCTAAAAGGTCAGACACTCTAATCAGAGGTAAATGTGAAATTGGTGGTAAAATCTTAATTGCTTTATATAATACTGGGCATCACATTTGTTTATATTATTTGCGAAAATCAGTGAGTTAGGATTGAAGATAACCATGCTAACCTATGATTTGCAAGTACATACTCCTGCCTTTAAGGTTGTCGTAACTAAATTAGGCTGTCAACAAGTTCCGTTTCAAATTAAGCGCTGAACTTTTGTCCATGACTTGATTTGCTTGCCGATGACTGAACTTGATTTAATTATGGGTTTGGATTGGCTGTCAAGGTATCACGTACTACTAAACAATTTTGAACGGCCGGTGCAATTTATGTCGGAAGGGTCTAAAGGACCAGTGGTGGCAAATGGATATTACATGAATTCTATCATGGTGAATTATAATGGAAGTGAGTGTTTGAGATTCATACTATTGGCTGCCAGTGTGTCGGGCGACGAAAAAAGTTTGAATCAGATTCCAATTTCAAATGAATTTCCAGAATTATCCCTGAGGATATACCTGAATTTCCTCCTTCTCGAGAAATTGAATTTGCGATTGAGATGGTTCCTAGAGTAGGACCAATTTCAATTGCGCCTTACCAAATGTCACCTTTGGAACTGGCTGAACTTAAGGCTCAGCTGGAGGAGTTAATGAGTAAGAAGTTCATTCATCCGAGCATTTCTCCGTGGGGAGTACCGGTGTTATTGGTGAGAAAAAAGGATGGAAGTATGTGGCTGTGTGTAGATTACAGATAGCTAAGTAACTATAAAGAATAAATACCCGTTGCCGATAATTAATGATCTGATGGACCAATTGCAAGGAGTTGGTGTCTTTTCTAAGATTGACTTAAGGTCTAGTTATCACTATATAAGAGTGAGAGATGAAGATATCTCGAAAACCGCTTTCAAAACTCGATATGGTCACTATGAATACACTGTGATGTTATTTGGGTTAACCAATGCCCCTGTTGTGTTCATGGACCATATGAATCGGATATTTCATCCTTTCTTAGGTAGATTCGTCATAGTCTTCATTGATGATATTCTAATCTACTCTAAGACTGAGGAGGAGCACGCGGAACACTTGCGGATCATGCTACAGATTCTGAAAGAGAGGAAGTTGTACGCTAAACTTTCTAAATGTGAATTCTGGAAGAATAAGGTGAAATTTTTGGGTCACGTAGTGAGTAAGTAGCGAATAGCTATGGATCCTTCTAAAGTTGGGGCAGTAATAGATTGGGGATAACCTACATCAGTGACAGAGATAAAAAGCTTCTTAGGTTTAGCAGGATATTATCAAATGTTTATCAAGGGCTTTTCACAAATTGCATTGCCTTTGACAAAGTTAACTCGAAAGGATGCGCCATTTGTCTAGACATCAGAATATGGGGAGAGCTTTCATGCCTTGAAGCAGAAACTAACTTCAACACCTGTGCTTGTATTATCCAAACCTAATGAGCCTTTTGAGGTGTATTCCGATGCTTCTTTGAAAGGTCTGGTGTGTGTGTTAATCCAACACCAAAACGTGGTAGTTTATGCATCGCGTCAGCTGAGACCTCATAAGTTGAACTACCCAACTCATTACTTGGAATTAACGGTGGTTGTATTTGCATTGAAGATTTGGAGGCATTACTTGTACGGAATGAATTTTTAAGTCTTCTCTGATAATAAGAGTCTCAAGTATCTCTTTGATCAGAAGGAGCTCAACATGCAGCAAAGGAGGTGGATAGAGTTGCTGGAGGATTACGACTTTGAGTTAAGTTTCCACCTAGGGAAAGGCAAATGTTGTAGCGAATGCATTGAGTAAAAAATTGTTGATGGTCGCTTGGATGATGATTAAAGAAGAGGAGTTGGTGAGCAAGTTTGGGGATTTGAGACTGGGTATCGCAGAATCTAATGGGAGTGTATACCTGAACCAACTGCAGATCTCTAGTGACTTCAAGTATGATATTTTAAAAGCTCAACAAGACAAAAAAGAATTACAGAAGGTGTTGCCAGCAATTGAGAAAGAAAAGTGATGGGGAGTTTCGTGGAACAGAGACGGGATATGGAGGTACAAGGGTAGGATTTGCGTACCGAATGTTGGGAATTTGCGGCAAGATATCTTGAAGGAAGCGCATAGGTGATGAACGAAAATTATATATCGGTAAATAATTTCACAAATGAATTCTCGTTGCAAGTATAGTTCTAAACCAACAAACAATTCCTCAATCAAAAATTTGTTTGTCACATGTACAAACCCCAATAAAATAACCGAGAGTATTAATCCTAGGTTGTTCTCCCTAGGAATTGCAATGAAGTGCTCAATTATTGGCTATGAAGGAATGTTTTGTGGTTTTTGTAACAAGGAACAAGAAATGTAAATAGCAAAAGAAATAAGCTAACAACTAAGAAAGCTCTTGGCAAGGAATGAGAACTAGAAGTCCTATCCTCATTATCATCATCAATTATAACAAGAATTGTCCATTGCTCCACTTAGTTAACCACTAATTATGAAGGAAAGTCAAGTGGATATAATCAACTTGAGTCCACAAATCCTAGTCAAATCATAGTGAAAGACTAGCTTTAGTGGCATTCAAATCAATTAGTAACTTCCAATTATCAATCAACTAAAGACTTTGACAATTTAAGAGTCTCTAATTATTCACTCAAGCCAAGAGAAGAAGAATCTACACTAAAATCCAACCAAACATTTTATCAAATACTTGGAAGGCATAAAAGGAAAGCATGGTAAAATGACAAGAAATGTAAATTCTAACAACTACCAAAAGCAAGAAATCAACAATAGCAAAGCAATTAAACAATAAGAACACAAAATATGAAATTGCATTAAAGGAAATTAAAATCCAACATGAGTGTATGAACATAAAAGAGGCATGAAAAGGGAACTAACACTACAAACTAAGAAAAATAAGATGAAGGAACAAGAAATCATAAAGAAAACAAGAATTAAAACCTAGATCTAAGAAGAGATTTGAATCTAGTCTAATCTTAATTCTAGAGAGAAGAGAGAGCTTCTCTCTCTAGAATTCTATCCTAAAACATGATGAAAACTAAACTATGACTCTTTCGTTCATTCCCCATTCAATGCTTGGGTTCAATAACATCAGAAATGAGTTGGATTGGGCCCAAAATGAGCTAGAAATTACTAGCCATGTTTTCCCCTAAAATGGCCCACGCTGATCTGCAACGCGTGTGCGTGGATCAATGCATTCGTGTCACCAAACGCAAGGAAACTATGGCAAATTTTATACTATTTTGAATCCCCGGATGTTAGCTTTCCAACGCAACTGGAACCGCCTCATTTGGACCTCTGTAGCTCAAGTTATGATTGTTTTAGTATGAAGAGGTCAGGATTGACAACTTAGCAATTCCTTCATTTCTTCATGAGTTCTCCATTTTTACATGCTTTTCTCTTCACTTCTTCCATCCAATACTTGCCTTACGATCCTGAAATCACTTAACAAACATATCAAGGCATCGAATGAAATTAAAGTGAATTAAATTTAGCTATTTTAAGGCCCAAAAGCATGTTTTCACACTTAAGCACAAATTTAGGGAGAATTACAAAACCATGCTATTTCATTAAATAAATGTGAGAAAAGTTGATAAAATCCACTCAATTCAGCATAAAATATACCACGAAATAGTGGTGCATCAAATCTCCCCACACTTAAACCAAGCATGTCCTCATGCTAAGAATAAAGAAGGACAAGAAAAGAGGGTATGAACATTTATTCAATGCAGAGAAACTATATAAACCTATCTACATGCATGCAACTAAATGCAAAGTGATTCTACCTACTTGGTTAAAAATGAATCAATCTCCAAGAACAAATATAAGCAAGTAGGGCAAAGATAGTATGATGATTCATGAATCCCACCAATTCAAATACCAAAATAAAGTTCAAATAGACTTGCAAGAAGAAAGCTCATGAAAGCTGGGAACAAGGAATTGAGCACCGAACCCTTACTGAAAGTGTATTCGCTCTAGTCGCTCAAGTGTATAGGGTCGATCCATTCAATTATCCTCTAATCGTGCTTTCTAAGATTTGTTTTTCATCTAACAAAAAACAATTATTCAATGCATGCATACATTTGTCATGAGGACTTGTTCATAGGTTGTAATGGGGTTAGGGTAAAGGTAAGGATGCATATGGTCAAGTGAGCTTGAAATTTGAATCTTTGATTAACCTAAGCTTCCCACCAAACACATATAACAACCTATACAATTCTAATACAATGCCTAGCTACCCATGATTCCCACTTTTTTTCCCACATACTCATGCATTCTCTTTAATTCACATTCCATATGCATTGTTATTAATACTTTACTTTGGGGCATTTTGTCCCCTTTTTATTGCATTTTTATATATATTTTTCTTTTTCTATTTTTTTCTTTTTATTTTTCTTTTGATATATATTTTTCTTTATTTTGTATATTTTTTTTCTTTTTTGCAATAAAGTATATACAAACATATCAATGCATATGGTTTAAACATAATTAATACATGAGTACGTACCCAATTCCCATGATTTTCAATGAAAATACAAAACACCCTTTTACCTCAACCAATGTCCCAACTTTTCCCACACTTGAATGATACACACATTCACTAGCCTAAGCTGATCAAAGATCCAAATTAAGGACGTTTATTATTTTTCGCTTTAAGGCTTGTGATGTGCTAATATTAAGAACAAAGTGGGTTAATCGTAGGCTCAAAGTTGGCTAACAATGGTTGGTAAAAGGTAGGTTATTTGGGTAAATGAGCTGAATAAAATGATGGCCTCAATCATATAAATACATGTATACATGGAATAATGGACATAAAGAATCAAACAATTCAAAGATTACACTCATAGAAAGAGAATAATGCACACAAGAATGGAAATAAGTGGTTATAAGATGTAACCACACAATTGGGCTCAAAACTCACATGCTTGTGTTCTTAGCTCAAAAACCATGTTCCAAAATAAATTCTTCAAGCAATTTCAACAAAAGTATTTTTCAAATTGGTAGGGTGCCCTAAAACAATTTTCTTAGAAAAGAAATCATCACCCTAACTAAGTAGTCCTAACCTAAAAAGGAAGTGGTAAAAATATGTACAAACTCTAACTATCATGCAACCTATCATGCAACGCAAAAACTAATCTAACAAAGAAAATCAAGAATCGGTGTTGAAAAAGAAAATTGTTACCCATGGAGATCGGTCGGACGACTTCCCCACACTTGAAGATTGCATCGTCCTCGGTGCATGCAAAGAAGAGCAAGGTGGACGGGTTGCTACAATTGATGAGCTTCCTCAAAAGATTGTGCGGATGACTTGTTTGTTGCCCCCTTTAGAAGCTTTTCCTTTTCCTCTTTTGGTGGCTATTCTGGGGGTTACCTGAAACTGTAGGTCGATCTCTGACGAGATCTTTTGTACTGGTTGGCGCGGTTGTGTTCGACTTGATGATGGTGGCCGGAGCCGCCGTGTCTGACTTGTTGGACTTGGTGGCGGTGCTGATCCTTCGTCACCGGAGGGGGGTGGTGGTACCTGCAAGGGACTCCGATGCTTAAGTTAGCAAGGGTATTAAGCAGGTTTTTAGTAGAATCAAAGTATGAGTTATACCTGGGTGCTCCAGTGTATTTATAATGGCGTAGAATGATCTTTCTTTGGGATAAGATTGTTATCTTATCTTTATCTTTCTAGGCTTCGGACTGCCTTTAGATTTGGGTCATGTTTCTCTTTTTTGGGCCTTCTTAGGCCTCTATAGCGATTTGGCCGACCTCTTTCATAAAGAGGTCGGGTAGTCCTGGTCTAAATAGGTCGGTCAATTTGTCGTTGATCAGCCCGGGTCATATAGCTCGACCCAGGGCATGAATAGTGCCCCTGCTTGAGTTCGATCTTTTTTAAAGGACGAGTCCTTTAGACCTCGATCTTTTTCGGAGAAGTCGAGCTCGAGAATTTGGATTTTGTTTTTGTAGAACTTTGATTTGGTAGCTTTAAATGCAGAACGTTTTCTCCTTGTAGCGCGCGTTTTCACACTACCTTGGGAACGTGCGGGGGTTTTAAATGCTCATTAACCTCTCTCCTTGCCGTTTCCTTTACTTCCCTCTTTGCTTTTATTTTGAATTTTTCCAAAAGACTTTCGCCCTTCAATTTTTTCTTTTTCTTGCTCACCGTAACTCCATTTTTAACCTTTTGTACTTGCGTTCTCTGGCTTGTCTGTGACTTCCCAGGTTCTACATCTTCGTGATCGTTGGGTGTGGGTTCGTTCATTTGCTTCCGTCTTCCCTACTTCCTCACTTTTATAGGTTGGTCTTTCTTTCTCTCTTTTCCGTGCTCATTCCATGTTTGAAAAGTTTTGATCTTGGTGTTGTATATGGAAAGCTTGAATCTTTTCTGTATTTGTCGCGTATTTTGATCAAATGTGCATTTTGGGGGCTTCTATGGCTTTTCGTGTTTCCTGCTAGTTAGGGTTTTGCCTGTTGATCTTATCTCTGATTTGCGCCTTTTGACGATTTCCCTGTTTTATTCTGAGAAAGGTTGCACCTGTTGATGATTTCTTGCATGGTCTGTTTAATAGTTTGCTTTGTCTTGTGCCTCTTATCTGCTGTCAATGTTGATGATTTCTTTGAGTCTTGAAAGAACCATTTGCTGATCCATTTGTGAAAAAGCTTGTAGTTTTTGATGGTTTTGCTGTGACTTTGTAACTTTTCTTTGTGGAGTGTCACTGTCAAAGGAGAGTTATTTTCCAGTTTGAGGGGTGTCGAGACGTATGTTTCAGTCCTTACTTCATTGCTGCCTCCAAAGGGTGCCCCTGGACTTTTTTGGTGTGAGTCCTGGGGTTTCCCTTTTACTGCTGAGTCTGCTACTTGTTGTTTAATTTTGCTGTCTGATTTGTTACCTTATTTACCTGAGTTGTGTTGGTAGTAATCTAGTTTTTTCTTTTTCTTGTTGTAGGACTAGTTGATCTTATGTCTTCTCGCAAAAATATTGTCGAGACATCCTCCCAGGTCCCTGATGGCATGGCCGACTGGGTGGATTCTATGGTTTTTATGTGTGTTTTCCTGGTTGATTCTGAATTTTGTGAGCAGCTTAGGAAGTTTCATAGGATTTGCAGTAATGGCAGTGATGAAAAGAATTATGAGCTTGTATCCCCTACTTCTGAAGAGAGAGTTTGTTTTTCTACTCGGGTTGTTAGAGACCGTCCTTTTTTTTATGCGTACGACTTCTTTTTTAGTCAAATGAATATCACTCTTCCTTTCACTCCTTTCGAGACCAACCTTTTGTGGTCTTGTAACGTAGCCCCATCCCAACTACACCCCAATTCTTGGGGTTTTATAAAGACTTTTCAATTGTTGTGCTGTGAATTAGGTGTCCAACCTTCTCAAACTCTTTTTCTTTACCTTTTTGTTTTGACCAAACTTGGGATTTCTGCCAAAAAGAAAGCTTCCTGGGTTTTTTTTTCGGTCTGCCCAAGGAAAGAAGGTATTTTCAATGTATGATGAGTCTTTCCGAGACTTCAAAAATTATTTCTTTAAGGGCCGAGCTGTTGAAGGAGCTCGGCCTTTTTTTCTGGATGAGAATTATGAGCCAGCCTTTCCTTTAGAATGGAAAAATAATGTTGTAGTGTCGAGGTATTCATGGGAGATGTTGGACGAGGTTGAACAGGCCTTTGTTAGTGTGTTGGAGGAGAACTGGGGATAGCCTCCTTATCTTGATACTAAAAAGTTTTTAGGGGATCCCTCACTGCTCCGGGCTGAGCTTGGTAGTGACCGATTTCTTTCCTATGTTGCTTTGTTTGTTTCTTGTTGATTTCTTTTCCCATTCATAACTTGTTTTTCGCTGTGTATTTTCAGAGATGATTAAAAACAATGACTCCATGAAGGCCTTCAAGAAGGCGAGAAAAGCTACAATTACTTTGAGCATCTCGGCAAAGGCCAGGGAGAGTGGATCTTCTCAGGTTCCTCCTAAAAAGCTTATCTCAGACACGTCTAGGCCGAGAAGGGTTGTTCTTACTCCTCCAGTTGGTTGTTTCTCCTCGAAGTGCTGCTGCTACCTCTTTTATTGGCCCGTCGCTGAAAAAACAGAAGACCGTTAAACTTTTTAACCTTGATGCCCCTGATTTTGATGCTGTGGGGTTTGTCGATCACCAAATTGCTCCTTATGGTATTGTGCCTACGGATGATGTATCCATCCTTCATCATCTGGAATTCATTACCCGAAACAGTGTTTAAATGGCGCACATGGGAGCGGCCTTGTTCCGGACTGCTCAAGATGTTCTTGTGCATGAAACAAAGGCTTTCATGGAGGAGGCTAAGTCAGAATATGATAGGATTAAAGGTTTGAAAGAGGAACTTGAGGTAAAGGTGGCGAAGTTGGAGAAAGAGTTGGAGGGTGAGAAGACTCGGGCTAGAGCGGCTAAGGCTCTGGCGGATCTGTCTGAGGAGATGGCTCAGAAGCACAAGGATTGCTATGTCCGGACTTATAGGGAGATGGTGGTGTTCCGGGAGAGTTTAGAGTCTGCCCGATCTGACTATGCAGAGCTCCAGAGTCATCTAGTGAGCAGTATGACTGCTGCTTATGAGAATCTGAAGTCTCAAGTCCTAGTTCTTGCTCCCGAGCTCGACCTGACTCTATTTAGTTTGGACAACATTGTAGTAGATGGGAAGACCATTCCTACCCCGGATGATGATGATGATGATGATGTAGATCCTCCTCCTGTGCCATCAGCCAAAGCACCTGCTGCCCCGACTTCTTCTACTCCAGCTACTGAGGTCGGCCATCCCGAGTCTGATCCTGAGGTTCAGATTCTAACTCGGCCAGATGGAACAGTTGATGCTGTTCCTCTTGCGACTCATCTTCCTTCACCTCGGGATGCTGCTATTGGGGAGTCTTTGAACCCCTTGTAATTTTTTGATTTAGTATCTTTTATGGCCTGATTTGTGGGTCTTTGAACTCTTCTTTTTTGTATCTTGTGGTCTGGACTTGGATATTTTGGTTGCTTTTCCTAGCAACCTTTATTTAGAAAAATAAAGTAACTTCTTTGAGCTTTTTAAGGTCGACTCTTGAGTGGCCTTTTGAGCTTTTTATGGTAACGGCTTTGTTTCTTTATGATATGCTTGCCTGCAGTTTTCTTTAGCAATTTCCAGGAATATTCAAAGTGTTGAAGTCTTATTGTCCGACCTCTTTTGATTGCCTTTGTGCTTTGTTTATTTCCTACCTTAGTTGAAGTGTCCTTTTTAAGGCTTGTTCTTTTTTTTGAGTATTCTTTGATAGAATACTTTGTAAATTGATTTTGGCGAGGTCGTGGTCTTTCGGGTCAAGTTGTCTCCCTTTTGACGCGTGCCTTCTGTTGGTTGATTCTCTTAGTTGATCTTTTCTTGAGTTATTTTCTAATAATCCCTTGGGTTTACTTTTTATAACTCTGTCGCTTTTGGTCGCCTCGGGCTTACTTCTTCATGTCGGTCTGCCCCAAGTTATTTTGAGTAATCCATTTGATTTGGACCTTGTCCGGTCTATTTTTTATGGATTACTTTGTATAACTTTTGTAGCTTTCTGGGCCGACTTCATCGTATCAGTCCCTTCGAAGTTATTTCTAGTAATCCATTTTATTTGGACCTTGTCAGGTCTCTTATGCTTGAACTCTTCCTTGAATCCCCACCAATACTTGCATTTCCAATAGCCTCCGGGATCTCAAACTAAAGCACGTCAAGCTACCAAGAGATCTCAAGCGAGTACCAAGGCCCCAAAGTTTTTGATGATTATCTATGTCTATTCCAGGGTCCCATACCTTGTTTGTCAACCCCCTTTCTTCTTGATCTCATGCTTCCAATTGTGTGACTTAGGTGACAAACTTCTTGAATTCTCCTTAGAATTCCTAATCCTCACCCTCCTAGATCCCGTGAATTGAGCTTCACTCCAACTATGAATCCTAAAATTTGAGCTTCCTTCCACTATGCACCTTGATTCTTGTTTCCAACCAACACCCAACTCTTTTCTACTTTCTAACCCACACATAGCTCTAAGTTGACCATCTGTTTGTAGCAATATATATTGATATGGGCCAAGGAAATTAAAAGATGCAATGATTAACCATTTAACTTGTGATTTGGATGGTGACTTAGCAAGGAAGATATCCAATGGTCTTGACATTATAGGCTCCACTTCCTTTGACTCCTACTTAATGATTTCCATCTTTTGACAACATTCTTCAATCCCTTCTTATTTGCTAACTTCTTCCAACTCTTTCTCATTAATCAAGTCATGTGTTGGAGGTTGCGCACCCACCTCAACATCGGTTTTACATGCAATGGAAGAAGCTTCAACAAGGTCCTTAGTGTCACTTGGTCTAGAGTTGTCTTCAATGATGGAGTTCCCCTCTTGTTCAACCTCCCCTAGATCTACTTCAACTTCTTCTTCATCTTCAAGGGTCTCTATTACCTCCATCTTTTGGGTCTCCTCTTGCTTCTCTTGAAGTATGGATGCGTGAATCCGATACATTAAGTCCCTAAGACGATCCCTTCTCTTTTGTTCCATATCAATCGCATAATTGGGATCATGTTGCTCTTGGATTGATGGATATGGATGTTCTTTTATGGAGGGTGGTGGTGGGATGGAGAGATCATTATGTGATTGGAAAGGAAGTTCATCAAAGTTTAGAGGTTGGAAAGTGTTTTGGTTGTTGGTAGAAGATAGAGGTATACGGGATATAAGCTCTTGGAAGGTGGAGGTCAAATCGGCAAGTGCGGTTTGAAACTCTTCTTGATCTTGAGAAATGATACCAAGTGTATCATCCATAGAGGCTTGGCTGGAGGAAAAAGAAGGATTGTGAGGGTAGTGATGTTGAAGTGGTGGTGGTTCCATGGGTGCTTGTTCATAATGGTTATAAGTGTGTGCATATGGAGGATATGGATTAGGATCGTGTGGAGGTAGTTGATGGAAATAGGATTTGGATTGAGAATATAGTGGTTGGAATGATGGTGTTTGAGGGCTATGTTGATAGTATGGTGCATGGAATGATGGTGGTTGAGTAGTATAATCATGATAAGAACCATCATATCCACTGGAATGATATGCATTATAGGAAGGATTACAATCATAGTAGCTTGGTTAAGGAGGTTGCCATGATGATTGCTCATATGGATGTGGCTACTTTCTCAAGAATTCATCTCTCCCATAATGTGAGCCATCATTCATGTTTCCATTACCTACAACATAGTCATAACCATATCCAAATCCACAAGGATGAGAATTCATATGGAAAAAGGGAAAATCAAAACAAAAATATCAAAAACAAATAAAGAAAGAAATAAACTCCTAAGTACTAGCAAAACCTAGAAGTAAGCAAAATGCAAGATATTCACAATATTAACATATTCACAATAGCCAATAACATAACACCATTGCAATCCCCCGGCAACGGCGCCATTGTGATGAACGAAAATTATCTATCGGTAAAGAATTTCACAAATGAATTATTATTGCAAGTATAGTTCTAAACCAACAAACAATTCCTCAATCAAAAATTTGGTTGTCACATGTACAAACCCCAAAAAATAACCGAGAGTATTAATCCCGGGTCGTTCTCCCTAGGAATTGCAATGAAGTGCTCAATTATTGGTTATGAAGGAATGTTTTGGGGTTTTTGTAATAAGGAACAAGAAATGTAAATAGCAAAAGAAATAAGCTAATAACTAAGAAAGCTCTTGGCAATGAATGAGAACTAGAAGTCCTATCCTTATTATCATCATCAATTGTAACAAGAATTGTCCATTGCTCCACTTAGTTAACCTCTAACTATGAAGGAAAGTCAAGTGGTTATAATCAACTTGAGTCCACAATTCCTAGTCAAATCATAGTGAAAGACTAGCTTTAGTGGCATTTAAATCAATTAGCAACTTCCAATTGTTAATCAACAAAAGACTTTGACAATTCAAGAGTCTCTAATTACTCAACTCAAGACAAGAGAAGAAGAATCTACACTAAAATCCAACTAAGTATTTTATCAAATACTTGGAAGGCATAAAAGGAAATCATGGTAAAATGACAAGAAATGTAAATTCTAACAACTACCAAAAGCAAGAAATCAACAATATCAAAGCAATTAAACAATAAGAACACAAAACATGAAATTGCATTAAAAAAAATTAAAATCCAACATGAGTGCATGAACATAAAAGAGGCATGAAAAGGGAATTAACACTACAAACTAAGAAAATTAAGATGAAGGAACAAGAAGTCATAAAGAAAACAAGATGAAAACAAGAATTAAAACCTAGATCTAAGAAGAGATTTGAATCTAATCTAATCCTAATTCTAGAGAGAATAGAGAGCTTCTCTCTAGAATTCTATCCTAAAACATGATGAAAACTAAACTATGACTCCTTCATTCATTCCCCCTTCAATTCTCGGGTTCAATAGTATCAGAAATGAGTTGGATTGAGCCCAAAATGAGCTAGAAATAGTTGGCCACGTTTTCCCCTAAAATGGCCCACGCTGATCTGTGACATGTGCGCATGGATCGACGTGTACGCATCACCAAACGCAAGAAAACTATAGAAAATTTTATATCATTTTGAAGACCCGAATGTTAGCTTTCTAATGCAACTAAAACTGCTTCATTTGAACCTTTGTAGCTCAAGTTATGATTGGTTTAGTATGAAGAGGTCAAGATTGACAGTTTAGCAATTCCTTCATTTCTTCATGAGTTCTTCATTTTTACATGATTTTCTCTTCACTTCTTCCATCCAATACTTGCCTTACGATCCTGAAACCACTTAAAAAATATATCAAGGCATCGAATGGAATTAAAGTGAATTAAATTTAGCTATTTTAAGGCCCAAAAAGCATGTTTTCACACTTAAGCACAAATTTTGGGAGAATTATAAAACCATGCTATTTCATTGAATAAATGTGAAAAAAGTTGATAAAATCCACTCAATTCAGCATAAAATGTACCACGAAATAGTGGTGCATCAATAGGAGCAGATTCTCTATCCATCCGGGAAGTACCAAGATGTACCATGATCTAAATGCGATGTTCTAATGGCTGGGAATGAAGAATGATGTGGCGTTGCATGTTTCAAAATATTTGACTTGTCAAAAAGTAATGATTAAACACCAGAGACCGTTCAAAACATTACAACCTTTAGAAATTCTGCAATGGTAGTTGAAAAGCATTGATATGGATTTTATGTCGGGTTTGCCAAGAACTCGAGTTGGATTTGACGCGGTTTGGGTGATTGTGGATCGGCGGATGAAATCAGCTCATATTTTATCCGTTTGAATGAATTATACCTTAGAGGAGATAGCACGCTTGTATATCAAGGAAATTATATGGTTGCATGGCGAGCCTACCACCTTAATCTCCAATAGAGATCCTCTTTTCACTTCTAGATCCTGGGGAGCATTTCAGAATGCATTTAGAATTTAATTTAGCTTAATTACCACGTACCATTCACAAACTGATGGCCAATCAGAGAGGACAATTCAAACCCTAGAGGATATGTTGAGGGCTTGTATTTTTGACCAACCGGCAAGTTGGGATCGGTATATGATGATAGTGGAGTTAGTTACCATGCGAGCATTGGAATGGCTCCGTATGAGGCTCTATATGGGAGAAAGTGCCAATCTCTGCTATGATAGTGTGAAGCTGGGGAAACAAGTTTGTTAGGGCCTGAGTTAATAGATGAAACCTCTGAACAGATTAAAAAAATCCGAAGCCAAATGCTTACCACTCAGAGTCGCTAAAAAGCTACGCCGATCAGAGACGAAAGCCGTTAGAATTTGATGAAGGAGATCATGTATTCCTAAGAGTTACTCCAACAACAGGAGTGGGTAGAGCGATCAAGGCAAAGAAATTAAATCCTCGTTATATCAGTCTGTTTTAGATCTTGAAGAGAATCGGGCTAGAGGTGTATCGGATAGCTCTACCATCGCATTTTTTAAACTTGCACGATGTGTTTCATGTGTCACAGCTTCAGAAATACACTTCTGATGCTAGCCACATTTTTGAACCTAAATCATTTCAATTGAAAGAGGATATGACATTTCAAGTGACTCCGATTCAAATTGAAGACACTAGTATTAAGCGATTACGCAGAAAGGAAGTCTCATTAGTAAAAATTGCTTGGAGTCAAGCTGAAATTGAGGAACACACTTGGGAACTTGAGTCAGAAATGAGAAAAGACTACCCACACCTATTTTCAGGTAACTGAATATGAATTTTAGGGGAAAAATTCTTAATTAGGTGGATAGGATATAAACCCCACAAAATTAAAAAAATCAATTTATATAATTTAGAGGAGTAGAAATATTAAAAATACGAATTTTGACATTAATTTTAAAGATTTTGGCGCAAAACTGGACCAACGAGCCGAACTGGTTGAACCGGACCCAAATCGGACCCAAGGCCCAAACCGTTCACTCTCTTATAAGTTGCTTCAGCCACTTCTCCCTCAATGAAAGAAAAATTCACGCCGTTGAAGGGAGAAGGGAGAAATCGACGTAAAAGAAAACCTTAACGTCTCCGAAAATTCAATCGCCCATAACTTTCTATCCGGAGCTCCGATTGATAAGTCGTTAGTGGCCACATGTTCATCTCAGAATTCTCTTCAATTCTATCTAAAAAATGTGGCAAGAAATTGATGCGTGAGTATCTTTCCTAAGTTTTTCTAGTGAATTTGCATTCAAATTTGTAAGTTTAATCAAGATTTAAGTATTTTTGAGCCACTATGAATGTTACTTTGAGTCATGTGTAATTTGGTTTATTTCTTGTAATATTCGGATGGATTTGACAGGGTTTGTGTAGAAGAAAAGGAAGAAAGTGGATGATGCTGTCAACCCTGACTTCCTTGCACTCCAACAGAAATAACTTAAGCTATAGAGGTTCACTTGATGCGGTTCTAGTGGCATTGGAAAGCTAACTTTCAGTGCTTTCCAACAATATATAATAGTATACCCTTTTTTTCTTAGAAGTGATGACAAGTCATCATATACCCATTTTTCAAGCTAATTTCACTTGTTTTGTTAGCATTTATGCACTTTCTTGCATCCTAAGTTAGTGATTTGGAGTAAAAATGCATAACTTCTCTAAATCAAGCAACCACTATGAAATTAATGATAAATCATGAGGTTTAAGCTAATTTTAATTGCATTTTAATTGATTTATAAGCCTCTTGAATTTAGTGATACTTTGAGTGGTTGTTTGGTTTATTTTAGGTGAAGAAAAGAAAAGAAAATGAAAAGCGTGGCCTAAGAAGCGTGACAAAAGAAAAGGGAAGCGTGGCCAAAGAAGGGAGAAGCGTGCCTCAACTAATGGGGGAAGCAACCTTGCCCTCCACAAGGGCAGAATGCCCTCTAGGAGGGCAGCACTAAGTGACCGAACCAAGACAAGGCAACCTTGCCCTGCCCACTCCAAGGGCAGAGCACAAAATGGTGCCTTGGAGCCAAGAGAAGCAAATTCTGCCCTGCCCTTGTGGAGAGCAGGATCGGGCACATCAAGGAAAGAAATCCAAGGAAAAATAGCTCCCATGCATGCCACAAGGTTCGAACAAGGGACCATGAGGAAGCCAAGAACTAAGGGTGACTATGGTGCCAAGAAACCAAGAAAATAACTAGCGTGTTTGCTTCCTCCCAGGATCGAACCCACGACGTGAAGGAAGGATCCTGCCCTGCCCTTGGCGCGGGCAGGGCAGCAATTGGAATAGCGCACCACACAAGATTTTCTGGCGCACCAAAATTTCTTCCTGGCGCACCAATTCCTTCCTTGGCACGATCCTGGCGCGCGCGTTCCTTCCCTGGCGCACCAAACCGATCCTGCCCTGCCCTTGGCGCGGGCAGGGCAGCCTCCAAAGCACCAACGCGCATCCCGCGCGCCAATTTCCTTTCCTGGCGCACCAAATTCCTCCTCTGGCAGCACCAACGCACGCACGCTTCAACCTTGGCAGCACCAACTTTTCCGCCCTGCCCTTGGCGCGGGCAGGGCAGCCTCTGGCGCGCACAGACTCGCATCACAAGCACCAAGGCCGCACCAAATCACACCACCATGCATCAATTTTCTGCCCTGCCCTCCACAAGGGCAGGGCAGCCTCCTGGGAGTGGTTTTTGGGCCAAAATTCAAATTAAAAATAAATTTGAATTCATTTCTTCACCAATCCAAAAGCCCATCCAAATCCCATTATCCAAGAATAGAAAGTGTATAAATAGGACTTAGTTTGATGTAATTAGGACTTTTATGCTCACTTTTGAATTTTTACTTTTACCTTGGCTTTTGAATTTTCATTTTCACATTCCTTTGGAGCTTTGACTCTCTTGGAATTGTTCTGGAGAGAATTGGCCGAGACTTCAGAGGATCAAGGGAGAGTTGATTGATCTCCTTCCTCAATTCCCTTGGGCAATTCTACTCTTCTGTTTTCTGAGTTGTGGATGTGTGAAATTGGGGAAATTCTGTCCCAATTCCCATTCAAACTCTTTGCATTATATTTTCTGCATAATTCAATCCAAATTCTGTTCTTCTACTGCTTCATCTTTAATTTTCTGTCAATTGCTTAGTAACTCCAAATCTGGGAAGGAAATTGGGTTTTAGGCTCTGCTACCTAAGCCCTTGGGATCCTGAGATCACTTTTGGTTCCTCTGTGAACCTTTACTGCACTTTAATTTCCTTGCTGTTTAAATTTCTGCTTGCATCCAATTCAATTTCTGCTACCTTCATTACTGCAATTTACTTTTCTTTCGTTTAGATCCTGCAATCCCATTCCTCAATTCCCTTTTACATTCAAGCAATTTACATTACTTGCCATTTAAGTTACTGCAATTTACCTTTCTTGCACTTTAAGTTTCAGTCATTTACTTTCTTGCTCTTTAAGTTTCTGCACTTTTACTCTTCTGTTCTTTATTTTACTGTATTTCTCCCTTCCCCCTTTACATTTACTGTCATTTAATTTCTGATAAACACAAATCACTCAACCAAAACTTGATTCGCTTGACTAAACCACCCACTAAACTAAAATTGCTCAATCCTTCAATCCCTGTGGGATCGACCTCACTCATGTGAGTTATTATTACTTGATGCGACCCGGTACACTTGCCGGTGAGTTTTGTGTTGGATCGTTTTCCACACATCAAGTTTTTGGCGCCGTTGCCGGGGATTGAAATAGATTGACAATGATTAAGTGAAGTGGAGGTCTAGATTAAGCATTTTTCTTTTATGTTACTCTAACTCTTACTAACACATTAACTGTTTGAGTTTTTGCTTAAACTAACCAACCAAAACCTCATTCTAGCAATAGATTGAAGTTTTGTTAACTCTCTGGGTTTGTGCGTTTGTTGCTGTGTGTTTGTATGTCAGGTATAGGAAGATCCTCTACTGTCCACTCTGAAATTGATCAAAGGACTCTTCGGAGAATAAGAAGAGCTGAAAGAGGGAAGAATATTGTTGGAGAAGAAGAAGAATCTGAGGAGGAATTCCAAGATATGGAAGGAGATACTAGTCAACCAGGAGGAGGAGCCAACAATGACCAACAGAGAAGAGTCTTGGCTTCATACACATTTGCAAATGCTAGGCATTGTGGGAGTAGCATTCTTCCTCCCAATGTCAATGCAAACAACTTTGAACTCAAGCCACAACTCATAACTCTGGTGCAAAACAATTGTTCCTTCGGAGGAGGACCTTTGGAGGATCCAAACCAACATTTGTCCACCTTTTTGAGAATCTGTGATACAGTGAAGACAAATGGTGTACCCCCTGATAGCTACAAGTTGCTACTCTTCCCATTCTCTCTTAGAGATAAAGCCACTCAATGGCTAGAGACTTTTCCAAAAGAAAGCATCAACACTTGGGATGACTTGGTGAGCAAGTTCCTTGCTAAATTCTATCCACCTCAAAGAGTCCTAAGGTTGAAGACAGAGGTTCAAACCTTCACTCAATTGGAGGCCGAGAGCTTATATGAAGCATGGGAGAGATACAAGGCTCTATTGAGGAAGTGTCCACCAGAGATGTTCACTGAGTGGGACAAGCTACAAAACTTCTATGAAGGCCTCACTCTTAAAGCTCAGGAGGCTCTTGATCACTCTGCTGGAGGCTCTCTACAACTCATGAAAACCACAGAGGAAGCTCGAAACCTCATTGATATGGTGGCCAACAACCAATATTTCTTTGCTCATCAAAGACAACGCCAACCATCACAGAGAAGAGGAGTCATGGAGTTGGAAGGAGTTGATTCAATCTTAGCTCAAAACAAGATGATGCAACAACAGATTCAACAACAATTTGAGCAAATGGCTAAGAGAATTGATGGCTTGCAAGTGGCAGCAGTGAGCACCACAAGCCAACCTCCAAACACTTGGGTACAAAGTGAAGAAACTCAAGAGGAGCAACAACAAGAGCAGGTTCAATACTTGCACAACCAGAATCAGGGAACAAATGAAGTTTATGGAGAGACTTACAATCCATCTTGGAAGAATCATCTAAACCTCAGATGGGGAGACAACCATAATCAAAACCAACAACCATGGCAAAGAAACACAGGCCAAAACAATTGGAAAAACACAAACCACAACCCCCAGCCAACTACTAACCAAAATTCATACAGAAAACCACAAAACAACTACCCAAATTCTAACCAATACCCACCCAATAACCACCCAACTAACCAAAACACTTACCTTCATCCATCAACACCCCAAAACCAACCCATCACACAAGATTCACAGAGAATCACCAATCTAGAAGTACTCCTGGAGAAACTAATAAATAGCCAAGAATTGACAAACAAAAATCAAGAAGCTACCATGAAGAACCTAGAGAGGCAGATTGGCCAAATCTCTAAGAAGATCTCTGTTGAGAAACCATCAAGTTCACTACCTAGTGATACCATTCCCAACCCAAAGGAAGAATGCAAGGTGGTGCAACTAAAAAGTGGAAGGGTGTTAACAGACAGCAACCAAGGAGCAACCAAAGAGCTCATGGAAGATAACACTGAAGCCATCAACAAGGATAAGATAAGCAAGAATGCTCCAGAAAAACTCACAGAAGAAGATAACAAGCCACAGAATTTGAAGAAAGGAAAGAATATCTTGGAAGAACCAAGTCCAAAACAGCATCAAGTGGTGAAGAGCTCAACACCACCACTGCCGTACCCACAAAGATTTCACAAGGAAACAAAGGATCAGCACTTCCACAAATTTCTTGAAACTTTCAAGAAGTTGGAGATCAACATACCTTTGGCAGAGGCTTTGGAGCAAATGCCCCTGTATGCTAAGTTCTTGAAAGAGCTCATCAACAAGAAAAGGGATTGGAATGAGAAGGAAACAGTGATGTTTAGTGAGGAATGCAGTGCACTCATTAGAAAGGGACTCCCTCCCAAGCTTGAGGACCCTGGAGGTTTCTTCTTGCCATGCACTATCGGAAACCTGTTCATTAACAAAGGGATGTGCGATCTAGGAGCAAGCATAAATCTAATCCCATATCCTCTAGTGAAAAGGCTTGGCATAGAAGAGGTGAATCCAACAGAGATGACTTTGGAGTTGGTGGATCAATCAATAGTCCATCCTAAGGGGTTGATTGAGAACCTTTTAGTTAAGGTTGACAGGTTCATCTATCCGGCAGATTTTGTGATTCTGGATTCTTCAGAAAATGGAAATGACTCCATAATACTTGGTCGACCATTTTTGGCCACTGCTAGAGCCATTGTGGACATAGAGCAAGGAGAATTAACTCTTAGGATGCATGAGGAGAGCATCATCCTGAAAGTTTTCCCAGAATTACAAATGGATGAAGAAAAAAGCAAAATGAGTGATGATCTCCCCCCAAAGCAATCAACTGAAAAGGAAGTAGAACAGACAAACAAACAGACACAAGAAGAAAAGGGGATTCACAAGGAAGCAGGGGTGATCAGCAAAAAGGAAGGCATCACAACTCAAGCAACTGTCAAGAAAGGAAGATCAACAAGCAAGAAAAAGGTGAAGAATAAGAAAAAGGCTCACAAAGGGTGGAAGAACGAGAAAATCCCAACTGAAGGATTTTCTAAGGGTGACAAGGTACAACTTGTATACCAACAGCAGGGGGCAGAAGATTATTACACTGTCAACCAAATTCTTTCTCTTGAGCATATGGAAATTGAACATCAAGGCACTCAGAGAAAGCTGACAGTGAGGGGTGACAAATTGAGACACCACCAATTTCAACCACCTTAAAGGGAGTTCAATGTCAAGCTAATGACAATAAAAGAGCGCTTGTTGGGAGGCAACCCAACCTGAGGTAGTTTCTTTTCATAGCTTGTTTTCAATAAAAATGTTGAACAATTGGTATGTATTGCAAGGAGCTAAGTTTGGTGTTGCACACCAAAACAATTTGAGGGAGAATGAGGACTTTTAAGTTTGGTGTTCCACCAAAAATTTCATTTAACACATTCTCATCTCTTGCATGATTCTAGCTCCAAGCAAGCAAACATATTATTCAACTGTTAAATTGTTTTCTAGCTTTTGTTTCATTTAACCTATAGCAAGGATACATGGTTTCACTTATGGTTAATTTGGTACATCTGAGACAGTGGCAAAACAATTAAGTTTGGTGTTCATACACCAAAATCAATTCAAGAGCCACACTCAGTATTATGCTTACTAACCATGTAATTAAGGGCTTGAGAATCAAGCAACTTTGAGAACTATGCAGGATATAAGCCAATATTTGAAGACATTATGCATTGTAACTCAAAGAGGACATAGCAGAAAGAAAAATCAAAGGGCTGCAACTTCAAAGGTTGTATCTGAACTTAATCCTTGCTGCTGTATGATGTTTCAAATCTGGAAGCCAGTGTATTTCTTGCTAAAGTGTTCATTTAGCTACAAGTGAAATTGTTTGTGAAAATGCCAAGTCTGCACAATGCTTGTATCCATCACTTAGCTTTAAATATTGCTTTGTTTCCCATATGCTTAAATAAAAGAGTTTGGTTTGAATTGAAAAGTAAAAAAAAAAAATCCAATGTTGCATGAGTATGAATGGAAGTTGGTGGTGGCACATGTGTTTGATTAAATGCATAACTCATGAAATAAATGTTGCATAATATCATTCCCAGTCAATTGTAAGTTAGCCTGCTGTTACAAAGACTCCTATCTATAATGAAACATCCTTGGTAACAAAAACAGAAAAGAGAAAAGAAAAAGCCAAAATGGCAAGAAAAACAAAGAATAAAGGTTGGACACCAATGGCTTGAACCTTAGGACAAATGTCTGTGGTGTTCTTGTACTGAGATCTGCTTGGATGAGTAAATTCTAAGGGGTATTTTGAAACCCGGTCACTTAGATCAACTGATTTGGGATGGCCAATTGAAAATCCACAATAAAGAGCAACTTAGATACAAAGCACTTAGTGATCCAAAGAGATGCTGGGCATCAATGATCCTAGGAAGAATTAGTGAGCTAAGTGTCTGTGGTGGAAAGATGTTGAGCAAAATAAAAGAAAATGAAGCCAAAGGCTAAGCTGCAACATTTAACACCAAACCTCTTAAAGAATAAAAAGCTTATTAAAGCATTATGAGCCAAGAAGAGTTAGCAAGGGAGTGAGTAAAAGGTGAGTCTTATAACAGCAAGTTTAGCAAGCCTTTGAATAAAGATATGTATTATGCAGCAGCAACAATAAGTGAGTATCATTGTCTGCATAAATGCCCCATAAATTGAAGTTCTGCTATCTGCATAATAAGGATTTATGTTCTTTTCTTATTCATATCATTTACTCTTAGTTTTGATGCTTGCTTGGGGACAAGCAAGGTTTAAGTTTGGTGTTGTGATGACAAGTCATCATATACCCATTTTTCAAGCTAATTTCACTTGTTTTGTTAGCATTTATGCACTTTCTTGCATCCTAAGTTAGTGATTTGGAGTAAAAATGCATAACTTCTCTAAATCAAGCAACCACTATGAAATTAATGATAAATCATGAGGTTTAAGCTAATTTTAATTGCATTTTAATTGATTTATAAGCCTCTTGAATTTAGTGATACTTTGAGTGGTTGTTTGGTTTATTTTAGGTGAAGAAAAGAAAAGAAAATGAAAAGCGTGGCCTAAGAAGCGTGACAAAAGAAAAGGGAAGCGTGGCCAAAGAAGGGAGAAGCGTGCCTCAACTAATGGGGGAAGCAACCTTGCCCTCCACAAGGGCAGAATGCCCTCTAGGAGGGCAGCACTAAGTGACCGAACCAAGACAAGGCAACCTTGCCCTGCCCACTCCAAGGGCAGAGCACAAAATGGTGCCTTGGAGCCAAGAGAAGCAAATTCTGCCCTGCCCTTGTGGAGAGCAGGATCGGGCACATCAAGGAAAGAAATCCAAGGAAAAATAGCTCCCATGCATGCCACAAGGTTCGAACAAGGGACCATGAGGAAGCCAAGAACTAAGGGTGACTATGGTGCCAAGAAACCAAGAAAATAACTAGCGTGTTTGCTTCCTCCCAGGATCGAACCCACGACGTGAAGGAAGGATCCTGCCCTGCCCTTGGCGCGGGCAGGGCAGCAATTGGAATAGCGCACCACACAAGATTTTCTGGCGCACCAAAATTTCTTCCTGGCGCACCAATTCCTTCCTTGGCACGATCCTGGCGCGCGCGTTCCTTCCCTGGCGCACCAAACCGATCCTGCCCTGCCCTTGGCGCGGGCAGGGCAGCCTCCAAAGCACCAACGCGCGTCCCGCGCGCCAATTTCCTTTCCTGGCGCACCAAATTCCTCCTCTGGCAGCACCAACGCACGCACGCTTCAACCTTGGCAGCACCAACTTTTCCGCCCTGCCCTTGGCGCGGGCAGGGCAGCCTCTGGCGCGCACAGACTCGCATCACAAGCACCAAGGCCGCACCAAATCACACCACCATGCATCAATTTTCTGCCCTGCCCTCCACAAGGGCAGGGCAGCCTCCTGGGAGTGGTTTTTGGGCCAAAATTCAAATTAAAAATAAATTTGAATTCATTTCTTCACCAATCCAAAAGCCCATCCAAATCCCATTATCCAAGAATAGAAAGTGTATAAATAGGACTTAGTTTGATGTAATTAGGACTTTTATGCTCACTTTTGAATTTTTACTTTTACCTTGGCTTTTGAATTTTCATTTTCACATTCCTTTGGAGCTTTGACTCTCTTGGAATTGTTCTGGAGAGAATTGGCCGAGACTTCAGAGGATCAAGGGAGAGTTGATTGATCTCCTTCCTCAATTCCCTTGGGCAATTCTACTCTTCTGTTTTCTGAGTTGTGGATGTGTGAAATTGGGGAAATTCTGTCCCAATTCCCATTCAAACTCTTTGCATTATATTTTCTGCATAATTCAATCCAAATTCTGTTCTTCTACTGCTTCATCTTTAATTTTCTGTCAATTGCTTAGTAACTCCAAATCTGGGAAGGAAATTGGGTTTTAGGCTCTGCTACCTAAGCCCTTGGGATCCTGAGATCACTTTTGGTTCCTCTGTGAACCTTTACTGCACTTTAATTTCCTTGCTGTTTAAATTTCTGCTTGCATCCAATTCAATTTCTGCTACCTTCATTACTGCAATTTACTTTTCTTTCGTTTAGATCCTGCAATCCCATTCCTCAATTCCCTTTTACATTCAAGCAATTTACATTACTTGCCATTTAAGTTACTGCAATTTACCTTTCTTGCACTTTAAGTTTCAGTCATTTACTTTCTTGCTCTTTAAGTTTCTGCACTTTTACTCTTCTGTTCTTTATTTTACTGCATTTCTCCCTTCCCCCTTTACATTTACTGTCATTTAATTTCTGATAAACACAAATCACTCAACCAAAACTTGATTCGCTTGACTAAACCACCCACTAAACTAAAATTGCTCAATCCTTCAATCCCTGTGGGATCGACCTCACTCATGTGAGTTATTATTACTTGATGCGACCCGGTACACTTGCCGGTGAGTTTTGTGTTGGATCGTTTTCCACACATCAAGAAGCATGGCCTTGATGGCGCCTAACTTGGGATTATCCAAGTTAGGCGCTAGATGAAGCACAATCACTCCAAACCACGCTGCCATAGTGGCGCCTTAGGCGCCAATCCTAAAGAATGCAATAGTCCCTACGCCTAACAGGAGTATTCAAAGATTTTATTTCATTTTGATTAAAACTTTATTTTATTTACAAATAGGAAAATATATTTTACATTAATTAGGATTAGATATAAAAGGAAAAAGATTCAGCCCTTGGGGCTCTCTTTTCTCTTACACTCTTCACTCCGCACCTTATAGTTTTACTAAATCCTAGTTTTTTCTCTGAGTCATGAGCAACTAAACCTCCACTGTTAATGTTAGGAGCTCTATTTATTCTATGGATTAATACTATTACTCTTCTATTTTAATTAATGTATTGATTTTAATTTCAAGAATTTGTTTTCGTTCTTTATCTTATGGATTTGGGTAGATCAAAAGAATAACCCTTATTCTATTTGAGTTCTTGTGAGCCTTGGAAAAGAAATTTACTTGAACAATAGCTTGAAAACAATTTCTCCGAAATCACTAATTATCTGACCTTAATGGGATACGTGACATATAATCCTTTTATCTTTGGGTAATTAGGATTTTTGTGGTATATAAACTAGAATTGAACTTAACTCTCTAATTGAACTTAAGTGACCAAGGAATTGGCGGTTAACTAGATTAGAGGAGACTAAATTACTAAGGAATTAGGGTTTAGTCACATATAGTTTGCCATTGAATCTTGCATGATTAGAATAGTTGGTAAGAAAAGTTAATCCAGAAGATAAATAACTCTGAAACCTTAACTGTTCTCTCATGTAATCTTCACGACACGTTTATTGCTTGCTTTCTACTTCTTTGATTTTTCTGTTTAATGTTGTTGGACCCTCAAACATCATTTTCTGCTTGATCTATCAATCCTCGTAGGATCGACTCTCACTCACCTGGGACATTACTTGGTACGACCCGGTAAATTACCATTTCTCTCCCAGTTCTCCCTATCCGCAATTTTGTGATTTTAGGGTTTAGGTATTGAGGAATTGAATGATTCTGATGGTTTAGGTGAACTCTAGTAGCGGAGAATCACTAGGTTTTGCCCAATAGATCTGTGGGTAAGGTAAAGAACTATTGAACCCTTGTGAAATATTGAATTAGTGAACCCTATGATGATTATAGTGATATTGTGTGAAATAGATTGTGTTCTGGTTGATTTGGAGTTCAATTGGGCAGTTTGGAACAAAATCTGGATAATTAGACTTGGGGAATTGACATTTGAAAGCTTGGAGCTTGTGAAATGAGAGGTTTTTGAGGTGTTTCGAGCTTAGGAAGGAGTTGGCCAAGGTATGATTTTGGTTTCTCATAGTTAATGTTTAATATCACGTCAAAACTTAGGCTAGAAGACCTTAGGATAGGAATGAACTGAACGAATTATTGATGGATTACGTATATGGTATATGATGTGTGGTTTGGTTGTTGTTAATGATTTGCTATTGGAGTTGGTTAGTTATGGAAAAAGATTTAATATTGGTATTTGTTTGATTTTAAAATAATTTGAATTGGAAATGATTTGAATGACTAAGAGGTGTTTGGTTGAAGGTGGTAAAAATTCGAGTTTTAGAGAAGATATTGCCAAAATTTCTATAAGAAATGGAGTTTTGATTTGAAGTGTTATTTTAAAAAGAAAAAGAATATTACGTGGCTTGTATATTTGAGACTATTTGTTGACCCTCTGTCGTAAGATGTGACCATGCATTTTAATTCCCCAGGTTCCCCCATGGGCATTGTAACACCCTAATTAGCCTAAGCTTTACCTCGCGTCGTAAAGCAAAGATTAATTAAGGATTACAATAGTTCTAAGCTCATACATATGATATATAGGAGGAATAGTATTATGTAGAAACCTGATGAAGGATATAGTTTCAAATCAGGATTTAAAAGCACAAAACGAACTAAAGAAGTGTCTAACTTAACACACAAGAAACATATGTGATATAAGCAAGGATAGTAGTATAATAGTGTAATATTATAAGAAACTAGCCACGCCTCACAGAGTTTAAGGTGGCTAGCCAAATATACTGACAAAAGGAAACTGAAGTTTAAAATGGCTTATACAAGTTTTGTTCTCTCTCAAATACAAGCCTCTAGGCCAAAATAAAAATGCAAAAGTGAGAGATATATACAAATAAACAAAAGAGACTCAAAAGGAAGTATCCAGATCCTCTGCTTCTATCACCGCCCAAATAACTCACCGAGGTGGGTTACGACTTACATCTGAAAAACACAACAGAAATATGGTATGAGAATTGGAGGTTCTCAGTATGGTAACAGTGCCCAATGATGTAGGATATAAGACCCTGGGACGCCAAAGGCAATCCTAGACTCCATATCCATCACAAGAATTCAAGTTTAAAACATTCTAAACCAAATAAGCATAATTATATAAAACTTTAATGAAACTTAAACCAAAGCACCATAAAAGGGCAATCTATCTTAGAAAATTTGTACTCTAATTAAACACCGCTGTCCCACAGCCTTCACCACCCGATCCGCCATGCGATTAATACAATACAAGTAAAACACAAGTAGAAACATATATAGCAATTAATACAAATAGCAATTAGACATGTTATACAGATAGGGAAAACAATATTAAGTCGACAAAGCATACAAACAGGTAGAAAATGCATATGATGAATGCCTGCCCTACTGGCTGTGATATCACATTGTCGGTTCAACTGCCAACCCGACACATCTCAATGGAGATGTTGCCCTTCGGATTCATGAAGTGGGAATCCCTGAGATATAGTGCTCGGATCACTATCCAGGGTTTTGCGCCAGTATGCTCTGATGATCCGAAGGGATGCGAGCGGGATCTATTGCCACCGACCTCACATCTAAGCACAAGCAGGACAAACCAGTGCCCTTACGCCACCGCTACCTCGACAGGTGGGATCTAACCTCAACCCCTGCCGAGCGTAAAGCGTCTCATAATCTCAATGAAAAAGTAGTGCAGTTGTTTTCAAAAAAATTTTTTAGTACAAGATGGATCCATCACTTCATTCAGAGTCCCCGACTCTTTTCAACCACTGTTCGTTCACATTACAGTTCCGAACTCAACAGTTCCTTAATTCTCACCTCATTCATCAACCATTCATCACATAATATTGAACAGCCTTCAGTACGCCAGAAGCCTAGTCCTCTGTTTTCTAAATTTCCAAATAATAGCATCTAAAAGCCGTAAATCTTTTCCCATGTTTGAGTATCTAAAAATATGCACAAAAGTCTTTATAAAGCTGTTATAGAAGCTTACAACCTTGTTGGGGAGGTAGAATAGTTGAAAACAAAGCAAAATTTGAGAAACAGGGCGTGTGCGTCCGCACAGGGGTGTGCGTGCGCACGCCTAGGAAAATTTTTAAAAGTGTGCGTACGCACAGGGGTGTGTACGCACAGCTACCAAAACTTTCAAAATCAGTGCACTCGCACAACCTATGCCAGCGCCCCTAATAGACTGGCCTCCCCAACGTCTGCGTGCACACTGGTCTGTGCGTACGCACAGGTTGCAATTTTCCATTGGTGTGTGCGCGCACAAGCTGTGCCAGCGCTGCAAGCAGATTGAATGCCTCTGCATGTGTGGACGCACAGGTCTGTCTATGCGCACAGATCTGTCTGTGCACACAGGTCTGTGCATGTGCACAGGTCACAATTTTTGCAGAGTGTGCGTACTCACATACTAGAAAATACGGAATTCTGTAACTTTGCAGAGTTTTGATTTTCAACACCAAGTTTGAATGATCATAACTTCCTCTACAAAGTCTTAATTTTCACAAACTTTATATCGATTTAAAGGGTTTTCAAAGATCTTTAATTCTAGATAAGTTTCATCAAATTTTAAAAAACAAGGCAAAAGTTATGATCAGACAAAGTTCACCAAAATCAACTTTTACCCAAAATTACAATTTCCTCAATTCCTTTATGAAACAACCAAAAGCAAACCAACTAAATCCAAACTCCACTTTTCATCAAAATCAACCCTCTATATCATATTACACCAAACTTACCACATTTTTCCTTCATCTTTCCTCATTCACAACATCACATCAATATATTACATATATCCAACCTTGTTAACAATTTCCAACTACATTACCAATCAATCAATATCAATACCACATTTATCAACACAATTCACTCCTCAACTTCACAATCCTTCATCCTCATCATATCCACATCAAGCATTACAATTAAACTCAACATTCATCAAATCATCAAAAATCATCATATACCATCATTCAACAACTTAACAACCATTCAAATCCAAACCTATCCTATGGGTCACTAGCCTAAGTGTCCATGAATATTATATACTACATAGAGTAAACCAAAACCATACCTTGGCCGATTCCCTTTATAAACCAAATGAGATTTCAACCAAAATCCAACTACCAATGTAACTCCAACAAGCACCAACAAGCTCCAAACTCACAATAATCAAACTATATATGCGCAAACCATCATAAATCAACCTATGGCTCAAAATAAATCAAAACTTCACAAGAGTTCAAGGCCTTTTATCTTTTCCAATAGCTTTGGAAGCTAAAACCCAATGCTAGGCAAGGATTAAGGTGAACCTAAACATCCAAAATCACAAAAATCCACTTACTCAAAAATCTTAAATACCCAAAATTTTGAAGAGGGAAACTAGGAAGATTTAGTGATTACCTCAAGAGTTTCTTCAATGGGTTTTGTAGAGCTCTTCACAAAAAACGCGTAGCCGCAAACGGTGCGGCGATCGGAGCTTTGTAGCTCAAGATATTAGCTTGGGAAGAAGATAATGAATAGTAACCATGGGGGTTTCTTCTCCATTGCTTTCTCAGCTGGGTGTGTGTGTGTTTGAGTGTGTTATGAGTGTTTGGGTTCATTAATGAACCCTTATATATGTTGGGCTTGGGCCCAACATGGGGCCGGTCCAACCCATTAGCATTTTTAGCACGTTCGGCCTAACTTTGGGCTAAACCTTTAACACTACCATCTCAAATATTTTTCTAAGGTTTTTGGCTGTTTTCACTGCTTCTCGCACCCCAAATTCTCATCCTAACTTTCCAGAATTTAATTTGGGCATTTAAATGATTTTATTCGTGAAAAACTCGGGTTTTTATATCCTCCCCTCCTTAAAAAGATTTTCGCCCTCGAAAATCCGAATCACGCGATGGGATATATATATACATATATATATATATTCTCCATGAAGCATCCTACTCTCAACATTGCTAATCAAACAAGTTGCCAACGCATCTCGTTCACCATCATCCTACCGTGTCGATATTTTCTCTCGCCAACTCCTCCATAGAACAGTTCACTCGGATAGGCTGAAAATGAGCGGACTTGGTTAAGTGAACAACGATCACCCAAACCGCATCAAATCCCAGCCTAGTTGTAAGGTCCCACATCGGTTGGGGAGGGAAACGAAGCATGCCTTATAAGGATGTGGATACCTCTCCCTAGCATGACGCCTTTTGACGAGTGAGTGTGGGGGGCTTTGGCTATCATCCCTATCGTCAAAGGCAAAACCGTGAGGCCTTGTGTGCCAAAGCGGATAATATCGTGCTAGCGGGTGGTCTGGGCTCTTACAGATGGTATCAGAGCCAGAGTCCGGATCGATGTGCCAGCGAGGGCGCTGGGCTCCCTTAGGGGGATGGATTGTAAGGTCCCACATCGGTTTGGGAGGGAAACGAAGCATGCCTTATAACGGTGTGGATGCCTCTCCCTAGCATGACGCATTTTGATGAGTGAGTGTGGGGGGCTTCGGCTATCATCCCTATCGTCAAAGGAAAAACCGTAAGGCCTTGTGTGTCAAAGCGGACAATATCGTGCTAGCAGGTAGTCTGGGTTGTTACACTAGTCTTCGGCAAACCGGTCACAAGATCCATCGCGATTCCTTCCCACTTTCACTGAGGAATCACAAGAGGCTGTAACATTCCTGACGGCTTCTGATGCTCTATCTTTGCCTTCTGACATGTCAAACACTTGGATACCGCTGTAGCTACATCACCTTTCAACTCAGGCCACCAGAACATCTTCTTTAAGTCATACTACATCTTCGCCCTTCCGGGATGAATAGGAAATCCACTGTAGTGAGCTGCTGACAACAAGTCTTACCTTAACCTCCCGACATTCGGTATGAAAATTCTTCCTTTATATCTCCACAATCCTTCACCATCCTTAGCGAAATTCTCATGCCTCTTATCACCAACTGGTTGGGACAATTTCTGAAGCTTCTGCTTATCTTGCTGAGCCTTCTGAATCTCCGTCTTAAACGTGCTTGAAATCAGCAACTAGTCCAAACAAGTTCTTCTGGCACATTCACCAATGTCCAGCTTAAGATCCACGACTTATCCACTAGCTCCTCTTCCTTGATTTTTATCCAAGCAATTGTTAAAGATCTCCGACTCAATGCGTCTACTACCATATTCGCCTTTCCAGGATGATAACTTAGTTCAAAGTCATAGGCCTTAAGCAACTCCATCCATATTCTCTAACGTATATTAAGCTCTTTCTGATCAGAAAAGACACTAAACCTCACTCCATACAAGTGGTGCTCCCAAATCTTTAGTGCAAACACAAACGCCGCATATTCCAAGTTATGAGTTGGGTAGTTTATCTCATGCGGCCTCAGTTGATGCGATGCATAAGCCACCACGTTTCGGTGTTACATCAACATGCAACCCAAACCCTTCAGAGAAGCATCATAGTATACCTCGAATGGTTCATGCGATTCCGGCAAGATCAAAATAGCTGCTGAAGTTAACTTTTGTTTCAAAGTCTGAAAACTCTCTTCACACTCTGACGTCCAAACAAAGGCACTTCCTTCCTTGTCAACTTCGTCATAGGTAGTGCAATCCAGGAAAATCCTTCAATAAATCTCCGGTAATATCTGGCTAAGCCCAAAAAGCTTTCTGACTTCTGTCACAGTCGTCGGTCTTTCCCATTCCATCACCGCTTCTACCTTAGAAGGATCCACGGTTATTCCTCCTTTGCTCACCACGTGACCTAAGAACTTCACTTCCCTCTTCCCGAACTCACATGTCGACAACTTAGCATACAACTTCCGTTGCATCACTCTGATTATCATCATTAAGAAACCGAAATTTTTCCTTAAACCAAATACCGATTTTGTAATATTTGTCAAAACCTTTAAATCAACTTCAATCTAAATAAGTCTATTGTTAAAACCTTATCAAAAGAGTCAAAAACTTTTTATTTTTAACCCAAACATTTTAAAGCGTGATTTGCCTAAATTCATCAAAACCTTTAAATCAAAACCTTTCCATTTGAATCTTTTTTGTTAAATTAAATCTTACAAACCAAAATACAAGTGAACAAAATCTTAGGACTCACTTTTCCTCTTTAAATCGTATCATTTGATCAAAGTTCCAATCTTAGTTTCAAAACCAAATCATTCAAAATAGTTCATTCTAGACCAGATCACTGTTGAGTTTTCTGATAGGAGTCAAAATAGTTTACTCGGAAGTTGCCTACTTCAAATCATGATTTTCTTAAATTAAAACTTTCCAAACTAAATCCGTTTCGACATGAGAAATTTGGAAACCATT
The DNA here is from genome assembly GCF_014773155.1 of Arachis stenosperma. NCBI lineage: Eukaryota > Viridiplantae > Streptophyta > Magnoliopsida > Fabales > Fabaceae > Arachis > Arachis stenosperma. Next base: position 68,895,152 of record NC_080378.1, read on the forward strand.
TTTACAATTGAACAAAATCAGAGAACTCACCTTTCGTTTAAACCATATCTTTTAAATCAAGAATTCTGACTAACTTTCAAAACCGAATCATTTAAGCCAAAGTCCCAACCCAAATTAGAAATTATTCTAAACTTTAAAACCACAAAAATCATAGTTAAAAACCGCAAAGATGTCAGTCGATACTTCCATTACTACTAGTGATGAATCGCCCCCATCACCCATGCAGGGAGTCGCCAAGACTTCTAGTCATACCTATAAACCATTCCGACATGTCCACTCTTATCGTTCATCATCACAGGCCTGACATCCTTGGCTACCGCCATTAGAACCTTCCTCGCCCATGGTTTTACTCCAAACAGAATTCTAAGCCCTTGTAATCCTAACGACGACTTTGCAAAAAGATAGAACCAAACTAACCTTAAGTCCAGGCAATATAAGACTCAAAGCATACGCTTACCTCTCGTCAAAGGATCCGACCCCGTCGCATCACGTGAATCTAAAGTGAACACATGGCCTAACTGTTGATTCTGAGCCTCATCTCGGTTCTTCCCGCGGCGACAATCTCTAACCAAATGTCCTGGTGCGCCACACTTGTAACATAGCTTCTTACCCAACTGGCATGGCCTATCCGGATGGTAGTTCCCGCACTCCTAACATTTCATATCAGAGGAGTAAGCTCTTGACCGCTTCCCTCCACCATATTTCTTGAAGTTTTGTCCCCTTGGTCCAAGGTGATCATCGAGTTCCCTACTATTATTCCCTCCATGAGTGTTCCTTGACGAGGCTACCGTCCTTGCATATTCTTCAACAACCCTTGCCGTGTCCACCAATTCAGAAAATCTCCTCATCTCCAGTGGAGCTACAGTACACTTGATATCCTCTCTCAACCCCACTTCGTATTTGATGCATTTTCATCCTTCACAAGACCTAGAAGTACCCTGACTTATCCTCAAGAACCTACAGAGTTCCTCAAACTTGCTGGTGTATTCTGCTATAGTCATGGGCCCTTGCTTCAGCTGTAAAAGCTCCAATTCTCTGGCCTCCCTTAATGACCCATGAAAGTACTTCCTATAGAAAGCTTCCTCGAATAACGCCCAGGTAGTGTTCACGTTATGTTGGTGTAGCAGTCGGCGCTCTCCTTGCCACCATTGCTGAGCATCTCCCACTAGTTGATAAGTCGCATATTCCACGAACTTGTCATACGGTACATGTTGAGTTAGCAATGCATGCTCCACAGCTTAGAACCAGTTGTCTGCTTCAGTATGGTTTGTCGAACCATTGAAAACCGGTGGGTCAGCTTTTCAAAAAGTAGCTAGAGTCCTCTGAACACCTCTCAAGCTGTCCTCAGCACCTTCTCCATTGTCGTTTTTGCTTCTGGCCAGTTGGGTTAACCTCTGCACAACTTACAGAGTCACAGCAGCATTTGCTTCCATGGTGTTCGCCAAGTTCACCATCGCCGCCATGAACTCGGCATGGTTATCAGCCAGTTGCTCATTCCTACTCTCTCATGAACGTGCTCGACCTCGTCCGTGAGTAGCCATTGGGTTTCTTGTCTACACCAAACAATCAATATCAAGGTGATCAGTCTCAATATCAAAAGTCTAGTGCTTCAATTATCCCAAACAGGCACTCACAAATAAGCATGCAATGCATATATCAAACAAATAACCTAATAGCATCAAAGAAAAGACACATAGAATATGCAATGAAGCACAATCGGTCCATCCCTCAGGCTCACGAGGACGAACTGCTCTGATACCACTAATGTAACACCCCAATTAGCCTAAGCTTTACCTCGCATCGTAAAGCAAAGATTAATCAAGGATTACAACAGTTCTAAGCTCATACATATGATATATAGGAGGAACAATATTATCTAGAAGCTTGATGATGGATATAGTTTCAAATCAGGATTTATAAGCGCAAAATGAACTAAAGAAGCCTCTAACTTAACACACAAGAAACAGATGTGATATAAGCAAGGATAATAGTATAATAGTGTAATATTATAAGAAACTAGCCACGGCTCGCGGAGTTTAAGGTGTCTTGCCAAATATACCGACAAAAGGAAATTGAAGTTTAAAATGGCTTATACAAGTTTTGTTTTCTCTCAAATACAAGTCTCTAGGCCAAAATAAAAATGCAAAAGTGAGAGATATATACAAATAAACAAAGGAGACTCAAAAGGAAGTATCCGGATCCTCCGCTTCTGTCACCACCCAAACAACTCACCGATGTGGGTTACGAGCTGCATCTGAAAAAAACAACAGAAATATGGTATGAGAACCGGAGGTTCTTAGTATGGTAACAGTGCCCAATGATGTAGGATATAAGACCCCAGGACACCAAAGGCAATTCTAGACTCCATATCCCTCACAAGAATTCAAGCTTAAAGCATTCTAAACCAAATAAACATAATTATATAAAACCTTAATGAAACTTAACCCATAGCACCATAAAAGGGTAATATATCATAGGGAATTTCTACTCTAATCAAACACCGCTGTCCCATAGCCTTCACCACCCGATTCGCCATGCGATCCAATCGCCACCGCCTTCCAAACCTCCTCAATCCCAGTAAAAGCACAAGTATATACAATACAAGTAAAACACAAGTAGAAACATATATAGCAACTAATACAAATAGCAATTAGACATGTTATACAGATAGGGAAAACAATATCAAGTCGGCAAAGCATACAAACAGGTAGAAAATGCATATGATGAATGCCTGCCCTACTGGCTGTGATATCACATTGTCGGTTCAACTGCCAACCCGACACATCTCAATGGAGATGTTGCCCTTCAGATTCATGGTGTGGGAACCCCTGAGATATAGTGCTCGGATCACTATCCAAGGTTTTGCGCTAGTACGCTCTGATGATCCGAAGGGATGCGAGCGGGATCTATTGCCACCGACATCACATCTAAGCGCAAGCGGGACAAACCACCGCCCTTATGCCACCGCCGCTACCTCGACGGGTGGGATCCAACCTCGGCCCCTGCCGAGCGCAAAGCGTCTCATAATCTCAATGAAAAAGTAGTGTAGTTGTTTTTAAAAAACATTTTTAGTACAAGATGGATCCATCACTTCACTCAGAGTCCCCGACTCTTTCAACCGTTGTTCATTCACATTACAGTTTGGAACTCAACAGTTCCTTAATCCTCACCTTATTCATCAAACATTCATCACATAATATTGAGCCACCTTAAGTACGCCAGAAGCCTAGTCCTCCGTTTTCTAAATTTCCAAATAATAGCGTCTAAAACCCATAAATCTTTTCCCATGTTTGAGTATCCAAAAATATGTCCAAAAGTCTTAAAAAAGGTGTTATAGAAGCTTATAACCTTGTTGGGGAGGTAGAATAGTTGAAAACAAAGCAAAATTTGAGAAACAGGGCGTGTGCGTGCGCATGCCCAGGAAAATTTTTAAAAGTGTGCATACGCACAAGTATCAAAACTTTCAAAATCTGTTCACTCGCACAACCTGTGCCAGTGCCCCCAACAGACTGGCCTCCCCAACGTGTGCGTGCACACAGGTCTGTGCATATGCACAGGTTGCAATTTCCCATTGGTGTGTGCGTGCACAAGCTGTGCCAGCACTGCAAGAAGATTGACTGCCTCTGCGTGTACGGACGCACAGGTCTGTGCGTGCACACCGGTCACAATTTTCGCTGAGTGTGCGTGCGCACAAGGATGTGCGTACACACATACCAGAAAACACAGAATTCTGTAACTTTGCAGAATTTCAGATTTTTCAAAACCAACTTTGAATGAACAAAATCCCAATTTTCACAAACTTTATATCGATTTAAAGGGTTTTCAAAGATCTTAAATTCTAGATAAGTTTCATCAAAATTTGAAAACCGAGGCAACACTTATGATCAGACAAAGTTAACCAAAATCAACTTTTACCCAAACTCCAAACTCGACTTTTTGTCAAAATCAACCCTGTATATTATATTACACCAAACATACCACATTTTTACTTCATCTTTCCTCATTTACAATATCACATCAAAATATTACGTATATCCAACCATGTTAACAATTTCCAACTACATTACAAATCAGTCAACATTAATATCACATTTATCAACACAATTCACTCCTCAAATTCACAATCCTTCATACTCATCATATCTACATCAAGCATTACAATTAAACTCAACATTCATCAAATCATCAAAAATCATCATATACCATCATTCAACAACTTAACAACCATTCAAATCCAAACCTATGCTATAGGTCACTAGCCTAAGTGTCCATGAATATTATATACTACATAGAGAAAACCAAAACCATACCTTGGCCAATTCCCTTTATGAACCAAATGAGTTTTCAACCAAAATCTAACCACCAATGCAACTCCAACAAGCTCCAAACTCACAATAATCAAACTATATGTGCACAAACCATCATAAATCAACCTAGGGCTCAACATAAATCAAAATTTCACAAGAGTTCAAAGCTTCTTACCTTTTCCAATAGCTTTGGAAGCCAAAACCCAATGCTAGGCAAGGATTAGGGTGAACCTAAACATCCAAAATCACAAAAACTCACTTACTCAAAAACCCTAAATACCCAAAATTTTGAAGAGGGGAACTGGGAAGATTTATTGATTACTTCAAAAGTTTCTTGGATGGGTTTTCTAGAACTCTTCACAAGGAACGCGTAGCCGTAAACGGTGCGGTAATCGGAGCTCTGTAGCTCAAGATATGAGCTTGGGAAGAAGATGATGAATAGTAACTGTTCATGCCCAGGGTCGAGGTGTCCGACCCGGGATGTTCGACAGACAAAGCGACCGACCTCTTCAAGTCAGGACAACCTGACCTCTTCCCAAAGAGCTCGGTCAGGTCCCCAGGAAAGCCCAGAGAAGGGCCCAAATAGAGGAACACGCCCCAAATCCTAAGATGGCCCAAGCCTACAGAGAGAAGGGCGGTTCCCTTGAAGATAAGATGACCTCACTTAAAGATAAGATAAGATAACTAACTTATCTTATCCACAGAAGGCCACATCTCACCGTTATAAATACACTGGAGCACCCAGGTATAACTCATACTCTGATTCTACTCAATACCTGCTTAATACCCTTGCTAACTTAAGCATCGGAGTCCCTTGCAGGTACCCCCCACCCTCCGGGGACGAAGGATCAAGCACCATCACCAAGTCCAGCAAGTCGGACACACCAGCTCCGGCCGCCGAACACCTGCCGGACACGTCGGTTCCGACCAGCATAGAAGATCTCGACCGAGATCGACCTACAGTTTCAGGTAACCTTCGGAACAGTAACCATGGGGGTTTCTTCTCCATTTCTTTCTCAGCTGGGTGTGTGTATGTTTGAGTGTGTTATGAGTGTTTGGCTTCATTAATGAACCCATTATATATGTTGGGCTTGGGCCCAACTTGAGTCCGGTTTAACCCGTTAGCGTTTTTAGCTCGTTCGACCCAACTTTGGGCAAAACCTTTAACACTAACGCCCGGTTTTACATCTCTAATATTTTTCTAAGGTTTTCGGCTGTTTTCATTGCTTCTCGCACAACACCGAGCAGACTTGGACCGGTTCAACTAGTTCGACTGCTGGTTCGCGGTCTTCTACGGTTTTTTGCAGAAAACACATTTTCTGACTCAGAAAGACCCACTGAGTCCAAAAATCATATTTAAATCTCCAAATTCTCATCCTAACTTTCCGGAATTTAATTTGGGCATTTAAAAGATTTTATTTGTGAAAAATTGGGTTCTTACATCCTCCTTCCTTAAAAAGATTTTTGCCTTCAAAAATCCGAATCACGCGATGGGATACACACACACACACACACACACACACACACACACACACACACACACACACACACACACATGTATATATATATATATATATATATATATATATATGTTCTCCATGAAGCATCCTACTCTCAACGTTGCTAATCAAACAAGTTGCCAAGGCATCTCGTTCACCATCGTCCTACCATGTTGATGTTCTCTCTCGCCAACTCCTCCATAAAACAGTTCACTCGGATAGGCAAAAAATGAGCAGACTTGGTTAAGTGAACAACGATAACCCAAACCGCATCAAATCCCAGCCTAGTCCTCGGAAAATCGGTCACAAGATCCATCGCGATTCCTTCCTACTTCCACTGAGGAATTTCAAGAGGCTATATCATTCCTGACGGCTTCTGATGCTCTATCTTTGCCTTCTGACACGTCAAACACTTGGATACCACTGTAGCTACATCACCTTTCATCTCAGGCCACCAGAACATCTTCTTTAAGTCTTACCACATCTTCGCCCTTCCGGGATGAATAGGAAATCCACTGTAGTGAGTTGCCGACAACAAGTCTTGCCTCAACCTCCCGACATCCGGTATGCAAATTCTTCCCTTATATCTCCACAATCCTTCAGCATCCTTAGCGAAATCCTCACGCCTCTTATCACCAACTGGTTGGGAAAATTTCTGAAGCTTTCGCTTATCTTGCTGAGCCCTCTGAATCTCCGTCTTAAACGTGCTTGAAATCTGCAACTGGTCCAAACAAGTTCTTCTGGCAACCTCACCAATGTCCAGCTTAAGATCCACAACTTATCCACTAGCTCCTCTTCCTTGATTTTTATCCAAGAAATTGTTAAAGATCTCCGACTCAATGCGTCTGCTACCATATTCGCCCTTCCAGGATGATAACTTAGTTCAAAATCGTAGCCCTTAAGTAACTTCATCCATATTATCTAACGTATATTAAGCTCTTTCTGATCAGAAAAGATGCTAAACCTCACTCCATACAAGTGGTGCTTCCAAATCTTCAGTGTAAACACAAATGCCGCTAATTCCAAGTCATGAGTTGGGTAGTTTATCTCATGCGGCCTCAGTTGACGCGATGTGTAAGTCACCACATTCCGGTGTTGCATCAACACGCAACCTAAACCCTTCCGAAAAGCATCACAGTATACCTTGAACGATTCATGCAATTCCGGCAAGATCAAAACAGGTACTGAAGTTAACTTTTGCTTCAAAGTCTGAAAACTTTTTTCACACTCCGACGTCCAAACAAAGGCACTTCCTTCCTTGTCAACTTCGTCATAGGTAGTGCAATTCGGGAAAAGCCTTCAATAAATCTCTGGTAATATCCGGCTAAGCCCAAAAAGCTTCTGACTTCCGTCACAATCGTCGGTCTTTCCCATTCCATCACCGCTTCTACCTTAGAAGGATCCACGGTTATTCCTCCTTTGCTCACCACGTGACCTAAGAACTTCACTTCCCCCTTCCCGAACTCACACGTTGATAACTTAGTGTACAACTTCCGCTGCGTCACTCTGATTTTCATCATTAAGAAACCAAAAGTTTTCCTTAAACCAAATACCGATTTTGTAATATTTGTCAAAACCTTTAAAACAACTTCAATCTAAATAAGTCCATTGTTAAAACCTTATCAAAAGAGCCAAAAACTTTTTATTTGTAACTCAAACATTTTAAAGCATGATTTGCCTAAATTCATCGAAACCTTTAAATTAAAACCTTTCTATTTGAATCCTTTTTGTTAAATTAAAATGTACAAAAACCAAAATCACAAGTGAGCAAAATCTTAGGACTCACTTGTTTTCTTTAAATCGTATCATTTGATCAAAGTTCCAATCTTAGTTTCAAAACCAAATCATTCAAAACAGTTCATTCTAGACAAGATCACTGTTGAGTTTTCTGATATGAGTCAAAATAGTTTACTCAGAAGTTGCCTACTTTAAATCATGATTTTCTTAAATTAAAACTTTCCAAACTAAATCCCTTTCGACATGAGAAATTTGGAAACCATTTTCACAATTGAACAAAATCAGAGGACTCGCCGTTTGTTTAAACCATATCTCTTAAATCGAGAATTCTGACTAACTTTCAAAATCGAATCATTTAAGCTAAAGTCCTAAACCAGATTAGAAATCATTCTAAACCTTAAAACCGCAGAAATCATAGTTAAAAATTGCAAAGACGTCAGTTGGTACTTCCATTACTACTAGTGATGAACCGCCCCCATCACCCATGCAGGGAGTCGCCAAGACTTCTAGTCATACCTGTAAATCATTTCGGCACTGATGAGGGAAAAATGATTCCACACAAACTCGCCGGCAAGGATACCGGGTCGCATTAAGTAGTAATTACTCACAAGAGTGAGGTCGATCCCCTAGGGATTAATGGATTGAGCAATTTTAGTTAGGTGATGAATTTAGTTAAGCAGACAGTTGATGATTTGAGTGAATTGTGATCAACAGAAGCTAAATTGCATGAAAATAAAAGGGAGAGGGGAAATTAACAGAATCTAAAGTGCAGAAAATGTAAATTGAGCTGAAACTTAAAGTGCAAGTAATTTAAATGACTGAAACTTAGATTGTAAGAAATGTAAATAGCTAAAGCTTAAAGTGCAAGAAATATAAATCAATGAAGCTAAATTGCTGAAAAATATAAATTGCTTAAAGAGTACAAGGGATTTGGGTGCTGGGATTCAGAATTCCACAAGAACATGGAAATTAAAGCAAATTAGAAAGCTATTAGATGAATGGACTCAATTCAGTAGCAAAATAGAAAGAAAAATTTCTTGAAGAAATAAACAGCAAGAAGACTTGATTCAATTATGAAATTCTTAAAGATAATCTGAAAATCGAAGAAGAGAAATGAGATTAGAAAGCAGATCTAGATCTCAATTGCTCTCTTGATCAAGTAGAAAATAATTGCAGAAGAAGTCAAAAGAGAAAATAGCAAATGAAACTTAGATCCAATCCTTAGAACAATTGAGATGAATGGTGAAAGATGATTCTCAGATTTAGAATCAATGAAGCTCTTCAAGCTCAATTTAAATTCCAATAACAGATAGCAGAAGTTGCAGAAGAAAAGAAAATAAAAACAGAAAGCTAGATCCAACTCCCAAAATTCCAAATTCAAAGACAAAATGAAAATTTCAAGTGAAAACTAAAAAATGAACTAAAGGTAAAAAGTCAAAAGTGAGCAAAAAAGCTCCTCTACAAATCAAATAAACTCTTATTTATACACTTTCTATTTTTGGTTTTTAGAATTTGGAGTGGGCTTTTCAAGTTGGTGAAGAAGTGGATCCAAGATGGCTTTTCATTGAAAATGGACCAAGGGCCACCTCCAGTGGAATGCTCAGTTTTGTAAAGAAACGTAGCGCTACCATGCCTTCTATTTTCCTTGTGCCAAGCCTTCCAGTGTAGCGCTCGGTGAAGAGTTTTAACATAGCGCTACACTTAGTGCTTTTGTTTCCCTTTTCGAGCCATGGCCGTCCCATTTTGGTAGCAATTTCCTTATACCAATAGCGCTTAGTGAGGTGAACCAACGTAGCGCCCTTTCTATGCGTGTGTGCCCCTCTTCAAACCTTACTTGTTTCATTTTGGGAGCTTCCTTGTAATGTAGCGCGTAGCACTGCTTTATATGCCTGGTTCCCATTTCAAACCTTACTGGCTTCAGTTGTGAATGTCGCGCTTCACTTTTCTTCACAGGGAGGCCCGAAAAAGTTAAAAGAGTTAACGTAGCGCTCTTGGTTTTGGGCGCTGGTGCCTTGTAGTTGAGCGCTCAGTTTGTACACATAACGTAGCGCCCTTGGCCTTGTGTCTTGGTGCTCCCAACTAGCGTTCAATTTGTGAACACTCCGCTCAATTAGTGAGCGCTATGCTTGGCCGTGGTTAAGTGCCACGCTTTTATATCATGGCCACGCTTTTGGTTGGGCACGCTTTCATGGTTCCTTCTTTTCTTCACCATTTCTTCACCTTCAAGCAACCAAAAAAACATATCAAAGTATCACTAAATTCACAAGGTTTCTAAATCATTCATAAAATCAACTAATTCTAGCTTAAACCCTATGATTTTGTGTCAATTAATTGATGGTTGATTGATTTAACATAACCATACACATTCACTCCAAATCACTTACTTATAATGCAAGAAGGTGCATAAAACCTAATGAAACAAGTGAGAATTGCTTGAAAAGCTAGCATAAGATGACTTGTCATCAGGCACGTCCACTCTGATCGTTTGTCATCACTGGCCCGACATCCTCGGCTACCGCCATTAGAACCTTCCTTGCCCATGGTTTTATTCCCAACACACTGATAAACCCCGTTTTGACGGTTTATCTTGTATTGATTTTAAGAGATTTTATCACCTTTTACCCACATTTACTCAATGAAATAGCATAGTTTTGTGATTGTCTCCTTATTTGTGCTTAGATGTGAAAACATGCTTTTAGACCCTTAATTTGATGGTTTTAATCTCCCTTTGATTCCACTAGATGCCTTGATATGTTTGTTAGTGATTTCAGATTGAAAAGGCTAAGAATGGATCAAAGGAGTGAAGAGGAAAGCATGCAAAGTGGAGAAATCATGAAAAGTCAAAGAAGTTAAACTCTCCCATGGACGCGCGCGCACCTGGCGCTTGCGCGCACTTGCGAATCACCCCATGGATGCGTGCGCGTGCTGTGCGCATACGCGTCGGTGTTGGTTTATGATTTTTTAATGAAAACATGGCCAACAAATTCTGAAAGGTTGTGGGGCCCAATCTCAACTAACTTTGGCACCTAAACTACTATTTAAAGCCAAGGAAGAAGAGCAAAGGGGGATTCCAATCATTCACACTCATTAGGATTAGTTTAGAAGTAGTTTCTAGAGAGAGAAGCTCTCACTTCTCTCTAGAATTAAGATTAGGATTAGGTTTAGTTCTTAGATCTAGGTTTCAATTCATGTTCTCTTCTACTTCTATCTCTCAATTCCTTGTAGTTACATTCATCTTTCTTCTATTCTTTTGGTGTAATTTCCTTTATGTTGTTCTTATATTTTGTTGTAGATCTAGTATTGTTCCTTCTACATTCTTCCAATTCAATAAGAGGTAACTCATAATAAATGTGTCTTCTTTGCTTTTCTATTGTTGATCTCTTATTTTTGTAGTTGTAGTTTCCTTTAATTCTTGAATTTAAATAATATTTGCTTCTATTGCACTCTATGTGTTTGTTGAAATGCCTCTTCTAGATATAGTATAGATTTTATTCCTCTTGGCCTAGGTAGAGTAATTAGTGACACTTGAGTTATCTAATTCCTTTGTTGATTGGTAATTGGAGAGATTGCTAATTGGTTTGGAGTGCACTAAAGCTAGTCTTTCCTTGGGAGTTGGCTAGGATTTGTGGCTCAAGTCAATTCATCCACTTGACTTTCCTTTATTTAGTAAGGGTTAACTAAGTGGTAGCAATGAGTAATTCTCATCACAATTGAGAAGGATAACTAGGATAGGACTTCTAATTTTCATACCTTGCCAAGAGCCTTTTATAGTTGTTAGTTTATTTCCCTTGCCATTTATAATTCTTGTCTATAATCTCAAAAACCCCAAAATAACTTACGACCAATAACAAGGCATTTTATTGTAATTCCTAGGGAGAACGACCCGAGGTTTCAATACTTCGGTTTATAAATTTAGGGGTTTGTTTTAGTGACAAACAACTTTTTGTATGAAAGGATTAGTGATTGGTTTAGAAACTATACTTGCAACGAGAATTCATTTGTGAATTCTAAACCGTCAAAAATCCAATCATCAAAATGGCGCCGTTGCCAGGAAATTGCAATGGTGTTATGTTATTGGTTATTGTACATATGTGAATAGTGTGAATATCTTGTTTTTTTTTCTTTGTTTGCAATTTGTAGAATTTTGTTTCTCTTATTTTCTATTAGCTTTTGATTTTTGTTTTCTCTTTTCACCATGAATTCTCATTTTGGCTATGAGTGTGATTACAACTATGTTGTAGGTGATGGGAGCTACAATGAAGATGTGTATCAAAGATGGGACAACCAAAGGTGGGAGGAGCCATATGCATATGATCAATCCTTATGGCAACAACCCCCACCAATGCACTATGAAGAAGAGCCATTTTTTGATGCATATCAATCTAATGGCTATGGTGAATCTCCTTGTGACTTTCAAGAGCCACCACCATATGCTTTTGAACCCCCTCCTCAACATGGCCCCCAACCACACTCACAAGCCTCTTTTCACCAACCACCTTCATATGACCCTAATCCATATCCATCCTACCAACAACCACATGAGCCATATGAACCACATATAGAGCCACCACCATTCCAACATCAATATTTTCAAGAGCCACCCTCTCCATATTATTACCAAGATGAACCTCCTCCAATAAATGAAAATTTTCAACCACAAGATGAATACTACTTTCTACCATAACCTCCCATGGAAGAATATTCATATCCATTGATCCAAGAGCCATATGATCCCTATCATGATATCCAAGAGGAACAAGAGTCAAGGGATCATCTCAAGGAAGCACTGGATCAATTTCAAGCAACCATGGAGTGTGTTGTGCAACAAGTGGAAAGAGTGAAAAATATTGAACCACCACAACTCTACCAAGAAGAACCATCTTCCTACTATGAACCCTTCCCCCAAAATGATGAACCCTTCCACCCACCCCAATCTCTAATGGATGAAACCATTGGTGTTCTTGTTCAAGGGCAAGAAGAGATGAAAAGGGATGTGCAAAATTTCATGGCCGCCTTGGATGCGGTAACAAATCAATTAGCCTCCCAATGCTTGAACACTCAAGGAACTCCCATGGCTACATGTGGAGAATCAAATGAAGAACATAGCATGAAGGAGAGATTGGAAACTCTGGTGGGAAATGAGGGAAGTTGCTTTGTATTGGAACAATTAGAGGAAGCTTTAATTGTTGAAGACAAGGAAGAAGTGGTAGAAGACTTAGGAGATGCGGAGCTTCCATGGGAACATAGAGTTGAAGAAAACCCCTCCAAGATGATTGAAATTGATGCTAGGGAGGAAAGTGCACACCTTCCAAGGCATATTCCATATGAAGACTTGGATGGGATAGAGAAAGAATTGAGTTTCCTTTGTGATGAAGATCAAGCATCTAGTCTTAGTGGTGAAGAATCCTTTGAGCATGAAGAACCTTCTCCGGTTGGATTTGAAAGCGTTGAGGAGGTAAATTTTTCTCACCCTCCCTATTATGATTTGAGTAAAGGAAAATGTTTAGATAAAATTGTTAAACAAAGGATTGAGATTAAGAGATCTTGTGAAGAGGTGGAAGTCCCTAGAAATAGAAGAACGAAGGTTGGCTATGCTTTGTCAAGATCTTTGGAAGCATCTTTGCCTAGGTTGCCATTTACACCTTCATTTGAGTGGGTGAAATTCATTTCTATTAGCTTTATTATCCCACTTGAATATGGTTTGCTTGAAACGGATGGCCAACTTAGGGAAGCTTGTGGGATGAAGCGTAAGCGGAAAAGATTTTGTGGTGGGCGTTGCAAATCAAGGCTCATTATGGTTGATGCATCAAACATGAGATATAAAGGTTGGAGTAGTGCTCAAATAGATGGGTCTAGGAGGATTGTTGGCCACTATATAGAGAATTCACCTTACTCACCACCCGGTTGGACTAATAATGATGATCAACCTCAAGATGGGTGTGGAAACAAAGTGTGGGATCCCGGAGTACAAGAAGAGGATCAACTTTGGGAGCCCCAAGCTTATGAAGAACTCCATCAAGACTTGGCTCAATCCATGGAGAATCTTGGGGCACAATGGAGAACCAAGCATTGGTGGGAGTTCCAAGATGAATACAAGCACAAGCCACCTTGAGAGGAGCTCCCCATAAGTCCAACTTAAGGACAATAAACAAAAGTGCTAGATGGGAGACACCCCACCATGGTAAAACCTTTTCATTTTCTCTTTTGTAAATATTGGCAAAATTAGTTTAATTTCATGTTTAGATTAGTTGGTAGAGTTTAATTGGTAGTCTAATGTGCTAAATAAGGTTTTAAGGTGTTTTGGTAGATGTTTGGAAGCTTGGAATGGTGCAAAAACATAGAAAAATTTTGAAAAATAGAGCACCATTCACGCGTACGCGTACATGGCATGTACGCGCACTTCAAGCATTTTCGACCACTTACGCGCACGCGTACATGGCGCGCGCGTGTAGATGCAGAAGTTCCACTCCCAGCCAGCAAACCCGAGAGTTAGGCCTTCACTGTGCGAACGTTGAGCCCCAGGCCCAACACCATATGCGCGTACGCGCCCCTGGCGCGTATGCGCCCATCATGCTGAATTCGAAATGTACGCGCAGACGCACAGGTCGCGCGCGCGTCGATTATGCCACCTGCACTCCTGGTACTTTTACCAGAAAATTGTGCCAACTCTGGGCTAACATTGATATCAAGGTGATCAATCTCAATATCAAAAGTCTAGTGCTTTAATTATCCCAAACAGGCACTCACAAACAAGCATGCTATGCATATATGATGAGCGGATAATTTATACGCTTTTTGGCATTGTTTTTAGGTAGTTTTTAGTAAGTTCAAGCTACTTTTAGGGATGTTTTCATTAGTTTTTATGTTAAATTCACATTTCTGGACTTTACTATGAGTTTGTGTGTTTTTCTGTAATTTCAGGTAATTTCTGGCTGGAATTGAGGGACTTGAGCAAAACTCTGAAAAAGGCTGACAAAAGGACTGCTGATGTTGTTGGAATCTGACCTCCCTGTACTCGAAATGGATTTTCTGGAGCTACAGAACTCCAATTGGCGCGCTCTCAATGGCTTTGGAAAGTAGACATCCAGAGCTTTCCAGCAATATATAATAGTCCATACTTTATTCGGAAATTGACGACGTAACTTGGCGTTGAACGCCAAGTACATGCTGCTGTCTGGAGTTAAACGCCAGAAAAACGTCATGATCCGGAGTTGAACGCCCAAAATACGTCATAACTTGGAGTTCAACTCCAATAAACGCCTCAGCTCGTGGATAGATCAAGCTCAGCCCAAACATACACCAAGTGGGCCCCGGAAGTGGATTTATGCATCAATTACTTACTCATGTAAACCCTAGTAGCTAGTCTAGTATAAATAGGATAATTTACTATTGTATTAGACATCTTTTGACAGTTTAATCTCTTGACTGTTTAGCCTTTGATTATTCGGTCTCTTGATCACTCAGGGGGCTGGCCATTCGGCCAAGCCTGAACCTTGCACTTATGTATTTTCAACGGTGGAGTTTCTGCACACCATAGATTAAGGGTGTGGAGCTCTGCTGTACCTCAAGTTTCAATACAATTACTATTACTTTTTATTCAATTCTCTCTTATTCTTATTCCAAGATATACGTTGCACAACACTTTGATGAATGTGATGATCCGTGACAATCATCATCATTCTCACCTATGAACGCGTGTGATTGACAACCACTTCCATTCTACCTTAGGCCGGGCGCATATCTCTTAGATTCCCCAACAGAATCTTCGTGGTTTAAGCTAGATAGATGGCGGCATTCATGGGGATCCGGAAAGTCTAACCTTGTCTGTGGCATTTCGAGTAGGATCCTGGGAATCCGGAAAGTCTAACCTTGTCTGTGGTATTCCGAGTAGGATTCCGGTATTGAATGACTGTGACGAGCTTCAAACTCCTGAAGGCTGGGCGTTAGTGACAGACGCAAAAGAATCAATGAATTCTATTCCAACCTGATTGAGAACCGACAGATGATTAGCCGTGCTATGACAGAGCATTTGGACCATTTTCACTGAGAGGATGGGATGTAGCTATCAACCAAGGGTGATGCCTCCAAACGATTAGTGATGAGCGGATAATTTGTACCCTTTTTGGCATTGTTTTTAGTATGTTTTTAGTAGTTTTAGTTGAGTTCTTAGTATATTTTTATTAGTTTTTAGTTAAAATTCACTTTTCTGGACTTTACTATGAGTTTGTGTGTTTTTCTGTGATTTCAGGTATTTTCTGGCTGAAATTGAGGGTCCTGAGCAAAAATCTGATTCAGAGACTGAAAAGGACTGCAGATGCTGTTGGATTCTGACCTCCCTGCACTCGAAGTGGATTTCCTGGAGCTACAGAAGCCCAATTGGCGCGCTCTCAATGGCGTTGAAAAGTAGACATCCTGGGCTTTCCACCAATATATGATAGTCCATACTTTTCCCAAGATTTGATGGCCCAAACCGGCGTAGCAAATCAGCCTCAGAAATTCCAGCGTTTAACGCTGGAACTGGCATAAAACTTGGAGTTAAACGCCCAAACTGGCATAAAAGCTGGCGTTTAACTCCAGAAAAGGTCTCTACACTTGAAAGCTTCAATGCTCAGCCCAAGCACACACCAAGTGGGCCCGGAAGTGGATTTTTCTGTCATTTACTCATTTCTGTAAACCTTAGGTTACTAGTTTACTATTAATAGGATCTTTTGACATTGTATCTGGACCTCATGACACTTTACACGTTTCTTTGTGTACCTTCCACAGTATGAGTCTCTAAACCCCATGGTTGGGGGTGAGGAGCTCTGCTGTGCCTTGATGGATTAATGCAATTACTACCGTTTCTTATTCAATCATGCTTGCTTCCATTCTAAGATATCACTTGTTCTTAACCCGGATGAATGTGATGATCCGTGACACTCATCATATTCTCAACTATGAACGTGTGCCTGACAACCACCTCCGTTCTACCTTAGATTGAGTAGATATCTCTTGGATTCCTTAACCAGAATCTTCGTGGTATAAGCTAGAACTGATGGCGGCATTCAAGAGAATCCGGAAGGTCTAAACCTTGTCTGTGGTATTCTGAGTAGGATTCAATGATTGAATGACTGTGACGTGCTTCAAACTCCTAGCAGGCGGGGCGTTAGTGACAGACGCAAAAGAATCACTGGATTCTATTCCGGCCTGACCGAGAACCGACAGCTGATTAGCCATATGCTGTGACAGAGCATAGGAACATTTTCACTGAGAGGATGGGAGGTAGCCACTGACAACGGTGAAACCCTACATACAGCTTGCCATGGAAGGAGCCTTGCGTGTTTGATGAAGAAGACAGTAGGAAAGCAGAGATTCAGAAGATGGAGCATCTCCAAAACCCCAACCTATTCTCCATTACTGCAATACAAGTAACCATTTCATGTTCTTTTGCTTTTTACAATCAATCCTGATAATTTCTGATATCCTGACTAAGATTTACAAGATAACCATAGCTTGCTTCAAGCCGACAATCTCCGTGGGATCGACCCTTGCTCACGCAAGGTATTACTTGGACGACCCAGTGCACTTGCTGGTTAGTTGTGCGGAGTTGCAAAAGTGTGATTGCAATTTCGTGCACCAAGTTTTTGGTGCCGTTGCCGGGGATTGTTCGAGTTTGGACAACTGACGGCTTATCTTGTTGCTTAGATTAGGACTGTTTTATTTTTTGTTGGTTTAGAGTCTTTTAGTTGAGTCTAGTTTTATATTTTAAGTTTGGCGTCAATTGCATGCTTTTGCTTTTATTTTAATTTTCGATTTTGCATGTCCTTAGTCCCTTTTTGATCCGTAAAAATTCTAAGTTTGGTGTCCTCTTTGTGTTTTTCCCTTAAAAATTTTTGAAAATTAGTGTTTGATTTTCTAAAAATTTTAAGTTTGGTGTCATTTTGTTGTTTTTCTCTTTCCTCTTTTCAAAAATCAAATATTTTTCATAAAAATTTTCAATCATATCTTTTTAATTGCTATTTTCAAAATCTTTTTAATTACTTAATTGATTCAGTTCTCAATTTGCTTTGATCTTATTTTCTTTTTGATTTTCGAATTTTTATTTTAATTTTCTTTTGTTTTATTTTATTTTCTTTCGTTTAACTCAAAAAAAAAACAAAATTTATCTGTTTGCAATCATTATCATTTCCCTTTTGTCCATTATGGACATAAGTGGGATTGAGCAGTCCGAAAGGACTCTGGGGTCATATGCTAACCCCATTACAGCTGCATATGGGAGTAGCATCTGTACACCTCCCATCAAAGCAAGCAGCTTTGAGCTAAATCCTCAACTCATTATCATAGTGCAGCAAAATTGCCAGTATTCCGGTCTTCCACAGGAAGAACCTACTGAGTTTCTGGCACAGTTCTTACAAATTGCTGACACAGTACATGATAAAGAGGTGGATCAGGATGTCTACAGATTATTACTGTTTCCATTTGCTGTAAAAGATCAAGCTAAAAGGTGGTTGAATAACCAACCTACAGCAAGCATAAAAACATGGAAACAGTTATCAGATAAATTCCTGAATCACTTTTACCCTCCAAAGAGGATGACACAGCTAAGGCTGGACATCCAAGGCTTTAAACAAGAGGATAATGAATCCCTTTATAATGCCTGGGAGAGGTATAGAGGTATGCTAAGAAAATGCCCCTCTGAAATGTTCTCAGAGTGGGTGCAGTTAGACATCTTCTACTATGGGCTTACAGAAAAAGCTCAGATGTCTTTAGACCACTCAGCTGGTGGATCTATACACATGAGGAAGACAATTGAAGAAGCTCAAGAGCTTATAGACACTGTTGCTAGAAACCAATATTTGTACTCTAGCAATGAGTTCTCTGCAAAAGAGGAAGTCATGACAGTAGTCACTAATTCTAATCCTCAAGAATAGATGATTGAGCTTAATCAACAATTGCTCCTGATGACAGAACAGTTAGCAGAATTTAAAGAAATGCTCCATGAAACTAAAGTTGCTAACAAGAACATAGAGCTGCAGTTGAATCAAGCAAAACAGCAAATATCTAAACAGATAACAGAGGAATGTCAAGCAGTTCAACTGAGGAGTGGGAAGACACTGAATACCACTGCTCAAAAGAGCAAAAAGCCAAACAAGGAACAATTGACAGAGGATAACCAAACCACTGTTCAAAATCCCTCTGAGGACAGTAAGAGCCCAGAGAGGAATGTTATTGGCATTCAAACGCCAGAAAGGGAAGGAAAGTTGGCGTTAAACGCCCATTCCTTGCCCAGTTCTGGCGTTCAAACGCCAGAAAAGGGAGAGAAGTTGGCGTTTAACGCCCAATCTTCACCCATTCCTGGCGTTCAAATGCCAAGGGAAGATCAGACACCTGAGAGTGCTGACAGTAATCCCTCTAAAAAGGCTTCTTCAACCACTTCTGTAAGGAATAAACCTGCAGCATCTAAGGTTGAAGAATATCAAGCCAAGATGCCTTATCCTCAGAAACTCCGCAAAGCGGAACAGGATAAGCAATTTGCCCGCTTTGCAGACTACCTAAGGACTCTTGAAATAAAGATTCCATTTGCAGAGGCACTTGAGCAAATACCTTCTTATGCTAAGTTCATGAAGGAAATCTTAAGTCATAAGAAGGATTGGAGAGAAACTGAAAAAGTGTTTCTCACTGAAGAATGCAGTGCAGTCATTTTGAAAAGCTTACCAGAAAAGCTTCAAGATCCTGGAAGCTTTCTGATACCATGCACATTAGAAGGCGCTTGCACCAAGACAGCCCTATGTGATCTTGGAGCAAGCATCAATCTAATACCTGCATCCACTATCAGAAAGCTTGGGTTGACTGGAGAAGTCAAACCAACCAGGATATGCCTCCAACTTGCTGATGGCTCCATTAAACATCCATCAGGCATAATAGAGGATATGATTGTCAAGGTTGGGCCATTCACCTTTCCAACTGACTTTGTGGTGCTGGAAATGGAGGAGCACAAGAGTGCAACTCTCATTCTAGGAAGACCTTTCCTAGCAACTGGACGAACTCTCATTGATGTACAAAAAGGGGAAGTAACCTTGAGAGTCAATGAGGATGAGTTCAAGTTAAATGCTGTAAAAGCTATGCAGCATCCAGACACACCACATGACTGCATGGGCGCTGACATTATTGACTCTCTGGTAGAAGAGATCAATATGGCTGAAAGCCTAGAATCAGAGCTTGAGGACATCTTCAAAGATGCTCAACCTGATCAAGAAGAACTAGAGGAAGCAAAGGAATTTTCGAAAATTCCTCAGGAGGAGGATAAACCTCCCAAACCTGAACTCAAACCACTACCACCATCCCTGAAATATGCATTTCTGGGAGGGGTGAAACTTTTCCAGTGATTATAAGCTCTGCTTTAAATCCACAGGAAGAGGAAGCACTGATTCAAGTGCTGAGGACACACAAGACAGCTCTTGGGTGGTCCATAAGTGATCTTAAGGGCATTAGCCCAGCTAGATGCATGCACAAGATCCTGTTGGAGGATAATGCCAAACCAGTGGTCCAACCACAGAGGAGGCTAAATCCAGCCATGAAGGAGGTGGTGCAGAAAGAGGTCACTAAATTACTAGAGGCTGGGATTATTTATCCTATTTCTGATAGCCCTTGGGTGAGCCCTGTCCAAGTTGTCCCCAAAAAGGGAGGCATGACAGTGGTTCATAATGAAAAAAATGAACTGGTTCCTACAAGAACAGTCACAGGGTGGCGTATGTGTATTGACTACAGAAGGCTCAATACAGCCACCAGAAAGGATCATTTTCCTTTACCATTCATAGACCAAATGCTAGAAAGACTAGCTGGTCATGATTATTACTGCTTTTTGGATGGCTATTCAGGCTACAACCAAATTGCAGTAGATCCTCAGGACCAAGAGAAAACAACATTCACTTGCCCTTCTGGCATGTTTGCCTATAGGAGGATGCCTTTTGGTCTGTGCAATGCACCTGCAACCTTTCAGAGGTGCATGCTCTCTATCTTCTTAGATATGGTAGAGAAATTTCTGGAAGTCTTCATGGACGACTTTTCAGTATATGGAGACTCATTCAGCTCTTGTCTTAATCACCTAGCACTTGTCCTGAAAAGGTGCCAAGAGACTAACCTGGTTTTAAATTGGGAGAAATGTCACTTTATGGTGACTGAAGGAATTGTCCTTGGGCACAAAATTTCAAGCAAGGGAATAGAGGTGGATAAGGCAAAGGTAGAGGTAATTGAAAAATTACCACCACCTGCCAATGTTAAGGCAATCAGAAGCTTTCTGGGGCATGCAGGATTCTACAGAAGGTTTATAAAGGATTTTTCAAAAATTGCAAAACCTTTAAGTAACCTGCTAGCTGCTGACACACCATTTGTGTTTGACACACAGTGTCTGCAGGCATTTGAGACCTTGAAAGCTAAGCTGGTCACAGCACCAGTCATCTCTGCACCAGATTGGACATTGCCATTTGAATTAATGTGTGATGCCAGTGATCATGCCATTGGTGCAGTGTTGGGACAGAGGCATAACAAACTTCTGCATGTCATTTATTATGCTAGCCGTGTTCTAAATGATGCACAGAAGAATTACACAACCACAGAAAAAGAATTACTTGCAGTGGTCTATGCCATTGACAAGTTTAGATCTTATCTAGTAGGATCCAAAGTGATTGTGTACACTGACCATGCTGCTCTTAAATACTTACTCACAAAGCAGGATTCAAAACCCAGACTAATAAGATGGGTGTTGCTTCTGCAAGAGTTTGATATAGAAATAAGAGACAGAAAAGGGACAGAGAACCAAGTAGCTGATCATCTGTCCTGAATAGAACCAGTAGCTGGGGCGTCCCTCCCTTCTACTGAGATCTCTGAGACTTTCCCAGATGAGCAACTCTTTGCCATCCAGGAAGCTCCTTGGTTTACAGATATTGCAAATTATAAAGCTGTGAGGTTCATACCCCAGGAGTACAGCAAAGTGCAAAGAAAGAAATTAATTTCAGATGCCAAGTACTACCTCTGGGATGAACCATATCTCTTTAAGAGATGTGCAGACGGAGTAATCCGCAGATGTGTACCCAGAGAAGAAGCACAAAAGATCCTATGGCATTGCCATGGATCACAGTATGGAGGGCATTTTGGAAGTGAGCGAACAGCCGCTAAAGTCCTCCAATGTGGCTTCTACTGGCCTACTCTCTATAAAGATTCCCGAGAGTTTGTGCGTAACTGTGACAGTTGCCAAAGAGCTGGTAACCTGCCTCACGGATATGCCATGCCTCAACAAGGGATATTAGAGATAGAATTGTTTGATGTATGGGGAATTGACTTCATGGGTCCATTCCCACCATCATACTCAAACACTTACATTCTGGTGGCAGTGGACTATGTATCTAAGTGGGTAGAAGCAATTGCTACACCCACTAATGATACCAAGACCGTGCTAAAATTCCTCCAGAAACACATCTTCAGCAGGTTTGGTGTTCCCAGAGTACTAATCAGTGATGGGGGCACTCATTTCTGCAATAGACAGCTATACTCTGCCATGGTTAGATATGGAATCATCCATAAAGTGGCAACCCCGTATCATCCACAGACAAATGGGCAAGCTGAAGTCTCTAACAGAGAGCTAAAAAGAATCCTAGAACGGACTGTGATAGCCCGGAGAAAGGATTGGGCAAAGAGCTTGGATGATGCTCTGTGGGCATACAGAACAGCATTCAAGACTCCTATAGGAACCTCCCCATACCAACTGGTGTATGGAAAGGCCTGTCATCTGCCCGTAGAACTGGAATATAAAGCCTATTGGGCAACCAGGTTCCTAAACATGGATGCACAGTTAGCTGGTGAAAAGAGACTGCTCCAGCTAAATGAGCTAGAGGAGTTCAGACTCAATGCCTTTGAAAATGCAAAAATTTATAAGGAAAAGGCAAAGAAATGGCATGACAAGAAGTTGTCAACCAGAGTCTTTGAGCCAGGACAAAAAGTTCTGCTCTTCAACTCTAGGCTCAAATTGTTTCCAGGAAAACTCAAATCCCGGTGGAGGGGTCCGTATGTGATTACAGGAGTTTCACCATATGGATATGTTGAGCTTCAGGATATTGATTCTGACAAAAAGTTCATTGTTAATGGACAGAGAATCAAGCATTATCTTGAAGGCAATTTTGAGCAGGAATGCTCAAAACTGAGACTTGAGTGATTCTCAGTGAAGGTCTAGCTAAAGACAGTAAAGAAACGCTTGCTGGGAGGCAACCCAGTCATTAGGAGGTTATATGATTTGTTCTTACAGAGGCAAGTATCAAAAATGAAGGAATTCACAGAGTTACAGAAGGTTTCAGCTCAAAAAGCAGAGAAAATGAGCTTACTGGCGAAAAAACGCCAGTAAGGGGCATTTTGGGCGTTAAACGCCAGAATGGGTACCATTCTGGGCGTTTAACGCCAGGAATGGTGCCATTTTGGGCGTTAAACGCCAGAATGGGCACCATTCTGGGCGTTTAACGCCAGGTGTGCAGCATCCTGGGCGTTTTGGAAAAACGCCCAGTGATAAAGGAATTCTGGCGTTTAACGCCAGTCAGGGCACCTGGCTGGGCGTTAAACGCCCAAAAGGGGCATCCAATGGGCGTTAAACGCCAGAATGGGTGCCATTCTGGGCGTTTAATGCCAGAAAGGTGGGGGAACCACAATTTTGTTTTCAAACCAAATTTTTTCAAATTTTCCTTTTCTTACCCATACTTTTCTACAAAATCACACTTCAACCATTCATCATTCACTTTCAAATCTTCAAAAATCAAAACCATTCTTCAAATCTATTTCAAATCAATTCCAAATATTGTTCAAAAACTCACCTTTCGCTCAAATTCTTTCCATATCTTTTCAAATCTCTTTTCAAACTTTTCTTTTTTTCGAAATCCCTCTCCACCTTATAAATACACGTTTGTCCCCCCTCATTCCACCACACCATTCGAATTTCCTCTTCCTCTCTCTCTCTTCTCTTCTTTCTTTTGCTTGAGGACAAGCAAACCTCTAAGTTTGGTGTGCTTTTCCGTGATCACTAAGCCAAGATTCATCAAGATCATGGCTCCTAAAGGAAAACAAACCAATTTAAGAGGAAAGAAAGAGAATAATCCAAAGAATCTTTGGAACCAAGAGAAGTTCTTAACCAAAGAACATGAAGACCATTATCACAAGATAATGGGTCTGAGGTCAGTGATCCCGGAAGTTAAATTTGATCTGAAAGAAGATGAATATCCGGGGATCCAAGAGCAAATTCGAAACAGAGGATGGGAAGTTCTAACCAATCCTGAGATAAAGGTTGGAAGGAACATGGTTCAGGAATTCTACTCAAATCTGTGGTTAACAGATAAGCAGAGAATGACTGGAACTGCTTACCATACCTACAGAACTATGGTCAGAGGGAAAGTTATGTACTTCCATCTGGACAAAATAAGAGAAATCTTCAAACTGCCTCAACTGCAAGATAATCCTGAATCCTTTAATAGGAGGATGGTGAGAGCAGATAAAGGGTTGGATCAAGTTCTAGAGGACATATGCCTCCTTGGAACTAAATGGATAACCAATTCTAAGGGTGTCCCAAACCAACTCAAGAGGGGAGACCTCAAACCAATTGCAAGAGGTTGGCTAGACTTTATTGGGCGCTCCATACTACCCACTAGCAACCGTTCTGAGGTCACCATCAAGAGAGCAGTGGTGATTCATTGCATTATGCTTGGAAGAGAAGTGGAAGTTCATCGTGTGATTGCTTGTGAGATCTACACAATTGCAAATAAGAATTCCACTGAAGCCAAATTGGCTTACCCAAGCTTGATCTCCTTGCTCTGTAAAGAGGCTAGGGTAAAGATGAGAGTAGATGAATTCATACCCATTGAACATCCAATCACCAAGAAGTCAATGGAAGGACAAATGCAAGACAACTCTATCAAAAGGAGGGCGCAGGACTTCCTCCCTGAATTCCCTGAAATTGGTTACTGGGCCAACCTAGAAGCATCTATCACCAAGTTGCAAGAAACTATGGAGCAACTGAAGGAAGAACAGCAGAATCAGAACTGCATGCTCTGCAAATTGCTGAAAGAACAAGAGAAGCAGGGGCGTGAACTCCAAGAGATGAAACGCCAAAAGCTCTCCTCTCAAGCTGAGGGAGCATCTACTTCTCAAAATCAAGGTTGTTGAGTCCTAACTCTGTGAAAACCTCTATCATTAGGAGCCTATTTTTGCGTTTTTATTTTGTTTTCTATTTTTATCTTTTTTAAGTCTCATCTTATATCTATTTTTGAGTCTTGTTCTTAATTCATAGTTAATAAAATTTATGCCTTAAAGTTATGAATGTCCTATGAATCCATCACCTCTCTTAAATGAAAAATGCTTTAATCACAAAAGAACAAGAAGTACAGGATTTCGAAATTTATCCTTGAAACTAGTTGAATTAGTTTGGTGTGGTGACAATAATTTTGTTTTCCGAATGAATGCTTGAACAGTGCATATGTCTTTTGAATTTGTTGTTTTAAGAATGTTAAAATTGTTGGCTCTTGAAAGAATGATGGAAAAGGAGAACTGTTATTGAGGATCTGAAAAATCATCAAAGTGATTCTTGAAGCAAGAAAAAGCAGTGAAAAAAAAAAGAAGAAAAAAAAAAAGAATTTTCGAAAAAAAAAAGAGAAGAAAAGAAAAGAAAAAAAATAAAGTTGTGAACCAAGGCAAAAAGAGTGTGCTTAAGAACCCTGGACACCTCTAATTGGGGACTCTAGCAAAGCTGAGTCACAATCTAAAAAGGTTCACCCAATTATGTGTCTGTGGCATGTATGTATCCGGTGGTAATACTGGAAGACAGAGTGCTTTGGGCCACAGCCAAGACTCATACACTGGCTATGTTCAAGAATCATTATACTTAACTAGGAGAATCAATAACACTATCTGAGTTCTGAGTTCTTATAGATGCCAATCATTCTGAACTTCAAGGGATAGAGTGAGATGCCAAAACTGTTCGGAGGCAAAAAGCTACTAGTCCCGCTCATCTAATTGGAACTATGTTTCTTTGATATTTTGGAGTCTATAGTATATTCTCTTCTTTTTATCCTACTTTGATTTTCAGTTGCTTGGGGACAAGCAACAATTTAAGTTTGGTGTTGTGATGAGCGGATAATTTGTACCCTTTTTGGCATTGTTTTTAGTATGTTTTTAGTAGTTTTAGTTGAGTTCTTAGCATATTCTTATTAGTTTTTAGTTAAAATTCACTTTTCTGGACTTTACTATGAGTTTGTGTGTTTTTCTGTGATTTCAGGTATTTTCTGGCTGAAATTGAGGGTCCTGAGCAAAAATCTGATTCAGAGACTGAAAAGGACTGCAGATGCTGTTGGATTCTGACCTCTCTGCACTCGAAGTGGATTTCCTGGAGCTACAGAAGCCCAATTGGCGCGCTCTCAACGGCGTTGGAAAGTAGACATCCTGGGCTTTCCAGCAATTTATGATAGTCCATACTTTGCCCAAGATTTGATGGCCCAAACCGGCGTAGCAAATCAGCCTCAGAAATTCCAGCGTTTAACGCTGGAACTGGCATAAAACTTGGAGTTAAACGCCCAAACTGGCATAAAAGCTGGCGTTTAACTCCAGAAAAGGTCTCTACACTTGAAAGCTTCAATGCTCAGCCCAAGCACACACCAAGTGGGCCCGGAAGTGGATTTTTCTGTCATTTACTCATTTCTGTAAACCTTAGGTTACTAGTTTACTATTAATAGGATCTTTTGACATTGTATCTGGACCTCATGACACTTTACACGTTTCTTTGTGTACCTTCCACAGTATGAGTCTCTAAACCCCATGGTTGGGGGTGAGGAGCTCTGCTGTGTCTTGATGGATTAATGCAATTACTACCGTTTCTTATTCAATCATGCTTGCTTCCATTCTAAGATATCACTTGTTCTTAACCCGGATGAATGTGATGATCCGTGACACTCATCATATTCTCAACTATGAACGTGTGCCTGACAACCACCTCCGTTCTACCTTAGATTGAGTAGATATCTCTTGGATTCCTTAACCAGAATCTTCGTGGTATAAGCTAGAACTGATGGCGGCATTCAAGAGAATCCGGAAGGTCTAAACCTTGTCTGTGGTATTCTGAGTAGGATTCAATGATTGAATGACTGTGACGTGCTTCAAACTCCTAGCAGGCGGGGCGTTAGTGACAGACGCAAAAGAATCACTGGATTCTATTCCGGCCTGACCGAGAACCGACAGCTGATTAGCCATATGCTGTGACAGAGCATAGGAACATTTTCACTGAGAGGATGGGAGGTAGCCACTGACAACGGTGAAACCCTACATACAGCTTGCCATGGAAGGAGCCTTGCGTGTTTGATGAAGAAGACAGTAGGAAAGCAGAGATTCAGAAGATGGAGCATCTCCAAAACCCCAACCTATTCTCCATTACTGCAATACAAGTAACCATTTCATGTTCTTTTGCTTTTTACAATCAATCCTGATAATTTCTGATATCCTGACTAAGATTTACAAGATAACCATAGCTTGCTTCAAGCCGACAATCTCCGTGGGATCGACCCTTGCTCACGCAAGGTATTACTTGGACGACCCAGTGCACTTGCTGGTTAGTTGTGCGGAGTTGCAAAAGTGTGATTGTAACTTCGTGCACCAATTAGCCGTGCAGTGACAGCGCATAGGACCATTTTCCCGAGAGGATTAAAAGTAGCCATTGATGATGGTGATGCCCTACATACAGCTTGCCATGGAAAGGAGTAAGAAGGATAGGATGAAAGCAATGAGAAAGTAGAGATTCAAGAGGAGCACAGCATCTCCATACGCCTATCTGAAATTCCCACTATTGATTTACATAAGTATTTCTATCCCTTTTTATTTTCTTTTTATTACTAATTTTTGAAACCATAAACCAATTTAATTTGTCTAACTGAGATTTACAAGGTGACCATACACTACAAGAAAAAGGCGTATTTATAACAAAAAATATTGTTACAAAACGTCGAAATTTTGAAACAAAAGTTTTTTGTAACAAAAAAAGGGTCCATTGCAGTAAGTCCCGTTACAAAAAGTTTTTGTAACGAAAAATGAAACTGTTACAATTCAATACCATATTTTGTAACAATTTTTTTTGATACAAAAAACCAGAAGCTATTACAAAAGTGGTAACAAATTTTGATCTTGAAGGTATTTTTCGTGACAATCAATTTTTTTCTTATCAAAAAATTTTGTTACAAAATGTAACATGATTTTGTAACATTTTTTTCCTTTAGTTACGAAAACAAATTAATTATTTTGTAACAACTTTTTTTTTATTACAAATTACATGCATAATTTACTAAATTATTTTTTAAATTAACTAATATATTAACGCTTTTAATAAGCAAGTTTACATGTATATAATATGCAAAAATATACATAAGTCAAACAAGATCCTTTTAGCTAAAATTGTCTTGAAACAAAATAACATTAGCTAGTGAGTACATTGATTAATTCAACCAAAATATAAAAGTTCTAACATAAAAGTTCAACCAAAACATAAAAGTTCTAACATAGATTAGTGCCTCTATGCATCAAAACATTCTTGAGCCCTCAATGTAGCATATGGTCACCATTTCAGCACTCCTGTAAATAAGAAAAACCGAAGCAAAAAAGTTAGAAACAAGATATAACACTAATTATAATTTTTCCACTAAGTTTTATCCAAAATGTTTAGAAAAATTTCAGCAGAACCTCTTCTAAAACTTGGATATTTTTACCATCCACAGTTCCAACAAACACAACTAATTCACAACTTATGTCTCAGCCATACCCAAAAGACAAAACAAATAAACAAAAACAAGTCCACAAAACCAACCAAATATTTGCAAACAAAAAAATAGTCAAAATTAGCACCAGTTTTGGTTTCAAAATAGTACTCCATGCAATAACTTTTCACGTCATACTGCAGTTCAGATTTGATCTTGTATGTGTTTTTGGAATTCTCCAAGAGAATTGCACCATTTTCCTAGAATCAAAGAAAACAGCAAAATTTCATTAATAGAAATGTAAAGAATAGGAAAACACACTTGGTATACTAAACTAATAATATCTTAGAACTGACTATTAAAGGTTTCAATATGCATACTAGCAGCAACTAAACAAACTGTATTTACCATGATATAATCCAAATCAAACATACAATTTATTTAAAAAGAAAGTTAATTCTTAAATTCAAGTCCTGAAACTTGAAATTAAACAAGCATACCAATAAATTATTAGAACCATCAGCCATCCAGAGACAACAAATTACCTCAATTTTAGAAATGAATCTACTTAGGATACACTTGCTTAGATAACATAAGCCTATATAATATTTTGACATACTTAGGATACACTTGCTTCACCAACCAAGTAGAAAAGGAACTTGTTAGTTGTTACTTATAATCCAAACATGAACAATACATATTGATGACAAAAACTGCAAATGAATCAATGAACATACAAGTATACAAGGCACTGTATGCCAAGTAAGGAACATACTGCATAAAAGTAAAACACTTTCTCATATTAATAATTAAACATTAGCTAGAAACCTTACAAAATAATAAGGAATTAAGAAAACTTACAGAATTCAGCAAATGTAATAGAAAGCATAACAGCAGAAACAATGATAAGGGTCAATCTCCTACAAGCCATAGCTCATCTTTGTTAATTATCTATAAATACACAAATAAAATGGTATACATATAGTTAATTATTACTATAACAGCAGAAGCTGAATGATCTAATACAGAAGCCATCAATGGAGAAGAAAACTCAGAGCATAGACAGTGAATCAGAAAATGGTGACACAACAAAGAGTGGTAGTGAACTTAAAGTGAAACCAATAAGCCAATCATCAATGTCAGCAAGATCATCACAAATAGAATAAAGAACAAAATTAGAATTCAACACTAATAATAACAAGCAATGCTCAAATGTGACATGAGAAAGCTTCTAACACAAACAGAGCTCCTAAGCAATCTTAGCTACTCATCAACTCCCTTGAGCTTGCCCTTCCCTCCTATCCGAAGCTCCTGATGGAAATCAACGACAACAATATTCCCAAAAATTAAAGGAAAATCGAAATTAGAGGGGAGAACGCCCTTACCGGCAGTGAATCCCAGAGATGCAGCGCTGTTTTCCGGCGACAGAGTCTCAGTGACGCAACCCCTAACAGCGACGACGACGGTGACTCCACGAACGGCAACTGGGCGCAGCAGGGCGAATAGCACCTCCTCATTTTTCCTCTGTCTTCCTCTCTCCACGCGTCTGTCTCTCCTGTGCATCCTCAGTGTCGTCCGTGATGGGAGATGCGACGGCGGTGGAAGCTGGCAATGACCCGCTCGCAATGAAGACGACGATGGCGGCGGCTTCCCTCGGCGACAGCAGAACGCGAACTAACGGAAGCGATGGAGGCACCGCGGCGCTCCTTCCTCGCGGAGCTCTTCCTCTTGCTCAACGTCTCCTCCTTCCTGACAGCGACATGACGGCGCGGCGGCAGTGATGCCCGCCGGCGCCATCCTCCCTCTTCCCCCTCTCCTTCTCTTGTTCTCTGATTCCAACTTCCCCCTTTCTTTTCCTTTCTTTCCCTCTCCGTTCTTCCCTTTCTCTTGCTGTGTGTGTGTGTGTTTTTGTGTTTTGTGAGTGCATAATGGGGTAATGGGGTGTGACGGCTAGGGTTAAGGTGAGTGAGTGGATGTGACCATGTGAGTAGGGTTAGAACAAAATTAGAGTTTTTTTTGTGACTTAACAAAATTAGGATTAGAATTTTTAATTTGAGAATTAGGAATTATTTTTGGAAAAAATATAAAATTAAATTTTTTTGGATAAATTGAAATTTAGTAATTTTAATTAAATATAGAGTATTAAATATTTATGAAAATTATATAAACTTTAATTAATTTTAAACTCAAAATTTTATTGCTTTGATTTAATTATTTTTCGATAAATAATATTTTAAAAATAAAATCATGAATAGTGAAAATGACGATTATCATTAGGGTTTTTATTTTTTACATTTATTTTTATTTTTTAATTTTAACTATTTTGATTTATATTTAATAATTAATTTATTTAATTTAAAAAATTAATTTTTAGTCAACATTTAAGATTTAGCTATTAGTAAAAATTATATACTAATTGTATAAAAATATATAAAATAATATATACTATTTTTAAAAATTAATCATTTAATTTTGAATTTTTTTATTAAAAATAATTAATTAATACAAATAATATTTTAAAATATTAAATTTTTAAAACAAAGTAAATTATCTCAAAGATTTAAATATTTTAAAATAAATTTTTTTAGTTATGAAAATTCTTGTATTTTCTGACAAACAAATAATTTGTTACGAATAATATTGAATTTCGTGATAAATTAATTTTTTATTACAAAATAATTAGAGTTTTTGAAACAAATGGATATTTTGTTACAAAATATTTTAAACTTTTGCAACAACTTCATCTTTTGTTACAAAATATTATAAAATTTTGTAACAAAACATCGTTTCGTTACAAAAGCCAATATAATTTGTAACAAAAAAATCAAATTGTTACAAAATAATAAAACGTTTTGTAACAAATTATATTGTTGTTACAAAACATTATTATTATGTAACAATTACTAATTTTTGTTACAAAAAGCTAATTTTTTGTAACAAATTTAAATTTGTTACAAAGTTTTTGTTACAAATGTTCCATTTTCTTGTAGTGATAGCTTGCTTCATACCAACAATCTCTGTGGGATCGACCCTTACTCACGTAAGGTATTACTTGGATGACCCAGTACACTTGCTGGTTAAGTTGAACGGAGTTGTGTCCACACGTGCCAATTTTAAATTCCATACAAGTACAAGGAGTACAACTTTAAGGATCACAATTTCGTCCACCAAGTTTTTGGCGCCGTTGCCGGGGATTGTTCGAGTATGGACAACTGACGGTTCATCTTGTTGCTCAGATTAGGTAATTTTCTTTTCAAAAATCTTTTTCAAAATTTTTCTTTTCTTTTTCGTTTTTCCAAAAATATTTTCGAAAAAAAAAATTTAATAAAAATCCAAAAAAATCATAAAATCATAAAAATCAAAAATATTTTGTGTTTCTTGTTTGAGTCTTGAGTCAATTTTTAAGTTTGGTGTCAATTGCATGCTTTAAAAAATTTTTTTTTTCTTGCATTTTTCGAAAATCCCATGCATTCATAGTGTTCTTCATGATCTTCAAGTTGTTCTTGATAAGTCCTCTTGTTTGATCTTGATGTTTTCTTGAATTGTGTTGTTTGTTGTTTTTCTTATGCATTTTTTGTTTGTTAGTATCCATGCATTAAAGATTTCTAAGTTTGGTGTCTTGCATGTTTTATTTGCATCAAAAATTTCAAAATTATGTTCTTGATGTTCATCATTATCTTCAAAGTTCTCTTGGTGTTCATCTTGACATTCATAGCATTCTTGCATGCATTCATTGTTTTGATCTAAAAATTTCATGCATTGAGTATTTTTGTTGTTTTTCTCTCTCATAATTAAAAATTCAAAAATCAAAAAAATTATCTTTTCCTTATTTCCCTCCAAATTTTCGAAATTTTGGGTTGACTTGGTCAAAAATTTTCAAAATTAGTTGTTTCTTACAAGTCAAGTCAAAATTTCAATTTTAAAAATCTTATCTTTTTCAAAATCTTTTTCAAAAAATCATATCTTTTTCAATTTTTCCTCTTTTTCGAAAATTTCAAAAATCTTTTTCAAAATATTTTCAAAATCTTTTTCTTATCTTTATATCATATTTTTGAAAATTAGCTAACAATTAATGTGATTGATTCAAAAATTTGAAGTTTGTTACTTTCTTGTTAAGAAAGGTTCAATCTTTAAATTCTAGAATCTTATCTTGTAGTTTCTTGTTAGTTAAGTCATTTTAAAAATTAAATCTTTTTCAAAATATCTTTTTCTTAAAATCTTTATCTTATCTTTTTATCTTATCCTTCTCAAAATTTTATCTTTTTCAAAATTTAATTTCAAAATATCTTATCTAAACTTCTTATCTTCTTATCTTTTCAATTTTGATTTCAAATCTTTTTCAATCAACTAACTAACTTTTTGTTTGTTTCTTATCTTTTTCAAAACCACCTAACTACTTTTCCCTCTTCAATTTTTGAAAATACCTCTCTCTTTTTCAAAAATTATTTTTAGTTAATTAATTGTTTAAATTTTAATTTCAATTATATTTTATCTTTAGTTTTCGAAAATTACTAACCCCTTTTTCAAAATTATTTTCAAAATTTCTCTTTTCTTTTCTTCTTCTATTTAATTATTTAATTACTAACACTTCTCTTCACCTCTCTCCATCTAATTATCCGAATCCCCTCTTCTACATTCTTCTCCCCTTTCTTCTTCTACTAACATAAAGGAATCTCTATACTGTGACATAGAGGATTCCTCTTTCTTTTCTTGTTTTCTTCTCTTTCATATGAGCAGGAACAGGGAAAAAGGCACTCTTGTTGAAATTGATTCAGAACCTGAAAGGACTCTGAAAAGAAAACTAAGAGAAACTAAATTACAACAATCTAGAAACAACCTTTCAGAAATTTTCGAACAAGAGAAGGAGATGGCAGCCGAAAATAATAATAATAATGCAAGGAGAATGCTTGGTGACTTCACAAAGCCAACGTCCAAGTTTGATGGAAGAAGCATCTCCATTCCTGCCATTGGAGCAAACAACTTTGAGCTGAAGCCTCAACTAGTTGCTTTAATGCAACAAAACTGCAAGTTTTATGGACTTCCATCTGAAGATCCTTATCAGTTTTTAACTGAGTTCTTGCAGATCTGTGAGACTGTAAAGACGAATGGAGTTGATCCTGAAGTCTACAGACTCATGTTTTTCCCTTTTGCTGTAAGAGACAGAGCTAGAATATGGTTGGATTCACAA
Organism: Arachis stenosperma; assembly: GCF_014773155.1. NCBI lineage: Eukaryota > Viridiplantae > Streptophyta > Magnoliopsida > Fabales > Fabaceae > Arachis > Arachis stenosperma. The sequence goes on from NC_080378.1 coordinate 68,928,624, forward strand.
CCTAAGGATAGCCTGGACTCCTGGGATAAGCTGGTCACTGCCTTCTTGGATAAATTCTTTCCTCTTCAAAAGCTGAGCAAGCTGAGAGTGGATGTTCAAACCTTCAAACAAAAAGATGGTGAATCCCTCTATGAAGCTTGGGAAAGATACAAGCAGCTAACCAAAAGATGTCCATCAGACATGTTTTCAGAATGGACCATATTGGATATATTTTATTATGGTCTCTCTGAATTTTCAAAAATGTCATTGGACCATTCTGCAGGTGGATCTATTCACCTAAAGAAAATGCCTGAAGAGGCTCAAGAACTCATTGATATGGTTGCAAACAACCAATTCATGTACACCTCTGAGAGGAATTCCGTGAATAATGGGATACCTCAAAAGAAAGGAGTTCTTGAAATTGATGCTCTGAATGCCATATTGGCTCAGAACAAAGTGTTGACTCAACAGGTCAACATGATCTCTCAAAATCTGAATGGATGGCAACATGCATCCAACAGTACTAGAGAGGCAGCTTCTGAAGAAGCTTATGATCCTGAGAACCCTGCCATGGCAGAGGTTAATTACTTGGGTGAACCTTATGGAAACACCTATAACTCATCATGGAGAAATCATCCAAATTTCTTATGGAAGGATCAACAAAAGCCTCAACAAGGCTTTAACAATGGTGGACGCAATAGGCTGAGCAATAGCAAGCCATATCCATCATCTTCTCAGCAACAGACAGAGAATTCTGAACAAAACACTTCTAATTTAGCCAATATAGTCTCTGATCTGTCAAAGGCCACTTTCAGTTTCATGAGTGAAACAAGATCCTCCATCAGAAATCTGGAGGCACAAGTGGGCCAGCTGAGTAAGAAAGTCATTGAAACTCCTCCCAGTATTCTCCCAAGCAATACAGAAGAGAATCCAAAAGGAGAGTGCAAGGCCATTGATGTAATCAACATGGCCAAATGCACAAGGAAGGAGGAGGACGAAAATCCTAGTGAGGAAGACCTCCTGGTGATGCATTCGCATATTTGCCATTTTAGTTAGTTAGTTTAGTTAGTTTTAGCTTAATTTCATTCACTTTCTTTGAAATAAACAAGCATTTGTGTGAGTTTTCTCTCCATGCATTCATAAACCAAGAACTAGGTGGAATTTGGCCATATTTGTGCAAAGAATTCAAGGAGTTGACAAATGAGTTAGCATGAATGAATCTCTTGAAAATTGTTGCATAGAATGGCAAAACTTTGAAGCAAATTCTTTGGTTAATGATAGGTAATGAAGCAAGAAGGTCATGGAGCAAGAATTGGAGCAAGAAGCCTTGAGAATACATCAAGCTTGGCAAGGAGGCAGAGGACTTGCACGTTGCCAACTTGGAGAAAAGGTGAGTTGTTGAAGGCAACGCCAAGGCAGCCCTGGAGAGTGAACAAAGAGGAGTTGCACGTTGCCAACTTGCACTTCAACTAGAGTGTTCATCAACAACGTCCAACAATGTAAGGCAGCCCTGGAGAAGCACATTTGGGCGTTGCCAACTTGGAGAAAGGGGTGAGTGTTTGATGGCAACGCAAGCAAGCAAGGAATTAGGCCAGGGAGGAGCTCGAGGGCGTTGCCAACGTGGGAATGAAGAAGCGTTATTTAAAACAACGCTGAATAGAAGACTTGGCCCAGGAAAGGGTGTGATGCACGTTGCCAACGCCAAGTTCTGAAGGCGTGGTCCTTGGCAACGTAGCAAGCAAAGCTTGATGCTAGGAGAATGAAGTTAGCACGTTGCTAACTTGAAATTATAAGGGCGTGTGTGGCAACAACGCAGCAACCCTGGCAGCCTGACCTTGCTCTCTTCCATGGAGTATATCTTGAGTTGTAGACCTTCAAATGATGCACTCTCAACGGCATTGAAAAGTAGACATCCAGAGCTTTCCAACCATATATCACAGTATGGGGTTGACATTCGTTTAAAGCTTCAAAAGCGTGCTTCATTTAGAGGTTCAGAATCTGAGGGCGTTGGCAACTTGGAAATACAAAGGCGTTTTTGCCAAAAACGCCTGCGATTTTAGCAGCCTGACCATGTCCCCTTCAATGGAAGATATCTTGAGCTACAGAGATCCAAATTGAGTGCTTCCAGTTGCATTGGAAAGCTGACATTCAGAGCTTTCCAACCATATATAATAGTCTATGGTGGAGCACAAAATTGAAGCCAAACCAGAGTCATCTTTAGGCCCTAAAAACAAGAACATGAAGTGAAATTCAAGAAGGCTAGAGTTGAGCCTGGAGGGGGGACACGAGCATGTTGCCAACGTGCATATTAGGGTGCGTGTTTTGCAACAACGCCAGCCCCAAGTCCCTGCCTTGGGAGAGTAAAGCACGAGCACGTTGCCAACTTGGAGGTGAAGGTGCGTTTTTGGCAACAACTTGGCAGCTTGACCTTACCTTCTTTTAGGAACCATAACTTGAGCTAGGAAAGTCCAATTGAGGTGATTCCAGTGGCATTAGAAAATAGACATCAAGAGCTTTCCAATGATGTATAATAGTCCATATTGAGGCTGAAGGTTGACACTCAAATTCTGGGCTACATTTAGCATGAAAATAGAGTCAAGAAGAGGAAAGCAAGTTGTTGGCAACAACTTGGGCTAGCAACGCCCAAGTCTCATACTTCACTCCCAGGAAAATGTCTTGCACGTTGCCAACGTGCATTTGGCCTGGAGTTAGTGCCAATAACGCCAAGCCAATGGGCCAGAATCATGATGAATGAACCCTTCCTTTCCAAGCCTAGCAACACCTCCAATTGAGCCAAGAATTCAACAATGAGAAAGCCCACATTGCTAACCCAAATTGAAGATCTCTGAAGAGTTTTAGGAGTAGTATAAATAGAAGAGATTGATGTACTTGTAGGAGACTTTTACACTTTTGAATACTTTTTTTGACACTTAGAATTTTTAGACACTTTTTAGCACTTGTATTGGAAACTCTTTTGGTACTTCCGAGAGGAGACCCAGAGAGCCAATTTTGGTTCATCTTGGAACTTCTCTTCTTCATTTTTCTTAATCTTTAAGCATTTCATTTTCTTCTTCTTCTTCTTCCTTTACACTTAGTTTAATTCTTGTTTATGGCAATTGTTGTTGAATTTGGAGCAATGACTCACTAAACCCCACTTTCATTAGGGGGAGGAGCTCTGTTTGTTGGAATGGATTGATGAACCCATCATTCCTCCTCAATTCTAGTGGTTGATCTAAAGAGGGAACTCTTGCTCTTCATAGATTCAACCACCATCGAGAGAGGGGTTAATCTACATGAATTATGTGGTGAATTTGAGGAATGAGCCACATAATTCAGTTTAGAGTTCATCCTTTCATGATTTCTTTAATCAATATACCTTGGTTAGTATGTGAGATGTAACTCTCCTTGGTTGAGATTATAGAAATTGTGTGGCTGGATAATATATGAACTTCATCTCTTCTCATGAACAATTAGATCACGAGAGTGGCAATTGGCTATGTTGAGAGAGATTGAATCACCAAGAGATTGGGGTTCAATCACCCACTTGCCATAGATCTATACCCATGATTGAGAGGAATTTGACTAACATCAATTCATGAAAACTAACATCTCTGATCCCTAATGATCTTCTCTACCATCAATTCTTATTTCTTTTGCTTATTAGTTGTTTGAATACCCATCACCCCATCTCCCTTTACATTCTTGCAATTTATTTTTCTTGTCATCTACATTCTGTCTCTTTATTTCTTGCTCTTGCTCTTATGCTCTTTAAATTTCTGCAACCTTTAATTCCTAGCAATTTATCTTTGATGTCATTTAAGTTCCTTGCACTTTAAGTTTCCGTCATTTACTTTCATTTTATTTCTCTATTCTAGTTCTTTACATTTTGTGTCATTTACATTCTTGCAATTATGTTCAAAAATCAAAATGCTCATGAAATCAAAACTATGTTTGCTTGACTAAATTTACCATTAACTAAAGTTGCTTAATCTACCAATCTCCGTGGGATCGACCTCACTCTTTGTGAGTTTTATTACTTGATACGACCCGGTATACTTGCCGGTTATACGTGAAATCTAATTTTTACGTATCAAGTTTTTGGCGCCGTTGCCGGGGATTGGAAAGATTGACAATGATTAAGTGAAAGGTGGTCTAGATTAAGCATTTTTTATTGTGTTTTTGTTAAGCCCACTAACTGTTTGATATTTTGTTTCACTAACCCCAATTTCACTCTAGTTCTAGAGTGTCTCACTTGTGATTTTGGTTTTGTTTGTGTATGTCAGGAGCTAGTAGACGTAATATTGAGGACGAGAGAACCCTCCGAAGGATAAGGAGAGCAGAAAGAGGAAAGTTCATAGTTGGTGAAGAAGGGTCAGAGGAATCAGAGGGAGAAGATCAAGCCATGGAGGATGAGATACAAAATCCTCTTGGAGGGGTCAACAATAATGGTGGACAAGCTAGAAGGGTGCTATCTTCCTACACCATCCCTGATCCAAGACATTGTGGGAGTAGTATTGCCACTCCTCCAGTTCAGGCCAATAACTTTGAGTTGAAACCTCAGCTCATCACTTTGGTACAGAACAACTGCTCTTATGGAGGGGGACCTCTTGAAGACCCAAATCAACATCTATCTGTTTTTCTGAGGATATGCAATACAGTGAAGACAAATGGAGTGCATCCAGATGTCTACAAGTTGTTACTATTTCCATTCTCTTTGAGGGATAAAGCCACTCAATGGCTAGAATCATTCCCCAAGGAAAGCCTCAATGATTGGAATGACCTGATGGGCAGATTTCTAGCAAAGTTCTACCCACCTCAAAGAATCATTAAGTTGAAGACAGAGGTTCAAACTTTCAGGCAAATGGAAGGGGAGTCATTGTATGAAGCCTGGGAAAGGTATAAGGCACTCATGAGAAGATGTCCACCTGACATGTTTAGTGACTGGGTCAAGCTCCAAAACTTCTATGAAGGTTTAAACTTAGAAGCAAGGAAGGGACTAGACTACTCATCAGGAGGATCACTCAACATGATGAAAACTGCCGAAGAGGCTCAAGACCTCATTGAGATTGTGGCAAACAATCAGTATTATTACTCATCAGAGAGGCAACATAATCCGATCCCAAAGAAAGGTGTAATGGAGCTTGAAGGTATTGATGCTATCTTGGCACAAAACAAGTTAATGCACCAACAAATCCAACAACAAATGGAGATGATAACAAAGAGAATGGATGGTATGCAACTTGCATCAGTGAACACAACAAATCAACCATCACTTGAATGGAGCCAAGGTGAAGGGATCACGGTTGAACAACCACAAGAACAAGTTCAATACATGCAGAACACTTCAAATTCTCAGGATGAATTTCATGGGGATACATACAATTCATCATGGAGAAATCATCCCAATCTAAAGTGGGGTGAAAACCATTGGCAAAAGAACAGCAACCACAACCACAACCGTAACACAAATAACCAAAATCACCATGCCACCAACACTAACCAATATAGAAAAACACAAAACACATATCAACACCCTCACAATAACTCACAAACTCACCAAAATAACTTCCCTGCACCAACATCCAACACACAGAATTACCACATTAATCCACCCAACAACTTCCAACAACAATCACCCCCCATCATACCCCCAATTGACCATCATGAGACTAGAATTGCAAATATTGAAGCAACCTTGCAAGCACTTGCTCAAACCACTCAAGCCTTAGCTAAGGGACACAAGGAACATGAGGTCATCATAAAGAATATTGAGAGACAAGTGGGACAATTGGCCAAACAAGCCGAGAAACCAACCAATGTTCTCCCAAGTGACATAATACCCAACCCAAGAGACACAGAAAAAGCCATAAAATGGGAGGAGTGTAAAGCAATCACCCTGAGAAGTGGGAAGAAAGTGGAGACAGAAGCCATTACTCAGGAAGAGCACATCAAAGAAGGCTTAAAAGAAGAGGTGAAGGAACAAAAGCAGGAGCAAGAAACCTATACACAAAGTGATAAATTAGCTAAGAAGGAGGCAGTGAAAGCATACCAACCAATGCTCCCATACCCTCAGAGGTTTAAAGAAGAGAACAAAGAGAAGCAATATTCCAAATTCTTGGAAATATTCAAGACACTACACATCAACATCCCCTTCATTGAAGCACTTGAACAGATGCCCCTATATGCTAATTTCATGAAGGAATTGTTAACAAAGAAAAGATCCTTGAAAGAGGGACAAACGGTTGTGATGACCAGGGAGTGTAGTGCCATCATCCAGAAAAAGTTGCCAAAGAAGATGAAAGACCCAGGGAGCTTTCACATCCCCTGCACAATAGGCAACATGATGATTGAGAGAGCATTTTGTGATCTTGGTGCAAGCATAAATCTGATGCCTTTATCTTTGATGAGGAAGCTTCAGATTCATGAATTGAAACCTACAAAGATAGCCCTTCAAATGGCGGATAAATCTATTCAGCAAGCACTCGGGGTTGTAGAGAATGTATTAGTAAAGGTGGACAAATTTTTCCTCCCAGTTGACTTTGTCATCCTAGACATAGAGGAAGATGACAACACTCCCATTATTCTAGGGAGGCCCTTTTTAGCCACTGCCAGGGCATTGATAGATGTCGAAAAAGGAGAATTAATGCTAAGGGTGCATGATGAGCATATAGTGTTCCATGTCTTCAAGAATTTGCAAGACTCCACCCAAGAGGAAGAGTGTATGAAGATTGATTCCATAGATCCAAACTTGAAAGAGGCACCTGATGAGGCACTTCCAAGCTCATACTGGAAAGAAAATGAAGAGGTGGAGGTGCTGCAACAAGCTCAAAGAATAGAGGAGAAGCTGCAATCAAAGTCAGCATTTAAGATTCATAGCAAGGACAGTCCAAAAATTGAGATCCCAAAACCTGAACTATCTCCTGGAAAAGAAGAGAGTCCCAAGAAGAAAATGCCAAGAGGATGGAGAAACAAGAAAATCCCCACTGAAGACTTCTCACCAGGGGATAAAGTGATGCTAACTTACCAACCAATAGAGACATCTCCACACTTTTCTGGATACTACACAGTGAACAAAATCCTCTCACTTGAACATGTGGAAATCATCAAGAATGATACTGGAAGGAAGCTCACGGTGAGAGGGGAAGGATTAAGGCACTATGATCATCATCCACCCTAAAGAGGGACAACCGTCAAGCTAATGACGATAAAAAGCGCTTGTTGGGAGGCAACCCAACCAAAGGTAGTCTTCTTTTCTTAGTTAATTCAATAAAAGAGTTAAGTATATTTATCTGCATTGCAAGGAGCTAAGTTTGGTGTTACACACCAACAGAATTCAAAGGTGAATGTGAGGTGCTAAGTTTGGTGTTCCACCAAAAAGTTTCATTAAAGACACATTTTAACCCTTTGCATGATTAGTCACTAGCTCCAAACAATCAGAAAAATTACTTAACAATTGCTACTTTTAATTTAGATTTTATTTCCTTAATTGTTATCTTTAATTTTGCTTACTTGAAACACATGTGCTACTAATGTTTCATTGTGTAAGACATTCATGATCTATCTTAGCCCCATAGCCATGGTTCTAATTGTTGCTTGAGGACAAGCAACCATTCTAAGTTTGGTGTGGGAAGGGAAAGAAAAGGAGGAAAAGGGACAACAATAGAGAAGATAAATTACAAGGTTGTAAAGTTCTTTTTTTTTTCTCTCATTTGTTTCCAGCACTTTAAATTGCATGATTGTCTTATTACCTTCTCTATATGCATGTGTGGTATGAATAAGCATAGCTTGAATTTTGATTTGCAATATGTTGCTGTGGCATTATGACTACCAACTTGAGTTTTGTGAATTCAAAAGCAAAAAAAGGCATCATGATCATAAACAAACAAGGAATTAAAGAAGAACTTGGCATGTGCATACAAGTATTGGAAGGCTAGTATGTTTGATTGTTGCTCAATTGCATTAGATTTGATTTAATTGAAGTTTTCATCTAGGACATTTTGTGAAATCTTTTGAAATCATGAAAACCTTGAAAAAAAAAAGAGGCAAAGAAAAGAAAAAGGGAAAGAATGAGAAAGTTGAAGGCTCTGAGTACCAATGACAATTCCATTGTTAAGTACTTGTGGTGTTTATGTATCAAGTAAAATGCTTGAAAACAAAACACTTAGAAGTCAAGGCTAGGCTCAAGTGCAAAAGCACTCCCTCAAAGCTCAAGGCTCTGAGCATCAATGATTAGAGAGTCAAGAAAAGAAATAAATGTGCTTAATGAAGTCCTCTAATTAAATGCTTGTGGTGCTTATGTATCAAGTGGTAATACTTGAAAACAAAGCATTTAGGGTCGTAGTTTTGTTATCAACTCATGGGGCAAAGCACCCAAAAGAGAAGCTAATAAGAAAAATCAAAAGCTTGTTTCAAGGAAGAATTATAAGAAAAAGATTTCATAAAGTGAGCTAGATAGAAGCATCAATCATTTACATTTCTTTTGTGATTGTAGCATGCATAGAAAACTAGCTTGCCATGAACATTAACTTGCTATTCTTCTAACCTTGGATTGTCAATCTCTATTGCATGATTCTTTTCTTGCTTGAGGACAAGCAAGGTTTAAGTTTGGTGTTGTGATGCATTCGCATATTTGCCATTTTAGTTAGTTAGTTTAGTTAGTTTTAGCTTAATTTCATTCACTTTCTTTGAAATAAACAAGCATTTGTGTGAGTTTTCTCTCCATGCATTCATAAACCAAGAACTAGGTGGAATTTGGCCATATTTGTGCAAAGAATTCAAGGAGTTGACAAATGAGTTAGCATGAATGAATCTCTTGAAAATTGTTGCATAGAATGGCAAAACTTTGAAGCAAATTCTTTGGTTAATGATAGGTAATGAAGCAAGAAGGTCATGGAGCAAGAATTGGAGCAAGAAGCCTTGAGAATACATCAAGCTTGGCAAGGAGGCAGAGGACTTGCACGTTGCCAACTTGGAGAAAAGGTGAGTTGTTGAAGGCAACGCCAAGGCAGCCCTGGAGAGTGAACAAAGAGGAGTTGCACGTTGCCAACTTGCACTTCAACTAGAGTGTTCATCAACAACGTCCAACAATGTAAGGCAGCCCTGGAGAAGCACATTTGGGCGTTGCCAACTTGGAGAAAGGGGTGAGTGTTTGATGGCAACGCAGGCAAGCAAGGAATTAGGCCAGGGAGGAGCTCGAGGGCGTTGCCAACGTGGGAATGAAGAAGCGTTATTTAAAACAACGCTGAATAGAAGACTTGGCCCAGGAAAGGGTGTGATGCACGTTGCCAACGCCAAGTTCTGAAGGCGTGGTCCTTGGCAACGTAGCAAGCAAAGCTTGATGCTAGGAGAATGAAGTTAGCACGTTGCTAACTTGAAATTATAAGGGCGTGTGTGGCAACAACGCAGCAACCCTGGCAGCCTGACCTTGCTCTCTTCCATGGAGTATATCTTGAGTTGTAGACCTTGATGCACTCTCAACGGCATTGAAAAGTAGACATCCAGAGCTTTCCAACCATATATCACAGTATGGGGTTGACATTCGTTTAAAGCTTCAAAAGCGTGCTTCATTTAGAGGTTCAGAATCTGAGGGCGTTGGCAACTTGGAAATACAAAGGCGTTTTTGCCAAAAACGCCTGCGATTTTAGCAGCCTGACCATGTCCCCTTCAATGGAAGATATCTTGAGCTACAGAGATCCAAATTGAGTGCTTCCAGTTGCATTGGAAAGCTGACATTCAGAGCTTTCCAACCATATATAATAGTCTATGGTGGAGCACAAAATTGAAGCCAAACCAGAGTCATCTTTAGGCCCTAAAAACAAGAACATGAAGTGAAATTCAAGAAGGCTAGAGTTGAGCCTGGAGGGGGGACACGAGCATGTTGCCAACGTGCATATTAGGGTGCGTGTTTTGCAACAACGCCAGCCCCAAGTCCCTGCCTTGGGAGAGTAAAGCACGAGCACGTTGCCAACTTGGAGGTGAAGGTGCGTTTTTGGCAACAACTTGGCAGCTTGACCTTACCTTCTTTGAGGAACCATAACTTGAGCTAGGAAAGTCCAATTGAGGTGATTCCAGTGGCATTAGAAAATAGACATCAAGAGCTTTCCAATGATGTATAATAGTCCATATTGAGGCTGAAGGTTGACACTCAAATTCTGGGCTACATTTAGCATGAAAATAGAGTCAAGAAGAGGAAAAGCAAGTTGTTGGCAACAACTTGGGCTAGCAACGCCCAAGTCTCATACTTCACTCCCAGGAAAATGTCTTGCACGTTGCCAACGTGCATTTGGCCTGGAGTTAGTGCCAATAACGCCAAGCCAATGGGCCAGAATCATGATGAATGAACCCTTCCTTTCCAAGCCTAGCAACACCTCCAATTGAGCCAAGAATTCAACAATGAGAAAGCCCACATTGCTAACCCAAATTGAAGATCTCTGAAGAGTTTTAGGAGTAGTATAAATAGAAGAGATTGATGTACTTGTAGGGGACTTTTACACTTTTGAATACTTTTTTGACACTTAGAATTTTTAGACACTTTTTAGCACTTGTATTGGAAACTCTTTTGGTACTTCCGAGAGGAGACCCAGAGAGCCAATTTTGGTTCATCTTGGAACTTCTCTTCTTCATTTTCTTAATCTTTAAGCATTTCATTTTCTTCTTCTTCTTCTTCCTTTACACTTAGTTTAATTCTTGTTTATGGCAATTGTTGTTGAATTTGGAGCAATGACTCACTAAACCCCACTTTCATTAGGGGGAGGAGCTCTGTTTGTTGGAATGGATTGATGAACCCATCATTCCTCCTCAATTCTAGTGGTTGATCTAAAGAGGGAACTCTTGCTCTTCATAGATTCAACCACCATCGAGAGAGGGGTTAATCTACATGAATTATGTGGTGAATTTGAGGAATGAGCCACATAATTCAGTTTAGAGTTCATCCTTTCATGATTTCTTTAATCAATATACCTTGGTTAGTATGTGAGATGTAACTCTCCTTGGTTGAGATTATAGAAATTGTGTGGCTGGATAATATATGAACTTCATCTCTTCTCGTGAACAATTAGATCACGAGAGTGGCAATTGGCTATGTTGAGAGAGATTGAATCACCAAGAGATTGGGGTTCAATCACCCACTTGCCATAGATCTATACCCATGATTGAGAGGAATTTGACTAACATCAATTCATGAAAACTAACATCTCTGATCCCTAATGATCTTCTCTACCATCAATTCTTATTTCTTTTGCTTATTAGTTGTTTGAATACCCATCACCCCATCTCCCTTTACATTCTTGCAATTTATTTTTCTTGTCATCTACATTCTGTCTCTTTATTTCTTGCTCTTGCTCTTATGCTCTTTAAATTTCTGCAACCTTTAATTCCTAGCAATTTATCTTTGATGTCATTTAAGTTCCTTGCACTTTAAGTTTCCGTCATTTACTTTCATTTTATTTCTCTATTCTAGTTCTTTACATTTTGTGTCATTTACATTCTTGCAATTATGTTCAAAAATCAAAATGCTCATGAAATCAAAACTATGTTTGCTTGACTAAATTTACCATTAACTAAAGTTGCTTAATCTACCAATCTCCGTGGGATCGACCTCACTCTTTGTGAGTTTTATTACTTGATACGACCCGGTATACTTGCCGGTTATACGTGAAATCTAATTTTTACGTATCACCTGGGACGTCCCTCAAGCAAGAAGGAGTTTCCTATTAAGGATCCAAAGGAATCTGAGGCTCATATAGAGACCATAGAGATTCCATTAAATCTTCTTCTGCCATTCATGAGCTCTGAAGACTATTCATCCTCTGAAGAGGATGAAGATGTGACTAGAGAGCAAGTTGCTCAATATTTAGGAGCTATCATGAAGCTGAATGCCAAGTTATTTGGTAGTGAGACTTGGGAAAGTGAACCTCCCTTGCTCATTAATGAACTGGATACTTGGATTCAGAAAATTCTACCTCAAAAGAAACAAGATCCTGGCAAGTTCTTAATACCTTGTACCATAAGCACCATGACCTTTGCAAAAGCTCTGTGTGATCTGGGGTCAGGGATAAATCTTATGCCACTCTCTGTAATGGAGAAGCTGGGGATCATTGAGGTACAACCTGCCTTGTTCTCATTACAATTGGCAGACAAGTCATTGAGACAAGCTTATGGATTAGTAGAGGACGTGCTAGTAAAGGTTGAAGGCCTTTACATCCCTGCTGATTTCATAATCTTAGACACTAGGAAGGAAGAGGATTGTTCCGAGGGTTACCTGAAACTGGAGGTCGATCTCGGACGAGATCTTCTGTACTGGTTGGTGCTAACGTGTCCGGCTGGTGGGAGACGGCCGGAGCTATCGTGTCCGACTTGTTGGACTGGCTGTACTGCTGATCCTTCGTCACCGGAGGGTGGGGGGTACCTGCAAGAGACTCCGATGCTTAAGTTAGCATGGGTATTAAACAGGTTTTATGTAGAATCAGAGTATGAGTTATACCTGGGTGCTCCAGTGTATTTATAATGGTGAGATGTGGCCTCCTGTGGATAAGATAAGTTTAGTTATCTTATCTTATCTTTAAGTGAGGTCATCATATCTTCAAGGGAACCGCCTTTATCTTTCTGGGCTTTAGCTGCCTTTAGATTGGGCTGTGTTCCTTCGTTTTGGGCCTGCTTTGGGCTCCTTTGGCGAGTTGGCCGAGCTCTTTGAGAAGAGGTCGGGCATTTAGCCGAGCTCTTTGAGAAGAGGTCGGGCATTTAGCCGAGCTCTTTGAGAAGAGGTCGGGCATTTAGCCGAGCTCTTTGAGAAGAGGTCGGGCATTTAGCCGAGCTCTTTGAGAAGCGGTCGGGCATTTAGCCGAGCTCTTTGAGAAGAGGTCGGGCATTTAGCCGAGCTCTTTGAGAAGAGGTCGGGCATTTAGCCGAGCTCTTTGAGAAGAGGTCGGATGATAGCCTGACCTGAAGAGGTCGGTTGGCTTGTTGCTAAACACCCCAGGTCGGACATCTTGACCCAGGGTATGAACAGTGCCCCTGCTTGAGTTCGATCTTTTCGTGAGATCGTGTTTTTCAGAGCTTCGATCTCTTTGGAAGTCGTGCTCAAGCATCTGTCTGGCTTTGATTCTTCATTGCTTTGAAATCTTTTGCAGATTTTCTAGAGGTTTGGTACTTCACAGTCCGTCCTCTTTTGAGTAGTAGCGTGGGTTTTCTACCCTTGTCTTCTGGATCACGCCTTGCTTTTGTGTTGACAACCCTCTACTTTGGTGAAGTTATCCTTGCGGCTTGATATCCGGACTCTTAGTGACTTGTCTGATGACTTTTTAGTGTTCTTTTGTATAGAACCTTTTTAGTCTCGGATGACGTACGTAGCCCTGTTTGAGATTGTGCCTTCTTTGAGTGGAGTTGTATCCCTTTTTAGCTAAGCACTTTTGAGCCTTAAGGTTTTTTCTTAACCTTTTGGCTTGTTCTTTTTTGAGATTGTACTTGCGCCTCTTCTTAGCTGACGTCGACCTGTACGACTTTGCCCCTGCTTGAGTTCGATCTTTCCGTGAGATCGTGCTCTCTTTGGGGGAAGTCGTACTCAAGCATCCTGACTTTGGTCGATCTTGAGTAGTTTTATCTTGTGCGAGTTTGGCATTGCCTTTTTTTTAGTTTGTTGAGAGGTCTTTTCAGCCTTCTTCCGACTTGTTTGTCTTCACTGTTCGGGCTTTTTAGTCATAATCCAACAACTTTTTAGGTATAGTTCCTGATGGGAAACCTTTTATAGTCTGTTTAGATGACTTTTTAGCGCCGTTTTGATTTGTGCTTTTGCCTTTTAAGTAGTGTCTTTTTTCAAGACTTCGTACCTTTTAGCAAAGCATTCCTGGCATTCCTCTGGCCCGTTGCGAGATGTCTTTGTCCCCTTTGTGGATCTTTGTAGAGTGTCGGTATTTTGTTGTCCGACCTCTTTTGATCACTGCTAGTTTTGTCCACTTTCTGCTTGGTTGAGGTGGTCCTTGGGGCTAACTTGTCCGACGACTTTTTAGTGTTCTTTGGTAGAACCTTTTTAGTTGGTCTGAACAATTTTGATAGCCTTGTCATGGAGCCGTGGCTTTTTGGGCAAAGCTATGTCCCTTTTAGCGCACGCTTTTCGTTGGTCCAATTTCTCGTGTCGACGAGCTGTAGCTTTCGTTGGTCCGACTTCTTGTCGGTCCAAGCTGTGGTTTTCGTTGGTCCGACTTCTTCTTGTCGGTCCAAGCTGTAGCTTTTGTTGGTCCGACTTTTTCTTGTTTGTTCTAAGCTGTAGCTTTGGGCCGACTTCTTCATGTCGGTCGCTTCTAAGTTATTTCTAGTAATCCTCTTTATTGGACCTCTGTCAGGTCTCTTTCAGGGATTACTTTTTATAACTTTTTGTTTATGGGACGACTTCTTTACGTCAGTCCCTTCTCCAAGTTATTTTTGTAATCCTCTTTCTTGGACCTTTGTCAGATCTCTTTCAGGGATTACTTTTATAACTTGTCCGTTGTAGGAGACCGACTTCTTTATGTCGATCTCTTCTAAGTTATTTCGTAATCCTCTTTCTTGGACCTTTGCCAGGTCTCTTTCAGGGATTACTTTTTATAACTTTTTGTTTATGGGATGACTTCTTTACGTCAGTCCCTTCTCCAAGTTATTTTTGTAATCCTCTTTCTTGGACCTTTGTCAGATCTCTTTCAGGGATTACTTTTATAACTTGTCCGTTGTAGGAGACCGACTTCTTTATGTCGATCTCTTCTAAGTTATTTCGTAATCCTCTTTCTTGGACCTTTGCCAGGTCTCTTTCAGGGATTACTTTTTATAACTTTTGTTTATGGGACGACTTCTTTACGTCAGTCCCTTCTCCAAGTTATTTTTGTAATCCTCTTTCTTGGACCTTTGTCAGATCTCTTTCAGGGATTTGCTGATAACTTGGGTTGACTTGGTCCGACTTCTCAACATCGGCCAGTCTTTCAGTTACTATTTTAGCAATCCGTAAGACCTCGTCAGGTTCTTTTTTGGATCACTTTCGATAACTTCTTGCATTATTCTGTGTTCATCTTTGCCGATTTGTAGAAAGTGGTTGGCATCTCTAGCTCGTCCTTTGGGTGAATTGCGTTTTCACCTTTATCGGACGGTTATCTTTATCGTGACCGTGCAGTGAAATTGTTTTCACTTTCTGCCGATCTGTTGCTTTATAATCGGACGATGAATTTGGTTTTCATCTTGCCGACTTTGTCGTGATCGGGCGATGATTTTGGTGTTTCACCTTGCCGACCTTGTCGTGATCGGGCGATGATTTTGGTGTTTCACCTTGCCGACCTGCCGTAGTCGGGCGTCTTGGTAGGAAACTTTTTAGGGAATCTGCAATCTTTTAAACAATAATATAAAGATAAGAGTGTGTACATGTTTAGTACTTACCTTTCTAGGTCGGGCAATCTTTTTGGATCTCGGCCTGGCGCCCCTTTTTAGATTGCAGGCATGCCATGACCTTGGTAGCTCTTGCCCTTCAAGTTCGGGCAGTCTGTAGCAACCTTTCCCCAGTTCTTCTAAACAACTTGGTATGGTCCTTTCCAGTTGGGTGCTAGCTTTCCTTCTCCAGGTCGAGTTGTTCCGATATCATTTCGGATTAGGATAAGGTTGTTGTTGGCAAAGCTTCGCTGTACTACCTTCTGATTGTATCTTGAGGCCATTCGACGTTTTAACGCCTCTTCCTTGATCGGAGCTCTCTCTCGGACTCTTGGAAGTAGGTCGAGTTCTTTCCTTTGGATTTGGGAGTTTGACCTCTTCATTGTAGAAGATCATTCTTGGGGGATCCTTCTTCGATCTCTACTGGGATCATTGCCTCCATTTCGTAAATCAATCGGAAGGGTGATTCCCCCGTGGTGAAGTGTGGAGTTGTCCGATATGCCCATAGGACTTGTGGGAGCTCTTCAGATGTGAATTGGTGCTTTATTTTCAAGTTAGCCATTCTTTTCTTGAAACCTGTGTCCGTGAATTGAGTGTCATTGTTTGTGGTGATGGAGTAAGAAACCCCAAACCTTGTAATAATGTTCTTGTACAAGAATTTCTGACTTCTTTGGGCAGTGGCATTAGCTAGGGGCTCTGCCTCAATCCATTTTGTGAAGTAATCCACCCCTACAATGAGGAACTTGACTTGTCCCGATCCTTGGAAAAATAGTCCGAGGAGGTCGAGTCCCCTCTTTGCGAACGGCCAAGGTGATGTTACACTGATGAGCTCCTCTGGTGGGGCAATGTGGAAGTTGGCATGCTTTTTGATGTAAAGCTTTGACTTTTGTATTTGGGTTTTTGCTCTGTTGTTGCCTCCAAAGGGTGCCCTTGGACTTTTGTGTGAGTCCTGGGGTTTCCCTTTTACTGCCGCGTCTGTCACTTTATGTTTACTGTTATTGTCCGAGTTGTTTCCTTATTTGCCCGAGTTGTTTGGTAGTAATTCCATATTCGACCTATGTCTTTGAGATGTCTACTAAGATCCCGGACAGCGTGTCTGATTAGCTGGATTTCATAGTTTAAATGCGTGTTACTGTGGCTAACCCTGAGTACATCCCTTATACCGCCTTCGAGACCGATTTGTTGTGGTCTTGTAATGTAGCTCGGATGAGGCTTCTGTTATTGCCCCTTGGTTGGCTAGTTTTGAAAATGCATCAGCTCGGGCATTCTGCTCTCAAGGTATGTGTCGGACCTCATATCCCCGAATTGTCCGAGCTGTTGGTGTTGGCTGGTTTTGAAAATGCATAAGCTCGGGCATTCTATGTGTCGGACTTCATTTTCCCCGATTTGTCCGAGCTATTTTCTGTTTTTGTCCAGAGTCCCCCGAATTGTCTGAGATGTTCTCTGGTTTTGTCCAAGGTCTCCCGAATTATCTGAGCTGTCCTCTGTAGGATTCTTCCAGCTAAGCTTGTTTTCTGCAGGATGCCCTTTATTGGCTGGTTGGTTGGAACTCTGATAGTGTGAGCTTGAAAGTATGGGTGGAGTCGTCGAGAGGTGAGTATGAGGGTGTAGGCGAACTTTTTCTATCTGTTGATAGGTTAGTTCGGTCCCTTGTAAAGCTTTGCTGATGAAGTAGACGGGTTGTTTCCCACTTTCGTCTTCTCTGACTAGTGCTGAGGCTATTGCCTGACTTCCCACTGCGAGGTATAATGAGTTCTTCACTTTCCCGTGGTCTGGAAAGGATGGGTGGTTGCCCCAAGAATTTTGAAATCTCGGAAGGCTTGTTCGTACTCCGTTGTCCTTTTCAACTCGTCCGACCTCCTTGGTGTGAGGTGGACGTTTAACTCGTCCGACCTCTTTGGTGTGAGGTAGATGTTTAACTCGTTCGACCTCTTTGGTATGAGGTGGACCTTCAACTTGTCCGACCTCTTTGGTGTGAGGTGGAGCTTAAACTCGCCCGACATCTTCAGTGTGAGGTGGACCTTCAACTTGTCCGACCTCTTTGTTGTGAGGTGGACCTTAACTCGCCCGACCTCTTCCGTGTGAGGTGGACCTTCAACTCGTCCGACCTCTTTGGTGTGAGGTGGACCTTCAACTCGCCCGACCTCTTCGGTGTGAGGTGGACCTTCAACTTGTCCGACCTCTTTGGTGTGAGGTGGACCTTAACTCGCCCGACCTCTTCCGTGTGAGGTGGACCTTCAACTCGTCCGACCTCTTGGGTGTGAGGTGGACCTTCAACTCGCCCGACCTCTTTCTCCTTTTTGCTTTTGATTGGGCGAGGTGGTGGGATCTTCTCCGATTGATCTTCTCTTTTCTTGGACTCTTTATCCTTGTCCCGTGGTACTGAGATGATGGCTTGGATCCAATGTGCCGCCGTACGGGATCATGTCGGGAGCCTTGAAGTCCTTTGGATTTTAGCTTTCATGATATCTTTGGTGAATGGGTCTTGATCTTTGTAGGGGCTGTCTTCGTGACCGGATCGAGTTGTTTTGGCCTTGAGATCTGCTTCGAGTTTTAGGAGCTTGTCCTTTAACTCGTGGCATCACCTAACTTCCCTTCGTAGGTCTCTCTCAACTTCTTGTTGATGTTCCACCTTTTTTTCGAGTTGCTTTAAGCGATCTTTGAAGTGCCTCCATAGCCTCCTCTTTTGGCGAATTCTCGCCTTTGGTGGGTTGAAGAGTATCTTTTGGTGTAGTATCCGCGTCTTTGTGCGGTGTTCTATCCTCTAGATCTGAATCATGGTCGTTGTCATGGTTGTCCGCCATGGTGATGGGATGACTTCCAGGTTCCCCGGCAACGGCGCCAATGTTCCGAGGGTTACCTGAAACTGGAGGTCGATCTCGGACGAGATCTTCTGTACTGGTTGGTGCTAACGTGTCCGGCTGGTGGGAGACGGCCGGAGCTATCGTGTCCGACTTGTTGGACTGGCTGTACTGCTGATCCTTCGTCACCGGAGGGTGGGGGGTACCTGCAAGAGACTCCGATGCTTAAGTTAGCATGGGTATTAAACAGGTTTTATGTAGAATCAGAGTATGAGTTATACCTGGGTGCTCCAGTGTATTTATAATGGTGAGATGTGGCCTCCTGTGGATAAGATAAGTTTAGTTATCTTATCTTATCTTTAAGTGAGGTCATCATATCTTCAAGGGAACCGCCTTTATCTTTCTGGGCTTTAGCTGCCTTTAGATTGGGCTGTG
Organism: Arachis stenosperma; assembly: GCF_014773155.1. Taxonomy (NCBI): domain Eukaryota; kingdom Viridiplantae; phylum Streptophyta; class Magnoliopsida; order Fabales; family Fabaceae; genus Arachis; species Arachis stenosperma. The sequence continues at coordinate 68,947,220 of NC_080378.1, forward strand.
TTCCTTCGTTTTGGGCCTGCTTTGGGCTCCTTTGGCGAGTTGGCCGAGCTCTTTGAGAAGAGGTCGGGCATTTAGCCGAGCTCTTTGAGAAGAGGTCGGGCATTTAGCCGAGCTCTTTGAGAAGAGGTCGGGCATTTAGCCGAGCTCTTTGAGAAGAGGTCGGGCATTTAGCCGAGCTCTTTGAGAAGAGGTCGGGCATTTAGCCGAGCTCTTTGAGAAGAGGTCGGATGATAGCCTGACCTGAAGAGGTCGGTTGGCTTGTTGCTAAACACCCCAGGTCGGACATCTTGACCCAGGGTATGAACAAGGATGATTGCATCATCCTTGGAAGACCTTTCCTAGCCACAGCAGGAGCTGTGATAGATGTCAACAGAGGTGAATTAGTCCTTCAATTGAATGGGGACTACCTTGTGTTTAAGGCACATGGCCATCCCTCTGTGACAAAAGAGAGTAAGCATGAAGAACTTCTCTCAGTTCAGAGTCAAGAAGAACCCACACAGTCAAACTCTAAGTTTGGTGTTGTGAGGCCACAACCAAACTCTAAGTTTGGTGTTAAGATCCCATATCCAAACTCTAAGTTTGGTGTTGGGAATATACAACATTGACCTGATCACCTTGTGGCTCCATGAGAGCCACTGTCAAGCTATTGACATTAAAGAAGCGCTTGTTGGGAGGCAACCCAATTTTATTTATCTAATTTTTATTTTATTCTATATTATTGTTATTTTGTGTTTTATTAGGTACATGATCATGAGGAGTCACGAAAAATTCAAAAAAATTAAAAACAGAGTCAAAAACAGCAGAAAAAAATTCGCACCCTGGAGGAAGCACAGGCTGGCGTTCAACGCCAGTAAGATGCATCTGGCCGGTGTTCAACGCCAGAACAGAGCATTATTCTGGCGCTGAACGCCAGTAACAAGCATGAAACTGGCGTTCAACGCCAGAAACATGCTACATGTGGGCGTTGAACGCCCAGAATGTGCACCACTCGGCGTTTAAACGCCAGAATGGTGTGCAAAGGCATTTTACATGCCTATTTGGTGCAGGGATGGAATTCCTTGACACCTCAGGATCTGTGGACCTCACAGGATCCCCACCTACCTCGCCCTCTCTCTCTCCAATCATGGTCATCCCTTCTGTTTTTCATTCACCACCTACATCTATCCACTCTTCCCCATACACCCCACCTACCTTTACAATTCAACTTCTCTTTCCCACCCAATCCCACCCATATAGCCGAATCCATCTCCCCTCACTCTCCTCCATTTTCTTCTTCTTCTTCTTCTTCTCTTCTTACTCCTCTTGCTCGAGGGCGAGCAATATTTTAAGTTTGGTGTGGTAAAAGCATAGCTTTTTTTTGTTTTTCCATTACCATTAATGGCACCTAATGCCAGAGAAACCTCAAAGGGAAGACAAAAGCTTCCACCTCTGAGTCATGGGAGATGGAAAGACTCATGTAAAGGGTTTATAGCTCAGTGGTAGAACATGTGGCTGCAAATCAAGAGATCCCTGAGATACCTCAGGGAATAAGTTGTCCTCCACACAAATATTGGAAGCAACTAAGGGTAGAAACACCAAAATTACTAGGAATCATTCAACAGAAGCAAGGAAGAGACATAGAGGAGCTCAAAGAGCACCATTGGACCTTCAAGAAGGCGCCACCCTCACTCAGGTAGATTCATTCCTTGTTCTTATTTCTTTCTGCTTTTCGGTTTTTATGCTGTGTTTATCTATGTTTTGTGTCTCTACTTCATGATCATTAGTAGTTAGTAACTATGTCTTAAAGTTATGAATAATTCCATGAATCCTTCACCTCTCTTAAATGAAAAATGTTTTAATTCAAAAGAACAAGAAGTACATGAATTTTGAATTTATCCTTGAATTCAATTTAATTATATTGATGTGGTGACAATACTTTTTGTTTTCTGAATGAATGCTTGAACAGTGCATATGTCTTTTGATCTTGTTGTTTATGAATGTTAAAATTGTTGGCTCTTGAAAGAATGATGAACAAAGAGAAATGTTATTGATAATCTGAAAAATCATGAAATTGATTCTTGAAGCAAGAAAAAGCAGTGAAAAAGAAGAAGCTTGCGAAAAAAAATAATAATGGCAAAAAAAATAGAAAGAAAAAGAAAAAAGCAAGCAGAAAAAGCCAATAACCCTTAAAACCAAAAGGCAAGGGTAAAAAGGATCCAAGGCTTTGAGCATCAATGGATAGGAGGGCCTAAGGAAATTAAATCCAGGTCTAAGCGGCTAAATCAAGCTGTCCCTAACCATGTGCTTGTGTCATGAAGGTCCAAGTGAAAAGCTTGAGACTGAGTGGTTAAAGTCGTGATCCAAAGCAAAAAGAGTGTGCTTAAGAGCTCTAGACACCACTAACTGGGGACTCTAGTAAAGCTGAGTCACAATCTGAAAAGGTTCACCCAGTTATGTGTCTGTGGCATTTATGTATCCGGTGGTAATACTGGAAAACAAAGTGCTTGGGGCCACGGCCAAGACTCATAAGTAGCTGTGTTCAAGAATCAACATGCTTAACTAGGAAAGTCAATAACACTATCCGAAATTCTAAGTTCCTAGAGAAGCCAATCATTCTAAACTTCAAAGGAAAAAGTGAGATGCCAAAACTGTTCAGAAGCAAAAAGCTACAAGTCCCGCTCATCTAATTATAATTAATATTCATTGATATTTTGGAATTTATAGTATATTCTCTTCTTTTTATCCTATTTGATTTTTAGTTGCTTGGGGACAAGCAACAATTTAAGTTTGGTGTTGTGATGAGCGGATAATTCATACGCTTTTTGGCATTGTTTTTAGGTAGTTTTTAGTAAGTTCAAGCTACTTTTAGGGATGTTTTCATTAGTTTTTATGTTAAATTCAAATTTCTGGACTTTACTATGAGTTTGTGTGTTTTTCTGTAATTTCAGGTAATTTCTGGCTGAAATTGAGGGACTTGAGCAAAACTCTGAAAAAGGCTGACAAAAGGACTGCTGATGCTGTTGGAATCTGACCTCCCTGCACTTGAAATGGATTTTCTGGAGCTACAGAATTCCAATTGGCGCGCTCTCAATGGCGTTGGAAAATAGACATCCAGAGATTTTCAGCAATATATAATAGTCTATACTTTATTCGGAAATTGACGACGTAACTTGGAGTTGAACGCCAAGTACATGCTGCTGTCTGGAGTTAAACGCCAGAAAAACGTCATGATCCGGAGTTGAACGCCCAAAACATGTCATAACTTGGAGTTCAACTCCAATAAATGCCTCAGCTCGTGGATAGATCAAGCTCAGCCCAAACATACACCAAGTGGGCCCCGGAAGTGGATTTATGCATCAATTACTTACTCATGTTAACCCTAGTAGCTAGTCTAGTATAAATAGGATAATTTACTATTGTATTAGACATCTTTTGACAATTTAATCTCTTGAATGTTTAGCCTTTGATTATTCGGTCTCTTGATCACTCAGGGGGCTGGCCATTCGGCCAAGCCTGAACCTTGCACTTATGTATTTTCAACGGTGGAGTTTCTGCACACCATAGATTAAGGGTGTGGAGCTCTGCTGTACCTCAAGTTTCAATACAATTACTATTACTTTTTATTCAATTCTCTCTTATTCTTATTCCAAGATATACGTTGCACAACACTTTGATGAATGTGATGATCCGTGACAATCATCATCATTCTCACCTATGAACGCGCGTGATTGACAACCACTTCCGTTCTACCTTAGGCCGGGCGCATATCTCTTAGATTCCCCAACAGAATCTTCGTGGTATAAGCTAGATAGATGGCGGCATTCATGGGGATCCGGAAAGTCTAACCTTGTCTGTGGTATTCCAAGTAGGATCCTGGGAATCCGGAAAGTCTAACCTTGTCTGTGGTATTCCGAGTAGGATTCCGGTATTGAATGACTGTGACGAGCTTCAAACTCCTGAAGGCTGGGCGTTAGTGACAGACGCAAAAGAATCAATGGATTCTATTCCAACCTGATTGAGAACCGACAGATGATTAGCCGTGCTGTGACAGAGCATTTAGACCATTTTCACTGAGAGGATGGGATGTAGCTATCAACCAAGGGTGATGCCTCCAAACGATTAGCCGTGCAGTGACAGCGCATAGGACCATTTTCCCGAGAGGATTAAAAGTAGCCATTGATGATGGTGATGCCCTACATACAGCTTGCCATGGAAAGGAGTAAGAAGGATAGGATGAAAGCAATGAGAAAGTAGAGATTCAAGAGGAGCACAGCATCTCCATACGCCTATCTGAAATTCCCACTATTGATTTACATAAGTATTTCTATCCCTTTTAATTTTCTTTTTATTACTAATTTTCGAAACCATAAACCAATTTAATCTGTCTAACTGAGATTTACAAGGTGACCATAGCTTGCTTCATACCAACAATCTCTGTGGAATCGACCCTTACTCACGTAAGGTATTACTTGGATGACCCAATACACTTGCTGGTTAAGTTGAACGGAGTTGTGTCCACACGTGCCAATTTTAAATTCCATACAAGTACAAGGAGTACAACTTTAAGGATCACAATTTCGTCCACCAATATATCAAACAGATAACCTAATAGCATCAAAAGAAAGACACACAGAGTATGCAATGAAGCACAATCGGCCCATCCCTCAGGCTCGTGAGGACGAACCGCTCTGATACCAATAATGTAACACCCCAATTAGCCTAAGCTTTACCTCGCATCGTAAAGCAAAGATTAATCAAGGATTACGACAGTTCTAAGCTCATACATATGATATATAGGAGGAATAATATTATCTAGAAGCTTGATGAAGGATATAGTTTCAAATCAGGATTTAAAAGTGCAAAACAAACTAAAGAAGCGTCTAACTTAACACACAAGAAATAAATGTGATATAAGCAAGGATAATAGTATAATAGTGTAATATTATAAGAAACTAGCCACGGCTCACGGAGTTTAAGGCGGCTAGCCAAATATACCAACAAAAAGAAACTGAAGTTTGAAATGACTTATACAAGTTTTGTTCTTTCTCAAATACAAGCCTCTAGGCCAAAATAAAAATGCAAAAGTGAGAGATATATACAAATAAACAAAGGAGACTCAAAAGGAAGTATCTGGATCCTCCGCTTCTGTCACCACCCAAACAACTCACTGAGGTGGGTTGTGACCTGCATCTAAAAAACACAACAGAATATGGTATGAGAACCAGAGGTTCTCAGTATGGTAACTGTTCCGAGGGTTACCTGAAACTGTAGGTCGATCTCGGACGAAATCTTCTGTACTGGTCAGAGCAGTTGTGTTTGACTTGTTGGACTTGGTGATGGTGCTGATCCTTCGTCAGCGGAGGGTGGTGGTACCTGCAAGGGACTCCGATGCTTAAGTTAGCAAGGGTATTAAACAGGTTTTATGTAGAATCAGAGTATGAGTTATACCTGGGTGCTCCAGTGTATTTATAATAGCGTGGAGTGACCTTCTTAGATAAGATAAGTTAGTTATCTTATCTTATCTTTATCTTTTGAGTGAAGTCATCTTATCTTCAAGGAAACGGCCCTTCTCTCTGTAGGCTTGGGCTGCCTTAGGTTTTGGGGCGTGGTCCTCTGTTTGGGCCCTTTTTTGGCTTTCCTGGTGATTTGATCGAGCTCTTTGAGAAGAGGTCGGATTGTCCTGACCTGAAGAGGTCCATTGTCTTGTCAGTAGAACATCCCGGGTTGGACAGCTCGACCCAGGGTATGAACAGTGCCCTTGTTCGAGCTCGGTCTTCTATTTTGAGGTCCAGTTTTCAATTTTAGGTCTTTCAATCCTTTTATGGTGAAGCCAAACTCGAGCATTTTGGTCGACGTCTTTTTTTTAGGGTTCTCCTTTGAATGTGGAACGTTTTCTTTTGAATTTTCATTCTTTTGAAAACGCGCGTCTCCCTGCTTTGGGAATGCGCGAGGGTTTAATAACCTCATTAATGCTTTTAATGCTCCGTTTCTTTGTTTCATTTTGAACTTCTAAAAAAAATGGTTTCTCTTCCCTGTTTCTTTGCTGTAACTTCCTCCCTTTTTCTCGCTTTTAGATTTTGCCTGGAGCTTGCATTTTCGTGTTTCTTTCTGCGACGTCTTTTGGTGTCGTTCGTTGCTCAAAAAGGTGATTCTATCTCTCCGTCTTCAATTTCTTCGAAGTTTTCTTCTCTGTTCAGGTTGGTTCTTCTTTTTGTTTGTTTTTATTTTTTGGTAAACGTTTCGATTTTGAGAAATTTTTTATCTTTTCTTGAAAAAAGTTAGAAAGTTTGAATCTTTCTTTGCTTTCTTGTGGCTGATCGTTTCTGCAACGTGTGCCATTTTAGGGCTTCTTTAATTTGTATGAACTTTTTGTTTTTCTTGATAGCTGATGGTCTTAGGGCTTTGAATGTTGTTACTGCTTCTGATTGTGCCCTCTGGTTTGAAATGAACTTGCTTGACTCTGAGAAAAGATTGCATTTTTTATCATTTTCCACGTGGCATGCTTGATGTTGATATTTCCACTTGCTGATAGACTGTTGTATGATCTTTTTGATGACGTTTTATGATTGTCTTTATTTTCCTGAGTCCTTATTCCTTTGCTACCTCCAAAGGATGCCCCTGGATCTTTTGGCATAAGTTCTGGGATTTCCTTTTATTTGCTATACCTGACTTCTTCTCGTTTGCATGCTTTTATTCTGAGTTGTATCTATTTGTGCCCGAGCTGCTCTCGTTGACTTACCCGAGGTGTTTGATTAGTACCTCGAGTAGTTTTAGTAATCCATCTTTTCTTTGATTTGTAGGACTAGTTGGCCATGTCTTCTCGTACAAATATTGTAGAGATGTCTTCTAAAGTTCCTGAGGGGATGTCCGATTGGCTGGACTATCTTGTCTTAATGTGTGTTTTCGTTGTAGATGCTGAGTTTTGTGGAGAGTTGAGAAAACATCATATGGTTTGTGGTAGCGGTGCCCAGGAGAGGGATTATGAGCTTGTAGTGACTGACTCTGACGAGAGGGTTTGTTTTCCAACCTCGGTCGAGGGAGAGCGTCCTTTCTTCTACACCTATGAATATTTCTTCAGCCAATTGAATATTACTTTTCCCTTTACTGCTTTTGAGACCGACTTATTGTGGTCGTGTAACGTTGCCCTATCCCAGCTCCATCTGAATTCCTGGGGTTTTGTTAAGATTTTTCAGCTACTTTGTCAAGAGTTAGGCGTCAAAACTTCTCAGACTCTTTTCCTCTATCTCTTTGTTTCGGCCAAGCCCGGGGCTACTTCCAAAACGAAAGCTTCTTGGGTTTCTTTTAGATCTGCCCAGGGCATAAAGTTTTTGCCATGTATGATGAGTCCTTTAAGGACTTTAACAACTATTTCTTTAAAATTTGAGCTGTTGAGGGGGCCCACTCCTTTTTTCTTAACGAGAATGATGAGCCTGTTTTTCCTCTGGAATGGCAAAAGAATGTGACAGTGTCTCGTTATACATGGGAGATGATTGACGAGGTTGAGCGGGCTTTTGTAGTTGTTCTAGAGGATATATAGGGGGAACCTCCCCACCTTGATACCAAAAGGTTTCTAGAGGACCCATCCCTGGTCCGAACTGCATTAGGTACTGTCTGACTTATTTTTACCCTTGTTTTTAGCTTTGATTCCTCTTATTTTGCGTTTGTAACCCATTACTGTGGTTGATTCTGTTTTTCAGAGATGTCTAAAAATAATGACTCTATGACGGCCTTCAAAAAGGCAAGGAAGGCTGCCGCTGCTCAAAACATATCGGCCAAGGTGGCAGGAGAGGGGTCTTCCCAGGTTCAGGTGAAGTTGCCCGTTCCGATTTTACCTGGCCCGAGGAGGGTGATCCCTACTCCCCGGGTTCGTCTGGCTGACCCCCCCTGATACGTAAAAATTAAGATTTCACGTACAACCGGCAAGTATACCGGGTCGTATCAAGTAATAAAACTCACAAAGAGTGAGGTCGGTCCCACGGAGATTGGAAGATTAAGCAACTTTAGTTAATGGTAGATTTAGTCAAGCGAACATAGTTTTGATTTCATGAGCATTTTGATTTTTGAACATAATTGCAAGAATGTAAATGACACAAAATGTAAAGAACTAGAATAGAGAAATAAAATGGAAGTAAATGACGGAAACTTAAAGTGCAAGAAACTTAAATGACATCAAAAATAAATTGCAAGGAATTAAAGTGCTGAATTCTAAAGAGCATAAGAGTGAGAAATAAGAAACAGAATGTAAATGACAAGAATAATAAATTGCAAGAATGTAGAAGGGAATTGGGTAATGGGTTTTCAAACACTAAGAACAAAAGAAATGAGAATTAATGATGGAGAGGATCATTAGGGATCAGAGATGTTAGTTTTCATGAATTGATGTTAGTCAAATCCTTCTCAATCATGGGTATAGATCTATGGCAAGTGGGTGATTGAACCCCAATCTCTTGGTGATTCAATCTCTCTCAACATAACCAATTGCCACTCTCGTGATCTAATTGTTCATGATAAGAGATGAAGCTCATATATTATCCAGCCACACAATTTCTATAATCTCAACCAAGGAGAGTTACATCTCACATACTAACCAAGGTATATTGATTAAAGAAATCATGAAAGGATGAACTCTAAACTGAATTATGTGGCTCATTCCTCAAACTCACCACATAATTCATATAGATTAACCCCTCTCTCGATGGTGGTTGAATCTGTGAAGATCAAGAGTTCTCTCTTTAAATCAACCACTAGAATTGAGGAGGAAAGATGGGTTCATCAATCCATTCCAACAAACAGAGCTCCTCCCCCTAATGAAAGTGGGGTTTAGTGAGTCATTGCTCCAATTTCAACAACAATTGCCATCAACAAGAATTAAACTGAATGTAAAGGAAGAAGAAGAAGAAGAATGAAATGCTTAGAACTTCAAATTGAAGAAGAAAAATTCCAATAAGAATCAAAGAAAAATGCTCTCCGGGTATCCTCCCGGAAGTACCACAAGAGTTCTCAAAGTAAAGTGCTGAGAGTCTAAAATTCTAAGTGTCAAAAGTGTAAAAAGTAAAGTGTAAAAAAAGTCCCTACAAGTACAAACTCAATCTCTATTTATACTAGTCCTAAAGCTCTTTCAAAGATCTTCAAGTGGGTTAGCAATATGGGCTTTCTCATTGTTGAATTCTTGGCTCAATTGGAAGTGTTGCTAGGCTTGGAATGGAAGAGTTCATTCATCATGTTTCTGGCCCATTGACTTGGCGTTATTGGCACTAACTCCAGGCCAAATGCACGTTGGCAACGTGCTTGACATTTTCCTGGAAGTGAAGTATGAGACTTGGGCGTTGCTAGCCCAAGTTGTTGCCAACAACTTGCTTTTCCTCTTCTTGGCCTTACTTTCATGCTAATTGTAGCCCAGAATTTGAGTGTCAACCTTCAGCTTCAATATGGACTATTATACATCATTGGAAAGCTCTTGATGTCTATTTTCTAATGCCACTGAAATCACCTCAATTGGACTTTCCTAGCTCAAGTTATGGTTCCTCAAAGAAGGTAAAGTCAAGCTGCCAAGTTGTTGCCAAGTTGTTGTGAATAACGCACCCTCAACCCCAAGTTAGCAACGTGCTCGAGCATCACTCTCCCAAGGCAAGGACTTGAGGCTGGCGTTGTTGCAAAACACGCCCCCTTTGTGCACGTTGGCAACGTGCTCGATCCCACAGCCAATGATCATCTCTAGCTCCCTTGAATTTCATTTCATGTTCTTGTTTTTAGGGCCTAAAGATGACTCTGGTTTGGCTTCAATTTTGTGCTCCATCATAGATTATATATGGTTGGAAAGCTCTGAATGTCAGCTTTCCAATGCAACTGGAAGCACTCAATTTGGATCTCTGTAGCTCAAGATATCTTCCATTGAAGAGGACATGTTCAGGCTGCCTTGTTTTGGTAAGTTGGCGTTGGCAACGCCCATCTAGCGTTGGCAACGTGAGTGGTGCAGCATTTGGGCGTTTGGAACTTGGTTGGTGCGCCATTGGGCGTTTGGCAGCCTGGTTGGTGCGCCATTGGGCGTTTGGCAGCCTGGTTGGTGCGCCAAGACTTGGTGCCAAAATTTGCTTGTGTGTGGCGTTGGCAACGCCAGATTCAAGTTGGCAACGCCAACTTTGCTTCTTCCAGGGCCAAGCTTGCCTTGCTTGTGTGTGGCGTTGGCAACGCCAGATTCAAGTTGGCAACGCCAACTTTGCTTCTTCCAGGGCCAAGCTTGCCTTGCTTGTGTGTGGCGTTGGCAACGCCAGATTCAAGTTGGCAACGCCAACTTTGCTTCTTCCAGGGCCAAGCTTGCCTTGCTGTGTGTGGCGTTGGCAACGCCAGATTCAAGTTGGCAACGCCAACTTTGCTTCTTCCAGGGCCAAGCTTGATAGTGTGGCGTTGTTAGCCTGCGTTGTCCTCAAACACGCCAATGCTTCCTAGCTCAAACAACGTGCTCGAGCTTCCATATTAGTGCCAAAATTGCTTGTGTGTGGCGTTGGCAACGCCACTCTCAAGTTGGCAACGCCAACTTTGCTTCTTGTCTTCCTCCAGGGCCAAGTTCCTTGCTTGTGTCTTGTGTGTGTGGCGTTGGCAACTTGGTTCTGGAGTTGGCAACGCCAACCTTGCTTCCAGGGCCAAGTTTGCCTGCTTGTGGCTTGTGTGTGATTGTGTGTGGCGTTGGCAACGCCAATCTCAAGTTGGCAACGCCAACTTCTTGCCTTGGTTGCCTCCAGGACCAAGCTTGCCTTGTGTTGTGGAGTTGGCAACGCCAATCCCAAGTTGGCAACGCCAACTTTGCCCAGCTTGCATCATTCTTGCTTCCATGCTTCCTTGTTTCATCACCTATCATCAACCAAGGAAATAGCTTCAAAGTCTTACCAATTCATGCACAAATTCCATGAGATTCATTCATACTCATTCATATATGCATTCCCTAAAGCATTTGCATGAATTTGGCTAGAATTAACATGTTCCTTGATATCATCATGCATGGAAACAAAACTCATAAAAGGACTTGTTTATTTAGAGAAAATGAGTGAAATTAAGCTAAAACTAACTAACTAATAATGCAAATATGTATTTGCATCACAACACCAAACTTAAAGTATTGCTTGTCCTCAAGCAAAATATAAAAGACTTTGTCACAAGAATTTAAGATGTAAGACTTGAATGTTCTTCCCGAGAGTAATTTTCATTGAGCATATTGTCCTCACTTGTGTGGTCATTAATTTATTGTAATTGAACACAACTATTCAACTTTTTCAATTAAAAATGCTTGCTTCCCTACTGAATTGGTTAACTTCACTAGACTTCTTTCATACCTTAGCACATGATCCTTGAACCAATTTTTTTCTGCTTATTTCTTTTTCCTTCTCTTTTTTTTTTCTTTCCCTTTTTCTTTCAATTAAGCTCGAAATCTTGTCTTAAGGCGGCTCTTTAGCATAAGCTTTCAATCAACAATCCCAAACCAGTTGGTTCAAGTTGTTAAGTGTTGAGACACTCTTAAAGATTTACTCACTCAAGCCTCTTTCCTTAACACATTCAGTCACAGGCATATAACATTGAAATTTTGTTTGGATAGTGGTGTCCAGCACCTCTTTGGGTTGCTAAATGTTCTGTTATAGAGCTACTCTTGATTGTGGGTTTTCAATCGATAATCCCGAGTTAGTTAACTCAAGTTACCGGGTGATGAAGCACCCCTCGGATTTACTAGCCCAAGTATGTCTCTTAACATCAATCACCACAGACACATATCCAACTTTTGTCATTGATGCCTAGCCTTTCATTCTTTGTATTCTATTTTCTTTATTGTCAAGGTTATTTGTGCTTTTACTGTTAAAGTCTTTGTGATCCTTAACCAAACTAGTCTTGTATAGCAAGCATTCTTTTGAGTTCATTGAACCTTGATTCTTTCACAATAAAAATACTAACACTTTTCCTATGGGACAACATGATTCTTTTTAAGCTATATTTCTCTCTGTTCTTGCTCAAACTACATCTTTTATTCCAATGACAAGTAAAAGTATTAAAGACAAGCAACCATTCCAAATCTGTGAGTGGTGATGCATGAAATGGGCAACATAAAAGACAATGCTTCAAAAAGAAAATGCATCATAGAAGGTATACCATATTTCAGACATACATCTTCTTTATTTAATAAAACATAAAGAAAGACATAGGACTTCACCACCTTTAGTCTTCATGTCCCTTTTCCTTTGCTTGATTCTCCTTGCTTTCCTTTGCCTTTTGGGTCTTCTTTCTTTTTGCTTCTCCTTTCTCCTTGTTGTTGTGTTGTTGCATCTCCTTTTGGATCTTCTTTCTTTTTGCTCCTCCTTTCTCCTTGTTGTTGTGTCGTTGCATTCCCCTTTGGATCTTCTTTTTGCCAAATTCCTGAGCTTATCATTGTCTCCTGTAGCCTCTGTTGATTGAATCTCACCCTTGCTAGTTCTTGCTGTTCAAATATCTTCCGAGCCTCATTAAAACATTTGATTTGTGGGTTGATCAATGGGGGTGTGGAACAGAGGTAACTAAGCTTTTCTTGGGTGCATATGTCATAGTCAAGTCTGTCCTTGTGCCTGGCTTCCTTGAACATTCTGTTTTCATTGAAATCTCTGTAGAGTGTTTCATGTCTAGCATCCAACCTATGGAGAAGTTCTCTTTGCTGAGCTTGCTCTATCCTTAGTTGAGCTTGTTCTTGTATCACTTTCTCCATGGCTTTTTCATGTTCCATAGCCGAATTGTTGATGGCTTCCTGCATCTTGGCATATTGTTCTTGTTGTAACTCCCTCATGTGTGCTTGGTATTCATTTTGTTGGTTCATCCATTGAACTTGAATACCTCTTTGTTGATCCATCAACTGCCAAAGATCCCTTTGTTGTTGAGCTTGCTCTTCTTGGCTTCTTTGAATTTGTGAGTATTGCCCAGAAATCCCTTCCAAGGCGGCTTGGAGTTGGTTCATGTTCAAGGTGTGGGATTCATCCATTTCTTGAGGCTCCTCCTCTTGTCTTACTTCCTTCCTTTTCTTCCTTCTTGCTAAAGGTTGCCTTTCCAATTGAGTTGTGGTGATGAACTCCAACCTTTCTTTAGTGAGAGGCTTTCCAATGGAGACCAAATCAGTTTCTCCAAATTCTTCAAGAGGCACTCCAGCTTCTTCACATAGGCGCAGAATAGTACTAGGATATCCTAGCCAGCTGTCCTGTTTGACCTTTTGAGCTATTTCAATGATGTTCTTGGCTATAATGTCTCCAACATTGATTTCCCCTCCTTTCATTATGCAATGGATCATTATAGCTCTGTTCACCGTTACCTCAGAGTTATTTGAAGTAGAGATCAATGACCTCCTTACTATGTCATGCCATCCTTTTGCTTGAGGTATGAGATCACCTCTCCGAAGTTTGAGTGGTCGGCCATGTGAATCCAATACCCAATCCGTGCCTACTCTGCATAAGTCACTCACCACATCCACATATCTTGGGTCATTTTAACCCTTTCTTCATAGCTTGGTCGTTTGAACTTTTTGTGCTTGACCCTTAGCACCCTATTGATGGTGTCCGGGCTAAAATCAACATCTACACCTCTTACATAGCTCATGTATGGTTCTTCATCATCATATTCTCTTATCACATTAGTGAAGAACTCATGGATGAGAAGCATGCTCACTTCTTGAGGTTGGTCACAGAGAAGCTCCCATCCTCTTTTTCTGATTATTTTTTGTATCTCAGGGTATTCATCTTCCTTTAGCTTGAAAGGTAACTCCGGAACAACATCTTTGCTTGACATCCAACTAAAGATCCGCTCATTGTGTTTGGATTTGAATCTTCTTTCATCAAATTCATCTTCTCTCCTCTCCCTTGATGATGAGGCCATTGAAATTCACTTGCAAGGTTGAATCTCCCCAACACCAAACTTAGTGAATGCTTGTCCTCAAGCACAAGGAAAATGATTGTGAATGAGAGATATGAGGTAAGCACGGTGACTTAGAAAATGATGGTGAAGGAGATTGAGTGTTTCGGTTATGTGAGAGATGTGATGCTTCAAGAGGAGTTTTGTTGGGTAAAGATGAGGTTCAAGGTTAGAATTTGTGAAACATAGAGTAGGTTGGAGGTTGAGTATGAGT